>NC_040089.1:50748037-52023662 GCF_003369695.1 Bos indicus x Bos taurus
ACAGCTCACAAAACTTAGCAAAAATAATTAACTTACTAGAATTTCTGGCTTATTATAAAGTGATGCAACTCAGGATCAGTCCTGTGGAAGAGATGCATAGGGCAAAGTACAACAAAATGTCACAGAATTTCCATATCCTCTCTAGGTGTACCACCTTTCCAGAATCTTCATGGGCTTGCTAATGTAGAAGTTCTCCCAATTCTCTTCAGGGTAATGGAAGCTTAATTAAATATCATGGTTGACTCAGTTATCGGCTATTGATGATAAAGTCAACCTGGGGGTGGGGGACTGATGGTTGTAAGTTTCCCACCCTCTAATCATGTGGTTAGTTCCCTGGCACCCCTATCCTTAGGCCACCCAGGAAACCATTGGCAGCATCCACCTCATTAGCATACAGAGAGACACTTATCATTTCAGAGACCCTCAGGGTTTTAGAAGGAGCACATCAGGAAATAGGGTGGAGGGACCAAATGTTATCAGGAATTAGAACCAGACACAAACATACCTATTTTTTTTTTCAATTCTTTTTTTTTTAAATTTTATTTTATTTTTAAACTTTACATAATTGTATTAGTTTTGCCAAATATAAGACACAGGGATGTTTGGTACTTTTTGACCTTGACAATTTTTGTGACTTTTATGTGTAGGTCTATGGAAATTTATGAAATACACACTGTTTCTCCAAAAATTGTAGGTTGAAGCCTAAACCCAATCTTACTGTATTTAGAGATAGGGCCATTAGGGAGGTAATTAGGGCTAAAGAGGGTCATAAGGCTTGGGCTCTCAGCCTCACCAGCAACCAAATCTGTCAGCATCTCTACCTTGGACTTCCAGCCTCTACAGCTGTGAGAAATTTCCTGTGGTTAAAGCTGCCCAGTCTCTGGTATTTTGTCATGAAAGCCCAAGCAGACAAATGCATGGAGGCATCTTGTTTTATGTTAACTGATCATAGTCCCAGAATAGACTTGACTGATACTAATGTTCTCTGAAAATGTTCCTTTCAGGAAGGGAACACCTAATCTTAGTTGTGTCTCCCAGGCCAGTTTACAGCAAAATGAAGGTCTGACTGATACTATGAGCCAAGCTCCAGGATATTAGCATAGGCTGCTTTTCTCTTTTTCATCTTTTATCTGTCAAAGGTTTTTTTTTTTTTTTTTTTTTAATAGTGTATATCTAATCTCCTCTTGGAGTGTGCTTCTCAGAGGATCTGGACTAATACAGGTGATCGTGAGAGTGGTCTAAGAAAACTAGGTTTTCTAAGATGAAGTTCAAAAACTCTCCCTGGAAAGGAAGACTCCAATCTGAGTGGAACCTGGAATATTGTGCATAAGGCTGCAGGTCTATTTCTGGAAGATTTTATCAGTGGTAAACTGGGAAATAGCTAAGTGGTAAGAGTTGACTTGACTGGTTGGTGAGATAATGTAGGCATTTGAAAGTTATAGGGGAAATAATACCAAGGGCAGTAAGAGTACCTGTTTACTAAGTACAAATGCACTAAGTTACATCAATGTCCTGCAGTGGGATGATTAACAAGAAACCAGAGGCAATTAACACACAGTTAGAGATCAGAGTAAAAACTTAGGATCCTATTTAGTAGCATATAAAAATGGCCCCCTTTTCTCCTCCAGTGGAAGAGACTCAGAAGAGTATGAAGCTCAGGATCTAATGAGAGCCATGGCCATAGAGCTCTAGAAATGTTTAAATGTTGCCAATGCTGGTTGTATGCTAAAGTAAGGCATGATTTATAAAACCTGATGCCCTTAAAGTTTTTGCTCTGCAGATCACTCAGGGATTGAAGATGTGACCCATCTCTGTAGAGTATGATGTAGGATCCTCCCACCCAACCCTACCACCCCCATTCATGCACAAACAATGCTTGAGGATTTTCCTGTCCAAGAAGTAATTCTCCCAAGACCTACTTTCCTAAGTACCAGGCCCCAAACAACTGTTATATTGTAACATAAACAAGCTGGGTGTTGAACTTGATAAGAATGAAAACAAGTGCACCCAAAGGAACTGCCAGATCTCACCAGGTAATGTCCCTGAGATTCTACTGGAGCAGTAAAGGGCACTGAAGTACAAGAATGAATGTGTGTATGTACTCACTTGCTTCAGTTGTGTCCAACTCTTTGCAATCACATGAACTGTAGCCCACCATGCTCCTCTGTCCATGGGATTTTTCAGGCAAGAATATTAGAGTGGGTTGCCATTTCCTCCTGTTAGGTAGTTAGAATAGTAAAAAGGAGTCCAGAATGGTGGTGTCTAAAAGTTTGTTTGCCCCCAAAGAGAGTTTTAAAGCATCTTCTATCAGGATTGCAATAGTTGCAAGATTTCAAAGGCAGTGAGGCCAGCCTCAGGTGGTTGGGTCAAGGCTCTTGGATAAGTAAGCTACAGGCTGGGGCTCAGGTCCCAACCTTTGAGTGTTAACCACTGGACCACTAAGGAAGTCCCTATCTCACAATTTCTGAAGGCTGGAAGTCTCACTAGGCTAAATCAAGTTATCAGCCTGGGTTGCAATTATCATCTAGACTTGTGATCAATTTCTAAACTCACTGATTATTGCTAGAGTTAACTTCTCTCTCATACTTTGCACATTGACCCTCCATCTTCAAACTAACAATGGGTGCTCAAATCAAATAGACCCAATGCATATTTAATAAGTCTAATAATAATGCATTATCAGATAAACTATAAAAGGGACATTTATTAATGTTTTATCAATTTCGTGAGTTTTCACAACAAATTAATCTATTTGCAGCCAACATGTCTAGTAATGGAAACAAAAATAGACAAATAGAGCCTAATTAAACTTAAAAGCTTTGCATAGCAAAGGAAGTCATAAAGAAAACACAAAGATAACCTACAGAATGGGAGAAATAACTTGCAAATGATGTGGCTAACAAGGGTTTATCTCCAAATTTGAGCTCTATGAGCTGTTTGTATGTATCAAAAATATAGACAACTCAATCAGAAAATGGGCAGATCTAAAAAAGACATTTAGACATTTCTTCAAAGAAAACATAGATGACCAAAATTTATATTAAAAATATGCTCAACACCGCTAATTATTAAAGAAATGAAAATCAAAACTACCTGGAGATATCTCTCACACCTGTCAGAAGGGTCAACATCAAAAAGTCCATAAATAAATGGGGAAAGGGTGTGAAGAAAAAGAACCCTCATACAATGATGGAGGGAATGTAAACTGGTGCAGCCATTAAGGAGAGCACTACAGAAGTCCTTTAAAAAACTAAAATTAGAGCTATCATATGATCCTGAAATCATACTCCTGGGCATGTATCTTTTCAAATTATATATCCAGAGAAAATCATACTTTGAAAAGATACATGCACCCCAATGTTCATTGCAGCAGTGCTTACAATAACCAAGACATGGAGGCAAAAACTCAAATGTCCATTGACAGAGGAACAGATAAAGAATATGTGGTACACACACACAATGTAATACTACGCAGCCATGAAATAATGCCATTTGCAGCAATACTGATGGACTTAAAGATTTTATAAGAAGCAAACCAAAGACAAATGTGATATCATATCACTTATACCTAGAATCTTGAAAAAAGATACAAGTGAATTTATTTAAAAAATAGAAATAGATTTACAGACTTAGAAAACAGTTACCAAAGATAGGGCTAGAGGGAGAAATAAATGATGAGTTTGGATAAAACCATACGTATTACTATATATAAAATAGATAACACAAGAGGATCTACTGTATAGCACATAAAGATACTTAATATAAATATATTAAGATATTTAATATATTGCAACAACTTACAATGAAAGAGAATGTAAAAAATATATGTATTGTGTATATATATAAAACTGAATATATATGTATATAAAAGTGAATCACTTTGCTGTATAACAAACTAACACAATATTGTAAATCAACTGTATTTCAATAAAATTAAAAAGAAAACATTTAATACAACAGATATTTATTGAGTGCCTACTATTGAGTGCTAATCATGCTCTGAGGAATCTAGGATATATCAATAAATCTAATGACAAAATTCTCTGCTTCTACAGAGCTCACAGTCTTCCATTTTATTTGCTAGGTTATGCTATTACCTTTTCAACTTAAACTCTAAAAATTATACTTATTCAGTGCTTTTTCTTTGATCTCTTACTCTTTCTATATTAATTATCTTGGTTGATACTATTCACTCTCATGGTTTTATATATCATCCATTCAAAATTATATCTCCATTTGATCTCCCCACAAAACACTGGACTCACTTATCCAACCCTTAACTTGACTTCTACAACTGAATAACTAATAAGCACCTCAAGTATCTAAAACTGGTATGATCATGGGTTCAGTTGAACCAAAACAATTACACTTAGTCTTATTGTTTCTGTATAACTGCCAATATATTTCCACTCAATCTCAAAAGGGATCTTGATACAGACCTTGATACAGATGTACTATTCAAACAGCCCTCTTGATTCCAAGTTCCAATTTCATTTTAGTCACCATGATAATGGCAAATAAATTTACCTAAGCATTCATTCCAAAATAATGTGTTGTTCTTGACTACTCTTGCTTCCTTATACTCTCTCTGCCAGAAACTTCTATCACTTCTGAATTCAAACATACCAAATCTAAACAATATATTAAATGGAACCATTATTTCAGGTTTATAATAAATTTCCTTAAAAGGTACTCCTTCCACATAGCATCCAGAGTGAAGTTTAGTTCAGTTCAGTCACTCAGATGTATCAGAGTTTGTGACCCCAAGGACGGCAGCACACCAGGCTTCCCTGTCCATCACCAACTCACAGTGCTTGCACAAACTCATGTCCATCGAGTTGGTCATAGCATCCAACAGTCTCATCCTCTGTCATCCCCTTTACCTCCTGCCTTCAATCTTTCCCATCATCAGGGCCTTTTCCAATCTTTCCCATCAAGGGGCCAGAGTATTGGAGTTTCAGCTTCAGTATCAGTCCTCCCAATGAACATTCAGGACTGATTTCCTTTAGGATGGACTAGTTGGATCTCCTTGCAGTCCAAGGGACTCTCAAGAGTCTTCTCCAACACCATAGTTCTAAAGCATCAGTTCTTTGGTGCTCAGCTTTCTTTATAATTCAACTCTCACATCCATACATGACTACTGGAAAAACCATAGCTTTGACTAAACGGGCCTTTTTTGGCAAAGTAATGTCTCTGCTTTTTAGCATGCTGTCTAGGTTGGTCGTAACTTTTCTTGCAAGGAGCAAGCGTCTTAATTTCATGGCTGCAATCACAATCTGCAGTGACTTTGGAGCCCCCCAAAATAAAGTCTGTCACTGTTTCGATTGTTGCCCCATCTATTTGCCATGAAGTGATGGGATTGGATGCCATCACCTTAGTTGTCTGAATGTTGAGTTTTAAGCCACATTTTTACTCTCCTCTTTCACTTTCATCAGGAGATTCTTTAGTTCTTCTTCACTTTCTGCCATAAGTGTGGAGTCATCTGCATATCTGATATTATTGATATTTCTATTGATATTGATATTATTGATATCTGATGATATTATTGATATTTCTATTGATATTGATATTATTGATATTTCTCTCAGCTATCTTGATTCCAGCTTGTCCTTCATCCAGCCCAGCATTTCTCATGATGTCCTCTGCATATAATTTAAATAAGCAGGGTGACAATATACAGCCTTGACATATTCCTTTCCCAATTTGGAACCAGTCTGTTGTTCCATGTCCAGTTCTAACTGTTGCTTCTTGACAAGCATACAGATTTCTCAGGAGGCAGGTCAGGTGGTCTGGTATTCCCATCTCTTGAAGAATTTTCTACAGTTTGTGGTTATCCACACAGTCAAAGGCTTTGGCGTAGTGAATAAAGCAGAAGCAGATGTTTTTTCTGAAACTCTCTTGCTTTTTGATGATCCATCAGATGCTGGCAATTGGATCTCTGGTTCCTCTGCCTTTTCTAAATTCAGTTTGAATGTCTGGAAGTTCATGGTTTATGTACTGTTGAAGCCTGGCTTGGAGAATTTTGAGCAATTACTTTGCTGGCATGTGAGATGAGTGCAATTGTGTGGTAGTTTGAACATCTTTTGGCATTGCCTTTCTTTGGGATTGGAATGAAAACTGACCTTTTCCAGTCCTGTGCCCACTGCTGAGTTTAGTGTAGTTACTAAAATCTAAATTGAATCCTGTCATTCTATTACTCAAACTCTTAAATAGTTTCTCATGAATCTCAACATGAGGTCCTAAGTAAAACTAATAAGTATTCTACATAATTTTCCCAAACCAACCTTCCTGAGTTAATCTCTTCCTACTATGTGCTTTATATACTATGCTTCTGTCAAACATAACATATGATGGCTCTTCAAATGTGTCATATTTTGTTGACTTAGAACTTTAAAATTATTGCCTTCACACCTGGAGAACTTTTTTCCAGGCCTTCTGATGCTAGCTTCCTAACTTTCATTCATATAAAAGAGTTCTCATAGTTGAGAGACAATATTTTCAAACAATCTCTCACATTTTTACATGCCTCTATATTCACAGCATATTTATTCATGTTTATTTATATTCTGGGATATTAAAGATAGAGATTGTCTCCTTCTATAGATGTATACACCAAGATTGTACAGATGAAGATCTCAATTCTACATTGAGAAAACTTGCTCACACGCCAGGGTAATACTATATCTTTCTGGAGTGAAGATGAACAGGTTTTCTAGTGGTCACTTTTAAAGACTATCTTGAACATTTCTTAGTGGTGACACAACATATACAACATCCATTCAGCCCCACTTCTGCATTACTCCCATGGGACTTGGAAGGGTAACCCAATGATGCCAACACGGAACTCACACTACCTGCGGTATTCTGTGAGTAATCTACTTGGATTAAATCATTGGTCTTTAGCTATTAACTCAAATTCCAGTCTTTCTTCCTTCCCTGGAAATTAGGGAGATGGGACTGAAAGTTCATACCCTCTAATTGCATGGTTTGTTCTCCTGCCAAACAGCCCCCTCTTCGGATTGGGTCCAAATCACCTGACTGATATAAGCCAATACAGTATACTAACGCATATATATGGAATTTAGAAAGATGGTAACGATAACCCTGTATACGAGACAGCAAAAGAGACACTGATGTATAGAACAGGCTTATGGACTCTGTGGGAGAGGGAGAGGGTGGGAAGATTTGGGAGAATGGCACTGAAACATGTGAAATGTCATGTATGAAACGAGATGCCAGTCCAGGTTCAATGCACGATGCTGGATGCTTGGGGCTGGTGCACTGGGACGACCCAGAGGGATGGTATGGGGAGGGAGGAGGGAGGAGGGTTCAGGATGGGGAACACATGAGAAATAAAAATAAATAAATAAATAAATAAAAAACAAAACAAAACAAAACAAGACATGTTTTATGACTCTTAGAAAATGCCAATGGTTTAAGGAGCTATGTCCCAGAAAAGGGGACAAAGACCAAATACACATCTCTTATTATAAATCACATTTGTTTTTAGAGATTAAATAATTTACTTGTTCAAATCCTTGTTTTCTATTAGTCAAAACAAGATCGTATTTCTTATTATATTTTATAAGGTCCTTCATGATTGTCCCATACCTACATCTAAAAACACATTTACCCACTTCCTCCCTTTTTCTTCCTCCTCTCCACCTTCCACTCAATCTTCAAATCAGGTTGGGAAACTGCTATTTGGTTGAAGGTCATTCATTGTACCACCTCTTACTGTTTCACATTCTGTACTGCTCCTCCTCTTCATGGAACACATTTCTACCCATATCCAGCAGGTGAAAACCTATTGATTTTTCAAAATTCAGTTAAACTGTCTCATCCTGTAAACCATCCTTATTTCAGAAGTAGTGGCTACTACTTTTTGTGACAACTCTGCAAATAAAAGGCTTTTATTTTTCTGCATATAGCTTTGCTAGTATACTCATTTATAAGTCCAACTTTCTTTTCCCTTATACACTCCACACTCCTATCAAGCTCTTTAGTGGATACCATTTATTTAGTTCCTATCAAGTGCCAGATAGTGTACCTTTCATTCTAGACGTCTATGAAGTAGATGCTAATCCTATTTCAGGTTCATATGTTAAAATACTGCTCAAAGACAGAGTTGTTAAGAAGGAGAGGCAGATGTTAAGCAGCCTTTCAATTCCCAAGGCTCTAGTCTACATCACTGCATGAATTTCATAACACCCGTTTGAATGAGGCAATATCATTTCCTTTACATAGGTGATAAATCTGAGCCTCAGAAATGTTACAATTTATTCACATTCAGAGATAAGGTCTTTTTTTTTTTTTTTTTACCCTTAAATTGTAGGGCATCATATATAGTAACTAAAGAATGGAGAAGGCAATGGCACCCCACTCCAGTACTCTTGCCTGGAAAATCCCATGGGACGGAGGAGCCTGGTAGGCTGCAGTCCATGGGGTCGCTAAAAGTCAGACACAACTGAACGACTTCACTTTCACTTTTCACTTTCATGCATTGGAAAAGGAAATGGCAACCCACTCCAGTGTTCTTGCCTGGAGAATCCCAGGCATGGGGGAGCCTGGTGGGCTGCCGTCTCTGGGGTGGCACAGAGTCGGACACGACTGAAGCGACTTAGCAGCAGCAGCAGCAGCAGCAGCAGATAAATGTATAGATAAATATCTATATGACCACATGAGTTTATACAGAAAACAAAATCAAAGGGACTTAGAAAGTTTAGGTAGTGAGAGTTTTAGGCCCAGTAAATGAGTGACAGAAGCAGTTTTATTGAATAAAAAACCTATTAGGTTCCATATGGCAGGTCTTGTTTTAATTATTCTAAGTGTGAGATGAATATGAGGCTTTTATTAAAGATTTTTAACAAGAAAATTGAGATAATTTCAACATAAACCCCAAGCCTGTTTGTGGCAAATGTTTCCTGGGTTAACTTAATTTGTAGAAAGCTTGTTTAATTTCTCATATTCTGACCCACATCTGTCAATCAAAGTAAATACTCTTTAACACCAGGCACTGAAAAGTGAGACAAAGTCTTATTTATTGGGTGTAGTTGTGAAGATAGATCAGTGGCACTATTGATTCATTAATTTAATAACCAATTATTGATTTTCTGCCATGTGCAGGATGCTGTGATAGGAAACTATTATTCAGAAGTGAAGCAAACATACATTTTAGAGAGGGAAGCATGCAATCAATAAGTACACAAGGAAATAAGTTTATAAATAACATGCACAGTACTATGAAGGAAATAAACACATGGCCATGATAAAACAAAAAACCATGGTGATGCACATGCTAAGGAAGGGGAAGTTTCTTGATCAGGTGGTCAGGAAATTCCTCTCTGAAGACATGACATTTGACTTTAGAAGGTAAATAAAACTAAAAGAGTGCAAGAAAGAGAATCCTCAGAAGATACAACATGTACAATGACCAGAGGTAGGTAAGAGAAGTTGGTATCTTCTATAACACAGTGAAAACCAGAATGGAGAGAATGCTGCTACTGCTAAGTCAGTTCAGTCGTGTCCAACTCTGTGTGACCCCATAGACGGTAGCCCACCAGGCTCCCCCGTCCCTGGGATTCTCCAGGCAAGAACACTGGAGTGGGTTGCCATTTCCTTCTCCACTGCATGAAAGTGAAAAGTGAAAGTGAAGTCGCTCAGTCATGTCCGACCCTCAGCGACCCCATGCACTGCAGCCTACCAGGCTCTTCCATCCATGGGATTTTCCAGGCAAGAGTACTGGAGTGGGGTGCCATTGCCTTCTCCGGGAGAGAATGCTATTTTAACCTTAATGTGGATTATAAATTATTTTCTTTTATCAATCAAGCCTAAGTAACTGCTAGCATAGTTGCCTTGCTTTCTTCTAAAGATAAATTGATAGATGGATTGACTTGGGTCTCAAATTAGTATCTGGGAAAGCAAAACGTGCCAACTGTTGGTCTCTAGCAAATGAAACTCCCAGAGGTGCCAACCCCACTGTTAAACATATGTAGCCTTTGGACTCTCTCACATGTAGCTGTTATATCAAAACTGCACATACTGAAGTATTTTTCTTTGGCTTAACCTTTTATAGCTTTATGTATATAAAAACAGATGAAGTGACACAGAACTGAGCTCATGTTCAGGCTATGCTTATTAACACTATGTTACTATGTTCTAGTTTCCCAACCTCTCAGGGCCTCCATTTATTTAGTCTAGAAAATCAGTGATAATAGGATTGGTCTCATGGGATTTTTGTGAGGATTTAGTAAGATAATTCACATAAATCCCTTAGCAAAATGCCTATAGTGTATAGCAGATTTCAGTATATATTAACACTTATTACTTGGTTAAAAAAGATTTTGCTCTGCTTACAAGCAAAACATTTCTATAGCCATATTACACTGACATATAGAATTATCTCAATTTTAATTTCATCAGTACAATAAATGTATGACATCTGTGAACATTAGGCTAAACTACGTTTTACCACTACAAAAATGAGAATGGGAAATATAAAACCCTACTATAGAGAAAAATCCCCCAATTCCATGTTAATAACTGCTTTTTAAAAAAAATCTCAACAATAATTATATATAAATTCAAATACAGTTTGTTGTTTCATTTTATAGAATTATATATTTAGAAAATTGAGTTTTAATAGAGTAAACAAATCTTATAAGAAATATTATCTACCTACGAAAGTAGAAATTGTTGCTAGAGACAGTTTAAATGAGGAGGGGTACTGGAGTGTGTGTTGGCATATGTGTGTATGTTGGGGTGTGCTGATGTGAGAAAAGGGTTAAGAGAAGAATGAGAAGTGGAAGTTTTGCTATATAATTGGTAGAGAGATTGAGAACAGTAACAAAAGGTAGAATCTAATATGGATTTATTTGGATATGGAATTTAAAAGATGATTACCTCAAAATCCAGGCTTAAGACCAAATACTTAATGATTTTATAAACTGCCATTAAAAACTACAGGGTTGTGGAGGACAGTAAACTCTGGGTGCTAAAGAGAAAACGTAAGATGAACAGGCCATATTCTTATAATCATGTCCTGCTGCTGCTGCTGCTAAGTTGCTTCAAGTCGTATCCGACTCTGCGACCCCATAGACGGCAGCCCACCAGGCTCCTCCGTCCCTGGGATTCTCCAGGCAAGAACACTGTAGTGGGTTGCCATTTCCTTCTCCAATAATCATGTCCACTTGATTATATAACAAGACTTTTTTTTTTAATTTATCTACCTTCAACATCTATTGCAACCTTGCATTTCTCAAAATATAGAAATCTATTCTTTCAGTTTCCCAGGTCAAACTTCTCAGCCATTTTTGATGCATCTCTTTAAGTATTTCCCACCCCCATCAGCAAATCCTGCAAAATATACTTTGGAAAATAAATGAAGAATGCAACTATTTTTCAGAATCACTATCACAACCCCTTGCTGTGATATTATCAATTCTCTAAGTCATTGCAATAGCTTTCACTTTTGTTCTCAATGGTCTATTCTCCATCCAATAATCAGAAACATCTGGTAATATTGCATTTTGGTTGAAAATCAATCAAGTAACTCCCCCCTCACACACATTAAGTTGATGTTTTTAAATGACCTACCAGGTCACCACCTATGTCACTGGTCTAATTTTTTATCATTTTTTTCCCTCAACTCTACTACTTTAAAAATGCTCATTCATTATCTTTATTGTTAAGCCCATTTCTGCTTTAGAAGCTATCAATTGCTAATCCTTTGATCCTTCAGATACTGCATTCAGAGATCTGATAAAACATCACTTCCACAAAATCCTTTCCTGATAACAATATGTAAAATGCTGTACCCTTCCACCTCTTATCATCCAACTTTGTTCTGTTTTTCCCTAAAACACCAATTAATACCAAATATGTAGTAATTTATGTTTATAGCCTTTCTTCTTTCACTACTAGATCATATTCAATCAAGGATTTTTCTGAAGGAGAGGACTCTGCTTATCTCTATCATCACAGCAACTTAAGGATTATATATCATACATTGTAGGAACTCAGTAATTATTAGATTTTTAAAAATCAATGTGAATTACTTCATAAAAATAATAGATACAATGCAAGTAATGAGCCCAAGAAAAAATAAGTAATTAATGAATAATTCTAAGTATAACCTGACATCCAAGAAAGAAAGAAATGGTAGATTATTCCTTCAAAATTAATGACTAATATTTTGATTACCCATTAAAACTTAATATCAAAGAATAGAAACAAACCTTTTTCTGATTATTGATAAATGTTTTTCCCTTACCAGGAAAATAGATTGCAATACAGAAGTATGTCCTTCTTTCCTCATCAAAGATGTAAGCAAGCTATAGCAAGTCCGGAGAAAGGACCAGTCACAACGCTTTTCAAAGTAGGATGGTTAGAAAATCTGCTTTAATAGAATCTAGACTGACTATTCAGGAGAAGGCAATGGCAACCCACTCCAGTACTCTTGCCTGGAAAATCCCATGGATGGAGGAGCCTGGTAGGCTGTGGTCCGTGGGGTCGCTAAGTGTCGGACACGACTGAGCGACTTCACTTTCACGTTTCACTTTCATGCATTGGAGAAGGAAATGGCAACCCACTCCAGTGTTCTTGCCTGAAGAATCCCAGGGACGGGGGAACCTGGTGGGCTGCCTTCTCTGGGGTCGCACAGAGTCGGACACAACTGAAGCAACTTATCAGCAGCAGTAGCAGGCTGACTATTCGGAGAAGGCAATGGCACCCCACTCCAGTATTCTGGCCTGGAGAATCCCAGGAACAGAGCAGCTTAGTGGGCTGCCATCTATGGTGTCGCACAAAGTCGGACACGACTGAAGTGACTTAGCAGACTGACTATTACAAGTCCAATGTTCAACTCTAATGCATACCTAAAGAAAATGAATCTCTGAAAATTAAGACCATGAATATTCATTTTTAAAAATAATCTCTCAGAATTTATGTACCTTAAATTTGAGAAATACTGTTATAAACATCTGTCATTGGACTTGTGTTGGCAAAAGCCTACTGGATTAAATGAATCATGTGTCTGAGCAGTCTTATTATCTTTATATTAAGGTATCAAATGTAAATTGAGAAATAATGAAGTCATTTAAAAATCTTTTATGCAAAATGAATTCAATTCAGTATTGTAATACTAATACAATAATTTTAATTAATATTATGACTAATCATTTAATTCTAAATAAAATTTCTATCTAAATGAAAAGCATACATGATCTTATTTCAGTGTTCAAGCTGAACAGCTTAGAATCCTCTAACAAAAGTGATTGAACAAAACAGATTATCTTTAAAAGAAAAATAGAAAAAGCAAGTAATATTCTCTCTATGCCTCTGTCTCTCACATGTAACAATATGAATGTGATTAATGAAATAAGGACTAAAATAAGCAAAAAATAAGGTAACATTCAATGACTCAACACACCAGTCCAAATGGCCATCATCAAAAAATCCAAAACAACAACTGCTGGAGAGGATGTAGAGAGAAGAGAACCCTCCTACACTGTTGTTGGAAATGTAAATTTATTCAGCCACTATGGAGAATAGTATGGAGGTCCTTAAAAAATTGAAAACAGAGCTACCATATGACACTGCAACCCCACTTCTATAACCAGAGGAAAACATGGTCTTAAATTATACATGAACTCCAATGTTCACTGCAGCACTGTTTACAATAGCCAAGATATGGAAAGCAACCTAAATGTTTATCAACAGAGGAATGATAAGAGATATACATTCTCTTAGAATGTATAACATATACAGTGGAATAGTACTCAACTACTAAAAAGAAATAATGCCATCTGCAGCAACATGGATGGAGCCCAGCATTTCTCATGATGTACTCTGCATATAAGTTAAATAAGTAGGGTGACAATATGCAGCCTTAACTTACTCCTTTTCCTATTTGGAACCAGTCTATTGTTCCATGTCTAGTTCTAACTGTTACTTCCTGACCTTCATACAGGTTTCTCAAGACACAGGTCAGATGGTCTGGTATTCCCATCTCTTGAAGAATTTACCACAGTTTATTGTGATCCACACAGTCAAAGGCTTTGACATAGTCAATAAAGCAGAAATAGATGTTTTTCTGGAACTCTCTTGCTTTTTCGATGATCCAGCAGATGTTGGCAATTTGATCTTTGGTTCCTCTGCCTTTTCTAAATCCAGCTTGAACATCTGGAAGTTCACGGTTCACCTATTGCTGAAGCCTGGTTTGGAGAATTTTGAGCATTACTTTACTAGCATGTGAGATGAGTGCAATTGTGTGGTAGTTAGAGCATTATTTGGCAGTATAGACAAGCTAATATAAATTAATAGTTCTTAGGTTGGGAACTGGATTCATATGATCTCACTGAAAATATAACTGTCAACAATGTATCTCTGTTGAGATTAAATATTTAACTGAAAATATTCAATTGTGCCTTTGATGAAAAAATATTGTTTGATTTTGGAATATATGTGTCAGCATTCTCAAAATTATAAGTAGAAACAAATTTCAGGATCTGGGAGAGATTTACCCTGGAGATGGTACAGTATTTACCTTAGACTCTGAAAACCAGTGATACATTAAGAAGCATAATCACTTAAGAACAAATACAACAACTACAGCAACAAACTGTCAAGTAACAACACCCAGCAAGCTCAGTAAGAACATATATAGGGATTATTTGCTGCTTATGGAAATGCCTCTTCTGGAAGGTTGCAAACAAATAGTATAATTCTTCAGTTAATATTTCAATAAATCTTCATCAATAAATTAAAGATATAATGTAGTAATTTCTAATAAAAAGTTCATGCTTTTCCCTTTTTAGTTTGACATATTAGTGCATTCATTCTATATACTTTTGAAATCACTACACATTCTAAGCATAGTGATATTGATATAAGATAATTTACCTTTTTTATAAATATTGTTCCCATTAATATGCCTCTGCAGCCAAGGAAAAGGCAGTCTTAATCCAAAGGGGAATTTTTATTCACATCAAAAAAAGACAGATGTTCTTTCAAACTTAAAATAACTGAAGGTAAAAGAAACTTGATGCAAACAAATGTATGCCCATTGATGGATAGGAGTATGTCCTTCTAAAAGGAAAAGAAATCTGTTTGTTTCATCTGTGATATAGGGTAAAATTCCACAGTGCCTTCAGCTGCTTTCTGATGGTAGGAAGTTTCCTTCAGATCTGATTTTCAATGCCAGTAACTTGTCTGATTTAAAAATATATATATTCTTAATGCATTAACCAGTTTGTCTGAAATCTTCTTTAATGTCTCCAAATTATTTTCTCCCACCTTATACTTGCTATATAGGATGAAATAGGTAACTAAAAATAAGTATTAATGATAATATTTTATTGTTTAATTTAAATATATTTAAAAGTTCACATGTAATAAGTTCTTAAAACATCAGAAATTGTACCAGAAACTATTACAAGCAATTTGCACATATTAAATCTTTTAAATACCAACATCTTATAAGCTAGGGATTTTTATCTCCAGGCAAAAGGGGAAAATAAATCATAGATAAGTAAATTATGCAAGGCCACATGCTTATTGAGAAGTGGAGCTAAGATCTGTAGTTAATTAATTGCAGACCCCATGTTCTCATCTATTACACTGTAATATGTCAAGCTCTGTCAAAAAAAAACCAACAACAACTATTTCCAACTGAAAAATTAAATAGCTGGAAAGGTTAGCACAATTAAATATGCAATGCAAAGAAAACAAATTTTGAATATTTAGAACATTATCATCAAAAACTAAAATAGTTATTTATTTCATATATATTTCATATATATTCATTAAAATGACATTTAAAATAATTCTGCTTTATAGTTATAAAACAAAGTCTTTCAATGCCTAAGCTTTTTAAGTATGTAACCAATCATGTGCTTTCTTTATTCTATGATAAACTCTGTTATGCTCTTTTGCAGGCCACTGAAATGTGTATGGAATTTTAAAAACTGGTTATCCTTATACATTGTGTGTTAAGTCAATAGCAGTGAAGAAACTGAGCTGCTTATAAAGTGGCTATATAAAAGTGCTAGGGAAAGAAAATTGCATTATTTTGGATCTTTCTAGTGCCCTGCCAGAATAACAAGTCATTAATATTTTCAGTCATACATGTATTCAGTCATTTCAGAAAAAAACATTTTGAGCCTATGAAACACAATAAGAACAACAACAAAACTATTATTCTATGTCAAATAAGAAAAATAGAATGAAGAGAAAAATAATCACATTGTTCCAACCTTAATTTTTTCAGAGTCCAAAAACTCAACCTTAGCCTGTGTGTGTGTGTGTGTGTGTGTACAGCTTTTACATATACAGTTTGAGGAAATAATGTCAATTTTAGGTTCTAGACCAGGGATCAGTAGTTCAATTCAGTTGCTCAGTCATTTCTGACTCTTTGAGACCCATGGACTGCAGCACATCAGGCTTCCCTGGCCATCACCAACACCTGGAGCTTGCTCAAACTCATGTCCATTGAGTTGGTGATGCCATCCAACTATCTCATCCTCTATCATCCCCTTCTCCTCCTGCCTTCAATCTTTCCGCAAATCAGGGTCTTTTGTAATGAATCAGTTCAAGGGTCAGTAATTGCAGTCCAAATGACTGACTTGTCCTTATGTCTGCTGTGGTTTATCTTGCATGTTTAGCTAAGAAAGTATTTTTCACCTCCAAAATTGGGGGGAAAAAATCAAAATTTTGATATTGTGTGACACATGAAAATTATAGGAAATCAAAATTTAGTGTCTGTAAATAAGTTGCGTGTTTTGTTTTTTAACATATCCATGCTCATTTGTTTATGTATAGTCTACAGCTATTTTTTTCTACAGGGAACAGATTGAGTAGTATGAAAGATGGCATGAACTGTGTAACCTAAAATATTTGCTATCTGTGCTTTTCTATAAATATTTTCCCCCTCATATATACTATCCATATCTACTCATTTATGAAATGTTTACTGAAAAATTCTTACTGAATTACTGAAGCTAATCATATTTAAATAATCTTTCTCTGAACAATTTACTAAATTCCTTGTTAGAAATTCACTTGCTGCCTATTTTAAACAGTGATTGTGACTGATTAATGCAATCTTTTAAAAATACAAGTAATGTGTTTCTGTTTTCAAATACAGAGTATTTTATGTATATGTGTTATGTACATTCATGTGTGCATGCTAAGTCACTTCAGTTGTGTCCAACTCTTTGTGACCCTATGGACTGTGGCCTGCCAAGCTCCTGTATGTCCATGGGATTCTCCAGGCAAGAATACTGGAGTGGGTGGCCATACCCACCTCCAGGGAATTTTCCCAATCCAGTGATCAAATCCACATCTCCTGCATTGGCAAGCAGGTTCTTTACCACTAATGCCACCTGGGAAGCTCATATGTGATATGACTGTTTAATTATAATTTCAATTTTTAAAAAAAGTCTAAAGTGGAGTCTCTATCCACAAATAATATTTAATTAGGAAGGAATCATTAATTACTTATTTGCCAAAACTTGGGCTTGTCTTTGGTTGTAGCTGTGTTTTTTAAATCTCTAATGTTTGGATAGATTAAAGTTGCCACTGATGTGCTCAGTCACGCCAACTCTTTGCGACCCCATGGACTGTATGTAGCCCGCCAGTTTCCTCTGCCCATGAAATCTTCCAGGTAAGAATACTGGAGTGGATTGTCATTTCCTTCTCCATGATTAAGTTGGGAATAAAGCTAATGTCAGGTGATAAAACTATATCTCAGATGCCACAAGAACAGTTTTATTTTTCTCCCTGATGATATTTTGGGATTCTCTTGGCTTATTTCCTTAGAAGAGTTTAATTTTCTTGTAGCTGATATTACAAAACCACAAATTCTAAAACAAACAAACAAACAAAAAAAACCAAACAAAAAACAAATTCATATTGATGACCCAGATTAAAAACAAAGATTATCTCCAGATTTCCCTACTATTCAACAATATAAAGCCTTCCCTCCAGACTTAGTTTTCCACCAGAAAAATTTTTGGATCAACTATAAGAAAACTTCTTTAGTGTTAAAGTTTAGGCACACCGCTAAAAAAAAGTGGTTTAAACTTCATTCATTAGTGTGAATAATCTTTTTCATTAACTCAATGTATGATACAATTTGACTAGAAATACTAATAATAAATTGTCTATTAAAAATTGGTAGATTCCTAGGGTGGCCATAATCACCTTTTCTCATTATATTTTCATCTCTTAGGATGCCATTCATACCTAGAATTTCTTTGATTACCTATATACAGCTTTGGTTATACAAAATCTGTATCAGCAGCTCCAAATTTCCCCTTGAGCATCAAACCTGTGTTTTTAAAAGTCTGTTGAATATAGTCCATTATATTTCATGGACAACTTGATTTCATACTGTCCAAACTCAATTCATCTAGTTTTTTGGGTTTTTTCCCCCCTTTCTCCAAATTCACTTCATGGCCTGTATTCTTAATTTCAGTGAATGGTAACAGTGTCTCCTAACTTTTCTGAATCCAATCGTTCTGGACATTTTCCTCACCCTTCCTACGCTTTTGATTTTATTAGTTTTTTTACTAAATTCCCCAAATTTATTCTCAAATTATCCATCCTCTTCAATGTTTACATAAATGAATTAACAAATCTGCCTTAAATAATTGAGTCCACATTGCCCAAATTAAGTCCAAATATTGTATTATTGCATAAGGAACTCTCAAGTCTCCATCCTGCCTCCTGTAAAATGCATGTCTTTGTACTTTATTTGCACACTATAATTCAGCCTTATGAATTAGGGTCATTTCCCAGCACACACCATTCACCTTTGCTTCTGTGGCTTTTAACTCAGTGTTCTCTCTACCTGGTTTGTTTCTCTTATGTTTCCTACCTAATTTCTACTGGTTCAAATCCAGCTTAGTTGTCATATTGTCATAAAAGTTTTTTCTAGTGTTGTTAGAAAAATGACAAAGAAATCCCCATATAAATACTTCCATAAAGCCAGTGAAAAATTTGTGAGAAACTGTCAGATACAACCTTTTTGGAACATGAGAAAATTACCAAAAGTTTGTGGCAAGCAGAGTAATGCTTCCATAATAAAAGCCAACTGAATCTTGGAAAGAACTGAGAGCCTTGTGGCATAATTTGAACCTGCCCTGTTTCTGCTTCACAGTCCCCAGTTATGCAATGTCTTTGAAGATAACAACAAACAACCCTTATATATGTACCAGTACCAGATGGAACAAAACAGAGCTCATTTACCAAAAAAATGTGGTTTATTTTGGCCTGCTTAGTAACTGCCCAGATGACCAGTTCAAAAAGGTTTGTCTTTGTCTTGCCCAGTAGGAACTCTCCCAGTGCTTAGGCAGCTATCCAGGGCATTTGTCAAAAACTGTATAGGGAGATGTAATAGCCATTGTTTTCTGGGACAATGAATGTCACTTAGTCATGTCCAGCTCTTTGCAACCCCATGTACTATATCATCCCAGGCTTCTTTATTCATGGAGATTCTCCAGGAAAGAATAATAGAGTGGGTATCAATGCCCTACTCCAGGGGGTCTTCCCAACCCAGGGATCAAACCCACATCTCCAGCACTGCAGGAGGATTCCTTACTGTCTGAGCCACCAGGGAAGCACAGTGAAAAACACTTGGAGCAAATCATTGACTAAACAAAAAGCTTGGGGAAAATGCTAGGGAATGAGATGCTTTAGGTAATATATGTTTTTAAACACCCCAAGTTATTCTTGGGAATCTAGAAAGTCACGAGAATTCCCAGAGCAGGGCACCTGATCAAGAAAAAGATAAGGTTCCAAGCTATCATTTCTGACTATCACCTCCTCTACATAGGGAGGAAGCAGAGATTAAGGAAGACTTGTAAACTGCCTGGATCATTGTTGAAGACATGCCTAACATGTAGAGGCATCAGCAAAGACTGGGTGTTTGCTGTTTCTCGGTATTTAAGCAAATCTTAGTTCTGTCTCATCCCTAAACCAACCAAATAGAGACATTAGTGGCCATACACGGAAAAGAATAGAGACTTTACAAAATTAATTATTCAGAATTACATTCACTATATGATTACATATATATATATATATATATATATATATATATATTTATGTATGTATACACAGACATACTCATTGGCAGAGATGTATATTAGTGATAAAAGAAACTCTGGCTATAAATGGTTCCTAAGAAATAAAAATATAGTGAGAAGGGGAGATAATTGGATTTTTAGAGTTATCACATTATCATGTTAAAAATGATCAGTTTAACAACAAATATGATGAATACAAATAACAAGAAAGTATGACCCACACACAGAAGGAAAAAAAAAGCAAATAATAGAAACTGTCCAGAAGAAAGTTCAAACAGTGAGTTTACTAGACAAAGACTAATGTATTACATGTTTCTATTTAGATGAAATGTCCAGATTAGGCAAATATATTGACAAAATAGATTTTGGTTTCCCAGGTAAGGGTAGGGGGATGTGAAATGAGCAATGGCTACTTAATGGGTACACAGTTTCCTTTGGAGATTAAAATTTTCTGGAATTAGATAATGGTGATAGTTGCAAAAGTTTGTGAATTTGCTACATACCTAGTACAAATAAAGTGACTAAAGTGGTGAGATTTTTTGTTACATGAATTCATCTCAATAGATGTCCCTCCCCTTGGCAAAAGGCTTTCAAGACCTTTCCACATTAGGTTTGGTGTTCCCTATAGATATAGATTTCTAGAGAAGGAAATGGCAACCCACTCCCAATATTCTTGCCTGGAGAATCCCATGGACAGAGGAGCCTAGTGGGCCACTGTCCATCGTGTCACAAAGAGTCAGACATGACTGAGCTACTAACATTTTTATGACAGATATCAGAGTCTCTTAAAATTTCTATTTCCTTGCACGTTTTCCACCTTAACTGGAAGCTTAAGAGGATTAGTGATAATGTATCTCAGTCTAATAGCTAGAAATATGCTTGAAGTACATATCTACTGCCCTGGAAAAACTTAAAATAGAATCTCACAAACACCTACAAAGGTCAGTTTTTGTTCCAATCCCAAAGAAGGGCAATGCCAAAGAATGTTCAAACTACCAGACAGTTGCCCTCATTTCACATGATAGCAAGGTAATGCTCAAAATTCTTCAACCTAAGCCTCAGTAGTACCTGAACCAAGAACTTCCAGATGTACAAGATGGATTTAGAAAAGGCAGAGGAGGATTTTCTCTTTCTGGCCGAGCTGGGAGAAGGGGACGGGGTTGCACGGGGTGGCGTGCGCCGAGCGGGGGTAAAAAAAAAAGAAAAAGAAAAGGCAGAGGAACCAGAGATCAAATTGACAACATCCACTGGAACACAGAATAAAGCAAGGGAATTCCAGAAAAAAAAAAAAATCTGCTTTAATGACTATGCTAAAGCCTTTGACTGTGTGGATCATAACAAACTGTGGAAAATTCTTAAAGAGATGGGAATACTAGACCACCTTACCTGTCTCCTGAGAAAGCTGCATGCAGGTCAAGAAGCAAGAATTAGAACCAGACACGGAAGAATGGACTGGTTCCAAATTGAGAATGGAGCACATCAAACTGTATGTGGTCACCCTGCTTATTTAACTTATATGCAGAGTCAGTTCAGTTCAGTCACTCAGTTGTGTCCGACTCCTTGCGACCCCATGAATCGCAGCATGCCAGGCCTCCCTGTCCATCACCAACCCCCGGAGTTCACTCAGATGCACGTCCATCGAGTCAGTGATGCCATCCAGCCATCTCATCCTCTGTCGTCCCCTTCTCCTCCTGCCCCCAATACCTCCAGCATCAGAGTCTTTTCCAATGAGTTAACTCTTCGCATGAGGTGGCCAAAGTACTGGAGTTTTAGCTTTAGCATCATTCCTTCCAAAGAAATCCCAGGGCTGATCTCCTTCAGAACGGACTGGTTGGATCTCCTTGCAGTCCAAGGGACTCTCAAGAGTCTTCTCCAACACCACAGTTCAAAAGCATCAATTCTTTGGCACTCAACTTTCTTCACAGTCCAACTCTCACATCCATACATGACCACAGGAAAAACCATAGCCTTGACTAGACAGAACTTTGTTGGCAAAGTAATGTCTCTGCTTTTCAATATGCTATCTAAGTTGGTCATAACTTTTCTTCCAAGGAGTAAGCATCTTTTAATTTCATGGCTGCAATCACTATCTGCAATGATTTTGGAGCCCAGAAAAATAAAGTCTGACCTTGTTTCCACTGTTTCCCCATCTATTTGCCATGAAGTGATCGGACCAGATGCCATGATCTTCGTTTTCTGAATGTTGAGTTTTAAGCCAACTTTTTCACTCTCCTCTTTCACTTTCATCAAGAGGCTTTTTAGTTCCTCTTCACTTTCTACCATAAGGGTGGTGTCATCTGCATATCTGAGGTTATTGATATTTCTCCCGGGAATCTTGATTCCAGTTTGTGTTTCTTCCAGTCCAGCATTTCTCATGATGTACTCTGCATATAAGTTAAATAAACAGGGTGACAATATACAGCCTTGACGAACTCCTTTTCCTATTTGTAACCAGTCTGTTGTTCCATGTCCAGTTCTAACTGTTGCTTCCTGACCTGCATACAAATTTCTCAAGAGGCAGATCAGGTGGTCTGGTATTCCCATCACTTTCGGAATTTTCCACAGTTTATTGTGATCCACACAGTCAAAGGTTTTGGCATAGTTAATAAAGCAGAAATAGATGTTTTTCTGGAACTCCCTTGCTTTTTCCATGATCCAGCAGATGTTGGCAATTTGATCTCTGGTTCCTCTGCCTTTTCTAAAACCAGCTTGAACATCAAGAAGTTCACGGTTCACGTATTGCTGAAGCCTGGCTTGGAGAATTTTGAGCATTACTTTACTAGCATGTGAGATGAGTGCAATTGTGCGATAGTTTGAGCATTCTTTGGCATTGCCTTTCTTTGGGATTGGAATAAAAACGGACCTTTTCCAGTCCTGTGGCCACTGCTGAGTTTTCCAAATTTGCTGGCATATCATCATGAGAAATGCTAGGCGGGATGAAGCACAAGCTGGAATCAAGATTGCTGGGAGAAATATCAATAATCTCTGATATGCAGATGATATCACTCTAATGGAAGAAAGTATATAAGAACTAAAGAGCCTCTTGATGAGGGTGAAAGAGGAGAGTAAAAATGCTGTCTTAAAACTCAATACTCAAAAAATGAAGATCATTGCATCTGGTTTCATCACTTCACAACAAATAGTTGGAGAAACAATGGAAATAGTGACAGACTTTATTTTCTTGTATTCCAGAATCACTGCAGATGGTGACTCCAGCCATGAATTAAAAGACACTTGCTCCCTGGAAGAAAAGATATGATAAACCTAGACAGTGCATTAAAAAACAGAGACATCACTTCACCAATAAATGTCCATCTAGTTAAAGGTATGGTTTTTCCAGTAGTTATGTACAAGTATGAGAGTTGGACCATAAAGAAGGCTGAGCACCAATGAACCAATGCTTTCGAATTGTGGCACTGGAGAAGACTCTTGAGCATCCCTTGAATAGCAAGGAGATCAAACCAGTCAATCCTATAGGAAATCAACACTAATATTCATTGGAAGGACTGATGCTGAAGCTGAAACTCCAATACTCGGGCCACCTGATGGGAAGAGCCAACTCAAAGACCCTGGATTTGAGGAAATGGAAAAGACCCTGATTCTGGAAAAGACTGAGGGCAAGAGGAGAAAGGGGTGACAGGGGATGTGGTGGTTGGAAGGACCATCAACCCAATGGATATGAGTTTGAGCAAACTCTGGGAGAAAGTGAAGGCCAAGGAAGCCTGGCATGCTGCAGTCCATGCGGTGGCAAACAGCTGGGCCCGACTTAGTGACTGAACAACAACAAACACCTATGTTTCTCTCTGATAATGGGGTGCTTCAGAATGAGAGAGGTAATTGTCCTGAAAGAATACATAAATGGATGTGCTACAGTTATTCACATTTTAGGGGTGGACAGAGAGCCCTAAGACAAAGGGCTTACTATATATGAAGTTATATAAGCACAAGTGAAATAATTTAATTACAACACCAGATTTATAAAATTAAAATATAGGACATTATGTGCATTATTGGATATCAGAAAAAAAGTAAGATATGAGAGTGAATGCTATAGAAAGAGCTAATGAGGAAACTAGAAATAAATCTGGAACAGAATAATAGTTACTTAAACTTTGCTTGGGGAAATGACTCACCATCTCCCCATCTGTAGACTGAGTTCTACCATGTGTAATTGGGATGTTATCAAAATAAATGTGGTTAACAGATGTCCTCAAAGTATAAGATAATAAATTGAATATGATAGAGAAAGAAGATATTTGAAAATTATCTTAAGTTTGTAATTTTTGATGGCTGAAAAAATTGTAGTGCCTCTAATAGCATGAGGGGGACAGGAGGGAAAGACTATTCTGAACAAAATATGATGATCTTAAGATTGAACATATTATATTTGAACACTAAGTGGAACATAGATATAAAAATGTCAGAATTAAGGAACAAAGAGTAAACCTTTCTTAACATAAGCTTAGAGTTTTTTCAAAAAATATAAATAAATGCTCTTCAAATTGAGTTCTGCTGCTTTAAATGACATCCAGAAATTCAGGTAACAAGAAACACATATTTAGCAAGTTTTATTCAAATTCATATTTCTAGTCATTGATGTAATAATTGATACATTAGTCCATTTAATCAATATTAATCAAGAGCCAAGAATACATACCAAGAATAGATGCTGAGGATAGATGAGTGAATACTGTCTACAAAGCTCTTAACTTTACAGAGTATCTTTCATAATAAAGGTAAATATATGTCAGTCAAGTAAGGTCTTCAATTTTGATTTTAAAATATCAGTACGCATGCACATTGCAAAGCTGTCATCACATAACGTTTTTCCCCCTCTCCTGTTCCTCAGCATGTAACTTCAGTGTTACTATTAACTTCATGACAAGCCCCATATGCTGCCACCAAGTGGAAGCATTTTTACTGGACTTCAGTTCTAAGCTGGCCCTACTGCTTCCTTCAGTTCATTTTCAGTACCAAAGATGTGCTGAGTAAAAACAAAGTGCTCCGTGCTGGGGCACAGCTGCGAGGATGAGCACACCAAGGTATACCATATCATGTCCATGTCTGAGAAATGACTTTTGTAGTCTAGACAATGAAGCAGAACTTTGTACAAGTATGCAACTATGAGATATACAGATTGCTAGCTACATATCAAAACTGTCAAGTTCAATGAGAGTATGAGTTCCATACCAGTGTCCCAGGATTCTGATCAGTATTAGAATATCCTGAGTCAAGATTATAGCGAGTAGCAACAGTAAGAAGAGGTATCTATACCCTATTTCAGTTTCATAGTCTACAGTGGAGTCTTCATTCTTGAAAATCAAGATGGCAGCATTTCATTTGTTAAGACTATTTATAAACACACATTTATCCATATTTCAAGCTTAATCCTTCTAAAATTATTAACATTAAAAATTATATGTTTTTAAATTTTTAAATGTTTACACTGGGACCACCCTGGTGGTTCAGCAATAAAAAACCCACATGCCAAAGCAGGAGATGCAGGTTCAATCCCTGGGTCAGGAATATTCCCTCAAGAAGAAAATGAAAACTCACTCCAGTTTTCTTACCTGGGAAATCCCATGGACAGATAAGCCTGACAGGCTATAGTCCAGGGTACAGAAAGAGTCGATATGACTTTGTGGCTAAACAGTGACAGCAATGTTTACATTAGACCTGAAATCCATAAACTGTAGTTAGAAATTATTTTTTTTTAAAGAAATTAAGCCTATAAAGAGAAAATACATGCATTTCAAATAAGAGTGAAGTTATTAAAAATGGCCATGTGAATAAGTCAGAGACATTTTTCCTAAATTCCTAAAGAGAGATTTTATTTGCATGACCAAGGTAAAATTATTCTAAGAATTTATTTTGAATTTTGAAGCAAAGATATTCTCATATATATAGGATATATACAGGCAACTTCACTCAAATCACTGGAGAATGGTTAAGATTGGATATAAAAAGGGGAGTCCAATGCAGTGGAACCAACTGTGAGCTAAGATGCAAAAGTATAAGTGATGTGTTTAGTAAGTAGCATACAGATAAATAAAGACTCAGCCAGAATTTACTGATTATGAAGTATATAGGAGGACAGGATAAGAGGCCCAGTCTTTAGTCTTTGTATTAGGCATTACTCTTTCATTAGCAAGTCATATTTCTTATGCAATTATGGAATTCTAAGGTGTGCAATTGATTAGAAGGTCTTCTCTTTACACATAGCTAGATGAAATATAGCAATATTTTCAGGTTTTCTCTTTTCCCAGGTAGCATTATGATTGGCATAAAAACCTTTAGCAGAAAAAGTTCTATCTGCACTAGCAAAAATATCTTAAAGAGAATTTTGATCAACTCAGCTTGGTTCACACGTCCATCTCTAAATCTTTTTTTCTTTAAGGCAATTTTCTCCGGTTTGACCTAGGTTATATAACTACACCACACAACCTTGTTATTAAAAAGGTTTGCATTTCTATTGTTCAATAAAAAAAATTACTAAAAATTTAAAAGCTTGAAACAACACATGGCTATTCTCTCACAGCTTCCATGGTCAGTACAGGCATAGTCTAGCTGAGTCCTTTTCTTAGCTAAGTCACACCAATCTGGAAGCTAGACTGAAACCAAAATCAAGGTTTGCATCAGGCTGCAGTAACACCTATGTTGAAAGTTTAGCTCAACTACTCCATGGTATTGGTAACTTGGCATCCATTTTTGTGGCCAAGTGCCCTGCAGGGACCTTGAACTGACATGAGCCCCTTCCTGGAGCACATTCCTTAGTGAACAGCCCCCAGAATCCCAAGTACTTGTAAGTTCCTAAACTCCCTAGACCTCTTTGTGGTAAGAACTCTTCCTTATCTCACATGTCTTCCCCTTGTCCACTCCTCTGATAAAGCCCTATCAAAGCTTAACCAAAAACCCCACTCTTTCTCAGACATGGAGAACAGACTTATGGACACACAGGGGCAGGAGAGTGTGGGACCAGTTAAGAGAGTAGCATTGGAATATATACATAACCATATGTAAAATAGATAGCCAGTGGAAAGTTGCTATATAACACAGGGAGCTCAATCTGGTGCTCTGGTATCACCTAGAGAGGTGGCATCAGGTGGGAGGGAGGTTCAAGATGGAGGGTACACATATATACTTCTGGCTGATTCATGTTGATATATGAAGAAACCAGCACAGCATTGTAAAGCAATAATCTTTCAAATAAAAATAAATTAAAAAAACAAAAACTCTTTTTGGTTTGAGTTGACTAATCCAGACAGCATAGGAACTTCAAAGCACTCCGCCTCATGGCCCCTCAGGACATGTGATCCACATCCTGAGGTTCTCTCTCTGCCTGCAGCCTGCCTTGACCTCCCATGGAGGTGTGCCGTGTACCTTCTCCAGAACCTGTGTATAATCAACTCCTCTCTTTCACTTTCCCTTTTAGTCTTCTGTTGACCCATGGCTCGTTATCCAACACCCCAGGACTCTACCTAGCAAATGAATTGAACAAAGTCACAACAGTTTGAAACCTAGGCCAAGGAATAATTCACTTCAAGGTCCCTCAGATTGTTGGCTGAATTCATTTCTTATGATTATAGAACTGAGTTTACTGTTTTGTTCATGGCCATCAGCCACACACACAGAGACTACTTGTAGTTTATTTCCATGGGGTCCTCTTAAGACATGAGACTTCTTCAAAATCTGTAACTTTTTTATTCAGTGTGCTGCTCATTGCTGGACTTCATGCCACTCCTGAAAGTCCCCTAGTAATTTTCTGTTTTCTCATGAATTTAGTTTAAATCTCTACTTTAAAATTAAAATTAGTCTCCAAGGAATTCTTATGTATTTTTCCACTCAGATTTACTTGTTTATTTTTCATTGAATTATAACTTCAATGTTCTCTTAGTGATCTTGACTTTCTTTCATCAGTTCAGTTCAGTAGCTCAGTCATGTCCAACTCTTTTCAACCCCAGGGACTGCAGCATGCCAGGCTTCTCTGTCCATCACCAACTCCTGGAGTTTACTCAAACTCATGTCCATCGAGTAGATGATGCCATCCAACCATTTCACCCTCTTTCGTCTCCTTCTCTTACCACCTTCAATCTTCCCCAGAATCAGGATATTTTCCAATGAATCAGTTTTTGCATCAGATGGACAAAGTAGCTTTCCCAAAAAACATGTCTTATTTGTAGATATAATCTTTCACAACCCTTTTCCTACTGCACTTGTCCACAAATACCAATATATTGACTAAAAGCAGTTTCCAAAGCTGAAGGGCATAAATGTTTCTCTTTCCACCAGCCTAAGAAGACTACTGAAGAAATGGATACTTTTGGATATCATAAATCAAGACTGCTATCTGTTTTAAATGCATGTAAGATACTATGTATAAAGTTTTAAATCTTCCTCTAAGGTTACTGTTCCTTTTTAAATTAACATTAATATTTTCTGTTCAGTTGCTCAGTCATGTCTGACTCTTTGTGACCCCATGAATCGCAGCACACCAGTCGTCCCTGTCCATCACCAACTCCCAGAGTTCACTCAAACTCATGTGCATCGAGTCGGTGATGCCATCCAGCCATCTCATCCTCTGTCGTCCCCTCCTCCTCCTCCCCCCAATCTCTCCCAGCATCAGAGTCTTTTGAAATGAGTCAACTCTTCACATGAGGTGGCCAAAGTATTGGAGTTTCAGCCTCAGTATCAGTCCTTCCAAAGAACACCCAGGGCTGATCTCCTTTAGGATGGACTGGTTGGATCTCCTTGCAGTCCAAGGGACTCTCAAGAGTCTTCTCCAGCACCACAGTTCAAAGCATCAATTCTTCAGTGCTCAGCTTTCTTCGCAGTCCAATTCTCACATCCATACATGACCACTGGAAAAACCATAACCTTGACTAAACAGACCTTTGGTGGCAAAGTAATATCTCTGCTTTTTCTTTTTTTTTTTTTTTCTAATTTTATTTTATTTTTAAACTTTACATAATTGTATTAGTTTTGCCAAATATCAAAATGAACCCGCCACAGGTATACATGTGTTCCCCATCCTGAACCCTCCTCCCTCCTCCCTCCCCATACCATCCCTCTGGGTCGTCCCAGTGCACTAGCCCCAAGCATCCAGTATCGTGCATCGAACCTGGACTGGCAACTCATTTCTTACATGATATTTTACATGTTTCAATGCCATTCTCCCAAATCTTCCCACCCTCTCCCTCTCCCACAGAGTCCATAAGACTGATCTATACATCAGTATCTCTTTTGCTGTCTCGTACACAGGGTTATTGTTACCATCTTTCTAAATTCCATATATATGCCTTAGTATACTGTATTTATGTTTTTCCTTCTGGCTTACTTCACTCTGTATAATAGGCTCCAGTTTCATCCACCTCATTAGAACTGATACAAATGTATTCTTTTTAATGGCTGAGTAATACTCCATTGTGTATATGTACCACTGCTTTCTTATCCATTCATCTGCTGATGGACATCTAGGTTGCTTCCATGTCCTGGCTATTATGAACAGTGCTGCGATGAACATTGGGGTACACGTGTCTCTTTCCCTTCTGGTTTCCTCAGTATGTATGCCCAGCAGTGGGATTGCTGGATCATAAGGCAGTTCTATTTCCAGTTTTTTAAGGAATCTCCACACTGTTCTCCATAGTGGCTGTACTAGTTTGCATTCCCACCAACAGTGTAAGAGGGTTCCCTTTTCTTCACACCCTCTCCAGCATTTATTATTTGTAGACTTTTGGATCGCAGCCATTCTGACTGGTGTGAAATGGTACCTCATAGTGGTCTTGATTTGCATTTCTCTGATAATGAGTGATGTTGAGCATCTTTTCATGTGTTTGTTAGCCATCTGTATGTCTTCTTTGGAGAAATGTCTATTTAGTTCTTTGGCCCATTTTTTGATTGGGTCGTTTATTTTTCTGGAATTGAGCTGTAGGAGTTGCTTGTATATTTTTGAGATTAGTTGTTTGTCGGTTGCTTCATTTGCTATTATTTTCTCCCATTCTGAAGGCTGTCTTTTCACCTTGCTAATAGTTTCCTTTGATGTGCAGAAGCTTTTAAGGTTAATTAGGTGCCATTTGTTTATTTTTGCTTTTATTTCCAATATTCTGGGAGGTGGGTCATAGAGGATCCTGCTGTGATGTATGTCGGAGAGTGTTTTGCCTATGTTCTCCTCTAGGAGTTTTATAGTTTCTGGTCTTATGTTTAGATCTTTAATCCATTTTGAGTTTATTTTTGTGTATGGTGTTAGAAAGTGGTATAGTTTCATTCTTTTACAAGTGGTTGACCAGATTTCCCAGCACCACTTGTTAAAGAGATTGTCTTTAATCCATTGTATATTCTTGCCTCCTTTGTCAAAGATAAGGTGTCCATACGTGCGTGGATTTATCTCTGGGCTTTCTATTTTATTCCATTGATCAATATTTCTGTCTTTGTGCCAGTACCATACTGTCTTGATAACTGGCTTTGTAGTAGAGCCTGAAGTCAGGTAGGTTGGTTCCTCCAGTTCCATTCTTCTTTCTCAAGATCGCTTTGGCTGTAAATTGAAATGTTTGCACTCAAGGAGTTACATGGGATTACATTCTGGGGAAGGAGAGTAATTGATGAATAACTAAAAATGTAAAATGTAAAAACAACATGAGCAAGAATTAAAGTAGAGAAAAGTATGGCATGCCTGGGGAGATGGGAATTATAATCTAAATAGGGTGACCATGGAAACTCTTACTGTAAAGAGGACATTGGATCAAAGAATCAAAGGGAGAGAGGAACTAAGATAGATATATAGGAGGAGATCGTTAGAGAGGACTCATACATTGTACTTTCTCTTGATTTTAGAGCTGCTTGCAATAAGGTTTCATATAAAATTTAGAAGTAAAGATGATTAAATGGTTATAACTATAAATGAAAAAATATACTCTGTGTTAATAAAATGATATCAGTTTGTATAAAGTGCATACGAAAGATTGTGCCCTCCAATCTGTACTCTTCAACATTTTAGTCAACAGTCATAATCAGGATATAGAAGGCATATTTCTCATATCTGTAGAGAAGTAAAAATGTAGTGTTAATCCTGCACTGATAAATTTTACTTCTGAAGAAAATTTGTGTACAGTAACTAAAGAACTTGGAAAACTTGAATATTTGACCTTGTATTTGGTGAGGGAATCAGTTTTGTATAAGTGCAGGATTATTGAGATCTGGCTTAACAGAAACGTTATTGGGAATACTAGAAATTTTTGGTTAATCACAAGCTCAATATGCTATAGAGTTATATTGGAGTTAAAAAATAGTTAAATTAGTCTTTGCTATATTGAAGAAAATAATTCAGGCATTGTTTTTGTAGTGTTAATTACATGAGAGACAACATGTTCAATGTTAAGAGTTATATTTTAAAGGGACACTTTTTGACCAACCTAGATAGCATATTTGTTCAAAAAGTGTCCCTTTAAAATATAACTCTTAACATTGAACATGTTGTCTCTCATGTAATTAACACTACAAAAACAATGCCTGAATTATTTTCTTCAATATAGCAAAGACTAATTTAACTATTTTTTAACTCCAATATAACTCTATAGCATATTGAGCTTGTGATTAACCAAAAATTTCTAGTATTCCCAATAACGTTTCTGTTAAGCCAGATCTCAATAATCCTGCACTTATACAAAACTGATTCCCTCACCAAATACAAGGTCAAATATTCAAGTTTTCCAAGTTCTTTAGTTACTGTACACAAATTTTCTTCAGAAGTAAAATTTATCAGTGCAGGATTAACACTACATTTTTACTTCTCTACAGATATGAGAAATATGCCTTCTATATCCTGATTATGACTGTTGACTAAAATGTTGAAGAGTACAGATTGGAGGGCACAATCTTTCGTATGCACTTTATACAAACTGATATCATTTTATTAACACAGAGTATATTTTTTCATTTATAGTTATAACCATTTAATCATCTTTACTTCTAAATTTTATATGAAACCTTATTGCAAGCAGCTCTAAAATCAAGAGAAAGTACAATGTATGAGTCCTCTCTAACGATCTCCTCCTATATATCTATCTTAGTTCCTCTCTCCCTTTGATTCTTTGATCCAATGTCCTCTTTACAGTAAGAGTTTCCATGGTCACCCTATTTAGATTATAATTCCCATCTCCCCAGGCATGCCATACTTTTCTCTACTTTAATTTTTGCTCATGTTGTTTTTACATTTTACATTTTTAGTTATTCATCAATTACTCTCCTTCCCCAGAATGTAATCCCATGTAACTCCTTGAGTGCAAACATTTCAATTTCTGTTTGTTATTGTTGTTTTATTTATTTTTTTTATGATGCATGTTGATATTTTTTTTAATTTTATTTTATTTTTAAACTTTACATAATTGTATTAGTTTTGCCAAATATCAAAATGAATCCGCCACATGTATGTTCACAGAAGCTAAGAAAGTTTTTGGAATAATGGACACCAATGAATATTTGTAAGTGAATGTGTGTATTACTCTCATTTATTATAATACTTTGAAGAAAGAAATTGTGTCATATTGCCATAATACTTTTATTTTATCCTGTTTATGTTTAATGCCTACAATTATTTTCAAAGATGTCATTTCTTAAGTCATTGCTTCTAGAAGTTTCCTCAAAGTTTATAATTGTTTTTTGGTAGCTTCTATTCTCAGTCTTTTTTTTCAGGTATTTCCTTTATCCTTCAACAGGTTTTCAATCGCTTTGGAGAATCATACAAAGTCTAAATCAAAGTATGTTTTCTCTTAAATTAATTATAAATGATATAATACCTCAAGGTAGAAGTTTATAATATTTCTTATTAACTATACTGCAATTTTTTTTTTTAAAGGAGTTGGTTTAAAAACAGTTTACAGTGTTTCTCAAACTGGGTTTTGCAAAAGTACAAAATGTCATGTTACCTTGTCTGATAAGTTTTCAAGCTTATTGTAAGCATGGAATCTAATATTTTACCTAAATATTAGACTTCTGATAAAAAAGATACTAACGAGTAAAGAAACTCCAATACGTTCCTTTCCTTTCCATAACCAAGAATAATAATAACATTCAGCTGGTGAAATTTTTCACAGAAAATACCTGTTTAAGAGGCTTAAAATGCTAGAGGAGAGCCTGCATTTACTACAAATGCTTATTAAGAAACTTGCTGCATCACACCTTAAAGTGTAAGAATCATTGTTAATGAAAGTAAAAAAAAAATCACTGGACAAAAGTCATTTTAGCTAACTTCCAACAATTAATTTTAAATAATTTCACATTTGACCTAGAGACCCTTGTATTTTGGCCTACATCTGTGTACTGCAAGTTCCCTTGTGAAAGTTAATGAACTGTCTTACCAACTGCACTGTTTTCACTTCTAAGAATAGTGCTTGCTCATGAGTTTTCTTGTAAATGACAAGTAAGATTTCCATAATTGCCTGATCATGAATTAATTCTGCTTTTAAAGAGGTACTGACAGTCTTTGCTTACTTTTGGATTAATATGTAACAAAGCTATTCTCTGGGGATACATATTCTTATTAAATATTGGCCATGCAATAATATGCTCTCTAAGCCCCTAAAGTACCATTATATCCCAGCATATAGCTTATTTTCATCCCCTAGGAAAGCAGTTGGAGGAGGAAATGGCAACCCACTCCACTGTTCTTGCCTGGAGAATCCCAGGGACGGGGGAGCCTGGTGGGCTGCCGTCTATGGGGTCGCACAGAGTCGGACACGACTGAAGTGACTTAGCAGGAAAGCAGTAACCAAAAGAAGAATATATTCATAAAATGAATGCATCTTGGCTTACAACTTGAGATGACACTGCTGAATATAATTGATTGACAGAACACTTTGCTGCTTTCATTATTGCTCTAAAAACTGAAGCATACTCAGTGGAACAATTCTAAGTAGGGATCTTACTATTTCATCTTTTCTAATTTGAATATCTAGCTGGGGACAAATTTTCAGTTACTCTTGATCTTCAAATCTTGCATCCCTCTTCTTTTACTTTCCTATTCATTTGTTAAAAATATCTAGGACAGATTTGTCCCTAAGTGTTTTTCATCAAGTAGTAACTTGGGTTGAAATTGCTTAAAATAAAGCCAATCATTTCCAAAACTTACTAAGCTTATAAAGGAATATTTAATTTGAATGTGTGATTTTGAGTAACCATAAGGGGATATGGTATACGGTAATCCTAAATTATTCTAGCTACATTTTTTTTCTTTTCACAAAAAATTTTAATTATTTTTAATGGAATAGTTTTGGAAGTAGACAATAACTTCAACATTCTATATATCAATGACAATAATTCTATGATTTCGATATTTCATTTTAGCTTCAGATGTAATTCCTAAATAGATGAAGATTTAATTTATTCTTGAGCCTTCCACTAACAACTACATCTCAGGTTAACTACAACTCATTGACAAATTTCATCTTTGAAACTTTGGAAGATTAACCCAAGAGTTCACTTAAAATAGTCCATGATACCTAACTTCATCAAATCACTAGACTGGTAATCTTGCTATATTTTGCTAATCTTCCTTAGGTCATGGGTCCCCAAACTCTGGGATCTAATGTCTGATGATCTGAGGTGGAGCCGACGTAATAATAATAGAAATAAAGTGCCCAGTAAATACAACGTGCTTGAACCATCCAGAAACCACGCCCAGCTCAGTCTGTGGGAAAAATGCCTTCCATGAAATCAGCCCCTAGTGCCAGAAAGGCTGGGGACTGCTGCCTAGGGTCACTTTCTCTCCTTGAAATAATAAAAGGAACATCACATTGAATGGTTAGCAGTTTTCAAGCGTTATCATATGCATTATTCCATTTACATTTGATTGCTCAAAATAACTATGTGATATAAAAAGAGTTGTTTAAGCCACATTTTAGAGAATAATTAAAGCTTTGAGAGAAATGAAATGCCTAATTTCTCATTGCCTGCATATGAAAAAGCAAGAATTTATTTAGGTCTTCTGATTTCAAGTTTAGTATCCTTTTATAAAATCCAAACTTTAAGCTTTCTACTCATAATTTCAGTCATCTAAGGTCAGAAACATCATTCACCCAGATTTGACCTCTTGCCTTTATAAACAGGATTGTGGGGGAAAAAAAAAAAAAAACTAATGCTTTTTATTTTAGTTCAACATTTATTCAGCACCTATTAATGTACCAGACAATGTTCTAGGCACTTGAGATTCAGATACAAGTATACTATGGCATAATCTCTGAAGAAGCCAACACATTATTAGAAAACTTAGAGATACATATAAATATATAAAAATGGAATGCATACATATTAAGTGCATAGAATGTAGAAGGTACAAAGGTTAAATAGAGAGCAAATGACCCTTTGAGGAGAATGGTGTGGGTCAAGAAGAATTTTGGGGAAAACTATAATACTTTTTTAAGGAAAAGAGTAGTTTATCCGGTATTTAAAAGGAGAACAAACTTCAGCATAACCTAAACTTTAAAAAGAGAAAGGTATGAAAGGTATATAAAGAGAATAGGTGTGAAACATCATCAAGTACTGGTATGATTTTATATGACTTTAGTGGAAAAGTGAGTTGGAAACGAAAAACAGTAAGATATGATACTGAACACAAAGGCAGTTTGGTTGAGAAAAAATGGCCTTAAATTTGAAGCCAAAATTTCCTCCATTCAAATTCTAACTCTCCCATGTATTAAACATGCTACCTTGAGAAAGATACCCAGTTTCTCTGAAACTCATTTTTTCTCTATGAAATTGAGATAACAATGCCTACCTATTATCATTAGGTGTGTAATGAGCCTACTGTAGGATGTGACACTAAGTAACTACTTCATACTAATAACTCATTTATGTAAGAGTTTAAACAGGAAAAACATCAAACTTGCAATTTTGCTACAGATCATAGATTCTGTCATGAATCACCCTCAAATGATTTTAAATTATAAATTGTAGGGTAAATACATCTTGAACCATCTAGAATCAGTATTTTTTTCCCCTCTGGAAAAATTAAAATGACTGCTTTTAGCACTTGATCAACAATCCATTTTCCAAATGTGTTATTTATTTTGTATCATTGATCTAGCTTGGTGCCTTATTTCCATTATATAACTGTAGCTAACCTAATTCAGTGTTTTTCCACTTCACTTAATGTATACCTTTTATCATAAATAATTGTGATGGTGTCATATTCTTGTATTTGGAGAGGAGATTTAAAATACAGCCCAAATATTAAATTTCACAACTGAATAGCAGATGATTTTTAATAAAAAAGATATTTTTCAATGTTTAGTACTCATTTAAGGGAAAAATAAAGGCCTGATAGAAAAAGTCCATCATATTAATATCCAAAGTGTTTCAAAATGCACTTAAAGTGAAAATGTATAAACCTTAAATATATAAAATAATACATTACAAAAATATGAACCTCAGACTTGTTTCATACTTGAATTAATTATTTTTATACAAACATTTTCATTAAGATAGTTTTACAGTGTAGTATTAGGATGACAATGATAGTTCTTCATACTTTATTTGGCATGCCAGCTATGAATAATGTGTAAATAATAATTTCATGTGGTTTTGAGAAATCCTCAGATATTCAATCCTAATCAATTTGACTCTTTTAGCTTTTCTAATACAACAGACAGAAAAATTTTAAAAAGTAAACATCAATCCAGTTCTGAGTTAATAATATATACATGTATGAGGATATATATTTCAATTTTATTTTATACTTGAGTATATTTCTATATCTAACCTCATAAAATTATAGTTATTTTTAGATGCTTGGGCTATTTTCAATGTTTTTCTCTGAAAGGTTTAAGTATGACCCTAGTCCTAAGGAATCAATTTAAAATGCGGATAATACCAGTGTCTTTATGAAATTCTCCCTGGAAGCGAGGTGGGATGATTTGAGAGAATAGCATTGAAACATGTATATTATCATATGTGAAACAGATCGCCCGTCCAGGTTCGATGAATGAGACAGGGTGCTCAGGGCTGGAGCACTGGGATAACCCGGAGTGATGGGATGGGGAGGGAGGTGGGAGGGGGGTTCAGGAGGGGGAACACATGTACACGCATGGTGGATTCATGTCAATGTATGGCAAAATTACTACAATATTGTAAAATAATTAGCCTCCAATTAAAATTAATTAATTAAAAAATAAATAAAGTCTGCCTGGGTACCTCTATGACTGAATTTCAGATTTCCTCTACAACCAAATTTGTGGGTCCCTTTTAAGGTGGTCATGCCAATACCCTTAGTAACTTCCAAAGATTTTCTCCGCTACTCTAGCAAATTTTAGGCCCACATTTGGTCTTGAGACTGTCCAGAACTTTCTGCATTATTTTCTAATTTAGAATCTGAGGCCATGGGAATTCCCTGGAGGTATTCATTTGAAGGCCTGTTGCTGAAGCTGAAGCTCCAGTACTTTGGCCACCTGATGCAAAGAGCTGACTCATTGAAAAAGACGCTGATGCTGGGAAAAATTGAGGGTGAGAGGAGAAGAGGGTAACACAGGATGAGATGGTTGGATGTCATCACCAACTGAATGGACAGAAGTTCCAACAAACTCTGGGAAACAGTGAAGGACAGGGAAGCCTGGCATGCTGCAGTCCATGGGGTCTCAAAGAGTTGGACACAACTTAGTTACTGAACAACAAAAACCACTGGTTAGGACTTTGCACTTTGAACTGCCAAGGGCTAAGTTTCAATTCCTGGTTGAGGAACTAAGATCCTGCAAGCTATGTGGAATCTGAGGCTACTGAATCTTATGTTAATTCTGAATTTAGTATACATTCCCCAAATATAGACTCAGTAACTCATTCTCACACTTAAAAGTTTTCTTCTGAATCAATTAATTCATTTAATTGCTCAGTCATTCTTTTAGAGGACATGTATTGAATGCCTACCTTAGGCCATAAACAGAAGTGTCATGGCTCTGTTATTACCCTTAGGGAAAATAGAGGCAAATATTATGTGATAAATGCCATGCTAGAGAGGAACAGTTTGGTAGAGTAGCTCAAGAGAACCAACCATGCTGTAGGTCTGGAAAGATTTCTTGAAAGAGATGAAGTCTAACGTGATCCTAAGAGAGCATGCTAATTAGGACTATGAGGTTACATTAGCAGATAGGTAGGGATCTAACCGTTAAAGGCTTGAGTTACTACTGCTTTATTTAGAAGAAATTTCACATATGTTTACTCATCAAGTTCTATGATTTTTAGGTTATGACTTCCACTTCTGGGACAAATGTTTTAGAGGCATTCACTCTGTTTATTTTCTAGTGTCTGTTTTATACTGGCTTTATGCAATATATTGGCAATTACAATCAGTGCATTTGATCTTAGCTTAGTCATCTGGCAGGATACTGTCAAGGTCAGAATGTACATTTATTCCCTAGAATGCCAGAAAAAAAACACAAATTTGCTTGCCTTTTCTCTTTTACTGTAAGATCAAAGTTCATTTATTCACCTTTGACTCTTCTCATACATGCTCTGCCAAATCAAATTAGGAAATTTGATAGCATTCTGATTGTACATACCAGTTATGATGCATTTTAAACAAACCCCCCAAAACTAATTGAGTTAGTTCTTTGAAGGTCTTTCAAAGTTTATTTACTAGAAAAATATTAAGTTAAGGGAGCAAGGATGATGTGGTTCTTATCCAGGGTCCCATCGAATCTTACAGTAAATTACCATGCAAAATCTAAGTAAATTACTTAAATAAAACACTGATTTTCAGTTTGCTTATCAGTAAAAAAGTGATAATGACAAGAGGTATACATTTGATAGTTTGAGAAACTGCTATAAAGAATGTTGTAAGGCAAATTTAGAGGCAATAAATTGTAAAAAAAAAAAAAAAAAGATAATTCATACATTTATGTAAATATTTAGTGCCAAATAAAGCAGTTATGATTGCTTTATCTGAGCAGTTTCTGATCCTGAAGATGTAAAATGTGGATTTAACTGATAGATCTTATACTTACAGAATTATGAATGTGGATTTAACTGATAGATGTTATACTTACTGAATTGTTCTTACTGAATACTGGCTGAAAATCAGTTTGATTCCTCTTTGTGCTTAGGATCAGACAATGTAAAAGTATACAATTTTATCCAGATTCAAAAAAACAAATATTGACTATAGAGCAGTTTATAGAAAGTTGAACACACAAAAATCTAAGCAGTCATTATCAAACTGACTAAATTTTAGCATGAAACCTTACCTGTTAGAATTCAGATTTCTAAGAAAACATCTTTAGTTTTAACAGTCTTATAGACTCTGTGGGAGAGGGAGAGGGTGGGAAGATTTGGGAGAATGGCATTGAAACATGTAAAATATCATGTAAGAAACGAGTTGCCAGTCCAGGTTCGATGCACGATACTGGATGCTTGGGGCTAGTGCACTGGGACGACCCAGAGGGATGGTATGGGGAGGGAGGAGGGAGAAGGGTTCAGGATGGGGAACACATGTATACCTGTGGCGGATTCATTTTGATATTTGGCAAAACTAATACAATTATGTAAAGTTTAAAAATAAAATCAATCAATGCAAAAAATAAAAAATAAAAGCAGTCTTTTATACTAGTCAGATTGTTTTTGTATAACACAATTTTTAAATAATACATATTGAGTAACTTCTTTCATTTAATTTTCTGGAACAGAGAATAAAAACCCAAAGCATAGTTAATGTAGTGTAATTAAAGAATAGACATTATATTAACTAAAGGTTGTAAGGATGCTAATTTCATTTAGCTGATGCTATAGTGAAAGTGGATCCATCCTTTCTAATGGAGTCACCTACAGGCATCTGGTATTTAATGTACCAAAGTAGCTGGAGCACCATAGTTGATGTTAGTTCAATAATTCATCGCTGTATTAATACTTGGCAGAGTAGAAAATTGAAACAGCACATCAAGTAGTATATAGGTAATAATAAATATCTATAGCTTTTAAATCTTTAATCAGATGCCAGCTGGCTATGTGCTTTCCTGGTGGCTAAGCAGTAAAGAATCCACCTGCAATGCAGGAGATGCTGGTTTGAATCCTGGGTCAGAAGATCCCCTGGAGAAAGAAATGGCAATCCACTCCAGTATTCTTATCTGGGAAATCCCATGGACAGAGGAGCATGGTGGGCTACTGTCTGTAGGGTTGCAAAGAGTCAGACATGACGTAGTGACTAAACCAGCACCACCACTTGCTGGATACAGACCTAAGGAAAGTTTTGTCATGTTTGCTTCTTTATAAGTTTGTATAAAGAATAGCAAAAACCAAAGTTATAATTGGACAAAATATATTTTGACTGTAAGTTACACAATGATATATTAGTAGGGTGGAGTATATGGCAAGTGATATTCAGAGAATTGATAATTAATGGTATAATTCATTCATGAAATTAGTGTTTGAATAGCAGCAAAATATCAAGTACCACAGATATAATCCCTGCCCTTAAATTGTACAGTCTAGTTGAAATGCAAAAATAAGCCAGAATAAATAAATAAACACAAATGTAAAGTAAGTGAAAAGGTACTGGAGTATAGAATCATAAGGTCTACGAAGTATGTAACTAGTTGATGGACTAGAGTTGATATTTTAAGAAATCATAGATTAAAGCAACCGCAAATCTGAAATTTTAAAAATCAAACAAATAATGTTACTTAACACTGCCAGATCTTGTTTGAAATTCTGTTCACTAATAGTCTGGTTCATCTTGCTTTCATGTTTGCTTTAATGGAAGGTATCTGGTTCAGATGTTGGCTCTTTTCATTTATCTCTTTATAATTTACAAGTGTAAGACTCTTATTTCCTATGATTTAATCCAATCAAACCATGAATTGAACATCAAGAATTATGCTTATTATATTTCATTGTGAAATTATCCTTCAATCACATTTTGTTGACCAGTTTCAGTATAGATATTTTGTCATCCAAGCATGTGGTCTTAAGGAGACACATTTTATTACTTCTACCATTTGCTCTTTTACTAAATATTGCATATACCTTCCAAGTTACAACTGCAGAGAGTGACCCATTCTCCGTGTTCCCTCCATTAATTAATACTCTACATTAATAACTGCTTGAAATAGTTATTTGGACTCCCAAACTCCTCTGGCCTAACAGACCTCATTTCTGAAATTGAGGACTATATGGTATTGATAGGACTATCTCTTGATAATGAAGTGTTAGCTGCCCAGTCATGTCCAACTCTTTGCGAACCCATACAGAAGCCTGCTAGGCTCCTCTCGCCATGGGATTTCCCAGGCAATAATACTGGAGTGGGTTGCCATTCCCTTCTAAGGCGATCTTCCTAACCCAGGGATTAACCCGGGTCTCCAGCATTGCAGGGAGATTCTTTACTGTCTGAGCCACCAGGGAAGCCTTTGTTAATAAAATTAGTAATGCTGACAACATGAAGAACAAATGTGTATTAGTTCCATTTAGCAATTAGACATAAATGTAGATAAAACAATCCAACAAAACAAGGGTCAACAGCATCGTTTAGACACCATAGTGGTACATTAACAATAATAACTTAAAAGTGAAAGTCACTCAGTCCTGTCCCACTCATTGCGACCCTATGGACTGTATTAGTCAGTCACTCAGTTCAGTCACACAGTCATGTCCGACTCTTTGCAACCCCATGGACTGCAGCACGCCAGGCCTTCCTGTTCATCACCAACTCCTGGAGTTTACTCAAACTCATGTCTATTGAGTCAGTGATGCCATCCAACCATCTCATCCTCTGTCATCCCCTTCTCCTCCTGCCTTCAATATTTCCCAGCATCAGGGACTTTTCAAATGACATTTCTTCACATCAGGTGGACAAAGTGTTGGAGTTTCAGCTTCAACATCAGCCCTTCCAATGAATATTCAGGGCTGATCTCCTTTAGGATTAACTGGTTTGGTCTCCTTGCAGTCCAGGAGACTCTCAAGAGTCTTCTCCAATACCACAGTTCAAAAGCATCAATTCTTTGCACTCAGCTATCTTAACAGTCCAACTCTCACATACATATGTGATTACCGGAAAAACCATGGCCTTGACTAGATGGACCTTTGTTGGCAATGTAACATCTCTGCTTGCTTTTTAATATGCTGTCTAGGTGGATGTGACTTTCCTTCCAAGGAGTAAGCATATTTTAATTTCATGGATGCAATCACCATCTGCAGTGATTTTGGAGCCCAAAAAAATAAAGTCTGACACTGTTTCCACTGTTTCTCCATCTATTTGCCATGAAGTGATGGGACCAGATGCCATGATCTTCGTTTTCTGAATGTTGAGATTTAAGCCAACTTTTTCACTCTCCTCTTTCACTTTCATCAAGAGGCTTTTTAGTTCTTCACTTTCTGCCATAAGGGTAGTGTCATCTGCATATCTGAGGTTATTGATATTTCTCCTGGCAATCTTGATTCCAGCTTGTGCTTCTTCCAGTCCAGTGTTTCTCATGATGTACTCTGTATATAAATTAAATAAGCAGGGTGACAATATACAGCCTTGACGTACTCCTTTCCTGATTTGGAACCAGTCTATTGTTCCATGTCCAGTTCTAATTGTTGCTTCCTGACCTGCATGCAGGTTTCTCAAGATGCAGGTCAGGTGGTCTTGTATTCCCATCTCTTTCAGAATTTCCCACAGTTTATTGTGATCCACACAGTCAAAGGCTTTGGCATAGTCAATAAAGCAGAAATAGATGTTTTTCTAGAAATCTTTCTTTTTCCATGATCCAGTGGATGTTGGCAATTTGATCTCTGGTTCCTCTGCCTTTTATAAATCCAGCTTGAACATCTGGAATTTATGGTTCACATATTGCTGAAGACTGGCTTGGAGAATTTTGAGCATTACTTTACTAGCATGTGAGATGAGTGCAATTGTGAGGTAGTTTGAGCATTCTTTGGCATTGCCTTTCTTTGGGATTGGATGAAAACTGACTTTTTCCAGTCCTGTGGCCACTGCTGAGTTTTCCAAATTTGCTGGCATATTGAGTGCAGCACTTTCACAACATCATCTTTAAGGATTTGAAATAGCTCAACTGGAGTTCCATCACCTTCACTAGCTTTGTTCATAGTGATGCTTTCTAAGGCCCACTTGACTTCACATTCCAGGATGTCTGGCTCTAGGTGAGTGATCATACCATCGTGATTATTCTTTTTGTAGAGTTCTGTGTACTCTTGCCACCTCTTCTTAATATCTTCTGCTTCTGCTAGGTTCCATATCATTTCTGTTCTTTATTTTGCCCATCTTTCCAACAGATATTACACACAATATTAGAAGTGTGAAAAAGAGACTTCTAATACTCAGAGTTACTATGACAAAAAATATAATTTTTTAACAACGCTAGAAATGAAAATCATCAAACATACAGTATAATTTCTATAAAAATTTAGTATTATTCAACAGAGAAAATACTTAAGATTAATCAACTGGTCAAACTACATTTCCTTAATTATAAAAGTGAAATTATGTTCTTTCAGCAGGGAAGTGTTAAACTGTCAACTGACTTTGTCCAAATGTTTACTTAGCAATTAAGCATCTTACTACTAGGCTCTTGGTACATTTGGAGTCAGAAATTATATGTAAACTCTAGTTATACATTCTACCATTGATGATATCTCTATTAATGTAGTCATTTGTGGCATATTGATAATTTTGTTTTATACATTAGGTTTTATGCAACTGTACTCAAAACATTTTGCAACTGCTTGTATATATTAAAATCTGAATCCTGGGTCATTTTTATAACCCAAATAATTTCATAGTACATTGCATGTAGTAGGTATTCAATATATCCTGTTGAGCTCATGGATAGAGAATTTGTATGTAATATGAAAGCTAGCTTTGTATTGTGTGTATTGGCATTGCTTTCTAAATGTTAAAATACTAGTTTTTAGAAGATGCAATAATAATGTTAGAATGAAAGGGATCAATCCTCATAGAGACCATACTTAGATCTTTAGTCTTTTTGCTAATTCTAGTCTCCAATGTTTTGAATATAAAATTTGAGGAATCTAAAGAATATATCCTTGGGTTGGGAAGATTCCCTGGAGAAAGGAATGGCTACCCACTCCAGTATTCTGGCCTGGAGAATTCCATGGACTGTATAGTCTATGGGGTCTCAAAGAGTTGGACACGACTGAGTGACTTTCACAAGGAATGTATAGAATTTTATAGCTTATACTTTCACAAAAAGAAAAATGACAGTAAACTGAAATTGCAAAAAAAAAAAAATCACTTGGTATCAAAAGGGAGTAAACTGACAATTCATCTCAATGATTAGAAGATGATATTTAAAAACAGCACTGTTACATTTTTAAAAAATGTCAAGAAGAGATTTCATGCTTAGAGACCACTCACACAAAGAATGAAAATCTTTTTAATGGCATTGTGGTAGTAGTTTGCCGGGAGCCAGCATATTGCATATTGAGTGCAGCATTTTCCACAGCATCATCTTTCAGGATCTGAAATAGCTCAACTGGAATTCTATCACTTCCGGGAGCCAGCATGAGGAACTCCGCCCATGACAAAGGTCATGAGGAAGGAGGCTCAGCATACGCAAAGGTGGGATCGAGCCTCAGGAGTCCCCCTGGAAATTCTCGAGCATCTACCCCCAAACCAGAGTCTGCCTACTTTCTGCTTTGTGCTCTCACCTACACCTCTGACTTTACAGGGGGGCTGTCCCCCACTACCTCTCTCTGAAAAAAGAGTCAGCTTACAGCTCCAGTTAATAATTCCTGGGTGTGACAGTGTTTCAACCTACAAACTCCTTTGGAAATCCTCTAGCCTGCCCGAATAGGTTTTTCAGGCCACATGTGATTGCTCAGAGCCTCCCAACTGTGAGAGGCAGGAGATGTTCTAAACTGTCTAAATACAGAGTCCTTTGAGCAGTTAAAAGATTGATTAGAAATTGTATTGGTGAAGGGTTTTTCACTTATTGGGCCAATGTTTGCTGCTAAATCTCCATACCACTTACCTACTGTGTCCTTGGCAGTGTATTGATTGATATGATGAGTGTAGAGAAATATAAGTAGTAGCCTCAGTGTTTGTAACCTTGGACCCTTGAGTTAATTCTTTTCTTGATTGAGCCCACCTCACCTTTGCCCTATAGGAATGCAGCTTTGTCCAATGCTTTTTTGGAAGCTGGTGCCTGACTTTGGAATAATCACCTTTAGAGAAAAATAAGTTTCTTAAAATGTTAACAGGCCTCCTGGCCAGAAGATGATGTAAATCACCTGAACTTTTGCATATGATAAGTTTGAAAGCCTGGCTTCGATTAGAACCCGGAACTGCTGTCCTTGCATGACTCCACCCCTTCCCCAATTATACTCTATGCATAACTTAAGGTATAAAAACTACTTTGGAAAATAAAGTGCGGGCCTTGTTCACCAAAACTTGGTCTCCCCATGTCACTGTCTCTCTCAAATTCTGGCTGAGTCTCCATCTGGATCGCGGAACCCGCCATGCTTGCTAATTATGCCTGGGCTTCTAAGATCCGACTTGAGGGGCCTCAGTGTCTCCTCTCCTTCGGGAAAACGGAAGGATGCCTGCAGCCTACGTAAGTGGTGCAAACTTCTTGTCTTGGTGTAAACCAAGCTACTCAGCCTCTTTTCTCCACTGAATTTTCCTACTGAGCTATCCTCATTCTATTACTCTTTATATCCTTAATTAACATTTAATTAAGCAGTTGTTTCCTGATCCTCGCCGACACCGTCCCCGCTTCGAATACCCTGGATCAGCCGGGGCTGGACCCTGGCAGTAGTTCTCCTTGGTGCAATTTTTAGGTTGGCAACTTGAAATTATTATATTCTAGTTACTTAGAACCAAGGAAAGGTATGCTTTGAACTTTGTCATATAAACCAAAGGGTCCTGCATTAGCTGGATGTAAATTATTTCTTTATTTTCATTGTTTTGAGTACTTAAGTATATTTTTAAGACTGCTTATCAATTTTTAGGGTACACACAACTCTGAAAATATTTAGAAAACTATGCATTTTAGATAGAAGTTTTCTTTTTGGGCAGAAAATATATTTAGAGACAAGATGAAGGTTATGCATCTCCTTTCCCAATCTGTTTAAGTTATGACAGTGTAACATAATCACTTCTGAGCCAAATATGATTATGTATCTACATTTATGAGTTTTTCTAAATCTTATTAACACAAAATAAATGACTATTTATTACAGAAATATTCTATTTCTATGTCAGGGTCCAGATTTTTGCAATGTGTTTTATTTTTAAATATTATTTTTAATGTGGACCATTTTTAAAGTTTTTACCGAGTATGTTACAACATAGCTTCTGTTTTATGTTTGTTTTTGGGGGGGATGTGGGATCTTAGCTCCACAACCATGGATCGAATCCACACTCCCTGCATTGGAAGACAGTTTTAACCTCTATGTTACATTTAAAGTATTGAATATAAAAGCTGCAAATATTCGGTCATCTGTGTCTACTCTGGAAGTAATAAAGATTACTGATTAAATGTACATATATCTGCTCAACTATTAAATGCCACTAGAAAAAAATATTGATTGAAATCAACATGGAGGGTTAAACAAACAGGGAAATGAAACTGTTGAAAGTGATTAAGATAGAAAAGAGAGAGAAGAGAAATAAATATTGTAATGACTTAAAGTATAAAGTCAGACAGAAACAGGAATTCCAAGCACAAGCATACCAATATTTCAAATAAAGCAGAATGAGTTCACCTTTCAGGAAAATAAAAATTGTTTTAAAACGGCGCTCTTTAAGAGACATATCTGAAATAAAAGGAAGGCATGAAAATTATGTACCACATGCCTGCTAGCAAATATAAATCATGATGGCAATATTGTCATATAAGTTAAAATTCTGTTTCATTATTGTTACATTAGGATGTGGTAGTCATGAGAATATGCCTTACTGACCTTCTATTGTAGGGTGTAAAAATGACAAAGGCCATTCCAGCTTTGAAATCCATCACAAATTTGCACAGAAACAGTGTCATACTGGAGTGCATCAGAGATACCAAGGCCGACCAGTTCTTGGGAAAAACAGGATGCCCCTGACTTTTGCCTTCAGTTCAAGGATGCACTGATGACTTTGCAGAATTTTCTTTACACTGCTGAGCAGTCTAGGATACTTTCGACCAACATTATTCCTCTTTTGGACATCTCACCTACTCTTTTACAGCTCCCTTTCTATTTTCTATAACAAAAGAATTTCCCCCAATGTAATTCTCAAACATTTTACTCTGTTTTGGTGTTTGCTTTTTCAAGACCTAGACAAAAGCAGGATACAGAATAAAGGAAATTTGCCTAATTAACATTTAAATTCTAAGTGTCTCTCAGATTACTTGACTTTTCAATGCACACAATTTTATTTTTTTTATTTTTTGCATTTCTTTTTTTAATTTAATTTTATTTTTAAACTTTACAATATTGTATTGGTTTTGCCAAATATCGAAAATGAATCTGCCACAGGTATACATGTGTTCCCCATCCTGAACCTTCCTCCCTCCTCCCTCCCCATACCATCCCTCTGGGTCATCCCAGTGCACCAGCCCCAAGCGTCCAGTATCGTGCATCACACCTGGACTGGTGACTCGTTTCATACATGATATTATACATGTTTCAATGCCATTCTCCCAAATCATCCCACCCTCTCCCTCTTCCACAGAGTCCAAAAGACTGTTCTATACATCAGTGTCTCTTTTGCTGTCTCGCATACAGGGTTATCGTTACCATCTTTCTAAATTCCATATATATGCGTTAGTATACTGTATTGGTGTTTTTCTTTCTGGCTTACTTCCCTCTGTATAATAGGCTCCAGTTTCATCCACCTCATTAGAACTGATTCAAATGTATTCTTTTTAATGGCTGAGTAATACTCCATTGTGTATATGTACCACCGCTTTCTTATCCATTCATCTGCTGATGGACATCTAGGTTGCTTCCATGTCCTGGCTATTATAAACAGTGCTGCAATGAACATTGTGGTACACGTGTCTCTTTCCCTTCTGGTTTCCTCAGTGTGTATGCCCAGCAGTGGGATTGCTGGATCATAAGGCAGTTCTATTTCCAGTTTTTTAAAGAATCTCCACACTGTTCTCCATAGTGGCTGTACTAGTTTGCATTCCCACCAACAGTGTAAGAGGGTTCCCTTTTCTCCACACCCTCTCCAGCATTTATTCCTTGTAGACTTTTGGATCACAGCCATTCTGACTGGTGTGAAATGGTACCTCATAGTGGTTTTGATTTGCATTTCTCTGATAATGAGTGATGTTGAGCATCTTTTCATGTGTTTGTTAGCCATCTGTATGTCTTCTTTGGAGAAATGTCTATTTAGTTCTTTGGCCCATTTTTTGATTGGGTCGTTTATTTTTCTGGAATTGAGCTGTAGGAGTTGCTTGTATATTTTTGAGATTAGTTGTCAGTTGCTTCATTTGCTATTATTTTCTCCCATTCTGAAGGCTGTCTTTTCACCTTGCTTATAGTTTCCTTTGTTGTGCAGAAGCTTTTAAGTTTAATTAGGTCCCATTTGTTTATTTTTGCTTTTATTTCCAATATTCTTGGAGGTGGGTCATAGAGGATCCTGCTGTGATGTATGTCGGAGAGTGTTTTGCCTATGTTCTCCTCTAGGAGTTTTATAGTTTCTGGTCTTATGTTTAGATCTTTAATCCATTTTGAGTTTATTTTTGTGTATGGTGTTAGAAAGTGTTCTAGTTTCATTCTTTTACAAGTGGTTGACCAGTTTTCCCAGCACCACTTGTTAAAGAGATTGTCTTTAATTCATTGTATATTCTTGCCTCCTTTGTCAAAGATAAGGTGTCCATATGTGTGTGGATTTATCTCTGGGCTTTCTATTTTGTTCCATTGATCAATATTTCTGTCTTTGTGCCAGTACCATACTGGCTTGATGACTGTGGCTTTGTAGTAGGGTCTGAAGTCAGGTAGGTTGATTCCTCCAGTTCCATTCTTCTTTCTCAAGATAGCTTTGGCTATTCGAGGTTTTTTGTATTTCCATACAAATTGTGAAATTATTTGTTCTAGCTCTGTGAAGAATACCATTGGTAGCTTGATAGGGATTGCATTGAATCTATAAATTGCTTTAGGTAGTATAATCATTTTCACTATATTGATTCTTCCAATCCATGAACATGGTATATTTCTCCACCTTTTAGTGTCCTCTTTGATTTCTTTCACCAGTGTTTTATAGTTTTCTATATATAGGTCTTTAGTTTCTTTAGGTAGATATATTCCTAAGTATTTTATTCTTTCCATTGCAATGGTGAATGGAATTGTTTCCTTAATTTCTCTTCTGTTTTCTCATTATTAGTGTATAGGAATGCAAGGGATTTCTGTGTGTTGATTTTATATCCTGCAACTTTACTATAGTCATTGATAAGTTCTAGTAATTTTCTGGTGGAGTCTTTAGGGTTTTCTATGTAGAGGATCATGTCATCTGCAAACAGTGAGAGTTTTACTTCTTCTTTTCCAATTTGGATTCCTTTTATTTCTTTTTCTGCTCTGATTGCTGTGGCCAAAACTTCCAAAACTATGTTGAATAGTAATGGTGAAACTGGGCACCCTTGTCTTGTTCCTGACTTTAGAGGAAATGCTTTCAATTTTTCACCATTGAGGATAATGTTTGCTGTGGGTTTGTCATATACAGCTTTTATTATGTTGAGGTGTGTTCCTTCTATTCCTGCTTTCTGGAGAGTTTTTATTATAAATGGATGTTGAATTTTGTCAAAGGCTTTCTCTGCATCTATGGAGATAATCATATGGTTTTTATTTTTCAATTTGTTAATGTGGTGTATTACATTGATTGATTTGAGAATATTGAAGAATCCTTGCATCCCTGGGATAAAGCCCAATTGGTCATGGTGTATGATCTTTCTAATGTGTTGTTGGATTCTGATTGCTAGAATTTTGTTAAGGATTTTTGCATCTATGTTCATCAGTGATATTGGCCTGTAGTTTTCTTTTTTTTTTTTTTTTGTGGCATCTTTGTCAGGTGATGGTGGCCTCATAGAATGAGTTTGGAAGTTTGCCTTCCTCTGCAATTTTCTGGAAGAGTTTGAGTAGGATAGGTGTTAGCTCTTCTCTAAATTTTTGGTAGAGTTCAGCTGTGAAGCCATCTGGACCTGGGCTTTTGTTTGCTGGAAGATTTTTGATTAAGTTTCAATTTCCGTGTTTGTGATGGGTCTGTTAAGATTTTCTATTTCTTCCTGGTTGAGTTTTGGAAAGTTGTACTTTTCTAAGAATTTGTCCATTTCTTCCACGTTGTCCATTTTATTGGCATATAATTGCTGATAGTAGTCTCTTATGATCCTTTGTATTTCTGTGTTGTCTGTTGTGATCTCTCCATTTTCATTTCTAATTTTATTGATTTGATTTTTCTCCCTTTGTTTCTTGATGAGTCTGGCTAATGATTTGTCAATTTTATTTATCCTTTCAAAGAACCAGCTTTTGGCTTTGTTGATTTTTGCTATGGTCTCTTTTGTTTCTTTTGCATTTATTTCTGCCCTAATTTTTAAGATTTCTTTCCTTCTACTAACCCTGGGGTTCTTCATTTCTTCCTTTTCTAGTTGCTTTAGGTGTAGACTTAGGTTATTTATTTGACTTTTTTCTTGTTTCTTGAGGTATGCCTGTATTGCTATGAACTTTCCCCTTAGGACTGCTTTTACAGTGTCCCACAGATTTTGGGTTGTTGTGTTTTCATTTTCATTCATTTCTATGCAAATTTTGATTTCTTTTTAAATTTCTTCTCTGATTTGTTGGTTATTCAGCAGCGTGTTGTTCAGCCTCCATATGTTGGAATTTTTAACAGTTTTTCTTCTGTAATTGAAATCTAATTTTACTGCATTGTGGTCAGAGAAGATGCTTGGAATGATTTCTGTTTTTTGAATTTACCAAGGCTAGATTTATGGCCCAGGATGTGATCTATCCTGGAGAAGGTTCCGTATGTGCTTGAGAAAAAGGTGAAATTCATTGTTTTGGGATGAAATGTCCTATAGATATCAATTAGGTCTAACTGGTCTGTTGTATTGTTTAAAGTCTGTGTTTCCTTGTTAATTTTCTGTTTAATTGATCTATCCATAGGTGTGAGTGGGGTATTAAAGTCTCCCACTATTATTGTGTTATTGTTAATTTCTCCTTTCATACTTATTAGCATTTGTCTTACATATTGCAGTGCTCCTATGTTGGGTGCATATATATTTATAATTGTTATATCTTCTTGGATTGATCCTTTGATCATTATGTAGTGACCTTCTTTGTCTCTTCTCACAGCCTTTGTTGTAAAGTCTATTTTATCTGATATGAGTATTGCTACTCCTGCTTTCTTTTGGCCCCTATTTGCATGGAAAATCTTTTTCCAGCCCTTCACTTTCAGTCCGTATGTGTCGCCTGTTTTGAGGTGGGTCTCTTGCAGACAACATATGTAGGGGTCTTGTTTTTGTATCCATTCAGCCAGTCTTTGTCTTTTGTTTGGGGCATTCAACCCATTTACATTTAAGGTAATTACTGATAAGTATGATCCCATTGCCATTTACTTTATTCTTTTGGGTTTGAATTTATACACCGTTTTTGTGTTTCCTGTCTAGAGAATATCCTTTAATATTTGTTGGTGAGCTGGTTTGGTGGTGCTGAATTCTCTCAGCTTTTGCTTGTCTGTAAAGCTTTTGATTTCTCCTTCATATTTGAATGAGATCCTTGCTGGGTACAATAATCTGGGCTGTAGGTAGGTTATTTTCTTTCATCACTTTAAGTGTGTCTTGCCATTCCCTCCTGGCTTGAAGAGTTTCTATTGAAAGATCAGCTGTTATCCTTATGGGAATTCCCTTGTGTGTTATTTGTTGTTTTTCCCTTGCTGCTTTTAATATTTGTTCTTTGTTAATTTGACTAATGTGTGTCTTGGGGTGTTTTGCTTTGGGTTTATCCTATTTGGGACTCTCTGGGTTTCTTGGACTTGAGTGATTATTTCCTTCCCCATTTTAGGGAAGTTATCAACTATTATCTCCTCAAGTATTTTCTCATGGTCTTTCTTTTTGTCTTCTTCTTCTGGGACCCCTATGATTCGAATGTTGTAGCATTTAATATTGTCCTGGAGGTCTCTGAGATTGTCCTCATTTATTTTAATTCGTTTTTCTTTTTTCCTCTCTGATTCACTTATTTCTACCATTCTATCTTCTAATTCACTAATCCTATCGTCTGCCTCTGTTATTCTACTATTTGTTGCTTCCAGAGTGTTTTTAGATTCATTTATTGCATTATTCATTATATATTGACTCTTTTTTATTTCTTCTAGGTTCTTGTTAAACCTTTCTTGCATTTTCTCAATCCTTGTCTCCAGGCTATTTATCTGTGATTCCATTTTGATTTCAAGATTTTGGATCAATTTCACTATCATTATTCGGAATTCTTTATCAGGTAGATTCCCTATCTCTTCCTCTTTGGTTTGGTTTGGTGGGCATTTATCCTGTTCCTTTATCTGCTGGGTAGTCCTCTGTCTCTTCATCTTGTTTAAATTGCTGAGTTTGGGGTGTCCTTTCTGTATTCTGGCAGTTTGTGGAGTTCTCTTTATTGTGGCATTTCCTCACTGTGTGTGGGTTTGTACAGGTGGCTTGTCAAGGTTTCTTGGTTAGGGAAGCTTGTGTTGGTGTTCTGGTGGGTGGAGCTGTATTTCTTCTCTCTGGAGTGAAATGAAGTGTCCAGTAATGAGTTATGAGATGTCTATGGTTTTGGGGTGACTTTGGGCAGCCTGTATCTTGGAGCTCAGGGCTGTGTTCCTTTGTTGCTGGAGAATTTGTTTGATATGTCTTGCCCTGGAACTTGTTGGCCCTTGTGTGGTGCTTGGTTTCAGTGTTGGTATGGAGGCGTTTGATGAGCTCCTGTCAATTAATGTTCCCTGGAGTCAGGAGTTCCCTGAAGTCAGGGTTTGGACTTAAGCCTCCTGCTTCCAGTTATCGGTCTTATTTTTACAGTAGTTTCAAAACTTCTCCTTCTATATAGCACCATTGATAAAATATCTACATTAAAGATGAAAAGTTTCTCCACCTTGAGGGTCACCCAGAGAGGTTCACAGCGTTACATGGAGAAGAGAAGAGGGAGGAGGGAGTTACAGTTGACCCGAATGAGATGAGGTGGAATCAATAGAGGAGAGAGTGGGCTAGCCAGTAATCACTTCCTTATGTGCACTCCACAACTGGACCACTCAGAGATGTTCACAGAGCTATACAGAGAAGAGAAGGAGGAGGAAGGAGACAGAGGTGGCCAGGAGGATAAAAGGGGGGAATGAAAAGGAGGGAGACAGATCCAGCCAGTAATCAGTTCCCTAAGTGTTCTCCACTGTCTGGAACACACAGAAATTCACAGAGTTGGGTAGAGTAGAGACGGATTAGGGAGGAGACACAGGCGACCTGGTGGAAAAAAAGGAGAGTCCAAAGGGAGAGAGAGCAGTCAAGCCAGTAATCTCGCTCCCTAGTGAAAAATGGGTACTGAAGATTGGGTTCTTAAAGGTACAAAATTGGTAACAAATACATAAAAGCAAAAAGTACAAATCTAGAGTAGAGTTTGTAATTTCAAAAATACAATGTTAAAGAAAAGAAGAAGGAAAAGAAAGAGAAAAAAAACAAACAAAAACAAAGTTGCAAAAATTATAAAGAAAATACAGGTACAAAATTGATAACAAATACCGAAAAGCATAAGTTAAAAATCTAGAGTAGAGTTTGGAATTTCAGATATACAATGTTATATAAAAGAAGAAGAGAAAGAAAGAGAGAAAAAAGCAAGTCACAAAAATTATAAAAAAAAATATATAGGTACAAAATTGATAACAAGTACCAAAAAGCTAAAATTAAAAATCTAGAGTAGAGTTTGGAATGTCAAAAATACAATGTTAAAGAAAAGAAGAAGAAGAAAAAAAAAACAAGGTCAAAAAAATTATAAAAATATATATATATGAAGTTTGCTTTAAAAAAAAAATAGGGTCTTTTTTTTTTTTGCAAAGTAATAATAGGTTATAAAAGTGAAAATTAAAGGAATAATAGAGGACTTAAAATTCTTTAAAAATTTATAAAAAAAGAAAGAAAGAATGATCGTAAAAATAGTAAAAATATATCTAGGACTTTCTCTGGTTTTGCTGGGGGTATTGTGGGTTCAGTTCATTTTCGGCTAGTTCCTTGGTCCGACTTATATTTCTTAAGATCTATAGGCCCCTTCCTATGTAGTCGGTACTAACCACCAGGTTTTAATCTATTGCCTGTAGCTTCCAAGGCAGTTCCCTCTGTTATAGCTTCTTCTGTTTGCTGGTCTCTTCAGTGTCTGGTTTCCGCCCTGACACAAAGGGGACAGTGGAGGACACTGTTTTTTTTTTTTTAGGCTCACTTGTTCAGCCGCACTGTGGGGAGGGAGGGACACTGCAAACAAATAACACTGGCGTGAATGCACACAATTTTAATGTCCATGAATAATTAAAGTTTAATTTCTCTTTTAAATCTACATGCGTGTGTGCTTGCTAAGTCACTTGAGTTGTGTCCGACTCTGAGATCCTATGGACTATTGCGCACAAGGCCTCTCTGTCCATGGAATTCGACAGGCAAGAATACTGGAGTAGGTTGCCATGGCCTCCTCCAGGGGATCTTCCTGACCCAGAAATCAAACTTGCATCTCTTAGGTCTCCTGCATTGGCAGGCAAGTTCTTTACCACTGGCCCCACCTGGGAAGCCCTAAATATATATAAGCTCTATTTTATTTCATTTTTCTTTTTGCAATTCTAGGGGTTCTACTGCAACAACAAATATAAGTAGTGCTATGAATCAGTCTGTGTAATATTTGATGCTTTTTTAAAATAAATACTAGGATGAGTGAAGAAAGTTCTCTACGGTTCCTAATTTTCAAAGATGGATTGACATTACTATAAAGTTTTCCTCTTTAATTATCATACAATCCTAAAGTGGTAATTTACAATAATGAATTTTGAAAAAAATTTTAAACCTTACACTTCTAGAATTATTCTCCACTTTTTAATTACATTTTATCCAGAATCTTTTTCTTACCTATATTTCTTTTGTGTCATTATTCTTATAATATGTATGCAATACAATGGCATGTATATAAATTTTGCCTTTATTTTTGAAAGACTTGGGTATGTAATTTTTTATCCTTATAATTCATAATCTGCAAAAAACGGGTCAATTGGATTGCATCAAAATTTAAAACTGTCCCTATTCATACAAAAAATTAGGAATTAGAAAAAATAAAAGTGACTATAGCCTGCAGAAAAATAATTGTAAGTCTATAGCTGATAGAGAACTTGTATAAAACTCAAACCTCAATTATAAGTATGCATACAACTCAACAAGTACATGAACAAATTCAAAAATATCTATTTATGGATAAAAATAAGCTTATGAATATGTTCAAAACTTATTAGTTGTTGTTTTAGTTGCTAAGTTGTATCCAACTCTTATGTGACTCCATGAACTGTAGTCTGCCAGGCTTCTCTGTCCATTGGATTTCCCAGACAAGAATACTGGAGTGGGTTGCCATTTCCTTCTCCAGGGGAATCTTCCTGACCCAGGGACTATTAACTATTTAACAAAAAGTTAAAAGTTGGAAAGGATCTGGAGAAAAGGGAAAGTTTGTGCAATGTTAGTGAGAAAGTAAATTGGTACAGTCATTAGGGAAAACAGTAAAATATATGATCCAGCAATCCCATTTTTGGATATACATCCAAGGGAAATAAACTCACTATCTCACAGCACTCTTACATTCATTGCAGCATTTTGCATGATAGCCAAGTAAGTGTTCATCAACAGAAGAACAAAGAAAATGTCACATACATAAAACACATACCTGAGAATATAATTCAACCATAATAAAAGAAGGAAATTCTGTCATTTGCAACAACATAGATGAACATTGTGGACATTATGCTAAGTGAATTAAGTCAGACACATAAAGACAAACACTGGATGATCTCATTTATATGTGGAATCAAAGCTAGATTCATAGAAACAGAGTAGAATGCTGGCTACCTGAGGTGAGGGGGATGGGAGAAATGGGGAGATGTTGGTCAAAAGATGCAAACTTTCAGTTGTAAGATCAGTAAGTTCTGGAGAATTCATCTGCAATTGGTAACTACAGTTAATAGTACTGTTTTGTATAATTGAAATTTAATAAGAAAGGAGATCTTAAATGTCTTCATCACTAAAGGGGTAAAGGTAATTATATGAGGTGATGAATATGCTATTATTTTTGGTTGTAGTAATCATATTACAATGTGTACATATATCAAAATATCACATTATATATCTTAAATACACCTAATTTTTATTTGTAAATCATACCTCAATAAAGCTGCAACAGAAAGGAATGACTATATACAGTGATGAAGAGGATGAGGAATTGCCAGTGGGAATATAAAATGATAAGGCCATTTTGAGAAAACCTAAGCATACAACTGCCATATGACCTACCCATTTCATGAACAGTTTTCTGCCCTAAAGAAAAGCTTATATCCACAAAAAGACTGATAGTACACGTTATAGTAGCTCGATTTGTAATAACCAAAACCTGAAAACCCAAATATTTAGTAGATGAATGCTCCATAGGACAATCTTTTAAAAATAAAGTATTTACTCTGTGACAATCTAGAGGAGTGGGATGCAGGTACGATGGGAGGGAGGCTCTAGAGGGAGGGGATATATGTATACTTATAGCCGATTCACATTGCTGTACGGCAGAAACCAGCACAACATTGTAAAGCAATTATCCTCCAATTAAAAAAAAATAGAATATACATATTATCATATAAAAAATCTCAAAATAATTGTAAAGTGGAAACAATTAGGACAAAGGTGCATAATTTCTGTGGTCCCATTTATATGAAACTCTGTATATGCAAAGTAATATATACAGTTACCAAAAGTGGGACCGGTTTTATTTTGGGGAAGAGTGAGTGAAGTTTGGGGAGAGGAAGAAAAAGGAATTACAGAGGCAAAGTAGGAAATTTTGAGGGGTAGAGAGTATATTCATTTTCTTCATTTTATTGATAGTTTTAAAAACTATCAAATTTTCTTAAATATCTGTAGCCTATTTTGTACTAACTATACCTCAATAGAGCTGTTACAAAGAAGAAAGGAAACTAATACTTTAAAGTAGTAATTTTTAAATTAATATCAAACAGGATCATCAAAGAACTTATCACAAAATTACTGGTACCCAATCCTCAAATAATCTGTTACAAAATGTCTGGCATGGGGTCTGAGAATTTGGATTTCTAACAAACTCCCAGGTATTGTTCATGCTGCTGGTCCAAAGATTGCAGTTTAGGAAAAATTCACCACTTTTGTTGTTGTTCAGTTGCTAAGTCATGTCCAACTCTTTGCAACCCCATGGACTGCAGCATACCAGGCTTCCCTGTCCCACCCTGTCTACAGGCGTTTGCTCAGATTCACGTCCAGTGAGTCCATGATACTATCTATCTCATCCTCTGACACCCTATTCATCCTTTGCCTTCTATCTTTCCCAGCATCAAGGTCTTTTCCAGTGAGTCATCCCTTCACATCAGGCAGCCAAAGTATGAGAACTTCAGCTTCAGCATCAGTCCTTCCTAAATCCTGGTTAGTCAAGTTACCCTCAGAGAAGGCAATGACACCCCACTCCAGTACTCTTGCCTGGGAAATCCCATGGACGGAGGAGCCTGGTAGGCTACAGTCCATGGGGAGGCGAAGAGTCGGACACGACTGAGCGACTTTACTTTCACTTTTCACTTTCATGCACTGAAGAAGGAAATGGCAACCCACTCCAGTATTCTTGCCTGGAGAATCCCAGGGACAGGAGCCTGGTGGGCTGCCATCTATGGGGTCACACAGAGTCGGACACGACTGAAGTGACATAGCAGCAAATTACCCTCAAACTGACACCTTCACCTAAGCGCTTGTTAGATATAATCATCTTAGACCTTAACCCAGACTTCCTGTATCAAAATTGCATTTAATTAAAAAATATTGAATATCCTATGAAAGAAGGTGTTAGTCATTCAGTTGTGTCTGAATCTTTGGACCCCATGGACTATAGCCCACCAGGCTTCTCTGTCCATGGAATTCCCCAGGCAAGAATACTGGAGTGGGTTGTCATTCCCTTCTCCAGGGGATCTTCCCAACACAGGGATTGAACACTGGTCTCCCGTATTGTAGGCCAATTCTTTAACAAATGAGCCACCGAGTATCCCGAATACCCTATATGGGAAAAAATGATATCCTAAATAGATATGCATCACTAGAGAATGTTTTTCTTCATTGTGTAAGAAAAAATATGTGTAAGTCTCATTCACTGGAAGAGCAAAGAAGTTTGAAAAAACATTTTCCTCTTTAGATTTTATGTATAATGCTTAAATTAACGTCTTGATATGTAACTCCCTTAAATTTATGAATTGTGGATTCTGAACCTCTTGTACAGTTGTACCCATCCAGACAAAGCTGAAATCAAGAATTGTCTATCTCATTCCATCTGAGATAGCTAATTTATATTTCTTTGACCAGAAAGATAAAGTGAGCCTGGAAAGATTATTAGCTGTGTTAAGGAGTCAGGTCTTTCTATTTGCAAGACTTGTAGTCTCAAGGCTAGTGTATAGAAACACTAAATTATCTAATAAATCCTTTAGGGTTAAAATTACACATTAGAGATGTGAAGATAAGACCATTATTAGAGTTTTCACAAGGTTATATTTATTACAGACAGAGACTACAGAAACTCCAATTCTCCCCAAGCATCTCAGTGCAATTCTTTTGGCTGAAATTTAACAGGATAAAAATTAAGATCTTAATTCATTTAAATGCTTGTTTAACATGTGCAAAGTTTTATTTCTTTAACTTACAAAAAGACAATATTTTATTTCTTGAACTCTAATTTCTCCGAGGGATCTCAAAATTTTTAGAGGATTCAGTGATTTCATTATTCTTTAATAATGGTAATCTTTAAATATTGGTATGGCCATTTGTATGACTTCTATTCAGGACTCCTTCAAGATACTAGACAGAACAGAGAGTACATTTGCTGCTTAGGCAATGGTATATCCTCATTCTGTGTCACGGCTTACCAAGGACAAAATAAAAAACTACATTCTGGTTTTTCCAGAAAGATACACAAAGAAGCAATGGTTGATAACGGCAGAGTCGAATCATAAATATGGATTTCAGACTGCTGGCCTCATCTCAGGACCACAGCTATAAGAGTGGTTGATTGTAACTTAACTGAAAAGCCAAATATAGTAAGCAATACTGACTGAACTTTGCAATTACTTAGTAAGCACTTATAACCTAAAGGTCTCTGAGAACCAATCTCAGAGATTCTGATTTAATTGGTCAGTAGTAGACCCAGGTACTGGTATATGTTAAAGTACACTTGAGAGGATTTTTAATATGCTACTACATTTGAGAACCACTGAGTTAATTTTTTAAAAAGGAAAAAACTAAAGAGAAAAACTAGAAACTGCAAAATGAAATTCTCTTCTCCTTCCCTAATTTCTCTCAGTCTATTTTCACTATTTTTAACTACTCACTAATAACACAGTCCCCTCCCTTCATGAGAAAAGTGTGACCTATATGATTGGGGAGCTACAATGAGGCAATTAAGAAATCTTAATGAAACTCTCACTACATTTTCTCATCTTTTGAATCCCCTAACTTGAGAATTCAAAAGTTCTGGTGTTCTATGTGGAAAATTTCCAGGGCAGATGTTATTTGGAAAGGGATTTATGTATGGGAGAGGGGCAGAAAAAACAAAATGAAACACTATAGATCTGGGTCTGTGGGACAGAGTTATAGTTAAATTATTTCACCATGGTTCTGCACTCAAGACTACGGCGCCTCCTGGGATACACCCTCCAGGACTGAAAGTGTTACCTATTAAGGGGTCTCAGGTGAATTCCTGCAGAAGTTATTCTTAGGCAAAGGGAGTTGCCTGCCCCACATTTCTTCCTCCCCAGGGGTGGAGTGCTTCCAATGACTGTTTGATATAAGGGAATAATGCCTCATCCTCGCTTCTAGTCCTCAGGTGTAATACAGGATATCTCTGAAGACCTGTCCAGTGGGCTGGGTGAGGATTTTTATGCTACTGCATTGCAGGTCAATTTTTCCTTCTGCCCAATCCCGTTTCTTTCAACGTCTGAAAAGGTATTGTTCCTAAGGTATTTGCCAATATTCCTAAAACTCAGTTTAGTGAAGAACAGGCTAATAAAAGATGATGTTAGGAAGAGGCAGTTTATTAAAATGAGATTTTGAAGATGGATATTCATTGGCCAATTTATCAGCGATGAGAACCCCATTGCTGAGATAGGTGAAGTGCTAATAGCCTCTGGTATGCGATAGCTGGGTAACTGTTAATACTCTCACCAGTGGTGGTGACCTGGAGTCTACAGGGAAACAAAACACTGAAGCATCAACATTTTAAGTAACATCTTAGGTTCAGGGGAAATAGTAATTATAAAAAACATAATTGCCGGAGGCGTTGCTAAGGGTGATCAATGTACTGGAGAAAGAAAGCAAAACCTGTGATAGAACAGTCTTATGGACTCTGTTGGAGAGGGAGGCGGGGGGAAGATTTGGGAGAATGGCATCGAAACATGTATAATATCATGTATGAAACGAGTTGCCAGTCCAGGTTCGATGCACGATACTGGATGCTTGGGGCTGGTGCACTGGGACGACCCAGAGGGATGGTATGGGGAGGGAGGAGAGTTCAGTATGGGGAACACATGTATACCTGTGGCAGATTCATTTCAATATTTGGCAAAACTAATACAATATTGTACAGTTTAAAAATAAAATAAAATTAAAAAAAAAAAAAAAAACCTGTGATAATTCATCACCAATTTAAGCCCAGGTGTTTAAAAACCATAGTACCTCCTTGGCAACAGAGATGGAAACTTCTGTGTCCTGTAGTTGAAAAGCAGAAAGCTGAGGCTTAAGGTCATCTCTTAGTTGTAATGGTAATGCAACTCCAGAGAAGACTGAACCCTCATATCTAGCAATTCCATTACACAACGATGGGGCCCTAGTTGGGAAGGAGTGAGGGTTTCCCAGGTGGCTCACTGGTAAAGAATCCCCTGCAGGAGACAAGGGTTTGATACCTGGGTCAGGAAGATCCCCTGGAGGAGGGGGCAATGGGAACGTACTCTGGTATTCTTGCCTGGAAAAATGCTATGGACAGCTACAGTCCGCAGGGTCTCAAAGAGTCAGACGTGACTGAGCATGCATGAGATTCATATACTTAGATGGAGATATATGTGACAATCCACATGAACAACTGAAATCTCTGTATGCCCCTAAACATCTTCAGACTGCAGAAATCTCCTGAATTACCATCCCCTAAATCTTAGTACTCCCCAGAATCCTCCAGGATACTTCCATGTTAAAATCTTGCATGCACCTTGTTTGAAGTAAATCTGCTAGTTGATGCTTTAAGAGATAACTATGTTCCCCACAGAATGTCTGCCTCTCCTCCAGTTTTGTGCATGAGCGTAATAACTAGTATTAAGTGACAACATAACTCAGATTTGATGACACTTGATCTACTAAGGGAGTGAAAGGACTTTAACTGCAGTGGTTACACGCAGCCTTGCCAAATGTAGGAACAGGAGTCAGGGCTTATGTAAGGAACTGAATGCAATAAGTCTGATGTCAAGGGTATCATGACATAAAGTTAGATAAGAGACATCTTATACAACTGGGAACAATCTCCTATGAAACTCTATTTAAAACTCTGTCAAAGATACAAAAGATAGTTTTAACCTGCAAGAATGGAGTATAAAGCCCAGAGAAGGAAATGTCTCCCACTAAGTAAAAAATAAAAGCCATAAGTATGATAGCAGGCAGTGTAAAAAGGAATTGAGAATCAGCAAAATGAAACATTGAAATGGGGATCTATTATGTAAGGCTGGAAACTGTGAGTCAACTATATTTCAAGGGAGGCCTAAAAGACACTCCATTTACCCAGTCAATAAGGCATGCACTGGCGAGAAACTGAGCAGTAGTTTCTCTGTAAGATGGTAGTTCAGGTCTGACAGCTGGGAAAGCTGTTACAGAACTGTTCCCTGATAGCAACTAGAATGGTAATGAGAATTTTTCCAAAGAAAGGTCATATGATAGCTACTAGCTGTCAAAATACAGTAATTACAATTATTGTAATAAACAACCATGTCATAGTAAAAATGGGGTGAAGGACACAGAGACTTTTAACCGGATATGGCACCCTTGGGAGAAAGATATGTAGAGCAAGATGGATAGCTCAGTTTGTATAACAGTCTTATAAATCAAGGTGAGTTAAGGATGCATGATCAGGAAACTCAGGACAGTCAGTCAAATATTCATGATGGACAACTTTCTGATCCTGGACCAGGTTTCAGGCCCCAAACTATTTGCTTGAAGGAAGATCCAAGTTCCCAGAAGGGAGCACTGAAAAGCAATATTATGTGCAAATACTAATAATTCATCTCGCCTCTTCCCAAAAAGATCCAGGACCGTCTACTCTGGAAATCATATATGAGGGACTGTGAAAATATAAATATTTGGAAGACTGACTGACAGAGTCCCAGTTGACACTGATATATGGTACTTACAGCATCATAACTCTTGCTAGAGTAACAGAATGAAAGAATTAACAGACTGGCTTATATCAGGTTTCACAAACTTCACAGGTTATCACCTAGTCCTTCTCTTCCCAATCCCTAAGTGTAAGTTTAACTGAATACTCTTCTCAGTAAACCAGTCCCCAAATTAGCTCCTTCCCTCGTGTAGTTAGAACTTTCTGCAGGTGAGGCCTTAAAAATTACCCATCCCCCCACACCAGGCAAGTTATTAAAATGATATCACATGCCAGAGGAAATAGGAAAGGTCAGTGTGCTACCTTTAAGTACTGAAAGAAGTCCAGGATTGTGGTCTCTGTTATATCCTCAGTTATTCTTCATGTCAGCTCTTACAATGGCAAGATGCATGATGGAGAATGACAGTCAATTGCCCAAATTTAAGTGAGCTATATTCAGACTGCTGTTGTACAAGAGGGAAAAGTTATTTCTTCAACAGCTTAGTAACATGACCTTGGGTACAAGGTGTGTAGTGATCGATCAGTGTATTCTTCTCAAGCCTTACAGTGAAAAGAATCAGGATCAGTTTCCATGTGATGCCACAGGACTATGTTAACTCTCTCCCTCTCTCTCATAAAATACTCTCAAGGATTCTAGACTGTTAATATTGATATATTCGGCAGACGATCAGGTTGGTCCACTATCAATGGCATGATAATCACATCAACTGAGCCAAAAGAGCCAGTATGTTTGAGGATTTGTAAGATCCATGTGTCCCAGAGGGTGAGCAAGAAAACATTAAGCTATGGGATGCATTGTACCAGTGAGGTTTTTAGTTGTTCAATACACTGGAGTATGCTTTCCTCGAAAGTAAAGAATAATAGACTGCTTCGTGCACTACTCACAATTACAAAGGAAGCACATAACCTGGGAAACATTTTATACTCCAGATGTAGCATATTTCATACTGGGTATTACTGTTTTGACTCATCTGCCAGGTGATTTGGAAGGCTGACAGCTTTTGGTGGGACCCAGAGCCAGAAAAGGAATCAGCACCATACATAGCTTTCGATTCTTCTACTCAGCCCCTTCTACATGGGGCATATGACTCTGAAGGAACAATAACCCTCAGAATGTATGACAAGCTCATGTCAGAGGATACACCATCTTGTAAAGCTTTAATTTTCTATAGCAAGGTCACACTGTCATGTGACGCCACCACCTGGCTTTCTACTGTGCAGTTGTAAAGATGGAACATTAGATTAACACTTAAAGTAACTTTCAATTAAGAATGCCCATTATGGGTGAGCAAAATGGGTGAAGGGGATCAACAGGTATATCTCCAGTTTTAAAGATAAGTCACAGGGATGTAATGTACAGCATGATGAATATAGTCAATAATATTGTATTGCAAATAATCAATAATATTGTATTACAAATTTAAACATTTCTAAAAAAGCAAGTTTTAACAATGTTCATCACTAGAAAATGTATTTTAACTTTGTATGGTGATGGATAGTAACTACACTTATTGTGGTGGTAATTTTGCAATGTATGGTGGTGGTGTATTAAATAATTTGTGTCCAACTCTTGTGACCCCATGGACTGCAGGCTGCCAGGCTCCACTGTCCTTCAGATTTCCAAGGCAAGAAACCCACTCCAGTAGGAGTGGGTTGTAATTTCCTTCTCCAGGATCTTCCCAACTTAGGGATCAAATCCACATCTCATGCATTTCAGATGGATTCTTTACTGCTGAGCCACCAGGGAAGCTCCTTTGCAATGTATAATAGTAGTTAGTAGTTTTAGTTGCTCAGTCATGTCTGACTCTTTGCAACCCCATGGACTGTAGCCTGCCATGGTCCTCTGACCATGAGATTCTCCAGGCAAGAATACTGGTGTGGATTGCCATTCCCTTCTCCAGTTCTCCAGAGGATCTTCCCAACACAGGGCTTGAACCTGGCTCTACTGCACTGCAGGTAGATACCTCACCTTCTGAGTTACAGGGAAGTCCTATATAAACGTCACATAATTTCACTGTAGCCTGAAATTAAAGTAATGTTGTCAATTATAATTCAATTTTAAAAAGAATGCCCATTATGAATGGTTTCTGTTGGACCTACCATGTTACCAAGTCAAAAGACTGGGGCGGCCCAGCAGAAATTCACCACAAGATATAAGCTTTCTAGGAAGTGTAAGATACAGGTAGGTCCAGAGAGCAGAATTGAGCATCACAAGCAAGTGATCTAGACTCCCACGTCCTCTGGTGTTGTCCCCTACCTCTCCTTCAGGTCACTCCTATGGGTGTCTGGGTGTTGGCAGTGATGGAGCACTTAATACAGATGTTGGAGAAAGAATAAGAATGAGCTTGGTTTGTATGTGGTTCAGCTCATATATAAATGGAAACTGAAGACACTCTCCTTCTATGCTACAGCCACACTCAGGTATGACCCTGAAAGCCTACAGTGAGGCAAAATCTCCCTATTAGTAAAGCTCTGATTCCACAGATTCAGCTCAATCAACCTGTCGTCAGCAATGCCAGTACCAGTACAATGGGACCATGATGACAGCACCCACTTATCAAGGCCTATATAAGTGCTGATGCCTCTGAATATCCAACAGAATCCAACACATAAATCTGTTATGGATCATCCCTAAAAGATATTGGTAAGAGACTTGGTGGCAAGGTGATTACAAGGTTCACTCCTTTCAGCAGTGGGCTTTTTTCATTATGACTAGAACTGATGCCTATTCTAAGTATGGATTTTGCCTTTCCTTCTTATAGGACCTTAGCCAGCATCACTATCTAAAGATTTATATAGTGATCCACTAACATAAATTCCCTCATTACTTTACATGGAACCAAACAGAAGATGAGCATCAATGAGCACATGATTATGACATCCCTTTATTCCATTACTTCCCACGCAGTCAGTAACCACTAGCTCAATGAAGAAATGGAACACACTTATGAAAGTTCAACTAAGACTCCACCTTCAAGATGTTAATAGCAAGACACTAATTTAATCACAGTATTATTTACTGAAATTAATTCTGGAGATCAAATAGGTTAGAAAAACAAATAAACCATTTTATACAATGACTATTTCTGACATGACTTACTTTTGTAATTAGAAAATTGTTAGGATTTACTTCACTCGGTTGATTATACAAGAAAATCTTATGCAAAAACCTTCATTAAAAGTGACTATTGATTTTATTATATAAATTAGAAGAAATTTTTATCCTCCACATCCTCATCATAGTCAACAACAGCAAAAAGTCATAAAAATTAGCCATAGTGTTCTGATAATAGGATTAATTTACAAAGTAGAAGCAATAAATCAGTTAACTCTATTTGGGGCAAAACTGATTGATTTCAAAAATTATACTGGAGAGGAAAAAATAAAGCAGAGACATTACTTTGCCAACAAAGGTCCATCTAGTCAAAACTATGGTTTTTCCAGTAGTCATGTATGGATGTGGAAGTTGGACTATAAAGAAAGCTGAGTGCCGAAGACTTTATGCTTTTGAACTGTGGTGTTGGAGAAGACTTTGAGAATCCCCTGGACTGCAAGGAGATCCAACCAGTCCTTCCTAAAGGAAATCAGTCTTGAACATTCATTAGAAGGGCTGATCCTGAAGCTGAAACTCCAATACTTTGGCCACTTGATGCAAAGAACTCATTGGAAAAGACCCTGATGATAGGAAAGATTGGATGGCATCATTGACTCAATGGACATGAGTTTGAGTACACTCCAGGAGTTGGTGATGGGCAGGGAGGCTTGGCATGCTGCAGTCCATGGAGTTGCAAAGAATCCCAGACATGACTGAGTGACTGAAATGAACTGATACTGGAGAAAGGCGGTTTTTCAGAGTAATTTGTTCAAAGTATTATTTTACAATCTTTGTTTCATCACAATCTTTTGTGGTTAGATTTTCTTTGATTTGCCTCACATGTGGCCAGATATAATGCACATGGAGCAATTATTCAGGTGTTCAAATGTACCAAGCATAACACCAAAGGGATATGAAAACTCATCTCCCAACTAGAAAATAAGTTGGGTCAATGTTCAGTTTATGCTTAAGGTTAAAAAGTAAAAGAGCAATCTCTATTTTACAAAAACAAAATCCTTCTTGATCCCTTGGTTTCTCTAAATGTCATTGATGGATTACCTTTGGCAAAGTAATTGCTAAAGCTGGCCATTATTTCATATTTAGACTGTGAGGATTAACGGAAGATCAAGTAGGTACAGGAGGAAAATGATCACAATTAGGCAGTGAAGCCTACATTTATTTTAATTAACTCCTCTTTAGACTTTCTATCCTTGAGAGCTTTCCAGAAAATTTCATGGCTGAACCTCTTATACAACAAGTAAGTACATACATCCATCTCTATTTCCTCTCTACTGTGATCCACTTTTTCCGCCTTTGGATATTTAACTGTCATTCTTTACTAAAAGAAATGTTGAACATATGTTTCTTTTAAAGATTCATTTCTGAGAATAAGAACAATGCACTCATGAGTAAAATTAGAGAAGGCCATTCAATTTCCAAATAAGGCCCTAAGACTATGACAGATATCTTTTAAGATAAACCTATGATAGAGTTACACATAATAATACAAAGTAAAATTACAGATCTTCTAGAAACCTAACAAAATGTATGGTATCCTTACTATCAATTAAAATAAAACCACATATGTTCTTGTAATCCTATAAAAAGAAAGAATAGGGAAGGAGATGGGGTTATGTAAGAGGCACTGTGGTGTGGTTGCATTCTATACTGGTTCTTTAACTGTCATAAGTGTCCATGTTTGAAGGTTTGTGAAAGAAATCAAGTCAGCCCTACTTCATTATTTTCCAAGGAAGTCAGAAACTAATTGAATTTTAATTTCAGCAATGGTTATAGTAAATGGAAAAATACCTTTCAAAAGGAGTATTTATATAAGATGTAAAATTTTTCACTTACACACTACAATTTTCTTCTCACAGAATTTATTTCTCATTACAGGTAAAACTCCATATCCTCTACTGATGTGATATGTGATTTATGCATGAGGTTCCTCTTCTGACAAGTTATATTTCATAAAATCATGAAAATTGTGTTGTTTGACACAAAAGTAAAAAGATGAAGGGAGGGAAGAAACTGAGGTAAAGTGGGAAGGAAGGTCCAGATTTATGGGCTGCAAATTACAAAATACAAATTTTGTATACAAAACTAGCTAAAGGATTTTATATAGCTAGAATTCCCTGTTAAAGTTGATAACATAATGATTCATGTTTATATGAATCAGTGTTTAATAAAAACCAAAAGCTTTATCAACAAAATTTTGTTCAAATATTTCAGAGATCAGATTTTTTATTTGTAATACCTTGATGATTTGGGAATAAAATAATAATATGCAAGAATATGTAGCAATGTTAGCAGCAAAGAAAAACTGTAGTGACCAAAATTTTGAATATCAAAGTTGAGTCAATAGTAAAATATTTGTCATCTATGCAGGTTTGATTAAATTGCAAACTTTAAAATGACACACAAAAAAATGGAAGGGGTTATGGGAAGTATAACAGATATATTTAGTGTGTAATTTTTGATCTGAATCCACCCCCAGAATGAGTTATGGTTCTTTCATTTTTCAATCATGTAATCTTGTAAGTTATTTTTCTACCTTCAGAAATGTTGTAAGAATTACCTAGAGTAAAAGAGAAAGCAATCTGCCAACTATAAATATTTAAGCAATTAACATTCACTATAAATTTTCTTCTTGTCTAGATAGATAAATGTTTTTATTTATTTTTCAAATGTAAATGGTTCACCATACACACACACAAAAAAACTGTTAAGGAACTAGAAGTTCAAAAAGCATGACTAACAAGTTGTTTTTTTAAAAGAAGTTTTAATAAATTATTTTGAATATAACACCAAAATAAAATTTTGGAATTTATGATATATCTAAAGAAATATTTTAATGATGAGAAAACACTGTGAAAGATCCAAAAAGAAGTGTATTATCAACCTAAAACAACAAAAATTTTAATAATATCTTAACTGACATTGGAAAAATTATTATCTTTTATTACATAATAGAAATACATTTGCCTAAGAAATGCTAATATTTTTTCTTTCTGATGGCATGGAGTAAACAGCATAATATTCTCTGGGGTCCCTTTATAGTCTGTGGCTATAAATATTCCACAATATCAGAAAATTTCTTCTTTCCTATTCCCCTCCCATTTTTAAAAAGTGCATCTTTTGAAATTTTTTCACATCTATTAAACATCAAACCTTTAGATAGTGGACCTGGAGAGACCATTTGGTATAGACTTTCAGCTATTGTATATTAAGTCTAACATTTATTTTTATTTGAAATTTACAGATAGGACATGGACATATTTATGTCTTCAAAATTGACAGTTACACATTTTTCAGCATAACTGTTTTAGCATCCTGACTATCAGCATAGGAAGTGTGAGTGAAAGTCGCTCAGTCATGTCCCACTCTTTGTGACCCCATGGACTACACAGTCCATGGAATTCTCCAGACCAGAATACTGGAGTGCTTAGCCTTTCCCTTCTCCAGGGGATCTTCTCAACCCAGGGACTGAACCCAGGTTTCCGGTATTGCAGGAGGATTCTTTACCAGCTGAGCCACAAGGGAAGCCCAGCATAGGAAACATGATTTTAAAACAATTCACATTCTACACAGAACCAAATTTCTATGGGTCAATACATGTATCTTTTCCTACATTCTGAAAATAGAGTTTCTTTTATACATAGAGCACTTAAAAAAATCATGAAAAATCCTTTCTACTTAAAGAATATGATTCCCTCAGAATGAGATTTCAAGTACAAATGAAGAATGACATATTTATTAAGCATTACTATGTGCCAAAAACTTTCCATAAGTTATTTCCAATTCTCAAAATTCTGTGAGCTATGGACAAGAGAAATCAAAACCATAGAGAGGCTAACTAATAAGGATCCATTCATACAGCTTAGAGAGATCAAGATCAAAATCATGGTTATCTTACAGCAAAACCTGTGTTGTCTACAATAAGTCTGCAGTTAGGAAGCACTGCTTCTGAGAGATGGTTCACCCCTCTGGGCATGATTTTCCTGACCATTTAATGTTATAGTCCTTTTGTAGAAGCTTTTAATACCTAAGATACATCTGGTAAACCTTTTTCTAAGCACCAGGACTACTTACCTTTAGACAAATCTGGATAAATAGAACCTTTTTTTTTTCAGCAAAAAATTATGTTCCAAGCTCTAAGTAAGGAGTTGATGTGCCTAAATAAACAAGCATCTTACTCTCAGAGAATTCAGTATTTCATTAGGTCACACAGAAACAAATAATTAAAAGTTAAAATTTTGACACAGCAAAAGAAAGAAACTAATAGTACTACTATATGATCTAGCAGTAACACTCTGGGTACACACCCAGAAAAAACCATAATTTGAAAAGACACATGCACCCCAATGTTCACCTCAGCACTATTTACAACAACCAAGACACAGAAGGAACCTGGAAGGAATGGATAAAGAAGATGTGGTACATATATACAATGGAATACTATTCACCATAAAAAAAAGAATGAAATGTTATCTGCAGCAACATTGATGGCCCTAGAAATTATCATACTCAGTGAAGTAAGTCAGACAAAGACTAATACTGTATGATATTACTTACAAATGGAATCTAATTTTTTAAATGGTATTAGTAAACTTATTTACAAAATAGAAAATCGACTTACAGGTTTCTAAAACAAACTTGTTACCAAAGGAGAAATGTGTGTGTGTGTGTGGTGGGAAGGGGGGGTGATAAATTGGGAGTTTGTGATTGATATACACACTACTATACATAAAATAGATATACAACAATGACTTACTCTGTAACACATGGAATTCTACTCAATATTCTTTATGTGGGAAAAGAATCTGAAAAGAATGGATATATGTTTATGTATAATTGAATTACTATTCTGTACACCTGAAACACAATATTTCAAGTCAACTACACTCCAATTAAACTTAATAATTAAAAAATAACAAAAAAATTAATAAATGCTTTATTTGCCCTAGACTTTTCATATTCCTAATAGTCATTTAAGTCTCATAATAGCTCTACAAGGTTAGTATCAGTTTGTTCTTGGTGTTGATCAGAGGTCATTATCTATACAGAGATACCAGTACATGTAAAGTGAAGAGTTGGTACATGAATCAACTATGTGGATTCTAAAATATAAGCATTTTCCACTCTATACAGAGCTTCCTATAAAATTTATGTTCAAAATAGTTCCATAGGATAATTTTAGTTTCAGAGATATTGAGAGCTGGAGAATAGCATTTCTACACTCTTAGGAATAACAACTGAAGTCTACAACTAATTTACATTAGGAAATTGAAATTGCAAGGCAAACAACTAACTCCAAATCTAAAGAGAAACAGGTAACAGAAGACAGAAACTGGATTTATGCTTTTGCTTACCTGGAACAAAAGTTGCCAAATGCCATATAAACCAGTAAGATGAGTCAGCTTGCTAAGTTGCTTCAGTCGTGTCTGACTCTGTGTGACCCCGTAGATGGCAGCCTCCTCTGTCCTTGGGATTTTCCAGGCAAGAATGCTGGAGTGGGTTGCCATTTCCTTCTCCAATGCATGAAAGTAAAAAGTGAAAGTGAAGTCGCTCAGTCGTGTCTGACTCTTTGCGACCCCATGGACTGCAGCCCACCAGGCTCCTCTGTCCATGGGATTTTCCAGGCAAGAGTACTGGAGTGGATTGCCATTGCCATTGCTAAGGCTCAAGTGTGGGCTAGCTTGAGATGGTATAGCCCATATGTGATGAAGACATATTAAGATGATGCCCTTTTGTGGGCTTTTCCTTCTGGAACCCTAGCAGACTCCAACAAGGTCAAATTAAAAAATAATAATAATAAATAAATCCTGACAGTTTCCGCAGCAGCAGACACTGCTGACCCCTTACCCAGACTCATCTTCTTATCTTCCCTTTGTTACAAAACCCTTAGCCTGCAAGAGGAGTTAAAAACTGCTTCTTGAAAAGTGGAAATAAAAGACAAAAAGAAAACTACACATCAGGAATGGACAGGAATACATGCTAGGCTTAACGTTACATTTAGACAGAGGTGGCAATATCTGTAAACACCACATTTCCAAGAATCAAGTTCACAGTGCCTGCCTAAGATGGAGGCTTAGTCAGTCCAATCAAATAACACCCCATTGTGTCTCCTTCTGTCATGCTAAAAGAATCAAGTACAAATAATAGTATAGCACAACTGGGAATACAAAAGACAGGCATTTCCCTAAGGTTCACAAAAGACTCTAAATCAAGCAGATTGACAGACCTAAAGCCAAACAACATCAGACCTCAGAAAAATTCTCTAGCAAATTTAGACTACTCCTTAAACACAAGTTGCCACTAGAAAACTTATCACTTGAAGTCTTTGGTGCACTTTAGAAGCGAGAAGTTAAAAATCAGCCCAGCACCTGACTACATTAACATAAACCCACACAATGAAGACTTTGAGAGATAACTTTTAAAAATCATTTATCTCAGTATCTAGCATCTTACACAACACGCCCAATTTTCAACAGGGATGCAAAAAGATTTAACGGTCTCAAGGGACAAAGTAATCACTGTAGCTAGCTTCAACTATTATAACGATGTTGTAACTATTAGATATGCACATTGTTCAGTCATGTCCAACTCTTTGAGACCCCATGGACTGTACCCTGTCAGGATCCTCTGTCTGTGGAATTTTCCAGGCAAGAATACTGGAGTGGGTTTTGCCATTTCCTATTCCAGGGGAATAAAAAGCCTCTTGATGAAAGTGAAAGAGGAGAGTGAAAAAGTTGGCTTAAAGCTCAACATTCAGAAAATGAAGATCATGGCACCCGGTACCATCACTTCATGGGAAATAGATGGGGAAACAGTGGAAAGAGTGTCAGACTTTATTTTTGGGGGCTCCAAAATCACTGCAGATGGTGACTGCAGCCATAAAATTAAAAGACGCTTACTCCTTGGAAGGAAAGTTATGACCAACCTAGATAGCATATTCAAAAGCGGAGACATTACTTTGCCAACAAAGGTTTGTCTAGTCAAGGCTATGGTTTTTCCAGTAGTCACGTACGGATGTGAGAGTTGGACTGTGAAGAAGGCTAAGTGCCAAAGAATTGATGCTTTTGAACTGTGGTGTTGGAGAAGGCTCTTGAGAGTCCCTTGGATTGCAAGGAGATCCAACCAGTCCATTCTGAAGGAGATCAGCCCTGGGATTTCTTTGGAAGGAATGATGCTAAAGCTGAAACTCCAGTACTTTGGCCACCTCATTTGAAGAGTTGAGTCATTGGAAAAGACTCTGATGCTGGGAGGGATTGGGGGCAAGAGGAGAAGGGGACGACAGAGGATGAGATGGCTGGATGGCATCACTGACTCGATGGACGTGAGTCTGAGTGAACTCTGGGAGTTGGTGATGGACAGGGAGGCCTGGCGTGCTGCGATTCATGGGGTCGCAAAGAGTCGGACACGACTGAGCACCTGAACTGAACTGAACTGATTCCAGGGGATCTTCCTCACCCAGGGATCAAACCTGCATCTCTTGTGTCTCCTGTATTAGCAGGTAGATTATTTACCACTGTGCCACCTGGGAAGTGCAACTATTAGACAGTAAATTTTATGTAAATATGTTTGACATAGTAAAACTTTTAGTGGGGAAAAAATAGTGGATAACATGAATGATCAGATAGGTAGTTTCAGCAGAGAAAGAAAAGGTATGAGAAAAAATCAAATGGAGATGCTAGAATTAAAGAAAACACAGTAACAAAGATGAGATGAAGAATCAGTAGATGATACAGATAAGGAAAAAGATCAGAGAACTTGAAGTCAGTAGATATTACACAAACTGAGAGGAAAAGTGAAAAACATAAAAGCATTACAGAGCATCTAACAGTTGTGGAATAACATGAAAATATCAAGTACACATTTAATTGAAGAAGGACAATAGGGCAAAATACATATTTGTAGAAGAATGTGAATTTTTTCAAAATTTGTTACAGGTACAAAAAACACAGATCCAAATATTATAAAATACATGCACACAGCCAAGCAAAACTAAAAATGCATCTCTGTATACAGTCACCCCTCACTGTCCACAAGGTATGGTTACAGCATGCCCCTGGATACCAAAATCTTCAAACGTTCAAGTCCCTTATATAAAATGGGACAATGAGAATGCACAGATGTCTTATATTTCAACTACTGAAAAGCACAAAGAGAAAAATCTTGAAAATCAAAAGAGGAAAATGGACACATTTCCTATAGAGAAAAAAATGGCCAAAATTACAACAGACCCCCTCAGCAAAAACTAAGCAAACCAGTAGAAAATGGGGTGACAACTAAAAAAATTCTGAAATAATAATTTTATTCATCTGAAATAAAAATATTATTCTTCCAGAAATACATACTTAGAATAAACATTCATCAGATATTGAGAATGTCAACTCTTGGCGAAACATCACTACATAAACTACAATTAGAAGAGGACAATCCATCTATATAGTAGCCTTGTCCACTTCCTCAAAAAAGTTAAGACTGAATCCAACAGAACATCTTGTTTCAAGTACCAATTTAAGGGAATACAAAAAACAAAAGCAATATGTTAACTACCACAATAGCACCTGTAGTCAGCAAAAGACAAAATGTGAGAAACTGCATAGTAAACAACTTGATTTCTTCTACAAATAAAGTGCAAGTAAAATGCAAAAGAGAAATGAAAACTATAAAATTAAGAAACTTAAGAATGTGGTGATGTTTTCGTAAGTACCAACATATATAAAACTTAATCCAATTGCACACTTTAAATGTGTGCAGTTTAGTGTAACTCAATTATAACGCATTCCAGAAGAAAATATACTTAACAAAAGAAAGAACAAATACTTTCTCAGACAAAAATTAAAAATTGATTTCCAGTTGATACAATAAATGATCAGGAAGGAATAGGACATAGATTAGAAACTCAGATCTACAAAGTTAGAAATAGTGAAAAATAAAGCCTTTTTCTTAAATTATCCAAATATAGTTGTTTAAATCATAAGATAGTAACAGTGCACTGTTTTTATAACATTTAGAAATGAAATGTATAATAATAATGGTAACAGGAATAAGAGAAAGGAATTGGGAAAGTACATTAGAAAGTCCTTACACTACACATGAAATGACACAGCATTTTGTAAATATAATTAGAATATTTTGAGTTGCATACTACTAACTTTAAGACAAGCACTAAAACTTAAGAGTTTTTCAAAACAGAATTAAAATTGAATTATAAAGTATAGAGAATTAGATTAGATGGAGGCATCATATCTCTGATATATATGCTAAAGAACAAATGAAATATAAAACAACTAAAGAAATTGTAGATTCTATTCCAAACATATCAGTAGTCACTTTAAATGAACCAATGTATTCAAAACTCTGGAAAACAATCAAGGCTTTACAGTAATCATGCACATGACGATTCAAAAAAAATAGGAACTTAAAAATGGTAGGAACATTTTGTGGTATTTTTAACTTTTCCATGTTCCTTACCTCTACATGGTTTGGCAGCACTCTTAAACAGTTTGTGTTGCCTAGTAACTGTGTGACCCTAGTAACTGGTTCTAGAGGGAGCAGAGCAGTCCTTTTTATAGATTATTGGGTTTGTCTCCTCTAAATTGTCTGGGAAATAGCCTCAAGAATGAGACAAGAAACACATCTCTGACTTTCCTAATTTGGAACTCACCAGGGTAGAAAAGTAGCAAAATTTTTCAAAAACATTGTTAGGCAAGCAAAATGCCCAAGGTTACCTGGGGAGAAAGACGACAGTTGTGACGCACAAGAGAGAGCCTGAAGCCTGGGAGGAAGAGCTTAGGAGAGTTTCTTTATGGCATTAAGGCATCCAACAGTGCGTGTCCATATATACTCAGGACTTCAGAAAGTCATACACGTGGCCAAGGAAGGGCATGAGCAGAACAGACCACTTTTGACTGAAATCTATGCTCAATTCAAGCAGGAAATAAAATCCAAGAAATGGGAAAAAAAAAATAGAAATCACACAAAGTATGTTCTCAGACTAAATAGATTTAAACTAGAAATCACTAACAAAGTTGTAAAATGCCTAAGTGTCAACAATCCCTAAATAATTCACAAGTCAGGGGGAATTCAGAAACAAAAAAGGGAACATCACTACTGGTCCCACAGCCATTAAAGAACAGCAAGGAAATACTGTGAACAAATCTATCCCCATACACTGAACATTCTAGATGAAATTGAACAGGAAACTCATGAAATAATGAGTCTGAAGAGTCCCATCTATCAAAACAGTTTAAGAAAACTGAAAAAGCTGATTGCTAGAAGCTCATGGGTTTTGTAGGACTGGGAAATAGGTGAGTATGTGAGAATTCAAGGAAATGAGTTTGCAATGTCATGACAATTGAATTTAATTATGCATTTGTTGGTAAAACACTAAATACTATGTATTGAAGGAGTGATATGACCAAACACCTAATTCAGAATGACACTTATTCTAGTTCTGTTTCTTTTTACTTCTCATCAAAAGCAATAGATTTTTTTCCTTGTTATATATAGACAATGGAAAACCCATAAATATTCTATGATTTCCTTGTCGCTTATTCCAAACAATAAACTTGATTTTGACTATATATTTTCAAGTGTGTTAGTTCAACTCTTGCCTCTTTATCTTTTTAACAAATGTATCATCCTCACCAGTGCATTGAGACAACTGATTGAAAAACAGTAACCAAACCAAAACTATCATTTTCCCCATAAAAATATATCTCAAACTTATACTATATACTACTTCTCATGTATTTATTTTAAAACAGTAATTAATTCATTACTATTACATTGCCAACAAATCAAACACAAACTCAATCTGGCTTTTTAAATCTGTCTATGCAGTGATTATTACCAACAATTCCAATTTTTATATCTCATTATTCCTTTTAATGTATTCACAATACAACCACACAGTACAATTTACCGTTTCACAAAAATATACAATGTATACTGTCCTTATATTCATTTATATGTATATCCATCAAACATTTACCGAGTTTAAGCCATGCATTAATCACTAAGCCTATACTGTATCATCAGGAATAAGCTAATATAATTGTGTTTTCTGCTTCCTAAATATTCTGTAATCTAGTAAAGAGATGTGCAAGTGCACCTGCCAGAAAGCTAATTTAACCCGTTTAAGCCAAAAAAAGGACTTATTGGCAAAACACCAAACGGAACTAACATTTAGGAAACAAGCAAGTTCCAGACAAACTCTAAAGGCATGGCAATAAGCAATCCATCAAATGATTTTCCTGGTCCACCTGATTGTTGTGGAATAGATAAAAGTGAGCTCTAACTAGTTTCATGTTATGCTGGAGGATATAATCTGATTGTCAATGCTTGTTCTGTATTGCAATCTGACAATCCTATGCTATGATTTCAACAACTTTTCTTTACGCAAGGTACAATATAATGTATTGTGTTTCATCTTTATAGGTACACTTTAATAATATCTCATTCAATTTGCAAGCTTTAGAATTTTGTTAAGTTTTCATACTGTGACACATATTTTCCTACACTCTGGTTTGCACCATCTAATGATTAACTTCATACTTTGTATAAGAATAAATTAAAATAAGTTATTTTAATTAATCATTTTTAAGTTACATAAGTTGTAACTTAAATAGGCCATTAAGTTGTCTAACAAATTTGAGAATATATATAACTAAAAGTTGAGGCATTCTTTATTCTACTTGACTGTATTTATTTCTATTTTTATAAAACATTATTCACTGGAAAAGGGAGAATGTGTCTTTATACAAAACATAATTGGATGGTTTGGGATTTCAATAGTAGGAAAAGGAAACTGAAAGTGCTAAATCACATTTTCAGATGAAAGTTAACAATAGTTAATATTTCAAATGGATTTCAAGTATCATAAGTAACTTTCATAATACCCATTTGTCAACTTTTTCCATTATTTCAAAAAACCCAATTAATGAATGATTCTGTTTCCTACTTGAGTTTTGTGAAATTTCAATTGTTAAGCTATTTATTATACATAAACTTTGAGGTATGACTTACATAGACTAATAGTGATTTCAGTATATAGCTTAAGAAATTATCACAAATATATACTCATGTACGCATTTCCATTCCTCCAAATATTTCTTGCATCTCATTTTAGTCAGTCACCAGGAAACCACTCTTTTCCTTTCTATCCTTATATTCTATTTTTTCCAAGATTTTAAATATCAACCACTTAATTTAAATGAATACAGTATGCGCAAATTTACATTTGACTTCTTTATGTAAGGATATTTTTGAGATTTATCTCCGTTGTCAGGTGTATCAGTATTTGTTGTTCTTCATTAACTTTTTTTTTTAACCGATACACCTAAATGTTTATCAGTTCAGGTGTTGACAAACATTTGAGTTGGAACATAAATTAAGGTAGTGTAAGTACAAAGTTTGTTATTTTTTCTAATATTTTGGCTATTCTAGGTCCAAAGCATGGTTGTATAAATTTTGTACCAACTTGTCAATTTTTATGAAAAAATCCTATTTTAATTGAAATTTTGAACTGTAAAGATTAATTGCAGAAAATAACTTAAAATTATTGTGTTACCCAATTCACATGCATAACTCCACTCTCTACTTTCTCTTTAACTTCTCTTTGCCAAGTTTTATAATGTTCCTTGTATTGGTCCTTCACATGTTTTGCTAAATGTATTCTTATATATTCAATATTTTGCTGTTTATCCACTGGTATTGCTTTTTTATTTCATTACTCAATTGTGTATTTCTAATATATAAAAACACAAATGATTTCTAAATATTACTGTATCCATTGACTTTGATAAATCTGCTTCCTACAGATCTTTCTGTAGATTCCTTAGATCTTCCACGTATATGATTTTATTTTCTTTGAATAAAGGCTGTTTAACTACTTTCTTTCCAATTTGTGCTGAATAGGGTCTCCAATATAATGTTATGTCACATAGAAATGGTGAGATTGGATTTCCATATGGCATTCACAAATTCCCCAAATTTAGCATCCCACACTTCAATTCTCCTATAGTGGTAGACATCTCTAGGCTACTGCTGTTCTTCTCATGTAACAGCTAACTACATTTGATTCTCTTACTTACATATTTTCTAAATCAATAAAGCATACGGCATGCCAGAGGCCATATATTGATTCCTTCTGGTAAATTTGCCACATTAAGCACAATGACTGTGATGGAGGCGACCACTTGCTAAGATTACATAGTCCAGTGTCATTAGCTTCAATTCATCTGAGTTTTGAAGGGGTCAAAGGGATAAAGTGAAATGGGATAAAGTCTACTATATCTTCTTTCTGTTTTTGAGAACAGCATTAATACCCACAGTTCTACTCAAGGTCTTTTATTGCCTCTGATTTTCCTGTTCAGCCAGGAATAGGTAATTTCAAGGCCTCTTCTATCATGGTTCTAAGTCCAGGTAATCAGTGTTTAAAGTAATGCCAGCTGCTAAGTATGTCCAACACAAATATACTTAAGAATCAATAAAAACCACAGATTGGGTCTGTGTATTTTATGGACTTGGATTAGAACTCTAGAGAGTAACCGGTCTTTATAAGACCCAACTTTAAACAGATATGGTGATTGCATTTAGGTGCCACTGATATCAGTGTTCGATCAGATCCTATATTTAACAATCCAAAGGAATTCTCCTTTCCCCAAGGAGCCATTACTCTTTTAAACAGTCACAAGCCCTTTAGAGAAGTACTGGGGAAATACTAACATCATATACATGTATTAATAATACCATTTCAGGATCCCTCCTCACAAGTGTCTAAACTTACCTTTTATCAGTGAACCTGGGTCTAAGTGGTTCAACTCTGGAAACTGAGCAAGTGATCACAAATTTCCATAGAGACAACCAATATCAACTTATTCTGGTTAAATAAGACTAGCGATGGCTTGTTCTATTGTCTATCTCTCTTCCATCTTGGACCACTATTGTCTTATAGCCATAGCCACAGATTGCTTTGAGTAAAGATACCCCACCATAATGCTTTATTTTCATCATTACTATTATGTGTGTCTTGCCTTTAAGTGTCATCACCTGTGTTCTATTCGGCAGGGATTCTATCACGACAAGAAATACAGAAGCGTCACTCACTGTTAGTTCTGGCCCAAAGAAAACAGCCATTAACTTTCTCCAATACCTCTCTGTTGCACTGCATATCACTTTGGTGTTCTCTGGGCCTTCTAAAGGACAAAGGCTAAGAGAATTCCAGTCTCAGGTAATAAACCTGCTTTCTTAGGCCCACTACTTTGACCTCTTCCTTAGAACTTTGCTAAAGCAATTCTGACATCACCACATCATTTACTGTAAACCACTACTGCATTCAAGCTTTAAATACTGCTTCCAGCATCATATTAAAACCAGCTCCAAATGTTCACATAGAATGTATTTTATGTTACTAAATAAATGTATTTTTATGTCACTAAAATATGCCTTCAGCTAAATAAAGCCATACTTCTCCTGCCTTATATTATGGATATATTATTCTATATAATATATATATATATTATATATTATCCAATAAAATATTATAATATCCACTCCTAGATATATTTCTGAGTTTCTGTTAGTGTGTATTAAACTATTAGCATAGTCTTGAAACTTGCCTGATATCTTACTAGTAGCAGAGACTATATTTTCTTTCTTGGACTACACTGAAAGTTGATAATAATTACAGATTTGAGTCAAATATTGAAAATACAGATGACCCTAAGGTGAAAAAAAAACACATATTTCAAGGCACTCACCTCAGGTAACTTATTTGCACTGTTCGCAGTCAACAGAAGACACTGCTCTTAAAGTCCAGAGATATTAGGAAAGTCTGGAGGTGGAAATTCTCTGGTCAATTTTTCCCAGTCATCTGAATCCTCAGGGCCTTGCTTTTTCACTATCACAATGCTCACGTCAGGAAATCCCCAGAAGCTCAGTGGTCCGTGTATTTTGCAATTGTTCAACAGTTGTAATTAAATCTTGAATCTGTTTTTTCAGTGTTATCTGTCCTCTAGTTGTAGGTAATGAATAGTGCAAGAAGTCTTCTTAATTTTCTAGCATGTTCTGAGCTGATAACAGGCTGAACAGAGCCCACCACTCTCCTACCTCAACTCTTCTGGAACAACTGAGAAGTGTAAGCTGCCTTCACAAACCTCTTAAAGGGCTTGCCCTCTTCGCATTCGGGTGTTAGCTCTACTACATACACCTGTGTGCTTCCCTCCACCTGATTCTCATTCAGCTCTCTGCAACTGAGTCTCTAAGATGTAGTGGTAAAACAAGCAAGAAAGCAAGGAGTTTTTGGCATTTCATTTATCATTTATCACCATCAATAAGGTTCTTATTGCCATGGGAACTATGAGGGAACCAATTTCAGAATCTCATCTAAAGGGACTATTTCCTACTGCTACTTGGAGAGTCAACTGCTTTGGTTTAGGTTCCTTCCTGAGAGCAGGTCCTGAAACAAGCACTTGGAAATGTGTAGGATTGGGTCAGGGGTGGGGGGAATGGAGTAACAAAATGAAGAGAATGGGGAAATTGGGCAGGTAAAAAAGAAAGCCAGTTCTTGAACACTTAATGATCTGGTTAGTGTTGTGAACAAGAGCCAAATCACTCCCAGGGAATCATTTGAGAAACTTTGCTGAATGGATCTTTATTTTTCCTTCCAGATAACATGGGATATGTAACATCTATCCCTCATACCTCTGGTTAAGACTCCCTTGAAGGGCACTTCATTCCTCTTAATTCCTAATTTCTCTCATTGTAACTGAATGACATCCTGTAGTGGAGACATCCTAGTGAGCACTTTGTATAAGAAGCTGGCAGAGAGGTGTGACTATCGAGCCCAAATGCCTGTGCTGAAATCAGATGAGTTGAAAGAGTGTGGCAAGGAGCCCTGTGTACAGCTATTCTAACAGCACCACACCTATGCTTTCTGCACGATGCCTGGCACTTACTATGATTTCAATCATTAGTTTTAAATGTATTAAATGAATTAGCTCAGCTGGCAAAGAATCTGCCTGCAGTGCAGGAGGCCCAGGTTTGATCCCTGGGTCGGGAAGCTCCCCTGGGTAAGGGAATGTCTACCCATTCCAGTAATCTTGTCTGGGAAATCCCATGGACAGAGGAGCCTGGCGGCCTACAGACCATGGGGTTGCAAAGAGTGGGACATGACTGAGTGACTAACAATTTTACACTTTCAAATGAATAAATTAATATAGTTAAATTCTAATGAAAGCATAATTTTAAGATGTTAATCTAAATTACTAAACTACTAAATTTTTGGAAAGAAGTCCTTTATCTATTACTCTCATAAATGGGTTAAAAGATTCTTTGTCCATCATTTCTTTAGCTGGAAAGTCTTAGCAGACAAGAGCTATCCTTATCTCATCAATGAACACTTCTCATTCTGTGTTGCACTTTCTTATGCATAGGGTATGTCTTGTGTCCTTTATTTCAACACTGTGTTTGTCAGTAAGGATGGTGACTGAATTCTGGTGTGCACTAATGTGAAACGTTCACGGTATTTTTATCCTTTTGAGGCAAAGTGCCTCTGATACATCTTTTGACATTGATGTTCTAATGTAGCTCATTCATGTCAGATTTCTTTTAATCCCATCTACCTTGGCTGGAAAATCATTTGAGGAAGGTGGGGGAAGGTGGGGGAACCATTTTTATGCTTGCTCATGCTATAATTATTTCTGAAGCTGAGGAAATTTAACAATGTGCTGCACTTTAAGCACTTTGTGATAGTCATCATCTTTGATCAATGTTTTAAAGCTCCACTGCCGATAGAAAGGATGAAAAGCAATTATACAGCATTACTGTTGAGCTGTTATTCAAGGTCCATCATATTTTTCATTCTTTTCCCCCCTCTGCTCTTAAAAAGAATATATTTCATAACTCTCTGACACAAGCCATTATATTTTATTTTGAGTGGTTGCAAACCTTTCTTCCAATTACAGCCATTGATAAAACATCTATGTCTTAGACTGAACTATTTGTTCTAAAGAGGTTATGTTTATAACTCACTGTGAACATTTTTTTTGCATGCGTTTGTTATTCCATTTAGATATGGCTCTAAAATATAATCAACAAGCTCTGAAGTTGTTTTGCCTTATATAAAACATTCATTATTTGAAATAAAGGAATGCCTAAATTTTTATTGACCAACCTAGGCAGCCTATTAAAAAGCAGAGACATTACTTTACCAACAAAGGTCCGTCTAGTCAAAGCTATGGTTTCTCCAGTAGTCATGTATGGATATGAGATTTGGACTATAAAGAAAGCTGAGTGCCAAAGAATTGACGCTTTTGAACTGTGTGTTGGAGAAGACTCTTGAGAGTCCTTTGGACTGCAAGGAGATCCAACCAGTCCATTTTAAAGGAGATCAGTCCTGGCTGTTCATTGGAAGGACTGATGTTGAAGCTGAAACTCCAATACTTTGTCCACCTGATGCGAAGAGCTGACTCATTTGAAAAGATCCTGATGCTGGGAAAGATTGAGGGCAGGAGGAGAAGGGGACGACAGAGGATGAGATGGTCGGATGGCATCACCAACTCAATGTACATGAGTTTGGGTAGGCTCCAGGAGTTGGTGATAGACAGGGAGGCCTGGCGTCCTGCAATTCATGGGGTTGCAAAGAGTCCCACCCGACTGAGCAACTGAACTGAACTGAAATTTTTATTATGCTAGAGGAATGATCTCAGGAATTTTTCATATATTTTGAATCAAAGTAAAAACATGTTAAAATTAAGTATTACATGTAAAACACACATTTTACTATTAGAGCATAATGGGATGTTTTAAATAAGAAAATTAGCTAAACATTTGATGTTTTAGAACAAATTTAAATATTGTAAAATATGTTTAACTTTAGTATCATATGCCAGTCAAAAAAATTAACATAGTCATAACTAAAACAATTTATGCTATCAGGCCTAGTAAACCACACATGCAGTACACTGAGTAATTCAGAAACATGGGCTAATTAGCCTAGTGACAAATTTACTAAATGCTACTTTTAAAGAAAAAGAGTGGGATAGTCACTAATCATATCTGACTCTTGCAAACCCATGGACTGTAACCTATGAGACTCCTCTGTCCATTGGATTTTCCAGGCAAGAATACTGGAGTGGGTTGCTATTTCCTTTTCCAGGGCATCTCCCTGACCCAGGGATCAAACCTGCATCTCCTGCATTGGCAAGTAGATTCTTTATCACTGAGCCACCAGGGAACCCCACACTGTGTTCAGTAAGCATTAATTAAACCAACAATACAAATGAATCAGAATATCACTTGTTATATAGCATTGGCGTTCTAGAATTTATGATCATATCTAGCTCTTTTTAAGATTTAATCACCACTGTTTGTTGCCTTTGTCACCATTTCATCTTTATCATCTTCATCATCATATTCATCTTTACCAGCAAAGCTAAACAAAGACTTTCTATATATTGATCCTCTCTCTCTCCCTGCCTTCCTTCCTTCTTCCCTTTCTTGTTTTCCCTTCCTTCTATTCAATACCATTCACTAAGTATTTTTGAGAAACCCACTATTTTCCTAGCACTGTACTTGATACTAAGGACACAATGTTAAACAAGATGAGCAAAATCACTAAATATTGTAGCGAACTACATAGAGAAAAAGGCCAGAATAAATACACAAGCATGCTGAAATAGAGGAAATAATCCTGAAAGTCACAGAAAACCTCAAGTAACCAAAGTAATCTTAGAAAACAACAAAGCAAGAAACATCACTCTTTTTTAAATTTCAAAATATATTACAAAAGTACAGTAATAAAAAGAAATGCTATAGTACTGGCATAAAAATAGACACATAGACTAATACAACAGAATCAAAATTATATTTATTATATTCAGAATAATATTAAACTCAAGTTCAAAACTCAGAACTATATTCAAACATATGCAGTCACTTGATCTTCAGCAAGAGAAGTAAGAATACACAATTGGGAAAGGGTACTCTCTCAGAACACAGTTCAGGGAAAACTGAATAGCCACATGGAAAAGATTGAAATTTGACCCTTATCTTACACCATACACAAAGGCAACTTAAAAACAGAGTAAAAACTTAATTGTAAGACCTGAAATTGCAGAAAACCTGAAATTGCAGAAATCCTAGAAGAAAAGATAGGGAAAATTTAAGGACATTTATCTTGTCAGTGATTTCTTGAAAATGACACTGAAAGTAGAAACAGCAAAAGCAAAAATAACCATTTAATACTACATCAAACTAAAAAGCTTCTACACAGCAAAATCAAAATGATGAAAAGACAATCTGTAGAATGGGAGAAAAAATTTGCAAAAATAATTTTTGATAAGGGGTTAATATCCAAAGTGTGTAAGGAATGCAAACAACTTAAATATATATATATATATAAAACTCAATTTTAAAATGGGCTAAAGGCTTTAGTAGACATTTCACCTGTTGCAAATTGTCAACAGGTATATAAAGAGATGTTCCACATCACTAATCATAATGGAATGAAAATTAAAGCCACATTAAGATACACCTCATACTTGTCAGGATATTTATCACAAATTAAAATAAAAAGTAGACAAGTGGTAAGGCATCCGAGGATCAGACGGCTGGATGGCATCACCAGTACAATGGAGATGAACTTGGGCAAACCTTGAGAGATGGTGAGGGACAGAGAGGCCTAGCGTGCTGCAGTCCATGGAGTCGCAAAGACTTGGACACAACTGGATGACAGAACAACAATGCTAGCCCTGAAAACAGGAGGAGGAATGGGCAGCTCCCAGGGAAAACAACCTGGAATTTCCACCAAAAAGTTAAATAATGTAACTACCATATGATCAAACAATCCCATTTGGGGTGTTTATTCTAAAAATTGAAATTAGGATTAGGAAGAGACATCTGCACTCCTGTATTAAGTGCAATACTATTCACAATAGCCAAGATATGGAAACAACCTAAATGCACATCAACAGATGAATGAATAATAAAATGTGAATATAAATTTATATATATATATATATATATATATATATATACACACACACACATATGCAATGGCATATTTTCCAGTCTTAAAAAAAGAAGTAAATACTGTCATATATGACAGCATGAATGTGTGGAGGACATTATGCTAACAAAATAAGCCAGTTATAGAAGGGCAAATGTTCTATGATTTCATATATGGTGTATCTAAAGTTCCAAATTCATAGAAACAGATAGTAGAACAGTAGTTGTCAAGGGCTAGGGAAAGGGTACATGATGGGTTGCTGTTCAATGAGTATAAGGTTTGTTATGCAAGATGAGTCTTAAAGATATATTGTACAACATTATGTTTTTGGTTAATAATAAAGTACTGTGCACTTAAAATTACATTAAGAAGTAAATCTCTGTTAAACATTCTTACCACATTTTAAAAAGAAAGAAAATCAGGAAACAATATATTTTATGAATATGAACACAATAATCAACAACCAAATTCTAGCAAAGTAAATTTATGAACATACAAAAAGAATTATATATCATTACCAAGTGCTTGGTCCCAGGAATGTTAGCTTGGTTTAATAGCTGAAAAGCATCAATTTAATTAAAAAGAAAAAATGCATGATTGTCTCAATAGACACTGAAAAAGCATTTGACATAAACCAAAATCCTTTTATGAAAAAAAACACTAAACAAAACTAAGAATAGAAAAGAACGTCCTTAACTTGAGAAAGAGCATGTATGAAAAACTCATAGATAAGATCTAACTCAATGGTGAAAAAACAGATCCATTTTTCCTAAAATAAGTAAAGGATAAGGATGTCTGCTCTTGCCACTTTTATGAATATTGTACTAAATGCTACAGCTAGGAAAATTTGGCAAGAAAAATAAAAAAGGCATCCAGATGGGAAAGGAAGAAGTAAAACTATCTCTTTATCCCCAAGATGATGGGAATAGGGGAGTTAAAACTGAAGAACACAGGGTTTCTTTAACAGATAATGAAATATTCCAAAATTTGGCTATGATGGTGGTAGCACATATATGTAAATATACTAAAAAGCATTGATTTTTAGAGCATATATGAATCAGTTGTACAGCATATGCGTTACAACTCAGTAAACTGATTTTAAAAAGATAAATAAATAAATATGTAGATAGTGTGATGTGTCAATTAATGAGGAAGGAAATTTTAGATAAGGTGGTTACGGAAGGCGTTTCTAAGAAGGTGAGTGCTATGCTAAGATCTAAATAACAATATACATATTTACCTCTCAGCCTTTGAGTGTGGTTATTAAGTGGTTAGGAAGTCACTAAATAATTTATACTTAAGTTATTTGATTTAGGTTATTTTATACTTAAATATATTTACACATATAAAAATTTGGCCATTTGCTTTATTGAAATTCAGAAACTTTTCAGATTTTTGCTTTTTCTTTTTTTAGTTCACAAATGGTATGGCTCCATCTTAACAGAATTGTCCTCAGTCTGGCTTAACAATTCTCTATGAATTTATTAGGTCTCTCTTTTTTATTGTTACATATTTCTTTATGAAATAGTCACAGACATCCATGACGAACTTGTGTAGAATTTTTTACACAGTATTTAATTAAAAGATAACCCAGACTTCCTTTGAAAAACAAATTCAAACTAGATACTTTTAAGCTAGCTTTTAGGTTTCATTACTCTTTCTCTCTTTCACCAAAAGAACTTAAAATAGCTATCTCCTGTCTAAGGTAGGAAATGGTAATAACTACACGTTCTCTTAATAGCTCCTCACTTACCAAGTGTCTCTTTGTTCTTATATGGATATATAATCTATTTTTTCTCAGTCAAACAATTATGGTGGTAAAAATATAAAGATAGACACAATATTACATTTTATGGATTCTTTTATTTCTATTGGGGCTTCCCTGGTGGCTCAGCTGGTAAAGAATCTGCCTACAATGAGGGAGACCTGGGTTCAATCCCTGGGTTGGGAAAATCCCCTGGAGAAGGGAACATCTGCCCACTCCAGTATTCTGGCCTGGAGAATTCCATGGACCGTATATTCTATGGGGTTGCAAAGAGTCAGACACGACTGGAGCTACTTTCACTTCCCTTTATTTCTATTATTTGTATATACGTGTGTATATATATACATATATATATATATACATAAAACATAATAATAAAAGGTTAATATGCTTTATAATAATATAGTTTTATATGAATATAATATTATTGAATAACAGCCACACAAGTCAAGTTTATGAAAACAGGGATTCTACCTTCATCATATTGTTTGTCAGCCTTAGCTGTTTGTCTGTCTCTCCTCTACTGTCTTCATTCCAGGATCCAAACTGAAAGAGAACTCTATACATGTAACAAATTCTTCTTACAGTGGAGGAAACATAGAAAGAGAGCTGAGTAAAAAAAGTGACGGCTCTGAAAATTTCCGCTCAGAGTCACTGTACTGTGTCACTTCTGATTGTGGTTCATTGGTCAAAGAAATGACACACTCTGCCCTGCTGTCACTGAGAAATGTATTCCTTTCACAGGAAGGCAGTGTAAATCACATCACATCAAGGAGGCATCTAAAATTTTCTTAATCATCTTCCAAAAGAGGAGAAATAATACATTTCCCCACACATCTTATGCTATTAATAAATTCCTAATTTGTTATGGCTAAATTTTTTTTCTTTACCAAAATGTTGTTTAAAGAACCTTGAGTTCCCTTGAGGAAAAAAATGGCAAGCCTTAATTGCCTTTTAGCTTTAGCTCTCTTGATGCTGCTTATGTGTATCCCTGTGACTCTATTATATTCTTCCTGATAAAATCTCTGACATTTATTCCTCTTTGTAAATGACTTTTTGAAATTTGTAATAGTCAAGAGGTCCTCAGTTTCATCACAGGAGTCTCTCTTAGATGTTCTTTAAGGTTTCACAACTTATTGTGTGAGTTTGAATGTTTATTTCTTATTCAAAAACACATCCTGAGCAACACTAATACTTCACTCTTTAGAATTTGAAAACGTGTCTTTGCACAATCTGCTTTTCCCATCATGTTGGGCTTATCCCTTACCCTGTTTTAAAAATCTTTCATGATGAAATTAAGTTCCCCATTATTTTACTTCATGAAGCAAGATCTATTTGTAAGAATTAGGTAAAAATTTGTTTTCTATTTCTGACTGCCCTGACCTTCACCAAAATGATATATAAAGCAAATATATACAATGTATTCTTATTCCCATGAAGTACAGAACAGACATCCAATTAAGTCTGGAATTTTGTAACTAATACATTTGACCCTAACATTGTCACAGTCTGCATTTTGATGGTGGTAATTCTTTCATGTCTCTGAGTTGGACATTTGATAACATATATAATACAGTATATATAATACATATATAATACATGGAAAAAGCAAGAGAGTCCCAGAAACACATCTATTTCTGCTTTATTGAATATGCCAAAGTTTGACTGTGTGGATCACAATAAACTGTGGAAAATTCTGAAAGAGATGGGAATACCAGACAACCTGATCTGCCTCTTGAGAAATTTGTATGCAGGTCAGGAAGCAACAGTTAGAACTGGACATGGTACAACAGACTGGTTCCAGATAGGAAAAGAAGTACGTCAAGGCTGTATAGTGGAACCCTGTTTATTTAACTTATATGCAGAGTACATCATGAGAAACGCTGGACTGGAAGAAACACAAGCTGGAATCACGATTGCCGGGAGAAATATCAATAACCTCAGATATGCAGATGACACCACCCTTATGGCAGAAAGTGAAGAGGAACTCAAAAGCCTCTTGATGAAAGTGAAAGTGGAGAGTGAAAAAGTTGGCTTAAAGCTCAACATTCAGAAAACGAAGATCATGGCATCCGGTCCCATCATTTCATGGGAAATAGATGGGGAGACAGTGGAAACAAGGTCAGACTTTATTTTTCTGGGCTCCAAAATCACTGCAGATGGTGACTGCAGCCATGAAATTAAAAGACGCTTACTCCTTGGAAGGAAAGTTATGACCAACCTAGATAGCATATTCAAAAGCAGAGACATTACTTTGCCAACAAAGGTCCGTCTAGTCAAGGCAATGGTTTTTCCTGTGGTCATGTATGGATGTGAGAGTTGGACTGTGATTAAGGCTGAGCACCAAAGAATTGATGCTTTTGAACTGTGGTGTTGGAGAAGATTCTTGAGAGTCCCTTGGACTGCAAGGAGATCCAACCAGTCCATTCTGAAGGAGATCAGCCCTGGGATTTCTTTGGAAGGAATGATGCTAAAGCTGAAACTCCAGTACTTTGGCCACCTCATGCGAAGAGTTGAGTCATTGGAAAAGACTCTGATGCTGGGAGGGATTGGGGGCAAGAGGAGAAGGGGACGACAGAGGATGAGATGGCTGGATGGCATCACTGACTTGATGGACGTGAGTCTGAGTGAACTCCGGGAGTTGGTGATGGACAGGGAGGCCTGGCGTGCTGCAATTCATGGGATCGCAAAGAGTCAGACACTACTGAGTGACTAATCTGATCTGATAATACAGTAATATTTCCACCATTTTAACTCTTTTTTTATATTTATCATCTCAAGATATAGACATCTTTATATCTTAAACTCTTGCATTGCCTCTCTGTAAATTCTTTCCTTTGGAATAATGTATGTTACTGAATTCTAGTTAAAAGTTTCAACCCACAAAGATTCAGATATATCTATCTATTTGTGCCAATGTTTGAGATAGTTTTCCACTTCTAATCATGCTTCTGCATATTATTGTATTTATCCCTTTAATTTCCCTGAAATTCTTTATGAGAAAAAACATAAACATACAAATAAAAATATACATATCTATACAACTGTTTTATATCTTCATCATAGTTTTAATAATTCATTCCTTATCCTATCTATGGCCTTGGAATTATTATACAATAACCAAAGTTCATTTCTTATTTTTTAAAAAAGCTAAGAAAACAAACACAAAGTGATACACTAATTTTTTGGAATGTATTCAAGAACAAGCAAGAAAAAGGATTCAAGCAACAGAAAATTAATCACAAGATATAAGACATGCAAAAACTGTATCTGACAGTGTTGCAAGGGAAGAAATTGTTTTCAAATTCGTTGGACTGATATTCTATCTGTAAAAGAAAAGAATCCATCCAGACATAGCTAAAAGCATATTGACTAGACCAAACAAGAAGAGACGTACTAGTGTTTTATAGATTCTTTACCCTATGCAATGAAAGACACAATAAATCTCAGGTTATATACTTACTTCAGTGTAAGTAAGAAATTTTATAAGTAGTGGAATATCATATATTCTCCATTTTTATTCATTTTCCTATTGTTGCCATAATCATGACTGCTCATATTTTGGTTAAGTACCATCTATAAATTTTATAATATAAATGATAAGATGAAAAATAACAAAACTAAATAGACTTTGGTTCTCTCTTTACTCGTGTAAATCATATATAAAAATTTTTAATTCATTTGATCATGTCTATATACTAGAGAAAACTGAGAAATTCAGCATTAGTGTATTATACTACTACTATAATAGTATATTATAGTATATAGTGTATTATACTACTTTATAGGAAGCCTACAATATTTCCACAAGTTAGATTATTTGTAGCTAGAATTCTCATTGTTTTTCCTAAGAGTAGTGAGTCTTGCATATGTACATGTAATTTTTATTCATTTTTGTTTTGGGGATCATAAAAGTAATAATGGCTCAATATATAACATTTACAAAATAAAGAAACCAATAAAATGGAAAAAATCTTTAATTCCATATACTCAAGGTCCATAGATGACTATTTTTAACTTCCCTTTTTTTTTACATGCTGGAATGTGTGTGTGTCTGATAAAGACATATATCTACCTCCAAGTGCTCTTATGATGAAATTAAACTTTTTCTCATGAAAAAAATGTTAATGATCTTCTCTACCATCATTTTTATAGCTGAATAGCGTTCCATCACCACACAGGTACCTTATAATTTATTTATATCTTTTTTAATAGGCAGAATGTAGATTTGCAAATCTTCCCTGACACAGTCACCCGCGTTGCAGGTGGATTTTTTACCAGATAAGCCACAGGGGAAGCCCAAGAATACTGGAGTGAGTGGCCTATCCCTTCTCCAGTGGATCTTCTTAACCCAGGAATTGAACCGGTCTCCTATCAGGGAAGCCATATACAGATATTATTGTCATTTAAACACAATTTTATGCAAAATTTTGACTACAACTCTAGTTACATTTAGATAAAACTAGTAACTTCTAGAATTATTATTAAACATTTATATTTTAAATTATTGATACACATTTTCATGCCGCTTTCTGGAAAGACTATATCAGTTTACATGTTTACTTCAAATGTAGGGAATGTGCTACAACTTTGCTGCCATTGAATATAATCATTTTGGAGCATCAAATTTTACTGGTCAAAAACACCACTTTATATTTCATTTGTAGTTCTTTCTTAAAAAATTAAAGGAAAGCCACTAACTACTTAAGGGCAAAGCTGGAGAGGTTCTCAACACCAAAATACCAGGTCCCTATCAACTAGACCCTCCTCCTGAACACTCTTTAATATTCAGAAGTCAAGCTAAATTTGTATGGGGACTAAATTATTAAGTGATTTTAGGCTCATAGAAATTCTATCCCTGATATTTTTCTTAGAGGAAACATATAAGAGTTAAAAGGGGCTTCCCTGGTGGCTCAGCAGTAAAGAATCCTGCCAATGCAGGAGACACAGGAGACACAGATTCAACCCCTGGGTTGGGAAGATCCCCTGGAGGAGGAAATGGCAACCCATTCCAGTAATCTTAATCCCATGGACAGAGGAGCCTGGCAGGCTACAGTCCATGGGGTTGCAAAATGTTGGACATGACTGAGTACACACACACAAAAGGTACATATCCCTGGTCACATATTTCCTTCTATGCACACATTCTCCTGCTAATCTGTCCTTCTCCTTTTTAACCCAGCCACCCATGTATTCCGTGATTCTGAACTCTTTCTGCTATGATAAAAGCAAAATAATAATTCACATTTTTAAGAAGTTTCTTGCTAAATATCTTTATGTTGTATCTATAAACATGAAGTCAGGAGAACACAAACCACACTGCCAACAGAAATAATTGATGATTAATAATTCTTTGCACAGTTTGAAGAAATTAGAATTCTGAAAGGCAATTCAACGATATTGCAGAATGCAGTTTGAACCCAAGATTTAGGGAAACAAAGCAAAATTTGGGACTATTAGACTTTAGAGTTTAGAGGTGGGAACCAGCAAAGCAGAAACCCATATTTCTGGAGTTTGCTGCCTAACTGGGAGTGTTTCCTCTGAATATTGGAGATGATCACATAGATATAGACATCATACTTCTAAGAAAGGGGCCCTAGCCAGTTGGTGCTGGTATCTCTGATGGGTCCCATGAGACTGATTATAGATATACCAAAAAATCTGCAAACAAAAATCAGTAACTGGTACTTAAACCAACTGCTGTTGTAAAGCAAAGAAGGATGGCTTTAAAGCTGAGAGACAATTGCTTAATAAAGGACACACTTGTATTAGTTTAATTGTCTAGCATGGACACTAACGCACCCTTATTTTGAAGATGTATAAGCTAGAAATCATAAAGTTATTTAGCTTTCTCATGGTCATGCAGTTAGCCAAGTTTAAGTCCAAGCTCTCTGGCTCCCAAGGCTCTGCTTGAACTTCTTAAGCCACTATTTTAACAACCTGTATATAACAAACATTCTTCATCTTCAGATATGTCTTTGAAGAGTAGCACTTTTCTGGACATTCATTGAAGCTAGTTATTTTCTTAAGGCCCCAAATCACTTTAAATGAGGGACCTTATCATTTGCTAAACAACATCTTAGGCTCGTGGTCATAGGTGTCTGCCTCATGATTTCACTCCATCCCAATTTGGTCACTTCTCTCTCTCTCTCTCTCTCACACACACACACACGTGTGTGTGTGTGTGTGTGTGTGTGTGTGTGTGTACATATCAAACTATATATCTTGTTGCCATTGAGAGGCAACCCACAAATTCATGGTGGTGGTGGTTTAGTCACTAAATCGTGTCCGACTCTTATGACCCCATGGACTATAGCCTGCCAGACTCCTCTGTCCATGGGATTCTCCAGGCAAGAATACTGGAATGGGTTGCCATTTCCTTCTCCAGGGGATCTTCCCAACCCAGGGATCAAACCCAGGTCTCCTGCATTGCAGGCAGATTCTTTACCAACTGAGATACGAGGGAAGCCCAAAACATTAGCAAATTCACCACGTAGTGTGTGTGTGGGTTAGTTGCTCAGTCATGTCCAACTCTGCAGCCCCACAACCAGTAGCCAATAAGGCTCCTCTATCCATGGGATTCTCCAGGCAAGAATACTGGAATGGATTGCCATTCCCTTCTCCAGAGGATATTCCTGACCCAGGGATCAAACCCAGGTCTCCTGCATTGCAGGCAGATTCTTTACCCTCTGAGCTACAGGGAAGATCTATAAATTTCCCTATATCATTGTCATTGCTGTTCAGTCACCCAGTCATTTCCAACTCTTTGCAACCCCATGGACTGCAGTGCACCAGACCTTCCTGTCACTCAGCATTTCCCAGAGTTTGCTCAAGTTCATGTCCATTGCATCATTGATGCCATCAGCCATCTCATCTTCTGCCACTGCCTTCTCCACTTGCCCTAAATCTATCCCAGCATCAGGCACTATTCCAATGAGTCAGCTATTCATTTCAGGTGAAAAAATACTGGAGCGATGCCGGGAGCCGGCATATTGCATATTGAGTGCATATTGCATATTGAGTGCAGCACTTTCCACAGCATCATCTTTCAGGATCTGGAATAGCTCAACTGGAATTCTATCACTGCTGGGAGCCAGCGTGAGGAGCTCCACCCATGACAAAGGTCATGAGGAAGGAGGCTCGGCATACGCAAAGGCAGGATCCAGCCTCAGGAGTCCCCCTGGAAATTCTCGAGCATCTACCCCCAAACCAGAGTCTGCCTACTTTCTGCTTTGTGCTTTCACCTACACCTCTGACTTTACGGAGGGCTGTCCCCCACTACCTCTCTCTGAAAAAAGAGTTAGTTTACAGCTCCAGTTAATAATTCCTGGGTGTGACAGTGTTTCAACCTACAAACTGCTTTGGAAATCTTCTAGCCTGCCTGAATAGGTTTTTCCGGCCACATGTGATTGTTCAGAGCCTCCCAACTGTGAGAGGCAGATGTTCTAAACTGTTTAAACACAGATTCCTTTGAGTAGTTAAAAGATTGATTAGAATTGTACTGGTGAAAGGTTTTTCACTTATTGGGCCAATGTTTGCTGCTAAGTCTCCATATTCCTTACCTACTGTGTCCTTGGCAGTGTATTGATTGATATAATGGGTGTATAGAAATGTAAGTAGTAGCCTCAATGTTTGTAACCTTGGATCCTTGAGTTAATTCTTTTCTTGATTCAGCCCACCTCACCTTTGCCCTATAGGAATGCAGCTTTGTCTGATGCTTTTTTGGAGGCTGGTGCCTGACTTTGGAATAATCACCTTTAGAGAAAAATAAGTTTCTTAAAATGTTAACAGGCCTCCTGGCCAGAAGATGATGTAAATCACCTGAACTTTTGCATATGATGTTTGAAAGCCTGGCTTCGATTAGAACTAGGAACTGCTGTCCTTGCATGACTCCACCCCTTCCCCCATTATCCTCTATGCATAACTTAAGGTATAAAAACTACTTTGGAAAATAAAGTGCTGGCCTTGTTCACCGAAACTTGGTCTCCCCATGTCGCTCTCTCTCTCAAATTCTGGCTGAGTCTCCACCTGGAGCGCGGAACCCGCCATGCTTGCTAATTATGCCTGGGCTTCTAAGATCTGACCGGGGAGGCCTCAGTGTCTCCTCTCCTTCGGGAGAACAGAAGGACGCCTGCGGCCTACTTAAGTGGTGCAAACTTCTTGTCTTGAAGTTTTATTGGTCTCCCGCCTAAACCAAGCGACTTAGCCTCTTTTCTCCACTGAATTTTCCTACTGAGCTATCCTCATTCTATTACTCTTTATATCTTTGATAAATATTTAAATAAATAGGTCGCCTACGCCGTCTCTCCTTCGAATACCCTGGATCAGCTGGGGCTGGACCCCGGCAGAGCTTCAGCTTCAACACCAGTCCTTCCAATGTGTATTCAGGGTGGATGTCCTTTAAGACTGAATGGTTTGATATTTTTGCTGTCCAACGGACTATATCATTCAGTTCAGTTCAGTCACTCAGTCGTGTTTGACTCTTTGGGACCCCATGAACCGCAGCATGCCAGGCCTCCTTGTCCATCACCAACTCCTGGAGTCCACCCAAACCCACGTCCATCGAGTCAATGATGCCATCCAACCATCTCATCCTCTGTCGTCCCCTTCTCCTCCTGCCCTCAATCTTTCCCAGAATCAGGGTCTTTTCAAATGAGTCAGCTCTTTGCATCAGGTGGCCAAAGTATTGGAGTTTCAGCTTCAACATCAGTCCTTCCAATGAACAACCAGGACTGATATCCTTTAGGATGGACTGGCTAGATCACCTTGCAGTCCAAGGCACTCTCGAGAAGTCTTCTCCAACACCACAGTTCAAAAGCATCAATTCTTTGGCCTTCAGCTTTCTTTATAGTCCAACTCTCACATCCATACATGACTACTGGAAAAACAATAGCCTTGACTAGACGGACCTTTGCTGGGAAAGTAATGTCTCTGCTTTTCAATATGCTATCTAGGTTGGTCATAACTTTCCTTCCAAGGAGTAAGCGTCTTTTAATTTCATGGCTGCAGTCACCATCTGCAGTGATTTTGGAGCCCAAAAAAATAAAGTCAGCCACTGTTTCCACTGTTTCCCCATTTATTTGCCATGAAGTGATGGGACCAGATGCCATGATCTTAGTTTTCTGAATGTCGAGCTTTAAGCCAACTTTTTCACTCTCCTCTTTCACTTTCATCAAGAGGCTCTTCAGTTCCTCTTCACTTTCTGCCATAAGGGTGGTGTCATCTGCATATCTGAGGTTATTGATATTTCTCCCGGCCATCTTGATTCCAGCTTGTGCTTCCTCCAGTCCAGTGCTTCTCATGATGTACTCTGCATATAAATTAGATAAGCAGGGTGATAATAAACAGTTTGACATACTCCTTTTCCTATTTGGAACCAGTCTGTTGCTCCATGTCCAGTTCTAACTGTTGCTTCCTGACCTTCATACATTAACTATACCTGTTTTTCAATGACATGGAGACCTCTAATGTTTGCATCCTTCTATTTATCTAACTTCATATATTGGTCATTCTCTCTTGTCAGTCACTTCCTTTTCAATTTTCCTGAGATTCCACATGCTAATACATCAACAAAACTTTTGAAAACATCTCCAAATTTACTCAGCTTTTATTTCCCTAGTCAGTTCTGTATAGTTCTCCACTTCTCTTTATAAGATATTGAAAGGCCTTTCTGTATTTAAAATATTCAAATTTACTTCCCTTAGCCTGAGAAGGCTATAGATTTTAATTTTTTATAACCAAATACAATTAATTTCAAAGAGAGTTATAGTTTCTATGCACTCCAGTTAAAATAGGAAATGTGGCCCTTTTCCTGTCTTAAACTCCTTTTTTTTCTGGGTTCTACTTCTTATTTATTTTGCCTAATTCTCATCATTATTAAATGTTCTGGTTGACTCCTCTGGGGATAAAAAATCCTACCATGAACTTATGCATTCCTCTACTACCATCTTGTCTCTGCCTCTCATAAAGGCAAAATTTCTCAAATGTGGCCATGTTTACCTACTCTTTTCCCTCATTTCCCTCTCTCACATCAATCTATTTTTCCCTCTGGCTTATACCTTGACAAACAAGCCAAAATAATTCTTGCAAATATCAAAAATAACCTCCTGGTTTTAGTCCTCGAAATAACAGAGTAAGCACATTCCATCCCATTTACTAAGAGTTGCTAGAGTAATTCATAGAGCAATTGATAAACAATTCCTAAAGATAAACAAAAGATATTGTTACTATGAACTGTAAATCTCGAGTAATGACTCAGCAATAATTTCCTAAAATTTCCTTCTTCTTCAGATATGTTCCATCTTGTGTGCTGGAGAAGTCCACAACCCAGAATCATCAATGGACACAAACAAAATTAATAAACCAACAAACAAGTAAAGACTGGTCTCTTTAGTTGATTGTTACCATTCAGTTGCTAAGTCATGTCTGACTCTGCAATCCCCGTGACCATAGCACACCAGACACCACTGCCCTTCACTATCTTTCAGGGTTTGCTCAAATTCATCTCCAGTAAGTCATTAATGCGCAAAATTCTCCAAGCCAGGCTTCAGCAATACCTGAACCATGAACTTCCTGATGTTCAAGCTGGTTTTAGAAAAGGCAGAGGAACCAGAGATCAAATTGCCAACATCCGCTGGATCATGGAAAAAGCAAGAGAGTTCCAGAAAAACATCTATTTCTGCTTTATTGACTATGCCAAAGGCTTTGACTGTGTGGATCACAATCAACTGTGGAAAATTCTTCAAGAGATGGGAATACCAGACCGCCTGACCTGCCTCTTGAGAAATCTGTATGCAGGTCAGGAAGCAACAGTTAGAACTGGACATGGAACAACAGACTGGTTCCAGATAGGAAAAGGAGTATGTCAAGGCTGTATATTGTCACCCTGCTTATTTAACTTATATGCAGAGTACATCATGAGAAACCCTGGACTGGAAGAAACACAAGCTGGAATCAAGATTGCCGGGAGAAATATCAATAACCTCAGATATGCAGATGACACCACCCTTATGGCAGAAAGTGAAGAGGAACTAAAAAGCCTTTTGATGAAAGTGAAAGTGGAGACTAAAAATGTTGTCTTAAAGCTCAACATTCAGAAAACGAAGATCATGGCATCCGGTCCCATCACTTCATGGGAAATAGATGGGGAAACAGTGTCAGACTTTATTTTTTGGGGCTCCAAAATCACTGCAGATGGTGACTGCAGCCATGAAATTAAAAGACGCTTACTCCTTGGAAGGAAAGTTATGACCAACCTAGATAGCATATTCAAAAGCAGAGACATTACTTTGCCAACAAAGGTCCGTCTAGTCAAGGCTATGGTTTTTCCTGTGGTCATGTATGGATGTGAGAGTTGGACTGTGACGAAGGCTGAGAACCGAAGAATTGATGCTTTTGAACTGTGGTGTTGGAGAAGACTCATGGGTATCCCTTGGACTGCAAGGAGATCCAACCAGTCCATTCTGAAGGAGATCAGCCCTGGGATTTCTTTGGAAGGAATGATGCTAAACCTGAAGCTCCAGTACTTTGGCCACCTCATGTGAAGAGCTGACTCATTGGAAAAGACTCTGATGCTGGGAGAGATTGGAGGCAGGAGGAGAAGGGGACGACAGAGGATGAGATGGCTGGATGGCATCACTGACTTGATGGACGTGAGTCTGAGTGAACTCCGGGAGTTGTTGATGCACAGAGGGGCCTGGCGTGCTGCGATTCATGGGGTCGCAAAGAATCGGACATTACTGAGCGACTGAACTGAACTGAACTGAAGTCACTAATGCTATCTAACCTCTTCATTCTCCACTACCCCTTCTCCTCCTGTCTTCAATCTTTCCCAGAATTAGGGTTTTTTTCAATGAGTCGACTCTTTGCATCGGCAGCTAAAGTATTGGAGCTTCAGATTCAGCATCAATTCTTCCCATGAATATTTAGGGTTCATTTCCTTTAGGATTGACTGGTTTGATCTCCTTGCAGTCCAAGGGATTCTCAAGAGTCTTCTCCAGAACTACAATTCAAAAGCATCATTCTTTGGTGCTCAGCTTTGTTCATGGTCCAACTCTCAATCCATACGTGACTACTGGAAAAACCATAACTTTAACTATATGCATGTTTGTCAGCAGAGGGATGTCTCTGCTTTTAAATATGCTGTCTAGGTGTGCCACAGCTTTTCTTCCAAGGAGAAAGCATCTTTTAATTTCATGGCTGCAGTCACCCTCCACAGTGATTTTTGAGCCCAAGAACTAAAGTCTGTTACTATTTCCAGTTTTTCCATATCTATTTGCCATGAAGTGATGGGACTGGATGCCATGATCTTCATTTTTTGAATGCTCAGTTATAAGCCAGCTTTTCACTCTCATCAAGAGGCTTTTTAGTCCCTCTTCACTTTCTTCCATTAGAGTGGTACTATCTGCGTATATGAGGTTGTTGATATTTGTCCTGGCAATTTTAATTCCAGCTTTTACCCTGACATTTCACATGATGTACTCTGCATGTAAGTTCGAAAAGCAGGGTGACAATATACAGCCTTGATATACTCCATTCCCAATTTGGAACCAGTCTATTGCTCCATGTCTGGTTCTAACTGTTGCTTCTTGACTTGCATACAGGTTTCTCAGAAGACAGGTAAGGTGGCCTGTTATTCTTATCTCTTCAAGAATTTTCCACAGTTTATTGTAATCCACACAGTCAAAGGCTTTAGCATAGTCAGTGAAGCAGAAATAGATGTTTCTCTGGAATTCCCTTGCTTTCTCCACAATCCAATGAATGTTGGCAATTTGATTTCCGGGGTTTCTCTGGTTTCTCTAAATCCAGATTGAATATCTGGAAGTTCTTGGTTCACAGACTGATGAAGCTTAGCTTGAAGGATTTTGAGCATAATCTTACTAGTATGTGAAATGAGCACAATTATATGATATTTGGAACATTTTTTGGCATTGCCCTTCTTTGGGTTGGAATGAAAGCTGACCTTTTCCAGTCCTTTGACAGTGCTTTGTCTTTCAAATTTGCTGGCATATTGAGTGCAGCACTTTCACAGCATCGTCTTTTAGGATTTGAAATAATTCAGCTGGAATTCCATCACCTCCATTAGCTTTGTTCTTACTAATGCTTCCTAAGTCCCACTTCACACTCCAGGATGTCTGGTGCTAGGTAAGTGATCACACCATCATGGTTCTCCAGGTCATTAGACCTTTTTTTTTGTACATGACAAGGTAAATGGTGGTCTAGGAGAACAGAAATATTTTGAACTTATCTCAGGTGAACACTGTACTGGAAAGTTGCAAGACTCTCCCCCCTTACTGAGTGCAGAGCCATTTGAACAAAGCCCTGTCTTCTATCCCTGCCCTGTAACAACAAATTGATATGACTACCCTGATCACAGTAACTATAGATAAAGACTTGCCTTTCATCTCTGCCCTGCAATAAGGTGGGAACACCACTCCTAATACCATAAAGACTGGGAGAAGAGACCAGTCATCTACTCATATCCTACAGTAATGAGTCAGCTGTGTCCTTTCCCCCATCAGTCACTGCAGATACAGAGGTGGTAGGCAGAGCTGTGTTCACCTTTCTTTCCCTGAAAAAATGAGGCACTGCACTTGTTTCCCCAACAAAAAATAGAGGAGTGGGAAAATTCCAGGGGAAATGAAATTAAAGGCAAGGATATTTTAAGTCTTCAGGTCAAGTTCTGGGCATACCCTCAGATTAATCCACACATGAAAGCAAACTGAAACAAAAGAGCAAAACATTTGATAACTGAACGAAAGGCATCCCACTTGGGTTCTAGATCAGCCTCTAGGTAGCACACATGTGGAAGAGATCAGAACAGTACTTCAAAGGTCTTGAAAACTAAGTTGACATTTCAACCACATCCCACTAACTAGGTTAGGTGGTATGTTTTGAACTTTAACATGCTGAATATCAGAGAAAAAAAGAGATCCAAATGTGAATCATACTCTTTTGTTAATGACATAACACTCAAAATGTCCAAGATACAACCCCAAATTACCCATTACTCCAAGAATCAATAAAATCTAAATCATGAAAGAAATGTAATTAATAGATGTCAATACTGAGGTGACACAGATGCTGGGATTATTCAACAAAATGTCAAAGCATCAATCATAAAAATGTTCCCAAAATGATTATAAACACCCCTGAAATAAATGAAAAAACATTTAATATTTCAGGAGTTAAATAGAAGATGAAAGAACCAGGGACATGATGATTCAATATATGCAAGTCAATCAGTGTTATATACTACATTAACAAATTGAAGAATAAGAACTGTATGATCATCTCAATAGATTTAGAAAGAGTTTTTGATGAAGTTCAACACACATTTATGATAAAGACTCTCCAGAAAGTGGGCCTTTAGGAAACTTGCTTCATCAAAATAAAGACCATATACCACAAACCTACAGCTAACATCATACTCTATGGTAAAAACTGAAAACATTTCCTCTAAGATCAGGAGCAAGACAAGGAAGTTCACTCTCACCATTCTTATTCAACATAGTTTTGGAAGTCCTAGCCACAGCAATGAGACGATAAAGAAATAAAAGGGATCCAGATTGAAAAAGAAGAAGTAAAACTGTCACTGTTTGCAGATGACATAGGATTCACAGAAAATCCTAAAAATGCTACCAGAGAACTGCTAAAACTCATCAATGAATTTGGTAGAGTTGCAGGATACAAAATTAATACACAGAAATATCTTGCAATCTCTATATACTAACAATAAAATATCAGGCAAAACGATTAAGAAAACAATTCTATTTACCATCACAACAAAAAAAGAATAAAATACCTAGGAATAAACCTACCTAAGGAGGCAACATACCTGTACTCAGAAAACTGTAGGGTCCTGATGAAAGAAATAAAAGACAACACAAATAGATGAAGAGATACACCATGTTCTTGGATTGGAAGAATCAGTATTGTGAAAATGACTCTGCTACCCAAAGCACTCTACAGATTCAGTGCAATTCCTGTCAAATTATCAAAGCATTTTTCACAGAACAACAACAAAAAAATAATACATTTTGTGTGGAAACACAAAAGACACTAAATAGCAAAGTAATCTTGAGAAAGAAGAATGGAGCTGGAGGATCAGGCTCTCTGAATTCAGACCATAGTGCAAAACAATAATAGTCAAAATAGTATGGTACTGTTACAAAAACAGAAATGTAGATCAATTGAACATAATAAAGTCCAGAGAGAAACCCACGCACCCATGTCCACCCAGTCTTTGACAAAGGAAGCAAGAATACATAATGGAGAAAAGAGAGTTTCTTCAATAATTGGTGTTGGAAAAATTGGAGAGCTACATGTAAAAGAATTTAATTAAAACACTTGCTAACATTATACATAAACTCAAAATGGATTAAACCTAAATGTAAGGCCAGATGCTATAAAACTCTTAGAAGAAAATGTAGGCAAAACACTCTGACATAAATCACAGCAAGATATTTTTCAATCCACTGCTAATAGTAAAAAATAAATAAATAAATGGGACCTAATTAAAAGCTTTCGCAAACCAAAGGAAACCATAAAAAAAAAAAAATGAAAAGACAACCTTCAGAATGAGAGAAAATATTTGCAAATGAAGCAACTGACAAGAGCTCAATCTCCAAAATATACAAATTGCTCATGCAGCTCAATACCAGAAAAGTGAAAGTGAAGTCACTCAGTCGTGTATGACTCTTTGCAATCCCATGGGCTGTAGCCTATCAGGCTTCTCTGTCCATGGGATTTCTCAGGCAAGAATACTTACTGGAGTGGGTTGTCATTTCCTTCTACAGGAGATTTTTCTGACCCAGGGATTGAATCTGGGTCTCCCACATTGTAGGCAGAGGCTTTACCATCTACAACCCAATTTAAAAATGGGCAGAAGACCATGGACAAAAAAGGGAACCCTTCTATACTGCTGGTGAGAATGTAGATTGGTACAACCACTATGAATAACAGCATGAAGTTACTTTAAAAATCTAAAAATAGAGCTACCATATGACCCAGAATTCCCAATCCTAGGCATATAATTAAAGAAAACCATAATTTGAAAGTATTCATGCACCCTGATGTTCATTACAGCACTTACACAATAGCCAGGACATAGAATAAACCTAAATTTCTACTAGCAGAGGAATGGATAAAGAAGATATGGTACACTTATACAATGGAATATTACTCAGTCATAAAAAGTAACAAAATAACGTCATTTGCAGAGCCGAGGATAGACCTAGAGACTGTCATACTAAGTGAAACAAATCAAAAAGAGAAAAACAAATATTGTGTCAGTTCACTTCAGTCACTCAGTCATGTCTGACTCTGCAACCCCATGAACTGCAGCATGCCAGGCCTCCCTGTCCATCACCAACTCCTGGAATCCACCCAAACCCATGTCCATTAAGTCAATGATGCCATCCAACCATCTCATCCTCTGTCGTCCCCTTCTCCTCCTGCCCTCAATCTTTCCCATCATCAGGGTCTTTTCCAATGAGTCAACTCTTCGCATCAGGTAGCCAAAGAATTGGAGTTTCAGCTTCAACATCAGTCCTTCCAATGAATACCCAGGACTGATCTCCTTTAGGATGGACTGGTTGGATTTCCTTGCAGTCCAAGGGACTCTCAAGAGTCTTCTCAAACACCACATTTTATATCAATTATATGTGGAATCAAGATAAATAACACAGATGAACTTATTGGCAATGTAGAAACATAGTCACATATGTAGAAAACAAACATGGTACCAAGCGGGAAAAGGAGGTGGGAAGAATTGGGAGATTGGGATTGACATAAATATACTGAACTGAAAGTTGTTCAGCTGTGTCCCACTCTTTGCAACCCCATGGACTATGCAGTCCACAGAATTCTCCAGGACAGAATACTGGAGTGGGTAGCCGTTCTCTTCTCCAGGAGATCTTCCCAACCAAGGGATCGAACCCAGGTCTCCCACATTGCAGGCAGATTCTTTACAGTCTGAGGCCACCAGGGAAGCCTGTATATGTATGTGTGTATATATATGTATGTATGTATGTATATATATATATAAAAGCGGGTTCGATCCCTGGGTCTAGAAGATCCTCTGGAGGAGGGCATGGCAACCCACTCCAGCATTCTTGCCTGGAGAATCCTCATGGACAGAGGAGCCTGGTGGGCTACAGTCCTTGGGGTCACAAAGAGTGGGACACAACTAAGCACTTGTTTAAAATAGATAACTAATGAGAAACTACTATATAGCAGAGGGAATTCTATTTAAAGTTCTCTAGTGACCTAAATGGAAATGAAATCTTAACCAGAGTAGATATATTGATTCAATATGCTGTACAGCAAAAACTAACACAACATTTTAAAGCAACTATATTCCAATAAAAATAAATAAATGGATAAATAAATTTGAATTAAAAAAGAAGGAACCAATACAAATTTAAAACTGAAAAATAGAACAACGAAAATTTGAAAACTCATTGGATAAACTCAGTAGCAGAAGGGAGCTGAGAGAGGAAATAACTAGGGAACTTAAAAACAGATCAATGGATTTTACTATGTCTGAGAAACAGTAAAGAAATAAATAGCCTCAGTGCCAATCTTAGGATAATAACAAAAGAAACTCTATTTTATTGATTTTATTTGAATTCCTTGTTTTCCCCTGCTACGACTCTTCTTTTTCTTTGTTTTGAACATAATCAACAAAGATAGTAGATCTTTATCTATTTTCTAACATACTCTTTCCCTATTTCCATGGTTATTGATTATCATTATTTTTTAAATCTCTTTTAGTACTCAATAACTCTTGTGTTTTTAAAATTATGTTTTATGGTTGAAAGCAAAAATTGCCTGAAATCATTCTCCAAATTCTCCAGTTCTCCAAAATCTCCAAATAGTAGCATAATAATTACTACAACTATATCATTAAAAAAAAAAATGTGGGCTTCCCTGGTGGTTCAGACAGTAAAGACTCTGCCTGCAATGCAGGAACCCGGGGTTCAATCCCTGGGTTGGGAAGATACCCTGGAGAAAGAAATACCAATCTAGCCCAGTATTCTTGCCTGGAAAATCCCATGGACACAGGAGTCTGGCAGGCTACAGTCCGTGGGAGTCAGACACAAAGAGTCAGACACTACTGAGTGACTAACACTTTCACTTTCCTATCATAAAATAGAGAATATAAAAGGACAAAAATGTATTAACATACATACTTTCCTTTAAAATTGGTCAATGTTGATACTAGAGAATGGTAATAAGCTACATACATAGATTGTGATCCCCAAAGTGTCAGTGGTTGGCAAACTATTGCTCTTTCACTATAATCTGACCATCCTCCATCTGTTTTACATAAAGTTTGATTGAAGCAAACCGGTGTCCATTTATTATGTATTGTTTATACCATTTTTTGCTAGACTTGCAGAATAGACTAGGTGCAACAGTGACCATATATCTCACAAAGCTTGTATTATTTAATGTCAGATCCTTTACAGAAAATATACCATTACTAAAGCAACCACTAAAATCTTATGAAAACTGAATAACACAAGCAATAAAAACAAAAATAAATAAGTAGGAATACATCAAACTAAAAAGCTCTCGTCAGCAAAGGAAACAGTCAACTGAGTGACACAGCCCACAGAATGGGAGAAACGGTCTCTAAACCAAAATTCAAAGAAAGGTTAATCTCCAAAATATATAAGGAAGTTAAACAACTTAATTGCAAAAAAAACCCTAATAACCAAAATAAAAAGTGAGCTAAGTACACAAAAAAGCATTTCTCCTAAGAAGATATACAAATGGCCTATAGGTAAATGAAAAGATGCTCGACATTACTAGTCATCAAAGAAATGCAAATTAAAACTACGATGAGATATAACCTCAAACCAGTCAGGAAGGCTATTGACAATAACAACAACAAGAAAAGACATGTGTTGGCAAGGACAGAGAAATCAGACCTCTTGCACAAAGTAGGAGTGAGTGTAGAGTGGTACAGCCACAATGGAAAAAGCAAGGGAGTTCTTTAAAAAATTAAAATAGAACTAGGATATGATCCAGCATTCCCATTTCTGGGTATATATTCTAAAGTATTAAAATCAGGATCTCAGAGGGATATTAGAATTCCAATGTTTACTGCAGCAATTTTCACAACAGCCAAGATGTGGAAACAACTTACATGTCTGTCTATGTATAAATGAATTAAGAAAATATGGAATATACATACTGTGGATATATATATATACTATACTATATAATATACACTACTCAGACTTGAAAAGAAGGATTTCTGCCATATGTGGCAAAATGAATGAGCCTGGAGAAAATTATTCTAAGTGAAATAAATCAGTTACCAAAAGACCAACATTGCATGATACTACCCATTTAAGGTACCAAAAGTAGCCAAATTACTAGAGCTCCAGAGATCTGGACATATACCTTTATCTCTATAGTCAACAATAGTACATTGTGCACTTAATTTTGTTAAGAGGAAATATCTCATGTTAAGTGCTATGGCGAAGATAAAATAAAATTTGAAAAATATAGATTAATCAAAATGGCTACTATATGATGTTCAAATAACTCACAGGAAATGAAGAAAGAGGAAATAGTGGAATAAAAGAAAAACAGTACACAAATAAAACAGAAAATAAGTAATATTACGGCAGATTAACATGTTTTCTTTTGTTTAAGTAAATTGTTTAACTCCATTTCAATTTTATAATTTTCTTAGGATCACCAGAACACATAGAATGTGCTCATGTATTTTACCTGCTTCTTAAAATTTATTTTTATGTAACTAGTCTCAGGTGAGCAATGATATTTAAATTTTATTTGACAGACTTAATTCAACAATATTTATTGAGCACTGTTATTTGGTGGATAATTTGCTAGTCTTTGGAAGTTAAAGCATCTCAAGATGACTACAGTTCATATTTTAAGTGAATAACAATTTCAGCCACTTTCTTGTCCAAAGGTCCATAGTAAAAGAATGGTGAAGCAAAGGCTGTAATTTCAGTGATTACTTACACATATACTTATCTCTTACCAAGAAACTAGCAATTATTTAATATTAAACAGCATTTAGAACGCTTCCTATTATACAGAAAATATATAAAATTGTCATTTAGTGGTACTAAAGATCAAACAATTAATTGTGCCGGGTGGAAATAGGAAAACTTCTTATAAGAGAGAACATTTCATATTTTATCAGAGAAGAGGGGATTTTTATTACAAGCAGAGTAAAACAAAAAATTGTGAAAGCAAATGAAGCAAGTGAATATATTCAAATCACACTACTGGGAATTAGGTGTAAATACACATAAGATGTTAGAAAGAGACACTAACCATAGTAAATGTATCAGTGGAAGAGAGATTTGAAACAATATTTAAAGTCAATGAAAGAAAGAGAGTGGGCAAAGTAGAGGAGAAGACATTTCAAAGATAAGATGTCATGCTTGGAAAGAGAACCAACCAAGAACTCCTATACTGGGAATGGTGGGGCAGAAAGACAAAAAAAAAAAAAAAAAAAAAGAATATACACCAACAAATTTGAGAGTTTTAGATGATGTACTTCTAATCCCAAATAGATTAAACACTAGGTAACATAAAGTTCAGGTTTTATTGAAAACTTTTTGCCATGATTTGAATAGAATAACACAAACTCTTCAAGAAAAATATCTCAGAGAAAATGTTTTACTTTTTCTTTTCATAAATTTAGTTCAATAAACCAAAGTAAGTCAAATAAAATGAAATAGAAGGGTTAAATTAAGAAATAGAAGTACGACTCAAGACTATGCCAAGGTCAAAACATTGATTTCTAAAAGAGATTTTAAAAGTACAAGAATCAATAAGTATGGAACAGTGGGAAGACTATTTTAGACAATAGATAAAAGAGATCTACTGTCTTCTGTGATTATGTTAAAAGCAGAGACCACGCGGAGCCCTGGGAGGCAGGGGAAAATAAAAGGAATTCAAAAAAGAGCAATAAAATAATGTTGCTTTGGTGCTTATGCATGCATAATATGTACAAGTAAGTCAGAAAATAAGAAAGCATTTACCTCTAAAATGAATCAGATATTGTTAGGAGATCTCATAGAATAACAATAATTTGGCCATGCCTCTAAATTCAGGAAGGACAGTACTTAAGTGATCTTAGTAATCATAAATTTAAAGACTAGAAAGCATGGAAGCATTTCAAATAAAAAATTGAAATAATAAAAAAGGAGACAAGAAATGTTGGGCACAGATAAATGTAAAAGATTTATTTTCTTACCCTAAAAACCTTACTCAAAATCCAAAAGTGAAAAAGTGGAGGAAAAGCCTTCTGGTTAAATATTCTTTTTTGTTTGTTTTGGTACATTTACATTTATTTGTCATGAATCAATTAATCAACCTAAATACAAGGTTCATTCATTTATTCATATTCACACATTGTTTACGGTCCATGGTTTATGTGACAATGTAGATATTGAAAACACTGATAAATCTCTCATATATCATACTTCAAGGTACAACATTGTCATTCATCCTGTCTAAATCCCTTGACAGACTGTTCCATCACACAATAAACTTTTCCCCTTTTTTGTTCTATTTAGTCTCTCACTATATTTAGGGAACAAGTTTAAGAACTATAAAATGGAAAGTTTTGCATTTGAACAGACAGCTAACATGTTGAAGAACCTAATTCAGAAAGTACTAACTAATTGGCCTCTGTAAACCTGAGGTAAATTTATGGCAATTTCTGAGTCTTATTCAGTAAAACATTTTTGACAAAAGTTTAGAGTGGGTATTGATAGAAAATGATTTAATTTTCAGATGACATATATCTTGAAGAAAGGAAGATAGAATCTAGATATAAACAGATTTTAACAGGCTGAAAACTGGTGGTGAATCTAAATTAGGAAGACATGACACATTCTGTCCTTAGTTTCAAATACCTCATCGAATAAATTGTCTATAGAGGAACTGTGGCTTTGTAGTAATAAACTTTAAATTGGCTTTTTAATTAATGTGAAATAATGTAGCACCCAAAATAATGAATGAGATCTGAAATTATATGGATTACTAGAAATAGAACACCTAGTGTAACTCGTGAGACAATAGCATTAATTTACTACACTCCCTTTCTCCTTGATTGGAAAACAAACACTGTAAGAGCCGATATCCAATCACTTAATAGTAAACTCCTAATGTGTATATGCTCGTTTTTTGAAAGACAAACTCAAAGCTATAACATGAAGAAAACAAAAATTACTACCATTAAGAAATAAAAGTATACATTTTTAAATTTTGGCAAAACTCCCTCTATGCCCAATGCTTTTAACATAAATAAAATCACATTGTATATTTATATCCTGTGCATAATACCTTTAGCATAAATAACACTACATTGGATGTTTTAATTTCATTTATTTCCTAAAATGTTGAAAACATTTTTGACATTAAAACTACTACTTAATAAACATCATTGCATGATAAATACTGACTGGATAATATTCTATGATGTGCCATAATATTGACATTTACGACTCCTATACTAACACGCTATAAATTTTCTCAAGAAAATAATTGAGTCATACTTATTTGTATTTCATTTCATTTACTTTGGTTTTGTTACCAGAAAGTATCACAAAAACAAATTGTTTTAATCATTATACATATCCTCATATTTCATAATGACTTGAGGGAAAAGAAACTTTACATTGATTTGCTATCCCAATCATAAGCTAGTAAAAGATCTTTCTAGTGTACAAATAATCTTTCCAGAAGCAGACACTGAGATCAAATTTAAAGTGCAAGTTCTTTATTGGAAATCAGCACCTGTGAATGGAGGAAGCCGGATTGGCAAAAGAAATCAAACTGCAAGTCAGGATTGACAAAGCCTCAGCCAATATGGTAGGGAGCTCTTAGGTGTTGCCTGATGAAATGGCTGGACTTTTATATCTCCATCTGACATTTGTATCTCCACTTGACTTTTATACCATCTCCATTTGACTTTGAGGGAGCTGACTCTCTGTAGCTGAGGCTGGCATGAAGAAGCTGCCAACCGGAGGCCATGTGCTGCCTGCCCTCCCTGCTGGTGGACATCAAGCACTTCCTTGAAACAGAAATTGGGCAGTTCCTGTCCATGTCTACCACATCTGGCCATCTAACTTGGTAAGGTTCTCTTAGTTGAAATTTTTGTGCTTGAGTTAAGATTCTCTGCCTTTGCAAATACCTTACTCTATTCTTCATTGTCTATTTTATTCCAAATTGTGCCGCTGCTAAGTCACTTCAGTCATGTCCGACTCTGTGCGATCCCATAGACGGCAGCCAACCAGGCTCCCCTGACCCTGGGATTCTCCAGGCAAGAACGCTGGAGTGGGTTGCCATTTCCTTCTCCAATGCACGAAAGTGAAAAGTGAAAGGGAAGTAGCTCAGTCGTGTCCGACTCGTAGCGACCCCATGGACTGCAGCCCACCAGGCTCCTCCATTCATGGGATTTTCCAGGCAAGAGTACTGGAGTGGGGTGCCATTGCCTTCTTCATTCCAAATTGTAGACTCTTCCAACAGGCCTAACTTAGTTACTCTCAGTTCCAGCAAGAAAATCCTATTGTGCATCCACTCTTAAGATTTAGAGCCAGAGCAGAAGATAGCTAGGATATTCAACATGTCATTCATTCATAAATAAATATGCTTACTCCTTGGAAGGAAAGTTATGACCAACCTAGATAGCGTATTCAAAAGCAGAGACATTACTTTGCCAACAAAGGTCCATCTAGTCAAGGCTATGGTTTTTCTGTGGTCATGTATGGATGTGAGAGTTGGACTGTGATTAAGGCTGAGCGCCGAAGAATTGATGCTTTTGAACTGTGGTGTTGGAGAAGACTCTTGAGAGTCCCTTGGACTGCGGGAGATCCAACCAGTCCATTCTGAAGGAGATCAGCCCTGGGATTTCTTTGGAAGGAATGATGCTAAAGCTGAAACTCCAGTACTTTGGCCACCTCATGCGAAGAGTTGACTCATTGGAAAAGACTCTGATGCTGGGAGGGATTGGGGGCAGGAGGAGAAGGGGACGACAGAGGATGAGATGACTGGATGGCATCACTGACTCGATGGATGTGAGTCTGAGTGAACTCCGGGAGTTGGTGATGGACAGGGAGGCCTAGGGTGCTGCAATTCATGGGGTCGAAAAGAGTCGGACATGACTGAGCGACTGATCTGATCTGATACAATTATCTGATAGTTTTCCCCCACATTAAAACATTAGAAGAGAAATTTTTTCTTGATCCACATGATCTTGCCATATTATTTTTATCTGATATAATACTTAGAGATTACCTACCCCAAACTTAATACAGAGACTTTTTTTCAGTCTGGATACTAATAATATGATAACTAATATTAAACAGATGTTAAAAATATACAAGTTGATTTTATAAACATTATCCTGCACTCACCAAAAAGATCTTTAGAGGTAACAATAATAAAAATAATATCTACTGACATTTAATATTAGAGATACCAAGGGAACATTTCATGCAAAGTTGGGCTCAATAAAGGAAAGAAATGGCATGAACCTAACAGAAGCAGAAGATATTAAGAAGAGATGGCAAGAACACACAGAACTGTACAAAAAAGATCTTCATGACCAAAATAATCACGATGGTGTGATCACTCACCTAGAGCTAGACAGCCTGGAATGTGAAGTCAAGTGGGCCTTAGGAAGCATCACTACAAACAAAGCTAGTGGAGGTGATGGAATTCCAGTTGAGCAATTTCAAATCCAGAAAGATGATGCTATGAAAGTGCTGCACTCAATATGCCAGCAAATTTGGAAAGCTCAGCAGTGGCCACAGGACTGGAAAATGTCAGTTTTCATTCCAATCCCAAAGAAAAGCAATGCCAAAGAATGATCAAAGTACCACACAATTGCAGTCATCTCACAGGCTAGTAAAATAATGCTTAGATATGCAGATGACACCACCCTTATGGCAGAAAGTGAAGAAGAACTACAGAGCTTCTTGATGAAAGTGAAAGAGGAGAGTGAAAAAGTTGGCTTAAAGCTCAACATTCAGAAAACGAAGATCGTGGCATCTGGTCCCATCACTTCATGGGAAATAGATGGAGAAACAGTGGAACAGTGTCAGACTTTATTTTGGGGGGCTCCAAAATCACTGCAGATGGTGATTGCAGCCATGAAATTAAAAGATGCTTGCTTCTTTGAAGGAAACTTATGACCAACCTAGATAGCATATTCAAAAGCAAAGACGTTACTTTGCCAACAAAGGTCCATCTAGTCAAGCCTATGGTTTATCCAGTAGTCATGTATGGATGTGAGAGTTGGACTGTGAAGAAAGCTGAGTGCCAAAGAATTGATGCTTTTGAACTGTGGTGTTGGAGAAGACTCTTGAGAGTCCCTTGGACTACAAGGAGATCCAACCAGTCCATTCTAAAGGAGATCAGTCCTGGGTGTTCTTTGGAAGGAATGATGCTATAGTACTTTGGCCACCTCATGCAAAGAGTTGACTCATTGGAAAAGACTCTGATGCTGGGAGGGATTGGGGGCAGGAGGAGAAGGGGACGACAGAGGATGAGATGGCTGGATGGCATCACCAACTAGATGGATGTGAGTTTGAGTGAACTGGAGTTGGTGATGGACAGGGAGGCCTGGCGTGCTGTCATTCATGGGGTCTCAAAGAGTCGGACAGGACTGAAGGACTAAACTGAACTGAACTGAATATGAGCCAGACATATTATGAAGTGCTTCACATTGAGTAATTTAATCTTACTGGTAATTTCTGAATCAGGCATTAGTAATTTTATTTTCATTTTATAGCTGAAAAGATTAGAACTCATATAGGAGCACCTTATACTTAACCAACCACTAGATGTGTGATTTAAGCTACAGACCTTAACCATTATACTCTTCCATCTAGGTGAGACCATATATTAATGGTTATAACCATTACTTCTCAGGTGACAAACTGACATTTTTCAGAGGTCTTTCAGAACTTTTGGCTAAATATAGTAAATAGATTAAGTTTAAATGTTAAGTTTAGTCTCTCAGTCGTGTCCAACTCTTTGTGACCCCATGGACTGTAGCCTACCAGGCTCCTCTGTCCATGGGATTTTCCAGGCAAGCGTACTGGAGTGGATTGCCATTTCCTTCTCCAGAGGATCTTCCAGATCCGGGGATCAAATGCAGGTCTTCCACATTGTAGGCAGACGCTTTACCATGTGAGCCACCAGAGAAGTCGAAATATAGGCTAAATATGGTAAGTAAGTAGAAGTCTTAATAGTTGGTAGTGCAGTGAGTAAAATTTATTAAACTAATTACTATGATAATTATTTAAAAGAAATTAATAATATTGTTATTATGTAATACTGCCCAGCCCCCAGGAACAGAAACCTTTTTTTAACCACAGAGGCTAGTAGTGTTTTATCAACAGGATGCCACAAAATGCCCAAGGCAAAATCAGACTAAATTGGCTAGATTCAAGGAACAGGCAAAGCTGGCTAAAGGTCATGGCTCTCCTCCCAATCATTTTTCTCTGCTGAGAGCTGAAGGAGACTTGCTCTGCTTTATCTCTGGATTTGTTTCAAAAGTACCTGGTGTATGCCAGAGATGCTTTGCAGTTGTACTTGGATACATTATATGCTTTGAGAGATATACAGTGGCTAACCACCTGGAACCAGCTTGAACTTGACTACAGGAACCCACATGAGCAGGAGCATAGGACACCTACAGGAATCTAAGAGTTACTTTTGTTTCATTACCGTACTAAGATCTCCACCCAAAGGAGGGATTTGTACTCTGCTTGGAATACAAAATGGGCTTCTCAAGTCACGCAGTAGTAAAGAACCCACCTGCAATGCAGGAGATGTAAGAGACTTGGGTTCGATCCCTGGGTCAGGAAGATCCCCTGGAGTGGGAAATGGCAACCCACTCCAGTATTCTTGCCTAGAAAATTCCATGGACAGAGAAGCTTGGAGAGTTGTAGTCCATGAAATGGAAAAGAGCCAGACACAATTGAGTGACTAAACACTCCAAGCTCCACTCAAGGAAGATAAAGGAGGATGGAAAATTAGTCAAGCCCCAGTGACTCCTGGGTATCTCCATTCCTTTCCTGCTGCTGCTGCTAAGTTGCTTCTGCTGCTGCTAAGTCACTTCAGTCGTGTCCGACTCTGTGCGACCCCATAGACGGCAGCCCACCAGGCTCCCCCGTCCCTGCAATTCTCCAGGCAAGAACACTGGAGTGGGTTGCCATTTCCTTCTCCAATGCATGAAAGTGAAAAGTGAAAGTGAAGTCCCTCAATCGTGTCCAACTCTTAGCGACCCCATGGACTGCAGCCCACCAGGCTCCTCCATTCATGGGATTTTCCAGGCAAGAGTGCTGGAGTGGGGTGCCATTGCTTCTAGAGGCCCCCAAATCCTGCCTCTCTTCTGACCTTTAAATTCCTTTACTCCCATCCCTTTGGGAGGAGGTTTTAGAGCTTGAGCTCCCTTCTCCATTCTCCGGCCATTGAAGAAAAGCCTAACTTTGCTTGCACCAAAATTAGTTTCATTATTGGCCATGAGAACCTGAGTGGAGAAGAGCTCCCTGATGAAGCCAGGGGGCCTGCAGTTTAGCTAGCTCCCAAAAAGGGGGCCTCATACCTAGTTCGATAGCAGTGTACTAAATAAAAAATTAATTTTAGCTCTTTTAATTGGAAACATGATTGAAAATTAAATATATTTAAAAATAAATGTGTTAGAGTTGATCCTAGAGCAATGTTGGGGTTAGGGATGCTAACCCCTACATCTGTAGATAACTTACAGTTGGGCCTCCCTATCCTTGGTTTCTCTGTATCCCTATTTTCTGCATTCTCCTGTTCAACCAACCTCGGTCAGTAGCAGTTTAGTTGCTCAGTCGTCTCTGACCACTTGCAACCCCATGGACTACAGCACGCTAGGCCTTCCTGTCCATCACCAACTCCCAGAGGCTACTCAAACTCATGTCCATCGTGTCAGTGATGCCATCCAACCATCTCATCCTCTGTCGTCCCCTTCTCCTCCAGCCTTCGATCTTTCCCAGCATCAGGGTCTTTTCCAATGAGTCAGTTCTTCTCATCAGGTGGCCAAAGTACTGGAGTTTCAGCTTCGGCATCAGTCCTTCTAATGAATATTCAGAACTGATCTCCTTTAGGAAAGACTCTTGGATCTCCTTGCAGTCCAAGGGACTCTCAAAGTCTTCTCCAACATCACAGTTCAAAAGCATCAATTCTTTGGCACTCAGCTTTCTTTGTAGTCCAACTCTCATATCCATACATGACTACTGGAAAAACCATAGCCTTGGCTAGATGGACATTTGCTGACAAAATAATGTCTCTGCTTTTTAATATGCTTTCTAGGTTGGTCAGAGCTTTTCTTCCAAGGAGCAAGCATCTTTTAATTTCATGGATGCAGTCACCATCTGCAGTGATTTTGGAGCCCAAGAAAAGAAAATCTATCACTATTTCCATTGCTTCCCCATCTATTTCCCATGAAGTGATGGGACCAGATGCCATGATCATCATTTTTTTAATGTTGAGTTTTAAGCCAGCTTTTTTCACTTTCCTCTTTCACTTTCATCAAGAGGCCCTTTAGTTCTTCTTCATTTTCTGCCATAAGGGTGGTATCATCTGCATATCTGAGGTTATTGATATTTCTCCCAGCAATCTTGATTCCAGTTGCACTTCTTCCAGCCCAGCATTTCTCATGATGTACTCTGCATATAAGTTAAATAATCAGGGTGACAATATACAGCATTGATGTACTCCTTTCCGATTTGGAACCAGTCTGTTGTTCCATGTCCAGTTCTAACTGTTGCTTCTTGAACTGCATACAGATTTCTCAAGAGGCAGGTCAGGTGGTCTGTTATTCCCGTCTCTTGAAGAATTTTCCACAGTTTGTAGTGATCTACACAAAGGCTTTGGCCTAGTCAATGTAGAAAAAGTAGATGTTTTTCTGGAACTCTCTTTCTTGTTTGATGATACAGTGGATGTTGCAATATGATCTCTTGTTCTTCTGCCTTTTCTAAATCCAGTTTGAACATCTGGAAGTTCACAGTTCACATACTGTTTAAGCCTGGCTTGAAGAATTTTGAGCATTACTTTGCTAGTGTGTGAGATGAGTGCAATTGTGTGGTAGTTTAAACATTCTTTGGCATTGATTTTCTTTGGGATTGGAATGAAAATTGACCTTTTCCAGTCCTGTGGCCACTGCTGAGTTTTCCAGATTTACTGGCATATTTAGTGCAGCACTTTCACAGCATCATCTTTTAGAATTTGAAATAGCTCAACTGGAATTCCATCACCCCCACTAGCTTTGTTTGTAGTGATGCTTCCTAAGGCCCACTTGACTTCACATTCCAGGATGTCTGGCTCTAGGTGAGTGATCACACCATTGTGATTATATGGGTCGTGAAGATCTTTTTTCTATAGTTCTTCTGTGTATTCTTGCCACCTCTTCTTAATATTTTCTGCTTCTGTTAGGTCCATACCATTTCTGTCATTTATTGTGCCCATCTTTGCATGAAATGTTCCCTTGGTATCTCTAGCTTTCTTGAAGAGATCTCTAGTCTTTCCCATTCTATTGTTTTCCTCTATTTCTTTGCATTGATTGCTGAAGAAGAATTTCTTATGTCTCTTTTTTTTCCTATGAAAGAAAACCAAAAAACAAAAAGGTGCCTGTATGTGTACCCGCACAGTTCAAACCTATGTTATTCAAGGGCCAACTGTATTTTAAAAATACCATCTCTTTTACATATATGTTAAAACATTTTCTACCGAATGTGGCTTAATATAATAATGTGTATTTGATTCAAATCTTGACAGTGCCAAACTTGATCTCCAGGAAATAATATGAAAAACTGAAAGAAAATAAAATGCTGAATCTTTTACTTAATTTTGAAGTAGGAGACATGCCCAGTTTCTTGTGTGTGTCTTTCACTGTGCAAATGGTGAAAGAAAGAGAAGGAACTTACCGTTTTAGAAAGGAATCCTCCCGCTTCTCTCTTCTGTTAAATGTAGAGTGCTTGAGGACTTGCTGATTCGAACCCTAGTTCCTTGGGGGTTCCCAAGGAGAAATTTGAAACTGGCCCCCTTTATGCAGAGGGCAAGGAAGGACTGAAGGAAAAAAGACCATTCCAGATCATTAGGTGGCTGCCTTGAGGATCAAGTGACTTTTACAGAGGGGGCTTGAATACCAGTGCGATGAGTAGATTTCCACACCTGCGCACCGGAATCTTAAGAATTTACATAGAAGCCTTAAATTCAGACACATATACAGTCCAGAAGGTCTCAGTAACACTTTCTCTTTCAAGATTGTATCCCTGAAGTAGCAATTAGTAAGAAAAGGGATGGCAGAATGTACATTTCAAAAACATGGAAGGCGAGTAAGTTACAGCTTATGCGAGAACAGTGATCATGTCCCCTCCATGTCCTCCTCCAACACGACTAGGCACAACTTTGAAAAAAGGACTTCCGTTTCATGACTCTTAGAAAGTATGCCAGATGGCCACTTTTTCATACCAGTGATCAGTGAATTAATGACTTCTAATTTATTTCTATTTCAAGTACTTTTCTTTTTCAATACATAAATATGTGTATATAAAATTTTTATTATAAAGACCATAGTTAAGAATGTGAATAACTTTTATGTTTGAATATGTGATCAAATAGACACAATATATTATTTTAGAGAAAAAAAATCAAAATGTAGTTTTAAATTTAATTCTTTGTATTCACCTTATAGATTTTATAAAATACACAAAATTATGAATTAATTGGGTTATTAAAGAAAATTTGAGATATGAGGAAATTATGAAGTTGTTCCACATTATTTTTAAGTGATGTCCATATCCTTTTACACATGATCAGTTAAATTGGTGGCAAGGCTTCTAAAGTATTAATTAACTTTCTGAGGATGAAATAGGCTTACAGCATTTTCCACAAAAATTACACATCACTGAATATCATGAAGTACACCTAAAATGACTTCTATCCAAATGTCTAATGGGATATTACACCAAAATATTAATATAGATTTTACCCATAAAAAACATGCTGTGGTAGTGAGATTTGGATTATAATTATATAAATATTCCTATTCATTCTAACAAATGTCCTAAATGTAAGATAAAATAGAGAATTAAAAGTAAAAAAAGTAAAAGCCCTATAAAAGGAAATAACCAGCATAAACATCTATAGAAAACTCATATTAAACTATAAAATAGGGGAAAGTTATACATGATGAGCTACTACCTTGACCTAAATTCTTTGATGGATTTCATATTCAAAAGATTATGGATGGTTATTACTACACTGATATCAAGGTATTTGGGATTGCTTTGAGGCTATCATTGACAGTAACACCTGCTGCTGCTGCTGCTGCTGCTACTGCTAAGTCGCTTCAGTCGTGTCCGACTCTGTGCGACCCCATAGATGGCAGCCCACCAGGCTTCACCGTCCCTGGGATTCTCTAGGCAAAACACTGGAGTGGGTTGTCATTTCCTTCTCCAATGCAGCAAAGTGAAAAGTGAAAATGAAGTCACTCAGTTGTGTCTGACTCCAGCGACTACATGGACTGCAGCCTACCAGGCTCCTCCGTCCATGGGATTTTCCAGGCAAAAGTACTAGAGTGGGGTGCCATTGCCTTCTCCGAGAGTAACACCTAGTTTCCTCTAAAATGTATGTTCATCATGCTTTAATTCTTATTCTTCATTTCTGTCTGGAAAGAAATTGGTAGAGCACCACAAACTTATTTTACAAACCTCAAAATGTATTAGTTGCCATATATTCTGAAGCATTAACAACCATTAAAAGTCATTGCAGATGTATTGTTGTGATAGCTGGTGTGTACCCATGAGTCTCATATAGTTAGATTTTACCCAAATGGTTTTGACATCCTAAAATATCCCTATTACTTTTTTTTCTCCAAAGGGAGCAAGAAGCTGTTAATAGAGTGGCCACTGGAGTCTCTGAGCTGCTTCTTTTCAAAACGTTTTCTCCTTGAAAGTCCAGAAAAATAGACAATTGAGAAAATGGGGAAATTGGTCAGGCTCCTAGACTGTGTCTTCTTTACCAAGTTTATATTTTATGCTAAAAAATAATAGAGTTTATCTAGAATTCTGATGTCAATAAAACTGTCTAGTGTTCTGACTCTAATAGCCTGGCATCCAGAGAAAGAAAGTCAAATGTATACATCAGATACATTTCACACATGTGGTATTATTAATTACACTCTGAACTAGAAAGTAACATATTGAAAGGACTATGAACTTCTTGAGTATGATAGCAAAAGGTTTTGTAAGTTAGCTAAACACTTATATTGACCCTGAAACCTATTAGGCTTCAAGGAAAATATCATAGCTTTAGGTTTTAAAAGATTTCCTTCAGGCTTTCCTTTTTTTTTTTTTCTTTCTGATTTCTGCTGATAAGACTAGAGATTTCCTGAGATGAATAACCAGGGTAGAAACTTGGGCAAACAGCCCATAGTAAAGACAGGGATATTTCATTCATTAAATACCTTGTATACAGGATACTTCATGCACCCTGCTGCCTTCATTTGTTTTCTCTCAAGCAGAGTTTGAGACAAGGACTATTATGCAGGTGTTTATTTTTAGAAATGACCTTAAGGCACCCAAATGGAGGGAGTAGAAAAATTGAAACAAAGAAAGAGGGAAAGTTGGCATAGGGAGCGTTGTTGAGCTGTTTCCACTATGGTCCTTTGGGACTCAACCCACTAGGGACTCTCTCAGGAGTCCTATAAAATGCATATCAGCCAGAGACATGAAGGGGGTACATGTTTACCTAGTTTGCCCCACAGTTACATGTGTATGCATGCATGCTGTGCTGTGCTCAGTCGCTCTGTCATATGACTCTTTGTGACCCCATGGACTGTAGCCTGCCAGGCTTCCCTGTCAATGGAATTTTCCAGGCAAGAATACTGGAGTAGGTTGCCATTTCCTATGCCAGGGGAATCTTCCTGACCCAGGGATCAAACTTATGTCTCTTGCGTCTCTTGTATTGGGAGGAGGATTCTTTACCACTGTGCCACCTGGGAAGTCCTTATGCATGCATAGTCCTGTCTAATTGGCTTCAACAGTCTTCCAATGTAGCTGTAGCAGAGAACTACCATTCTGAAAGCAAGAGATGTGTTGTACATCTACATCAAGGTGCTGTCATGCTAGAGCAAAAAACCTATGGTACAGTTTTTGAGGTAAATATAGAACTATTTGACAGAGACCCTTCTCCTTGCACCACTCAAGACCTCCTATGCCCTATATTAAGTCCAGTACACTACACCTGTAGTAGCCAGCCTCAAGCACTACAGAAAGCTTAAAAAGTGTTAATTGAATAAGTTAAATACCCAGAATTTAACTGGTCCCTATGCAATGGCACCCCACTCCAGTACTCTTGCCTGGAAAATCCAATGGACGGAAGAGCCTGGTAGGCTGCAGTCCATGGGGTCGCTAGGAGTCGGACACAACTGAGCAACTTCCCTTTCACTTTTCACTTTCATGCATTGGAGAAGGAAATGGCAACCCACTCCAGTGTTCTTGCCTGGAAAATCCCATGGATGGAAAAGCCTTGTAGGCTGCCGTCTCTGGGGTCGCACAGAGTCGGACACGACTGAAGCGACTTAGCAGCAGCATGTTCACCAGTGCTTTAGCTGGTTTCAGTTTCTTGACTGATGAGAAGACTCAGACTTGATCCCTGAATATTTAGAGCCTTCAGTAGCTGCACTTCTCAGATTAAGGTTGTTGCCTATGTGCACATAGAGTTATCACTGTGCCTGGATCATCAAGAGTTGCCCGAGTAAATCTCCTGAATTTCACATATAGTCCTTTCTGACTTATTGTGTTGCCAAAAGTCTAGCAATCTTCATCAATATATCAACTCCTTTCACTATCAGATGAACCACAAAATGATAAGCCCAATAGGACCATGTAAGAGTCATAGCTTCTAGATCTGATTCCCAAGTTCTGGATTCCCTGGTAGAAACCTCCATCACGTCACTCCACATCAGAACTTTCACTCTTGCCAAGCTTAAACATGATAAGACACGGAGTAAAAATTTGGCAAACGGGTTGCAGGATGTAACATTGCAACTGGCTAATTCTACATCTACCTCTTGATTCCTGGACCAGCGTTCTAGGTTTTGAGAAAACACCAACCAAGCTATTTACCTGGCATATGTGCTCCATGTTGTAGGACAGTTTCATAATCTTGCAGTGTTCTTCTAAAATTGATACTCTGAAAGACCATTCCAACATTCCTTTACAATTCCATATCAAGCAGTAAATGGTGGGACAGAGAATCATGTAGTTAGATGTTCATTATCTGACCTTTTATAAGTATAAAATGGGCCCTTTGTTCCGAGTTAATAATATAATGGATCCTATGTGGGGTTCTGCTGGAAAAGAAACTGCAGTTAGGAAAAGCAAACCTTGATGTCAAGACTGATAAGGAATAATTATTGCCCCTGGTAAGGTTTGAGTGATTCAACACAGTTAATATTTTATTATGTTACTGGATTTCTTCTAAAACTAATACCATATTAGAGGCTAAATATTAGTCTCTGATTTGGCAAGAATGGCATTCAGCAAAGGTAGTAACAAGATGAGTTTTAATGAGAAGGAGCTAGAGCGTAGAGTGTAGATTTCTGCTGTAAAGTGTAGATATCTGCTCCCATGGCCACTCCATTCATGAACCATTTGTGTAAGTGCTGGGATAGATGAGAAGAACCTGACTAACATCCTTAGAATGAATGCAACTACCTACAAGAATGCAGAGTGGTTCCTCTTTGGAGGATGCTCTCTGTTGTGAATTCAGTTTAGTTCAATTCAGTCTCTCAGTAGTGTCCGACTCTTTGCAACTCAATGAACTGTAGCACGTCAGGCCTCCCTGTCCATCACCAACTCCCGGAGCCTACCAAAACTCATCTCCATTCAGTCGGTGAAGCCATTCAACCATCTTATCCTCTGTCGTCCCCTTCCCCTCCTGCCCTCAATCTTTTCCAGCATCAAGGTCTTTTCAAATGAATCAGCTCTTTGCATCAAGTGGACAAAGTATTGGAGTTTCAGCTTCAACATCAGTCTTTCCAAAGAACACCCAGGACTGATCTTCTTCAGGATGGACTGATTGGATCTCCTTGCAGTCCCAGGGACTCTCAAGAGTCTTCTCCAACACCACAGTTCAAAAGTGTCAATTCTTTGGCACTCAGCTTTCTTTAGAGTCCAACTCTCACATCCATACATGACTACTGGAAAAACCATAGCCTTGACTAGACAGACCTTTGTTGGCAAAGTAATGTCTCTGCCATTTATTATGCTGTCTAGGTTGATCATAACTTTCCTTCCAAGGAGTAAGCGTCTTTTAATTTCATGGATGCAATCACCATCTACAGTGATCTTGGAGCCCCAAAAGATAAAGTCAACCACTGTTTCCATTGTTCCACATCTATTTGCCATGAAATGATGGGACTGAATGCCATGATCTTAGTTTTCTGAATGTTGAGCTTTAAACCAACTTTTCCATTCTCCTCTTTCACTTTCATCAAGAGGCTCTTTAGTTCTTCTTCACTTTCTGCCATAAAGGTGGTGTCATCTGCATATATGATGTTATTGATATTTTTCCTGGCAATCTTGATTCTAGCTTGTGCTTCATCCAGCCCAGCATTTCTCATGATGTACTCTGTATATAAGTTAAATAAGCAGAGTGACAGTATACAGCCTTGACGTATTCCTTTTCCTATTTGGAACCAGTCTGTTGTTCCATGTCCAGTTCTAACTATTGCTTCCTGCCTGCACAGGAAGTAGGTTTCTCAAGAGGCAAGTCAGGTGGCCTGGTATTCCCATCTCTTAAAGAATTTTCCACTGTTCATTGTGATCCACACAGTCAAGGGCTTTGGCATAGTCAATAAAGCAGAAATAGACGTTTTTCTGGAACTCTTTTTCTTTTTCCATGATCCAGTGGATGTTGGCAATTTGATCTCTGATTCCTCTGCCTTTTCTAAATCCAGCTTGAACATCTGGAAGTTCACAGTTCATGTATTGTTAAAGCCTGGCTTGGAGAATTTTGAGCATTACTTTACTAGCGTGTGAGATACGTGCAATTGTGAGGTAGTTTGAGCATTCTTTGGCATTGCCTTTCTTTGGGATTGGAATGAAAACTGACCTTTTCCAGCCCTGTCACCACTGCTGAGTTTTCCAAATTTGCTGGCCCATTGAATGCAGCACTTTCACAGCATCATCTTTTAGGATTTGAAATAGCTCAACTGGGATTCTATCACCTCCATTAGCTTTGTTCTTAGTGATGCTTCCTAAGGCACACTTGACTTTACATTCCAGGATGTCTGGCTCTAGGTGAGTGATCACACCATGGTGATTAACTGGATCATGAAGATCTTCTTTGTACAGTTCTGGGAATTACTGAAACCCAAATATCTAACAGTTTGTGCCACATCAAAGTATCTTTATTCTGTTCCTTGAAATTTCAACTTTGTTTCTTCCCCAATCATGCAGGCTGTTTTCCAATGTCCGGAAATATGTTTTTAATCATATATTACACCATTTTTAACATAAAATGTGAATAACTATGTTTAGTGCTCATAGCTATGTCTCTAAGATAATTTCTTAATGCATTCATTAAGGTATACCAAAGGAGGGCTAGTGTGCAAAACCTTCTCCTTTTGGTTTGCATCAACATACTATGCTAATAAATCATTAAACTAACTCTGAGTTTGTTCACTCACTGTCATTTGTTTGCAAAAGCACCAACATAATCCAAAGGTATGAATTAAAGCAAAGCTTTCTGTACAACAGAGATAGGCAACACAGTGTCTGCTCATTCAATTTACCTGAGCCCAAGCTGTAATACACCATTTTTATCCTAAAGAGATTGCTGTTGTACTTTCTGCACTTGTGATTCACTGTATCTGGTAATTTCAAAGGCAAGATCTGTAGATTTGGTGACTGTTAAGTCACTTGATAGCTCAGAGTGAACCATTTAGTTTACTCTAGGATCCAATCACTCATTAGAGTATATTTCAAATGGCAAATTATGCCCTGCTGCAAAAGGCAAGGCTTTGTTCCAGAATTCTAGGAATCTGCTTTGCTCTCTGATACTAGTTCTTCTACTGATGCTATAATAATTTACCACAATTTAGCAACTTAAAACAACTGTGTGGATGACAACAAGCTTTGGAAAATTCTTAAAGAGATGGGAATACCAGACCGACTTACCCGCCTCCTGAGAAATCTGTATGCAGCTCAAGAAGCAATAGTTAGAACCAGACATGGAACAATGGACTGATTTCAGCTGGGAAAGGAGTATGTCAAGGTTGTATATTGTCACTGTGCTTATTTAACTTATATGCAGAGTATATCATGTGAAATGTCAGACTGGATGAAGCACAAGCTGGAATCAAGATTGCCGGGAGAAATATCAATAACCTCAGATATGCATATTAAACCACCCTTATGGCAGAAGGCGAAGGGGAACTAAAGAGCCTCTTGATGAAAGTGAAGGAAGAGCATGAAAAGGCTGGCTTAAGGTTCAATATTCAAAAAACTAAGATCATGGCACCCGGTCCCACCCCTCCATGGCAAATAGGTGGGGAAACAATGGAAACAGTGACAGACTTTCTTTTCTTGGGCTCCAAAATCACTGCAGATGGTGACTGCAGCCATGAAATTTAAAAATGCTTGCTCCTTGGAAGAAATGCTATGACCAACCTAGACAGTGTATTAAAAAGCAGAGACATCAGTTTGCCAACAAAAGTCTATCTAGTCAAAGCTATGTTTTTCAAGTAGTCATGTATGGATGTGAGAGTTGGATCATAAAGAAAGCTGAGTGCTGAAGAACTGATGCTTTTGAACTGTGGTGTTGAAGAAGACGTTTGAGAGTCCCTCACACTGCATGGGGACCCAACTAGTCAATCCTAAAGGAAATCAGTCCTGAATATTCATTGGAAGGATTGATGCTGAAGCTGAAGCTCCAGTTCTTTGGTCACCTTATGTGAAGTGCTGACTCATTTGAAAAGACCCTAATGCTGGGAAAAATTGAAGGCAGGAGGAGAAGGGCACTAGAGAGGATGAGATGGTGGATGGAATGACCAACTCAATGCACATGAGTTTGTGCAAGCTGTGGGAGTTGGTTATGGACAGGGAAGCCTGGCATGCTGCAGTGCATAGGGTCACAAAGAGTCACACATGCCTGAGCAACTGAACTGAACTGAACTGAAAACAACACACATTTATTATCTCACACTTCTACAGGTCACTTATCCAAGCATTGTTTACCTGAGTTCTCTGATAAAGATCTAACTTTGAAATTAAAGTATCAGTCAGACTGAGTTTCTGTCTGGATAATCCAAAGAAGAATCTGTTTCCAAGTATATTCAGATTTCTGGGAGAATCCAGTTCTTTTTTTTTTTTTTATAATATTGAGATTCTCACTCCTTGATGACTGCTTGCCAAGGGCCACTTTCAGCTCCTGGAATATGCCTGCATTCCTTGCTACCTGGTACTCTCTTTTATGAAATCCAGCTATAAAAATCTCCATAATATCAAATCATTTCACATTTTGAAGGAAAGTCTCTCACTAGGAAGAACGTCATTCCTCTTAAGGACTCACCTGATTAGGTCAGGCTCACCAAGGACAATTTCTTAAACTGCTTTTAGAGTAAAATCACTTCAGTAAAATATTTTTTGACATGTGACATAATCATTGGGATGATAGCTCATCAAATTCCCAGGTTCAATCCCCACTCAAAGGGAGAAGTTTATACAAGGATGAGGGCCACTGAGTTTATCTTAGCATTCTATTAATACCTGCCCCACTTTGCTACTGGGGCTTCTCAGAGTCTCAAATCCACAGAATCTCACCAAGTTGCTTTTTGAAACAATTCAAGTTGTTCCCTTAATAGTGTGACATGGAATGTGCAATGGCCTGGCCTTGACTTTAAAGATGATATCTCAGCATGCCTGTACCACTGGTTACTAAATTATTCAGGAATATTTCAGGCCCCTGAAAACTTTCTAAAGTTTATCTCCCTCACTTTGGTATGCATACATCTTACTAAGGCTGAGAGTACTTACTTATGTTCATCAAGTTCAACCAGGATAATACCATTAATACAGCACAATGTTCTATGAAATGTCAGTGCTAACATTTCTGTAGACTCAATTATGAGTGAAAGTAGCATCATTAATCTGGGACAAATGTGGACTCTCATCCATATAAAACAGAAGTTTTGAATACTTTTCTCAAAACAAATTTAGAAACAACTTGTTAAACCAGTAGCTTCTGCTGCTGCTGTTAAGTCGCTTCAGTTGTGTCCGACTCTGTGTGACCCCAGAGACAGCAGCCCACCAGGCTCCCCTGTCCCTGGGATGCTCCAGGCAAGAACACTGGAGTGGGTTGCCATTTCCTTCTCCAATGCAGGAAAGTGAAAAGTGAAAGTGAAGTCGCTCAGTCGTGTCCGACCCTCAGCGACACCATGGACTGCAGCCTTCCAGGCTCCTCCGTCCATGGGATTTTCCAGGCAAGAGTACTCGAGTGGAGTGCCATTGCCTTAGAAATTTTCTGAGTCCTCAGAAGCCCTCTAAGACAATTCTGCTCATTGTACTTTGGCTTAGCCCCCTAATTCAGGGGCTCATACCATATTTCTAAGACATGAATAAAAAGAGTGGTTGTCATTCTACATGACCCCACGTAGTCATTTGCTTTTTGGAGCATATTATAGCTACATCAAGTCAGCTGTGGTTGGTCATTTCCCCTCAGGAATGAAATAGATAGGCTGTTACACAACTATTATCTTTCCACAGAGTCTCAAATTGTTTCATCCAGGTGTAAATGTCTATTTATCTGCTGAAGTTGAAGTAGCAAAAGGGAAGAAGTTCATTGTCACTTCCCATTTCTATACTTTTTTCTTCCTGAAAGTCTTGAGATTCTGTTAAAAGCTATGATCATTGTGTAGATACACGTTTCCCATCAGCATTCCACCCCGCAACAAACTGATTTGATCCATCCATCACTATGAAAACCGTCAGCCAATGTTAGTGAGCAAGCTGAATGGTGCTAGCTTTATTCGGCTGAAGCTGAAGGAATGGCAGTTCCATCAAGTGAGCCAAAATTCAGTTTCCAGGGCTTCGGCATCCCCTTGACTTAGCAATATACCCTTTCAGCAAGCAATTGTGTAGAGAGGCACTGTTGCCCTTCAAGCTTTGTTCTCCTCTTGGCTGAGTAGATTCAGAAAAACTCAGGGGCAGGGTGGCAATCAAAATAGAGGATAGGGCTTTGTTGTTGTTGTTTTAAGTAATTTTGAGGTAAGACAGGCAATTCTCCTTCACTGTGTGTTTCAGAACCTGAGGCTGAGTGTTGTGGGGGTGAGAATGAATAGCCCAGATATGTAAAGGATGGTAGGCTTCCCTCCTATATAACGTCTTATTAATAACATTTTCCCCTCCCCCTTTATCTTCCAGATGTTTCATCCCCTAGAATTGTTTTAGCTTCCTATTGTTATCCCAGTTTGTCCACTCCTGACAATTTTTTCCTACCTGTCAATTCTTTCAGAGTCTGTTTTCTGTATCAGCCATGGAGCTTCACTTGAAGCAAACTGCTCAGGACCTTGGCCCAGAGCCAGCAGACATTCATTTCTTAGTTCATGCATGCCAAGTCATTTCAGTCATGAAGACTCTTTGCAACCCTATGGACTGTAGTCCAACAGGCCCCTCTGTCCATGGGGTTCTCAAGGCAAGAATACAGGAGTGGGTTGTCATGCCCTCCTCCAGGGGATCTTCCTGACTCAGAGATCTAACCTGCATCTCTTAGCTCTCCTGCATTGGCAGGTGGATTCTTTACTGCTAGCACCACTTGGGAAGCCTGCTTGCAATTCAGGAGGAGAACTTTTCTGGTATAATAGGACCCAAATGGAATCAGAGTCTAAGGAAATATCTTTTGCTCCCTGAATTCAGCATGTATTTTTTCCTTCTGATGGGTCAGTCTATCACCTGAGTTAGAAGTGAGGCTCCTATGTAAACCACACCTTACTGTCTGCTTGCATTCACAATTTGAATTCAACATTTAAATTTCAAGCAATTCCTCTAGGGTTGGATGCTCTTACTTTTGAGGGGGATTAGTTATCTTCCTAGGTACTGTTCCCAGGTGGTGCTAGTGGTAAAGAACCCACCTGCCAATGCAGGAAACCCAAGAGATGTGAGTTCAATCCCTGGGTTGGGAAGATCCCCTGGAGGAGGACATGGCAGCCTACTCCAGTATTCTTGCCTGAAGAATCCCATGGACAGAGGAGCCTGGTGGGCTATAGCCCAGAAGGCCACACAGAGTCAGACATGACTGAAGGAACTTAGCGTGCAAGCACACTAGATACTGTTCCATATTTTTTGTCCTGAAAATTTCCCAAAAGATCCTGGTGTTCTCTACAATATTAGGATACTTTAGCACCCTCATTAAAGGATAATGGGCTTTTTATCTTTTGCTATCTCTCTTTAACCTAAACGCTTCTAAAGAATGAGAGAGGATCCAGTGGACTGGATTACCAGAGGTTTGTATCCTTGTAAACAACAATAAAAATGTACCTAATTACTGGTTACCGGCAGTTTTTGTTCCAGTCTCTCATTTCAAGTTGAATGCACATAGCAAAGATTCCTGAGTGATCTACCTTCTCCTGGATACTGCTTCGATTCATGGTAGGTTGGGGCTTGTAGGCAAACAATACATCACCTAGACAACTAGAATTTTCTATGGCCTAGATTCTTGACTCTCAGTGGATCTGGTGATCAGGAATATGATCACTAATACCACCTGTGACCTCTTTGTGCCCAGAGCATGTGTTTCCTGTGTCCAAGGTGGTCCAACTGACCATGATCTCTGTCCTTTCAGGTAGCTTAACTTTAACCTAAGAGATATGTGCCCCAGCCTCAGGGTGACCTAAATGAACCCATTTGCTGTATTTCCAAAGCCATTTCTGGTATAGGAATAATATGTTCTTTGTGAACATCTAACATATTTAATTTTCACTATTGATATTAAGATTCATTTGTAATGTTCTGGTTAGAACACTCATGATTATGGTCCCATACTACCATTACAGTAAGAACTGCATGCATAATAATTTATATTTATATATATTAAATATATACAGTGAGACATTAAATTAAATTAATAATTAAATAAATTAAATATAAACAGTGAGACATTTTTAAATATAAAATTAATCATTATAATCAATGTATAACTGGTAGTAGATGTTGATAATGGGGGAAGCTATGCATGTGTGGCATCAGGAGGTATAATGGAAAATCTCTATAGTTTCCTTTTAATTTTTCTGTGGACCTAAAACTATTCTTAGAACAGATTTGTGATTGCCAAGCAGGAGGGAGAGTTGAGGGGAAGTTTGGAGAGTTTGGGATTAGTAGATGCAAACTATTATATCAGTTCAGTTCAGTTCAGTCACTCAGTCCTGTCTGACTCTTTGCAATCCCATGAATCACAGCACACCAGGCCTCCCTGCCCATCACCAACTCCTGGAGTTCACTCAAACTCATGTCCATTGAGCTGGTGATGCCATCCAGCCATCTCATCCTCTGTCGTCCCCTCCTCCTCCTGTCCCCAATCCCTACCAGCATCAGGGTCTTTCTAATAAGTCAACTCTTTGCATGAGGTGGCCAAAGTATTGGAGTTTCAGCTTCAGCATCAGTCCTTCCAATGAACACAAAGGACTGATCTCCTTTAGGATGGACTGGTTGGATCTCCTTGCAGTCCAAGGGACTCTCAAGAGTCTTCTCCAACACCACAGTTCAAAAGCATCAATTCTTCAGCGCTCAGCTTTCTTCACAGTCCAACTCTCATATCCATACATGACCACTGGAAAAACCATAGCCTTGACTAGATGGACCTTTGTTGGCAAAGTAATATCTCTGCTTTTCAATACACTATCTAGGTTGGTCATAATTTTCCTTCCAGGGAGTAAGAGTCTTTTAATTTCATGGCTGTAATCACAATCTGCAGTGATTTTGGAGCCCAAAAAAATAAAGTCTGACACTGTTTCTACTGTTTCCCCATCTATTTCCCATGAAGTGATGGGACTAGATGCCATGATCTTCGTTTTCTGATTGTTGAGCTTTAAGCCAACTTTTTCACTCTCCTCTTTCACTTTCACCAAGAGGCATTTTAGTTCCTCTTCACTTTCTGTCATAAGGGTGGTGTCATCTGCATATCTGTGGTTATTGATATGTTTCCCAGCAATCTTGATTCCAGCTTGTGCTTCATCCAGCCCAGCATTTGTCATGATGTACTCTGCATATAAGTTAAATAAGCAGGGTGACAATACACAGCCTTGACGTATTCCTTTTCCTATTTGGAACCAGTCTGTTGTCCCATGTCCAGTTCTAACTGATGCTTCCTGACCTGCATATAGGTTTCTCAAGAGGTAGGTCAGGTGGTCTGGTATTCCCATCTCTTTCAGAATTTTCCTCGGTTTATTGTGATCCACACAGTCAAAGGTTTTGGCATAGTCAATAAAGCAGAAATAGATGTTTTTTCTGGAACTCTCTTACTTTTTCCATGATCCAGAGGATGTGGGCCATTTGACCTCTGGTTCCTCTGCCTTTTCTAAAACCAGCTTGAACATCTGGAAGCCTGGGTTCGAGAATTTTGAGCATTACTTTACTAGTATGTGAGATGAGTGCAATTGTGCAGTAGTTTGAGCATTCTTTGGCATTGCCTTTCTTTGGGATTGGAATGAAAACTGACCTTTTCCAGTCCTGTGGCCACTGCTGAGTTTTCCAAATTTGCTGGTATATTGAGTGCAGCACTTTCACAGCATCATCTTTCAGGATCTGAAATAGCTCATCTTGAATTCCATCACCTCCACTAGCTTTTTTCATAGTGATGGTTAGTGATGGTTTCTAAGGTCCACTTGACTTCACATTCCAGGATGCCTGGCTCTAGGTGAGTGATCACACCATTGTGATTATCTGGGTCATGAAGATCTTTTTTGTACATTCTTCTGTGTATTCTTGCCATCTCTTCTTAATATCTTCTGCCTTTATTAGGTCCATACCATTTCTGTCCTTTTTTGAGCCCAACTTTGCATGAAATGTTCCCTTGGTATCTCTAATTTTCTTGAAGAGATCTCTAGTCTTTCCCATTCTGTTGTTTTCCTCTATTTCTTTGCATTGATCACTGAGGAAGGCTTTCTTATCCATCCTTGCTATTCTTTGGAACTCTGCATTCAGATGCTTATATCTTTCCTTTTCTCCTGCTTTTTGCTTCTCTTCTTTTCACAGCTATTTGTAAGGCCTTCTCCAACAGCCATTTTGCTTTTTTGCATTTCTTTTCCATGGGGATGGTCTTGACCCCCCCTCCTGTACAATGTCATGAACCTCCGTCCATAGTATATAGAATGGATAAATAACAAGAAAGGAAAAGATCCTGATGCTGGGAAAAAGCAAAGACAAAAGGAAGAGGGCTGCAGAGGATGAGATGGTTGGATGGCATCACTGACTCAAAGGACATGAATCTGAGCAAACTCTGGGAGACAGTGAAGGACAGAGAAGCCTGGCATGCCGCAGTCCATGGGGTCACAGAGTCAGACATTACTTAGTGATTGAACAACAACAACAAAACAGCAAGATCCTACTATATAGCACAGGAAACTATGTTTAATATCCAGTGTTAAACCACAATTTAAAAGAATATTAAATACATATAAAAATATATACATTATATATGTATAGCTGAATCACTTTACTGTACAGCAGAAATTAACACAACACTGTAAATCAACTATACTTTAATAGAATTTAAAAAAAAAATAAATAAAATTTATCTTAAGTCTTTGAAAACAAAACATTTCAGGCCTGCATGGCTGCCTCAGCTTTCATAATCAAAATCAATCAATGTAATCTACCACACTGAAAGGTTGTTTTTGGTAGTGGTTTTGTTGCTCAGTCGTGTCTGACTCTTTGCATTCCTATGAACTGTACCCTGCTGAGCACCTCTGTCCATGGGATTCTCCAGGCAAGAATTCTGGAGTGGGTTGCCATTTCCTTCTCCAACTGATAGGTTAGGGAAGAAAAATTATTAGACTACAGATTTGGCACAGAAAAAATGGGCAGTATCTAATATCCACTCATGATTTAAAAATAAAACATCTCAGAAAAGCAGTAATACAAAAGAAATTCTTCAATATGATAGGAAACATTCATCCCAAAGCCTTCAAGTAGCATCATACATAACAGTAAGAAAGTGGGCACTTTACCTCAAAACTTGAGGAAAAAATTATTAGAAAGGCTACCCAAGGATAAGGATAAGTGTGTCCTCTCCCAACACCGCAGTTCAACAGCTTTCTGGAAGTCCTTGCTAATGAATTAAGAAAAGAAAAGGAAATAAAAATGGTATGGATTAGAAATGAAGAAATAAAATTGTCTCTATTTGCACATGACAAGATTATGTAAAAATTCCCAAAGAATGGACAAAAAAACTTCAATAACTAATAAGTAAGTGTAGCAAATTCACTGGACAAACACTTGATATATGAGTTGAATAGCAGATTCCCAGGGGATTGTCTCTAGGGTAGAGAAATGGTGATGTCCTGTATGATGCTGTATTATTGAATACAAGGTGGTAAGCATTTGTCAAAATCTCTTGAACTTCACAGTGCAAAAAATAAACCTTATCCTTATTATATGCAAATTTTGAAAAATCATTCAGGAGGTTAAGTGATCTCAGGATGAAACTTAGACTGGAATAAAATGTATTACCACTATAGACACAAGCTCATTGAAAGAGCTGGGGGGTTGAGATGCTGACCTAAGCACCTCTGGAAATGAGTGGAGTTTGTAAGACTAAAGGCAAAGGGAACTGTACATGAATTTGTTCTCTAGTTGATAAAGTATTTTCCCCATGGATATACGGGTTAACAATTCTGAAACTATACATGTCTACTAGAGTTGAGCAAAGTAAATGGATAGTGAATGGTGGGAACCAGGTTTCTTATTGTTGAGTGCAGAGTTACATATATACAAGGGGAAGAAGATAGAATAATAAATGTGGTAATGGATTAGAGTTGGAAACATCAGTATGGGACTTATATTTACCTTCATATAAATACAGATTATTAAACATAGAAATGTTTATAAACATATATGTACACACAACTTAGTATATTCATACATATCACTATGCTTTTTCAGCTGAGAATAAATGGAAGTAATGATAACTTGGGGTAATTAGTACCCTAAGGATTCAGATCTTGGTTTCTAATGCCCCTTAAGGCAATGGCACCCCACTCCAGTACTCTTGCCTGGAAAATCCCATGGATGGAGGATCCTGGAGGGCCGCAGTCCATGGGGTCGCTAGGAGTCAGACACGACTGAGCGACTTCACTTTCACTTTTCCCTTTCATGCATTGGAGAAGGAAATGGCAACCCACTCTAGTGTTCTTGCCTTGAGAATCCCAGGGATGGGGGAGCCTGGTGGGCTGCTGTCTGTGGGGTCACACAGAGTTGGACACAACTGAAGCGACTCAGCAACAGCAGCAGCAGTGCTCCTTGGAGAAATGGTTCATTCTAAGATGGGGTAGGAAATATACAAGATGATTCTGCAGCACCTTGCAGTGTCAGAAAATAAGAAAATATCTGAAAAGCAAACAAATCCCTATCCACAATAATAGAGATATTTCAAAAGGACAGATGGGCGAACTGAAAGTGGTCCAAGGCTGGAAAAATTTGACCAACGTAATTAATAAAGTAGTATTAGAATATAACACAAACTACAAAATATCCATGTGTTCATATTGATATTTAAAATGATTGATAAGTAAATATAAGAGAGTAAATATACTTCCTGTTCAGAATAATTTCAAATAATTTATTTACTTACTCTGCTCTTAAGGAGACAGAGTATTATTTCTCCTTCCTTAACCATGGCTCTAAATATTGACTATCTAACAATACTATGAAATGAGAGGGAGAAAAAAAGAGTAACTTTCAGTGAAGACTGACAAACACTACTTCTAGCCAGAAGATCAAGGTTAACATAAAGAGTATGTGACATACTGAGGCATACTGATAATATATACTCCAATATAATGTGAAGACCATCGCACTTTATGTCTGTGGTTTCCTCTCTGAGACACATTCTGAAAGCCATGAGACAAATTCCAACTCAGGAACATTCTATAAGATCCCTTAGCAGTCTTTCTCAAAACTTTTAAGTTCATAAAAAATGAGGAAAGTCAAACTTTAACAATCAAAGCAACCAAAGAAGACATTATAGTTGACCCTTGAACAAGGGGGTTAGGGATGCTCTCCTGCCACTCACTTTAAAAATGCTCATATAATTTATTATCAGCCCTCCATACACACCATTCTTCCATATCCATGGTTATACATCCTTAGATTTAACCCGACAGGATCATGTAGTACTGTAGTATATAGTTAGTGAAAGAAATCTGTATATGTTGGCCCCCAGACCTCAAATTCATGTTGTTCAAGGGTCAGCTGTACTACTAACTTTAAGGTGGTATCATGTGTGTGATTCTGGAGAAAAAAGAGATTTTGGGAAAAAACTAGGACAATCAGAATAAGGTATATACTTTTAAAGTAGTTGTTAATAATAATTTAATGTAATAATGTATCAGCAATTGTGGCTCATTAATTGTGACTATTGTACTATAGTAATGGAATGTGTTAAATTAAGAAAATGGAATCAGGGGTATATAGGAATTCATTGTATAATCTTTGCAATAACTTTGTAAATGTAAAACAGCTCTAAATTTAAAAAAAATAACATTTATAAAAAATTTTAAACGTAAGTAAAGCAGTTTACTCTAGTATCAATAGCCAGCAACACCTGGGTTAATTTAACAGATTATTTGGGAGACATATATCCTGAAAACTATGGGATATTTCTGAAGAAAATAAAATAAGACTAAATAAATGGTGAGAGGTACAATATTAATGAAGTAGAAAACTCAGTATTTTTGTGATATCAGTTATTTCTCTCCCAAATTCATGTATGGATTTAATGCAATCTTACCAAACAATATTTTTTTAGACACATACAAATATATTCTTGAATGTATTTGGGAACACAAAGAATACAGAAGGGCTAAATTTTGAAAGAAAGAAATAAAGCTGAAGCACATATGCTTTCTGATTTCAAGGCTTATTCTAAAACTACAGTAAACAAGATACCTTGGCAAAAAAAAGAAAATATAGGCATATAGATTAATTGAAAGAAAGGAGGGGGCAGAAATAGATCCATCTTACATGGTCAATCAAATCTTAATAAGATTGCAAAGATAATACAATTGTAAATTAATGATTTTATCAACAAATTGTGCTGGAACAGACAAATATCCCAAGGCAAAATGAATCTTGTTCCTTTCCTAACTCCATAAACAAAAGTATAAATATCACAACATAGATCATAGACAGATAGACACACTAGATCTGAGAGACAGAGTACCTGAAAAACTATGGACAGAGGCTCATAACATTGTACAAGAGGTGGTGACCAATAGTATCTCAAAGAAAAAGAAATGCAGGACAGCAAAATGTTTTTCTGAGAAGGCTGTACAAACAGCTGAGAAAAGAAAAGAAGGTACGAGCAAAGGAGAAAGTAAAAGATATACCCAATTGGATGCAGAGTTCCAAATAATAGCAAGGAGATATAAGAAAGCCTTCTTAAGTGAACAATGCAAAGAAATAGAGGAAAACAATAGAATGGGAAAGACTAGAGATGTAGGCAAGAAAATTAGAGATAACAAAGGAACATTTCATGCAAATATGGGCACAATAATAGACAGATGGTATGGACCTAACAGAAGCAGAAGAAATGAAGAAGAGGTGGCAAGCAGAACTGTACAGAAGAACTGTATGACAAAAGATCTTAATGACCTGGATATCCATGATGGTGTGGTCACTTACCTAAAGTCAGACACCACGGAGTGTAAAGTCAATGAACAAAGTTAGTGGAGGTGATGGAATTCCAGCTGAGCTAGTTAAAATTCTAAAAGATGATGCTGTGAAAGTGCTGTGCTCAATATGCCAGCAAATTTGGAAAACTCTACAGTGGCTACAGGACTGGACAAGTTCATTTTTCATTCCAATCCCAAAGAAAGGTCAATGCCAAAGAATGTTCAAACACAATGTTTATTGTGTTTGATTGTGTTCAAACACAATCGCCCTCATTTCACATGCTAGCAAGTGATGTGCAAAAGGTAACTAGCAAGGTAATCCTCAAAATCCTTGAAGTTAGGCTTCAGGAGAACATAAACTGAGAACTTCCAGATACACAAGCCGAATTTACAAAAGGCAGAGAAACCCTAGAGATCAAATTGCCAACATTTGTTTGATCATGGAGAAGCCAGGAAATTCCAGAAAAACATCTACTTCTGCTTCATTGACTACACTAAAGCCTTTGACTGTGTGGATCCTAGCAAACTGTGGAAAATTCTTCAACAGATGCGAATACCAGACCACCTTACCTGCCTCCTGAGAAACCTGTCTGCAGGTCAAGAAGAAACAGAACTGGACATGGAAAAATGGACAGGTTCAAAATTGGGAAAGGAGTACATCAAACTGTATATTGTCACCCTGCTTATTTAACTTTTATATACAGAGTGCATCATGTAAAATGCTGGGCTGGATGAAGCAAAACCTGAAATTAAGATTTCCCACAGAAATATCAATAACCTCAGATATTCAGATGACACCACCGTAATACAGAAAGTGAAGAATAAGTGAGCTTACGGATGAAGGTTAATGTGGAGAGTGAAAGAGCTGGCTTAAAACTCAACATTCAAAAAAGCTAAGATTATCGTGTCTGGTCCTATCACTTCATAGCAAATAGATGGGGAAAAAATAGAAGCAGCAATAGACTTTACTTTCTTGGGCCCGAAAATCACTGCAGATGGTGACCACAGTCATGAAAAATAAAAACCATATGATTATCTCAATAGATGCAGAGAAAGCCTTTGACAAAATTCAACATCCATTTATGATAAAAACTCTCCAGAAAGCAGGAATAGAAGGAACATACCTCAACATAATAAAAGCTATATATGACAAACCCACAGCAAACATTATCCTCAATGGTGAAAAATTGAAAGCATTTCCTCTAAAGTCAGGAACAAGACAAGGGTGCCCACTTTCACCATTACTATTCAACATAGTTTTGGAAGTTTTGGCCACAGCAATCAGAGCAGAAAAAGAAATAAAAGGAATCCAAATTGGAAAAGAAGAAGTAAAACTCTCACTATTTGCAGATGACATGATCCTCTACATAGAAAACCCTAAAGATTCCACCAGAAAATTACTAGAAATAATCAATGATTATAGTAAAGTTGCAGGATATAAAATCAACACACAGAAATCCCTTGCATTCCTATACACTAATAATGAGAAAACAGAAAGAGAAATTAAGGAAACAATTCCATTCACCATTGCAACGGAAAGAATAAAATACTTAGGAATATATCTACCTAAAGAAACTAAAGACCTATATATAGAAAACTATAAAACACTGGTGAAAGAAATCAAAGAGGACACTAATAGATGGAGAAATATACCATGTTCATGGATTGGAAGAATCAATATAGTGAAAATGAGTATACTACCCAAAGCAATTTATAGATTCAACGCAATCCCTATCAAGCTACCAACAGTATTCTTCACAGAGCTAGAACAAATAATTTCACAATTTGTATGGAAATACAAAAAACCTCGAATAGCCAAAGCGATCTTGAGAAAGAAGAATGGAACTGGAGGAATCAACCTACCTGACTTCAGGCTCTACTACAAAGCCACAGTTATCAAGACAGTATGGTACTGGCACAAAGACAGAAATATTGATCAATGGAATAAAATAGAAAGCCCAGAGATAAATCCACACACATATGGACACCTTATCTTTGACAAAGGAGGCAAGAATATACAATGGATTAAAGACAATCTCTTTAACAAGTGGTGCTGGGAAATCTGGTCAACCACTTGTAAAAGAATGAAACTAGACCACTTTCTAACACCATACACAAAAATAAACTCAAAATGGATTAAAGATATCAACGTAAGACCAGAAACTATAAAACTCCTAGAGGAGAACATAGGCAAAACACTCTCCGACATACATCACAGCAGGATCCTCTATGACCCACCTCCCAGAATATTGGAAATAAAAGCAAAAATAAACAAAGGGGACCTAATTAACATTAAAAGCTTCTGCACATCAAAGGAAACTATTAGCAAGGTGAAAATGCAGCCTTCAGAATGGGAGAAAATAATAGCAAATGAAGCAACCGATAAACAACTAATCTCAAAAATATACAAGCAACTCCTACAGCTCAACTCCAGAAAAATAAACGACCCAATCAAAAAATGGGCCAAAGAACTAAATAGACATTTCTCCAAAGAAGACATACAGATGGCTAACAAACACATGAAAAGATGCTCAACATCACTCATTATCAGAGAAATGCAAATCAAAACCACTATGAGGTACCATTTCACACCAGTCAGAATGGCTGCGATCCAAAAGTCTACAAATAATAAATGCTGGAGAGGGTGTGGAGAAAAGGGAACCCTCCTACACTGTTGGTGGGAATGCAAACTAGTACAGCCACTATGGAGAACAGTGTGGAGATTCCTTAAAAAACTGGAAATAGAACTGCCTTATGATCCAGCAATCCCACTGCTGGGCATACACACTGAGGAAACCAGAAGGGAAAGAGACACGTGTACCCCAATGTTCATCACAGCACTGTTTATAATAGCCAGGACATGGAAGCAACCTAGATGTCCATCAGCAGATGAATGGATAAGAAAGCGGTGGTACATATACACAATGGAGTATTACTCAGTCATTAAAAAGAATACATTTGAATCAGTTCTAATGAGGTGGATGAAACTGGAGCCTATTATACAGAGTGAAGTAAGCCAGAAGGAAAAACATAAATACAGTATACTAACGCATATATATGGAATTTAGAAAGATGGTAACAATAACCCGGTGTACGAGACAGCAAAAGAGACACTGATGTATAGAACAGTCTTATGGACTCTGTGGGAGAGGGAGAGGGTGGGAAGATTTGGGAGAATGGCATTGAAACATGTAAAATATCATGTAAGAAACGAGTTGCCAGTCCAGGTTCGATGCACGATTCTGGATGCTTGGGGCTAGTGCACTGGGAGGACCCAGAGGGATGGTATGGGGAGGGAGGAGGGAGGAGGGTTCAGGATGGGGAACACATGTATACCTGTGGCGGATTCATTTTGATATTTGGCAAAACTAATACAATTATGTAAAGTTTAAAAATAAAATAAAATTAGAAGAAAAAAAAAAAACTTACACAGTGCTAAGTTATATCAATTGTATCTCAATAAAACTAGAAGGGAAAAAAAAAAACAAAAACGCTTGCTCCTTGGAAGAAAAGCTATGACAAATCTAGACGTGCTTTGCCAACAAAGGCCCATAGAGTCAAAGCTTTGGTTTTTCCAGTAATCATGGCAGATGCAAGAGTTGGACCATAAAGAAAACTATGTGCCAAAGAATTAATGCTTTATAACTACGGTGCTGGAAAAGAGTCTTGAGAGTCCCCTGGACTACAAGGAGATCAAACCAGTCAATCCTAAAGGAAATCAACCCTGAATAGTAATTGGGAGGACCGATGCTGAAGCTGAAGCTCTAATACTTTGGTCACCTGATGCCAAGAGCCAACTCGTTGGAAAAGACCCTGATGCTAAGAAACACTGAGGACATGAGGAGAAGGAGCTGACAGAAGATGAGATGGTTGGATGGCATCATTGACTCAATTGCCTGAAGTTTGAGCAAATTCTGGGGAAAAGTGAAGTACAGGGAAGCCAATGTGTTACAGTCCATGAGGTTGCAAAGAGTCAGACACAACTGAGCATCTGAATAACAACAACAATAGAACATAGACTTAAATTTAATAGCTGAATATATAAAACCTTAGAAGTAGGTTAAAATTTATTTTTATATATTCTAGTATTTCTACTATAGTTCCAAATTCACTAACATTTTCTTCCATAGTACTTATTAATCCTGTATTAATGTCATCCAGTGTAGTTTTCTTCTGAGGCATTGTATTTTTATCTTTAGAAGTTTGATTTGGGTGTTTTAATATTGTCTATAGTTCTATTAGGCTCATGCTTCCCTCTACCATAATTTTGTAAATTTATGGGATATATTTGTTCAGTTTAGTTGCTCAGTCTTATCCAACTCCTTGCAACCCCGCAGACTGCAGCATGCCAGGCCTCCTTGTCCATCACCAACTCCCCGAGTCTACTCAAACTCATGTCTATTGAGTCAGAGATGCAATCCAACCATCTCATCCTCTGTCGTCCCCTTCTCCTCCTGCCTTCAATCTTTCCCAGCTTCAGGGTCTTTTCAAATGAGTCATTTCTTTGCATCAGGTGGCCAAAGTATTGAAGTTTCAGCTTCAGCATCAGTCCTTCCAAAGAATATTCAGAACTGATTTCCTTTAGGATTGACTGGATCTCCTTGCAGTCCAAGAGACTCTGAAGAGTCTTCTCCAACACCATAGTTCAAAAGCATCAATTCTTTGGCACACAGAATATATTTGTACTTGTACTTTTATCTACTAATTCCCTTATTTCTATCATTTCTGGATTTATAACTTTTGATTGGTTTTCTCCTTATTATAGTCATTTTTTTTTCCTGCTTATCAGCATGTTTGGAAATTTTTGATTGGATGCCAGTCATTATATTTGAAATTTTTATTTTGGAGCCTGATTTTGTTTTTTTGTTATTACATCACTTTAAATATGTTTAGGCCTGGATCTGGGATTTATTTAATAACTCAGGAACAATTAGCTATTTCTCAGAATTGAGCTTAAGTTTTGTTATACAGGACCAGAGTGGGCCTTTAATCTATATCTCCTTGTTACTCCATAAATTGAGGAGGCATTGCCACTCTGACTAATGAGAACATAAACTATAGTCGGCCTTCTAGTGTCTCCAGTGATTTTACCGCCTGCTCTCTTTTTCATGATTCTTTTCTGGGCTTGGTTGATTTTCCTATGTCCAACATTGTTCATTATCCAAGTGAAGATTCAAAGGAAATATTCTGTAGGTATCCAGATCTCTCTCTTAATGTAAATCACTTCTCTCCTGTGCTAGGCCTGATGAATCATAATGTCTGCACTACCCCAAATCTTAAAAATTCCATATTATCAACATAGGGAGGCTTCCAGACTCTATTTGTTTTCCTGTGCTTATTTATTTTGTCTACTCAATAATCATAAGTTTATGCTATATTTGGTTCAAGTATGCTTCTATATTTTGTCTCAATTATTATTTGTTTAAGGCAAATGGACATACAGGTTATTCCATCACATCTGGAAGTGAAAATTCAAATTTGATGGGTTTTTAAAAAATATTCACTTTCATACAACCATCACCTTCATCAAGATGTAGATTAGCAATAAATAACAAATAAAATTTTTAAAGTGAGTATTACTTCATGGTATAATTTGGCTATTAATTTTTTTCTGTACATTGCAATTTTTCCTTAATGACTCCATTATTTTGTAATTTAAAAAATATTTAAATGTAATTATAAAACAAAAATACTATATTTCACAGTTTATATGATTTCTCTGTCTTGTTAAAACATTAAATTTACAAGATATTTTCCATATAGTTTGTCAACAAAGCATATTTAAACATTAATAATGCCAAAAATAAATTAAATTCCCCAGCTTTGTTAGTATTTTACAAATAATAGATATTTTGCACAATAACATTTTTGTGTTATTTTTTAATATACTAAAATTTCCTGGAAGAGGGCATGGCAACCTGCTCCAGTTTTCTTGCCTGGAGAATCTCATGGACAGAGAGGCCTGGGTGGGCTACAATCTGTAGCATGACTGAAGGGACTTAGCCTGCATGCACACATACTAAAATTTAATATGATTTCCATTTGTATCTAATTTTATTATTTAAGTAATAAAAGCATTTATTAATTTTTCTGCAATCATATTTCTGTTTTATTTCTGAAATTCTGAAAAAAGAACTGATTGAAGTGAAAACATTCCCTTTAATAGAATTATTTTTTAAGCTCGAGAAACAGAAGAATATGGGCAAAATCTTTATATAAGAAAATCCAGCAATAATGAAAACAAAGAAATCTATCATTGTAGAAAGTGTAATTGTACACTTTCTTAATGATTAAACTAATGATTTAATGCTTAGAATTTAAAGGCTTCATAGAACTCCTCAAGCAAACAAACAAACAAAAATACTTTGGCTATGGGTTCTACTTCTCAACAACAGCATTAGCTTGAAATTTATGTTGGAATATACTGTCTTTATTATATTAAGATTCAAATCCCTCAAGTGTTGTAACTTAACATGTAATGTAGGCAATTGAGTTATAATTCAATTATTTGTCTTATGTTTAATGCTTAAAGTTTGAAATCCTGCTACCAAGAAGGATGAGGTCACTGACTTATATAAATTTACATACACATACATATAAGTTAAATAAGCTAAATGAACTAATCAGTTTAATCAAACTAAGAAATTTCATCTTTAACTGAGCCAAGGGAAACGTTTAACATTGTTTTTTGCCTGACTGCTAATTTAGTAATAAATCTACAAATCTAGAAAAGGTATCACATTTCAAGATAATCTGAATTTTGGTTTGTGTAGGCATAATGATGAAATAAAATGACACTGACTGCATAGCCACATTACATGATTTTGAAACATTCATGATTATTTAAACAGAGACAGAATAATTCAATGATTATTTAAATGGAGACAGAAATTTTAGAAATGTCTGTATATGTATTTTAAAAATACTAGTTATCAGGCTGTGGAGACTGATTGATTATCTTTTACTTATTGTATCTGGAAATGCCTCAGTTTTCTACATAATAGTTACAAATCTCCAGTTATCTGTAACTTGGTGACTTAAGGTTAAAAGTGAAGGTAAATGTGCCTCATATATCATGATATTACTTATATCAGTTAAATTTTGCAAAGGTACAGTGTGGAAACACTTTTTTTACTCAATAAGCAACAAAAGAAAGTAGAAAAATTTCTATATTATTTTGTACTTATTTACTTGTATAAATTCGTAAATCTCTCACAGCTTGTTCCAGAGAATAATAAAAGAAAAACATGTTCAGAATTACTTTCTCTGTTTGTAATAGTGTGTTATTATGAGCCATTTCTTTTCCTGCTTTGGAAAGAGGTTGTGAAAAAATATTCTTTGGTTTCTATTACAATGCCAATTCCATTTAATACCAATGCCAAGTTAATACATATCTGTGCTTCTTTAATCATTCAATCAGCCATTTCTAAATCTCTCAAAGACTATTAACTCACTTTTTGTATTGTTGAAATGCTACTGAATACTAGAATTTTTGAAGGTGACTTGAAAATTTACATCACTATTATTATATTTTTTGTTCATTCCTTAAACATGTATAATTAAACAAGCCAGTTTGTCAACCTGATGTATTCTCTTTTATAATTGTGAAGCAAAGTTCTTTTAATATTTCAGAGGGCATATAATTAACTTTGCCATAGGCTTATTTTTACCCTGTGCCTCATGCATACTATTAGTTTTACGCTGCCATACACCATAGAGCATGTCAAACTCAGCTTAACATTATATCCAATGCTAGTATTTGGCTCTCTTGGTTATGACATAGTAAATTTTATAAACACATCATATTTAATAAAACAATGTTTATTCTGTACTACCGTGTTTAATTCATGGGTTGAAAAACACATCCCAAGAATCAACAGAGCTTAGGTTCAAATAGCAATAATAGCCTTCCATAAGCCTAGGTCTTGGTTTCCCACCAAATGCACATTTTTAAGGAAATTTGATTTTAAGAAAGATAAAATTATGTGAAATATTGATAATTAAAATATTTACAAAAAGTAAAAGTATAACTATATTTCCTTTAAAAATACTTTCTAGAAATTAAACAAAATAATTGTTTTATAAAAATTAGAATACCAAATAAAAATCTTTACAAGTTTTGAAAATATAACCCATCGCATTGGTGGTATATTTTCCCAACAATTAACAGTTTCTAAAATACATCTCAGCATATTTTGTTGTCTTTGAGAAATAACAGGCCTTGTATAAGTCAACCTTTACAAAAAGCATCAAAAACAAAACAAAAGCAATTTTAAGTACTTTTTTCCCATCCCTGTCCCAGAGAAGATTAAGTAAGTAATCTTCTTACTTAAAAGAGTGTATCCTGTCTTTTTCACACAGAATATAAATAAAAATTGAACAGAATTATGGAACAGTTCATTGACCACTCTAAAACATATTTTAACCAATTAATCCAGCAGAAACATTTGTTAATAAGATAAGGAAACAATTCATAAAAGTAGGTATGCAGTTGCTCATAAGTACATGAAATGAAAGTGAAAGTCACTCAGTCATGTCCAACTCTTTGCAACCCCATGGACTATACAGTCCATGGAATTCTCTAGGCCAAAATACTGGAGTGGGTAGCTATTCCCATCTCCAGGAGATCTTTCTAACCCAAGGACTGAATGCAGGTCTCCTGCATTGCAGGCAGATTCTTTACCAGCTGAGCCACCAGGTGAGCCCTGCTGCTGCTAAGTCACTTCAGTCATGTCTGATTCTGTGCAACCCCAGAGACAGCAGCCCACCAGGCTCCCCTGTCCCTGGGATTCTCCAGGCAAGAACACTGGTGTGGGTTGCCATTCCCTTCTCCAATGCATGAAAGTGAAGTAGCTCAGTCATGTCCGACTCTTAGCGACCCCACGGACTGCAGCCCACCAGGCTCCTCCGTCCGTGGGATTTTCCAGGCAAGAGTACTGGAGTGGGTTGCCATTGCCTTCTCTGAGGGAACCCCTAGTAGATGAAATAATATATAGTAAAACTGCTATTAGGAAAATAAAAATTAAAGTAAAATCAATTTAAGATTTTACTATTTTATTAGTAAAGCTATTTGATTAGTAATATCAAGTAGTGCCATGAATGTGAAGAATAAGAATTGACCTTTATTATTGATGGGAGATACAGGGAGGCCTGGCCTGCTATAGTCCATGGGGTCACAAAGAATCAGACGTGACTGAGTGAACTGAACTGAACTGATACATACACGGATATAATCTCCGTATCACCTGGGGAAGGAAATTACACAAAAATTGTTAAAATACACCTGGGAAAAATATCTGTATATGGGAAATATATTTATGTATATAGCTAACACTGCTGGCTCAGCAGTAAAGAATCAGTCTGCAATGCAGGAGACCACAGGTAATGTAGGAGAAGCAGATTCGATCCTTGAATTGGGAAGATCCAGGAGAGGGGGAGAAGGAAAAAAGAAAATGGCAACCCACTCCGGTATTCTTGCCTGAAAAATTCCATGGAGCTTGGCAGGCTACAGTCTGCAGGGTCACAAAGATTCAGACACAACTTAGTGACTAAAGTGAAAGTGTTAGTCACTCAGTTCTGTTTGACTCTTTGTGACTCCACAGATTGTAGCCTACCGTTCTCCTCTGCCCATGGAATTTTCCAGGCAAAAACACCAGAATGGGTTCCCATTTCCTACTCCAGAGGATCTTCCTGACCCAGGGATTGAATCTGTGTCTCCTGTGTCACCTGCTTCATAGGCAGATTCTTTACAGTTTGAGCCAACAGGAAAGTCCATTTTATTCATAATCTAAATAGAAGCCATGGTGTATAACTATGATCACCAACTAAATGGCAGGAACAATGCTAAGTTACTTAAAAGGATTAATATATTTACTTCTAGAAAATGACCTGTGACATAAGTACAATTATTATCTACATTTTACAGAAGAAGAAACTAAGAGAAATTAAAACATTTGGTTTGTATCAAGCAGGCAACATGTGTGGAGATTACAATTCCAAAATAGTCCCTCAGATATTTATACGATGAAATATTATGGAAGAGCCAAAGGAAGTGATAACCAGATTATATGTATTGAAAATAAGAGCTCTAAGTGAAATAAGTCAGATTGAGAAAGACAAATACTATATGATCTCACTTACATGTTAGTCACTCAATTGTGTCTAACTCTTTGTGACCCTGTGGACTGTAGCCCACCAGGCTCCTCTGTTCATGGTAATTCTCCAGGCAAGAATACTAGAGTGGGTAGCCATTTCCTTCTCCAGGGAATCTTCCCAACCCAGGGATTGAACCCAGATCTCCCACACTGCAAGCAGATTCTTAACCATATAAGCCACCAGGGAACTCCAATGATGTGGAATCTCAAAAACAACCCAACAAAACTCAGAGATACAGAGAAGAGATTGGTGATCCCCATAGGTGAGAATGTGGCGGGGGGTGGGGGGGGGCGGGGAATGAGTGAATGTAGAAAAAAGTAGACAATAGGTATAAACTTCCAGGTATAAAATAAAATAAATATGTCCTGGAGATGTAATGTACAGCATGGTGACTATAGTCATAACACTGTATTATATATTTGAAAGTTTCTAAGAGATTATATCTTTAAAGTTCTCATCATAAGAAAAAATATATAACTTAATGGGGTGATGGCATGTTAACTAAATTTACCATGGTGATCGATTCTCAGTATATACAAATATCAAATCATTATGTTATATACCTGAAACTAATGTGTCCATTATATCTCAATTAAAAAAAAAAAAAAAAAAACTATTGCAGTGGCAAATACTAGAGAGTTTATTTACATAGACTTATTCATTATTAAAACCCACAATTAATGAGTGCTATGAAAATTTATAGAAAAAAAAAAGAATTGTTATTACTTAAATTCCACTAATAAACTAATTTTAAAGTGACTTTCCAGATATTCTACTACTATTCTTGCATAAGCTCCTGATCTAGTAATATTTTGTAGAAGAAACTGTGTGTGTCCTGCTTATTCTGCCAAAGGGAACTCGAGAGCCTGTACATTAGACAGTTGACATCACTGAATTCATGTGATGTGAATTACACTTACACTCAATTCTGTAACCCCTGACTTTCTTCCACTAAACTCCTTTACTCTTTAAAATAGCTAGAGGATCTTCTCTTTATTCTTTTCTTCCCCAGCTTTTCACTTCTTCCCAACAAGGATTCTGGTAATACATTGTCAATAGCAAAGTTTTTATAATAAAACAATGATTTGGGATATGGAAAATGATATTAAATGACACATATTCTCCTCCTGTGACTGTGATAAGAAAGCATTCTGTTGTGTCCTTTATTCTAAATCCCCAAGTACCATTGAATTCAGAGGTGGTGGTGGTGTAGTCGCTAAATCATGTCTAAGTCTTGTGACCCCATGGACTGTAGTCCACCAAGCCCCTCTATACACGGAATTCTCCAGTCAAGAATACTCGAGTGGGTTGCCATTTCCTTCTCCAGGGGATCTTTCTGACCCAGGGATCAAAACTGAGTCTCCTGCCTTGGCAGGTGAATTCTTTACCACTGAGCCACCAGGGAAGCCCATTGTATTCAGAGTAAGGATATAATCTTGAGTTCAGCTAAAATGATGAATGTGATTCTTCTCCTTAGGCAAACTGCTTAACAATACTCTTGTAGTCCTACAGTAAACATCATCCCTCCCCCAGCTTGGTTTCAAAATAAAATAAAAAGTTCAGAAAATACTCAGATGTTTTTAAAAGAGAGGGAGGCAGCAATTTTTTTCTACTACCGACTGAAAATCATATGACTAACTTCATCCTCTTTATCTTCTTTCCTCAGTCACTTTCCATTTTGTCATAATATTGACAAAAGTTTTTGAAAAAAATAAAACAAAACCTCACACAGAGAGATAATACAGTAAGAACCATTATTTAAAGGTAGGGGGAGGAAAAGTCATATCTAAAAGGATAAAAAAGTTAAAAGAGTTATTGGTGAAAGAAGTTTAAAAATACCAGGGAGATTTCTTTTAATTGTTGAAGGTAAAAATATTAAGAAACAAATCAAAGAGTAATACAAAGTTAAGAATAAAAGATTTTCTAAATAAAATTTGAGACATAAAAACAAGGGGAAGACTAAAGACTAAGACATTATCAAAGGGATAATTAAAATATATAAAAAGATACTAGGGTTCTATGTGAACATTAAGATTGCATAAAATAATGACACAAGAGAACAAAGGAGGAAAACTTTTGAGTTCAATAATAGATATAAATGCAATGGACATAAATTTGGGCAAACTTCGGGAGATGGTGAGGGACAGAGAGGCCAGGTGAACTGTAGTCACGGGGTCGCAAAGAGTTGGACATGACTGGGTAACTGAACAAAAACAACAATAGATGCAAACACTAAAGTCATATATTCAGGAAAATGTTTGAAATATGAGTAAAATGCATGCTTACTTTGATTTGTTAGAAAAATAACAAACAAAATACACATTCTAAAAGCTTTTTTCTTATTAATAATTTTATATGCTGTTTGATTTTTATCTGCAGTCTTGATTTCTTATTTAGGCCAAATATAAATAAGAAACAAATAAAGTTCTAATTATTCACATATGGGATAGCATTTCCTCCAAATCATAACAAATCAATTATAAAATGAATTACAGACAGAGGACATGCATTTTTCCACCCTTTGAGAAAAGTCTCTAATGTGAATGAACCAAACCCAATGCTTGATCTTACAATGTGAATGAAAGTTACTAGGGCTGAATCCCTCCATGAAAGGAATGGTAATCCACTCTAGTATTCTTGCCCAAAAAATTCCAAGGACAGAGGAGCCTGGTGGGCTACAGTCCATGGGGTCACAAAGAGTCAGACAAGACTGAGCATGCAGACAGCACAACAGCAGTACACGAAAAACATGCAAGCAAAATTCTTGTCTTCCTGTACTACATGAATTAAATGTGAATAAAACTGAACAGATATGTATATAGATTTATACATACACCTATATATGAACCTTGCCATATATACATATGTGTGTGTATATTATACGTAGGTAAAGTATTTCTAGTCACTAGGGACTGAAATATTGACTGCACAACATGAAGCTTTACATATTCATTTCTTAAAGAGATAGAAATAATACCATACAGTATAAATCAACAATGGCCTGCATTTGGAAACCCAATCAAAGTTCACAGTCCTTGGGTTATTGTAAAACATTAAGAAATAAAAGAGTTGTGCCACAGTAAAAAGACCAAGAAGTGATTTCAAAAAGATTTCAAACAGGGTAATTATAAAATTAATTGATTGATTTCTCTCCATATTCAAGGGTAATTATAAAACTAGGATACCTAAAACCTCTAAGAAAATGTTTTAATTTTTTTAATGAAATAAGAAAAAAACAAACAAGCAAAAAAAGAAAAAAAAAAAAAATCACAGCCATACCCTCATTCTTTTCTTATCCATTTACCAAAGTGAAGAACACTGTGGAAGGGAAGGAACTGATTTCAGAAAAATGTTAAGAATCTATATCTAGGCAAGTTAATTTTAAGACAGATTTAAGACATGCTAGTGGATATGTTAATCATGTACTAGAATACACCCAACTGGAATTAAAATGAGTCATACAGTCATTATTATATAGGTGCTGTTTAAAAAGAAAAAGGCCACGTGAAAAGTAAGTATAAAAGAGGAAAAACAGATCTGAGGCCTAATCCCCAGAGATTTCAACATTTAGAAGTCTAAAAGAGATTTAAAAGTGAGAGAAAAATTAAGAAGACATAACATCAAACAATGTGCTAAAGAATCCTTAATTATCTTTAATTGTACAGTTTGGATTATTTATAGGTGGATATGACTGCTACTCATTTACTCACATATAAATATTACTTCTGCCCATACACAGAGATTTTCTTACCCTAAACATCATTATATAATTTGCCTTTTGATTTTGTCTGAAGTTGGCCTCAATATCATGTTGAATATATGGATTTAAGTTGTGATGATAACTTTTGATTATTTTTATGCCCTGTAGGTAAGTTTTCTCTTTTTAGTTCTAATAAGTCTTTGAAAGGCTAAGGCCTAAGGGAAAGTAATTAAATAAACCGTTTTACTTGTTTCCTATTTTTTATGTTTTTAAACAGAATAATTAGATGATTTCTATTTGTTTTCACATTTGGGGCTATTTTTAGAACTTAATAGATGGAATATTGTCAGTTAATAATAAAACATTTGAGCAAGAAGTTTTTCTACACTGCCCGTTTTTAAAATCCCCTGGTTAATGACATCTTAGATTATAATCATAATCTAATTTCTCTAGAGGATGAGTGAGTAACTTTTAATATTTTAATGTTATCGCTTAAAAAAAAAAACTGAACTCAATGTGGGAAGAAGAGGATTTAAACATGAAGCCAATTACATCTCTATTCCTTCTGTCAGAGGAATTAAATTGGGATTAATGAGTGCTTTGAGGCATTTTTTAAAAAACACTTTCTTGAGGTGAAAAGGATATGCAAAAAAAATGAACATATTTTGAGTACATTATGACTTTTGACAAATTAATAGATTTGAGAAAACTTCAGCACACCAAGAAAATGAACATTTCCTTCACACCCCAAATTTCCTAGTACCTCTTTGTAACCCGTTTTCCCCCTCAACATCATTCATAAACAATCATTGTTTTGCTTTCCTTTATTACAGATTAAAGTGCATATTTTAGGGATTCCCTGGTAGCTCAACTTGTAAGGAATCCACCTGCAATGCGGGAGACCTGGGTTTGATCCCTGGGTTCGGAAGATCCCCTGGAGAAGAGAATGCCTACCCACTCCAGTATTCTGGCCTGGAGAATTCCATATAGTCCACAGTCTGTAGAGTCCATGGGCCGCAAAGAGGGACAGGAATGAGCTACTTTCACTTTTCACCCAACATATGGATTCAGAAAAATACTCTCTACTTTTGCTTCATTCATGTACTTGCTTGTATCATTAGTTGCTCCCTTTCTAATGTTGAGCAGTCTAACATTTAATGGATATACCACAATTTACCCATTCACTTTTTATGAACATTTGGTTTGATTTCAGATTTCTTCTATTGAAAATAAAAATGTATGGAAGTTTTTGTACAAGTCTTTGTATGGATATTCACTTTCATTTCTTTTAGGTAGTTAGCTAGCAGTAGAAAGTTAGGTCACATATAGATGGATATTTAACTGTTCAAGAAACTGCCAAATTGTTTTTCAAAGTAATTGTAATATTTTACAATCCTACAAGCAATGTAGAAGAGTACTAGTTGCTCTTCATCCTCACCAATACTTGGCATATTCAGTTTTTGCTTTGTTATTTTGTTTTATTTTTATTAACACTATTACTATTAGTTTAGCCTCTAATGTTTGCTTAGTCATATAATGATTTTATTTGCTTTTCTTGATAACTAATGACACTGAATCTATGCTTATTGATCATACATATCTCTTCTCTTATAAAGTTTCTGTTCACTTTTACCCTTTTTTATTGAACTGTTTTCCTCATTAGTGAAGTATTAGAATCTTTATTCTGATCACAAATTCATTGTCTAATATGTGTGGCCATTAATTCTGCTAATGTGACTGGCTCTTTCATTTTTTAAATGATGTATTCTAAACATCAAACTCTAAAATAATATTTATCATGAAATTTGATGCATCAAATTTTAATAATGCCTCATGCCTTTTGTTTCAAATCTAGGAAAGTAATGTCTACTCCAACATAGAAAAAAATGATCTCCTACTTTTGTTTGAAAGTTTTACACTTTCAGCTTTTATACTTAAGCCTATGATCCATTTTGAGTTAATTTTATGATTATAATATGAGGTAAGGGTCTATATTTGAATACAGTTTCTTCTTTGAAACATCTGGTCAGCTTTGTCAAAATGAACTGACAATATAATGTGTGTGTATTTCTGGACTCCTTTTTTTCTCCCTCCATGTACAATGTCTACTTTTTCACCACTACCAAACTATCTTGATTATCGTAGCTATAAAGAACTTTTACTAATATAGTATAACTAAAGATTTTGGAAGTAACTTCAGAGTATCAAAACTATGCTCACATCCAAATTTAGATCCATCTGTCATTGATTCAAACACAATTAAATTGGATTGTGCATAGGTAGAATCAAGGGAGATGAATGGGCAGCCGTGCAACTCTTCCAATTACCCAATGCCTAAGTTGTCTATTCTTTAATCCAAAATTTTTAATTATCTTTATGCTTTATCTAGAGTTTCAGAAATAAGACATTCTTTTTTTCTTCTAGTCCTATCTGCTCTTTATCCTCATTTCTCCAGCATATTGGAATTCAATGCTTTTTTTTCTATATTGTAATTATACATTTCACTATAAACCATTCCTTGGATATTAGTTTGTATCATCTGTGAGCTAAATTTCATCTTCTTCCTAGAAAATAAACTACTTGGATCCTCCTACTTGAACTCAGTTGAGAAACAAATTTACTATGATCCATCCCAAGTCTACCAGGTCATTATGTGTACTTGCTAAAATAATAATCCTTCCACATAAAATTTACATAGAATCTGAAATTGAAAATCAGTAATTCAAGTCAACTCTCTCACTGCAATGGTGAGAAAACTGGACACTATTCATTTTCTTCATTCATTTATTTAGTTCACATTTATTGAAATCAATAGTATTGTCATGCAATATGCTCAGGGCTACAATTACAAAGAGGGAGCACAACTAGATATAAAACAATAAGTTCTGTAGTGGAAATTTCATGTTTAAGATATCTTTGAAATATCCAAGTCACAGGTAAATTAAGGAATAAGACATATATGTGTTTGTGATAGAGCTGGTAATGTAGAAAACAAAATTCGCCCAGATAAGAGTCCTACAGAATCTATATGAACATGGGCTTTTGAATCTCACATAATAGGATTAGCACCGCCTCATTCCTGGTATAAGAATTGGTACTTTCTTCTACTATATCCATGTTATACATGACTGTGCCTGCTTTTTGTTTGTTTGTTTGCAACAAAAGTCTTTTAGTGTTAAAAGAAGATAGAGGCAATTGACACATCTGAAAAATGTAGCATCGGTTGCCACTGTCTGATTGAAACACTAGGGCTTCCCTTGTGGCTCAGGTGGTGGAAAATCCACCTAATTCAGGAGACCTGGGTTCAATACTTGGGTTGGGAGATATTCACTCCAGTATTCTTGCCTAAAGAATTCCATGGGCAGAGGAGCCTGGTGGGTTGCAATCCATGGGTTGTAAGAGTTGGACAGTATTGAATGACTGCTGGTAGAATATGTGTAAATATTTTAAATTTTGGATTACATTAGAATCTAGTGTGATAAAAATGCAAAATGAAGGCTCCAATCACCAAAATCAGGTTTATAAGAGCCATAAAACTGAGGGAAGAAAAGAGCTTGGGATGTAATACTTAAAACCCATAATCATCTAATAGGGAATTAGGGCAAGATGTCCATTTCAGGAAATGTAGAATTATCTTAAATAAATGGTTGATCTCAATACTCTTTGCAGGCTGATAGTTGTGAACAGAGTCCACAAATTGATACAGGGTTATTATATTTTTAAATGTGGACATTACAGATTAATTCTATTCAGTTAATGTTGCCATTAAATTCCTCCATTTTTCTATCATGGAAAAACTAAAATCTAAGTACTCTACTTACAATGCAGTTCACAAAATCACATGGAATTAAGCTAGGCAACTATGTAGCCTCTTTACCACCGAGTTTTCTATGAAAAGTGAAAGTGAAATTGCTCACTCGTGTCCGACTCTTTGCGATCCCATGGACTGTAGCCTACCAGGCTCCTCAGTCCATAGAATTTACCAGGCAAGAGTACTGCAGTGGGTAGCCATTTCCCTCTCCAGGGGATCTTCCCAACCCAGGGATCAAACCCGGGTCTCCTGCACTGCAGGCAGACGCTTTACCATCTGAGCCACCAAGGAAGCCAAAAGAATCAAAAAGTTATGTCCACATCATCTTTCTGAAGCAATGTCATTGTTTCTCAAATACCCAGTATATTTTATCTGTCTTTACTTTTTTATCAGTGTTCCTATCTTTACTCAGAGTGAAAAAGTATGTCCTTAATCCATGTTTACAAGTACTTGATATTTACAGGTAGATTTAATGTTCCCAGGTAGACTTTGTTCACTCTAGCTCATAAAATTTGAGTTATTTAAATCCTTTCTCATTAGTCTGTTTATTCACTCTCTTAATCTCTCATATTGCTTTTGTGTGAGCTTCTGGTTTTCATTTATCTATGAATTCCCAGGATTGGAATGTCTGTAATCAAATGTATTCAAGCAGGTTGAGTTCACATAAAATCAGACAAATCATTATCATCATTCTTGTCAAGTTGATAAAAGTGATACAGATTTTTTTTAAAGTCTTTTATATTATTTGCTAATATTTTACTATTATGGAGCATTTGTATAGCATGTTATCTGCTCAGCACCAAATTTTGTTTTATGCATATGCTCCATATTTTTATCTATTTGCTTAATTTCTTGGTATTGTTGAAAATCCTCTAGTGCCCATTTCGGAGATTAGATCAGTTGCCTAAATTCTAAAATAGTTATTACTTCTGAAATTCATTAAGTATCTGAAAAGCTGTAAAGATTCCTCATTCATATAAAGATGTAGTAATTACTTTAAAAGGTATCAGTTGCAACAGTTGTAAAGAAGTTACAGGACAAATATAAATAAATTACTTTTTAAAGATGGGAATCCCTTTAATCTATTCTCTGAAAAAAAAATACTGTAAAAAGCCAATTGATTTTAAATATCTCAAAAGCTTAAGTATGCAATTACGTGTTGAGATTTTAATTTGCAATCTTTTTGTTGTTATTGAAATATACTCATGCAAATCTTTTTTTAAAGAGAACATAAGTTATGATAAAGCAATAATGGTATTTAGACTTGAAAGGAAAGCCTTCTTCAGGGCTTCATTATGTTACAGTGATACTAAAGATAATTTTGTCAATTGATATCACTTTTATCTCAGACATTCTATTTCATTTTAAGCTCTGATTAGTTTATTTCTCATACACTGATGGGAGTTAATGGATATTTATAGCCTTAGAATTGTATGAAAATAAGTCAAACTTTTATTTGAAAAGAAAAAAATTCACTTGTGCTAATGAGTCATGTTCTCTATGATTACTAACAAAAACACGGGGGAAAGATAACAGAAAGCAGAAGCTGTACTTTTTTTATAGATTGCTTATAAAAATTAGGTCTCAAAATCAAACAGCAACCAACTTGAGGTGCCCAGGAAAAACAAGAAGTATTTACAAAGAAAGCATTTCCCACTCACAATTTAGGAAAGGGTAGTAGACAGAGAGGTTGGATTTGAGGAATAATTAAAAACTAGAAAACATCTCCAGGTCCCTTCATCTAAGCAGCCTCAGTATTAGAAAGGATAATCAAAGGCACTTCAAAGTTTATATGGGGATATTGTAACTAATTTTCAATTTTTATTGTAATATCTCATGTTACACTGCTATATATATGAAAGGCTGACAACCACAGAATATTAGAATAAACTAAGACTCAGAAATGACTTACTAGTTGATTCTAAGAATAAAACAGAGTTAGCATTGAAATGGGAAAAACATTATCTGGCTCTCTTTTTAGAATCCTAAAGTTGAGTCTTGTGAAACTGGATGAAAGAAGATCTCCTATATCTTCCCCTGTGGATGCGCTCTTACTGAGTCCTGCAAGAAATAAATACATTTCCAAAACCTCCAGGAGAGTTGCTGCACTTTTGTTTTTTTAAACTGAGTATACTAATGCAAAAGAATATTCAAACTACTGCACAATTGGGCTCTTTTCACATGGAAGCAAGGTACTACTCAAAATCCTTCAAGATAGGCTTCAATAGTATATGAACAGAGAAATTTCAGATGTACAATTTGGATTTAGAAAAGGCAGAGAAACCAGGTATCAAATTGCCAACATGCATTGGATCATAGAAAAAGTAAAGGAATTCCAGAAAGAAACATTTACTTTTTCTTCATTGATTATGCTAAAGCCTTTGACTGTGTGGATCACAACAAACTATGGAAAATTATTAAGAGATGAGAATACCAGACCACCTTACCTGTCTCCTGAGAAACCTATATGCAGGTGAAGAAGCAACAGTTAGAATCAGACATGGAACAACAGACTGGTTAAAAATTTGAAAAGGAGAACATCAAGCCTGGCTATTGTCACCCTGCTTATTTAACTTATATGCAGAGTACATCATGCACAAGGGAAGGCTGGATAAAGCTCACACTGGAATCAAGATTGCCAGGAGAAATATCAATAACCTCAGATACGCAGATGACACCACCCTTGTGGCAGAAAGCAAAGAGGAACTAAAGAGCTTCTTGATGAAAGTGAAAGAGGAGAGTGAAAAAGCTGGCTTAAAACTCAACATGCAAAAAACTAAGATCTTGGCATCCAGTCCCATCACTTTGTGGCAAATAGATGGGAAAACAATGGAAACAGTGACAGATTTCATTTTCTTGGGCTCCAAAATCTCTGTAGATGGTGACTGCAGTCAAAAGAGGCTTGCTCCATGGAAGAAAAGCTATGACAAACCTAGACAACACATGAAAAAGCAAAGACATTATTGCCAACAAAGGTCCATCTAGAAAGCTATGGTTTTTCCAGTAGTCATGTATGGACGTGAGAGTTGGAATATAAAGAAAGCTGAGTGCCAAAGAATTGATGGTTTTGAACTGTGGTGTTGGAGAAGACTCTTGAGAGTCCCTTGGACTGCAAGGAGATCCAACCAGTCCTTCTGAAAGGAGATCAGTCCTGAGTATTCATTGGAAGGACTGATGCTGAAGCTGAAACTCCTACACTTTGGCCACCTGATGGGAAGAGCTGACCCACTGGAAAAGACCCTGATGCTTGGAAAGATTGAAGGCAGAAGAATGGTGTGACAGAGGTTGAGAGGGTTGGATGGCATCATTGGCTCAATGGACATGAATTTGAACAAACTCTGGGAAATAGTGAAGGACGGGGAAGCCTGGCATGCTGCAGTCCACTGGGTCACAATGTGATGGACGGGACTTAGCAAGTGAACAACAACAACCAGCCAAAGAAATTCAGGCTTTTGATGATGCTGAGAGTCCCTATTTGAGAACATCTCTGATTCTCTAGAAGTAAATCAACTTTCCCTAAATCCTGAGAAAAATTTTCCAAGACCTCTGGAATCCCTTGATGAAATTTAGCTAGTGTTGGTGCCCAGGGTCAGTCATTCCAAAATATATCTCAATGGCATATTAATTGCTTTGAATTAAAGTTACCTAAAAAGTACTGAATGCAAGAGGGACACTCTGACCCTTCTCTCTGTATCCCTGAAAGTAGGAAATAAATCTCCCATGTGAAAGATGTACTCCCAGTGACTGGAAGTTTAACACACTTATCTCCAGAAGTAGTAAATTTAGGACAAGTAGCCTGTATAAATAAATGCAGCAGCAGCAGCCTATATAAATAAATGCTATATAGGCTACTTTAATTTACTATCCCCAAGCCAAACTCTGTTTAGATTCTTCACTAATTAAGGACCCAAAACTTATGATTCTTTATCCTATCGATTTCTCACACATAGATTGTTGTTTGTCTAAGAAGTATAAAAGCATCCCGCTTTGGCCAATTCTCAGGCTTTTTTTCTATGAGACCTCCAAGTCCATGAATTAAAATTTGTTTTTATTTTTCTCTACTTATCTGTTTTGTATCAATTTCATTATTAGTCCAGCCACAGAATTCAAGAAGTATAAAGTTTCCCCTTCCCCAACACAATTCACAAAAGGTGCGTACACTATTACAGTAATGTCATGCTGTTAAAATCACAGCTAACTCTGTACAATTATATGGAATTTGTTGATCAACAAGAAACTTTCCAAAAGTATAGCATGGTGGTTTGCTTACAAAGAATGACCAAGAACTAGCTTGGACATCCAACACTCAAAAAGGATTTTGCATATTTCAGACTAAGACTACTGATCAACTGCTATTTAAAATATGCAGTGCAACTGCCCACCTTGACGGTCCCTTAGATAATACCATAATTATCCACAATCATGGGATGAATATTCACAGTATGCAGAAAATTTCTCAAAATACTTGAGATTTTCATGAAGCTATATATTACAAACTCAACTGAAAATAAAATAATGATGATAATAATATCAGGTAAAAAAATCTCTCTCTCTCTATGTATATGTATATATACGTGTGATTTGAAAGCATATTCAAATCTCACTGCATCTATTTTGTTATGCTCTATTGGCCATATGATAATTGAACCTGCCTAGGATTTAAATAATATTCATCTGTTCTCCATATGGCTTAAAGGTGACAATTCTCTCAAAAGATTTTCCCATTATACTTTAAGGTAAAACTTGTGTCCATACATAAAAAAATAAGACCATAAATCCATTTCTGAGATTGTTTAAGGCATATCACTTCATGGGAAATAGATGGGGAAACAGTGGAAACAATGCCAGACGTTATCTTTTTGGGCTCCAAAATCACTGCAGATGGTGACTGCAGCCATGAAATTAAAAGACGTTTACTCCTTGGAAGGAAAGTTATGACCAACCTAGATAGCATATTCAAAAGCACAGACATTACTTTGCCAAGAAATATGAGTCTAGTCAAGGCTATGGTTTTTCCAGTGGTCATGTATGGATGTGAGAGTTGAACTGTGAAGAAAGCTGAGCACTGAAGAATTGATGCTTTTGAACTGTGGTGCTGGAGATTCTTCAGAGTCCCTTGGACTGCAAGGAGATCCAACAAGTCCATTCTGAAGGAGATCAGCCCTGGGATTTCTTTGGAAGGAATGATGCTAAAGCTGAAACTCCAATACTTTGGCCACCTCATGCAAAGAGTTGACTTATTGGAAAAGACTCTGATGCTAGGAGGGATTGGGGGTAGGAGGAAAAGGGGACGACAGAGAGTTAGATGGCTGGATGGCATCACCAACTCGATGGACATGGGTCTGAGTCAACTCCGGGAATTGGTGATGGACAGGGAGGCCTGGCGTGCTGCGATTCATGGGGTTGCAAAGAGACATGACTGAGCGACTGAACTGAACTGAAGGCATATGCATTTTTACTTCTAATGCTAACTTTCTAAAATCCTAAATACTTTTCTGTGATATGAATACTTAATCATTTCATCCTTGTGAATTATTTTTCTTTCTGTTCTTTTCCTTCTCTCCCACTCCCAAATTCTCTATAACCCTTCTTTGCTTTTACTTTGTCCCTTTTCATTCTCTCCAACTCACTCTCTTCTTTCTTTCCTTCCTTCTTTCCATTTTTCTTTCTTCCTTTTTCTTTATATTTTCCATCTGTTTCTTTGTGGAGACATATTTATGTTTTTGGTAGGCTCTTCAGAAATATTGAGCTCAGAAATTATATTTCTCCTTTGTCTGATTGATGTTGTGTGTAATTTTTTCCTGATTAGAAGAAATGTAGTCAGTCACAGTAAGTTCAGTTCAGTTCAGTTCAGTCGCTCAGTCCTGTCTGACTCTTTGCGACCCCATGAATCGCAGCACGCCAGGCCTCCCTGTCCATCACCAACTCCCAGAGTTCACTCAGACCCATGTCCATCAAGTCAGTGATGCCATTCAGCCATCTCATCCTCTGTCGTCCCCTTCTCCTTCTGCTCCCAATCCCTCCCAGCATCAGAGTCTTTTCCAATGAGTCAACTCTTCACATGAGGTGGCCAAAGTACTGGAGTTTCAGCTTTAGCATCACTCCTTCCAAAGAAATCCCAGGGCTGATCTCCTTCAGAATGGACTGGTTGGATCTCCTTGCAGTCCAAGGGACTCTCAAGAGTCTTCTCCAACACCACACTTCAAAAGCATCAATTCTTCGGCGCTCAGCCTTCTTCACAGTCCACCTCTCACATTCATACATGACCACAGGAAAAACCATAGCCTTGACTAGGTACCTAAAAGCTTTAAGGTTAATTAATGATGATTTTTTTTTTTTAAGTAACTGGATGACTTTGTACTGCTTATGGCAAATTATCTTACTGATACTCAAAATCTAGTTCACCTGGGTATATTTACAAATAAATTTATGCATTTATAAAGCATTCAAATGCATCTTGTTCTCAAAAGTGTTTTGATTAGTTTTAGAACTTCAATAAAAATAACAACAGATATACTTAAGAAGCAGGAGATAAATCTACATAAATTTTAAAAAGCGAAGTCCTTTGAAGTTTCATTGATATATCTTTTTTTTTCCACTTTTGTCAGCATTTTACCAGCACTGTAGAAAATTATATGTGCATGCACAGATGTTGAAACTCTGCCTAAGTCCTAATATTTAAGGAACAGATGGCTGACTAAATGTCATCATTTACAATAAACAACTTGCTTATCCGTAAACTCACATTACTCAGCAGCATAGATATTCCATACATCTATGTATCTATGTATCTATATTTCAAAATATGTAGTTTTTCTACCATAATAAAAATTGCAAGAGTGTTCATAGATTACTTCAAGAGCCCCACCTTTGTGGGATGCTAATGATAAGATTACCCTGAAAAGAAACAAATACAAATATACTTGGGGCTTATTAAAATGGAAGCATTATAAAAAAATAATCGAAAGATTTTCTCCCTTATTTTCTCTCTGTTTCCCTGAAACAAACTTTCCTCAGTGCTCTTACTATGAATAAGTATTTGGAACATATTGGGAAGTTGAACTACAAGCTAAGTGGTGTTTCTTTCTGTCTTCATATTTATTTACATTTCAAATGCTTAAATCTGATTTCCAAAGTTGGAACAAACCATATTTGTCAGTAGAATAATACTTGCCATTAATTTCCTGAGAAATAATTAGAAAAGTTTTCTCAAAAGTCACAAATGTATTTCTTTTTCCCTTAGAAACAAATGCTTTATATTATTTTATCCCTACCACCCATATTTCTCCAGAATTTTAAGTGTTTTTGTTGTGTTCCTTCTCAAAGGAGACTTAAAACATCTGACATTTCAGATGAGCAATAGAACTTTTCAAATTTTCCCTAAAACTTGGTTTTAATATAAATGGTCAATATTTTATTAATATGTGAATTATTATTCAGTTTATTCACTTTTTCCTAAAAACAATTATATAAATATGTGTTACTAAAATAAGAAATTATATTGGGGTTAAAATAGATGAAATTGTTTAATAGTTATGAGTAACATTAGCAAATGAATACAATAAAAAAGAAAGAATTAACTTGGTGCTTTTAAGTGAATTAAATCCTAGTGGTTTTCAGGGAACTTTATTCATCTTCAATCCCAATATTAACTCAATGCCTATAACATAGAACAGAATTTCATACCTCATTTTAATTAAAATATACTAATGCTCAATATCTATCATTATAGGTTAAATTGTCAAAGGAACTTTGATTGAACAATATGACTTGACTGTTTCTACCTTTGAATAGTAATTTAGGTGACTTACAAATATACATACCCATAATATCCAGTTATATTTTTACTAATTGTTTGATTAATTTTAGTATGTTGAAATGTATGTATGCATGTATACATATATATAGAAAGAAAGACTATATATGTGCATAAATATTCATATGCATCCATATAACTATATATTCATATATATTTATAAAAAAGCAGTTGACCCTTGAACAACCCAGGGGTTAGGTTTGCCAACTCTCCACACACCTGAAAATATACATATAACTTATAATTAGCCCTCAGTATATGCAGCTCATCCGTATCCATAGTTCACATCTATAGGTCAGCATCCACAAATTCAACTAATCATATATCATGTAATACTGTAGTATTTACTATTGAAAACAATCCATGTATAAGTGGAACCATGAAGTTCAAATTAATATTGCTCATGGGTCAGCATCCATACATATGAATATATATATAGTCACATATATTTGTATATGAATATTATAGTACATATATATGCATTTTATATATATTTATATGATATATATATATATAAAGTTTCATGTGAGAAAATCAACATATATGTATCTTACAGATTCAGTAAAAAAGATGACACATCTGAAACTATTCTTTTCTTGACAAATTTCCTTTTTTTCCCTCTACACAGAGACTTTTTTTTTTAGCTTCTGGAACCTGCCTGACCATCCTGGGTCAACTTTACTAGTGCCCTTTCAATATGTTCAGTTAGGATGCCTTGTTCAATTACAGATTGCAATTGCTATTTTACTGCATTATACTGTTTTTCTCCTTAAAAGTTTTGAGTTTTAATATTTTGAAATATATTTGTCTTTTGCCTGTGTAGATCACAATTTTTTCGTTAGTTCCTTTCATTTCTATTCTATGTTCCTTATGTGATTTTTGTGACATATATTTTAGAAATCTTGTGGTTAGTATTTATTTACAAATTGTATTGCTACTTCAATTTCTTTTCTGATTTCAGTAAGCTCAAATCTAACATTTCCTTGATTTTTTTTTCACTCGTGTCTGGTTTTGAATTTCTTGCTTTCCTTCTTGTAAACAATTTCTCAATTATATTTTTATTTTGTAGTTATGAGTATTATAGTCAATCGTCTCCACTTTGAACTTTTTGGGGAGAAATGTTTTAATCTTCTGAAAGGTTTTAATTTTCTTTTGTTGTTGTTGTTTTCAATATTAACTTTATATACACTTTTTTCTCTGTATTAGATTTATATACTTTATGCCACAGATAAACCTAATTTGAATTAAAAAGGCTAAAATAAAGTGACCAACAAAACATATGCCAAATGTTAAAAAAAGTAAACAGGTTTATTGAGCAAAGCAGAATTTAACCTCCAATCATTAAATAAGATAGATCTATAGTATTAAAGTTTGGAATTCACAATGGTTCATAAGAGCTCCAAATATCTAGCCATTAAACAACACAGCAACAAAATTTCTAAAACAGAAACTCAAGGAATGAAGAAAATGATAGTCAGGCAAAACTCACCCAAAATAAGAATTTAACTTATTTATCTAAATCCAAAACACTTCAATTGGAAAAAATAAGTAACAGCTTATTTTAGGAGAACTTATTTAGGAGAAGAACTAGCCTAAAAAATATAATTAATAAGATAAATATTTCATAAATGGTTCTGGGAAAATTGGACAGTTGAACATAGAAAAATACTTCCCAGGTTGCTCAGTAGTAAAGAATCCACCTGCCAAAGCAGTAGACACAAAAGACATGGGTTCACTCCCTGGATTGGGATGATCCCCTGGAAAAGGAAATGGATACCCACTCCAGTATTCTTGCCTGGAAAATCCTATAGACAGAGGAACCTTGTGAGCTATAGTCCATGAGGTCACAAAGAGTCAGACATGACTGGGTGACTGAACACTTAGAAAAATGAAATAAACTCAAAATGGATTAAAGACCTAAATGTAAGACCAGATGCTATAGAACTCTTAGAGGAAAATATAAGGAGAATCCTCTTTGATATTAATTGCAGCAAATCTTTTTTGATCTCTCTCCCAGAATAATGGAAATAAAAGCAAAAATAAATAAATGGGGCCTAGTTAAACTCTAAAGCTTTTGTACAGCAAAGAAAACACAAGCAAAATGAAAAGACAACCCACAGAATAGAAGAAAATAGTTCCAGTGATGCAACCAAGGGATTATTCTCCAAAATTTACAAAGAGCTCATGACCTTAGTATTAAAAAAAAAAAAAAAAAAAACTCAACTTAAAAATGGGCAGAGATCTAAATAGACATTTCTCCAAAGAAGGCATACAGATGGACAAGAAGCACATGAAAAGATGTTCAATGTTGCTAATTATTAGAGAAATGAAAATCAAACCTAAAATGAGATATCATATCCCACCCCTCAGAATGGCCATCATCAAAAAGTCTATAGACAATAAATGCTATAGAGGGTGTGAAGAAAAAGGAACCCTCCTACACTATTTTAGGGATGTGACTTGGTAGAACCACTATGAAGAATAGAATGGAGGTTCTTCAGAAACCTAAAAATAGAGTTATCATATGAACTAACACTCCTTAGAAGAAAAGTTATGACCAACATAGATAGCATATTAAAAAGCAGAGACGTTACCTTGCCAACAAAGTTTCATTTAGTCAAAGCTATGGTTTTTCCACTAGTCATATATGGATGTGAGAGTTGGACTATAAAGAAAGCTGAGCACCAAAGAATTGATGGTTTTGAACTGTGGTGTTGGACAAGACTCTTGAGAGTCTCTTGGACTGCAAGGAGATCCAACCAGTCCCTCTGAAAGGAGATCAGTCCTGAGTGTTCATTGGAAGGACTGATGTTGAAGCTGAAACTCCAATACTTTGGCCACCTGATGTGAAGAACTGACTCATTGGAAAAGACCCTGATCTTGGGAAAGATTGAAGGTGGGAGGAGAAGGGGACAACAGAGGATGAGATAGTTGGATAGCATCACCGACTCAATGGAGATGAGTTTGGGTAAACTCCAGGAGTTGGTGATGGACAGGGAGGCCTGACGTGCTACAGTCCATGGGGTCACAAAGAGTCAGACATAACTGAGCAACTGAACTGAAGTGAATTATTCCAAATCTGGGCCTATATCCAGGGAAAAACATGGTTGGAAGGGACACATGCACCCCAATGGCCATTGCAGCACTACTTACAATAGCCAGGACATGAAAGCAACCTAAATGTCCATTGACAGATGAATGGGTAAAGAAGTGGTACATATGTACACAATGGGATATTACACATCCATTAAAAAGAATCAAATAACACAATCTGCAGCAATGTTGATCAACCCAGGGATAATATTAAGAGAAGACAGAGAAAGGCAAATATCATATGATACTGCTTATATGCAAAATCTTTTTAAAATGATACAAATGAACTTACTTACAAAATAGAAAAATACCCATAGACTTAGAGAATGAGTTTATGGTTAAAGGAAGGAGAGGCAAGGAGAGAGAATGGACCAGTAGTTTGGGAGTGGCACATACATACTGCTATGTTTAAAACAGATAACCAAGAAGCACCTACCTACTGTTAAAAAAAAAATATATATATATATATATATGTGTGTGTGTATATATATATATATATATATATCTCAACATATACTTATTGGTAATGTATAAAAAGTACTCCTTTTCAATTACAAGGGAAACAATTGAAACAGAAAATGTAATTTAAACTAGTAGAAATAAATAGAAGTCAATCTTTGATTAAGCAACACTGTATATCTGGGTGTAGTGTACTAATATATGAAGTATCTGTAATTTATGTATATGTAAAAGATTGATTTATTATTTTGCTTCATTATGATATGCATTCCATCTTTTGGCATCAAGATTATGTTATTCTTACAACAATTGTTAAGAAATATTGCTTTATTTTGTATTCCTTAGAAAACTTTATTCAAGATAAATGTTCATTGCTGTTGCCCTGGGAGCATTAACTGGTGAATCTAAAACTAGACAAGGTTCTTTTATAGGAAGGATTTTTAACAACATATTCAATTTCTTTACTAAATACTAGACTAACCAAAATTTTTATTTATTGTTTTATCACATAATATAATTGTTTTTCCAAATAATTTATGCCTTTAAGTTATGAAATTCCTTGGCATACAGTTATTCACAGTATCATCTTATTAATTTTTTGTAGTAGAACTCCTAGTAATGTTCACTTCATCATCCCTAGTTTTGGTTAACTGTGTTTTCCTCATTATTTACAAAAATACATTATTTTTTTTAATAAAAGATCAACTTTGCTAATGTTCTCTGTAGTTTATTGATTTCATTTATTTCTCTTCTGACCTTTGGTTTCTGCCTAATATCTGTGGGTTTTGTTTTTTTTTTTTTTTTTTTGCCCCTCAGGGAGAGAATTTGCCCTTTGTTTTCTAGCTTTCTGAAATGGAAGTGCTTAGGTCAGTTAATTTCACATCTTGTTATTTTGTAATACACTTGTTAAAGTTATAAATATCTCTTGGAGTGTTTCTTTAATTATAGCCCCAAAGTGTGCCTTTCCTTATTCTCATTATTAATCGTTTAAAAATATAATGTACTACTAATCTCAGCCTATACTTTAAACTTTGTCTTTCATATTTCAATTATTTTTGAAGTATATTTAAAATTTTTCTAGGTACTTGTATTTTTTCCAGTTATCTTTTTATTAATAATTTCTAACAAATTCAGACTAGTATAAGATTAGATGCAGAATAATTGTAAAATTTATTTATTGAGGCTTTCTGTATGGCTCTGGATTTTCCAATTATGGTAATTGTTACATGTATACAAAATATGTTAAAAAATACATGTAACAAAAATTGTTACATATATACAAAAATATATGCACTTTTTCATCTTTGAAAACACAGTTCTCCATAGCCACATTGGTCAAATTTTTATTTGTGACAATTTCCTGTTAGATTTACCCCTTTATTTTTAAAAATTATCTCTCTTTATCACTAAAAATGCTCTCCTTAAAGTTAATGTTTTATATTAGCATAGCTACATCAGTTTTTTGGTTTATTGTGATATTTTCAGGTTATGTTTTTTTCTATCATTCAATTTTCTGTTTTAAGTGTGTCACAAAAACAGCATGTAGATTTTTTAAATTGAATCTGGCTATCTTAGTTACAACAAACTGTTCAGTCTATTTGCATTTATAATAATTACTGAAACAGGTTTTAATATGTTATCTAACTGTTTTCAATTAGGCTCATTTGTTTCTTGTTTAGTTTTGTTATCCTTAGTTTTAATTCCTTCTGTGTATCTTTGAGGGCTTCCCTGGTGGCTCAGATGGTAAAGAATCTGCCTGCAATGTAGAGACCCAGCTTTGATCCCCACATCGGGAAGATCTCCTGGAGAAGGGAATGGCTACCCATTCCAGTATTCTTGCCTAGATAATTCTACAGACAGAGAAGCATAGTGGCCTACAGTCCCTGGGGTCGCAAAGAGTAGGATATGACTGAATGATTAACACTTTCACTTCTTTCTTAGAATTCACAAAGGATTCATTTTGTGTTTTCTATAATTAGCTTATTAAATTCTTCTGCTGTTCTTTTAGTGGTTATACTAGATATCACCACCATTATTTTTTATATTATATTGGATATAAGTTTTCACCACTTCCTGCAGTATTGTTGTTCAGTCGCTAAGCTGTGTCAAACTTTGTGACCCCATGGACTGCAGCAAACCAGGCTTGCCTGTCCTTCACCATCTCCTGGAATTTGTTCAAACTCAGGTCCTCTGAGTTGGTGATGCCATCCAACCATCTCACCCTCTATTGTCCCCTTCTCCTCTTACCTTCAATCTTTCCCAGTGTTGTTAGAGGCCATTTCTCATTTCAGATTTTATTGTTATTGCTTACATTCATTTTAATTCTGTGTATATTTTAAACTATACAGGTATTACATTTACTGTCTTAAATAGTCAATATTCATGTAGATTTTTCTGGCTGTTTACCATTTCTAGTGATTTTTATTACCTACTGCAATTTTTGTTTTCTTCTGTCATTTTTTTTCTTCAGATGAGAGGGCTCAACATACAGATGTCCACTAAAAAGAATAGATAAATAAAATGGAACTCAGAACATAGAAATAAAAATTCAGGCTTAAAATATCTTTTAAAAAACCCAGAATCTATGCATGGCTGTCTCTCTTCCCACAACCAGTTGTGCATTCTATAATTTATTCCATAAGGAAATTGCTGCCCAGGATTTACAGTAAAAAATTATCCTCAACACAAGTGAAAAAACAAAAAGCAAAAAGAGAACTAGTTAAATAAACTGTATCCATTTCTTCACGCTACTTCTAAACAGTATCTCACATTGAATTTTATTGCCTCACTGTCAAAATTTTAAAAAAAGAAAAAAATTCAAAGTAGTGTTTAGCTATCCCATATGTCACAGTAATTTCTAAGCCTTCACCTCAATAATACACTAATTTTTCGTGATGCCAATTTTGTAATAAGGGGAAATGTTGCATAATTCACAACTTTTTACTACCATTCTATAATCTCAATAAATCAAATAATAATAATTCCTAAGTGAATTGAAGTGAAAGTCACTCAGTCATGTCCAACTCTCTATGACCCCATGGACTGTACAGTCAGTGGAATTCTCCAGGCCAGATTACTGGAGTGGGTAGCTGTTCCCTTCTCCAGGGGATCTCCCCAACCCAGGGATCGAACCCAGGTCTCCCACATTGCAGGTGGATTCTTTATCAGCTGAGCCACCAGGGAAGCCCCAAAATTCCTGAAGTGTACAAATAATCGACTTGCTGGATATTCTATGTTTTAAGCTCTGTCCTCTAGAAAGCATATTTGGAAGGTACAAGTTTAGGATAATAATGGGGGAGGGAAAAGGGAAATGAGACAAGGAAAGATTTGAAGCAACATGATTTTCACCCTGTTGGCACCTGCCTCAGTGATGTCTAAAAAAATACTCAGCAGATTTTTCAGCAGTTGTGTTTACTCAGATGGAAGACTTGAAGGATTACAAGGGAATTTATATGTCTGGCTACTTCCTGTCTGACATTTCTTTTTGGTTAAGTTTCCAGTCATGGTAAACAAACTCCCCTACACTTACAGAATGTAATATTCAGAACCTCTGCCCTTGTGAAGGAGCCCAGTTCTACCTTTTATATATGGTACTTCGCCTAACTAGGAAAGTGAAGAGAAAGAGGGAGACAGTCAAGAAAGACAGCTTTTTTTCTCAGTTTTCAGAGGTGAGCTATTCATAGAAGTCTCACAACTAGCCTATAAGGTAGACAATGATTTGGTCCCATTTTACAAATATGTAAAAAATCAGCCTCAACGTCATAGATCTCAGAGTACTATAGGCATAAAATTCAGACTCAATATGACTGCCTCAAGTCCAGAGTCATAGCTTGTGGATTATATGCAATCCCAGGGTCAATATTAAATTATTATTCTTTAATTAAACAAAACAATATTTCTTAACTTAATAGTTTTATAGTGCTATGCAGGCAGCCCATTCTAAGGTAGAATATTTCACCAGAGTTTGTGTTTTTCTATACCATTTTGAAAGAATTAATAACTTTTTAATAAAATGTCAACCTTGTAGCACTTGAGTGTATAATATACGGGAAATTTATTGAATTGTATTTGGTACTGGTTAGATGAAAGTTATAGTTAACTCTGTAATGAAATCTATACAATTATCTAAGAGAAGTACAAAAATAAATATTTCTTAATGTCCAATAGTTTTTCTTCCTAACAAAGAGGATTCTTTATTTAAAGAAGGGGATATAATAAATACTTGATGCTGAGCCAGATTTCCCTCTGCATTTCATAGTCATAACCAGCTTCTCCAAGATTTTGCGCCATAAATGAAGCACAGACTTAACTTCAAAGCTGAATTATGGTCCAATAGCCTGTGAATGGAACCACACCATGATGTATTTGAGACAGCAGATAATTAGAAGTCATTTCTCAGTGTTCTGGATGTCCTTTCTGTGCTCTTTAAATGGAATTAAACCACTGCTGCAAACCACACTGTAAGTGGTACTCACAGCCTAGAGAATAAGGTTATGATTCCACTTTTACTATCAAACCAAAAATTTTATTTCTAAAATAATAATTAAATTCAAGTCTCTTGTTCTAAATAACTAAAATACAGTGAATTAAAAGAAAACAACCATTTATAATATTTTGTGCAAATTAGACAATATTTTGAATTAGTCAGTTATATAAATTTTCTGAATAGAACTTGGATGACCTAGTTTCAAATGACCAGCATATTTCAAATGACCAGTCTTGCCAATAAGGACCAGTAACCAAACAATGGTTGTTATTGTTGATGTTCAGTTGCTAAGTCATGCGCAACTCTTTGCAACCCCATGGACTGCAACACTCCAGGCTCCTCTGTCCTCCATTGTCTCCTGGAGTTTGCTTAAATTCATGTCCATTGAGCCAGTGATGCTAACTAATCATCTTATTCTCTGCCACCTCCTTTGCATCAGGTGGCCAAAGTATTGGAGCTTCAGCCTCAGTCCTTAAAATGAATATTTATGGTTGATCTCCTTTAGGATTGACTGGCTTGATCTCCTTGCAGTCCCCCAAGGTACTCTCAAGAGTCTTCTCTTATAAAAACATAATATATATAATTACAAAGTTAGCCTTCATGCCTATATTTTGTTTCCCACAGTTTCATATTTTTTCACCTTTTTAAGATGCTTAAATATTTATTTTTAAATGAAACAATTCTCTTGCTCAGTTTTTAGGTTTACCCTTTAATTGTGTGTGTGGTACTTGTGTGTGCACACACATTAGAACCATCCAAGTGTTACAGAGGATAAAACAAGTGGAAAGTAGGAACTTGACCTATGTAGCTCTACTTTTATTGGCTTTCAAACTGGTGATGACTAATTTGAATGATTTTGTTAATAATCATCCATTTAAGTGAAACACTGTAACATTAATTTAATCTATTTCTTTATAAGCTCTATTGCTGGGAAAAAATGAAGTTTGAGATCTAAAGAGATAAAACTCTCACTAAGCTAAATTGACTTGCTTCTTTTTCAAGAAACTATATTATAAAAGAAGAGGCTACTCCTGCTTTCTGAAACTTCTTGTATTTTGCTATGTTCTAAGTACCAGATAAGCTTTACCAATTACATACTGCTGTTCAGCACTTAAAAGTACAGTGGGTCAGCTCCAAAACAGACCAAATAGTGACTATATAAAATTTGACTGAAATGTATCTTTATTTTCAACTGAAATAGATAAAGTCTATAATTAAATTTTATCATGGTTTGATGTAGTATATTATGAAGTCGCAAAGAGTCAGACATGATTGAGTGACTTTCACTTTCACTTTTTCACAAGGATAACCTAAGAGAAACATGTTAATTTTGATGGCCTAAATTGAAGAGGAGTGGTATTATTTTTTGATCTCATGGAACCCAAAGAAATCTCAGTAAATTATTTTCCTGATAAAAATATTGTTCCTTCATAACATGGTGGATATATGTGAGATATTTGAAATCAAATAATGTGCATTTGAGTTTGAGTTTCCTAAATCTTAGAGTCTCAGTTTTCTCATTTACAAAATAAAAATAATAATCACTTCAAAGAATAGAGTGTAGGGAAAATAATGTTTGAGTACATTATTTAATTCTTACTCTACATTCAATAAAAATTAACAAATTGTTATTATGCTTTTAGTATGCTGATATCAATTTTAACCAACTAGAGGAACATCATTAAAGATAGTTTAAAATTCTGATTGATGGTAGGTATCCTGGAATAAATTAACCTCAAAAAAGTATAGTGGAGAACTGAAGACCAGGCTTTGAGTCCTGGAACACACTCATATCTACAAAAGGAGCTATTTACTCATAGATGCCAGTTATTTTATGAAGTTAAGAACAAAGCTAATCATTGGGTCTGGAGTACATCAGAAATGAGTGGGCAAAAGACAGGCTTAGTAAATGGGAGTGCAGCCACCAAAACCTGCTATTTTTATTTGAATCCTCACCCCCAGCAGCTCAAAGCAAAAGAAGTTCTGCTTTTAAACAATTAAGAGGGTGTATGCCTGTCTTGAGAGTCCCTTGGACAGCTAGGAGATCCAACCAGTCCATCCTAAAGGAAATCAGTCCTGAATATTCATTGGAAGAACTGGTGCTGAAGCTGAAACTCCAATGCTTTGGCCACCTGATGTGAAGAACTGACTCATTGGAAAAGACCCTGATGCTGGGGAAGATTGAAGGTTGGAAGAGAAGAGGATGACAGAGGATGAGATGGTTGGATGGCATCACTGACTTAATGGACATGAGTTTGAGTAAACTCCAGGAGTTGGTGATGGACAGAAAGGCCTGGCATGTGGCAGTCCATGGGGACGCAAAGAGTCAGACATGACTGAGTGACTGAACTGAACCAAACACCTGTCATTGGCTAGTTCATCAACCAATGACAATGTCTGCAGATAAGAATATTTTCTGTATTTATTTGCATCAATCAAGAGCAACATGAAATCTAAAAAATCTATTTCATTACTTATAACTAATCTAAAGGCAAAAATTAGCAATGTGGAATAAAGGCAATACCCTCAGTCAACACTCTAGACTTCAGGGCAATAAGTTTCCAAGTAATATACTCCTTAATTTACTTTAAATATTCATTGACTCACTGCATGCCAAGTACTGTTCAGGAGAATTCAGATAAAGAAGAAGACAAGATTACTAGTTCATAAATCTTACACTCTGAAAAAAGGAGAGAAACAAACAAGCAAAAATATAATGAGATTGATCAGTAGTGATAAATTGCATGATAAAAAGAAAATAGGTTAATAAATATTTTTTAAAAATAGATAGGTACATTCAGGTAAATTTCCAAGAAAAGTGTTACCCTAGTGATATTCAGTATCACACTTAAATGACAAGAAATAGCCAGACATGACAAAAGCTGCGATACAAATAGACCAGAAAGAGGAAACAGGTCTTATAAAGCCCTCGAAGAATAAAATTTGGTACCTGCAGAACCAGAAAATAGGCCAGTGTGATTGGACTTCAGTGAGGATGTCAGATTTCAGGAAATGAAATCAACCAATAGGGACTCAGTTAATGTCAAACTTTTTAGAATAGCATATGAAGTTTGGATTTTATTCTTAGAGTAATGGGAATCCATGGAAGGTTTAAACAGGGTATCTTCAGGATCTGAGTATCTATGGAAAGATCATTCTGGTTGATGTATAGGAAATGAAGAAACTGATATATGGAGAATAAATTGAAAAGCTGTAAATTTTGAAGGGAGTCAGGATAAAATACTACTCTGTTAATCCTGGGGATCTAATGGTTGGGTTTATATACAGGGAAGTAGTGGAGAGAGTGAAACTTTGATGTGTACTTTAAATAAAGTCATTGAAATTTGCTAATACTTTGGAAATAAAAGGGTGAGGAAAAGAAGAAAAACAAAATTCTTAAGCAGAAGATTGAATTTAGGTATAGAAATCAAGTATTCTTTTTTCTATGCAGCATTTGCAATAATTATTGGAAACCTAAGTGGATACATGAAGTATAAAAGTATAGATATACATGTTTGAAGTTCAGGGGAGGAAGGTACTGAATCCATAACTCTGAGTCTCATTAGCATATCAATATTATTACATTAGTACATCATGTTGAATAAGACCACTGTGGAAAGTACCTTGGAAGAAGAGACAAAGGATTGCAGTACCAATTTCTGAAATGAAAGTAGATTCTTCATACTTGAATATTGACACTTTGGTTCCTAGTAAAGTTAATCTCATCATTCCTGAATAATATCAGTTTTCTTACTGACTTGGCTAATAATAAATTGACCATATATAAAATAAGGCTTCGCTCTTGCTAGTACATCTACAGTAAGAAAGAATAGTTCAAGTCTAGAAATAAACTTTATCTAAAGGAATACGATATATGTAATTTAGATATAGACCTGAAAGTGAAAGTGTTAGTCATTCAGTTGGGTCCAACTCTTTGCAACTCCATGGACTGTAACCACAAAGCTCCTACATTCATGGAAGTCTCTAATTAAGAATGTTGGAGTGGATAGCCTTTCCCTTCTCCATGGGATCTTCCTGATCCAGGGATGGAATCTGGGTCTCCTATATTACAGGCAGATTCTTTACCCTCTGAGCTACTAGGGAAGCCTAGATACAGATTGTTCACAAGCAGTTGAAAAATCATCAAAATTTACACTGGCATAATGGCAAAAATTATCTCCAGAAATTCAGTTTATTATTCAGCCTTGTCCAGAGTCTGGAACTTATTCTCATGTTCCAGAGTAACATCTGTGCTTAAGGTAATAAGATGGAAGAAAGCATCAAAAATAACAGGATTGAGGTGTTATTTGGTATCTCTTTAGGAAGATTCTCCATAGCTGCCACATACAAATCCCATTTATGTCCCACTAGTTGACTGTTGGCAACCCACTCCAGTGTTCTTGCCTGGAGAATCCCAGGGACAGGGGAGCCTGTTGGGCTATTGTCCATGGGGTCACACAGAGTCAGACAAGACTGAAGTGACTAGCAGCAGTTGACTGTAATCTCAAAACTCCTCCAAAATGCAAAGGAGGATGGCAATGTGGTCTTTAGTAGAGGTGACTATATGACCAGTTAAATATTTAACTTTCTTTAGGAGTGAATAGGTATTGAAAATAATTAGCAGTCTCTGCTAGTTTCATGTTAATATTTAATAAAAATGATGATGTTTAAAGATAAAGATAAATATTATTAAAAATAGCATTTAAAGGAAATAATTGACAGTCATTAACTGAATGAATTAGTCTCACTTCCTCAAAAATCTAAGATAAAGATGACTGAGTGAGTGAAAGTTGCTCAGTTGTGTCTGACTCTTTGTGACCTCATGGACAATACAGTACATGGAATTTTCCAGGCCAGAATACTGGAGTGGGTAGCCTTTCCCTTCTCCAGGGCATCTTCCTAACCCAGGGATTGAACCCAGGCCTTTTGCATTGCAGACAGATTCTTTACCAGCTGAGTCACCAGGGAAGCCAAGATAGAGATAAATACTATTAAAAATAGTGTTTAAAGGAAATAATCAACAGTCAGGGAAGCCCAAGATAGAGATAAATACTATTAAAAATAGTATTTAAAGGAAATAATCAAAAGTCAGTAGCTCAATGAATCCAAGTACTAACTAGGCCTAACCCTGCTTAGCTTCTGAGATCAGATGAGATCCACTGTATGGATGGTATGGCCACAGACAAAGGAAAAAACTGACAGTCACTAACTCAATGAATTAGTCTCACTTCCTCAAAAATCTAAGAATTACATGATTACTTTAAATGATACATGGAATTGTTCACACCAAAATTAATTTACTTAATGCCCACACATTATCCTGTATTGTTTTTACAATGTAGTGCAACATGAAATTAAAGGGGAAAACAATAAAGTTTAATCATGAAGGCAATATAAAATTAAAAGGGACAATCTACAAAAGTGAAGAAAGTGAAAGTTGCTCAGTCATGTCTGACTCTATGAGACCCCATGGACTATATAGTCCATGGAATTCTCTAGGCCAGAAAACTGGAATGGGTAGCCTTTCCCTTCTCCAGGGGATCTTCCCAACCCAGGGATAAAATCCAGGTCTCCCACATTGCAGGTAGATTCTTTACCAGTTGAGCCACCAGAGAAGCCCACAATCTGCAAAGTGTTACAACAAAATAGAATATTTAAATGAACTTTAAATTTAAGTAGAGATGCAATTTCAGAGATTAGGTATATACTGTGTCACGGAGAAGGCAATGGCAAACCACTCCAATGTTCTTGTCTGGAGAATCCCAGGGACGGCAGAGCCTTGTGGGCTGCTGTCTATGGCGTTGCACAGAGGCGGACACGACTGAAGCAACTTAGCAGCAGCAGCAGCACTGTATCAGGGATAAATTACAGCCTCAACAATGCCAACCAAATTCTCTTTCTGCCATTCTAAGGCCATGCAAATACTTGCTCATGCAAAACACTACATGTATAACATCTGGACAATAGCTTTAAAGCAGAATATTGGGATGAGGATTTCAAAAAGTATTCAAAATCAAGCACATTTTTCTATTAGAATATGTTTGTTTGTTTGTTTTCCTAAATATCTTAGTTCATTAGTAAAGAATAGATCCATAGCCTCTAAATTTCTGTTGACACATTGATTGTTAAGAGTTTCTCCTTGGACCTCTCCAGTTACTGAAATTTTCTTGCCAGGTTTGGAGTTAAGGAGATAAGTTCTACTTTTACTTGAAGGAATCAAAATCATGATGAAGAGCTTACACCACGGAAAAAAAGAGTAAAGAGTAACATGCTTCTAATCATTAGTACTGTTACCTCAGTGATTTATAATAAAAATTATATGAGCTGTCTAAATCAGAATAAAATATAAGTCTGAATAGATAAAGGTAGTATGTTAATAAATGAATTTGGAACATTCTTATTAGTAGAGAAGACCTGAAAAAGAATCCTAAGAAAATAAATATGAGCCTAAAAAATTTTATTGTTAACTGATCTGTGAGATACTAGGATTTAAAATTCATTACTCATGAGATTTGAACTTATGGAAAATTACTTCATGTGTTTTCCTCTTTAATTTTGGTTATTCCTTTTTTATCTTCCTGTGATATTCCCATGTTCACTTCTAGACGTACATTTATCTTAAAAATGTTTGTTTATTAAAATGGAAGAGTTTAACCAGCACAAGAAAGAAACTGCTATATTTTTGTCTCTTACAAAAGCAAAGGATAACAACAAAAATAACAGATTTTTATAACTCTTACATGTTCAATCTATAATTTTGCTATTTGAAGTTTTATTAATAAAACATTTTTCTATTTTATCAATATGGGACAAATCTGAAATGGATTGTAAAGATTAGTCAATTCGCTTCACCACACTGCTTCCCAGGGGGTGCTCGTGGTAAAGGACCCACCTGCCCATGCAGAAGATGAAAGAAACGTGTGTTCGATCCCTGGGTTGGGAAGATCCCCTGGAGAAGAGCATGGCAACACACTCTAGTATTCTTGCCTGGATAATCCCATGGACAAAAGAGCCTGGCAGGCTGCAGTCCATAGGGTCGCTGAAACAACTTAGCACTAGCACTTCACACTGCTAACTCTGCTTGAAAATCACTAATGTTCTGTGTTTTCACAGAACACAGAGAATACCCAATTCTATTTTCAGACAAATGTGCAAGGGTTTATGTTCTCTATGGTTTATTCTGCCACCTCCCTTTCAAAAGTTTATAAACATGGATATCAGTTTATCTCTCTAGGATCACAAAAATTATTGTCATCATTCTACTATGTGTCAGATGCTGAATACATTAGTAAAAGTTTCATGTCCACTCAATTTTGGGGGCTAAAAGTTTATTTTTGTCATAACATTTTTCATATCATTTTATTGTGGTGGTCCAGAAGAAAGACTACATTCTTCCCTCCAATGCAGCTGAGTACAGATAATGGACCAAGTGCTAGTAAATTGAATACAGAAGGATGCAGTCTGTGCTAAATTCAGAAGTATCTTTAAAAAGAGATGTGTCCCTCTCTGCCTTCCTCTAACTTCCTCCTTTCATTGATTTCTTTAAAATGTGCTTGAAATTTGGTTATAAATATATGGAGCTTATGTAAACATCCTGAGTGTAAGTATAAGGACATTATTCTAGGAAGATTTCACTGGAAATAGGGAAGGCAACTAGTTATTAACTTGAAGGAACAATAACCCCAACTTGAATGACAAATCTCCAGACATTTGAATGAGAAATAAACCTTTGTGGGTAACTAAAACACATTCATATAGGTAGTTTCTCAATTGTTGTTGAGATATCTTCTTATGCAGATGTAATTTTAGTGGATGCATCCTTTCATAAGCTCTCATATTCCAGATGTTTTTATGTGAAGACATTTTGCTATACTGAAAACAATCACTATATTCATGTAAAATATTAATTTACAGATGATGATATTTAACTGATAATAAATTATGGGAAAATAATTAGAATAATTTCCAACATATTTATATTATTGAGTGTACCTTTTACCTCTCAGTTATGAAAAGTGAGAGATTTAGGATATTTATATTTCTTCCCACCTTTTATCCCTATTCCTATAACTTGGTTTTGTCAGGTGAATTATCATTATATGTAGTTTACTTTCTTTACCTCAATTTAATTTTAAAAATTAATTTGCCCCAATTAGAGATTGAACACAAAGTCCCCTATAAATTATGTTTTATGCTATAGTTTTCTAAATTCTTTCATTATTTTTAGGGATTTATTTGTGGCCTAGATATGATAGTTTCCTCGATAAATGCTCAAAGATTATTTCCTAGATATAAGAACATGCATTGCTTTATAATTTAATGAATTTGAGGATATTTGAAGGCACCATGATGTTCCAATACCATATGAATTCCTTTTCTGTCTAGACGCCCATCAGGGTCATTGGATATTTGTTAGTGCTTCCCAGGTGGCTCAGTCATAATCTGCCTGCCAATGCAGGAGACACTGGTTTGATCCCTGGGTCGAGAAGATCCTCTGGAGAAGGAAATGGCAACCCACTCCATTATTCCTGCCTGGGAAATCCCATGAACAGAGGAGCATGGCAGGCTACAGTTGATAGGGTCACGAAAGAGTTGGACACTGCTTAGCAACTAAACAACATTTGGACCTGCTCAGTCATGTCTGAATCTTTGTGACCCCGTGGACTAGCCTGCCAGGATCCTCTGTCCATGGAATTTCCCAAGCAAGAATACTGGAGTGGGTTGCCATTTCCTCCTCTAGATAAGGAAAGCCAAGATTAGAATGGGTGGTGAGGTGGTAAAGAATCTGCTTGCCAATGCGGGAGACACAGGAGAGGCAGGAGATTGGGTTCAATTAATTCCTGGGTAGGGAAGAGGAGGAGAAGGAAATGGTAACCCACTCCAGTATTCTTGCCTTGGAAATTCCATGGACAGAGGAGCCTTATGACTGAGCAATTGAGCACGCATGACTAAACAACAAACAACAACAATTATTTACATAAAAGTTTTTTCTAAAAACTTCTAAATGGTATACTATTAGATTTATTTAATGTTAATTTTTATAGCTTGTTGACTTTCCCTCATGGAATTAGCTCTTTTTTTCTGATAGTATTGCTTTGTTCTTAATGTCTAATTCTTGTTCACCAGTGTTGGTTGTATGTATATAATTCTGATGAGTATATGGATGGCGCAGGATTATATAGACTTTATAACTTCCCCAAAGCCTCTCACTCATTCTTCAGTGCTAACAGTGACTAGCCAACAACTTATACTACAACTTCTCAGTTAATAACTCCAGTGAATGTCATAGAGTTCAATACTATTCTGTTGTTTGGTTTATATATCCCTTGAAATACTCCTACTGCATCAACAATGTATTTTTTGTTATTGATTTGACCTGTGGTTTCTCTGTAGAATCTGAAACTGAAGTGTTCTTCTTTGCTGACAGAAATTTCTGAAATTTTTTGACATATTGATAACATTCTTTCTAGTTTTTCTCTGCTATTGTGGCTATAGACTTATCTCTATTATGTTGCTTAAACTTTCCATGGGACTTGGAGGTTTGTAGGGTTGATGATCTTGGCTTTGTCTGGAATATTTATCCTATATTTGTCTCTCTGAAGCAAAGTAGTTTCTCTGGAAAATGTGACTATATCCCAGTCTCTTGTGGTAATTTTATAGCCTGTCTACGTACTTCATTGGCTCTCCACCAGCTTCAGGTGATATGTGAATTCCATTGGCGTGTTTTCCATGTACTCAGCTAAATTATAGATAAAAATGCTCAACAGGGTAAGATGAAGAACCAGGTCTTGTGCCTTAGTTCAGTCCAGTCGATATTGAGTCACTAATCAACATTCTTTTGGGATTCTCACTGAGAAGTTATTAAATGTAGCTAACCATATTATCAGGAAGTTCAAAATTATCTGTCAATTTATCAAAGTATGAAAAAATATTAATAACTACGCTAAAATTATTTTACTCTTTTAAAATGCTAAAATATCTTTAGCATTTCATATCTGGTCTGTGCTTCTCTGTCCTCCTTCTGACTGTTTGCTGCTCCAGATCCAAAACAATCTTTCAATTATGGTTAAGTTACAGCTCTGATCGTAATGCATCAATGTCATTACTGTAAGTCCCCACATGATCTGACCTCTAGTTACCTCCAACCAGTCTTGTAAAACATTACCTTTTTAAAGAAATTTTGTAACTGCTGATTTTCTTGCATGAAATGTCCTTCCTTTACATAGGAGCATGGCTTTCTTCTCAGTGTACAAGCTCTACTCAAATATATCTTAGTAGTGTGTTCAGTCACTCAGTTGTGTCCAACTCTTTGCAACCGCCTGGACTGTGGCCCACCAGGCTTCTCTGTCCCTGGGACTTCCCAGGCAAGAATGTTGGAGTGGGTTGCCATTTCCTTCTCCAATATCCTAGTAGATGCCTTCCTTAATTATCCTGTTTCAAATAACATGCCCCTTCTATTAACATCACTTTTTCATCTCCCTATACTGTTTTATGATTTTTTTCATAGTATTTGCCATTACTTGACATGGCATATTATATGTGTGTGTGTGTGTGTGTGTGTGTGTGTGTGTGTTAGTTGCTCAATCATGTCCGACTGTTTGTGACCCCACGGACTGTAGCCTGCCAGGTTTTGTATAACATATATATGTACAAATAGAGAGATAATCAATAATTTATATACAGATAGATGATAGATAAAGGCATATGTGTATATGCTGCTGCTGCTGCTAAGTCACTTCAGTCGTGTCCGACTCTGTGTGACCCCATTGATGGCAGCTCAAGAGGCTCCCCCGCCTCTGGGATTTTCCAGGCAAGAACACTGGAGTGGGTTGCCATTTCCGTCTCCAATCCATGAAAGTGAAAAGTGGAAGTGAAGTCGCTCAGTCGTGTCCGACTCTTAGCGACCCCATGGACTGTAGCCCACCAGGCTCCTCTGTCCATGGGATTTTCCAGGCAAGAGTACTAGAGTGGGGTGCCGTTGCCTTCTCTGTATGTGTATATGTATGTATGTATATATATATATATATATATATATATATTTATAGATATAGATGTAAACTTATATTAAGCAATTATATTTTTATACTTTCATTTCTCACCAAGACAGTTGGTCCTTTTGTCCTTTATTCACGAGCCTATACCCTGTCCCTTGGAGAATGCTTTGAACTCAAAAACTAATTGCTGAATAAAAGTCTGAATGACAGAATGGAGGAATAAACCCTTTTCCTCTACTCCTATCAAAAAATAACTTTAATTAAATGAGAATTTTTGAATATTCTCATTGGTTTTCTTGGGTGATTAATTGTTTTTCTAAATGTTTATAAATCATTGGTTTGAAATTTTTATCAAAATTTTCTTGACATTAGCCTACAATTCACTTGCTCATGGTTCTGACATTTAGAATCACCTCGTTTACTTTTAACAAAATCATGCCTTTTAAAAAAACATTTTTAATTTTATAATGAAGTACAGTTGATTAACAATGTTGTGTTAGTTTCAGATGTATAAGTGATTCAGCTATATATTTAATGTATCAATTCTTTTTCAAATTGCTTTCCCAATTAAGTTGTTACAGAATATTGAGCAGAGTTCCCTTTGCTATACAGTAGGTCCTTGTTGGTTATCAATTTTAAACACAGCAGCATGTACATGTCAATCCCAAAATCTCTAATTATCCTTCCCCACCATTCTTCCCCAGTTCAGTTCAGTTCAGTTGCTCAGTCGTGTCCAGTGCTTTGCGACCCCGTGAATCGCAGCACACCAGGCCTCCCTGTTTATCACCAACACCTGGAGTTCACTCAGACCCACATCCATCGAGTCAGTGGTGCCATCCAGCCATCTCATCCTCTGTCGTCCCCTTCTCCTCCTGCCCCCAATCCCTCCCAGCATCAGAGTCTTTTCCAATGAGTCAACTCTTCACCAAGTAACCATAAATTCATTCTCTAAGTCTATGAGTTCATTTCCGTTTTTGTAAGTAAGTCCATTTGTAGAATTTTTTAGATTCTGCATATAAGCAATATCATATGATATTTCTCTTTGTCTGACATATTTAACTCCATATGACAAAAAAAATGTCTTTGAGTATTTCTAATCTTTTAGAGCTTCTAAAGAGATAAATATTATGGATAAGTGGTAGAGTATGTGTTAAAATTCTGTGTGTATGGAAAATTCTGAAAGAGATGGGAATACCAGACCACCTGATCTGCCTCTTGAGATATTTGTATGCAGGTCAGGAAGCAACAGTTACAACTGGACATGGAACAACAGACTGGTTCCAAATAGGAAAAGGAGTTCATCAAGGCTGTATATTGTCATCCTGTTTATTTAACTTATATGCAGAGTACATCATGAGAAACGCTGGACTGGAAGAAACACAAGCTGGAATAAAGATTGCCGGGAGAAATATCAATAACCTCAGATATGCAGATGACACCACCCTTATGGCAGAAATGAAGAGGAACTCAAAAGCCTCTTGATGAAAGTGAAAGTGGAGAGTGAAAAAGTTGGCTTAAAGCTCAACATTCAGAAAACTAAGATCATGGCATCTGGTCCCACCACTTCATGGGAAATAGATGGGGAAACAGTGGAAACAGTGTCAGACTATTTTTCTGGGCTCCAAAATCACTACAGATGGTGATTGCAGTCATGAAATTAAAAGACGCTTACTCCTTGGAAGGAAAGTTATGACCAACCTAGATAGCATATTCAAAAGCAGAGACATTACTTTGCCAACAAAGGTTTGTCTAGTCAAGGCTATGGTTTTTCCCGTGGTCATGTATGGATGTGAGAGTTGGACTGTGAGGAAGGCTGAGCACCGAAGAATTGATGCTTTTGAACTGTGGTGTTGGAGAAGACTCTTGAGAGTCCCTTGGACTGCAAGGAGATCCAACCAGTCCATTCTGAAGGAGATCAGCCCTGGGATTTCTTTGGAAGGAATGATGCTAGAGCTGAAACTCCAGTACTTTGGCCACCTCATGCGAAGAGTTGACTCATTGGAAAAGACTCTGATGCTGGGAGGGATTGGGGGCAAGAAGAGAAGGGGATGACAGAGGATGAGATGGCTGGATGACATCACTGACTCGATGGATGTGAGTCTGAGTGAACTCCGGGAGTTGGTGATGGACAGGGAGGCCTGGTGTGCTGCGATTCATGGAGTCGCAAAGAGTCCGACACGACTGAGCGACTGATCTGATTTTATCTGATGTGTTAAAATAGTCCATCATATATTAAGAAGCACTATGTTATCCTCAAGGTGATTCATCAGTTTTCAGTGATGGTTGGTAGAAAGTCAAGAACTAGGAAATTAGGGGTCTGAACCCTAGGTTGGCTCCTTGGTTCTGCTGCTTATTTATCTTATTGCAATTTTCTATCTCAAGTTTTAAAATCCTAGGAATTAAACTTCAAAGGGTTATAAACAAGTGTAAGGGGAATAAATATAAAATACTATAGAATTGGTAGGCATTTAATAAACATATGTTAATAGCCTGAAGGAGCAAGGAGAAAGCTAGTGCTCAGATACTGATCTGAAACAGTTGTTTTCCCACAATCTTACCAAAACTGTATTTTACTTTTTTATATCATTGTTTTTATACTTTCCTACTCTAATGATCATTTTCTTTGAAAATAAAAGGGAAGTCTAAATTTTTTTCTTTATGCTTCTGGCAATACAATTTATAACATGTATCACTTGGCTAATGTTTCTTTTTTTATTGCTATTTTATGTGTCTTAATGAAAATTTATTGCTCAATTAAGGTTCCTTGTTTATATATAATTAGTATGTGATTTCTCTAAATTTACACATCTGCCACATCCGGATATGTTAGTAAATAAAAATACAAATACATAACTCCCTCCAGCACTGACACATACACACGCATACACATTGCTTCCATAGAGTAGTAGCAGAAATTAATAGCAACCTGGTAGATATAAAGAACATAAGGATGAAGGTCCCTGTATATGTATATATATATGGGTTTCCCTGTTGGCTCAGATGGTAGAGAATCAGTTTGCAATGCGGGAAACCTGGGTTCAATTCCTGGGTTGGCAAGATCCCCCAGAGGAGGGCATGGCAATCCACTCCAGTATTCTTGCCTGAGGAATCCCCATGGACAGAGGAACCTGGCATGGACAGAGGAGCTACAGTCCATGGGGCTGCAGAGTCAGACATGACTGACTCAGCATATACATATACCCAGGTCTCCCACAATGCAGGCAGACACTTTAACCTCTGAGCCACCAGGGAAGCCCCTTTGTGCTATGTAACATAATATATTAACAGGTTTCCAGAGGTTAGATTATGGTCTTTTTGCTTGGTTGTTACACTGCCTACTGGGCTTCCATGGTGGCTCAGACAGTAAAGCATCTGCCTGCAATGCAGGAGACCCATGTTTGATTCCTGGGTTGGGAAGATCCCCTGGAGAAGGAAATGGCAATCCACTCCAGCACTCTTGCCTGGAAAACCCCATGGATGGAGGAACCTGATAGGCTACAGTCCATGGGGTCGCAAAGAGTTGGACACGACTGAGCGACTTCACTTCATTTTCACTACACTGCCTACTACAACAGATAAGAGTTAAAGAAGAAACAAATGAAAGTCTTTATATAAATATTATGGGGAACAATTAAGGTAGGTGTAAATGTTCATGAATTAGGAATTTAAATATTGTAAAGCTATAAATTCCTTCTAAATCATTCAATAGTTTCAATGTGCCTGCCTGATGTTGCTTCAGTCTTGTCTGACTCTTTGTGACCCCATGAGCTGTAATCCACCAGGCTCCTCTGTCCATGGGATTCCCCAGGCAAGAATACTGGAGTGGCTTGTCCACTCCCCCAGGGTATATTCCCAACCCAGAGATCGAACCCACATCTCTTACAACTCCTGCACTGGCAGATGGGTTCTTTACCACTAGAACAACCTGGGAATTTCAATGTAATGCTGTGTAAAAGGTTAGCAGTGTTTCATCTCACTAGATGAAAATTCTGATTCCAATATTAATATTAAAATTCAAAATAAAAAATACAACTATTATAAATTTAATTGCCCTAAGAACTGTAATTCTGTTGTCATATATTAAAATTTAATATGAAGTTTACCATAGTTAAGACAGTATAAAGATTAATAAATACATCAGTGAAACAGGACAGATTAGAGATTCTAAAAATTCACATATATATAAATGTTATATAAAATATCTATATTATGGTATAGTACCATATAGGAACATTACCTAGTGATCTCATGGCCGGCAAACAACTAATTCTTAAGCACAATAGAGAAAAAACTAACCATAAACAAGATTTTAAAATAGCGCAAATTGATGTCAGCAAGGTGGTAGAAGCTTTCTCTTATTTTCCCCTCAAAGAACATCAACTTGTCTATCGCCCATGAACAAGAAAGAATAACTTTGTGGAAGTTTGGAAGTCTAGTGCACTACTGGAACAAAAAAATCTGAGTGGATGTATTGAGGAGGATAAGAGAAACAGTTTTAATTTTTTGCCTATATTACCCACTCCCAACATAGCACAGCTTAATACCAAGAGCCTTTCTTAGCCTGTGATGTCTCTCACAAGGGAAAGTGAGCCTTCTTCCCCAGCTGTCTGGGATGCTACCTAAGAGGCCCACTTCTTTGCCATACCATCAAGAGTACTGAGACTGTCTGCACAACTGTGGGGCAGAGAGAGATTAGGAACACAGCAGCCAGGGCTCAGAGTTCATCAAAAAGATGTGGATCCCATCAACTGCTTCATGGATTCCATCTAGAAGCCCGTCCAGAGAATCCTGAAAATTCCTTCTATGCATCCCCCTGATGACCCCATAGGCATCCCTAATGTTCCATGTACCCCGCCTACACACTCATAACTCTTGAGTGTGCCCCATGAGCAGAAAGTGAAAACTTTTGAATACAGCTAGTTAGCATGTGCAGAAAGCTGACTGAACCACAAAGACTGAGAGAAATCACACAAACTTGAACATTTACCATTACCTCAGAGAAAGCAATGGCACCCCACTCCAGTACTTTTGCCTGGAAAATCCCATGGACAGAGGAGCCTGGTAGGCTGCAGTCCGTGGGGTCGCTAGAGTTGGACATGACTGAGTGACTTCACTTTCACTTTTCACTTTCATGCATTGGAGAAGGAAATGGCAACCCACTCCAGTGTTCTTGCCTGGAGAATCCCAGGGACGGGGAAGCCTGGTGGACTGTCATCTATGTGGTCGTACAGAGTCGGACACGACTGAAGCGACTTAGCAGCAGCAGCAGCAGAGAAAGCAAATGAGGGGCTGTCAGTACTAAGCCCGGCTTTGTAAGATTAATAGAAGGCATACAATTTTAAGAACTATCATCCTTCCCCAGGAAAGAACAAGCAGTATGGGATAGTAAATTCATACAAAATGTCTGAGGAAGCCTCAGAATCTCTAGCAGGGCTGACAGGTGATAATATCTCTCTTTAGAAGCCACTCAGTAAAGACTGGAGAAAGTTATTGCTTCCTTAAGTGCAAAGACAGCAACAGAAGAAGATGTAAAGGAACATGTACACACAAAATCAAGAAAACAAATCACTATAGAACACAAGTTTCCAGCAACTGACCAAAAAGAAATAAAAATACATATTGTCTGATTAAGAATTAAAAATAATTGCTTTAAGGAAATATAACAAATTACAAGAAAACACACAAAGGGTCCTTTATCACTGAACCACAGGGGAAGCCTATAGAGTACAACACTGCTGCTGCTGCTGCTAAGTCGCTTCAGTCGTGTCCGACTCTGTGTGACCCCATAGGCGGCAGCCCACGAGGCTCCCCGTCCCTGGGATTCTCCAGGCAAGAACACTGGAGTGGGTTGCCATTGCCTTCTCCAGTGCATGAAAGTGAAAAGTGAAAGTAAAGTCGCTGAGTCTTGTCCGACTCTTAGTGACCCCATGGACTGCGGCCCACCAGGCTCCTCCATCCATGGGATTTTCCAGGCAAGAGTACTGGAGTGGGGTGCCATTGCCTTCTCCAAGAGTACAACACAGAAAGACAATAAAGCTAAATCAGAAGAAATAGCACACAGAAAAGTTGAGAAGTTAAACTTCTCAACTTGTCTGGACATTGCACACAGAGAGAAAAAATTATTAACTACAACCACACAGAAATCCTGGAGCTGAAGAATACAATGTTGTTTACTCACTAAGATGTGTCCAACTCTTTTGCAACCCCAAGGACTATAGCCCACCAGGCTCCTCTGTCCATGGGATTTCCAATGCAATGATACTTGAATGGGTTGCCATTTTTTTCTCCAAGGAATCTTCCCAACCCAGAGATCAAATCCATGTCTCTTTCATTGGCAGGCAGGCTCTTTACCACAGAGTCACCAGGGAAGCCTGAAGAATACAGTAAATGAAATGAAAACTGCAAAAATCAGTAAGGAGGTTAAATCAGTGATCAAAAAGCCTCAGCAAAGAAAAGTCCAGGGTGACAGAGTTTTCTTGGTAAATTCTACCAAATATTTAAAGAAATAATGTTAATCATTCTCAAACTCTTCCAAAAAACTGAAAAGCAAGAAACACTTCCAAACTTATTTTACAAGGCCACCATTACCGTGATACCAAAGTCAGAAAAGAATATAAGAAAAGAAAATTACAAAAAAAAAAGAAAATTACAGATCCATATCCCTAATGAATATAGATTTAAATAGTCTCATCAAAATACTAACAGAATTTGACAGCACATTAAAAGAATCATATACCAGCACAATCATGTAGAATTTATTGATATGCCACGTTTACAGAATGGTATGGATAAAAATCATATGATCTTCTCAATAGAATGACAAAATTGATCCTATGTTCATGGTAAAAATTCTTATACCGATGGCTGATTCATGTTGAGCTTTGATAGAACAACAAAATTCTGTAAAGCAATTCAGTTCAGTTCAGTTCAGTCGCTCAGTCGTGTCTGACTCTTTGCGACCCCATGAATCTCAGCAATTATCCTTCATTTAAAAAATAAATAAATTTAAAAACTGATATAGAAGGAATGTACATCACAAAAGGAAAGGCTTATATAACTTATACACACAACTAACATTATATTCAATGGGGAAAAGCTGAAAATATTTATCTAAAGATGAGGAACAAAATAAGGATTCCTATTCTCACCGTATCTGTTAAATACTGGAAGTCCTAACCAGAGCAATTAGGCACAAAATAGAAATGAAAGGCATTCAAATTGGAAAAGAAGCAAAACTGTGTTGTTTGCAGATGACATGATCTTATCTATAAAAAACCCTAAAGACCCCACCAAAACTTTTTAGAACAAATACACAGATTCAGTAAACTTTCAGGATGCAAAATCAATGACAAACACCAGTTGCATTTCTATACAGTAATAAATAACTATAAAATATAAATTAAGGAAACCACTTATAATTGCCACTACACAATAGCATATATAGGAATAAATTGAACCAAGGAGGCGAAAGATCTTTACACTTAAAACTGTGAGAAACTGATCAAAGAAACTTAAGAATTCACAAATAAATGAAAAGATAAGATTGCATGATCATGAATTGTAAGAATTAATATTGTTACTTGTTAAATTAACAATAGTTACATTAATAGTTAAAATGTCTATACTACCCTAAGCAATATACTGATTCAATGTAATCCCCATTGAATGCCAATGGCATCTTTCACAGAAATAGAAAAAATTCGTAAAATCTATATGAAACCACAAAAGACTCCAAATAGCCAGAGAAATCTTCCATTCTTCCTGATTTCAACCTATAGTGCAAAGTAATCCAAACAATATGGTACTGGCAAAACAAAACAAAACAAAACACATAGACCAATGGAACAGAAATAAATCCATATATACACAGCTAATCTTTGACAAGGGTGTCCAGAATATGCAACGGGAAAAGGATAGTCCCTTAAATAAGGTGTGTCAGTGAAACTGGATATCCACATGCAAAAGCATGAAACAAGACCTTTATCTTATGCCAGTCACAAAAACTAACTTAAAACAACTTAAAATGGATTATACACTTAAGTGTAAGACCTGAAGCCATAAAACACCTACATGAAAACAAAAGGGAAAAAAATCTTTGACATTGGTCTTGGTAATGACTTTTTGGATATAACACCAAAAGCAGAGGCAACAGAAGGAAAAATAAATAGGTGGATCTATATCAAACTAAAAATCTTCTGTATAACAAAGGGAATCATCAGCAAAATCGAAAGGCAACTTACAGGATGAGAGAAAATATGTGCAAACCACATACCTTAAAGGGTTGATATTCAAATGTATAAGAAACACAGATAATGCAATAATAATAATAATATGAAAAATGGGCAATGTACTGAATAGAAATTTTCCAAAGAAGAAATATAAATTACCATCAAGCATATGAAAAGTTGCTCAGCACCACTATCAGTCAGGGAAATGCAAATTAAAGCCACAATTATTTATCATCTTATACCTGTTAGGAAGGCATTTATTGAAAAGATAACAGCAAATGTTATGGAGAATGTAGAGAAAAGGGACTCCTATAAACTATTGGTGGCAATGTACATTGGTACAACCATGAAAACTGTGGAGGTTTCTCAAAAAAAAAAAAAAAAAAAAATAGAATTACCAGACATTTCAGCAATTCCATTCTGCAGATATATCCATTTATATCTAAATGAAATAAAATAATTATTTTGAAGAGATACCTGCATTCTCATGTTTATGGTAGCATTAGTCATAATAGCCGAGATATAGAAACAACCTAAGGGTCTGTCCATGAATAAATGGATAAGGAAGATGTGACATAGACAGATAAATAGATCAGTTCATTTCAGTCACTCAGTGATGTCTGATTCCTTTCAATCCAACGGACTGCAGCATACCAGGCTTCACTGTCCATCATCAATTCCTGGAGCTTGCTCAAACTCATGTCCATCGAGTAGGTGAGGCATCCAACTATCTCATTCTCTATTGTCCCCTTCTCCTCCTGCCTTCAATCTTTCCCAGCATCAGAGTCTAAATAAATAGATAGATGATAGTAGATACATAGATATATTCAGAGATGAGAAGGAAAGAAATCTGTCTCTTCATGCAGCATGGATGACACAGAGGACATTATGTTAAGCCAGACAGAAAGACAAATAATATATGATCTCACTTGTACATGGAATCTAAAAAAAAATAAAATAAAATCATTGGAAGAGAACAGTGGTTACCAGGAGTTGAATGTAGGTTAAATGGAGAGATACTAGTCAATGGCTTATAAGATGAATAAATCTTAGGGATAATGTACAGCATGGCTACTATAGTTAATAATACTTTGTTTTACACTTGAAATTTACTAAGAGTAGACTTTAAGTATTCTCATCACACACACAAAAAACAGTAAACTCCATGAGGGGATGAATGTGGTAATTAACCTGATTGTGGGAATCATTTCACAGGGTATACATATATCAAGTCATTATGTTGTACACTTTGAATATATAAACATTTATTTATTAATTAATTGAGGTATATAAGGAGTGCAGTGGTAAAGAATATGCCTGCCAGCGCAGAAGACACAAGAGATCCAGGTTTGATCCCTGGGTCAGGAAAATCCCCTGGAATAGGAAATGGCAACACACTCTAGTATTCTTGCCTGGAAAATTCCATGGACAGGGGAGACTGGAGGGCTACAGTCCATGGGGTGGCAATGAGTAGGACAGGACTGAGCAACTGAGCACATGCACATAATTACATACACCTCAAAAAGCTGAAGAAAAAGAAATAAAATATTGCAGATGAATGGATAAGAAAGCTGTGGTACATATACACAATGGAGTATTACTCAGCCATTAAAAAGAATACATTTGAATCAGTTCTAATGAGGTGGATGAAACTAGACCCTATTATACAGAGTGAAGTAAGCCAGAAAGAAAAACACCAATACAGTATACTAACGCATATATATGGAATTTAGAAAGATGGTAACGACAACCCTGTATGCGAGACAGCAAAAGAGACACAGATATATAGAACAGTCTTTTGGACTCTGTGTGGGTGGTGGGGAATGATTTTGGAGAATGGCATTGAAACATGTATAATATCATATAAGAAACGAATAGCCAGTCCAGGTTTGATGCAGGATACAGGAAGCTTGGGGCTGGTGCACTGGGATGACCCAGAGGGATAGTATGGGGAGGGAGGTGGGAGGGAGGTTCAGGATGGGGAACATGTGTACACCCGTGGTGAATGCATGTTGATGTATGGCAAAACCAGTACAACATTGTAAAGTAAAAAATAATAATAATAATAATAAAAGAAGGAAAAAAAATGAAAGCTGCTAAAAAAAAAAAAGAAAATTAATCGAAAAATCAATAGAAGCATGATATATGGAAATTCTCCAATGATATAGAAATTAAATAACTCACTCTTCTGAATAACCCATGAGTCAAAGAGGAAATCACAAAAGTATTAAAATATTTTGAATTTATTTAAAAATGCTAAGTAATACATACTTTTGCTTAAAAAAGTAAAACTGGTAAATTATTAAACATTGATTGATTAAATTATAAAATTTAAAGAGTAAAAAGGCAATATATAAAATGGGAGAAGAAATAAATGAGTCATGAAAATGAAATATACAGCAATGGAGAACACAGTCAATAAAAGTGTAATCTTTCTGTATGGTGACAAAAGTGGTCAAAGGTACAAGCTTTCAGTTACAAGATAAATTAGTACCACGATATAAAGTATTATATGACAAATACAGTTCACACTGCTGTATGTTATATATGAAAGTTAAGAGGGTATATCTTGAGTTCTCATCACACACACAAAAAGTGTTTCTTGTTTTTTAGGTTTTTTTTTTGTATCTATATGAGATGATAGATGATCAGCAAACTAAATGTGGTAACCATTTCATAATGTATTTAAGTCAAACCTTTATGCTGAATACCTTAAATTTATATAGTGTTATATGTCAATTATATTTTAATAAACCTGAAAGGAAACAAAAAATAAAGTGGGAGAAGAATTTTGAATAAGAATTTCAAAACAGTTTTGGATAAATCCCCCAAAACATGTGAACATTTTCTCAGCCACGTTAGTACTCAGATAAATTCAAGTCAAGATAACTTTATACAGCCAGTAATACAGCTAAACCTAAAGACGAATAAATAAAGAGATTGAAACACTAAGTGGAAACAAGGTTATAGAGCTTTTGAAACACTCGTACAATGCCCATAGAAATATAAATTTTATACAACCACTCAGGAAAATTGACTGGTATTATGTACTAGACCTTACAAAAGTGTATCCTATATCACAGCTATTTCACTGCTGTGCAGGGAAAGGCAAGTGCAACAATGATCATCCCAACACGATTCATGATACCCCAAACTTGAAACAACTTTCTTCATTTTAATTAATGAGGTGACATTTGGATGGGACTGTCCTCTTATCATGGTATTATTAGCATCCTCCAGTCCACCAAAAATAGCAGCACTATTGTCTAGTCATTTTTAAAATAACTTATAACTGGTCATTTTGATGGAGAAGGCAATGGCACCCCACTCCAGTACTCTTGCCTGGAGAATCCCAAGGACGGAGGGGCCTGGTAGGCTGTAGTCCATGGGGTCGCTAAGAGTCAGACACGACTGAGCGACTTCCCTTTCAATTTTCACTTTCATGCATTGGAGAAGGAAATGGCAACCCACTCCAGTATTCTTGCCTGGAGAATCCCAGGGACAGAGGAGCCTAGTGGGCTGCCGTCTATGGGGTTGCACAGAGTTGGACATGACTGAAGTGACTTAGCAGCAGCAGCAGTCATTTTGACAAAGTATTCTCACGTGTTTTCAAATGGCCTCTAGTTGAGAAGCGCAAACCCCTCATGAACTACATTACATGAAGGCCAAGAAGTGAATAATGCTGTAGAATAATGGATACAGAAATAGAGCATTTCATCCGGGCAGAAAATAGTTTCAGAAATTTATATTCCTTTTAATGCACAGAAAAGAGACCATTCTTTAGGGGACCATGAGGAATCTCAGGAAGAAAGACTTAACAAAGGACTATATTGAAATGAAGTTAGAAAGCAAAGTTTTAAGCCTTTTCTCTCAGATTGTAATCTCATTACATATTTGCACAACCATTAAGTAAAAAGCTTTTACTTATACTTTCAGTGCCAGTGAAATAATCCTGGCAGGACTGAAGCAGCCTGTCTCATACTTTCGTACTGGCCCTTGTAGAGAGAGACTTGAAGCCACTGAATTAGCCATGCATGGAGTGGTTGGACTTAAAAGGTTGTGTGTGTACATGCTAAAGTTGCTTCAGCCATGTACCAGAGGGCAAAAGAAGTAAGATCCAAGATGCTCTAGGAGAACATGATAGAGGAAAAATGAGAAAATGGAGTCATCTCCTCACCATTATAAATCTCAAAATGAGGGCATCTCACCCAAGCAGGTAAACAGCAAGAAAATACTTTTTTGGATTCATTAAAAATGAAAGTGTTAGCCACTCAGTCGTGTCCAACTCTTTGTGACCCATGGACTGTGGCCCATCAGGCTCCTCAGTTCATGGAATTCTCCAAGCAAGCATACTGGAGTGGGTAGCCATTCTCTTCTCCAGGAGATCTTCCAGACCCAGGAATCAAACCCAGGTCTCCTGCACTGCAGGCAGGTTCTTTCCCATCTGAGCCAGAGAAAAGAAATAAATAACAAGTCTCTTCTCCACCTAGGTCTAAATAACAAAAAATAAAGGTAGAGGCTAACATACTATCCTTGATACTAATGAAGACTCATGAGGAGGGTGTAGCTTAGTTTAGCACAAAATGGGACATCCCAACTAAATCACCAAAATTACCCAACCAGTCACTATCATGTTAGACCCGGACACTCCTCTGCTGAGAGGGAAGAACAGAGAATTGTGTTCTCTGTGTGCTGGTTAATCTCCAAGAGAGAAGATAGGTGAGCTAAGTATATTCATTTATTTTTCTCAAAATTATCCATAGAGTAATTTACAACACATCCTTAAGGAGAAGTGAGTAAAGGTGAAGAAAGGTCTGGGGCTCCATTTAAGGGAAAAAAATACAAGGTAAAATGTTCCTTTATCATTTCCTAGTATCCCTCCCCTCCCCTCCCACATTGTACTGAACAAGGAAGCTCAGGGTTAAAGAACATTGAAGAATTTCCCCGCCCCAAGTAATTAGCAGTTTATCTGCATAGTATTTCATCTACCTATCATGAGTCCACTTCACTAAACTTCTGCAAATGCTGCTTTCTTTATCTTCCTAAGAATATCAGTATTTGGTTTAGATTTTGCCACCCAAATGTTCTGAAATGAATCAAAACAGTATATTCACTACACTAATTTCAAGAGCAGTCTATACTGTTAGTAAAAAATTTATTCTTAAAGCAAATTAAGTCCAATCATATTATTCATCATGTTATATCAATTAGAATTGGTATTATATCAGAATGAACTCAATAAACTCAAATAACATCAAGGTCCTTTAGTAAAAAGATGTCCAAATATTTTTTAACAACAAAAACTTTGTCAAAATGCAGGGATACATTATAATTTAATACAAATTTTCTAGTACTTTTTAGGAAGAAATTCAAAGATTAAACTGCAATGATGTTAAGTATGCCATAAATTAAAATTCAAAATAAAATCCTCTTCTTGTGAATTAATGACTAAAGCTTTCAAGTCTTAATTTAAATCCTAAAATCATTCATCCAATTCTCTCAATCTGTTAATTTTCTGTCAAAGGGGTTTTTATACCTGGTAGGAGCTAGTAATTCCTCTCTGGAATTGTATGATGCCAGTAGAGTCCCAGAAGTTGTAATAGTTTATTTCCAAGTGTCATAAGTACAAAATGTATTCATTAAACAAATATTTGCTGAGAGACTCCTATGTATCAGGCACTTTCTTAAAATCTTAGGATACACTAGTTAATAAAACATATCAAATATCTCTACTCTCATGAATCTTATATACTAGATAATGTGACAAAATAAGCAATTAATAATAATATTAAATAAGTTATATAAAGTTTTCAAATGTACTATTGAGAAAAAAAAATACATGTACTAAGTAAAAACCATAAGAGCAATAGATGATAGTTTTAAATAGAGTAGTAAGGCTAAGCCTCATTGAAAAGGTCCCATTTAAGCAAATGACTCAAGTTAGGCTACTTGGAGAGTAAACCATGTGGGCTTCTGGGGAAACCATTGGAGGAAGAGAAAAGTCAGAGCATAGGTTCTAAGTCCTTCTAAGTCACATGTTTCAGAGGGTATCCCAGCATCTGGAGAGAGCAGGTATTCATTCATTCAGCCACTGTCCCTGGGGTCTCCCACTGGAATGGGCACAATTCCTTCAGAGCTTCAGAAATTATTATTCAATGCCAAATACATCTAATAAATGTGATTTGCCTCTACTTTCCTAAGTTGCGTAACTCTAGCTGGGAGGTACTCTTGCTTCAGCTCAACATCTACTTCAGACACAGACTTTATTTGTCATTGATAACTTTGTTGTATCTTCTCTCAGCCTGGGCATGTTCCCCCAAGATACAGGTGATCTCATCATCTCCACCTTTAATGTCTATATTCTAATCCTCAGACCTTCCTCTCTCAAATATATCTAGAGTTTTTAACTTCTAGCTATGCTTGTAATAATCTTTAATGGGCTGTTCTTAGCATGGATCCTTAAGTCATAGCTTTCAAGGGTGTCTCTCAATGGTTTCTTGAACCCTGATGCTCTTTGTGGGAGTCATTTCCATCTACTCTGGAATATTTTTTTCGTCCCTGTTAAATTTCTTTGGGCATTAGTCACTATTTCTCAATTGCATTTAAAATGCTTCTTTATTTTAATGGCCTTTTAAAAAGTAGTTATGTGCCAGTGCTTATCAGTTTAGACTGAACTTCAAGATATAATTTTCCTCTTAGGTACTTCCAAGCTGTCCTCTTAGATAGACTAGATCTCAACTTTTTCCTTAAGAATATCTCTCTTCCTCCAATTTAATCAGCCTGATCTGTTTTATTTTGTTTTTATTCCTGTACCATTTTCATCCTAATCATAAGACTGAAGCACTCTTCTCAAATTCATGTAGTTTCGTCTCCATTTTTAAGCAAATCTGACTCTAAAGATTCAAAGTGTTCCAGACCCAGACTATTAATACTGCTTTATTAGTTTGCAATAATTTGTTTTTCTACTTCATGTCACAAAAATGGCATATTATTTTAATATACAGTATACCACTATTTTATAATCAACCACTTTTTATGGGTGGTGAATGAGAACCAATTTGGTTTCAGGGAATAAAGAGTGATGCCTAAGAATCTATGGATAAACCATATGAACCCAAAGTTTTCTAGTCGATTCACAGTTACCTCTAAATATAAGTGTAGAATTAAACTAGAGCCACCTATCTAAAGTTGCCCAAGAATGCCTAGCACTAAAAACTAAGAGTTAGGGCTTCCTTAATACTCTGCAGCAATATGAAATCCTGCTTAAATGCTTGCCTTAGTTTTATTTAAGCCATCTCTGCCAGCCACACATCAGCTGAAGCTAGTGTTCATGCACGTGCGCACACATGCACGTGTACACATACATACACACTCCAAATAGAGTTCACTATCAAGATGTGGCCCGCAGGCCTTGCTTAAGGCCCTTTGTGTATATTTGCCATTTATCTCAGGCCATTTGTAAAGTCTAGCCTCACCCTCCACAAAGTCATGAAATTTACCCTTGGTTAAAAAAGCACTCCCCAGACTTTCAATTTCTGCTCCAGCATGCAAGGAAGCCATCAATACACTCTAACAAATAAAAACCTGAACAAACTGAAAAACTCAGCATTTCTTCTTAAATCTGTCAGAGAAGTGAAGTCAAAAGACAAATCACTTTCATCAAAATAGGAGAGACAGACAAGTGGATAAAAAGAATCTCAACTAAGAGGAGACCCATGAGCAGAAACCTCTTCAGGAACCAGGGCTGAGGTAGGAAAACCTGAACTGTAATTGTGGATTGTTGGAGGCTCAGCATGAAAAAAACTGAGCGTTAAAAATTTCAGTGGGGCCAAATAATAGGGGGTCACCACAGTTTTTTGGGTTTTACTTCCTGAACCTCTACCAAGTTCTCACAGCAAGTATTTTAAAACTTCTTGTTCCCTTGGAGTAGAGCATGGCAACTCACTCCAGTATTCTTGCCTGGAGAATGCCCATGGACAGTTCTGGCAGGCTACAATCCATGGGGTCGCTAAGAGTCACCACAGCTTGCTTTTGCAATCTCTTGAATTCTTTCCTGCAAGAAAAGAAAGAAGCTTTATTCTGGGAGATACACAATTTATAAGATAGACGGTGGGCCATCATGGAGGCAAAAAGTACCAGGGTATGGGGTTGCAGTTTTTATATTTGTGGGTAATTTCATAGACTAATGAGTGGGAGAAGTATTCCAGCTATTTTGGGAAAGGTGGGGATATCCAGGAATTGTGCCACCACCTACTTTAGGACCTTTTATGGTCAGCCATGGAATTGTCATGGCACCTATGGGTGTCTCAGTTAGCATATGCTGATGTATCACAGTAAGCATATACTGAGGCTCAAGGTCTAGTAAGGCCTACCCATAAGAGAAACATTTTAAAATCTGAGGCTAATCTACTGGGGCTCCTCAGGGCCTAACTGACCTGGGAGAAAAGAAATATATGATTTCAGCCCTCTCTAGCCATCTTTGTTCTACTGAAGGCAGAGACAGATAAGGAGAATGGGGAACTAAAGGCACTTGTAAAGTTCACAGCTCAGAGGCACAGGTTCACTAAAAGACTGAGAACTAATCTTGAAATATAGAACATGTTCCCTCCCCTACACTTTACCACCACATCATTAAAATCCTATTTATCAGAGTTCCTCTTACCTAGCATATCATGGCTGATTTCAATTAAAAAATTACAAGGCATACTAAACAGAAAAGAAACAGTTTGAAAACAGTAACCATCAGAACCAAAAGCAGATATGGCAGGAATGGTGACACTATCAGACCAGGAATTTAAAACAACTATGATTAACATGCTATGAGTTCTAAGAAAGAAAAGTACACCACATTCAAGAACAGAAGGATAATATAAACAGAGTGATGGAAATTCTAAGAGGGAATAAAAAAGAAATGTTAGAGAACAAAAAATATAAAAGAAGTGAAGAGTGCCTTGGGTGGGCTCATTAGTAGACTGGACATAACTGGGGAAAGAATCTCTGAATTTGAGAATATGTTGATAGAAATTTTCAAAAGTGAAAAAAAAAAAAAAAAAGACTAAAAACCTGGAACAAGATATCCAACACGTGTGGGACACATACACAAGTTGAAATATAGGTTTAATGAAAATATTAAAAAGAGAAAATGAACAGAAGAAATATTTGAAGAAATAATGGCCAAGAATTCCCCCAATTAATGTCAGGACACTTGTCAACATCTGGAGACATTCTTGATTGTCACAGCTGGAAGGAAGGCACTACTGATGTCTAGTGGGATACTACAATGCACAGGAAATTTCCCCATACACGCAACAAGCAATTGTCCAGCCCTAATAGTCGATAGTGCCAAGGCTGAGAACCTCCTCTGTGGACAAAACTCCTAAAGCTACATTCAAGCTTGAATAACAAAATGGCATGTTTTCTGAGGATTAAAGACCCTTACCCAGGCATCCCCAGTGGCTTAAGCTGTAAAGAATCCTCTTTCAATGCAGGAGACACAGAAGATGTGGGTTCCAATCCTGGGTCAGGAAGATCCCCTGGAGGAAGGCATGGCAATACACTCCAATATTCTTGCCTGGATAATCCCATGGACAGAGGAGCCAGGTGGGCTACAGTTCAAAGGGTCACAAAGAGTGGGACATGACAGCACATATCCACATACCCAGGCATCAACAATTAAAAGCCATCTGCACCAGTGCAAACCCCTGCCCAACTGAAAATAAACTTTTGTAAACTACCAAGTTAAGAACTTCCAATCCATGTTGAAGGACTAGAGAGAGTTTCACCAATTATGCCAGTCTGTATCAGCTATATGAAACCTTCAAGGAAAGTAATGTGCTTAGTGTTTTTAAGCAGATTTGGGTTTTATAAAAATTTTCTAATTAGTAAAGTTACAACCTTAAAAAATTTATTTAAATAGTTTTGAGTTTCATCTATAAAATGAGAGGGAAATGCATAATTTTATAACATTGTTGTATAGATTAAGTTATTTGTCATATATATCCAGTAAGTGTTCAAAGTCAGTCCTGATGATGAGAGTTTTTGCTAGATGTCCTATATTTTCTCCTAAAGAGCTACTCTGCATAAGTTTCCACCCTACTCCCTGCCCTGGGAGACTGAAGTCTGTATGGTAAGACTTCTCAAACTCTGTTGACTTCGGCCATTACGGAGAACCAGAAGTAAAATTGGAAAAGTGAGGATGCATTATTGCCTGGATTCACTCTCTGGGAGTTTCTGGGTCATAACAGCCCTTCTGTTACAAGCCCACAATGTTGAATTATCTCTTGTGGTTTCTCTATACCTGACTGCACTTCCTTTATAACTTTAGAAAATTGCTCTTTTATCTCTCTTCAAAATATCCTGTTTGAGTTTTACTTCTGTTCCCTGTCAGGACAATGACAGATACTGTTATTAATTATGGTGATTGTCATGTTAGTTTTGATGCCATGATTTCTGTAGTGGAAAAATCATGTGTTCTATCACTATTTTCCTCAAGTCCACAGCACTATTAAACTATAATGCAGATACAAACAAAACCAGTGGATTCTTGTGTTTTAATTTGATTACCATTAATTCAGCTAGGTCATTTCATTACAAAATTCTACATATTACTAGATGATAATAAACATATAAAGTCGAGAACATTAATGGTAGGCAAACACAGGTTGGGGTTTGTAATGTTCCCTCAGAATAATAATTTATAAGCAAATGTCTCCTATTTCACTCTTCTCTAAAATTTTGAAATCTTAAATTCCATTAAGTGCAACAAATCCTTAACATAAAATTTAAATAGTTGATAAGCTTCTCATGTTGCAATTGTTAGCTTAGGATTCTCAAGAGATTTGGCTCTGAAATTAGATACAATCACTTTCTGCCAAAGAAAATTACACCAATTTAATGAAACTGTCAGACTAGACCAAGCAGTATACACATCAAATAGATCAGTTCTCAAAGATTGTTCTTCAAAATTCATGACTCTTTTTCAAATAGGATAGTAAAAGTTGCACAAATTCTAGGAATCTTTTTAGTTCAGGGAGCATTTTCTTCTCAACAATGCAGGTTTTTTTTAGGATTTTAAGTATTAGGTCATTAAGTTTTATTGATCATATAATTGATCATCCTATCAGGAAATGTTTGTGAGTATCAGGTGCGTGTGTGTGTGTGTTCAGTCACTTAGTTCTGTCCAACTTTTTGAGATCCTATAGACTATAGCCCACTAGATTCTTCTGTCCGTGGAATTTTCCAGGCAAGAATATTGAGGTGGGGTAAAATGGGACTGTGAGGAGGAAACTGTGACATTTGGTTTCCATTAGGCTCCCTCTGGATTAAATAAATGTGCACGTGCTCAGTTGTTTCAGTGTGTCCGACTCTGAAACACTATGGCCTGGAACCTGCCTGTTCATGGAATTCAGGCATGAATACTGGAGTGGGTTGCCATGCCCTCCTTTGGACAATCTTCCCAACCCAGGGATTGCCCCCATGTCTCCTATAATTGATATAAATGTAATTGGTATAAAGAGAGAGAGTTGCCCTGAAAAACTGTAAGGATCATATTTTTGACATCTGCAGTTGTTTTCCAAAGTAAGCTACTTTTTCAGAAAACCAAGGGATGGTGGTATTCAGGTTTTTCAAAAGATATTGCCAAAGGGCCCACTTCAGTGTCCAGAGACAAAATGTTCTAAATATCTCCAGAAAAATAATGAACTATAACACTGGGAAGAAAATGAAAGGATGATACACTGCAGCAGCACAGTGACAGCATCAACTGATGGGACTACAAGCATCCCCCAAAACATATAATAGCACAGCGGTGCTTAAGATAACATTAGGAAGACAGAAATGTAATGCTCAAAATTCTCCAAGCTAGGCTTCAACAGTACATGAACTGAGAACTTCCGGATGTTCAAGCTGCATTTAGAAAAGCCAGGGGAATCAAATTGCCAACATCTGGTGGATCGTAGAAAAAGCAAAAGAATTCCAGAAGAACATCTACTTCTGCTTCATTGACAATGTTAAAGCAGTTGACTGTGTGGATCACAACAAACTGCTGAAAAGCCTTAAAACAATGCAAATGCCAGACCACCTTACCTGCATCCTGTGAAACCTGTATACAGGTCAAGAAACAACAGGTAGCCCAGATATGGAACAAAGACTGGTTAAAAAAGGGGAAAGGAGTACATCAATGCTGTACAGTGTAACCTGCTTATTTAACTTATATGCAGAGTACATCATTTGAAATGTCAAGCTGGATGAAGCATAAACTGCTATCAAGACTGCTGGGAGAAATATCAATAACCTCAGATATGCAGACGATACCACCCTTATGACAGAAAGCTAAAAGGAACTAAAGAGTCTCTTGTTGAAGGTGAAAGAGAAGAGTGAAAAGTTGGGTTAAAACCCAACAGTCAAAAAAATCATGGCATCTGGTCCCATCACTTCATGGCAAATAGATGAGAAAACAATGGAAAATAGTGACAGACTTTATTTTCTTGGGCTCCAAAATCACTGCAGATGATGACTACAGCCATGAAATTAAAAGATGCTTGATCCTTGGAAGAGAAGCTATGACAAACCTAGACAGTGTATTAAAAACCAGAGACATTACTTTGCCATCAAAGGTCTGTCTCATCAAAGCTATGGTTTTTCCAGTAGTCATGAATGGATGTGAGAGTTGGACCATAAAGTAGGCTGAGTGCCAAAGAATTGATACTTTTGAACTGTGGTGTTGGAGAAGACTTGTGAGAGTCCCTTGGATTACAAGGAGATCAAACTAGTCAATCCTAAAGGAAATCAGTCCTGAATATTCATTGGAAGGACTGATGCTGAAGCTGAAACTCCAATACTTTGGCCACCTGATGTGAAGAGCCAACTCATTAGAAAAGACACAGATGCTGGGAAAGATTGAAGGCAGGAGGAGAAGGCGACCGCGGAGGATGAGATGCTTGGACGGCATCACTGACTTGATGGACATGAGTTTGAGCAAGCTCTGGGAAATAGTAAAGGACAAGGAAGCCTGGCATGCTGCCATCCATAGGGTCACAAAGAGTCCAACACAACTGAGCAACTCAACAACAAGAACAAGAAAGAAAGACAGAGGTTACCTTCTGGATTACCTCCTTTCAACCAAGGCAGGTCCGATTTCCCACAATTTTTCAACAGGCTTTGTTTTTTTCCCTTTTGTTTTTGGGATATAAGTAAAAATTAGCCTCTGGGTATGCTTAACAATATTCTTGGCACTTCTATTAGTCCTCTCCTTGGCATTAACTAAAGAACCAAACAAAATCTGCTTGGTAGCTACATCTATCAGGATTTTTGTATATGTGATTATAAATTTCATGTTTACCAAAATGTCTACATTCCAAATAAAGCATCCTATACACAGGTTTGAACTTAGTAAAACTTCCACTGAGGATATTTCTTTCATAATTCAATTCTGTTAGAGAGTTTTAAGTCAATATCATGGTATAGGGAGTGTTCTTTTAAACAAATAATTCTAGCTGATTATAAAAATTTAAAATTTATCTATAAAAAAATGTAAATGACAAGCAATGTCACATACAGAGTTTTCTGCCTGCAGCTGTCTGAACTGCTTGAGACAACAGCCTTCAGTCTGAGAGTTTGTGATGCAAATGAATACAGGGACATAACACTGAAAACTATTTGTGCTGCTGACATGAAGTGAATTAAATATAATAACCTTGTAAATTTTCATATTTCAATCAATATATGATAATTTTTCATGTCATTTCATGGTTCTATTTTGAACCAATAAATCATTATCTATGTACTGCTTTGCCATGATTAAAGTTTAAATGGATGAGCAAAATTTCCACTGAGCTTTGTGAAACTGTAGAAACTGAATATTGAATAACAATTCTGAGCAGTTAGTAAATAAAAACATTCAAATGCAAAGCTCTTTTACTGTAGCTTAAAGCAAGATGTTGGTGTACAATGAGCAATACAATCTATGTAAGTAGCTGGCATCTAAGCTGATACATCAAACACATTATATTAAGCCTTCATGAATTTAGAGCTAAGTGCCTCTCTTTAGTTGATACAGAAAATAAATTTGACATTCTGCTAAGTAAAAAGGGTGTTCAAGTTAAAATTATAACTTTGAATGTTCTAATCAGTATCACAACTCAAGATGAAAACTTCAGCATTCACCTCAAAGAAACACACCTAACACAGGTCATTCATTCAAAATGGTCTTACCATTGTAATTACAGTACATACGTGTTGAGAGGTTAAGAAATGATGGAAGTATGTCCTGAAAGCACAGTCCTTATTGGAGCTATGTCCCAAGCTGATTTATAATATGTAGGTAAGTCTTTTTAAAATAGACAGAAAAGCTGAAATCTTCCAAGAGTTAGTTGCTACTTTAGCAGAGTGCAGGAAGCTCTGGTTTGAATAATTAAGTAGTACCAGCAATAGAGAAGGAAATGGCAACCCACTCCAGTATTCTTGCCTGGAGAATCCCAGGGACCGGGGAGCCTGGTGGGCTACCGTCTATAGGGTCACACAGAGTCGGGCATGACTGAAGCGACTTAGCAGCAGTAGCAGTAGCAGCAATAGAAAAGGAAATCCAGGTATTTCTAAGATTTTCTATTATTCATTATTCATTCTTCCATTACTGATTTATCTGCTCAACATTTATTGTACCCTCAGATGCAGAAGATATACACTAAGCCCTGTAGAAACTAAAAATAACACAAAAGTTATTGATCCTGCATATGATAGAAAGAATAGTGGCTCCCAAAGATGTCCACTTCCTAATTCCTGAAACATGTGAATATTTTACAAAGTAGAAAGGACTTTGCAGATGTGATTAAAATAAAAGTTTTTGAGATAGGATCATCCTGGATTATCAAGTTGGCCCAATGTAATCACAAGGGTCATTATAGAAGAGGTCAGAATCAGAAAGAGAAATGTGAAAATATTACTCTGCTAAAACTTATAAAAGAGGACGGAACCATGAGCTAAGGATGTAGGTGGCCTCTGCAGTCTGGATAAGGCAGATTCTCTCCTATGGCCCCCAGAAAAAATGCAGCCTGGCCATCCTTGTATGGTAAGAGCCATTTTGAACTTCTGACATTCAGAAATATTTATTCAGTTCAGTTCAGTTCATTCACTCAGTCGTGTCTGAATCTTTACAACCCCATGAACCACAGTACACCAGGCCTCCCTGTCCATCACCAACTCCCAGAGTTTACCAAACTCATGTGCATTGAGTCAGTGATGCCAACCAACCATCTCATCCCCTGTCATCCCCTTCTCCTCCTGCCCTCAATCTTTCCCAGCATCAGGGTCTTTTAAATGAATCAGTTCTTCACATCAGGTGAACAAAGTATTGGAGTTTCAGCTTCAACAACAGTCCTTCCAATGAACACCCAGGACTGATCTCCTTTAGAATGGACTGGTTGGATTTCCTTGCAGTCCAAGGGACTCTCAAGAGTCTTCTCCAACACAACAGTACAAAAACAACACTCACGTCCATACAGGACTACTGGAAAAACCATAGCTTTGCCTAGATGATCTTTGTTGACAAAGTAATGTATCTGCTTTTTAATATGCTGTCTAGGTTGGTCATAACTTTTCTTCCAAGGAGTAAGCGTCTTTTAATTTCATGGCTTCAATCACCATCTGCAGTGATTTTGGAGCCCCCAAAAATAAAGTCAGCCACTGTTTCCCCATCTATTTGACATGAAGTGACAGTACAGGATGCCCTGATCTTAGTTTTCTGAATGTTAAGCTTTAGGCCAGCTTTTTCACTCACCTCTTTCACTTTCATCAAGAGGCTCTTTAGTTCTTCTTCACTTTCTGCCATAAGGGTGGTTTGTCATCTGCATATCTGAAGTTATGATATTGCTCCCAGCAATCTTGATTCCAGCTTGTGCTTCTTCCGGCTCAGCATTTCTCACGATGTACTCTGCATATAAGTTAAATAAGCAGGGTGACAATATACAGCCTTGGCATACTCCTTTTCCTATTCAGAACCAATCTGTTGTTCCATATCCAGTTCTAACTGTTGCTTCCTGACCCGCATACAGATTTATCAAGAGGCAGGTCAGGTGGTCTTGTATTCCCATCTCTTTCAGAATTTTCCACAGTTAATTGTGATCCACACAGTCAAAGGCTTTGGCATAGTTAATAAAGCAGAAATAGATATTTTTCTGGAACTCTCTTGCTTTTTCGATGATCCAGTGGATGTTGCCAATTTGATCTCTGGTTCACCTGTCTTTTCTAAAACCAGCTTGAACATCCAGAAGTTCACGATTCACGTATTGCTGAAGCCTGGCTTGGAGAATTTTGAGCATTTCTTTACTAGAGTGTGAGATGAGTGCAATTAGTGTGAGATAAGTGTGTTAGTTTGAGCATTCTTTGGCATTGCCTTTCTTTGGGATTGGAATGAAAACTGACCTTTTCCAGTCCCGTGGCCACTGCTGAGTTTTCCAAATTTGCTGGTATATTGAGTACAGCACTTTCACAGCATCATCTTTTAGGATTTAAATAGCTCAACTGGAATTCCATCACCTCCACCAGCTTTGTTCATAGTGATGCTTTCTAAGACCCACTTGACTTCACATTCCAGAATGTCTGGTTCTAGGTGAGAGATCACATCATCATGATAATCTGGGTCATGAAGATCGTTTTTGGACAGTTCTTCTGTGTATTCTTGCCACCTCTTCTTAATATCTTCTGCTTCTGTTAGGTCTCTATCATTTCTGTCCTTTATTGACCCCATCTTTGCATGAAATATTCCCTTGGTATCTCTGATTTTCTTGAAGATATCTCTAGTCTTTCCCATTCTGTTGCTTTCCTCTATTTCTTTGCATTGATTGCTGAGGAAGGCTTTCTTATCTGTCCTTGCTATTCTTTGCAACTCTTCGTTCAAATGAGTATATCTTTCCTTTTCACCTTTGCTTTTCACTACTCTTCTTTTCACAGCTATTTGTAGCTTAAAAATTTTATATTATTAAAAAAAATTTAAATTGATTTATTTTAAGCCAAAAAGTTTGTGATAATTTGCTACAGCAGAAATAGAAAATTAATGCACAAACTTACAGAAATTTGTGGGCTAAAAGAACTACACACTAAATACATAATTTAATAGAAAGTCAATATCTGAGACATAAATGCATGAGATATGATAATAAATACTTAATAGCTGATAACACTGATTGAGGAATTATTATGTGTCAAGGCACATTAATCTAATTTTCACAACTCTTAGGATAAAAATATTTTCTACCATTGCTGTGGTGGGAAAAATTGTTAACTTCTCTTACTAAAAGTAAGCTTAATAAATGGGAAAGAGTTTGAATCCATGCTGTGCAATTGCAAATCATGAAGTCTAAACCACTGTGTTCTACATAACACCTCACCAACACAGACATAGGGGGAGTTAAGGTAGTTGAACAAAGAATAAGACCTAACGTGGCAATTAATCTGTGCATATGTTAATGAGGGGTGAGAGAAGTATTCCTGAGACCAGGAATAGTAAACACAACATATATGTCCTGAATAAATAAATATCTTAACCCAGTCTTGTGTAGCTTATATCATAGTTACCTACATATGCCATGCTTTATTTAATAGAAGAACTTTGTTACACAGTATTTTTTTCTTTTTTTTTCACTTATTTGGTAGCTTTCACTGGGTAAGTTTTCTTCCAGAGTAATCAGTTGTTTTACTTGGAATGAACACACAAACATACATGTGTGCACAATGGCCTGACATAGCTATGTTTATCTTTATATATTCCTATACATGCCATGAACTCAGGCATATATTGGAGAAGGAAATGTCAACCCACTCCAGTATTCTTGCCTGGAGAATCCCAGGGATGGGGGAGCCTGGTGGGCTGCCGTCTGTGGGGTTGCACAGAGTCGGACACGACTGAAGTGACTAAGCAGTAGCAGGCATATATTGAACACCCCCAAAATTTTATTGAATAAACAAATTAATTAATGAAGATAATCAAAATATTTTATGAATTTAAGCATCCTAAGAGCAATCTAATATATACTCCCATGAAGAATGCAATCCTTCTTGCTAGAGTAATTATAGTCATGTCTTAGAAGATTTATTTTAAATGTCAGTATGATATATATATATAATTATTTCTATTTTTTACTAATTTTACCAGTGAAAATTTTAATTGGGAAATTTAAAACATCATGGCTTAAACTTATGAAAATAAGAAAACTAAATAAAAATTATGTTTTGAAATTTTGTTTCTGAGACAAAACGTAGTCAGCAGTGTAGGTTAATATTCATGGATATGGGAAGAAAGAAGAGTGTATGAGACTTGTTAAAATAGAATGAACCAATTTTACTGAGTGGTTAGTTTTAGACTATTGGGAACAGAAGAAAAGATAACACCAATATTTGAAACTAGGTTAGTTAATGGGAACATAATGGAGCCATCCAGAGAAATTCTATCTGGAATGTGGAACTTCACTTGGAATACCATTCTGCAGTGTGTTTTCTGTGAAGCCAAATTTCTGGTGGCAAAGAGCAGGATTTTATGAGAAAGAACGGAGAAGACAATGGCAACCCACTCCAGTACTCTTGCCTGGAAAATCCTATGGATGGAGGAGCCTGGTAAGCTGATGTCCATGGGGTCAAAGAGTCGGACACGACTGAGTGATTTCACTTTCAATTTTCACTTTCCACTTTCATGCATTGGAGAAGGATATGGCAACCCACTCCAGTGTTCTTGCCTGGAGAATCCCAGGGACAGGGGAGCCTGGTGGGCTGCCATCTATGGGGTCTCACAAAGTCAGACACGATTGAAGTGATTTAGCAGCAGCAGCATGAGAAAGAAAGAGGCTTCCCAGGTGATTCAGCTGTAAAGAATCAACCTGCCAATTCAGGAGATGCAGGTTCAATTCCTGGGTTGGGAAGATCCCCTGGAGAAGAAAATGGCAATCCACATATTCTTGCCTAGAAACCCCACGGATGAGGAGCCATGGTTCACAAAAGAGTTGGACATGACTTAGCAACTAAACAACAGCAAGGGAGAGGGACTCTGGTGGATCTGATCAAAGAAAATAATTTCTTTTGAAGAATGTCTCTGCACCTTAAATACTGCAATATATACTGTGATTACCCAAGAGGAGAATAAATGCCTGGCTGCAGAAAAATTTTCCAGCATATTTTCTGTAATACATAATCAAAAGAAAATACTTTAGAAAACACAAATAGAATTATCACTAGGTTGTTGAAAGTGAAGAATTATGATTAGAAGAAAGAACGACAATGACATTTATACAAATGAGAACTGAATGTTGGGAGTGCTGAAGATAGTTCAGAAAAATATGCAGTTAGAATAGAGAGTGCAGAACAGATATGAATACCTTACATTTTTAAAAGGAAAATAGGAATAGACACATCAAAGAGGACAGCTAAATTGAATGAGAATTAAGGGAACTAGAAGAGTATGGCATTGCTGAAAGAAAAAGAAGAAAACATTTCAAGAATGATTCTCTTGATAACAAACCAAATTCTGTAGACACATTTTAGGGAATGAATACAGAGGAAAAAAAGAGTTTGAGAATAAATTTTCCTAATCCGGTTATTTTAAAGAAAGCAGTTTCAACAGAATGGTGCAGTCAGAATTCAGAGTGAATTCTTCAGATTGAAAAGGATTAGAGAAATAGAAGTAATTTTAGTTGTTAATTTTAAAATAATGTTTATGATGTTGGTGAAATGCTCAAAGTAGAAACTTGAAGCGGTAATAAATTAGAAAGTGATAATATCAATTAAAATATTCAGGTGGTTAAGGAATTTTTTAAAATGCTCAAGACCTGAGCATTTTTGTTTGCAGAAGGAAATTATTAATAAAAGAAAAATGATGTTCAATTGAGTCCGAGAGAGAGACACAAGGAAAAAAGCTGGAAAAAATAATATAACCAGTAAACAATGAAGACAGAAAAAAGAAGATTGAATATATTTTTTGTAGAAATATGAAAATAAAATTGCCTCAGATGAGATTAACTCACTGTGAGAAGCCAAATTTAGGCAGGAACAGGAGTCGCTGACCAATTATTCTGGGGAAAAGAAAGTCAAAGTGTTAGTTGCTCAGTTTTGTCCAACTCTTTGCGACCACATGAACCTACCAGGCTCCTCTGTCCATGAGATTCTCCAGGCAAGAATGCTTGAGTGGTTAGCCATTCCCTTCTTCAGGGGACACCTGGGTCTCCTGCATTACAGGGAGATTCTTTACCATCTGAGCCACCAGGGAAGCCCATTTTGATGGAACCTATATTGTAATAGAAAGATCATTACCTTTATTTTTTAAATCTTTTTATTTTAGATTGGAATATAGCTGAATAGGGTTTCCTAGGTGATGCTAGTGGTAAAGAACCCACCTGTGAATGCAGGAGATGTAAGAGATGCAGGTTTGAACCCTGGGTCAGGAAGACCCCCTGAAGAAGGAAATGGCAACCCTCTCCAGTATTATTGCCTGGAGAATCCCACGGATAGAGGAGCCTGGTGGGTCCCAGTTTGTGGGGTTGCAGAGTCAGACACAACAGAAGCAACTTAGCACAAACAGCCAAATAACAATGTTGTGACAATTTCAGGTTCACAGCATAGCAACTCAACCATACACAGACACACATCCATTCTCCCCCAGACTCCCCTCCCATCCAGGTTGCCACACAACATTAAGCAGACTTCCCTGTGCTATACAGTAGGTCTCTATTGATAACTCATTTTAAATATAGCAATGTGTACACGTCAGCCTAAATGTCCATCAACAGGTGAATGGATAAATATGTGGTGTGTAAATGTATGCTAAGTTGCTTCAGTCATGTCCAACTCATTGCGACCCTATGGACTATATCCTGCCAGGCTTTTCTGTCAATAAGATTCTCCAGGCAAGAATATTGGAGTGGGTTGCCATGCCCTCCTCCAGGGGATCTTCCCAACCCAGGGGTTGAGCCCGTATCTCATGCATTGCAGGCAGCTTCTTTATCACTGGAAAGCCCAAAGATGTGGTACACATATACAATAGAATATTATTCAGTCACTAAAAAGAATGAACTATGTCATTTGCAGCAACATAGGTAGACCCGCAGATTGTCATATACTGAGTGAAGTAAGTCAGACAGAGAAAGAGAAATATCAGTATAATATCCCTTATATGTGGAATCTAAAGAGGAAGTTTACAAATGATCTTATTTACAAAACAGACAGACTCACAGACTTAGCTAGTGAGTTTGGGATCATTAGCTTCAGAAAGAGAGACCTTGCAGCTTGCCCCAGTCATTTTGTAACTAAACACTGGGCCAGTATCTCTAATTTTTCTGAGACATAGTTTTCATATGTTTTCTATGTAAAGTGGTTTGTAGATGATAAAATTCTTATGGCAGAAGATAAAATTCATAGTAAAAAAAGTTATGTTTTTCTTCTGCTTTGTCAAAGAATGTTTTATCCTTCAAGATATTCTGGTCTTTCTCTGATATACATAAATTTATACATAAAAATGACTTTACAGGGGCTTCCCTGGTGGCTCAGTGATAAAGGATCTTCCTGCCAATGCAGGAGTCACAGGTTCAACCCCTGATCCAGGAAGATTCCACATGCCACGGAGCAACTTAAGCTTGTGCTCCCCAAATATTGAGCCTATGCTCCAGAGCCTGGAGTTGCAATACTGAGCCCATGTCACAACTATTGAAGCCTGCATGCCCTACAGCCTGTGCTCCACAGTAAGAGAAGCCACCACACTAAGAAGCTTCACAGCTAGAGAGTAGCCTCCGCTTACTGCAACTAGAGAAAAGCCCATGCAGCAACGAAGACCCAGCACAGCCAAAAACAAACAAACAAATAATTTATTTTTTAAAGTGATATTACTAGTAGTTGCTTTGTTTATAGACATCTGCAATGTGGTTTTGAGTTTCTGGAGGAAGACTGCAGGGTGGGAGAAGGGAAGGGTCTGGGCCACAGGATCACTGCTTCCCTCTAACCAAGGCCCAACTCCTGCAGGGTGGCTCCATCTCAGAGCTACTCTATCTGTATTCTGACCATTGCTCCCACAGTTTTCATCTTCAGGCCTTGGGGTGCTCATAGCTCCCGGCTGTTGTTTGGAAGAATGCTTCACTATATCATTTGTTTCCCTTAACTCTGCCAACAACTTTGTAAATAGTCGTGTTTTTCCTTAATTAAATTGTTTTTAGTTATCCCATTTATGTATGTCATCTGTTTCCTCCAAGGACTCTGACTGATGCAGGAGGGGAATATATGTGAGTTACATGGTAGAGCTTGTGCACATCTAGATAGGATCCCATTTATTAGCTGTAGTATATGTCATATATATCCTCTTCAGTCCATGTGCTGTGTGCTCAGTCAGGCCTGACTCGTTGCAAACCCATGGACTACAGCCTGCCAGGCTCCTCTGTCTGTGGGATTTTCCAGGCAAGAATACTGGAGTTGGATGCCATTTCCTTCTCCAGGGGTCTTCTGTCCATAATAATTCCTATTTCTCTACAGCTAGACATGAACTCTGGTCACTTTAGTTACTCTGAACATTTTTAGCTCTGGTGAGTATGTTTAGACTATCATTCTGTTTATTTATCTCCATAATATAAGTGATAAAAGCAGAGAAATAGGGATTTCCATTCAAAGTCCTCTTATCTGCATCACCTTGAAAGAGTTATCTATAATTATTTTAACTAATAGTTTCAATGAGTAGATTAAATGGGTAAATATGGCAAGGCTTTGAACTGTGCCTCAGACATAGTAAATATAGGAACAGTAGCTGCTCTTTATCATCTCTTGTTCTTCTTGTCATTCAGTTCAGTTACTCAGTCGTGTCCAACTCTTCAACCCCATGAATCGCAGCACTCCAGGCCTCCCTGTCCATCATCAGCTCCCGGAGTTCACTCAGACTCTCATCCATCGAGTTAGTGAAGCCATCCAGCCATCACATCCTCTGTCGTCCCCTTCTCCTCCTGCCCCCAGTCCCTCCCAGCATCAGAGTCTTTTCCAATGAGTCAACTCTTGGCATGAGGTGGCCAAAGCACTGGAGTTTCAGCTTTAGCATCATTCCTTCCAAAGAAATCCCAGGGCTGATCTCCTTCAGAATGGACTGGTTGGATCTCCTTGCAGTCCAAGGGACTCTCAAGAGTCTTCTCCAACACCACACTTCAAAAGCATCAATTCTTCGGTGCTCAACTTTCTTCACAGTCCAACTCTCACATCCATACATGACCACTGGAAAAACCATAGCCTTGACTAGATGGACCTTTGTTGGCAAAGTAATGTCTCTGCTTTTGAATATGCTATCTAGGTTGGTCATAACTTTCCTTCCAAGGAGTAAGCGTCTTTTAATTTCATGGCTGCAGTCACCATCTGCAGTGATTTTGGAGCCCCCCAAATATTATTATTACTGTTATTATTATCATTGTTGTTGTTATTACTTCACTGGGAAAACCCATTCCACAGGGAACATGAGTTGCCTAGGTCTCTGTAACTTCCAGAGAAATGAACGGAAAACAGCTATACTGCTGATCACTCCACATTATTCTAAGATTCTATTCTAATTCCGTTATTCTCCGTATGCCTGTTTAATTCAATCAATACCATAAATCCAGGCTTTCTAATTCATGCATTAGAAAGAATATTATTTCTATTTCCCAATTTATATCTCACAACCCAAATCAATTTTCCTTTTTGTCTAAAAGACTTTCCATTTCACCTTTTAAAACTCATTTTATCATCATCAAATGCTTTGGAAATCTTACAAAACTTTCATTCTACTTTTTTGCAGTGGTTATGTTGAGGGCAATCCATGGATCTTACCATGTTATCACAATCTGTTCCTACCCCATCTTGTCATAGCTCACTTACTCAACTTAGAGTCTATAACTTATATGGAAGTTCAACATAACTTACATGTAATAGTCAAAGTTCTACAGAAAAACAGAAGCAAATGAAGATTTTATATGCAGGAATTGGCTCATGCAATCAGTTGTTGGATATAGCAAGCCTGAAATCTGTAGGACAGGCTGGCAGGCCAGAAACTCAAGACAAAATTTCAATGTTACAGTCTTGAGGCAGAATTCTTTCTTCTCTAGTAAACTTTAGTTTTTGGTTTTAAGATCCTTTACTTATTGATGAGGCCTACCCTCACAGTTGAGGGTAACTGAGGGCAATCCTTACTTAAAGTAAACCAATTTTAAATGTTGACTGCATCTACAAAATACTTTCACCATAATATCCAACTGGTATTTGACCAGGAAAAAAAAGTCAAGACAAAACAAAAACAACAACAACTGATACCATAACCTAGCTGATTGACAAATAAAATTAAGCATCAGACACCCTTAAATTCTTTTGTTACTTTTTAAAATGATTTATCTGAAAAAAATCCAATTACTAATTTATTTTAATTATTTGTCAACTATATTTCCCCAGTAAAGTCATGGTCCCAATCACCAAGATATTATATTTCAAATCTTTTCTCTAATCTAAAACCTCTAACATCCATTAACAGCATTGCAAGTCTTACTGCAAACTGACAAACTTGCAATAAACTTCATTAAGATAAATAAGCAATCATAGAGAAACTTCCTTATTGTCTCGTCATGGAATTCACTAAGTTGCTATTATTTGTATCTATGTTCTCTTCTTCTATTGTGATGGATGAAAGAACATTATCTTCTTTAATTAGTCCAATTCTTCCACTTGGGTTCTGTAGTCTGTTAACTCTTGATTCCTCAAGGAATTCATTCTGGCAACTGAACCAGTGCTCTTATGAATTACCAGTTTATCTCTTTCCATTGGATATTTACATCAAATGTTATAGTATCCAGTTACTTAAGAACAAACAAACCAAACCAATGCAAAAGAACAAAATCATATACTTTTGTGGGACTGAAAAGATTTTATACATTATAATTAAGCTGAGATATTTTTTAATATCTATATTCTGTTATATAGAGATAGCATTTTATACTGTTGGATATTCTTTGGCAAATTTTATTGAAACTTAGGACTTGAATTAAAAGACAAACCTGGATAGTGAAAACTCTAGAGAAATGTACCCTCCTTCGGGTTAATATTTAAATTTCAAGGAGTATAAAACCCTGGGTTGTAACAAATAGCAGATTTTCCCCCTAGAGAAAATTATTTATATTCTAAAGTATAGGAACCCAGATCCCAGGTCTTCTCTTTTTGTTCCCAAAGAGAATATGTTTACTTTAGAAGCAATATTTTATCTCCTTCTCCTGGGAAGAGAGAAACAGATTACAAGCTCCCAGATTCATGTTTTTGGTATTCCTTCCATACAGTGAACTATAAGATGAACTCTAACTTTTATCATGCCATCTCAAAAGAGAAAAATTAGGAAATTTTATATCATTGTTGAAAGACATACATGAAGGTTATTGTAATTATTTGATACATGTCAGTGATGAATCAAAGTTAGTAGTTTGGCTCATATAGTCCATATAACTGATAATATAAATATTAAAATCTGATTAAATATTTTAATTTAACATTTTAAAATCAATTGTCAAACATTAGGTATCATTCATTAGGTGACTTCAGAAATAAAAATAGCTCAGTATTTTATAGCTTAAGAAAAAATAAAGTATGACTAAAATATTGACAAATAGACTTTTAAAAAGGAAAGCTGAAACGTTAATTACAGCCAAATCATTTACAAATGATATCAGATATGTTTGATAGTTACAGTAGAATTTTACTATGGTAGTAAGGAAATATATACCAAAAAAAAAGTAAAACAGAAGGAAAAGAAAAAAAGAAAAAACAATAATGCAGTAAACAGACTTAACTCATATGAGTTTCATATTCAGATATTTTTAAAGAATACATATATATAAATTATATAACTATGGAAATATCTAGATAAATTGATAGAGGCTTTTTAATATCATGCCTTGTAGTTTGTCAGTTCATTGGTAATCATAATGAATATACTTTAAAGTATTTTAAAACAAAAACTGGCTAGATCAGTATGAATGCTGCTCTCCACAAACACACTGGAGTGACTTCCATTTCTTGTTACAGTTTTGCCACACCCCAAGTAGAAACATTCTTCCATCTAGCCTATAATTAAAAATTCGTGGCAATTTTACACACAAATGCAGGTAGTTTTTAAATGAAATGCTATCTGATTCTCATTCTTATAAAAGGAGGAAATTTTCTGAGGGGAATGTGTTACTTTTGTCTTATAATTTTGGTATGTTTGCTTGGTTGGTCCTCCAAATCACTGTTATCCTTGTGATCTGAATTTTGATCTAGTATATGAAAATAAAATATTTATTTCCAATCACTATTTTCTGTACTATTACATTAATTATAAGGCCTTCTTTGACAGCAAATTAAATGAGATTTATTGGTATTTCCAATAAAAGATAAGTGAGATTTATTTTCTTTTCTCTCTAGGATACCATTAATATGACAAACTACTTGAAAATAAAGAATAAAACTTTAACAATTGCTAGCAACAGGACAAGACAGTACCAGGGAATCAGAAATTTGAAGATGTCTGGTAGAAAATAAGTAGATAGGATCAGAATAATAGGGACCAAGCAAAAGAAAGTGAAAAGCAAAACAAGTTGAAGAGCACTTTTCTAGGAGCTGAGTTTAGCCCACCTTATCTCTACTCTGAAAAGTGAAAGTTGTTCAGTAATGTCTAACTCTTGTGACCCCACGGACTGTAGCCTACCAGGCTCCTCTGTCCATGGAATTCTCCAAGCAAGAACACTGGAGCAGGTAGAGTTCCCATCTCCAGGGGATCTTCCCGACCCAGGAATCAAACAAGGGTCTTCTGCATTGCAGGATTATGCTAATTCTTTAACAGCTGAGCTATCAGGAAAGTCAAGTCCAATTATGTCTTCTTTATTTCCTCAATTACGATTGAGGAACCAACTATTTCATATCTTCCTGTAAGAATTCTCTAAAATGTGGTTTGCCTGACATCTTCTGTTTCCCAGTTGCCCTGCATTCAGTTTATCTTAGATGATCACCAATGGAAACAAAAGTGAAAAGTAAAAGTATTAGTCACTCAATCCTGTCTGACTCTTTGAGACCCCATGGACTATAGCCTGCCAGGCTCCTCAATTCATGGAGTTCTCCAAGCAAGAATACTGGAGCGTATAGCTATTCCCTTCTCCATGGATCTTCCCAATTTAGGGATCTTCTTGACCCAGGGATCTTCCCAACACAGGGATCAAACCTAGGTCTCCTACATTACAGGCAGGTTCTTTACCACCTGAGCACCAGGGAAGCCCTAAGAATACTGGAATGGGTAGCCATTCCCTTCCCTGGGGGGTCTTCTGGACTTAGGGGTTGAACCCAGGTCACCTGCATTACAGGTAGATTCTTTACCACCTGAGCCACCAGGGACACCTTAATGGGAACAAAGCCATATGGTTACTGAGAAAGATCATGGCAGACACTTATAGAAACCACTGTAAACTTCATGTGTAGCAGATAAAATCCATGACAGATCATTAGGTATTTAATGCAAAACCGTGGAGTGAAAGAGAAGCAAGAAGTACAGATAAAGTTGTTGATTCTAGAGGAAACAAAGATGGCCTTACATATATATTGTAATAAAGAATACTTATGCTCTAGGATGCTGCTTTCTTTTTTTCCTCCTATGTTTTCTCTGAAAAGTGACAAATTTCTGTTCAAGAATTTAAGACTAACATTGCTAGAATTATGTGTATACACAAATATATTAATCTTCCTGCCAGTATAATACACATAGATACAGTATAGTGGGGATTCATTGGTAATTTCAGATCTTTCCTTACAAGGGTATTTATGAAATTCTTGTCAAGAGCAAATACAATAACATATATATCCTATCTTTTTATTAACAGAGTTAATACTATTTACACTCCAGCGATTTTAAGTGCCTAGAAAATGTATTACTAGACTATAGATGATTGAGAACTTACAAATATCATAGTAGTTAGTTAATACATTCTTTAATCTTCTTTAACAGGGATCCCTAACCTCTGGGATCTAATGTCTGATGATCTGAGGTGGAGCTGATGTAATAATAAAAGAAATAAAGTGTACAATAATTGTAATGCACTTGGAAAAGACCCTGATGCTGGGAAAGATTGAAGGCAGGAGAAGGATATGACAGAGGATGAGATGGTTGGATGGCATCACCAACTCAATGGGCATGAGTTTGAGCAAACTCCAGGAAACGGTGAAGGACAGGGAAGCCTGGCATGCTGCAGTCCATGAAGTCGCAAAGAGCTGAGCGAATGAACAACAACGAACTTTATCCATTGTGTTTACATGTGTCTCTGGGTACCTAAAATCATGGTACCTGGTATGTAGAAGTCATTTTATTACATTCACCAGATGTTTAAATGAATGCTATCCAGCTTGTTTAAATGATAATATCCATGAAGCTGGAAATGTGTGTACTTTCCTTCACAACACGAACAGCAAGTTTAAATGATGTTAACACAGGATCAATAGTAAGATTCAGCCCGATAGGTCAGACTAATGAATATTCTAGTGATGATGGCTCCACACAAATCTTCAGGGCTATACAATCAGAACTCGTGCATGACAGCTGGAGACGTTGGAGACCGAGGGACTAAGTGAACTAGGACAATGAAGAGCTGGAGTATAAAAAGTTTTATAGACAGATAAAGAAAAAAAAAAAAGACAGCCTCAATTAGTGCCCTGAAGGGATACTAATAGAAAACACTTTTTCAAGTAAAATTCAAAATGAAATGAGTCATTTTGAGAAACATAATTGTGAGTTTAAGGGGCAGCGTGGTAAATACTGATTACAAACACCCATGAAAAGAAAGATCGTTATGCGAAGGCTTTCTTGTAAAGACTGCTAATTGCATCAGCTTTTTTTACTCATGCTCATTCACATTCAATAGTAGCACCATAATAAGCCTCAACTTCAAACATAAAGGGCATGAATCATGAAAATCGGTACTTTCCTCTAGCATAGGTAAAATCAATTATGAATTGTTGGTAATAGCTCACAGATACAAGTTTAAGAGAACTAGAGATTTTTCATCAAGAGTTTTTCTTTGAACATCCTCCAAACTTATAAAAAGAGAACTAGTCAGTTGAATTCTTTCAGGGATAAATCTTTACTAAATGGATTAACTTTCATATTTCCCCTAAGGTATATTCTTCACTGCTTAGGCACAACCAAAATATTTTGGGAAGCATTTTCAACAAGTTCTCATTCCAAGAAAAGGTGTATATTAATGATGATTTAATTCTTGTACATCAATTTAAAGCTTTAAGTGAAAAAAAGCTTCTTTATCTAAAGGTCAAATTTACTGATTTCTGAGTGAAGAATTCCTAAATTTCTAGATTATAATAATCATCCAATCATCATTATCAGTATCACAATATTTACTTAACTTACAAATCTGTAAATACTCTATGAAAATTATTAAATGTGTGGGTCCATATTATATAACATGAAAATTCTCTTCCTACCTCATTCCTTTTCCACTTCCCACTCTTTTGATATTTTTTAGGGTATTTTTTTTCAGGTTAATTTTTGTTACCAAAAAGAATAAAATAGTATTTTCCATATTTTATATCAACAAAAATGAATTAACTATTTTCTATGTGACCTGCACTGCATAAATTGTTTACATGTATTATCCCACTTAATAAACACAACTCTTTGATGCTAGATTTATTAATACTCCTGCTTTATAGGTAGGAAAACAGACATTTAAAGTAGTTGAATAGACTTGTATCTACATGTATGCATACATATTAATATTTGTGCAACATACATGTACATATATATTATGTTGATGTATATACTTATAGACATTTTTTCTGGATAAAGAATACTTGAAGATAGTACAAGCTCAGCCCATAAGGTTATTTTATGTTTGATAGTTACTGGGTAATTCTTCTATAAAGAAACTAGAACAAATTTTACTATCATCATCAATCGCATACCAAGAAGTACTTTCTCACATTTTCAGCAATACTGGATCTGATTAATCTTTTATTGTATTTCCCAACATAATGTTTTTAAATATATTTATTTTATGTTTGTTACTTGCAGTTATTTTCTACCAAGATATTAGAGATAGTAACCCCTAGTTACATATGTTGCAAATATTTCTTGCCTATTTTGTATCTATGAATTGGTTTTGATCCAAATTCTTAGCCTACTAAGAAAGAGAAATTCAAACCCCTTAAGTTCATTCAGGATTGTTTTGAGCTGTTCAGGAATCTTAGAAATGTATAGGGCTCAAGTCTGAATTGTTTTTTCTGGGAGACACAGAAGTTCTCTTTATGCCCTGTTGTTTAAGATGGACCTATAAGGACTTCATGTAATCAAAAAGAGAAATATGCTAAAGCCAAGAATGTATGTCTTGGACCTTTTTGTAAAAATTTTAACTTATACTATCCTGTTAAATATAATATAAACCTATTGAATTTTAATCATTTCAAACAAAGAAGTTATGAAATGAAATATTCACTAGAAAACTTTGATGCAAGAATGAAAACTATGCTTTTTGACCTGATTATTGTATTTTTCAAGCTATATGGAAAGACAGTACTTGTTAAGTCACATCAGCAATATAAAATATGTATGCACAGTATTCAGATACCAAATAAACACTACCATAAATAAATCAAAAGTTTTAAAATTACCTGCATAATAAATAAAGTGTTCATAAATGTATAGTCATTTTACAGGTACAGAGAGACCTCTGATGTTTGGCCATCTGGCGGGTTTGGACAGAAAACGTCCTTGAAGCAGATGCACCTGTTAAATACTAAAAGTTTCTTTATAACTGTTAGTCAAATAAGTGGATTTAGAAGCATAGCTGTGGATATAGTCACATGTCTGGCCCTTTTGCTAGAAAATTCAAATTAGTGCATTAGTGAAGTAGAGCTAAATCTATTTATAGGCTATACTTGATTTGATGGTTTCCTCCAAACACTTTATGTGGAAAGAATAACATCCCTAGTTGACTGCCTAGAGTGGAGAGTGGTGTTTGTGGTTAGGAAGAATTCTTCTGACATTGACTTAACACATGAAGAGAAGAAAGCTGGAGGAGGGATATAAAATTTATAAGCTTCATTTTATAAAAGAGGAAATTAACACTTCAACATAGAACTTCAATAACAACACACACAGTAAAAATGAACCAAAGGTTTCAAATACCATAACATCCTAGGTAAGTTATATACACAAAATCTGAAAAATGTAATTTTTATAATTATCAAAAGATAAAAACTAATTTATATAATATTTATATGGGCTTATACTAGTGTTAGAGCTTTTAAAGTATTCAAGTTAATTGTAATAGTTACATTTTAAATAAATCAAAACACATCATGGTATTTAGGCAGGTAGGGAGAACAGAAAAAATGCTAAAAGTGAGATACCAAGGAGAATCACAATTATTCATTCTATGTTTTTCAGGAAAACGTGCAGTTAATTTGAGTTGTGTATTGCTCCCTATAATTAGACTAAGAACATTGATTATAACACCCCCCACAATATCCTTTAAGTTTTGACTAAAATCTTTTAAAATAAATGCAGGTATACCCAACTGATAGCACCAAGATTTCTGCATAGGAATTCTAAATCTGCAAAAAATAAAATATTTTACAACTCACATTAGCTCTTTTGCTAAAGACAAGAAAACAAAGCTCTCAAGATTTTGACTCAGCTTTCTTGTTTTGACTCGTTATTAAGGCTGAATTTGAGTAATATTTCTTCTTTATACTATCCATTTTACCTCCCTTTTCTTAATTTCCACTGCCCTCTTTTTCTAATACAAACACACATCTACAAAAAAATCTTGCTTAGGAATGTTTCTATTCACAATGAATTCTTTTCCAAATAACTCTCTAATAAATGGACCCTATTTTGATATCATTTACATTTGATTTTTGGCCTTTCATGCTGTCCTTGGGTTTTCCAGCAAGAGTACTGGAGTATCTTTCTCCAGTGGACCATCTTTTTTTTTTTTTTCTTTTTTTTTTTTTCTGTTTGCTAGGACTTTCTCTTTTTTTTTTAATTTGGAATATTTTTTTTTTAAATTTTATTTTATTTTTAAACTTTACAATGTTGTATTAGTTTTGCCAAATATCGAAATGAATCCGCCACAGGTATACCCGCGTTCCCCATCCTGAACCCTCCACCCTCCTCCCTCCCCTACCCTCCCTCTGGGTCGTCCCAGTGCACCAGCCCCAAGCATCCAGTACCATGCATCGAAACTGGACTGGCGACTCGTTTCATACATGATATTATACATGTTTCAATGCTATTTTCCCAAATCTCCCCACCCTCTCCCTCTCCCACAGAGTCCATAAGACTGATCTATACATCGGTGTCTCTTTTGCTGTCTCGTACACAGGGTTATTGTTTCCATCTTTCTAAATTCCATATATATGTGTTAGTATACTGTATTGGTGTTTTTCTTTCCGGCTTACTTCACTCTTCTTCACTTACTTCACCTCATTAGAACTGATTCAAATGTATTCTTTTTAATGGCTGAGTAATACTCCATTGTGTATATGAACCACAGCTTTCTTATCCATTCATCTGCTGATGGGCATCTAGGTTACTTCCATGTCCTGGCTATTATAAACAGTGCTGCGATGAACATTGGGGTACACGTGTCTCTTTCCCTTCTGGTTTCCTCAGTGTGTATGCCCAGCAGTGGGATTGCTGGATCATAAGGCAGTTCTATTCCCAGTTTTTTAAGGAATCTCCACACTGTTCTCCATAGTGGCTGTACTAGTTTGCATTCCCACCAACAGTGCAAGACAGTTCCCTTCTCTCCACACCCTCTCCAGCATTTATTGCTTGTAGACTTATGGATCGCAGCCATTCTGACTGGCGTGAAATGGTACCTCATAGTGGTTTTGATTTGCATTTCTCTGATAATGAGTGATGTTGAGCATCTTTTCATGTGTTTGTTAGCCATCTGTATGTCTTCTTTGGAGAAGTGTCTATTTAGTTCTTTGGCCCATTTTTTGATTGGGTCATTTATTTTTCTGGAGTTGAGCTGTAGGAGTTGCTTGTATATTTTTGAGATTAGTTGTTTGTCAGTTGCTTCATTTGCTATTATTTTCTCCCATTCTGAAGGCTGCCTTTTCACCTTGCTAATAGTTTCCTTTGTTGTGCAGAAGCTTTTAAGGTTAATTAGGTCCCATTTGTTTATTTTTGCTTTTATTTCCAATATTCTGGGAGGTGGGTCATAGAGGATCCTGCTGTGATGTATGTCGGAGAGTGTTTTGCCTATGTTCTCCTCTAGGAGTTTTATAGTTTCTGGTCTTACATTGAGATCTTTAATCCATTTTGAGTTTATTTTTGTGTATGGTGTTAGAAAGTGGTCTAGTTTCATTCTTTTACAAGTGGTTGACCAGTTTTCCCAGCACCACTTGTTAAAGAGGTTGTCTTTAATCCATTGTATATTCTTGCCTCCTTTGTCAAAGATAAGGTGTCCATATGTGCGTGGATTTATCTCTGGGCTTTCTATTTTGTTCCATTGATCAATATTTCTGTCTTTGTGCCAGTACCATACTGTCTTGATAACTGTGGCTTTGTAATAGAGCCTGAAGTCAGGCAGGTTGATTCCTCCAGTTCCATTCTTCTTTCTCAAGATAGGTTTGGCTATTCGAGGTTTTTTGTATTTCCATACAAATTGTGAAATTATTTGTTCTAGCTCTGTGAAGAATACCATTGGTAGCTTGATAGGGATTGCATTGAATCTATAAATTGCTTTGGGTAATATACTCATTTTCACTATATTGATTCTTCCAATCCATGAACATGGTATATTTCTCCATCTATTAGTGTCCTCTTTGATTTCTTTCACCAGTGTTTTATAGTTTTCTATATATAGGTCTTTGGTTTCTTTAGGTAGATATATTCCTAAGTATTTTATTCTTTCCTTTGCAATGGTGAATGGAATTGTTTCCTTAATTTCTCTTTCAGTTTTCTCATTATTAGTGTATAGGAATGCAAGGGATTTCTGTGTGTTGATTTTATATCCTGCAACTTTACTATAATCATTGATTAGTTCTAGTAATTTTCTGGTGGAGTCTTTAGGGTTTTTTCTATGTAAAGGATCATGTCATCTGCAAACAGTGAGAGTTTTACTTCTTCTTTTCCAATTTGGATTCCTTTTATTTCTTTTTCTGCTCTGATTGCTGTGGCCAAAACTTCCAAAACTATGTTGAATAGTAATGGTGAAACTGGGCACCCTTGTCTTGTTCCTGACTTTAGAGGAAATGCTTTCAATTTTTCACCATTGAGGATAATGTTTGCTGTGGGTTTGTCATATATAGCTTTTATTATGTTGAGGTATGTTCCTTCTATTCCTGCTTTCTGGAGAGTTTTTATCATAAATGGATGTTGAATTTTGTCAAAGGCTTTCTCTGCATCTATTGAGATAATCATATGATTTTTGTTTTTCAATTTGTTAATGTGGTGTATAACATTGATTGATTTGCGGTTATTGAAGAATCCTTGCATCCCTGGGATAAAGCCCACTTGGTCATGGTGTATGATCTTTTTAATGTGTTGTTGGATTCTGATTGCTAGAATTTTGTTAAGGATTTTTGCATCTATGTTCATCAGTCCAGTGGACCATCTTTTGTCAGAACTCTTCACTATGACCGATCTGTCTTGTGTGGCCCTGAACAGCATGGCTCATAGCTTCATTGAGTTATGCAAGTCCCTTTGCCACAGCAAGACTGTGATCCATGAAGGGGATCTCAATGGACATGAATCTGTACAAACTCTGGGAGATAGTGGATGACAGATGAACCTGGTGGGCTACAGTCCATGGATTCAGAGTCAGACAAAACTTAGCGACTAAACAAAAACAATAGCATTTAGTTTAAGATATTCCTTCATTTTTTTTCTTTCTTCTCACCAACATGGAGCTACATTTATTTTGAATTTTCCTGCTGACAGGTGATTGATTAACCACATGAAAAGATACAGTTTTAACCTCATTTCTATTCAAATTCACTTTGTTTAATAACTGACACAGAGTAACATTCAGTATCTATAGGGTAGATTAATAGGGAATTGAGGTCTTAATGTGCATCTCTTGCTTTTCTCCTACCTGACATGTAACAAACGGGTCCTTGGAGGTACCACACTGAGATCTCAGTGACAATAGGCTCTGGGGAGGGGGGGGTGCACTCATGGTTGGCTTTGTTGTTTTGATAGCTGACCCAGGAAATCTCTGACTGATGCTTAGGAGCACCTGCTGAAAAACCACTCATCTGGGCAGAACATGTGCTGAAACTAAATGGCAGCAGAAAATCCAAACACCTGCTGTTTGGTGAACTGAAATAGGCAACGATAAGCTGGAAATAGAGATATGAAAAAATAGATACCAAACCCACACATCTTTAACAAATTCTGCATTGGTTTAGGTAATACACAGTGCTCAACATGAGTAAAGACTTTTATTCCAAAGAACTGTTTAGAGCACAGAGAAAACAGATCTGTGGAAATTAGGACACAGAAAATGTGGACATAAGGGGCTTTTGATTCTTATAATATGGCTGTATACTAAAGCACTGGCCTTTACAATAGTCAAGGTCTCCCTCCAGCTGTGAGATGTGCTATGCCTCTCTCCAGGGTGCATGAGAATGAAAGCCAAGGCAGTGGGGGAAGGGGAATTATCAGAAATCTCAGAGGATAATGGAGAAGTGAGGACAAAGCTGTGCCCTGTCCTCTTACTTTTTCTTAGTGAATAAGAACTGATATTCTGAAGCCAATTCTGAGCTAGGCCATAAAGCATTCAGCTGTTTTCAAGCCAAGTGAAAACAGAAATCTGTTCTTATGAACTAGATGTGGGCCTTATGGAGTAGTGTAAGTCCAAAAGTACAGGAAAGAAACAGAAAAGAATATTGGACATAAAAGGGTATTCCAAGATTTTTCACTGATAATAGGAATAAGAATGGAGCCAGTGTGTTAGAGAATGGCTATCAGAAGGAGGTAGCAGGTAGCAAGTCATAAGCACACTGTTGAAGCAGGATTCTTCCTCGAGTTGGAGAGTACAGAGAAACTCTAAACACTGAAAAGACTAGGAAGGAAGGAAGGCAAGGAACAATTTATTCAACTCATGAAAGCCTTTGAAACAGCTGCTCTCTGATAGTTCTGTGAAAATATGTATGTCTACTTTTGAGGGAAGAGTAGATGATACTTTAAATGTCAGTGGTTTTAAGAAGAAACACATGACTTGTTTTTGTGGCAAATTTGAAACATCCTGACATGCTTTGGGAATGGAAGCAGCCCTTCCTTCTGTATATACCACAGTGTAGAATCTCACACTGGGCCTTCTCACAGATTACTTTGAGGAGTGGGTTGACCAGAGAGCTTGGTTCAAATGGTGGGATAAAAAGGATGCCTTCACTTGTAACACCACGAAGATGGTGAGGTTTTACAACTCCCCACACTTGTTACATCTGGTAAAAGCCCATAAGAAGTCACACTTGAGGAAGTAGAGGTTGTCCCTAACGAATGCAGCTCAAAGGCTAATATATGTACACAGAGGGTAAAAGATTAAAGATTTTAAAGTTAATAGCACCATGGCCTTAATAATGATGCATAATATCCTCCAAGCCACTATGGCCTTGATAACGATAAATAATAGTTAAGGCCTCAAAGGGAGAGGGATGGGGCAGGTTGTTCCATGTGTAACAGGATCTTCTTTAAGTACCAGCCTAAAGAAGGGGTCTGTGGGTAATTTCTAAGTGGCAAGAAACATTATGTAGTGATGTCTTTCTGACAGTTGAAATCCGGTTCTCTGTTTCTTGATTTTGTCTGTACCAGGTTCCAGGTGTCAGCCAGTAGCATCACCTTTTGTAAACTCCATGTAGTACCTCTGATTCTGCACCAGAGTGCACTGACTATACTGGTTCATACTGCTAGAGTTGTTTGTCCTGCCCTGATGTGTTCTTGCCACTGCATCACCCTCAAAAATGCCATTGTAACTACACCTGCCTAGTACTTTATGGAGAAGTTAATTTTTCTCTTAGTCCTGGGCTAGATACTGGGCCAGTTTTTCTAAGGTGGCCTCCTAGGTCAGAGGCCAGAACAAAGGTGGTTGTCGTTCCCTCTCTACATGTGCCAACACTATCTCTTTCACCCATCACCATCTTTGTCAACATGGCACTTTCTGTGTTACTTTTCAAATAGCCCTTCCTATGCCAGGGGCTCTGATAGTCTTTGAGAAGTTGCCAGTTTCCCGCCCCAAAGCCGCATCCTAAAAGGAAGCATGACAGTCTTTCTGTTGCTCCCCAAGTCCCAAAGGCCATTCTGCAGCCAGAAAGGCTCACTTATTTCTGATCTATCAGACCAAGTTGTTGCAGACTCACCTGGTTCTTCGCATCATTTGACTCAGTCTTCACCAGGAAGCATTCTGTGCCACAATCCAAATGTAAGTGAATAAAGTAAGATAGAAACTAAAGGACTAATACCAGTGTAAGTTGTTCAAAATGCCTCAAAAAATTAGATAATCTCGGCATTTTTCTTTCTTTTATCTTCATTCAAACAATTTATCATCACATAAATGAATCTTGAATTTCTCTACTAAGAGAAATTAAGCAGCCATTCAACTGAAGGAGAAAGTGCCTGTCAAAGGGAAAACTCATGATCAATAGCTTAAAAAAAAAATGCATGAATGAATGGAGATCTAAGTATTTAGATTAGAAACACAAGGCAGGCAATCACCTTAACTTTTCAAAGGATTGTCCCTACACTAATTTGACTTATCGTGTCTTATATGATTATTTATTTTCTTTAATAAATGTAAAATTTATATTTATATGCTTAGTATTTATGTTCTAAGAAAGGATAATTTATAAATATCATAAAGAATATTTTTCTTATTTGACTACATATGTCTTTGTATGTAAGTAACTTTCCTCTTCACATTGGATCTTAATTATAGAAAGAATCTGTTCTGAGATTCATCACCTAGAAAAAAAATAATGATTTTTAGAAGTAAAATAGACACTAATGGATGCTAAGGCAGGCTTTGCAATCCTTTCTAATGAATGCACATGAAAATGATCAATCAAGCCTACACTTCAGCTGTTAAGATATAGATCATCACTGCTCTATGATGACAGCTCAAATATGGTCTCCTAATCTTGCTCTAATGGCAGGGTGTCAGGCAGATTTTTGTGTAATAGTGAGAGTATGCTAAATAGCACTTAGATTTAAGAAGCTTTACTTATTCTATCGACTCTAAAGTTGATAAATGTTGAGTCAGCTTCACCCCACAAGAGAGGGTGGGAAAGTGCTTCTGCATCATGTGGAGTGGGGGTGGTCCTTCCTGCTGCCTCAGGTTATACAAAAATTCTGAGGATATGGTAATTTCTGAGATACCTGGAAAATAGAGAACAGTCTTTTGGTCTATAGCCCAAGAGTGGTAGTTACTAGAATTTTATCCCAAGAATGTACGGTCATTTGAGTAGGCAATTCTAGTTCCTTCACACTGTGCATGCATGTGTGCTAAATCGCTTCAGTCATGTCTGACTCTTTGAGACACTATGGACTGTAGCTCATCAGGCTCCTCTGTTCATGGGGTTCTCTGGGCAAGAATACTGAAGTGGGTTGCCATGCCCTCCTCCAGGGGATCTTCCCAACCCTGGGATTGAACCCATGTCTTACATCTCCAGCATTGGCATGTGAGTTCTTTACCACTAACACCACCACATTGTCAAAGAGTATCTGCTATTACTCTCCAACCTCAAAGGGTCCACTGCAAAAGCTGCAGAGGTTCTATCTCTATAGATGCAGGCCCCAGTGTTCACTTCGCTCACAGAGTCTGCCACTGTTGCTGCTCCCAAGTAACCCTTTTTAAATCTGGAGCAAAGCTACCCTTCCCAGGCATATCACCAGAAACATTTATTCTGTCAGTATATTCTTGAAATAAATATCTGGGTTGAAGTGTTATTTTGTCATATTAAAATACAATCTCTACAACACAAAACATTCTTCTAGACTGAAGAGGCCAGACACAGTTGAAAAAATTACAGGTCTTTTTACAAGAGGAGAGAAAAACCCAAATGATCAACACAACCTTATCTATCTATCTATATCCAGATATGCCATACATAGATACACACAGATAGAGCTAGAGATAGATAGATAGGTATCAGTAGCTATACACGGAGAAAGCAATGGCACCCCACTCCAGTACTCTTGCCTGGAAAATCCCATGGATGGAGGAGCCTGGTGGGCTGCAGTCCATGGGGTCGCTAAGAGTCAAACATGACTGAGTGACTACACTTTCACTTTTTCACTTTCATACATTGGAGAAGGAAATGACAACCCACTCCAGTGTTCTTGCCTGGAGAATCCCAGGGACTGCGGAGCCTGGGGGGCTGACGTCTATGGGGTCGCACAGAGTCGGACACGACTGAAGTGACTTAGCAGCAGCAGCAGCTATACTAGTAAGAAAAATGCAAATGAAAATATTGGTACATTACCTTGCCATATTGGTAGCCTCACTTACTCATTTAATAGATATTTATTGAGCTACTTTAAACACGGTATATTCAGGAGCTATCATTGGAAAAATATAAGATAGGCAAAGGCTCTGTTCCCATCACCGGAACCAATTCACCATATTTTATACATTTATAGTGAGAGAATATAAAACATTTAAATAAATAATACACAAGCTAACACACATGAAAAGAATAGGGAACTTAACACAGTTGTTGATGCTGTGATTTCACATAAAAAAACATTGTTGCAGATATATTGGTAGCCCCAAGTGATGTAAAAATTTATCAGGACATTTTCTTTTTAAATATATCTACTGTTGGTTACATGTGAAAAATGAGATATTTACATATATCTTTCTGTATATAATTAAATATGCACAATTTTTATGACTTTAATATGTACCATCAAAATGTGTTCTTGTTAAAAACAAATATGAATCAGTGAAAAAAAAATAACTTCACCATATAACATGTCAAAAATTCCATGATAATCAGTCTAAGTGATTTTTAAATTAATGTGATATAAACAAATTCTGGGACCTGACTTAAGTCTAAAGGCCAAGACTTTTGAGAGCATCAGAGATCAACATGGTTATTTCCTCATGAAAGGTCTACCCTAGAGAAGAGTCAAATGAAGCATCTGTTTCCTGTTAATCTCTCAAGGAAAAAAAAATGTGAAATGTTCTAAACTAAGCTGAATAGTCATCCAACAGCTGTTTTTGTGGCAAAAAGTGAAAAAAATTCTAGGCTATTTTCCTTTAGGGGATCTATGGAAGAATTCTTTCATAATTAGCATTGAGGAAATGTGATGACTCCACTTACCTTTTAATTGCATGCCATTTTATTGAAATTGTGTATGTGCTAAACAAAGTAATGTCTCTCTGCTACCTGAAAATCCTATAAAGTTATAACATTTTTATAAGGAAAATACACAAGACATACCAATCCTGTTTGATATTCACAGATTCTACAGTAGTGTTGCCCACAGTATGTTGATTTTTTTTTCAATATAGTCCTAGAAAAAGAGAGAAACTGATCCACTTACATTACACACACCCACACCCCTATCCCACACAGAACAGTGTCTCTCAACTGTATTAGATACAAATATAAAAAAACATATCAATCAATATGTATAAAATAAAAATGAGAGTTAACTATACAATCCTACTGCTTCTTACTATAAATTATTTACCACCTGAAAATAAAAAGAAATAATATTTCATTCAATAAGAGCATTCATAAATTTTATCAGTTATTCACTAACAATAATGTAAAACATCCTAAAGTTCTAAATCCACTAGATCATAGATGTAGTGTAACTAATTTGGCAGAAAGTGAATTATATTTTAAAAATTAATTTTTATTACAAAAGAGATAATAACCCTAAAACAATTTGTTCAAATTTGGGGAAAGAGGATTAAAAGGATGTTAAGTATATATGGATAATTCATTTAAGCCTAGTAGATCCACATTGCTCCACCCTATACCATCTCAGGCAACTTTAACATCAGAAGTCTCAACTGGAAAATGAAAATGATCTCTAAATTCTCTGTAGTATATTTTAAAAGCTATGGAAACCATGGGCACATTTTCATAAAGGCAAAGATCATGGTTAAACTATCCAAGGCTGTTTCTTCAGTATCTAACATGCTGCCTGGCTCACAACATGGATTTGTGCTCAGTCACATCTGACTCTTTGTGATCCCGTGAACTGTAGCCCCCAAGCTCCTCTGTCCATGGAATATTGCAATCAAGAATACTGGAGTGAGTTGCCATTTTCTTCTCCAGGGGATCTTTGCAATCCATGAATGGAACCCACATCTCTTGAGTCTCCTGCATTGCCAGTCTAATTCTTTACCACTGGGCCATGGGGGAAGCCCGACTTATACCATAGATCCTCATTGAATTTACATTCAAACAATGAGTGAAATATGTTTTCTATTATTTTGAAAATTCTCAAATATTTCAACATTTCTTTGTAAGTATATCAACTACTCACAAAAGTTTCCTATATACTTGAACATGAGGTTTTCATGTAAACAGAGTAATTATAATCCTAGCAGTATATTTTTATCATGCACACACAAGACATTGCTTGTTTGTCCCTGTTTCCTTCATCTCTCCCTCCTCTCTTTCTATCTTTCCTTCTTGATGATAAAACAATATGTTCCACAAAAGCACTATCCTCTCCATAATTTCAGCTACCCATTTGTGACTCCCTTACCCCATGCTCTACCTCCTTCTGTCCAAATTAGCTAAGCCCCTCAATTTTTTACTTATTATTTTCTCCCTTTCCTTTCAGATATTTTATCTCAACTATATATATATATATATATATATATATATATATATATATGATAAGTGAATATGGGTAAATAGAGATATATTTAATTTTTATTATTTTAACTCTGTAAGAGGGACATTATTAATTGCATAATTGGGGTCAATTTATTTTCATCTATTGCCTTTTTGAGCTCATGCATTAGTAAGCAACACTGTGCATCATTTAAATTTGTATTAGCATCCTAGTTTATTCTTTCACTGTCTTGTCATAGGGAATTTGGATTGTTTCCTCATTTTTCACTAAGTTATTTTTCATAGCATTTTTATAAATGCTGTGGTAAATATCTCCCAGGGGGTAGATGCAACAATTAATCATATTTATATACTGATGTTGCCAACTACTAAGTCAAAGGATAAGTGAATGTTCAACTTTATGATGCAACAATGAAGCAATGAGATTAGAATGGTAACTTTTCCTTTCTTTATTTGCATTACTCTGGTTATTAATTAACTTTTTTAGGAAGAGAAATTCTTAATTTTAAAACTATTATAATGATTAGTTTAAATAGCAAACTCTACTGGTACTACTTAAGAAATATATTTTAATTTTAGGAATAGGGAAAGATATCTTAAAGAATACACAAACATTTTAACTGTAGAGGTTTTGGAATTATTCAGATTTTTTTTGTTCTTGCTTTTCTTGGCCTTTGGTTCTCCCATATAAACTTTAGAATCAGTTTAACAAATTTCATAAAATGCAAGTTGTGATTCTGATTGGATTTTTCTTGAATCCAATATATAATTTTTCTAAATTATATATATTAATTTATAAAGACTAGAGAACTTCATAAAATTCGGTTTTTCTGTCTATACATTTATTTAATTTTCTTTGGCTCACTTAAAATGTTTTAGGATTTTTCCTGTAAAGATCCCACCTATTTTTTGTTACATTGATTATGAGACCTTGGATTCTGCTATATATAATTTCTTTTCAATTATCTTTTCTACATGTCTCTTATTGGTGTAGTAAAAAGTGATTAATTTTGTATATTAATCATATTCTTTTAATTTTATAATTTCCATCTTTTCTAAAATGTCTAATAAATTTCTGATATATTTTCTAATAACTGTTTTATATATAAATGTTTAAATAAAACATTATTTGTAAAACAATAATATTTTTAAAATTCTTAAATTGCTAGTTTCTTCTCTTATTTTATTGTGCTGGCTACATCTACATTCTCAAAAAGATGTTAAATTAAAGTAGTTATGGCAAGATTCTTATATTGTTGCTGATTCAAAAATATATATATTTCTAATATTTAGGATTTTATTTGTCTTAAATAATTTTAATAGATTTTAAAAGGGCTTATGAAACTTTAATTTGAGTGTATGTCAAATTTTATTAGAAGTCTTTTTTCTGTTTATTGAAATGTTTGTGTACTTTTTCTTCAATCACAACTGTCATACTCAGCCGAATTAAACAATTTAATTTACATTACTTCTATGGCTCCTCTAAGGGCTAGCATTTTTTTTTTCCTTCAATATTCAAAAAAACATTTGTATTAAGTCAAGTTTAAGTGTGCTTAGGACTCACATTTAATTCAAATAAACTTGTCGTTATTTTTTGATTATTGATAATTTTTAAAGCTTACATCCTATGGTATCATTACTATTTTGATGATGTATATATCTTTCTTATATTTGGGCAACTGTCATTCAGTTGGTAAATCATGTCTGAATCTTTGCAACCCCATGGACTGCAGTATGCCAAGTTCCTCTGTACTCCACTATCTCCCAAAGTTTGCTCAAATTTATGTCCTTTGAGTCAGTGATGCTATGTAACTATTTTATCCTCTGCCACCCTCTTCTCCTTTTGCCTTCAATCTTTCCCAGCATTAGGGTCTTTTCCAATAGGTCAGCTCTTCGCATCAGATAGCCAAAGTATTAGAGTTTTAGCATCAGTTCTTTAAATGAATGTTCAGGGTTGATTTCCTTTAGGATTGAATGATTTGATCTCATTGCAGTCCAAGGGACTATCAGGAGTCTTCTCCAGCACCATAATTCAAAAGCATCAATTCTTTTGAACTCAGTCTCCATAGCCCAACTTGCACTTCCATTCATGACTACTGGAAAAACCATCAGTTCAGTTCAGCTGAGTCATTCAGTCATGTCTGACTCTTAGCAACCCTATGAACTGCAGCACACCAGGCCCCCCTGTCCATCACCAGTCCCGGAGTCTACTTAAACTCATGTCCATTGAGTCAGTAATGCCATCCAACCATCTGTTGTCCCCTTCTCTCACCTTCAATCTTTCCCAGCATCAGGGTCTTTTCAAATGAGTCAGCTCTTTGCAGCAGTGGCTGAAGTATTGGAGTTTCACCTTCAGCATCAGACCTTCCAATGAACATTCAGGACTGATTTCATTTAGGATGGACTGGTTGGATTTCCTTGCAGTCCAAGGGACTCTCAAGAGTCTTCAACAACACCACAGGTCAAAAGCATCAATTGTTCGGCACTCAGCTTTCTTTATAATCCAATTCTCACATCCATACATGACTACTGGAAAAACCATAACTAGATGAACCTTTGTTGGCAAAATAATGTCTCTGCTTTTTAATACGCTGTCTAGGTTGGGTCATAATTTTTCTTCCAAGGAGTAAGCATCTTTTAATTTCATGGCTACAGTCACCATCTGCAGTGAATTTGGAGCCCCCCAATATAAAGTCTGCCACTGTATCCACTGTTTCTCCATCTTTTTGCCATGAAGTGATGGGACTGGATGCCACGATCTTCGTTTTCTGAATGTTGAGTTTTAAGCCAACTTTTTCACCCTCCTCTTTCACTTTCATCAAGAGGCTCTCTAGTTCCTCTTCACTTTCTGCCATAAGGGTGGTGTCATCTGCTTACTGAGGTTATTGATATTTCTCCTGGAAATCTTGATTGCAGCTTGTGCTTCATCCAGCCCAGAATTTCTCATGATGTACTCTGCATATAAGTTAAACAATGTGAAAATATACAGCCTTGACATACTTCTTTCCCTATTCGGAACCAGTCTGTTGTTCAATGTCCAGTTCTAACTGTTGCTTCCTGACCTGCATACAGATTTCTCAAGAAAAGATGGGCTCAATAAAGGACAGAAATGGTATGGACCTAGCAGAAGCAGAAGGTATTAAGAAGAGGTGGCAAGAATACACAGAAGAAGTGTATAAAAAAGAGCTTAACAACCCAGATAATCACGATGGTGGGATCACTCACCTAGAGCCAGACATCCTGGAATGTGAAGTCAAGTAGGCCTTAGAAAGCATCACTACGAACAAAGCTAGTGGAGGTAATGGAATTCCAGTTGAGCTATTTCAAATCCTGAAAGATGATGCTGTGAAAGTGGTGCACTCAATAGGGCAGCAAATTTGGAAAACTCAGGAGTGGCCACAGGACTGGAAAATGTCAGTTTTCATTCCAATCCCAAAGAAAGGCAATGCCAAAGAATGCTCAAACTACTGCACGATTGCACTCATCTCACATGCTAGTAAAGTAATGCTCAAAATTCTCCAAGCCAGGCTTCATCAATATGTGAACCATGAGCTTCCAGATGTTCAAGCTGGTTTTAGAAAAGGCAGAGGAACCAGAGATCAAATTGCCAACATCTGCTGGATCATCTAAAAAGCAAGAGAGTTCCAGAAAATTGGGTATTTCTGCTTTACTGACTATTGCAAAGCCTTTGACATTGTGGATCACAATCAACAGTAGAGAATTCTTCAAGAGATGGGAATACCAGACCACCAGACCTGCCTCTTGAGAAATCTGTATGCAGGTCAGGAAAAACCATAGCTTTGACTATATGCACCTTTATCAGCAATGTGATATCTCTGCTTTTTAATACACTGTCTGGTTTTGTCATAGTTTTTCTTCAAAGGAACAAGCATTTTTCAATTTCATGGCTGCAGTCACTGTCCACAGCGATTCTGGAGTCCAATAAAAGAAAATCTGTCATTGCTTCCACTTTGTTCCCTTCTATTTGCCATAAAGTTATGGGAGTTCGGCAACTGCACCAAATGACAGGTTGTTGATTGATGACAAGATCTAACATATGTACTATACAATTACCTATTTAATTTAGTATTAAGAAGTTATTTAGTGTTATTTAGTGAAACCCATTGTGAACTCCCATATATTAATTACCATCTTTGTAATATTCTGAAATTCATATACTTCTTTTCATATTTTTTATCTATAATAATATAAACTTTATGCTTTTATGAGCCTTAGAGACCCAATCTGTATGAAGTGGACAACAAATAGTAGACATGACTTTTTATTGCTACTGTTAATTATCATACGTCCCTGCAGTGGCACTAGTGGTAAAGAAGCTGCCTGCCAATGTGCAGATGTAAGAGATGCAGGTTCAATCCCTGGGTCTGGATGCTCTCCTGGAGGACAGCATGGCAACCCACTCCAGTATTCTTGCCTGGAGAATCCCCAGTGGATAGAAAAGCCTGGCAGGCTACAGTCCATAAGGTCTCAAAGAGTCAGACATAACTTAGAGCACATGCCCGCATGCTAGTATATCAGATATTAAATACTAGCCAGATATAATAGAAAGTGAGATTTTATTTAAAAATTTTGTTAGGATTGTACATTACACATATAAATTCCAATCTTTCAAATAATCTAAGAGTGGCAAATATGATTACTTAAAAGAAATGCTTTCCATTTCTAAAATTATAATTAAGTATTGGAGCATCCAAATGAAATTCACATTCTATTCTTTTCCTTAAGGGGAGCACTGACCACCATTTACATATTCACAGTATGAAAGTCATTGTGTATGTGTAGATTTAGGCTTATCCTGTGGGCTGATTCTGAATATTAATAGATAATTGAGGATCTCATTCTTTATTTTGAGTTCTAATAGATAAATGTTTCCATAGATACGTGATGACTAATTAGAATAATGAGCTTTTCAAATTGTCTATCCTATGGCTTTAAAATAATGAACTCACTTGTCATGCATTAGATTTGTTTCCTATTTTCTTCTAAAATATAATAATTTTATTATGCTTTTAATATCAATAGGGGTTGATGCGTAAAGATATCCATCCAGAAATCTTAGGTAGGCTGAGTCAGTTAAATCCACTTTCTGTATTTTTCCACTCATTTCCTCTTTCCCTGTCCCTTCCTTTGTCGCCTGAGTCCATAAAAGGGCAGGAGCTTTTGTTTGGGATCCTTAGCAGTGATGTCATTCCTTGTACACTGTATTCAACTGATCCTCACCTGCCGCCATTCCTTGGGGGGAAAAGGAAAACTGGGGAGGTGGTGCCTTGCTCTTTGGCCTCTTCCTTTCACAATCACAGTAGGTGAATAAAAGCTTGACTGTTGTTTTCAGTTTGGCTTATTGTCCTAATTGACCACCTTGACACCAGGAAGCTCATCAGACAATTTAATGTATTTTTCTCCAGCTGGAGGATGAACTATAGGGTCAATTGAATTGTTGATTTAAAGCTGATGGCTTTTATTTAAGCTCAGTATTTTGAATAACAAAGCCTCAGCAGCAAAGGACTCTGTGTGAACTGATTTATAGTGACTGAAAGGATGGAAATTATAGTTGAGGATATAGCGTTATCAGGGCTTCCCAGGTGATACTAATGAAAAAGTACCCACCTGCCAATGCAGGAGACCTAGAAGATGCAGATTAGATCCCTGGGTAGGGAAGATCCCCCGGAGAAGGGCATGGCAACCCAATCCAGTATTCTTGCCTGGAGAATCTCATGGACAGAGATGCCTGGTAGGCTACAGTCCATAGGGTTGCAAAGAGTCAGACACGACTGAAGTGACTTAGCACACACATACATGCATAGAATTATCATGAAGCCAAGGGTAAATAGAATTTTACAGGAATGGTGATCAAGTTGACATTTTAGTATAATACCATATGCCCTTTCATGTGTCACAACCTTGTCTTGGTGAAGGGGCTTGTGTAAATCAATGAAGCTATGAGCCATGCTGTACAGGGCCACCCAAGATGGATGAGTTATAGTGAAGAGTTCTAACAAAATGCAGTTCACTGGAGGAGGGAATGGCAAGGCCCTCCCATTCTTCCCACGAGAAAAAACCCCATGAACAGTATGAAAAGGCAAAAAGATGACACTGGAAGATATGTTGTAGTCCATGGGGTCACAAAGAGTCAGATATGACTTAGCAACTGAAGAACAACAACATAAAACCATATGAGACATTTCTTGATACAATACTGAACCAAAAATATGAAAACTAAGACAGGCAATAGGAATGCACAGTAGTCAATATTTGAAACATGGCAATGGGAAGCACTAGGAAGACAGTCAAGAGTTTGGAGCCCTGACAGCAAGTCATTCCAGGGAGTGTATGGTAAAAAAAAGAGAAAGATACTCAGATATCAATGTGAAAACTAAATTTTCAGTCATAAATTGAGCAGAAAATTTCTATACACACAAAACAAAGCAGTAATAGCAAAAAATAGGAAGACATATGGAAGCTTTTGGTGGTGGGGACATATATAAGAATAGCAGGATTTAGAAATGGAATAAAGCAACTTGGAGTCAGGTATACAGCATCAGCAATGAAGAGACTGAAATTGGCAGTGTGGAGCAGTGGACAGAGCATGGAATTAGTGGTTAGATGACCTGGGATTAGATAAGATTTCTGCACTTAATGTTTTTATCAATTTGCTCCAGACTTTTTATAAACAAAACAAAACTCACCCCAGAGTTACTTAAGAATACAGAATATAGGAGACTTATTCATCCCCCAAACGGAATAGGGTCTGGTAGACTGACTTAAAATGCAGCTTTCTGCAGGGACTCAAATAATTTCACAAGGCCCTAGACATTTCTCCTTTTCCTTCTTAAAGTCTGCCTTCTTCTAAATTTATTCCAAAATCTAATATTACCCACTTAAGATACATGGGCTTCCCAGGTGGCTCAGAGGTTAAAGCGTCTGCCTGCAATGCGGGAGGCCCGGGTTTGATCCCTGGGTCGGGAAGATCTCCTGGAGAAGGAAATGGCAATCCACTCCAGTATTCTTGCCTGGAGAATCCCATGGACAGTCACAAAGAGTCAGACACGACTGAGTGAGTTAATTTTCACTTTAATTTTCCAGTATTCTTGCCTGGAAAATCCCATGAATGGAGGAACCTGGTAAGCTAAATGCAGTCCATGGGGTCACAAAGAGTTGGACATGACTGAGCGACTAAACTTTCTAAGATATAGTTCATATAGCAAAAACAATTAACAATCTCTTCAAGACTCCCGGTGCTGGAGAGAGACGCCCTATTCCTGAAGATTCAGTGATAGTCATAAGATTTCATATGACTGGACTGGCTAAAAGCTATGTTCACTCCTGATGGAGTACTGTGCCTAAAGGAATATGAACTAGAGTGATAGGGTTCTTACAGAAATGAAAGGAGGATTATGAAACTTAATATAGGCAGATAATCCAATTGGGTTCTAAGCCAATGTAATAACTTAATGAATGTGGCTTTAGAAGTCATATCTTCATTTGTCTGAATATTTAAAAAATACTCCACTCTTTTATATTAGGGTAGATGCTTGTCTCAAGGAAGTTCACAGAAGAGAGTAGTAAGTAAAAATACAATAAGAAAGTGAGAAGGTAATTAACCTAGGAATTCTTTGTGGTCATGTATAAAGGTAGAGTACAAAAAAAAAGAATATTTGGTAAACAGTTATAATCTAAAGAAATTAGAAACTATGGCTGTAGGTTAAGTTAGTAACCAGTGTTTTATATTGGTGTCCTAGTTTTCCATCATTCTCATTAGATAATTTGTAGCATTCAGAGCTCACAAATTTATATAAGAAAGTGTTGAAACTTGGAATCTAATTAGCTAAAAACAAGTCATTCTGGAGACTCAAACTGAGCTGACAAAATAGGACAGAACTCATCTTCCCCCATGAACACATCAAAAATATACCTACTATACATGTGGAACAATTTTCATTGAAAACTAACTGAAGACCAGCAGAAAGACTCCTGTACATCCAAGGCTATAAGAAAAATACATGTGAATTGGGTAGGAAGGGAAGAGAATTATCAGATCAGAATCTAGGCCCCTGGGAGGGGGCTCATGGGAAAGATGATATCACATGGGAGAGATCTTCTCTGGGGAGGAACAGTTACATGCATATATTGTGTGCCCCAGTCCTGGGGGTCAACAAAGGGAAGATGAGTCCCTAAGGATGGAGGGCTAGTGGGAGTAATAGGAGAGCTAGGAAAGCCTGGATTCTGCTTGTGAGTTGCGCACAAATGCTAGCTTGCCCTTGAAAAAGAGCAGAGAGGGTGACTGAAATTGTGCAGCTAGCTGATGGTTTCCCAAACCATCCTGGCACAAGCCCCAGTCTGAGCAGATCAAATAATCTGGTATCATTTGCCTTGCACTGGAGAGAGGGCTGCCACAACCAAGGAAAAAGCACAGCCATAGGATACTGTGAGAACTCAAACCCTAAGCAATGTCTGAGCAGGTAGGGGCAGCCATTACTGGTGATTACACAGGTGGCACATCAGAGGCAGTCCAGACCTCTGATACCATGTTCCAACCCTTACAGGGTACCCACACAAGCCCCTCTTGCTCCAGCACTGATCCCCTTTGAGACCAGTATATACGGAGATGCAGGTTTGATCCCTGGGTGGGGAAGATCCCCTGGAGAAGGAAATAGCAACCCACTCCAGTATTTTTGCCTAGGATGTTCCATGAACAGAGAAGTCTGGTGGGCTACAATCCATGTGGTTGCAAAAGAGTCAGACAGGACTTAGCAAATAAACAACTGTGTATATAACAAAACAGAAACCATCTCACAGATATAGAGTACAAAATTAGTGGTTATCAGTGGGGAATGAGGACAGTTGAGGGAGGAGCAAGAGTAGAGATATGGGATTAAGAAACGCAAATGACCATGTATAAAATAAATAATGAGAAATAATAAATGTATTTCACATGTATTATTTTGTAATACAGTCATTATTTTGTAATAACTTTAAATGGAGTATGGTCTATAATAATCTTGAATTATTATATTGTACACCTGGGACTAATATAATATTTTAAACACTTATACTTTAATTAAACAAACAAAGCAAAAAAATAAGTCATTTTTCATTGCCCAACATCCAGAATGGAAGACTTTTCATTGCAGTACTAAAAACATGAATATACATTCATATATCTAGTGTCATATAGACTTGATTTATATAATTCTTGGATAGTTATATCTATTTATTTACCTATTAAACCACTTATTTCTTAATGTATTTATTAATTAATCAAAATTTATTAAAAATCCAATCCATGGTAAGTATTCTTTTAGATGCTGAGGGATAACAAGGTGCTTGTGTGTGCTAAGTCACTTCAGTCCTATCTGACTCTTTGCGACCCCATGAACTATATACCTCACCAGGTTCCTCTGTCCATGGGATTCTCCAGGCAAGAATACCAGAGTGGGTTGCCATTTACTTCTCTAAGGGATCTTCCTGACCCAGAGTTCAAACTCATGTCTCTTACATCTCCTGCACTGGCAGGCTGGTTCTTTATCATTAGCACCATCTGGGAAGCCAATAGTATTTCTCTGTTTAACAGCTCTCAGTTATGTAGTAAAAAATAAATAAATAAAATAAGAGGGAGGGAGGGCAGTTTTACAGGTAATTGTAAAGTCTCTCACAAAAATCTTAAAATTCACTTAAAATAGCAATAAGTTTGTCTGAGAACCACTTCCCTTCTAAACTCCACCTATAGTATCTACTAATCTTTAAGCCATGTGAACTCCCGTTTCAGCCATGACCTATCCCCTGGACATGAACCATCTTCTCTATATTCCCCAGCAACCCTATAATTCCCTTTATGTCCCAAGGACATGAAAATAGAAAATATGTATATCTTATATTTATGTAAGACACCACCTTTTTGATTTGAGTAAATGCTGAACAAAACGTGTTGAATTGAAATGTTTATTAAGCAAGCAACTCCCAAAAAGGCAACAGATATATTTCCTAAAGTATGTGAAAGGCACCATGTTCACTTAAGACTCTCATGAACTAGCCCAATGTGTATAAAATATTTAGGTGGACTTTAAAATGTATAAGATATAAATTTAATCTCTTTTCAATAACAAAGTTTGGATGGCATCTCAAATAAAATGGAAGTAAAAGCTATTTTACATCATTTGATTAGAATATAACAGAAGTAGAAATAAATTATTAACATGGGAAGGAGGTAACAGCCTATCCAAAAGGAAAGAGCTCTGTGACTGCATAGTCATAGTCAGTGACTCTAAATAACACTGACTTACCCTAATGAGCTAAAGATTCTGCCAAAATCTATTTCTCTTTCTCATGCCAGTGAAAAAAAATCTATGAAGAAATGATCTAAGTGAAATTTAAATTTAATAAACTTCAAATATGTTGCTATAATTAAATTTTAAGTTGTCAAGATGAATACACTTGATTATTTGTTTTAAATTAAAACTTAAGGTTAGTTCTGTAAACTTAATTCCAGCAAACAAATTTTAAGTAAGCAGACAGTGTGTAGATAATGACTAGTCACTTCAGAAAAAGTCTTATCAAGCATTTTGGTTTAGTATATGTAGTCCCATTGGACTGTTTTAAGTGATTCACACATACATACACACAAAATGCTTTAAAACATAAATCTACTTAGAGATAGTCTGTTGTTTAAAACCAATGAGGAGAATCTGTTCATCATATTTTTTTTCAAACACTCAATTTTTTTCCCCTAAGTTCCACGATAATGTTAACAATAGTATCTTTTTCTACCATCTCTGAAATTGACTTTTTTGATTCCTTTTAACTTGTCATTATCCCTGACGCTTCTTCTGATGCATGCCTTGATGTTAACCATGCTTTTCCCCTGTTTCTATTAAAATTCTTCTAGAATAATTCATGAAGTTAATGACATGGTCCCAAATATATCTCAACTTCTTGCCATAAATAAACCAACATATTTACAATCTCTTAAAATGAGTAAAAGTAAAGAAATGCATAATTCTAAATATAAAGACACACAATGGAAAAACTTGAGAAATTCGGAATAGTTTCACATTATCCTTTGGATATATAAATTTATTTGGTCTGATACATCTTTTATGAGTATAAAAATTTCTAAACTGGAATAATAATAAAGCTGAAATTAAAAAACCAAAATATTCACATTGTAATTCAATCAGTTTTGAAGTTGAAAATATTATATAATGTCTCCAAGGAATTTTTAAGAATTAGTTAAGATAGTTGATGACAACTATTAAAATTGTTTTTGAAAAATTACAAATATGTACCTTCATAATTACTAAGAAGGATGCAGAGAGAACTTTTTGACTGTAGAACCCTTCTTCCAAATACTCACTCTCTCAGTAGAGTCGGTAATTTTATCAAATGTCAGGTCCTGAGAGAGGATGTCCCTGACTGCCCCACTACTACCATCACCTAACAAATGTGATGTCATGATTTCTTTACCCTCTATACTAACTCCATGCTTTAACTTTGCTTTTTAATACTTGAAGACCTCTCCAATTGAAATTTTTATGCTGACAAAATATTCTATGTCCAGTTTATCCAAATGAATAGGCAAAAGTCATGTGTGAATATTGAACATTTTAAATGTGACCAGTATGACACAGGAACCTAATGTTTCATTCTCATTAGTTTTCATGAATTTCTGTGTGGCTCCCATATTGAACAGTTTAGCTTTATAACATTTATCAATACCCAACATTTATTTCTTATCTGTGTTCCATACTAAAATGAATGCTTTATGAGAAAAGAGATTTGTGTTGCTTGGTGTTTTATTATAAACAGTTCTGGCACATAGTTAGAACTCAAGTATATATTGAATAGATAGACACATCATAGATATAATAGACAAACAGGTAAACAGAAAGAAAACCTTGTAATCAATTTGTTTATAAACATGACATGGGCATCACAGCTTCTTTGTTTCATGACTAAAAAGTTTTTTAAAGTCAACCATACTTTGTATTTATGGGCTTCTCAGGGGCCATTAGTGGTAAAGAATCCTGCCAATGCAGGAGACACAAGAGACGTGAGTTCAATCCCTGGATCAGGAAGATACCCTGTAGTAGGAAATGGCTCCCCCCTACTCCAGTATCCTTGCCTGGAAAATTCATGCAGCAGAGGAACCTGACAGGCTACAGTCCATGAGGCCACAAAAAGTCAGACATGACTGAGCACACACACACACACACACACACACACACATTGTACTTACATTGATATATACATTTAATACATCATGAAGAAATAGGCTTCTAAAATAAAAAGTAAAGTTGATTACCAAAGCTCAAAGTATCAAAAAATATTTAATTATATCTCTATAACACCCAATGATCTTCTCTGATGGCTCCTCTGTGGTAAAGAATCCACCTGCCAATGCAGGAGACACAGGTTTGATCCCTGGGTTGGGAAGATTCCCTTGGAGTAAGAAATGGCAGTCCACTCTAGTAGTCTTGCCTGGTCAGAGGAGTCTGGCAGGCTACAGTCCATGGGATCACAAAAGAGTTGGACATGACTTAGCAACTAAACAACAAAAACAACACCCAATATCTGATAAATTCAGATAATATTGGCCATTTTGGCCTCCTTGCAAAAAAACTACTGGCCTGACTGAAATTAGAGTCACAAAAAGTGTCTTGGTCTCTTACTGTCAGAAGACTCTGGGGCTAAGAAGTAGAAGAGTTTTAGGTTATTAAACTTTATGAAGAACATTCAATCTGACTATAGTGTTTACATTTTATTTAAGTCTTTAAAGTGTTGTTCAGCAAAAATCTCAAAAAAGTATTTGTTGTTCAGTCTCTCATTCATGTCCAACTCTTTGGGAACCCATGGACTGCAGCATACCAGGCTTCCCTGTCCTTCACCATCTCCCAGAGTTTACTCCAACTCATGTCCAAAGCTCAAACTCATGAATTTGCTCAGAGTTTGCTCAAACTCATGTCTCAATTCAGAGGGAGAGGTGGTGGTCCCAGAGATCTGTGGGCAGTTCTCATGCCAAACTCATGGGGCAGACAGAAGGAAACACTTGCCTTCATTTTTCTTGGTCTACTTAGGTCCTTTTCCTCCTCACAGTCACTGTGGTCTCTCCTTAGAAAGAGTAATGAGTGCCTTCTGCTCGGTTACATGTGGTCAAACCATCTACCTCCTCTGCCAGAAAGGTCACACTGTCCCAGTTCCACCTCTGCCACTGGCAGTTTCACCACCACACCCCATGCTTAGTAGCCCCCTCCATGGTCCAATTCATAAATTGCAAAAGCACAGATGGGTAGATCTTTCAGGTATCCTGATATGCTGTGCAGAGGTGTTTTGTTCTGTTTTTCACACAGATGTTATTAGATGTGAATTAATTGAAGGGTAGAGGAAAAAAACTCATGTTTCCATGATTCTGATGCCATTCAAAAGAACATTTTCTTAAGTCCCATTATGATTTTTTTGCACCACAAAAGAATTTGGTCCAATTTCTATAGGTTGGCAGAGATTCATGCATTTGTCAAGAGTTGGGTGTTCACACTTTGTGTTGATATTATTTATTTTCATCATGAAAATGAAATACACTTTGAGAGGTTTTATACACCATTAAGCATTAGTGTACATGACTAGTTTTGCTCTTTCTTCTCTGTTATAATTTTGAGATAGATCAAGTATGGCAATGTTTCGAGTAAGTCAAAACCAATGGTAAAAAGAGAATTATAAACATGTCATGGTAAATGGTAAATTTTAAAGACAATCCATAAGATTTTTTAAAATGTATTTGAAATAAAATGCTTCCTAAAGTATGTACTTTGGGAGTTCTTGTAAATATCAGCCTAGAAACAATCTACCACAACAAATATGATAAAATTACAGTACACTTACTATTTTTAGCATGTTTCATATAACTACAAGATGCATTTCAACATATTTAAAGAATTTCATTTAATCCAAATTTTTAAACATGATATTGTAAATCATTTTGAATTTTATTCAACAGAATGTATTTTTCTTAAATCATTTAAGATGAACTTTATCACTTGCTAAATGGAAAATAAGCCATTTTTTAAATCGCTTGTATATCAGAATTATTTTTCACTGCAGCTAAAAGAACACATAACTTGCTCTGATATGTATTTCACATTTTTAGAAAGCTAGCAGCAGGGACTACTCTGAGTATCTCTTGGCTTTTCCTCATGGTCTCAATGTAGTGTAGCATATTGTAGAATCTAAAGTATTACAATCTTACACGATACCACACACACACACACACACACTCACACACACACAAAGGCAGCATTCTTAATCCACTCGCCTTTTTCAGGGAAGGAATTGATGCCCATAAGTCTTAAACAGATATTTCCTATATCATTAGCCAGAACTCTGTCATATGTCTGTCTCTAGACTAATCATTGGAAAAGGAAAATGGGAATGTCATTGTAGAATTCACCATGAAATAATCCAACAGTGACAGACTTTATTTTCTTGGGCTCCAAAATCAGTGCAGATGGTGACTGCAGCTGTGAAATTAAAAGACACTTACTCCTTGGAAGAAAAGCTATGACCAACCTAGATACCATATTAAAAAGCAGAGACATTACTTTGCTAACAAAGATCCATATAGTCAAAGCTATGGTGTTTCCAATAGTCACATATGGATGTGAGATTTGGACCATGAAGACTGCTAAGTGCCTGAAGAATCAAAGCTTTTGAGCTGTGGTGTTGGAGAAGACTCTTGAGGGTCCCTTGGACTGCAAGGAGATCAAACCAGTCAATGGTAAAGGAAATCAATCCTGAATATTCACAGAATGACTGACACTGAAGGTGAAGCTCCAATACTTTGGCCATCTAATGAGAAAGGCTGACTCTTTAGAAAAGGCCCTGATGCTGGGAAAGATTGAAGGCAGGAGGACAAGGGAAAGACAGAGGATGAGATGGTTGGATGGCATTACTGACTCAGTGGACATGAATTTGAGTAAGCTCTGGGAGTTGGTGTTGGACAGGGAAGCTTGGCATGCTGCTGTCCATTGGGTTGCAAAGAATCAGATATGACTGAGCAACTAAACTAGACTGAATCCAACCCTCTGGGCTATGCACTTTACTATAAACCCTATTGGAGATCTGTTAGCAAGAAAAGAAAAGGAAAAATGGCTTTTGGGAAAGCAACCAAATGCACCTAGCATGCATATAAAAATATAATTAAATATTGTATTAAAAGAAAATATATAATATAATATTTAGGCATATCAAATCATAACTGGCATTATTCCAAGTGGAAAAATGTGCATTTTTCATATGCCATGCAATAAAAGAACTGGCTTTTAAAAACCATCAGTGGAATTGGACGTGGATGACTCTGCAAATATGGAAACAAGTAAAATATTCTAAGATTAAAATGATCCAAGTTTCCATTTTGTTTTATCCTCACATGTCTTGTCTATAGTATTTACAACTTGCAAAAAGACACAAGTGTTCTACCTGACACATTATAATGAAAATTGAAAATCAAATGTGCTTTCAATACTACAACTGAAAAAGAGCATGGGTTTACCAACTAGGATAATTGGATTCTCAGCTCAGTGATACTTATAATCCTTCCTGATCGGGAGCTCTGTGAAAACAAAGCCCTCATTTCATCCAGGTTTCATTTCTAATAAAGCTCACCTATGAAGGGCATATCTTAGTATACAATTGTTAGGAAGTGTGAGACCTATAGTAATAGATCAGTCTTTCACATCTTGGCTTAACTTTTTTTTTTTAAATAAAAGTGTAAAATACACCTTAGAGGAAGCCTGGTGCTGTACCTCTTTATGCAGGCTGGGTATCAAGGAAAACTTTTTATATTTGCAATTTTGGTATACCAACTTTTCTTCAAGAGTGAAGATATACTTCTTTCTGGATGAGAGCATCAAATTTATAACAACATCCTGACACTCTGATTAAAGAAACTATCTCTCCCTTATTGGGCAAATCAGGAGATGGTACATAAGGTGATCAAGGCAAAGCCTCCCCTAGAATTCAAATTCTGGGTTTTAAAATGGTTGCAGAGACTGATAACATTATTTCCAGATGATCTTATTTAAGAACTTCATGATGATTTTATTTCTTTTCTCATATGCTCCCTATTAGATTTTAGCCTGGACTTCCAGCCTATACTCTGTTCTATAAATCATCAATATTTTTCCTTTAAAGAAATTCCTTTTTTAGTAAGGGAATAAAGGCTAATTTTTATAGCTTTACCCTCCAAACTTGAATGATATTATGGCCTGCTTGTAGGAATTATAAAAGTATGCTCCTCCTATGGTAATTTTTAAGTAATTTTGTTAGCATATTATTAAATCATCATATTTTTTAATGCACATTTTTAACATTTATATAAAACAATGTCAGATTTGGGGATAAACTTGCTAAAGAGCTAAAAGTAAAACAAATATTTAGAAAATGTAATTATAACATGGTTTTACAGAAGTAAATCTTCATCATAAAGGACACAGACTTGCAATACACTAAATACTAATTTATTAAATTCCTTCCATCAGTAGTTGAACCAATACTGGCTTGTAAATATTGATGAATTGCTGTGTATATTATACATGGCAACACACATTGGATTTCCATACATTTGCTTCTAAATGTTTTCCAAATATTTTAAATTCCTTGAAGATAATTGTTAACAATACAAAAATAATGGGCCTCAGTAAACCTCAACATAGACCTTTTCATATTTTAACCTATACCTGTTCCTATTCAGATATAGGTACAAGATTTTGACTTACATTGCATTTATCAGCTGGTACTTTCCCTCTTCAGTATGAAATTAAGCAATTTTCTCAACCTTGAGACTCTAATAATAACTGCCTCCATCAGTCCAATTTTGTCAAAACTTCATTTGTAATTCAAATGATAAAAATAATTTGCTTTCAAAAAAAGTACATTTCAAGGCCACTCAACCTTTTGAAGAAAATTCTCCATTTCCACAGTCAACTATCAGATTTTTTTTTCTCTTACAACTTTAAAGCTTTTAATGAGATCTTCTTTTCTTTCTTTAGTTGTGGCTCACTATTTCTGTTGCTTAGAGTTTCATAACCATGATTCCAAACCACAATGGGACCCATCGTTTTTACTTAGTGAAACAAATATTGTGATAGCTCTTCACGAAATTATGTGCCTTGGTTAATGTGATGTGTACTATCATGCATACAAAATGATAGACATGACAGTATCCAAGGACCATGGGGCTGAAGTTTAAGGGTATTTCCACTAGAAAGCATCTTTATACTTTTGCTAGCATAGTCTAACAACTTTAAACGTTTGAAGAATTTGGAATGAATACAAATGTTAGAAAACGCACATTTATTCAAATTTCTCCCAGACAGTAATCACATACCTTCCAATATAACTCATGAGGTAGAGATTCTCCTTGAAGTAGGAATATAATAGAACATAAGATCTACAAATTGTAGACCTCAGCCCAACTTATGTTTCTTTAATTCTTATTTTGATGTTTTTTGATCAAATATTGGAGTGTAGTGAGAAAATTCATTCTCCCACAGGTAGTAATAAATCTTTCAGTATTGTCTGTTTATTTTCAGAACTACTAGACTATTTGTCAGTTAACTTGCCACTAGATCACTGATTCTCAAACTTGACTGTTCATTAGAGTCACCAGGTTGCATTCAAACATTCTCAAGCTTGGTAACATTCTGCTATTCTGATTTAATTGGCTTGATTAGAGACCTAGAAATCATATTTTTAAAAGCTCCTTCAAGTGATTCTAATGTGCATATAGGGCTGAGAACCATCACCATAAGAGCTTCATGATTGTTGACGAAAGATGCAATCCATGGAAAGAAATGTGAGCCTCAGGTGTCCAAAACTTTGATTTCTATATTGATAAAACTTAATACTCTAATTAGTGGCTACTTATACCATTGCACAGTGAAATATTCTACAGACTGTTTTTTCCTTTCTCAGAATTCACAGGTAGGACATAGATATTATCCCAATTATTCTGTATTTGGTCAAAATAATTCTTAAGTTCTGTTATGCAAATAGTAGGCCACTGTTATTAAAACCTGAGAATACCAGTATAACCCCTGGTTATACAATGATAAATTATTGAATACAGTTCCTAATTTAATATTTTGTAATACTCTGATCTGTCAGTTTGAATATTATGCTGATCTAGTTTTCTGTATTGTTTTTTTTTTTAAAGGTAGAATAATTTTTAGGAGGGTAACTTTTAGGGAATTGCTTTTTAAAGTTAACCTGGTTGTACCATTAAACTGTTTTAAACAAGAAGAACTCAAAAAAACAAAAACAACAAAAAAAGAACTCACTTATTGTATTCCATTCAGATAATAGAAAATGTAATATGGATAATTATAAGATATATGCCTCACATGGGCTTCCCTGGTGGCACAGTGGTAAAAAATCTAACTGCCAAAGCTGTAGACAAGGGTTTGACCCCTGGGTTAGGAAGATCCCCTGAAGAAAGAAATGGCAAACCTCTCTAGTATTCTTGCCTGGGAACTCCCATGGACAGAGGAGCCTGGAGGCCTGCAGTCCATGGGGTCTCAAGAGGTGGACACGATTTAGTGACTAAACAACAAAATGCCTTGTCGGGAGCTGCGTTAGGCATTATGGACAAAATATAGGCACGCCTCCAACTCCTCTCCTCATCTCGCAGGCATGGCCCCAGGATGAAGGAGTTAGGCTTTGTGATTCTGACTTGTTCTTTTCTTTGGTTGAGTTGGCTGGAAAGAATATTAAGGTGCTTGAGAGAAGCATGAGAAAGCACAAAGCCTTCTACAGTTGTGCCCAGAAAATAATCTATAAAATAACCATTGACATTTGTTCAAGGATCTTTACAAAGATTGTCTCAGGAGGAGCATGTAGGCTGCAGCTTGAGGCCATGGGCAGGATTGTTATCTGAGACCTGTTTGTGAGTGAAATATTTATAGCAAAAGAAGATTGCTGAGTTTAGGGTCTAGGAATATTTAAGAATAGCTAGAAGCAAATTTGGCCTGGGAATATGGAATGAAGCAGGGCAAAGACTAATAGAGTTTTGCCAAGAAAATGCACTGGTCATAACAAACACCCTCCTCCAAAAACACAAGAGAAGACTCTATACATGGACATCACCAGATGGTCAACACTGAAATCAGATTGATTATATTCGTTGCAGCCAAAGATGGAGAAGCTCTATACAGTCAGCAAAAACAAGGCCAGGAGCTGACTGTGGCTCAGACCATTAACTCCTTATTGCCAAATTCAGACTTAAATTGAAGAAAGTAGGGAAAACCACTAGACCATTCAGGTATGACCTAAATCAAATCCCTTATGATTATACAGTGGAAGTGAGAAATAGATTTAAGGGCCTAGATCTGATAGATAGAGTGCCTGATGAACTATGGAATGAGGTTCGTGACATTGTACAGGAGACAGGGATCAAGACCATCCCAAGGAAGACAAATGCAAAAAAGCAAAATGGCTGTCTGGGGAGGCCTTACAAATAGCTGTGAAAAGAAGAGAAGTGAAAAGCAAAGGAGAAAAGGAAATATATAAGCATCTGAATGCAGAGTTCCAAAGAATAGCGAGAAGAGATAAGAAAGCCTTCTTCAACAATCAATGCAAAGAAATAGAGGAAAACAACAGAATGGGAAAGACTAGGGATCTCTTCAAGAAAATCAGAGATACCAAAGGAACACTTCATGCAAAGATGGGCTCGATAAAGGACAGAAATAGTATGGACCTAACAGAAGCAGAAGATATTAAGAAGAGATGGCAAGAATACACAGAAGAACTGTACAAAAAAGATCGTCACGACCAAGATAATCATGATGGTGTGGTCACTCACCTAGAGCCAGACATCCTGGAATGTGAAGTCAAGTGGGCCTTAGAAAGCATCACTACGAACAAAGCTAGTGGAGGTGATGGAATTCCAGTTGAGCTATTCCAAATCCTGAAAGATGATGCTGTGAAAGTGCTGCACTCAATATGCCAGCAAATTTGAAAACTCAGCAGTGGCCACAGGACTGGAAAAGGTCCGTTTTCATTCCAATCCCAAAGAAAGGCAATGCCAAAGAATGCTCAAACTACCGCACGATTGCACTCATCTCACACGCTAGTAAAGTAATGCTCAAAATTCTCCAAGCCAGGCTTCAGCAATATGTGAACCATGAACTTCCTGATGTTCAAGCTGGTTTTAGAAAAGGCAGAGGAACCAGAGATAAAATTGCTAACATCCGCTGGATCATGGAAACAGCAAGAGAATTCCAGAAAAACATCTATTTCTGCTTTATTGACTATGCCAAAGCCTTTGACTGTGTGGATCACAATAAACTATGGAAAATTCTTCATGAGATGGGAATACCAGACCACCTGATCTGCCTCTTGAGAAATTTGTATGCAGGTCAGGAAGCAACAGTTAGAACTGGACATGGACAACAGACTGGTTCCCAATAGGAAAAGGAGTTCGTCAAGGCTGTATATTGTCACCCTGTTTATTTAACTTATATGCAGAATACATCATGAGAAACGCTGGACTGGAAGAAACATAAGCTGGAATCAAGATTGCTGGGAGAAATATCAATCACCTCAGATATGCAGATGATACCACCCTTATGGCAGAAAGTGAAGAGGAACTAAAAAGCCTCTTGATGAAAGTGAAAGTGGAGAGTGAAAAAGTTGGCTTAAAGCTCGACATTCAGAAAATGAAGATCATGGCATTCAGTCCCATCACTTCATGGGAAAGAGATGGGGAAACAGTGGAAACAGTGTCAGACTTTATTTTTCTGGGCTCCAAAATCACTGCAGATGGTGACTGCAGCCATGAAATTCAAAGACGCTTACTCCTTGGATGGAAAGTTATGACCAACCTAGATAGAATATTCAAAAGCAGAGGCGTTACTTTGCCAACAAATGTTCATCTAGTCAAGGCTATGGTTTTTCCCGTGGTCATGTATGGATGTGAGAGTTGGACTGTGAAGAAGGCTGAGCGCCGAAGATTTGATGCTTTTGAACTGTGGTGTTGGAGAAGACTCTTGAGAGTCCCTTGGACTGCAAGGAGATCCAATCAGTCCATCCTGAAGGAGATCAGCCCTGGGATTTCTTTGGAAGGAATGATGCTAAAGCTGAAACTCAAGTACTTTGGCCACCTCATGCAAAGAGTTGACTCATTGGAAAAGAGTCTGATGCTTGGAGGGATCGGGGGCAAGAGGAGAAGGGGACGACAGAGGATGAGATGGCTGGATGGCATCACTGACTCGATGGACATGAGTCTGAGTGAACTCCGGGAGTTGGTGATGGATAGGGAGGCCTGGCATGCTGCGATTCATGGGGTCGCAAAGAGTCGGACATGACTGAGGACTGATCTGATCTGATCTGATCTGAGAAACCTTTTTAGGAGATAGTGATCTTAAGATGCTAGGGGCAAACAGGATTTAGAAATATAAGAAATAAACTGAGGAATGTAGCATGAGTTACAATGTAATCAGAAGTTAAGTACAGTAAATCTGGGTGGGGGAAACGAAAAACCTCTGATCTAATGCTTTTGTCAAAGTATAAAAGAGAACCTGAAGCTTGAAATAAACATGTAGTTCCATACTATAAATCAGAGACTATATCATATTCCGCTGATGTATTTCCGTACTATGAGTCAGAGGCCACATCATCGTCTGCCAACACCGCTCACCCCTTCAGGCTGATTCTCTGGCTGCTGGAGCTGGACTCCGGCAATGCCCGACATATTCAGACTTGTTCTGTTTTTTTTTACATCATCTCTAATTCATGAAACAATCCTGCAAAGGAGGCATTATATTGTCCACTTCATAAGTGAAATAACAAAACATTGTCTGAGTTAGGTTCATACAGTCAGAAAACACCAGATTAATAAAGCTTTTAGAAAGCAGTAGGGGAGACTTCTTTTAACCCCAAATCTGTAATTCATTCATTATACCATGGTTAATCAATATTCCTGGAAAATAAAAGAGGTCTGTTGTGCTATTAATAGTGGTCAGTACCATCAACATGTATAATGTAGAAAAATAATAATAATATCTCCTTTAATAAAAGAAATATTCTAACACCAGGTAATCCTCATACTTATTGAAACCTTAAACTTTTTTTTCAGAAGATCTTGCTACCTTTTTCTTCTTCATATCCCCAGTCTCCAAAGTCTCGCACACAAAGCCCAGTAAAGGAAGAAATTGGCTTGAAATACAAACTCCCTTCCCCGGGGGAAAGTAGGGTAAAAGTACATAAGGTCAAACCTCCTATTGATAATAATAACTAACAGAAAGATGCAAGGAAACCACCCTTACCTATGAATTATTTTCACCATGATTCACCTGGTGTCTAGATTGTTTATAGCAAACAAACTTGGAACTTATTGACATATGAGGCGTGGAACTCTGGAAAATGTTCATAATGTATATAATCACTGGAGTGTAAAACTGATCATCTATGACCTAAATAGCTTCTATTGGCTAAGTAATACCCTGCATGAACCACCTAGAAGCTTATACATAAAATCTGGACCAGAGTACCACTTAAAAGAAGGAAGGACGTACGCATAGAGATGTGTACCCTTCTGTACCTTTCAGTTTTCTGTATCCTATTTTTGGTGTTATTTGAATTAGTTATAGTATTTAATATTGTAAAGATCAGATAATAAGACTTAATTGATAAGCACCCACAGAATGAAATATTAAAGAATAAATTTAACAATATATGCACATTGTCTATAAGAAGAAAACTATACAACTGTCAGTGAATCAAAGAAGATATAAATAAACAGAAATATTCCATGTTCAATATTAAGAAGACAAACTTGGTAAGATGTCAATTCTTATCCACATATCTACAGATTCAATATAGTTCCAATATAGTTCCAGCAACTTATTTTGACAACATCAACAAATTGATTCTAATGATTATATGCAAAGGCAAAGACTCATTATAGCCAACATATCACTGAAACAGAAGAACAAATTTGGAGGACTAACTCTACAAAAGTTTAATAATCAAGTCAGCATAGTATTAATAAAAGAATACACAAATAGATCAATGAAAAAGAACAGAGAATGAAGGAATAGATCTATGAAATATAATCACCTGATATTTGACCAAGAAACAAGAGCAATTCAATGGAGAAAAGGTAGATTTTGCAATAAATGATAGGAACTGAACATCAATATGAGAAAGCAACAAAAAATAATGAATCTCAACACAGGTCTTAATGTTTCACAAAAATTAACACAAAGAGGATCAAAGACATTAATGTAAAAGACAAATATAAAATTTATATAGGAATATAGAATAAAATACAAGTAACAGTGGGATTAAAATGAGTTTTTCATTACAGCACCAAAAGCATGATCCATGAAAGGAAACGGTTTCCTTTCATTCATTAAAAACTTTTATCTCATACATTAAAAACTTTTGCTAAGTAAAAGATACTATTCAGAGAACTTTTTTAAAATATAGACTGAAAGAAAATATTTGCAAATCAAATAATTGATAAAGTATTTATATTCAAAACACATGAAAAGTCAGAGATGAAGATATTAAAAATAGATACCAATAAGGAATTATATGTTAGAATAATAAAATACCACTGTACACCTATAAGAAAAACTAATATTCAATAATATAACAATCTTAAACAATGGTAAGAATATGGAGCAACAGGATCTCTGTGGAAATGAAAGATATTACAGTCAATTTGAAAGACCGACTGACAGTTTCCTGTAAAACTAAACATAGTCTTGGTGTAAAATCCACCATTTGCAGTATTATGTATTTACCCAATTGAATTGAAAAATTATGACCATGAAACTTATATATGTAAATGTTTATAACAACTTTATAATTGCCAAAACTTGAAGCTAACACCCAAGAGAATGCACTGGTCATAGCAAACACCCCCTTCCAACAACATAATAGAAAATTCTACACATGGACATCACCAGATGGTCAACATTGAAATCCGATTGATTATATTCTTTGCAGCCAAAGATGGAGAAACTCCATACAGTTAGTAAAAACAAGACCAGGAGCTGACTGTGGCTCAGTTCATGACCCCCTTATTGCCAAATTCAAACTTAAATTGAAGATAGTAGGGAAAACCACCAGACGATTCAGGTATGAATCAAATCCCTTATGATTATGCAGTGGAAGTGACAAATAGATTTAAGGGATTAGATCTGATAGAAAGAGTGCCTGAAGAACTATGGACTCAGGTTCATGGCATTGTACAGGAGACAGGGATCAAGACCATCCCCATGGAAAAGAAATGCAAAAAAGCAAAATGGCTGTCTGAGGAGGCCTTACCAGTAGCTGTGAAAAGAAGAGAAGCTAAATGCAAAAGAGAAAATGAAAGATACGCCCATTTGAATGCAGAGTTCCAAAGAATAGCAAGAAGAGATAAGAAAGCCTTCCTCAGTGATCAGTGCAAAGAAATAGAGGAAAACAATAGAATGGAAAAGACTAGAGATCTCCTCAAGAAAAACAGAGATACCACAGGAATATTTCATGCAAAGATGGGCACAATAAAGGACAGAAATGGTATGGACTTAACAAAAGCAGAAGATATTAAGAAGAGATGGCAAGAATACATAGAACTATACAAAAAAGAATACTCAAACTATCGCACAATTGCACTCATCTCACACACTAGTAAAGTAATGCTCAAAATTCTCCAAGCCAGGCTTCAGCAATATGTGAACCATGAACTTCCTGATGTTCAAGCTGGTTTTAGAAAAGGCAGAGGAACCAGAGATCAAATTGCCAACATCCGCTGGATGTTGGATCATAGAAAAAGCAAGAGAGTTCCAGAAAAACATCCATTTCTGCTTTATTGACTATGCCAAAGCCTTTGACTGTGTGGATCACAATAAACTGTGGAAAAATCTGAAAGAGATGGGAATACCAGACCACCTGATCTGCCTCTTGAGAAATTTGTATGCAGGTCAGGAAGCAACAGTTAGAACTGAACATGGAACACCAGACTGGTTCCAAATAGGAAAAGGAGTTCGTCAAGGCTGTATATTGTCACCCTGTTTATTTAACTTATATGCAGAGTACATCATGAGAAACGCTGGGCTGGAAGAAACACAAGCTGGAATCAAGATTGCTGGGAGAAATATCAATAACCTCAGATATGCAGATGACAAACCACCCTTATGGCAGAAAGTGAAGAGGAACTAAAAAGCCTCTTGATGAAAGTGAAAGTGGAGAGTGAAAAAGTTGGCTTAAAGCTCAACATTCAGAAAACGAAGATCATGGCATCCGGTCCCATCACTTCATGGGAAAGAGATGGGGAAACAGTGGAAACAGTGTCAGACTTTATTTTTCTGGGCTCCAAAATCACTGCAGATGGTGACTGCAGCCATGAAATTCAAAGACGCTTACTCCTTGGAAGGAAAGTTATGACCAACCTAGATAGCATGTTGAAAAGCAGACATTACTTTGCCAACAAAGGTCTGTCTAGTCAAGGCTATGGTTTTTCCCGTGGTCATGTATGGATGTGAGAGTTGGACTGTGAAGAAGGCTGAGCACCAAAGAATTGATGCTTTTGAACTGTGGTATTGGAGAGGACTCTTGAGAGTCCCTTGGACTGCAAGGAGATCCAACCAGTCCATTCTGAAGGAGATCAGCCCTGGGATTTCTTTGGAAGGAATGATGCTGAAGCTGAAACTCAAGTACTTTGGCCACCTCATGCAAAGAGTTGACTCATTGGAAAAGACTCTGATGCTGGGAGGGATTGGGGGCAAGAGAAGAAGGGCATGACAGAGGATGAGATGGCTGGATGGCATCACCGACTCGATGGACGTGAGTCTCAGTGAACTCCGGGAGTTGGTGATGGACAGGGAGGCCTGGTGTGCTGCAATTCATGGGGTTGGAAAGAGTTGGACACGACTGAGTGACTGATCTGATCTGTCTGATACAAAAAAGATCTTCATGACCCAGATAATAAATATGGTATGATCACTCACCTAGAGTCACACGTCCTGGAATGAGAAGTGAAGTTGGCCTTAGGAAACATCACTATGAACAAAGCTAGTGGAGATGATGGAATTCCAGCTGAGCTATTTCAAATCCTCAAAGATGATGCAGTGAAAGTGCTGCACTCAATAGGCCAGCAAATTTGGAAAACTCAGCAGTGGCCACAGGACTGGAAAGGGTCAGTTTTCAACCTAATCCCAAAGAAAAGCAATGTCAAACAATGCTCAAACTACCACACAATTGCACTCATCTCACACGCTAGTAAAATAATGCTCAAAATTTTCCAAGCCAGGCTTTCACAGTACCTGAACTGTGAACTTCCATATGTTCAAGCTGGATTTAGAATAGGCAGAGGAACCAGAGATCAAATTGCCAACATCCATTGGATCATCACAAACCTCCATTCATGGTTCATCAGGCACTATGTCTATCAGATCTAGTCCTTTTAATCTATTTCTCACTTCCTCTGTATAGTATATGGGATTTGATTTAGGTCATATCTAAAGATTTTCCCCACTTTCTTCAATTTCAGTCTGAATTTGGCAATAAGGAGTTCATGATCTGAGCCACAGTCAGCTTCTGGTCTTGTTTTTGTTGACTGTATGGAGCTTCTCCATCTTTGGCTGCAAAGAATATAATCAATCTGATTTCGGTGTTGACCATCAGGTGATGTCCATGTGTAGAGTTTTCTCTTGTGTTGTTGAAAGAGGGTGTTTGCTATGACCAGTGCATTCTCTTGGCAGAACTCTATTAGCCTGCCAAGATACCAAGGGAACATTTCATGCAAAGATGGGCTCAATAAAGGACAGAAATGGTAGGGACCTAAGAGAAGCAGAAGGTATTAAGAAGAGGTGGCAAGAATAAACAGAAGTACTGTACAAAAAAGATCTCCATGACCAAGATAATCATGATGGTGTGGTCACTCACCTAGAGCCAGACATCCTGTGAACAAAGCTAGCCAGACACTAGCTGTGAACAAAGCTAGTGGAGGTGATGGAATTCCAGTTGAGCTATTTCAACTCCTAAAAGATGATGCAGTGAAACTGCTACACTCCATAGGCCAGCAAATTTAGAAAACTCAGCAGTAACCACAGGACTGGAAAAGGTCATTTTTCATTCCAATCCCAGAGAAAGACAATGCCAAAGAATGCTCAAACTACCGCACAATTGCACTCAACTCACACGCTAGTAAAGTAATGCCCAAAATTCTCCAAGCCAGGCTTCAGCAATACATAAACTGTGAACTTTCAGATGTTCAAGCTGGTTTTAGAAAAGGCAGAGGAACCAGAGATCAAATTGCAAACATCCACTGGATCGTCAAAAAAGCAAAAGAATTCCAGAAAAACATCTATTTCTGCTTTAATAACTATGCCAAAGCCTTTGACTGTGTGGATCACAATAAACTGTGGAAAATTCTGAAAGAGATGGGAATAGCAGACCACCTGACCTGCCTCTTGAGAAATTTGTATGCAGGTCATGATGAAAGTGAAAGAGGAGAGTGAAAAAGTTGGCTTAAAACTCAACATTCAGAAAACGAAGATCATGGCATCCGGTCCCATCACTTCATGGGAAATAAATGGGGAAACTGGAAACAATGGCTGACTTTATTTTTTTGGGCTCCAAAATCACTGCAGATGGTGACTGCAGCCTTGAAATTAAAAGACGCGTACTCCTTGGAAGGAATGTTATGACCAACCTAGATAGCATATTGAAAAGCAGAGACATTACTTTGTCAACAAAGGTCCGTCTAGTCAAGGCTATGGTTTTTCCAGTGGTCATGTATGAATTTGAGAGTTGGACTGTGAAGAAAGCTGAGGGCCGAAGAATTGATGCTTTTGAACTGTGGTGTTGGAGAAGACTCTTGAGAGTCCCTTGGACTGCAAGGAGATCCAACCAGTCCATTCTGAAGGAGATCAGCCCTGGGATTTCTTTGGAAGGAATGATGCTGAAGCTGAAACTCAAGTACTTTGGCCACCTCATGCGAAGAGTTGACTCATTGGAAAAGACTCTGATGCTGGGAGGGATTGGGGGCAGGAGGAGAAGGGGAGGACAGAGGATGAGATGGTTGGATGGCATCACTGACTCGATGGATGTGAGTCTGAGTGAACTCTGGGAGTTGGTGATGGACAGGGAGGCCTGGCGTGCTGTGATTCATGGGGTCGCAAAGAGTCGTACATGACTGAGCGACTGAACTGAACTGAAGTCTATCCTAAAAATAATGTGAATATCCCTTGAGAGGCTGTATATTAGAGTATATGAAATAGTCGTTAGGCTGGAAACCACTACAAGCATAAATTCTTATTCTGATATAATAGAGTAAAAACATAAACCCCAAGGGTATAGTCCAAAGTATCTTGAGGAATGTATATAACCAAAACCCCAATGAAAATATAGAGCATAACTGTTATCTCACCCTCATGCCATCTATTGTCCTCCACTAGCCTCCCCATAGAAGGTCTGAAATGTCATTAACATAGAATCATACTGTGTGTACTTTTGGTCTGGCTTCATTGCTGACTATAATGTTTTGAGAGTCATATCTGTTTTAGCATATATTACTAGTTATTACCAGTTTGTTCCACCTAATCTCTGAGTAGAATTCCATTGCATAAATTGACAAATTTGTTTACCTGTTCTGCTAATAATGGATATTTTATTGCTCCCAATACTTTCCTATATTGAATAAAGCTAAAATGAATAATTGTAAAAATGCATCCTGTGGACATACGTGTTTTCCATTTCTTTTCTACAAATACTTAGGATGGGAATTACTGAATCAAAAGGTAGGTGCATAGTTAACTTTATAATTATTTAAAAAATAGTTTTGCATAGTGATTTGATGATTAGACACTTGTATGTCTAATCTTATTTGAAATTTCTACTTGTCCCATCATCTTCTCAAACGTTTGGTATTGCTATTCACTTTATTTTAGAGGTTTTACTGGGTGTATCATGATATATAATTATGGCTTTAATTTACATTTTTCTGATGAAAACAATGTTGACCATCTTTCCATATGTTTATGAGTGCAAGTATAACCTCTTTTTGGAAATATTACAATTATAATCAAGACTTGATAGCACTAGTGTAAAGCTAAATAAGTAGAGCAATAACACTGATAGTCCAAAAGAGACTCAAATGTATATGGACATATAATTTTTAACTGTTACAAATAAATATATATATATATTCCCTCAACTAAATAGTATAATAATCTATATTTTTCTTCCACTTTTATAAAAGAGGAGGAGATTTTCAAATAAGTTGTTCATTTTTAATGACAATTTATTTGATTAAGAAAGTGTTAGTCACTCAGTCATGTTCAACTCTTTGTGACCCCATGGACTGTATTCTGCCAGACTCCTCTGTCCATGGAATCCTTCAGGCAAGAATACTGAATGAGTTGCCATTCTTTTCTCCCAACCCAGGGATCTTCCCAACCCAGGGGTCAAACCTGCATCTTCCTCATTGTAGGCATATTTTTACCATGTGAACGTAACAATTATTAGTCTATTCTCTTATTCACATACAATTATATGTCTTTCTGATTTTTATTATAAAATGTAGTTACTATTTTTGTGAAAACGGATTTATAAAATTATGCCATAATTTAAAATTATTGTAGAAACGTTAAATAAGAATTTACTCTCTTAAAAATTTAGGTGTACAATATAGTATTGTTGGTTGCAAACACAAAGTTCTACTTCAGATGTCTAGAATATATCTTGCATAACTGAAACTTTATACAATGGAGGGTTTAGTAGCAATCCTCCATTTTCCCCTTCCCCAACCTCCTAGAAACCACCATTCTACTCTCTGTTCCTATGAGTTTGACTATTTTAGGTACTTACAGAAGAGGAATCATGCAGTATTAGTCTCTCTGTGATGAGTTATTTCACTTAGCATTCCATTATTCCACTATATGTATGTGCCACATTTTCTTTATCCACTCATGTATAGGTGAACATTTATATTGGTTCCATATCTTGGCTATTGTGAACAATGCTGCAATGACCATCGTAGCAAATATCTCTTCAAGATTCTGACTTTAATTCTTTTGGATAAATACACACAGATTTGGGATTGCTGGATCATATGATAGTTCTATTTAATTTTTTTAGTAATATACATACTTTTTATTCATAAGGGCTGTACCATTTTACATTTCCACCAACCATGTACAGGGTTCCGATTTCTCACATACTCACCCACACTTACTGACTTTTTTTTTTTTTTTGGTTAATAGCCATTCTAGTAAGTATGCTGTGATACCTCATTGTGGTTTAATTTGCATTTCACTGACCATAGAAGAAAAAAAGCTATTAACTTGCCTTCACCATAATTAAAAATTGCTTTCTTTCAAAAGATATTGATAAGAAAATAAACAAGCAAACAACAGACTGGGAAAAATATATTTCCAGCATATATCTAACAAAGGACTCATATCTCAGTTACATAAAGAAATTCAACAAATTGGTTTATGTATACAGGTCTAATAATCATAAGAACCCTTAAGCACTACAAAAAAATGAGGTATTAACAGAGTTCACATGGAACATTGAATCCCATGCATCTTATTTTCTCCCAGAGGCCCTTTAGGCATCTATGTAATACCTCTGTGGCTGAAAACAAATGCTCAGATGTTGACATTTAAAGTAGAATTATAAATAAAAGAACAATGTTTTTACTTGATGTTTTTTCTCCCTTGGGAAATCTTTTTGGGAAATCTCACTGTCAGAAAAAAAGTTCTGCCTACATCTAAGGATGTTTTCTAGCTACCACAAGAATTTGCATTGTCCAAACTTTCACCAAAAGCAACAGTTTACCCCTGTCACTGGCTGATATGTGGGCTAACAATGAGAGGTTTAGTGATTTGTTCAAGGCTCCTTTTGAATTGCTATGGATGTAGGACTATTCCAGTTTTCTGACAAAGTCTAACAAACCTCTACTTATTTCCCTTCTAGAGCAAGATGATAACATAAATATTTCAGGATCTCAGATCTCAATGAATATTTTGATCAACTCTCAATAAGCAGTTTTTTTCTTCTGCCTGATAGTAGGACAGTCTAGTGAAAGTGAAACACACAGACACACATCAGATCAGATCAGTCGCTCAGTCGTGTCCGACTCTTTGCAGACACACATACCCCCACACAAAATGAAGCTAATCTCACTACAGTGGCAGAGTAACACATCATTCCTGATGAAAACATAATGGCTACAGGCTTTCACAATTTCCACCATGACTTACCTCATTCAGGTTTTTTTATCCAATAAGGATTCTGCATTGCTCTACCTCTGAACACCCAGATTTCTAGCATGGAAGGGACAGTAGTTTATCTACCAGTCTTTTGCGGGCCCTGGTTCTTAAACACTTTTGTAACATTACTACAATGCTTTGCTCATTAAATACTGCCTGAAATAATTTCATTGTCTTAATTTACCATTCTTCTCACAAATAGTACATTTCAATTAAAAGTCTCTGCAGCTTTGTCTTTTTGTTCCACCATACAATTGTACTCCAAATTGAATTAATTAATTTTTGTGGGTTTATCTGTAGCCTAGCACTATATCCATGTTTGCTAAAAAAGTATATCATTAAAACATGAAAATTCATTTATAAACAACTTTGAAGCATAAGTAATTCATAAGTTGGAAGCTTATGAAAAAATAAAATATAATATAGTTACTCTAAGAAGTCAATTGATATCACCAGCACTTTATGCTCCTCTGTTAACTGCAGTGTGAATGTGCGTGTTTGTGTGTGTTTGGTCCATCCTCCCATCCTCCCACATGCTTAAATAATAATGCAAATTTAAATGTATAGACTTAGTGATGTGTTCCTTGACATTTAAAAACCATGCTATATTTATATAAAGAAAATAAATAAAGATGATATGCAGTCTATGGGTTCTCTATTATTAATTGGTACATCACTTATTTCAATGTTCCTTTTAGAGCATTTCAACTACTCATTAAGTAATATGTTTTAGGAAAATTCTAAGTATCTACGTATTCTATTTTAAAAGAAGCATCACATTGAATTTTTAGAAAGCAATTATTTGATTAGTAATGTTAAGTTCTATACTTTCCAATATACATAAATAATAAACTAAGTATATGGCATCCTGCAATAAACCAAAAAGGAAATTAATCAGCCTTTCATTTAATATGAACAAAGAGGGAACAAAGAAGGGGAACAAAGCATATTCATTAAGGAAACAAATAGGGGAGGATTAGCAATTTTCAAATCTCTTCATTGTTCCTGACTCTGTCAGTAGTTTCAAATAATCAGGGCATCATGGAACTTAGATATCAACTCGTCTCACACCGTCATTTTGTAAATCTTTGAATCTCAGAAGGGTGCCTATTCTCTAATCAAATATAATCTAATAAAGGATATATCTTAGATTATATTTTGATACTATGGTTGTTTAAAATTCTAATTAGTGTACTGAAGTAATTATTAAATAGGATCTTGTAGACTATTTATTCCCTACACAGTTTAGAAGAATCACAAGCATTTCTCACCTTTGCGAATTGCATTTAAGGAAAAAAGTACAAATGGTATGTTTTTTCCCATGATCAATTATAAAACCCATTAAGTAATGCTGATATTTAAGTGGGTCTTTGGAAAAATGAAAATTAGTTATCTAAATAGAGTATATCAGGAACAACATTAAATGTTTTACAGTTTAAATTCTGTTAACTTACAAATAGTACTTTTTATCAAGTCATATATGACAAGAATTCATTTTAGAAGTTAGTAAGGCACATTTATATCTCTTAAATGAAAAGAAGATGGACTTATAAAACTGTTAGAGAATCCTATAGCTCTTGGAGGGTATATTCAAGAGCATCTTCAGTCAGTAAAGAAAACCCTAGATCCAGCACTGAATCATGTAAATTATAGGTATTTTAGGAACTCAGTTGAAGAGGGATTATATAACTTCCCTCTGAGCTTTGAAAATCTTGTTGTCAGGATTTTCTTCTTCCTATCTAACCTCCATCACTTATGCTTCAGTTAAGTCCATTACTTCTTTTTTTTTTTTTTTTCTTCTCAGTATAAATTGAGAACTGCTGAGATAGAGCTGATTTAGAGACTGAAACAAGTTGAATTGTTTCTCAGATTACTATCTCTAAGAAGAGAACATTCTAAAAACAGAGCAATTTGGGTAACTTAAATACAGTTAAATATGGTGAATTACCAAAAACAAATATATTTCCCTAAAATGATTTGTAAAAGTCTTGAGAAGTAGTGGAATTTGTGGTAAACTTACTTTTACTTGGTTTCATATTGCCAGTGCCTTAGGTAAACATAGGTAAATGCTCTCTTTAAAAACAACAAAAACAGAAAAATGAATCAGCATATATTCAGAAATTTCAGAATATGTAGAACTGTACTATATAGAGAGTTCTACATACTTTGAATTTTTTATTTTTAAAATAATATAATATACAACATGGGGAATATGGCCAATATTTTATAAGTATAAATGGAGTACAACCTTTAAAAATTATCATACACTGTATTATATACCCATAACTTATATATCAATAATATTGTAAATAAGCTATACTTCAATAAAAAATGCATTTCAAATTTCTTTGATTTATCTGAAGTTATTCTTAAATGAGGACTTCCCTGGAGACTCAGTGGTAAAGAATGTGCCTGCAATAGGAGAAGTGTGTTCAATCCCTGGAAAGATCTCCTGGAGAAGGAAATGGCTACCCAAGGAATCCCATGGACAGAGAAGCCTGAGAGATGACACCCAAAAGAGTCGGACAACACTTAGCAACTAAACCACCACCACCACCACCTTTCTTGAGTGAATATTATGGTTCCTATTATGGGCTGCCAAGGTGGCAGTAGTGGTAAAGAATCCACCTGCCAATGCATGAGATATGAGACCCAGGTTCAATTCTTGGGTCAGGAAGATCCCTTGGAAGAGGGCATGGCCATCCACTCCAGTATTCGTGCTTGGAGAATCCCATGGACAGAGGAGCCTAGTGAGCTACAGCCCATAGGGTCGCAAAGTTTGACATAACTGAGGCAACTTAGCATGCACACATGGTTCCTATTAATACTTAAGTTGGTGAAACTTCATCACCACATGATTATAAAAACTTAGAGAAGATGGCAGAAACACAGTTTGAGATGAAAACTTGTGTGTCAAATTCTTAGGTATTTTTCAAACCAAGTTCACATACCTGACATTATTAACAAAGCATAGTTTGATCAGTACCTCTATGCCTATGACTTTCTATCCTTTCAAGGTTAGAGAAGCTGTGAGAAATTCTTGTCTTTGGAAGAAATCCAACCAGAGATCCATCTTTGAGAGAAGTGAGACTTTATATTCTGCATAAATCTAGAGATTCCTGTAGTACCTGCAGTTAACCTGAATTTACGAACAACCACAGAGAAAAATTATCCAGGTCACACCAAACTTGGAAAACTTTATTCATTAAAGAAAAAAAAAGAAAGAAAGAAAGAACTTAGGGAAAAGTAACTTTGTTGTTGGTCAGTCACTAAGTCCGGTCTGAATCTTTGCAACCCTCTGGACTGACCAAGCTTCCCTACCCTTCACCATCTCCCAGAGTTTGCTCAAACTCATGTACATTGAGTCAATCATGCCATCCAACCATCTCATCCTCTGCCTCCCCCTTCTACTCCTGCCTTCAATCTTTCCCAGAATCAGGATCTTCTCCAATGGGTTGACTCTTCATAACAGGTGGCCAAAGTATTAGAGCTTCAGCTTCAGCATAAGTCCTTCCAATGAATATTTAGAAGGACTGATGCTGAAGCTGAAACTTCATTTTATTGGAACATTTTAAAATGGAACATTTTATCCATTAAAAACAAGCAAACAAACAGAACTTCAACAGAAAGGGAAAAATAATTTAAGAGATTATAATTCAGACAACCTGGGTTAATCAAGGTGCTGACAGTCCAAATCTGTTGTACTTGAAATGACTTTGCAAGTTCAGTGTTGAAAAATAAAGAAAAAGAAACTTTTTTTTTTTTTTTTTTTTTTGGCTTCTATCACTGCCCTACTTGAAACTGTAAGACTTGAGATTTTTCTCTGCATTTTTTTTCATTTTCACCCTTTTCCAGGTATCACATAAGTATTTCATGTAATCTAAATAGTATATGTTCAACTTCTCTTGCAGACAATTCTGTTGCACTTTAAAATAATCCATGTGAGGAGAGAGAGAAAAAAATTTGCACAGAAATATCTCATATCAAGATAAGAAATTATCACAATATAGAAATGTTCCAAATCCTATAAAGGGGGAGAAAAAACAACTAAAAATGCTTAAACTCAGAAATATTTTAAAACTTATACAAAATCTATAACTGAGATTAAGAGTTTTTCTAAAATATGAATTATATCCAAGTTACTAATTAAAGATCCAGGTTTCTGAGCATCAGCCTCAACTTCCTAAATCAAAATCTCCACAAAGGTAGGTCTTGGAAGTTTGCATTTTAACATTTCCTATGAGATTACTCCAACCACTAAAATTTGACAAGTATAATCCTACAGAGTTTGGGAATTCCCCGGTGGCACTAGTGGTAAAGATTCTGCCTGCCAGTGCCAGAGATGCAAGAGACATGGGTTTGATCCTTGAGTCAAGAAGATCCCCTGGAGGAGGAAATGGCAACCCACTCAAGTATTCTTGCCCGGAGAATCCCATGGACAGAGGAACCTGACGGGCTACATACAGTACATGGAGTGGCAAAGAATCGGACATGGCTGAGCAAACACATACACCTGTAGAGTTTCATAGATATGAAAACAAAATAAGACCTCTTTCAACAAGAGAAACTTTCATGATGCCAGGGTCTAAGTCCCTTTAGACTGATTGCTGCTGCTGCTAAGTTGCTTCAGTCATGTCTGACTCTGTGCAACCCCATAGATAGCAGCACACCAGGCTCCGCCGTCCATTGGATTCTCCAGGCAAGAGCACTGGAGTGGGTTGCCATTTCCTTCTCCAGTGCATGAAATTGAAAAGTTAAAGTGAGTCACTCAGTCATGTCTGACTCTTCACAACCCCATGGACTGCAGCATAGCAGGCTCCTCCATCCATGAGATTTTCCAGGCAAGAGTACTGGAGTGGGTTGCCATTGCCTTCTACATTAGACCAATTAGCTTGGTTGAAACAGAGGATCCCTTCATCTGGCCAGAAAGCCATCTCAATAATGCTGGTGTTGGTTATAAAAGCAAGATAAAGCAAACAACAGTAAAAGCAATCACGCCACTGCAGAAGTCTCCTTGAGGACAGAGACTATGTGGTTCACAGTTCTGTCCTTGGCATAGAGTAGGCACATGAATATTTTTCAAAAGAATGGGTGAAGATGATCAGAAAGTTTGCCCTAACAGTCAAAGGGCAGTCAATTGCCTTATTGAAAGCAGAGCAGTTTAATTCAGAATGAATAACTGGCCACAATACCTTGAATAATCCAGCTCCTCAGTACCTTGAAGGCAATGATGTGTGGTGGAAACTAATGGAAAATTACCAGCCAAGAGTGAAAGCAAGCTGTGTTCTTAACCTTCTCTGTGCTTTTCCTTTTTACTATGCAACTGACACATAATTATCATTTTCAACACTGCTGCTTGTGGCATTCTTTGTGAGCAAGGTATTGACATACTATAATTCTTTCTGCATCTTTCTATTGTGTTTTTTCCATTTAAACTTTCAGTAATTTTTTAATGAAACATATTATTTTATTGCGAAAATGGTACAGAGATACTGAAAATGATGAGAAAGTTTAAATGCTACCAGTATATCTTAATGACAACATCCACTGGATCATAGAAAAAGCAAGAAAATTCCAGGAAAACATCTACTTCTGCTTAATTGACTACACTAAAGCCTTTGACTGTGTGGATCTCAATAAACTGTGGAAAATTCTTAAAGAGATGCGAATACAAGACCACGTAACCTGCCTCCTGAGAAATTTGTTTGCAGGTCAAGGAGCAACAGCTAGAACCAGACATGGAACAAAGGACTGGTTCCAAAATAAGAAAGGAGTTCAGTGCAGTTCAAATTGCTCAGTCACGTCCGGCTCTTTGCAACCCCATGGACAACAGCACACCAGGCTTCCCTGTATATCACCAACTCCGGGAGTGAAAAAGTTGGCTTAAAACTTAACACTCAGAAAACTAAGACCATGGCATTTAGTCCCATCTCTTCATGGCAAATAGATGGGGAAGCAATAGAAAGGGTGGCAGACTTTATTTTGGGGGCTCCAAAATCACTGCAGATGGTGATTGCAGCCATGAAATTAAAAGACGCTTGCTCCTTGAAAGAAAAGCTATGACCAACCTAGACTGCATATTGAAAAGCAGAGACATTACTTTGCCAACAAAGGTCCATCTAGTCAAAGCTATAGTTTTTCCAGTAGTAGGTATGGATGTGAGAGTTGGACCATACAGAAAGCTGAACACTGAAGAATTGATGCTTTTGAACTGTGATGTTGGAGAAGACTCCTGAGAATCCCTTGAACTGGAAGGAGATCCAACCAGTCTATCCTAAAGGAAATCAGTCCTGAATATTCATTGGTAGGATTTATGCTGAAGCTGAAACTCCAATACTTTGGCTGCTGAAGGGAAGAACTGGCTAATTGGAGAAGACCCTGATGCTGGGAAAGATTGAAGACAGGAGGAGAAGGGGATGACAGAGGATGAGATGGTTGGACGACATCACCGACTCAATGGACATGAGTTTGAGCTAGCCCTGGGAGATCGTGAAGGACAGGGAAGCTTGGTGTGCTGCAGTCCATGGGGTCACAGAGTTGGATACAATTGAGTGACTAAACTGAACTGATCTTAATGCAGGCAAACATTTAAATTTTAAAATACTTGGATTTTAAAGCATTAAATTTTTGGCATAAATTGAGTGCTAGTAAAGGGAAAAATCAATACCTAGAGAACAAGTGAAACAACCTAGCAAAAGCCTATAATACTTAGTGGACTAAAGCAGACATTATTGTGAATAAGAATTTTATAGTCTGAAGAATTCATACATATTAAATGACAAAATTTATATAAAGATATGTTTATGAAATAAAAATTTCACAACCCAACCTTCAGATACAATTAGGGTAACTCATTCACCTATTTATTACAATTCTGACTTTCTGAAAACTTGGTAAAATAAAGTTCATGATTAGATAAAAATATTTTTATTTAACAAAATGAGAAGTCAAAATCTAATGGGTGATTTTAGGTGGGATAAAATTTGCAACACCAGAAATGGCACAAAGATGATCCACTATCATTTCCATATAAATTTATAAATAGCGTATATTTAAAATATTATATATTATTTACAAATAAGACACCCATGCAAACCTAGTGTCATAAATAGCATTATAAATGCAATACCTACTCTTAGGTAAAGAAATATTGAAATAAAAACAAAATAAAAAATAGACACTGTCCAGATGGAAATATAAATGGAAGAAGAATATTGTAGACAATTTCAAAAGCTGTGAGATTTTCAATTGTTATCAGCCCAAAATAGCTGGAGTGTGGGAGAGAAGAATTGTGGAAACTGAGCACATACAATAGCTGTTTTGTTAATGCATGTGAAAACTTGAACCCTTTATACTATCCACTGTTTTAATTCTGAATCCCCCATTATTCCACTGGCATGAATCTTTCCAAGCCTGGGCATACCTGCCAGCAAACTGTCCTACTCATCCCTTTGACACATGAAAGAAAATAATGTAACTCCTTTGCATTAATAACTCTTTTCTCCTGAGACTCTCTGCTGAGAAAGTACAAACCAAGATTATTTTTATCACCTAGGAGTAAAACAACATCATCATGCCATTAATCATCAGACCTAAGAAAAACCAGATCTGTTTCCTAGGTCTGATGGTCTTCTTCAAATTCTGGTTATGGTAGCAGTTAAACACCATGATCCATGCTTACTTCTGCTTGTGTGTGAGTTAGAAAATATATTATTCTTTGTGTTAAATGAGGAAAATATTGGCACAGTTGATAAAAAAACAGATTTTAGGCATTTTAAAATGTACCAATAATTATAATCTGGTTTCTCTTCAAGAGATTGTATAAATATTTCACCTTTTAAAATGTACTAATATTTAAATTTGAATATTGCATAACATTCCCTTTTCATAGAATTTTATATATCTGAATTCAAAATATGTTTGAAGTCTCCATTCCTAAGTATCAATCTGGTATCTACATTCATAACAATGTGTGGAAACACTGTTTCCACTCTGCTCAAAGATTTGAATGGAAAACATACAGGCATAGATAAAACATATAGCTAACAATAGGAATAAACAGTTCTTCACAATGTATAGAGTGCTTGAATACATATTATTTTATGTAATCTTCATAATATTATTTGTGTGTGATTTCATTGTCACCATATGCATTTAGAAAGAAATTGAAATCTACAGGTTATTCTTTAAATTATACTGCTAGTAAATTTCAAAATTTACTCTTGAAATAAGTCCTATCACTAATCCTTGCTTGTTTCCCAAAAGTTGTGTTCCAGGTTACAGCCAACATGAATATGAAGCCAATGTCAAGGGTGACATCATTCTGAAAGGTAATTAGAGTATTTCTGAATCAATAATGTATCATTTAATATTAATTAAAAGTCATCCCTCTTGTAAATACTTATCAAGGATACCTAAAAAGCATTAGAAAAGAAATTCCAGAGAGATCAGATGAAACTGAACTACATAACAAGTAGTAGATAAAGCAAATCAACCTTCATTATACTTCTGATGATTCATCAAAATAATTCCAAATGTACAACTGACTTGTCTGTTTATCTATCTATCTCTAATTAAGATATGTAAGCAGAGTTCCAAAGAATAGCAAGGAAAGATAAGAAAGCCTTCCTCAGTGAACAATGCAAAGAAATAGAGGAAAACAACAGAATGGGAAAGACTAGAGATCTCTTCAAGAAAATTAGAGATACCAAGGGAACATTTCATGCAAAGATGGGCTCGATAAAGGACAGAAATGGTAGGGACCTAACAGAAGCAGAAGATATTAAGAAGAGGTGGCAAGAATACACAGGAGAACTGTATAAAAAAGAGTTTCATGACCCAGATAATCATGATGGTGTGATCACTCACCTAGAGCCAGACATCTAGAATGTGAAGTCAAGTGGCCCTTAGAAAGCATCACTACAAACAAAGATAGTGGAGGTGATGGAATTCCAGTTGAGCTATTTCAAATCCTGAAAGATGATGCTATGAAAGTGCTGCACTCAATAGGGCAGCAGATTTGGAAAACTCAACTGTGGCCACAGGACTGGAAAAGGTCAGTTTTCCTTCCAATCCCAAAGAAAGGCAATGCCAAAGAATGCTCAAACTACCGCACAATTGGACTCTTCTCACACTCTAGTAAAGTAATGCTCAAAATTCTCCAAGCCAGGCTTCATCAATATGTGGATCATGAGCTTCCAGATGTTAAAGCTGGTTTTAGAAATGGCAGAGGAACCAGATATCAAATTGCCAACATCCGCTGGATCACTGAAAAAGCAAGAGAATTCCAGAAAAATATCTATTTCTGCTTTATGGACTATGCCAAAGCCTTTGACTGTGTGGATCACAATAAACTGTGGAGAAATCTGAAAGAGATGGGAATACCAGACCACCTGACCTGCCTCTTGAGAAACATATATGCAGGTCAGGAAGCAACAGTTAGAACTGAACATGGAACAACAGACTGGTTCCAAATAGGAAAAGGAGTATGTCAAGGCTGTATATTGTCACCCTGCTTATATAACTTATACTCAGAGTACATCATGAGAAATGCTGGGCTGGCAGAAGCACAAGCTGGAATCAAGATTGCTGGGAGAAATATCAATAACCTCAGATATGCAGATGACACCACCCTTATGGTGGTAAGTGAAGAGGAACTAAAATGCCTCTTGATGAAAGTGAAAGAGGAGAGTGAAAAAGTTGGCTTAAAGCTCAACATTCAGAAAACTAAGATCATGGCATCTGGTCCCATCACTTCATGGGAAAGAGATGGAGAAACAGTGGAAACAGTGTCAGACTTTATTTTTTGGGGCTCCAAAATCACTGCAGATAGTGATTGCAGCCATGAAATTAAAAGACGCTTATTTCTTGAAAGGAAAGTTATGACCAACCTAGACAGCATATTGAAAAGCAGAGATATTACTTTGCCAACAAAGGTTCATCTAGTCAAGGCTATGGTTTTTCCTGTGGTCATATATGGATGTGAGAGTTGGACTGTGAAGAAAGCTGAGTGCCCAAAATTGATGCTTTTGAACTGTGGTGTTGGAGAAGACTCTTGAGAGTCCCTTGGACTGCAAGGAGATCCAACCAGTCCATCCTGAAGGAGATTAGTCCTGAGTGTTCATTGGAAGGACTGATGCTGAAACTCCAGTACTTTGGCCACCTCATGCAAAGAGTTGACACATTGGAAAAGACCCTGATGCTGGGAGGGTTGTGGGCAGGAGAAGAAGGGGACGACAGAGGATGAGATGGCTGGATGGCATCACCGACTCGATGGACATGATTTTGAGTGAACTCCGGGAGTTGGTGATAGAAAGGGAGGCCTGGCGTTCTATGATTCATGGGGTTGCAAAGAGTCGGACACAACTGAGCAACTGAACTGAAATATAGAAATTTGAAATGTCAGTGTGCCAATAGAAACATAGCTATTTACTTTCTCAACATTTGAGCTATAGTATACTTTCATTAGTAAAATATATTTTTTTAAATTTATTTTTGAAATAGCTTAACAAGATCAAAATGTTTTTACTGTATTTTTGCTTTGGGTTTTACTTTGAATTTTTATTCTGAGCATTAAGCTCCTTCTATCTATGATGAAAACTATCTCCTTATATTTTAACTGATTAAGTCTCTATGATTCTCCAAATCCCATCAATAAGCAAAATGACTTATTCTCAACACAATTTTTTTCTCTAAACCAGTATGGATTTGAGATATAAAAAGAGATATTTGGGTTTTCTATGGTATCTGCCTAAAACATTGCCAGTGATTCATGGCATAGCATGATGATTTTCATGTAGTATATATTCAATAAATATTTGCAGAATTATGGTAGGTAGGAGGAAGAATAATTCAGTTCCTGGAGGAAAAGTGATATTGAGGAGAGGGATGGCTCTAAAATCTTATAGAGCCCAGCATGGTGATTCACAACTCCAGGTGAATTATCCACTGCTCAGATGAAGAAAACAAAACAACAAAAAAAACTACCTAATCTGTGGTATCACTTTTCTTTTTCCATTTATAATCAAAAATGAAATAGGGAAGAAAAAATCAGAAATAATAATGAGGAAAGATTAATTAAACTTTTAAACTTGGTGAAAGTTAAAAGTTTGAAGAAATGAGTTTGTACTTCTACATGACCCAGAGCGTCCATCTCTAATAACTCTATAATGACAATGTTCTTTGTAAGTGAATCCCTTCTTATGCATGCTGTTTTAGATTGATCACAGAATCCTTTGAAAGGTTGACAATTATTCATGCCTGGCTTTAATGAACTTGGATATTAGGATAGAATTTTAGAGATGATTTGGTTCCCTTTTCCATCAGTCTGGGAACTATCAGTGTGGTCTCAGTTAGATAGAAAAGGGTCAGAGAAAACCTTATCCACTCTGTGTGGCTTTCCTCATTGAGATCATACGGAGGACATGATCACAGAATAGTCCCAGAATATATCACATTTTCGTGTTGGTTAGCCTTTAGATTGTGTTTCACTACCATGTAGTTGGGTTTTTTGTGTGTGTGTGTGCCTGAAAGTGCAGGCATTTAATTCAAACAACCAATATCATAGGTTTCTGTGGTTGATTGTTTCTCATCCTTAATTATTTTAACTAATTCTTTTTTAGCAATTTACTTATTTTTTTCTTACAATCTTTCAAAACATTTTTAATGTTTGCATGGTGCATTGCCCAGTGAGAGCTGAAATCATCTTAACTCTGCCTTCAGTCTAGCAGGGGATTCAGACAGGTAAATGAATGATTGCTCAACATACTGGAGTGGGAGCTTTAAAGGCAAACACAAAGCACACATGGCACAGAAACACTCCAGTGTTTGCAGAGAACAGCAGAAGACTTTCAGAAAAAAGGCGGGGAGGAAGCTTAAGAATATACAAAACTGAGAGAAGTTATTTCAGTCAGACAGAATAAGGGTCAGAAAAGCAAAATGGTATGAACAAGATTCTGGCAACAAATGTGGTTAGAAATATACTCCCTTAGAAGAATAAGCATAATATAGTTTTTCCTCTAGAATTTTAGAGTGGGAGGAAGATAATAAAGCCAAAATGTATTAGTCAGTCAGGATCAATAGCAGTTAAATTAGAAGTGGAGAGAAGAAAATATTTGAAAAAAAATGAACTTTGAGATATTGAAAGTGACAGTGAAAAGACATTTTCAACCCATAAAAGCACCAAGTGTTAGATATAATTTTTCCTGAGCAACATTATGGAATTATTTTTGGTATTATGAGATGAGTAAAATTTTGAGTTCATATTTTGTGCATGTTGAGTGGGTTGGGTGGGATTATAGCCATGAGGCTGGAGAACCATTTTCATGGTTGGGCTGAAATGAAAAGTTTTATCAATTTCATTAAGCTCCAAGTCTCATAAGATTAAAAAAAATCCTCTCAAAGAATCTACACCTTACTTTTTAAAATTTCAAGTTCACTCCATAAAAAAAATAGCATTTAATAAAATTATTTTTATAGTATTAATATACATCTCTAAATTTGAATGTTTCCAGCTTTTGAAAGATCTGGGATACGGTGGTACATATTTATATCATATCAGCAGGAATAATCATCTAATTAATGCACCAAGGGATACTGAATAATTTTTTCAAACATAATTTTTCAATACTGAAAGACTAAAAGGAATATACTCATCTTGAAGTTTCAGATAAAGAAATAGCTGGCATTCAAGAAAAGAAAGGCATGGCTAAGAGTGCAGAAAAATGCACAGCTTTTCCTAAGCTTAAGGCCTTAGTTCCTTTTGCCTTAATATCACTGCACAGCCCTGCTCCCTCCTACAGTTGCTATCTCTTTACATGGGATGTGAGCTGTGAGGTTGAGATCTAAGCAGTCTTAGTGGAAGGAGAGATTGTGGAAGGAGAGAGACAAGAAAGACAATCAAAAGCATAAGACATTCACCAATATAATGGATGAGTTCTCATATCTACATATCATTCTAATATAAACTTTTTTCCAAATTTCTTCCCAACTTTCAAATGAAATAGGGGGAAATAAGTGTCAACTGGCTTTGATATACTGCCTCAAAAAATCTGCCCTTATATGGGTATCACACAATACCTGGAACCAGTAAATTAGAATTTCTGTTATAGAACTAAAATTCACACACACACACAATGTTGTTAGAATGAAAACAAAGCGAAGGCAAACACTGTAAATTCTCTGCAGATCCAGTTTTTAGGACTCCATGCTTCCAATGTAGGGGGCCCTCATTCAATACCTAGTCAGGGAATTAAGATCCCCCAAGCCAATCCAAACCAAGCCAAGCCATGCGGCACAGCCCAGTATAAATAAATAAAATACAGAAACTGTGAATTACATGGTAGCCATCATTTCAACTATAAAACCAAAAGATAATAAGCATAAGCACAGTGAAAATATGGATGATTTCAAAATATTTCAAGCACTCTAGATAGAATTTTCTAATTTAAAAAAATGCAAACCTCAAACTACAGATGATTTACATTCATTATCACCAATAATCATATAAAACTAAAGTGAGAGAATCATGAAAGCCAAGACAACTGCTAAGTGTTCAGTTAATTGCCCATGGTGCTTTCAAAGTGAAATGCATGGAAACAAATGCTCAGAAAGAACAGGAGAGGAAAATTAGATATGTCCATTGCTTGGAAACATTCAGTGGAAAACAATGAAAGGGCTCACTACTTCTTACCCTTCCTTCCTCTCCTTGCCAACAGATTACAGCTCTTGGGAAGAGAAATAACACACAATATAGAAAAATGTAGAAGTTGGAACAAAGGATAAAGATGGGAATACTTGATTCCTTTTTTTATATAACCCCTCACACATATTTTATTCACTGATATGCCCTGGAACTGAACTTCCAAAATATATCCTATATCAATTGATTTATCTACTTTTCATCTCTGCTTCTACTTCTTAAATAGTCTTCCAACTAGTTTCCTGCTCCTCAGTTTTATCACCATTTCTTCATTTCCCACCTAATTTCCAAATAATCATTCTGAAATAAAAAAAACAGATAGGCCAGCCCTTTCATGAAAACACTCCAAAGATTTTCCATAGTGCTTTTTGTATGTATATATGTATGCATAACTTAAGTACAGTACAATATACTGTCTGATATGCACAGTATATTGGCTTTGCCAAATACTTGGAGTTATACATCCACAAACATAATCAATATGGAAAGAGGGGATTTTATGGAATTAAAATAAATAAGACTAATTGCTCAGCCCCTGCTCAGGCCTCTGAGGACTACTTTAACTAGGGTTCCCGTGCAAACCCTCTAAACAGTAGACACGTATTTCTCAATGGACATGTAAATGAAAACAGAGGGCCATGTGATGATTTTGGCACATCATGAGAATCAAATCCCAAGTGAGGATAAATTTTAATATGTCTGAACCTTAGAAAGTTCAAAGTGACCATAGTACTGTGAAAAAAAGGGAAGAGCAGTAGAAGATGAGCTTGGAGAGGTGGTGGGTCCAGCTCCTATAGAGAATGATAGACATGGTGAAGAGTTTAAATTTTTTTCTAATTGCAATAACGTAAATGGTATACATTTAAATTTTTTTTAATTTATTTATTTTGGCTGTGCTGGGTCTTTGTTGCTACAAGGGCTTTTTGTTTAGTTGTGGTGAGTGGGGGGCTACACTCTAGTTGTGGTATGTGGAGCAGAGGCACTCGGGTGCACAGGCTTCAGCAGTTGCAGCACATGGGCTTAACGGTTGTGGATCCCACGGTCTAAAGCACAGGCTCAGTAGTTGTGGCACAATGGCTTAGTTGCTCTGTGTCATGAGGGATCTTCGCAGACCAGAGACGGAAACCATGTCTCTGGCATTGGCAGGTGGATTCTTTACCACTGAGCCACCAGGGAAGCCCTAAATGCTAGTGTTTGATTTATTTTAAAATATTATAGTTGGGTGCTGAGTAGAGAATAAACTGAAAAAAAGAGGAATATAGTCAGATTGTTCAGTCAGAATACGGTCGTGACTCAGGTCAGGATCATGGCATTTTAGGTAGATATTTGTTAAGAGGATGAAAATGGTTGAATTTGGATATATTTTGGAGACTGAAGAGAATATTTTCAGGATTTGATAGGATGGTGGAACAGGAAAGAGAAAAAATAGTATGTATGAGTGTTTGTTATTGTTGTTCAGTCACTAAGTTATGTCCAACTCTTTGTGACCTCATGGACTGCAGTACAGCAGTCTTCCCTGTCCTTCATTATCTCCCAGAGCTTGCTCAAACTCATGTCCATTGAGTCAATGATACTATCCAACCATTTCATCCTCTGTCGCCCCCTTCTCCTGCTCCCAAGCTTTCCCAATATCAAAGTCTTTTCCAATGAGTCAGCTCTTCACATCAGGTGGCCAAAATATTGGAGCTTCAGCATCAGGATCAGTCCTTCCAAAGAATATTCAGGGTTGATTTCCATAGTGATTGACCGGCTTGATCTCCTTGCAGTCCAAGAGATTCTCAAGAGTCTTCTCTTAACACCACAGTTCAAAAGCATCAATTCTTCAGTGTTCAGCTTTCCTCATGGTCCAACTCTCACATTTGTACATGACTACTAGAAAAACCATAGCTTTCACTCTACAAACTTTTGTCAGCAAAGTCATGTCTCTGCTTTGTAATATGCTGTCTAGGTTGGTCATAGCTTTTATTCCAAGGAGCAATTGTCTTTTTTTTTTTTTTTAACTTATGTTTGTATCAGTTGCCAAAGCAACTATAGAGGGAATGAACCCATTCTTAGAGAGAAATTAAGGTTTGCTTCAGACTTGTTGCTTTCCTGGTGGCTCAGATGGTAAAGCATCTGCCTACAATGCGGGAGACCCAGGTTCAATCCCTAGGTTGGGAAGATCTCCTGGAGAAGGAAATGGCAACCCACTTCAGTACTCTTGCCTAGAAAATCCCATGAACGGAGGAGCCTGGTAGGCTACAGCCCATGGGGTTGCAAAGAGTCGGACATGACTGAGTGACTTCACTTAGACTTGTTGAATCTAAAATTCATTTGTGACATCTAAGTATTGCACAAATAATGATAGGGTTTATTTATATTACTTTAAAAATATATTATTTTTCAATTCTCAGCATAAATAACATTTCTTGTGAAACCTCTTCTTGATGTCTTCAGACTTAGGTATATACCTCTTCTCTGTTCTCTTAACACTCTGTATTCACCTCTAATATCATATAAAAATATATATATATATATACAGTTTCATCAGCACTAAATGAGTACCCACCCAAGAATGTATTCAACTAATAGATTTTAAATACATGGTTTTCTCTTTCACTTAATTTTATTTTTGCATATTTCCCACAAAGAAGAGCTTTCTACATGTAATAATTTGAAAATATCTAAGTATCACACAACCCTATTAGGTTAAAAGGAGCACACACACAGCAGGGAGCAGAGGAGAAACATTGAGAGACAGAGTAGGGTATGAGCAGACAATTTGCCTAAATGGGATTGTCCAAATGCTTGCAAAGCAAATGCTACTTGTTTTCAATGACTTTATGATATTTTATTAAATATGCCTCACAATCTTTTATATAACCATTTATTCTCATTTTTTGCCTTAAATTTTGCATTTTTGACAGTTTAAAAGATGATCTTTTATTCTTTTTACACACCCATGTCACAAAGATTCATTTTTTTCATGACTCTATTCCTTTGGTCACATTAGATATATTTCACCTTTCTTATATGAGATCTCGTAAGATTCAATTTGAATTAAGCATTGGATAAGCAATCTTTTTTTACCAGTTTTTGTTGAACTTACATAAATGTTGTAGCTAAGATGATCATTTTCTACCAAACATAGCTTTGATCTTTTCTCTATTATATGACCATAACCAAAGTTGAAACTATTTTTTTCTACCCTCAAGATGTATCAATGCAAGCAAATCCTAGAATTTTCTAATACTGATCTTTTCAGCTTCATTTATTTTCTTTTGTAAGCTATTAGTATTTAGGCTTCCATACACAGAATAATGTTTCACTAAGGTTATATCTGTTTATTAAGATACAGAGTTAAGTCAAGGCAGCATAAATTCTAAAATATTACCTATTCTAGTAAGATAATTCCATGTTGAAACAAGGCTTATCATTTATTTGTTTCTTTATTGTCTTTACAAAATTATCAAAGAATTCAACACATTTAAAAATAGCTTAGCCACAGAAGAAGTCAAATAGCTTCAGATAGAGAAAGCTTGCAGAAGTAAAAAGCATAGGCATCCAAAAAAGCTTCATGAGTTAGTGAATTCAGAAAACAAATACCTCTTAACATTAAAATTTTTAAATGTATGGGCATTCATGACCTCCTTTATTTATGAAGCAGTAACATTTAACTAAAAATACTTTTAGAACATTTCAGTGAAAGAGGAGTAATGGGGATGATATACAGTCTTACAACCAGAATGGGCCTAAGAAAGGCAATTTATGAACTACCACATGAACCATGAACTACCAGATGTTTAAGCTGGACTTAGAAAAGACAGAGGAATCAGAGATCAAACTGCTAAAATCCTCTGGGCCATCAAAAAAGCAAGAGAGTTCCAGAAAACATCTATTTCTGCTTTATTGACTATGACAAAGAGCCTTTGACTATGTGGATCACAATAAACTGTGGAAAATTCTGAAAAAGATAAGAGTATAAGATCACCTGACCTGCCTCTTGATAAATCTATATGTAGGTCAGGAAGCAACAGTTAGAACTGGACATGGAACAACATACTGGCTCCGATAGGAAAAGCAGTACATCAAGGCTGCATATTGTCACCCTGCTTATTAAACTTATATGCAGAGTACATCATGAGAAACACTGGGCTGGATGAAGAACAAGCTGGAATTAAGATTGCCAAGAGAAATATCAATAACCTCCGATATGCAGATGACACCACCCTTATGGCAAAACGTGAAGAAGAACTAAAGAGCCTCTTGATGAAAGTGAAAGAGGAGAGTGAAAAAGCTGGCTTAAAACTCAACATTCAGAAAACTAAGATCATGGCATCCAGTCCCACCACTTCATGGCAAATAGATGGGGAAATAGTAGAAACAGTGGCAGACTTTATGTTTGGGGGCTCCAAAATCACTACAGATGGTGACTGCAGCCATAAAATTAAAAGATGCTTACTCCTTGGAAGGAAAGTTATGACCAACCTAGGCAGCATAATAAAAAGCAGAGACGTTACTTTGCCAACAAAGTTCCATCTAATCCAGGCTATTGGTTTTCCAGTAGTCATGTATGGATGCGAGAGTTGGATAAGGAAAGCTGAGTGCCGAGGAATTGATGCTTTTGAACTGTGGTGTTGGAGAAGACTCTTGAGAGTCCCTTGGACTGCAAGGAGATACAACCAGTCCATCCTAAAGGAAATCAGTCCTGGGTGTTCATTGGAAGAACTGATGTTGAAGCTAAAACTCCAGTACTTTGGCTACGTAATGCAAAGTGCTGACTCATTTGAAAAGACCCTGATGCTGGAAAAGATTGAAGGTGGGAGGAGAAGGGGATGACAGTGGATGAGATGGCTGGATGGCATCACCGACTCAATGGACATGGGTTTGGGTGGACTCCAGGAGTTGGTGATGGATAGGGGAGCCTGGCATGCTGCAGTCCATGGGGTCGCAGACAGTTGGACATGACTGAGCGACTGAACTGAACTGAACCGAAGAAAGGCAATTTATAGAAAATAGAATATATATGGTCAATCAAATTACAATAACTCCAAATGTGTCTTTCCAGGTAAGCAAATTGATACAGCAGAGGTCAAGTGGTTGGGGAATGGGATGAAATTGCTTGAACTATTCACTGTATATATTATATCACATAGCAAAAAGTATTTCAAACACAGATTATAAATTAAACCCTAAATTAGATATTATAATATGATATAGAAGAGGCATGGACATTTTCTTTAGGAACTTATAAATCTTTTGGGACTAAAGGAAATTATACAACTGAAAACAAATAACAAAAATCACCATTCTTACACCTTTAGTATCTTCATTAAGGCCTCAAGTAATAGTATGTTCCTTACTAATTATTTTTTTATTGATTTGATTAACCCTACCATTTACTTTCCATAAAGGTTAAATCAAAATGGCAAAAGTTTAATGATAATTTTGTTTAATTCCAGAGAATGTTTGCATAATTTAATATATTATTACATGATTTTACATGTAAAATTCTTGCTTTACTATAAGATATGGAGTATTTTCATTACTTAGTTGTTAGAGATATTATGGTTTGAGTGGGTTAAAATAGGTTTTATTGCCTTTCATCTCATCATTAAAATGTAAATCACTGTGTCTCTAGTATAACATACTTGATAATATTTTTATGAGTGCTTCTAATTTTAACCTAAGTTAAAATATTTAAATGTTATATCACATAGTAAATCTATAGCTTCTTGAGCATTGAAATGTCTTTATTTTTGAACTAGAACTGAATCCACTTTTTTTGTATTACATCCAAAGAGATGATTATGACAAGGATATTATTCATATATTATAATTTTTTAACTGCACACAATAGTGTTAAGAAGTTAAAATATTCTTCTGATAACCTCTAGTTCTTTAATTAAAAGGTCAGTTTTTTTCAGTTTCATTTATTAAAATGAGCACATTTAACAACTATAATGGGTCAAGCATTAGCACCTATTATGAAAGACAACTGATTGTTCAATAAGGTAGTCTATATGAAAACACATTCTAAGCAAATAACTTAATAGCACTTTTCTTTAAATTACTATCTCTTCTTCAACAATTTCACACTATGAGGCAACTGAAATAAAGTTATTAAGGTCAGTATATTGAGAAGTCCATGAGTAATTTATTTTTTTCTTTGTTTCACTGGAAGATTTAGGTTAAACAATATATGATGCTGTAGCTGATTTTTTAGTTCTTTATGCATTTGAAAATTCATTTTAGGTAAAAATGAGTGGGGCAGCATGTGTTGGTTCTTTATACCAGGGGATATTGTGTAAGCTGCTTACACAATTGGGCTTTCAATTTTGGTGTGGTACCTTAGCAGTAAGTTAGTCCCAAGGAACACAAACACCTGATCTTATGATGCACCTTTGTAGAACAGGCTCAACTCCTGACACTGTGTCAGGAAAAACACTATTAAAGCAAAGAAATCCAGAGAGGTTAAAATATTCAACTCGCATAATCAGATGATGCTATGAGTACATACTTGACTTCCCTGGTTTCCAGGAAGAAGTAAGTGGGAACTAACTTGGCAGCATACAAGTCCTAGTCTAAGAAGCACCTACCCATCATTACTACATTCCTCACTAGCCAGGTAGTCAACCAGAACACAATACCTTGGGAACAAGGGCAAAATAATTAAGGTATAAGCTGTTAGTTTGCTAATGTGCTTTTTTTTTTTTTTTTTCATTTTACTGCCCCAAAATATCTTATTCCTCAAAAGTCCAGCCAAAAAAAAAATGGTTGCTTAATTTGATCACTAGAGATAGGAATACCAGACCACCTGACCTGCCTCTTGAGAAATCTTTATGCAGGTCAGGAAGCAACAGTTAGAACTGAACATGGAACAACAGACTGGTTCCAAATAGGAAAAGGAGTACGTCAAGGCTGTATATTGTCACCCTGCTTATTTAACTTATATGCAGAGTACAATATGAGAAATGCTGGGCTGGAGGAAGCACAAGCTGGAATCAAGATTGCTGGGAGAAATATCAATAACCTCATATATGCAGATGACACCACCCTTATGGCAGAAAGTGAAGAGGAACTAAAAAGCCTCTTGATGAAAGTGAAAGTGGAGAGTGAAAAAGTTGGCTAAAGCTCAACATTCAGAAAATGAAGATCATGGCATCTGGTCCCATCACTTCATGGGAAATAGATGCGGAAACAGTGGAAACAGTGTCAGACTTTATTTCTTTGGGCTCCAAAATCACTGTAGATGGTGACTGCAGCCATGAAATTCAAAGACGCTTACTCCTTGGATGGAAAGTTATGTCCAACCTAGATAGCGTATTCAAAAGCAGAGACATTACTTTGCCAACAAAGGTCTGTCTAGTCAAGGCTATGGTTTTTCCTGTGGTCATGTATGGATGTGAGAGTTGGACTGTGAAGAAGGCTGAGCGCTGAAGAATTGATGCTTTTGAACTGTGGTGTTGGAGAAGACTCTTGAGAGTCCCTTGGACTGCAAGGAGAGCCAACCAGTCCATTCTGAAGGAGATCAGCCCTGGGATTTCTTTGGAAGGAATGATGCTAAAGCTGAAACTCCAGTACTTTGGCCACCTCATGTGAAGAATTGACTCATTGGAGAAGACTCTGATGCTGGGAGGGATTGGGGGCAGGAGGAGAAGGGGACGACAGAGGATGAGATGGCTTGATGGCATCACTGACTCGATGGGCGTGAGTCTGAGTGAACTCCGGGAGTTGGTGATGGACAGGGAGGCCTGGCGTGCTGCAATTCATGGGGTCTCAAAGAGTCGGACACGACTGAGAGACTGAACTGAACTGAATGGCAACCCACTCCAGTGTTCTTGCCTGGAGAATCCCAGGGACAGGGGAGCCTGGTGGGTTTCCGTCTATGGGGTCGCACAGAGTTGGACACGACTAAAGCAACTTCGCAGCAGCAGCAATGTTAGACCAAAGAGAAATGGGAATTGCTGGTAAAACCCCCACTCCCTTCTCCAGATTTCTGAGCTCACTCAGAGGCCATCTGAAATAGAAAAGCAGAACAAGTAACTCAGGTTCGAAGAAAGCTCTGTATGAATCTGACTTCACCCTCGAGTATGTCTAACTTTTAAACTTGCACTAGTTGATGCTATGCTATTAACTGAATGGATGTGTTAGTCACTTAGTTGTGTCTGACTCTTTGCGACCCCATGGGCTGTAGCCTGCCAGGTTCCTCTGTCCGTGGGATTCTTCAGGCAAGAATACTGGAGTGGGTTGCCATTCCCTTCTCCATGAAGTCTTCCCCACCCAGAAATTGAACCCAGGTCTCCTGTACTGTAGACAGATTCTTTACCCTCAGAGCTATCAGGGAAGCCCATTGATTGAATGTGGCCTGATTTTCTCTTACCAGCGAGTTACTGAAAGATTTACTAGAGATTCTTTCTGCCAAGATAATTGGAAGGGGAATATATACATATGCCTCAGTTTTATCTAATTCCTTCCCCTTGCAACAATCTGCCATCTAACTATGATAAATGGACATCAAATAAATTTCCATTTTTTTCATAGTCAATAGCTAAAATCATTACAAAGCTTTCTTTTACTCTAGTAAAATCAAGACAGCCATGGAAACGTTTCCTACAATCTACTATAAGAAAACACATAAAAGAAGAAAGAGATTGTGATATCATGCTTTCATTTTGCTACTGGAATTAATGCATGGAGTCGGCTGCTAATGAATATAACTGCCATTAGTAGCTATTAGAAAATTTTTCTCTGCAAAATATTCTATGGAGGAACTACATTAGTTAGAAGGTATAAAATGAATAGCACAAAGTAATTTGGGGAATTCTGATTAGTGAATTGGGAAAGGAAGAATTTGGAATTAATTATTAATGAAGAAAACTTAATATAATATTCAAAAATGATTGAAACTCTGATGATAAAACAATCTTTTCAATTTTTTCCAGACCCTTGGCTGGCCTTTCTAATTTACACAAAAACCCCAAGCTCTCAAAGCTGACCCAAGCAGAATAGGCATATGCTTACCATTACTACTAAGAACTTCCTATAATTTTTTTTGGCCTTCAAGATTTGCAAATATATATAATCAGTAATCCTTATAGACAAGTTGTAAAGCAATATGGAAAGTAATTAAATATATTTACTGTGAGCTACCAAGATATTTGTATATCACACAAGCAGAAAGTATCTATATTGATTCCAAATTTATATCTGGCCATGAGATTTTTAAACCTCTTTCTAAAACAAATCAAGGATCTCTGAATTGAGCTAAATGTATATTTTGCGACCCCAAAGAGGTCCTAGTGAATTCTGAGTAAGGGTCTTCAGATCAAAGTTTTCTGTTAAGAAAAGAATTTCAGAAAAGAAAAAAGTTGTTTGAAAACCCTGTATTGTGAAAATATAACTGCAAGACCTAGATGCTTTGTTGGAGGAATAAAGCAAAGAGAAAAAGAGCTGGATCATGAATATATGTTCATTGTAAAAAAATATTGCCTGAGAAACATTAAATATTAATTCTAGATTTCAAACTAAAAATATGCCTACACTATTCAGTCAGATACCAAAATGAGACCTTGAAAAAATTAAATATATATATATATATATATATATATATATATATATATATATATAAAATTGTTCATTAAGGAATTTCAAGTTTATCCCTGAATCTGCCATTTGAACACTACAACACCAGAATGTTGTCAACATGGCATAAATTTACATCCTTGAAAGGAATCATGACTTGAAAAAACACAAGAAATTCTTTGGTAATAGAACAATACAGCACAGATAAAGTTTTTCTGTGCTATTGCTATTGTTAATTTAAAAACCTCTAAAACATTTATAAGGGATTTTAAATTATGATTCATAATAATTTATTTATTCATTCAACTATAATTTATTAAGAATTCTACAAGCTAGCAATCCCAAAGCTAGAAGAAATAAAGTTCCTGTCTTTTTGAAGTTTGCATTCTAGTTGGGATAAAACAGAAATAGAGGGAAAAAAAATTGTGCTTAAGAACATGTTAGTGAGAAATTACCTGAAGAAAGTAAATAAAACTATATGAGAGGAAGTTTCTTGTATAGGCTACTTTAGAAATCATCTTAATGTGCTTTACATGGCAGGGATGGTGTGAAATATACAGACGCTATAACAAAAATAAATTTGATTGGAAATTTTAAGAGCAATTTCAGTGAAGTACTGCATTTACAGCATTGATATAATTTTTCAAGTTAGCCTGGACTTCAGAGTACAAAAAGGTAAGTTTTTTTTTTTCTTGTTATATAACTTAAGTTATAATTGGAATTTTACTGAACTAAGAGTAAGAAGACCTATGTTCTAGTTATTAACTTATTATTCATTCATCTCTTAATGAATTAATTTTTCATTTATTCAGTATAAATTTATTAAATGCTCTCTAAGTACCATTAAGCTTTGAATGGAAATACTGTGCATAAAGGAAGATCCCCTGGAGGAGGGCATGGCAACCCACTCCATTCTTCTTGCCTGGAGGATCCCATGGACAGAAGAGCCTGGCAGGCTGCAGTCCAAGCATAAGAGTCAAACACAACTGAAGCAACTTAGCACAATAAAGTCTTTATCTTTTTAATTTCCGTCATAGAACTTATAACAATTTAGATTAGAAATCAAGGACCACATCTGTGATGTTGCCCAATATATAACTAACACTGTCATATGGTAGATATTTGGTAAATATTTACAAAAATAATAATGAAAGAAGGAGGGAGGGAAGGAGAGAAGAAAAAAGGAAAGGAAGAAAAGAAGGCAGGACAAGAGGGAAAGAGGAAGGATGAAAAGAAGGCTAGAGATAAAGGAAGGCAAAGAATGAAGAAAGAAAGGGAGGGAGGGGGACTGGGAGGGAAGACAGACAGAGGGAATTTAACAAATCTTTATGGAGTGTCTACTGTTTGTTTAGGGCTTCCCAGGTGATTCAGTGAGAAAGAATCCACCTGCCAGTGCAGGAGATGCAGAAGACGTGGGTTTTATTCCTGGGTCAGGAAGATCCCCTGGAATAGGAAATGGCAATCCATTTTAATATTCTTGCCTGGAAATTCCATGGACAGAGGACCTGGTGGGCAGCAGCCCATGGGGTCACAAAGAGCTGGACACAACTGAGCAATAGCATGCACACGCTGTTTGTCTAACCCTGTCAGAGAAACTGTTTCTGTGATCAAAACAAAAAACAACAAAAACCTGACCAGTTTAATGAAAGTAAATGGACATTTCAGGTGTTGAATAGCTATTGGTATGAAGGAGAAAAACACAAATGAGAGCCAATAATCCAGTTTAGGAAAGGAATCAGAGAATCAGAGATGGGAGAGGTATTGCTGGATTCTGTCACAACTGCATGTTTTTACACAAGTTATAAGTCTTTTTCATGAAGGTATAAGAAGTTATATGCCAAGTTATAAGACTTTTTGATGAAGCTGAAGCAAACATTTCTAATTGCCTACTAGATCTTCACTAGGGTCCATTCCATAATAATATAAAGTCAATGTGTCCAAATTGATTTCCTCATTTCCTATTCTCTATATCACAGGTCCCCAACCCCCGGGCCTCAGACTGGTACTAGTCTATGGCCTGTTAGGAACTCGGCCATGCAGCAGGAGGTGACCAGTGTGTGGCAGAGCTCTCCATCATCTGCATTACCACCTGAACCACACACCGCAAACTGGTTCATGGAAAAACTCCCACAAAACCAGTCCCTGGCACCAAAAAAAGGTTGGAGACCACTTTTCTAGATCATGATTTCTTCTTTTATGAATCATGTGATCATTCATTCCATGAATCCCCTGAAAATGAGAGAGCCTTCCTCTCCCTTATCCATTCTATTCAAGGGGTTTCTAAATGGTATCCATTTTTCTTCCTAAATATGTCACAAATCCTTTCTATTCTTTCATTTTTGCTCTACTTTGGTTCAGACCCACTTTATCCCTTTGCTAATTATGAGTAGTTAACTAGGATTCCCTACTCCTGTTATTGGGGCTTTCATCCTACAGCATAAAATGAAATTTTAAACATCTAGGTATAAGGGTGTCATCTCCTTGACTGAAATACTTTAGTGACTCTCCTTTAATAAAGATAAACAGCATAAATGAAATTTTCTTCATGATTTGATCCATAAATACCTTTCCTACCTCACGTTTCCAATGCTCCAGTCATGCACAAGTGCTTGAATTTCCCAAGTATATCCTCTTTTTGTCATTTCCATAATTGTGCATGTGGTGTTTATTCTTCCTGAGATGCCTATATCTCTTTGTGAATCTAACTTCTCATCTTTCACTTTTCCCAAACTCTTCTTGGATAATATTACTCAGTCTAAGAATCCATGTTTATCTTTCCATAGAGCTTTTAACACAATTCTGTGTGATGAGTGAACCATTTTGTCTTCTCTAATTAATTCTGAACACTTAGGGAACAAAAAGTCTTGTCTGATTCCTTTATAACCATAAGTGGTACATAGTAACCCTAACAAATACTGAATAAATCAGTGTAGAAATTAATAAATAAAGCATAAACAGTTCTTTATCTCATTCATAACATGTTTTCAGTAGATATGTTTATTACTAAGTTACTTTCCAATGATCAAACTTCCTATGTTTATTTAAAAAGAAAAAATATATATATGCCAGAATCTTATATCTAAGAGGGAATTCATTGTTACTGTTTCTACAGAGAACATGTATGCATGCAGGATCACCTGCCTATAGATTTATTATTTGTGATATTTAGCTTTCTTATTAAGAGAAATCAGGATTAAAAAAGAAAGATATGGAAATATAAAATTGTACTGCTAATGCAAATTAGCATGCCAATGAATGGTTACCTCTGACTACTAGAATTTTAAAAATTCCAATATATGTAAATAAAACATTTTAAATAATGTTTAAAGCATTTAAACTAAAATTTTTCTTCTTGCCATTTTCTTTTCTTAAGAGAAATCAAAAGTTTATTGTAAGTTTTGAAGAAGTAAATGTCACATATCATTTACCATTGAGAATATGCATCATTTACCATTGGGAATATATATGTACAATGGAAATTTAGTTAAGGCAGATTTTTAGAAAATAATGAATGTTAACATCAGCAAGACAAATCTATCAGTACAAATCAGCATCTTTTTTAAAAGGAAAAATAAATAAATAAACAGTCCTAAAAAGAAAACAACAGCATCAATGACAACAAAATTCTGGGACTGACAGTTTAAATCTAGTAATACTCTTTAAATCTTGATTAATTAAAAAATTATAAAAATAATTCAGGAGATGCTATTGGTACATAAGCTAGAACTAAACATTGGGTAAGACAAACTATTCTATTATGAAACATGATCAATGAGGACAAAATAAACAGCACTCTGTATATAAACCCTAATTATGAGAGGAGAAAATTCTCAGACACAGTGTAGCAAACAGATGCATCCTTATGAAGGGAAATATGAGACATCTTCACATCACTAATCACTGCCTACTCCCTTGGTGCCCCAAGGTTGAATGTGTGAGCATGCTGCTGGGAAAAGGAAACCAATTATATATTTAAAACCTGAATTATATATTTAAAACCTGAATTTAGTACTTCAGTGTTTCTGTTTGGCCTTGTAACTTTATTAATAACACTTGATAGACAATATTAGAAACTCTTACTAAGGCTTGTAGTGAAATTGCTCTTTTTCCTATTGTTCTCCATCTTGTACAATGTTAAGTTTCTGAGCATAGAGAGGTTTTTTTGGTTGTTGTTTGTTTGTTTTGTTTTTTTAGCATCTGTAATATCTAGAATTGCCCAAATTCATAGTACATGTTCATGATCTTCCATTCCTGTTGAATATAGTACCAGTGCTTTTAGCCAAAGACCACTAGGAACATACCCAGAGTTAAACAACTTGCTTTATGACTCATGGTGGCCAGGACAAACACCCCTCAAAAAGGAATAACAAGGCATCTCAGTAAGAGGGTCTTATAAAAGAAATGGATTATAGGATTTGATCCTGTATTAGGTAGCTTTGGGACAAGTCTAAGGAAGAAAGGCTTTGTTCTATGTTTGATGCAATCAGGAAATAGGGATAATGTTATGATTGAGCATTTTAATACAGTTTTTCTAAGTGAAGGGAAGGCTAAACAGAGGCCAAACCTGTAATCCATAAAGCAGTTGCAGTGAACCTCTCAGCGCAGCCTAACCCCCAGATAAACACCTGGACATGACAAACTTAAGCAAGACTTATAGAAGAACCATCCAGTCAACCCACAGATTTGAGAGAAAATAAAATGATTGTTCTTTGTGATTACTGTTATGTAGCAATAAATATTTGTACTATTCTAGAAAAAAGTTCATAAAATACTTTAGTAGGAGTCTAGTCAACCAAAAGGAAGTTATATTACCTGAAAGTTAGAATGATGAAAAAGACATGCATGCAACTAAGTCACATCTGTCCTGTCCAACTTTTTACGATCCTATGGAATACAACCCACCAGGTTTATTTGTCCATGGGATTCTGCAGGTAAGAATCCTGGAGTGGGTTGTCATGCCCTCCGCCAGGGGATCTTCAATAACCCAGGGATTGAACCCGCGACTCTTGTGTCTCCTGCATTAGTATGCAGGTTCTGTACCACTAGCACCACTTGGGAAGCTCCCAAAAAGGATATAGAAAATTATATTACTTCTATTATGAATAATGAGTAATTATGCAAGTTCTCAACAGTTATTTTTCTACTACTTAATTCTAAGGAATATTAAGCAGGAAAACTTAATGGATAACTTCAACTTCCATTTGTGCCCAAGAGATATTTTACAGCAAACATGGTAGTAATGTCCATCTGACTATTCTATGTAATTCTCAATATGAGTATAATGTTAAATAAAAATAAAGAATTCTTAAAGAAACTAAGTAATGTGTCTTGCATGAACAACCTTATGACCTAACTTTACATAAGAAGGCAGAGTAGAAGTCCTACATTCTACACTGGGCAGATGAATAACAGATCATTTGCAGCAATAGTTTTGGATGGAGATACCTGTATAGGTGACTGAGGGCAAGATAATGTAATGATCATCCTATCAACAGGTGATAGCATTGACATTCGAATAGGAAGGTCAGAAAGGACTGGCAGCATTGTTCTTCAACCAGAAAAAGCACCTCAACTTTCAAAAAAAGGTGTACCTTCAAAGATACATGCAAATATAGCTAGAAATGTCCTTAAGAAGGCCATTTGGATATACCATGGCACTTAAGTTTTAGTTACTTAAAAAGCCAGAGTCCCAAATTATAGATATATTACAGACACTGTTTTTTCCCAGAATTGCATTTGGTTGGATTCTTCTTCAAAGACTGTGTTACCAATTTCACTCTAACTTGGTTAGAAAGAAACTTCACATATAATTTTGTGGAAGATTCAATCTCAAGGAACATAATCTCCAGTGTACTATTTAAGTGCTCTATTCAGTTTGGTTCAGTTTAGCCATTCAGTCGTGTTCAACTTTCTGTGACCCAATGGACCCCAGCACACCAGGCTTTCCTGTCCATCACCAACTCCCAGAGTTTACTCAAACTCATTTCCATTGAGTTGGTGATGCCATCCAGCCATCTTATCCTCCATCATCCCTTCTCCTCTAGCCTTCAATCTTTCCCAGCATCAGGGTCTTTTCAAATGAGTCAGCTCTTCACATCAAGTGGCTAAAGTACTGGAGTTTCAGCTTCAACATCAGTCCTTCCAAAGAATATTCAGGACTGATTTTCTTTAGGATGGACTGGTTGAATCTCCTTGCAATCCAAGGGACTAACAGGAGTCTTCTCCAACACCACAGTTCAAAAGCATCAATTATTCACTGCTTGGCTTCCTTTATAGTCTGACTCTCACATCCATACATGACCACTGGAAAAACCATAGCCTTGACTAGATGGACGTTTGTTGGCAAAGTAATGTCTCTGCTTTTTATTTTTTTTAATTTTATTTTATTTTTAAACTTTACAATATTGTATTGGTTTTGCCAAATATCGAAATGAATCCGCCACAGGTATACATGTGTTCCCCATCCTGTCTCTGTCTCTGCTTTTTAATATGCTGTCTAGGTTGGTCATAACTTTCCTTCCAAAGAGTAAGCGTCTTTTAATTTCATGGCTGCAGTCACCATCTGCAGTAATTTTGGAGCCCCAAAACATAAAGTATGCCACTGTTTTGGCTGTTTACCCATCTATTTGCCATGAAGTGATGGGACCAGATGCTATGATCTTAGTTTTCTGAATGTTGAGCTTTAAGCTAACTTTTTCACTCTCCTCTTTCACTTTCATCAAGAGGCTCTTTAGTTCTTCTCTTTCTGCCATAAGGGTGGTGTCATCTGCATATCTGAGATTATCAATATTTCTCTTGGCAATCTTAATTCCAGCTTGTGCTTCATCCAGCCCAGCGTTTCTCATGATGTACTCTGCATAGAAGTTAAATAAGCAGGCTGACAATATAAAGCCTTGACGTACTCCTTTCCCTATTTGGAACCAGTCTGTTGTTCCATGTCCAGTTCTAACTGTGGCTTCCTGATCTGCATACAGATTTATCAAGAGGCAGGTCAGGTGTTCTGGTAGTCCCATCTCTTGAAGAATTTTCCACAGTTTATTGTGATCCACATAATCAAAGGCTTTGGCCTAGTCAGTAACGCAGAATCAGATGTTTTCTGGAACTCTTTCTTTTTTGATGATCCAGCAGGTACTGGCAATTTGATCTCTGGTTCCTCTGTCTTTTCTAAAACCAGCTTGAACATCTGGAAGTTCATGGTTCATGTATTGTTGAAGCCTGGCTTGTAAAATTTTCAGCATTACGTTACCAGCATGTGAGATGAGTGCAATTGTGCAATAGTTTGAACATTCTTTGACATTGCCTCTCTTTGGGACTGGAGTGAAAACTGAACTTTTCCAGTCCTGTGGCCACTGCTGAGTTTTCCAAATATACTGGCCTATTGAGTGCAGCACTTTCACAGCATCATCTTTTAGCACTTTCATACATGATCATCATCATCATCATCTTTTAGCTCAACTGGAATTCCATCACCTCCATTAGCTTTGTTCATAGTCATGCTTCCTAAGGCCCACTTGACCTCACATTCTTGGATGTCTGGCTCTAGTTGACTAATCACACCATCGTGATTATCTGGGTCATGAAGATCTTTTTTGTACAGTTCTTCTGTGTATTCTTGACACCTGTTAATATCTTTTGCTTCTGTTAAGTCCATACCATTTCTGTCCTTTACTGAGCCCATCGTTGCATGAAATGTTCCCTTGGTATCTCTAATTTTCTTGAAAAGATCTCTAGTCTTTCCCATTCTATTGTTTTCCTCTGTTTCTTTGCACTGATCACGGAGGAAGGCTTTCTTATCTCTCCTTGCTATTCTTTGGAACTCTGCATTCAAATGGGTATATCTTTCCTTTTCTCCTTTGCTTTTCGCTTCTCTTCTTTTCACAGCTATTTGTAAGGCCTCCTCAGACAGTCATTTTGCTTTTTAGCATTTCTTCTTCTTGGGGATGGTCTTGATCCCTGTCTCCTGAACAATGTCATGAACCTCTGTCCATATATCGGGTCTAATCCCTTAAATCTATTTCTCACTTCCACTGTATAATAGTAAGTGATTTGATTGAGGTCATACCTGAATCGTCAAATGGTTTTCCCTACTGTCTTCAATTTAAGTGTGAATTTGGCAATAAGGAGTTCATGATCTGAGCTACAGTCAGTTCCTGGTCTTGTTTTTTGCTGACTGTATAAAGCTTCTCCATCTTTGGCTGCAAAGAATATAATCAATCTGATGTGCTCTATTACTTAGCCATAATCATTCTTATTTTGGTAACGATATTCTAAATGTGATCAATGACACTATGAATGTAATTATTGCTGAAACTTCTTTTCAATGGTAGTTAGAACTTGGAGCCAATTATCTACAGAATAAACTTCAAGGAAGCCAAAAGCCTGGAAGAGCAAACAAATTTGCACCTGGGAAATGGACCTTTGTTTCACCTAGTCCCCCAATAAATTTCAAGGAATGTACTTGAGTTGTTGCAAGTTTTGTGCTTTTGGTTGGCAAGCAGGGGTAACACTTAGAATCTAGGAACATATTTTGAACGCATAAAAATGGCAGACCATGTTCTACATAAAGGGTAGTGGGCTACTACTCTATTCAGGGGCGGCACTGGGCACTACTGAAAGGGATTTGAAAATCAGAAAGGCTTGTCATTTTGACTGAGACTACTATTGTATCTCTGGCTTTAAGTAGCAATTTTGTGTACATCAAAGGACTTACATCTTTTGGTTGTCTGGCCATCTTTCTGTCACCATCCTTACAATGGAAGCCCTAGGGACTGATGCCTAAAGTAAATTTAATATTAATATAAAGCATCACATTCTGGTTTACTGACTTTTGGGTAATTGGGGGGAAAAAAAGCCTGGAAAGATATGATTGCAGAAAAACAAATGATCATATTTTTAACCATTCTTGCACCAGAAAACAAAGGCTCTGTAGTTGGAAAACTGGGAAGAACAGTTGTAAAACTGTGTTCTCTTCCCTTCTTTTCCCTTTCCTTCCCCCTGGGCTCTTTGGCCAACTGGTTAAAAAAAAAAGCACCTAGAATCCAAAGTAAGCAAAATGTGTAATTTCCCTGTGGCTTCTGCTGGTTCAATAGAAGAGGCACCTGAGGTTTAACAAAAGGGAAAGAAATGGAAAACCACAAGGTTAGATGTCTGGCTGGCAAGGAAGCTGATACTAAAACTGTGGTCCATGTGGCTGGAAGGAAGACAACTCTAATGGTGCTGCTGTGAATGGCTGAGGTCCTTGGGTCTTGCAAGCCCCAGGCTGGCAGGTAGCAACTTTTGAGGCATGCATTTGCAAATGGCTGAAGTATTTGATATGGGAAAGGTTAAGAAAGGAGCTGAAAAGTGTTTTCTCTTATATTGATGTAGTTCTAACTGCAAGGAGAATAAAAAGAGAATGAGGGGGTCAGATCACAAAAAGAAGACAAAACAAGTTAAAGCTTTGTTATCACTTTTAATTGTGAGTAGATGTGTGAGCTAATCTTGCTGCTTTAACAGACAGGCTGAAATGAGAGCAGTGACCTTGGAGCACTGTGATTTGCTCAAGCTAATTGGGTTACAAATAATGGTATTCAGAAGTCTGAGTATTAGAAATAATTTTCTAATTAGAACAGGTAGCCTCCAAGTACAAACGTAAAAGTACTTAATAGAGACAGAAAACTTTAATTGTTAAGAGTAGGCAAGGACTATTGCGTTTTGAAACTTCTGATTAAAGTCTAGTGCATAATATGTATGGGATCTGGTCAGGAATAAGGTGTTTTTCAACTATGGCATTGTTGCCATTCTGAGTACTATATTTCATTATAGTTCAGAACCATCCCACTCATTAGAGAACAATTAGGATCTCTGCTCCCTCCCCAGAAAAAAGGCATTATCCTGATAGTCCACAGTTATTGAACAAAAACATTTCCACATAACTGAAGAAACAAAAATAAGCTAGAATCATGGCACCTAAATGTAAATTTAATAAATATACACTGAAAATTTTTGATCTGTCCAAGATTCCTAGTATATGGAATTAATATGGTCTTATAATCATGTTGGTATATATTTCTGACAAAATTTTGGTGAGGGGGAAATGACTCCTCTGGGCTGAAGCTAACTGGGGATGTGGTGGGAAGCAGGGGAGGAAGGATTGACCAAGCATATGAATACTTCCTCAGTTCACAAGTCTTAATTCTAAAAGTTTTCTTTCTGTTTTTATAGATTTTAAAAATATGGTTTAAAACTACTATATCTATACTAGGAAAGATCCATGTGCATAAATGCATATACCTTCTTTCAATATAAGACTATTCAAATTTAGGTGAAATGTCTCGAAAATGAACTGAGTGGGAGCTGACAAGTGTCTCTGTAAACCCAGGTGACAAGAGTTGAAGAGCGACATGAGAGAAAACGCAGACTTACTACAAATGCTGACCGAGCGCTTGAAAGAGGTCGTCAGCTGTGTCTCATTCCTAATGGAGTTTAAGAGTGCCTTCTATGCAAGAAGTTAGTACATTTAACGGAAGTGACTCCATTTTCACCCCTATGACAACACAAATACGTTCTGGTAAAGTAAGTTTCCTGAGAGAGTGAAGATACTAATTTGATAAGCAAAACACAAGACTTTGGTATTACAAGCCATCAAGCAGATAGTGAATGCGCAGTAGCTAATTCATGGGAGGTTTTTGTCAGTGTAGACATGTAACTCCACGCAGTGACTGTGTCCACACCAAGGGCAAAATAAGACAACAACCAATGACTTTTGAAACTTGGCAAAACCATAGCTACATTCTCTTCACCAGTTTGCCCGTATAATGTCCTGTGTTCCTTCTCTGATGAAGTCATGCAAATGGCTCCCACAGAATGCAAAGTCAAGCATGCAGAGATGGCATGCCTTAATTTATGCAAAATGCTGAAAATTTGCAATTGATCTCATAAAAATAACTTACTGAATATGTTGATTTTATGTGTATGTTAAAACCTTTGAAGAAGAGTCTAAATGTACATACAAAGACTTTGAGACATATGCAAATGGAACATGAACATAAATAAGACAACTTTATTGGTGCTCTTTGTGAATTAAATCTCATGAAACATCACAGTAATGTAAAAATGTAGATTTAAGTCATTATTCCACTTAAACTTTGGAGTATTGTTTTAAAATCTTTGATGTTCCTGCATATTAATTTAATTGTACTTCCTAGCATTCTAATTTTTGTTTTAGTTAGACAAGTTAAGAAATATATTTATATTCTTAAAGGTTCTTAGCAAAAATTTGAGTTGAATATTAAGGTTACCTAAGATAAAAATTAAGTATTAACATAAGTGAAAATGAAGAAGAAAGATAAAGCAGTTTTAAACTCAGCTTCAAAGCCTTTTATTTGTCTTCATTGTCCCTTTTTCTGGCTGTTAGTTATTAACTATAGGTGATTATAATTGAGATACCAAATATTATATATTTAGAAGTGTGAAATAAATTGAAAATTATTGATGTAAATACGTCTTCTGAAAAGGGTCATTTTTCTGTTCTCTCACTTTAGAACTTGTTGTGCCACTTTGCTCTTTCTTATTTTATAACCATGACTAAGTAGTTTAAGTACTTGTTGTGTTAATACTGCTTGTAATTTAATTTCATATGTATGTACATATATGAAATACACACACACGTATATATGTGGCATAAATATCTTGAATTGCAAAATTGAATTATTAAGGCATCAGTCTTCCAAACTCAAGTTGTAAAGTCAACACAATCTCAATCAAAATTCCAGAAAGCTCTTTTGAAGATATTGACAAAATTATTCTAAAGTTTATGTGAAAGGAAAAAGATCTAGAATGGCCAACACAATACTAAGAAGAACAAAGACAGAAAACCCACATTACTCAATTGCAACACTTACTATTAAGCAACAGTAATCAAAACAGCATATATTGGCAAAAGAAGAGACACATATATCAATGCAACAAGATACCGAGCTGAGAAATAGATTCCCACAAATTTTATAAGTTGATGTTTTACAAATGAAAAAAGGCTACTCAATAAAGAAAAGATGGTCCTTTCAATAAATGATACTGGAACAATTGGATTTCTTGTGCAAAAATATAAACCAACTCACAAATGTTGTATTTTTTATAAAAATCAATTTAAAATTGACCACAAATCTAAATGTAAGCACAAAATGATAAAACTTCCAGAAGATAACAAAGAAGGAAACCTAAATGACCTTGGCTCTGATGGCATAGATAAGTAAAACCCATGTATTAAAAATACATTAAGTTGTACCTTATTAAAATTTAAAACTTGTGCTCTGTGAAAGACCTTGTTGGGAGAATTAAAACACAATACAAAGGCTCAGAGAAAATATTTGTAAAACACATATATGATAAAGGATTTGTATAAAAAATATAATAATAATACTAAAATTTAAAAATAAGAAACTAACAATCTGATTAAATCTCCAGGTTATCTTTCTGACCCAGGGATTGAACCCACCTTGGCATTAGCAGGCAGGTTCTTTACCACTAGTTCCACCAGGGAAGCCCCTAAATATCCAAAGAAAAGATCAAAAAGACCAAACCAAAGAAAAGACACAGATGATGAATAAACACATAAGAAGAAGTTCAGCATTATATCTATATATACATATGGAACTGCCAATTAAAACAGTGAGTACCACTACACAACTAATATGAATGGACAAAATTCTAAAAACTAACAATATCAATACCAGACCACCTGACCTGAATCTTGAGAAACCTGTATGCAGGTCAGGAAGCCACAGTTAGAACTGGACATGGAACAACAGACTGGTTCCAAATAGGAAAAGGAGTATGTCAAGGCTGTATGTTGTCACCCTGCTTATTTAACTTATATGCAGAGTACATCATGAGAAACGCTGGGCTGGAAGAAGCACAAGCTAGAATCAAGATTGCCGGGAGAAATATATATAACCTGAGATACGCAGATGACACCACCCTTATAGCAGAAAGAGAAGAAGAACTAAAGAGCCTCTTGATGAAATTGAAACAGGAGAGTGAAAAAGCTGGCTTAGAGCTCAACATTCAGAAAACGAAGATCATGGCATCTGGTCCCACCACTTCATGGCAAATAGAGAGGGAAACAGTGGAAACAATGGCTGACTTTATTTTTTTGGGCTCCAAAATCACTGCAGATGGTGATTGCAGCCATGAAATTAAAAGACTCTTACTCCTCGGAAGGAAAGTTATGACCCAGCTAGACAACATATTCAAAGGCAGAGACATTACTTTGCCAACAAAGGTCCATCTAGTCAAGGCTATGGCTTTTCCAGTGGTCATGTATGGATGTGAGAGTTGGACTATAAAGAAAGCTGAGCACCAAAGAATTGATGCTTTGAACTGTGGTGTTGGAGAAAACCCTTGAGAGTTCCTTGGACTGCAAGGAGATCCAACCAGTCCATCCTAAAGGAGATCAATCCTGGGTGTTCATTGGAAGGACTGATGTTGAAGCTGAAACTCCAATACTTTGGCTAACTGATGCAAAGAGCTGACTCATTTGAAAAGACCCTGATGCTGGGAAACATTGAAGGCAGGAGGAGAAGTGGACAACAGAGGATGAGATGGTTGGATGGCATCACCGACACAATGGACATGTGTTTGGGTGGACTCCAGGAGTTGGTGATGGACAGGAAGGCCTGATGTGCTGTGGTTCATAGTGTCACAAAGAGTAGGACACAACTGAGCAACTGAACTGAACTGAACAGTATCAATTGCTGATGAGAATATAGATCAAAGAATACTCATTCATTGCTGATATGAATGCAAAACTGTGTTAATTTGGAAGATAATTTAACATTTTGTTACAAAGCCAAACATAGTCTTAGCATAATGATCCAACAATTATGCTAACAGGTATTTGCTTAACAAATTTGAAAACTTTTATAGAAGGTTTATTTAAAATCACTAACAACTAAAAGTTTAAAAGGTCATTCAACAGATGAATTAATAAGCAAATGCTGGAACATCTATGCATATATACAATGGAACACCATTAAACTATAATAAGAGATGAGCTGTCAAACGCTAAAAAATTAATGAATCTTAAATACACGTAGCTAAGTAAAGTAAGTCAGCCTGAAAGTCTACATACTGTATAATTACCAATTGCATGTCATTTCAAATTCCCTGATAGCTCAGTTGGTAAAGAATCCATCTGTGATGCAGGAGACCCCAGTTGGATTCCTGGGTCAGGAAGATCTGCTGGAGAAGAGATAGGCTACCCACTCCAGTATCCTATGGCTTCCCTTGTGGCTCAGCTGGTAAAGAATCTGTCTGCAATGTGGGATACCTGGGTTCAATCCCAGGGTTGGGAAGATTTCCTGAAGAAGGTAAAGGCTACCTACTCTAGTATTCGGACATGGAGAATTCCATGGACTGTATAGTCCATGGGGTCACAAAGAGTCAGACAAGACTGAGTGACTTTCACTTTCACTTTCATAGTAATGGTTCAAAAGTTTAGCAGTTTCTAGGGGACCAGGGGAGAGCTTGGGGACCAGGGGTTATGATTGAATGGAGATTTTCCATGGTAAAACTATTCTGTACAATACAGTGATGACACTGTGCAGTTTTCAAAAGCCATAGAAAATTACAGCACAAGGAATGAACCTTTATGTGTACAAAAGAAGAAAATCATTTAAGAAGCCAGAAGAATTCCAGAATGGAATGCAAAATTTAACAAAGCAATAGAAATCTATTACAAATACACAAAATAACCAGAGATCTTGAAGAAATAGCTGATTTTAAAATTGGGGAAGGAAGTATGTAAGATGAGTTTAGAACACATTATAGGATCAGAAAGTAAAGAAGTGTTCAAAAAAGAAAAAAAAAAAAAAAGGCACACGAAGAAAATTTGTCCAAGGAGACATGGTAGCCAATTTAAAGAACACTAAATGGTCAAATCTGAAACAATTTCAGCAACAAAATAAATAAAGTAGCATTGGATTTATAATCTAAATATGAAATAAATACCCCTGAGTCCATCAGTTCAGTTCAGTTCAGTTCAGTCGCTCAGTCGTGCCCGACTCTTTGCGACCCCATGAATCGCAGCACGCCAGGCCTCCCTGTCCATCACCAACTCCCGGAGTTCACTCAGACTCACGTCCATCGAGTCAGTGATGCCATCCAGCCATCTCATCCTCTGTCGTCCCCTTCTCCTCCTGCCCCCAATCCCTCCCAGCATCAGAATCTTTTCCAATGAGTCAACTCTTTGCATGAGGTAGCCAAAGTACTGCAGTTTCAGCTTTAGCATCATTCCTTCCAAAGAACACCCAGGGCTGATCTCCTTCAGAATGGACTGGTTGGATCTCCTTGCAGTCCAAGGGACTCTCAAGAGTCTTCTCCAACACCACAGTTCAAAAGCATCAATTCTTCGGCTCTCAGCTTTCTTCACAGTCCAACTTTCATATCCATACATGACCACAGGAAAAACCATAGCCTTGACTAGATGGACCTTTGTTGGCAAAGTAATGTCTCTGCTTTTGAGTATTCTATCTAGGTTGGTCATAACTTTCCTTCCCTGAGTCCATACTGACATAAATAAGTAACTGAATATATTTAAAATATATAAAAATAAGGAAGAATAGACAAATCTATCCACAGGAGAATATAAAAATAATTTATGTCAATATTAATACTGCTTTCAAGGGGTGGGTGGAATGCATGTAGTGATTTCTTCCAAAATATACAGTATGGAAAGAGGGGGAGAAAGAGTACCTTTATAGTATAGAAACCTATTATTAACTTTATCATCAAAAATGATGTCATGTTAACAATATGTACCTTTGCAACAAGATGATTAAAATGGCACTTTATTCCTGTAGTCTTCCTACCAAGACACATATATTCAGTCTAATCAAAAGAAAAACAGACACAGTATCAATTGAGGGGTATTCTACAAAATATCTGATCAGTACTTCTCCAGATTGTCAAGATCATTAAAAATAAAGGGAGTCTTGAGAAACCATCGTAAACAAGGAGAGCCTAAGGGACACACAATGACTAAACATAATCTGGCATCCTTGGTAAAATACCAAACATAAAGGAACATACATTTGGTTAAAAACTAAAGGAATCTCAATGAAATAAGGACTTTAATTAATAATGATACATTAATACTATTTTTTTAATTTTTACAAATATACCATATCCTAAAAGTTATGGGGAAAAAATCTCTGCATTATCTTTGCAATTTTCCCATAAATCTAAAACTATTCTAAAATTTAAAACTTCATCTTAAAAATAGAGAGGGTGAGATGATTTGGGAGAATGGCATTGAAATATGTATAATATCATATATGAAACGAGTCGCCAGTCCAGGTTTGATGCACGATACTGGATGCTTGGGCTGGTGCACTGGGACGACCCAGAGGGATGGTATGGGGAGGGAGGAGGGAGGAGGGTTCAGGATGCGGAACACGTGTATGCCTGTGGCAGATTCTTTTCGATATATGGCAGAACCAATCAATATTGTAAAGTTTAAAAAGGAACACATGTATACCTGTGGCGGATTCATTTTGATATTTGGCAAAACTAATACAAATATGTAAAGTTTAAAAATAAAAAAAATAAAAATAAATAAATAAATAAAAAATAAAAATAAAGATAAAAAAAGATATTTTTATTATTCCATGAAACATTTTTCAGACACTGTTAATGTATATGACAAGTAATAGCAATCTGAGACACACAGGATTCTAGAAATACTTCATATTATATGTTTGATCATTTGACAATGAACATGAAGCATAATGAATGGAATGGGAAGAAGCATGCTATAAAGACACTCAGTTATGTATTTCACAGTAAACTTTTAAATGGTGTTTGCATCCGGGATCACCCCATCTACTCATCTAAGGATTATGATAAGATTCCTTCATTTTACTGATGTTGTGTTCCAAACCCAGCATATTAGCTAACACCGTGATAGGTATTAATTAAAATATATTTTCTTGCTCAGACTACAGTAGACTTCCTCTTACAGCCGTGTGGTAGACTAGATGTTCTGCTACTGCTAAGTCACTTCAGTCATGTCCGACTCTGTGAGACCCCATAGACAGCAGCCCACCGAACTCCCCCGTCCCTGGGATTCTCCAGGCAAGAACACTGGAGTGGGTTGCCATTTCCTTCTCCAAAGATGTTCTGAAATGCCCTCAATTACTGAAAAATACACAAATCTGCTTCTGTTTTCTTTATATTATACATGCAATAGAATATTAAACAGTCCAGAGAGTCAAGCCCAGATCTTTTATGTAATACAGACTGTGTACAGCTCACCACTTTTTATCCTTCAGTTTAAAAGTTACTAGCTTATAAAAATTTGTATATGAATACGGACTAAAACAAGAGTTCAATTTTTTAAATTGCTAGTTGTATAGCAAATGTTAGTAAGTCCATTTGTTCTGTAGATATTTTTTTCTTTCATAAAATTCACTTAAACAGACTGACCACATGTCTTTTTCTATGGATCTTCTGCCAAATATGCAAAACAATTCCCCAAAGAAAACTGCATTAAAATTTCAAATAGAATTTTACTGGGTTAAATTTTTCAGTACACTTGCTTAGAGACTATGGCTAAAAAGAATCTTTTTAAATGTCACATAAAATTTATTTGTTTTATGAAATTGTTTTAAGCTAGGTTCAAGTATCAACTAATTTTTCCATAGAGCATAATGATTACAAAAATTACAGAAAGAAAAATTGGTTTATATGTCGACAGGAATTTAATATGGAATCTATTTTATTTAAATACATTTTTAAAGTGTGTATTAATTCAATTAATAATTAAAAACACTATTTTGATGACATTTAAAAATGATGCTTTTTACAATATAGAAATGAATCTGTAGCAAGGATATGTTTTTTCAAGATTATAGCTTAGTTTTTAGTATTGGAAATGTTGGAAGAAGTACTGTTGTAATCTATTTACAATCAAATTATATTAATGAAAGTCTTACGTATGACAAAATATTTTTTAAAACTGTACACATATGTTCATTCACTTCAGAGTTAACAAAATAATGGTGCTGATTCCATTCTCAGATTAGAAAAGTAAGATGATAACAATAACCCTGTGTACGAGACAGCAAAAGAGACACTGATGTATAGAACAGTCTTATGGACTCTGTGGGAGAGGGAGAGGGTGGGAAGATTTGAGAGAATGGCATTGAAACATGTAAAATATCATGTATGAAACGAGATGCCAGTCCAGGTTCGATGCACGATACTGGATGTTTGGGGCTAGTGCACTGGGACGACCCAGAGGGATAGTATGGGGAGGGAGGAGGGAGGAGGGTTCAGGATGGGGAACACATGTATACCTGTGGCGGATTCATTTTGATATTTGCAAAACTAATACAATTATGTAAAGTTTAAAAATAAAATAAAATTAAAAAAATAATAAAAAAAAGCAAAAAAAAAAAAATACTAATGCTAATTTGTAAAAGAGTTTTACTGGTATTATTATTCAAAAGAAATATATCAAAAATAGTAAAGCCCAGTAAGACCCACCAAAAATAACTAAAGCACAAAATGAGTGGTGTCCATATAGAGGGAAGGACACGTGAAGACATAGGGAGAAGACATCCACATTTAAGCTAAGGAGAGAGACCTCAGAAGAAATCAGTTCTGCTGAAACCTAGATTCTAGCCTCTAGAATTGTAAGAAAATAGATTTCTGCTAGATGGGCCTTACAGTCTGTGGTACTTTATTATGGCAGCCCTAGCAAACTAATTCATGTAAACAGAAGGTCAAATATATATATATATATAATAACTTAAGTTAAATAAATTAAATAAGTAATTTAATTATTTGAAATAATAAAATATCATAAAATATCAAATGAAATGAAATTCTAAACTTCCTAAAAGTTGAAAAAGAATTTTAAAAGTTGTTGGCTTAATTTGGAATTGAAACTACAAAGTAAAATAAAACAAAACATAAAAGTTGAGCCCATCAAAACTTATTAAATGCAATTGAAGTTGTAATCAGAGAATATTTTCACTGTATCCTTTAATAATCAGAGGTTTGATAATGAAATAGAGCATTTAACTAATTTTTTGAAAAATAACTAAAAATGATAATTAATAATGGATAAACAAAATATGATGATACAAGCCCACTGAAATTGTAGAAAATCCACTGTTATTTTCTGGTAACTGCATTCCATAGTTGGCTCATTCAAATATGCAGTATAATCCCTAATCAAACCAAGAACAGTAAAAATAAATACTGTAAATGCACATAATTTGTGTAAGCATGGACATAATCATAGAAACTGAGTAAATATCTTGTGAAAATTTATTCTGAGACATTGAACATGATTAAAAATAACTGCCAAATTGACTTAATGGAAAAAGTTGAGAGGTTGTTTAAGGAATGAATTTCAAAATTAAAATATACCAAGACAGCTTTAAAGATTTGGCTTTCAAATTTACAAAGAAAATTAAAATTTTCATGTTAAATGTATTATTATACATGTAGAATATGCAAACGTACCCCAATAAAGTTTTCAAATACCATTTAACCATGGTATCAAAATATTTTAGCTTAACTTTTTTCTCAAATACTAAGTAACAACCTTAGGTAAACATGTATTTAAAAGATTAATATGTTAGTAATGACATCTAGAAATAGGTTAAAACCATAACTAAAATGAATTTTGAGAAAGCATAGTTTGATATTAGGAGTTTTTACTTATATAATTTAACATTTTATTGAAACAAAAGAAATAATATATAAACTTTTATTAAATGCTGCAATGTCATTTGAGGAAATTAAACAATGTCATTTGAGGACATGATAAAATATCTTATTAAATTTTTTAAAAGACATGAAAATAAATATGTTTACATGATAATAAACATGTTTCAAGTTAATGGTGATATATTAGAAGCATATGTCTTGGAGTTGCAAATAATACATGAATGAACTCTACTACCTAAAACAATAATTCAAGAAGGAAATATGATAAATACATAGTTGCAATAATTCAATATTAAATTATTATAGAGTGTGTCATCCACCTTGAAAAACTCCAAATATATACACTTACTAACAATAGTAAAAGAAATTCAAATGCTCAGGAAATGAAGATTAATTGGTTTCTTACATGCCTACAAGATGGAGGGGAATTCTAGGAAAGCCATTCTCAAGAGGCAAGTACAAGTTTTACCATACAATATAATGCTTTCCACTGGTAAATGATTTTCTAGGGGAACTCTACTGATCTGAACCTGATTGACTTTCACTTGCATTACGTGCCTGAACAAATCAATGTTATTTAGAGCAAAATTAATTAACATATCTTGCTATTTACTTTGCTATCACTTTGAATTCTTTGTCCGCCTTCAATAACAACCCTTTTTTTTTTATCTCGTACAGCTGATAGTATCACTTCCTAGTTTTCAGCTAAGGAAGAAATTTTTATAATTTTACATGTCTTCAGCCATTTCAGGTTGTATTTGGTAGAGAGATGTTGAGAGATTATGTTTATTATCTCTACATTTTAAATGGTCACTTTCAAGGAAAAAAACTGAATTTTCTTGGTTCAAAATTCTTTTTGCCTTGACCTGTTTATATTCATCAGATCAGATCAGTCACTCAGTTGTGTCCGACTCTTTGAGACCGCATGAATCACAGCACGCCAGGCCTCCCTGTCCATCACCAATTCCTGGAGTTCACTCAGACTCACGTCCATCGAGTCAGTGATGCCATCCAGCCATCTCATCCTCTGTCGTCCCCTTCTCCTCCTGCCCCCAATCCCTCCCAGCATCAGGGTCTTTTCCAATGAATCAACTCTGCGCATGAGGTGGCCAAAGTACTGGAGTTTCAGCTTTAGCATCATTCCTTCCAAAGAACACCCAGGGCTGATCTTCTTCAGAATGGGCTGGTTGGATCTCCTTGCAGTCCAAGGGACTCTCAAGAGTCCTCTCCAACACCACAGTTCAAAAGCATCAATTCTTTGGTGCTCAGCCTTCTTCCCAGTCCAACTCTCACATCTATACATGACCATTGGAAAAACCATAGCCTTGACTAGACGAACCTTTGTTGGCAAAGTAATGTCTCTGCTTTTGAATATGCTATCTAGGTTGGTCATAACTTTCCTTCCAAGGAGTAGGCGTCTTTGAATTTCATGGCTGCAGTCACCATCTGTAGTGATTTTGGAGCCCAGAAAAATAAAGTCTGACACTGTTTCCACTGTTTCCCCATCTATTTCCCATGAAGTGATGGGACCGGATGCCATGATCTTCGTTTTCTGAATGTTGAGCTTTAAGCCAACTTTGTCACTCTCCACTTTCACTTTCATCAGGAGGCTTTTGAGTTCCTCTTCACTTTCTGCCATAAGGGTGAAAATCTTATCACATCAGTATTTTTTCCTGATATTACTTTCCTCATTTTTTGTCAACATGAGTATTTCAAATAACTTTTTAACATTGTCTGTCTAATGGAAAAAGAAATGGATTACAGTTGTGCACACATGTGTGCATTTGTCGGAGAAGGCAATGGCACCCCACTCCAGTACTCTTGCCTGGAAAATCCCATGGATGGAGGAGCCTGGTAGGCTGCAGTCCATGGGGTCGCTAAGAGTCGGACAAGACTCAGCACTTCACTTTCACTTTTCACTTTCATGGATTGGAGTAGAAAATGGCAACTGTCTCCAGTGTTCTTGCCTGGAGAATCCCAGGGACAGGGGAGCCTGGTGGGCTGTCGTCTATGGGGTCGCACAGAGTCAGACACAACTGAAGTGACTTAGCAGCAGCAGCAGCAGTGTGCATTTGTATTTTATCCACTATGAGCACATAATTGAAAAGTACGTTTAAGCTGCTTATTTTCATAAAATTTTAATCTAAGCTTTGTCATGTTTTTATGCTTCTTCCTGGTAGGAATTTATATTCTTTGTTTTATTTGTTTTTCTAACTTATGACATTTCTTTCCTCTAAGCTCTTTTACCTAACTTTATAAGTAATGACCATTAGGCTTAAACATACTATAATCTGTTTCTCTGATTATCGATAGAAAAAATATCTCTTTAGTAATTTTTCATCCCATATATGAACTCATTTAGTTTTTTTAGCTTTCTTCATTTCAGTTCAGTCACTCAGTCATGTCTGACTTTTTGTGACCCCATGAATTGCAGCACGCCAGGCCTCCCTGTCCATCACCACCTCCCAGAGTTCACTCAAACTCACATGCATTGAGTCAGTGATGCCATTAAGCCATCTCATCCTCTGTCGTCCCCTTTAATCCTGCCCCCAATCCCTCCCAGCATCAGAGTCTTTTCCAGTGAGTCAACTCTTCACATGAGGTGGCCAAAGTATTGGAGTTTCAGCATTAGCATCATTCCTTCCAAAGAAATCCCAGGGCTGATCTCCTTCAGAATGGACTGGTTGGATCTCCTTGCAGTCCAAGGGACTCTCAAGAGTCTTCTCCAACACCACAGTTCAAAAGCATCAATTCTTCAGCGCTCAGCCTTCTTCACAGTCCAACTCTCACATCCATACATGACCACAGGAAAAACCTTAGCCTTGGCTAGATGGACCTTTGTTGGCAAAGTAACATCTCTGCTTTTTAATATGCTCTCTAGATTAGTCATAACTTTCCATCCAAGGAGTAAGTAACTTTTAATTTCATGGCTACAATCACCATCTGCAGTGATTTTGGAGCCCAGAAAAATAAAGTCTGACACTGTTTCCACTGCTTCCTCATCTATTTCCCATAAAGTGATGAGACCAGATACCATGATCTTCGTTTTCTGAATGTTGAGCTTTAAGCCAACTTTTTCACTCTCCTCTTTCACTTTCATCAAGAGGCATTTTAGTTCCTCTTCACTTTTTGCATAAGAGTGGTATCATATGCATATCTGAGGTTATTGATATTTCTCCCAACAAGTTTGATTCCAGCTTGTGCTTCTTCCAGCCCAGCATTTCTCATGATTTACTCTACATATAAGTTAAATAAGCAGGGTGACAGTATACAGCCTTGACATACTCCTTTTCCTATTTGGAACCAGTCTGTTGTTCCATGTCCAGTTCTAACTATTGCTTCCTAACTTGCATACAGGTTTCTCTACAGGCAGTTCAGGTGGTCTGGTATTCCCATGTCTTTCAGAATTTTTCACAGTTTATTGTGATCCACACAGTCAAAGGCTTTGGCATAGTCAATAAAGCAGAAATAGATGTTTTTCTGGAACTCTCTTGCTTTTTCCATGATCCAGCGGATGTTGGCAATTTGATCTCTGGTTCCTCTGCCTTTTCTAAAACCAGCTTGAACATCAGGAAGTTCACGGTTCACATTTGCTGAAGCCTGGCTTGGAGAATTTTGAGCATTACTTTACTAGCGTGTGAGATGAGTGCAGTTGTGTGGTAGTTTGAGCATTCTTTGGCATTGCCTTTCTTTGGGATTGGAATGAAAACTGACCTTTTCCAGTCCTATGGCCACTGCTGAGTTTTCCAAATTTGCTGGCATATTGAATGCAGCACTTTCACAGCATCATCTTTCAGAATTTGAAAGAGCTCAACTGGAATTCCATCACTCCACTAGCTTTGTTCGTAGTGATGCTTTCTAAGGCCCACTTGACTTCACATTCCAGGATGTCTGGCTCTAGGTCAGTGATCACACCATCGTGATTATCTGGGTCATGAAGATCTTTTTTGTACAGTTCTTCTGTGTATTCTTGCCATCTCTTCTTAATATCTTCTGCTTCTCTTAGGTCCATACCATTTCTGTCCTTTATTGAGCCCATCTTTGCATGAAATGTCCCCTTGGTATCTCTAATTTTCTTGAAGAAATCTCTAGTCTTTCCCATTCTGTTGTTTTCCTCTATTTCTTTGCATTGATCACTGAAGAAGGCTTTCTTATCTCTTCTTGCTATTCTTTGGAACTCTGCATTCAGATGCTTATATCTTTCCTTTGATCCTTTGCTTTTCACTTCTCTTCTTTTCACAGCTATTTGTAAGGCCTCCCCAGACAGCCATTTTGCTTTTTTGCATTTCTTTTCCACGAGGATGGTCTTGATCCCTGTCTCTTGTACAATGTCACGAACCTCAGTCCATAGTTCATCAGGCACTCTATCTATCAGATCTAGGCCCTTAAATCTATTTCTCACTTCCACTGTATAATCACAAGGGATTTGATTTAGGTCATACCTGAATGGTCTAGTGGTTTTCCCTACTTTCTTCAATTTAGGTCTGAATTTGGCAATAAGGAGTTCATGATCTGAGCCACAGTCAGCTCCTGTTCTTGTTTTTGTTGACTGTATAGAGCTTCTCCATCTTTGGCTGCAAAGAATATAATCAACCTGATTTCGGTGTTGACCATCTGGTGATGTCCATGTATAGAGTCTTCTCTACTAATCTTATACAGCCAATACTATCAGTCAATCAGTCAGTTCAGTCACTCAGTTCTGTCCAACTCTTTGCGACCCCATGAATCGCAGCATGCCAGGCCTCCCTGTGCATCACCAACTGCAGAGTTTACCCAAACTCATGTCCATTCAGTCGGTGATGCCATATAGCCATGTCATCCTCTGTGGTCCCCTTCTCCTTCTGCCCCCAACACCTCCTAGCATCAGGGTCTTTTCCAATGAGTCAACTCTTTGCATCAAGTGGCCAAAGTACTGGAGTTTCAGCTTCAACATCAGTCCTTCCAATGAACACCCAGGACTGATCTCCTTTGATGGACTGGTTGGATCTCCTTGCAGTCCAATGGACTCTCAAAATTCTTCTCCAACACCACAGTTCAAAAGCATCAATTCTTTGGTGCTCAGATTCTTCACAGTCCAACTCTCACATCCATACATGACCACGGGAAAAACCATAGCCTTGACTAGGCAGACCTTTGTTGGCAAAGTAACGTCTCTGCTTTTTAATATGCTGTCTAGGTTGATCATAACTTTCCTTCCAAGGAGTAAGCGTCTTTTCATTTCATGGCTGCAATCACCATCTGCAGTGATTTTGGGGCCCCAAAAAATAAAGTCTGACATTGTTTCCACTGTTTCCCCATCTATTTCCCACGAAGAGATGGGACCAGATGCCATGATCTTTGTTTTCTGAATGTTGAGCTTTAAGCCAACCTGTTTACTCTCCTCTTTCACTTTCATCAAGAGGCTTTTTAGTTCCTCTTCACTTTCTGCCATAAGGGTGGTGTCATCTGCATACCTGAGGTTTTTGATATTTTTCCCTGCATTCTTGATCCAGCTTGTGCTTCTTTCAGCCCAGCCTTTCTCATGACGTACTCTGCATATAAGTTAAATAAGCAGGGTGACAATATACAGCCCTGATGTACTCCTTTTCCTATTGGAACCAGTCTGTTGTTCCATGTCCAGTTCTAACTGTTGCTTCCTGACTTGCATACAGGTTTCTCAAGAAGCAGGTCAGGTGGCCTGGTATTCCCATCTCTTTCAGAATTTTCCACAGTTTATTGTGATCCACACAGTCAAAGGCTTTGGCATAGTCAATAAAGCAGAAGTACATGTTTTTCTAGAACTCTCTTGCTCTTTCAATGATCCAGCGGATGTTGGCAATTTGAACTCTGGTTCCTCTGCCTTTTCTAAAACCAGCTTGAACATCTGGAAGTTCACGATTCACGTATTGCTGAAGCCTGGCTTGGAGAATTTTGAGCATTACTTTACTAGCATGTGAAATAAGTGCAGTTGTGTGGTAGTTTGATCATTCTTTGGCATTGCCTTTCTTTGGGATTGGAAGGAAAACTGACCTTTTCCAGTCCTGTGGCCACTGCTGAGTTTTCTAAGTTTGCTGGCATTTTGAGTGCAACACTTTCACAGAAAACTAGTCAATCTTATCACACGGACTTGTGTGTCCTTGTCTAACTCAATGAAACTATGCCATGCTGTGTGGGGCCTCCCAGGACGGACAGGTCATGGTGGAGAGGTCTGATAGAATGTGTTCCACTGGAGAAGGAAATGGCAAACCACTTCAGTATTCTTGCCTTGAGAACTCCATGAACAGTATGAAAAGGCAAAATGATAGGATACTGAAAGAGGAACTCCCCAGGTCAATAAGTGTCCAATATGTAGATCAATGGAGAAATAACTCCAGAAAGAATGAAGGGATGGAGCCAAAGCGAAAACAACACCCATTTGTGGATGTGACTGGTGATAGAAGCAAGGTCCGATGCTGTAAAGAGCAATACCGCATAGGAACCTGGAATGTTAGGTCCATGAATCAAGGCAAATTGGAAGTGGTCAAACAGGAGATGGCAAGAGTGAACATCGACATTTTAGGATTCAGTGAACTAAAATGGACTGGAGTGGATTAATTTAACTCAGATGACCATTATATCTACTATTGTGGACAAAAGTCCCTTAGAAGAAATGGAGTAGCCATCATAGTCAACAAAAGAGTCCAAAGCGCAGTACTTGGATGCAATCTCAAAAATGACAGAATGATCTCTGTATGTTTCCAAGGCAAACCATTCAATATCACAGTAATCCAAGCCTATACCCCAACCAGTAACATTGAAGAAGCTGAAGTTGAACGGTTCTATGAAGACCTACAAGACCTTTTCGAACTAACACCCAAAAAAAGATGTCCTTTTCATTATAGGGGACTGGAATGCAAAAGCCAATAATATACTGGCATAATTAATAACTTAACCATGTCATGATTTTCTTATCCCATCCACTTAGTGAGTTACAGGCCCTCCCACCAAATTATAATTGTTTTCATTTTCAAATAAGAGAATAAATGAGGAAAATGAGCATTAATATTGTTTATTATAATTATATAACTAATTACTTTTGTTCCTTGTTTGCATGGATTCTAATTACATCTGAGATCACTTGCTTGCACCCTGAAGAACTTCCTTCAGTATTTCTTGTAAGGCGAGTCTACTAGCAATGAAATCTCTATTTTTGTTTCTCTGAGAATGTCTATGCTTTGCCTTCACTTGTGAAAAATAACTTTGTTTGATGGATAGATAATCACTGGACACAAATTGTTCATCTATTTATCATCTATCTAAAGTTTTATCTATATTTTTATCTATTTCTTATATCTATTCCTACCTCTCTAGAGATAAATAGTCTAGAAACAATTGATAAAGAATTGACTTGCATGATTATGGAGGCAGAGAAGATTTGCAGCCATAATCTGGAGACCCAGTCCAGGTCTGAGGTTTGAGAACCTAGAGAGACAATAGGGGGAATGCCAGTCAGAGAGAGAAGGCAGGAGAAGACTGATGTCTCAATCTAAAGCCAGTCAAGCAGACAGAGAACAAATTGTCCCATACTGAAGCTGTTTGTTTTATTGAGGTTTTCAACTGACTGAATGAAGCCCACTGACTTTGGGGATGGCAAACTGCTTTACTCAGTCTACAAATTCAAATGTTAATTTGAATTAACAATTCAGGAACACTTTCACAGATTCACCCAGAACCAAATATCTGTGTGCCCCATGGCCTAGTCAAGTTGATATATAAAATCAATCATCACAATATCTAAGAAATTAAAATACTATATTAAAAGCATGTATTTAATGCAAAAGAAAACAATAAAGGAGAAATAGAGGAGGAAAATAAGTATAAATTGGCAAGCAAACATAAATATATCAATAACAATATTAATTGTGAATGAATTACACTGTCCAATCAAAAGGTAGAGGTTGTTAGACTGGATAAAAATGACAACTATATATTGCATACAGGAGACACAGTTCAGATTCAAGATACAAATACATTGAAAGCAAAAGAATGGAAAAAGATATATCATTCAAACAGCAATCACGGGAGAGCCAGAATGACTATACTACTATTAGAAAAATAGACTTTAAAACAAAAAAAAATGTTAAATTCAAATCAAAGCCGCATGAGATACCATTTCACAGTCATCAGAATAGCTCAATTTTGAAAATCAAATACAATAAGTTGCTGAAGATGTGGAGAAATTAGAACCTTCATACACTGATGCTGAGATTGTTAAATGATTCAGCCGCTTTGGAAAACAGTCTGACAGTTCCTCAAAAACTAAACAGAGTTACAACATGATGCAGTCATCTCACTCTTAGATATATATGCAAGAGAAATGAAAACATATATTCATATAAAAGCTTGTACACAAATGTTTACAGCATCACTATTTGTATTCATCAGAATGTAGAAACAACCCAATCATCCAACAATGGATGAATTGTTAAAATGTAGTGTATACATACAATGTAATATTATTTGGTCACAAAAGGAATGAAAATATGAACACATGCTACAACCTGTATGAACCTTAAAAACATTGCTAAGTGAAAGAAGCAAGTCACTAAAGATCACATAAAATATTCCATTCATATGAAAGCTTGAAATAGGAAAATCTATATAGATGAAAAGTAGATTAATGGTTGCTTAGGGTTGGGAAGATAAGGTAGGGGAATAGGGTGGCAATAGCTAAAGGATACAGGGGGTTCTTCTTCAGGTGAAGAAAATGTTCTGAAATTGACTATGGTGGTGGTGGTTGCATATATATTGAATACACTAAAAAACAGTGTATTGTACATTTTAAATGGGTAGATTGTGTGAGTGATAGCTCAACATGTGTGACACATGCTCAGTTGCTTAGTTTTGTCTGCCTATTTGAGACCCTGACAACTGTAGCCCGCCAGGCTTCTCTGTCCATGTAATTTTCCAGGCAGGAATACTGAAGTGGGTTGCCATTTCCTATTCCAGATCTTCCTGAACCAGGGATCAAAAGCACTTCTCTTGGGCACTGACAGATAGATTCTTTCACCACTCTACCACCTGGAAAGCTTCCTATAGCGCAACAAATTTGCTTAAAAATTCATCTCTTACTTGAAATTGTTCAAATCAAAGGAAAGAAACAAACCAATTCCTTTTTCACATGAATTTCTTTTCTAAAGAAGACAAAATTCAAAGTGACATTTCACAGTTTTTTTTCATTTTCATACTGTCTCCTGCTTGTAAACCCCTCTTCATTCCTATAACAAAAAATCTAATTCTCATTATTCTATAAGCAGTTCAATGTCTCTTCACTTGATTCTTCCAAGCAACACTGTCACTATTGTGATCTGTGTTTTCGTAGGACTATGTTCATACCCCAGTTACAAAGAATTAACCTTGATCATATTATACATTATCATTTGGGTTTCCTTCACTACACCATGAGATTTTCAGAGACAGGTCTTTAGTAACCATTTTTTTAATACTCAGTAGTCAATACTCTGGATTTAGAGGTGACTTCCACTTGAAGCACATATAACTTGACTTTTGTGCAATACCATTTCAAGGCACTGAGGGAGAATAGAAATAGATAAGATCATTTATTTTTCTAAGTTTCTCTTATTTTCATAATTTCTCTTTGTAGTCAAGGACGAAGCATATGCTTATTCACATTATAATGGAAAAAAAGCTTGCTCCAGGTTATCCAAAGTGTGAAAATATCTACTGCAACTATAATATGCTTGTACAATTTACTAAGTATATTAACTCAATGTAATAATTAGTTCAGGGGAACTATCAATTTTAATAAAAATTGTTTTGTCTTTAAATCCATATGTAAGCTGAACATGTATTTTCACATTTCCTTATTTCACATTATATATGTGTGTATATATTTAATTTATCTGAGACATAGCCATTTTTGTTTTTATGGTTATTTTCATTATGTTGAAAGACTTTCCTCTCTCAAAAGAAATAAATTTGTCCAATAATATCAGTGTTAAGATATTTTGGAAAATGGCAACATATTCACAAAATGCCATCTAATGACATATGTATTTAGATGAATATGTGTAAATCTTTAAATATAGATTAAAAAATCGACATTATATACTCAACCAAATTTTGAAATGAAAACATTACATTTTGCTTTACTTAGCATTGCCAGGAATACTTTTGATGGTGCCCATCTTTTGGAACCATCTTCAAATGAAAAAGAAGAGAAATAAACATTGGCAAGATGAAGCTTGAGATTGCTAAGCTGTCAACTTATTTTTAGAGAATTATGTTTAACTTAAAATGATTTTACATTACTTCTAATGCTGTTTTTAATGTTATTTCCCATGAGTTGATTTCCCTATATGTACTAGGGTAAAATATTTCTTGTATGATTTACTTTCCCAGGATGTTAGATATAATATATATTTAACCCTGTCCATTAAATTTTCCCCATTATACTCCAGAGTTTATCAAGGGAGTACTTATCAATAGTGGGGCTTAATGTCTAATGATTAATTGAATATACTTCTTTTATGCCATAAAATAAAGTATCTTGTTTAAATTCACTTCATCATTTTGAAGAAGTAAAAAATGGCCTTGGTTAACCCATGAAAATTTGGATCCCACCATAAAGTGCACTGCCTTGCCTTAAGTAACTTTTATATTATGATGAAAAAATTTAAAACAAAATATACACTCTTTTCTAGCTTATTATAGTAATAAATCCTAAGTTTAACTAGTGGATAGTTTGTTTTACAGCAACAAATCAGACAGGAATGAAGCAACATGATTTTCTACAGATTTTATATATAAATAAATACAGAAAATTTTGCTTTATTCTATATGCACTTCATCTTGGGGATATGAATTTTTTAAAAAATATGGAACTTATATTTGATAAAGAGAAATATAGGAATTTAACTATTATCTAGTGAATAATTAATGCAGTCAATACAGTCAGTATGGGTCAATATGAGTTACATTAGCTAATTTGGGGAGAGAAAAGGCCTGGGTTCAACTCTTACCTCTTTCAGTCACTAGCTATGGGATCTTGAGCAAATGGTTTAGCCTTGGAGCCTCAGATAAAATATCAGATGTCTACCATAAACAGATTATTTTGAAATGTAAAATATATGTTTGAAAGTTCTCAGCAGAAAGCCTGACTCAAAATTGGTTCTGAATAAAATGCTAGTTATTCCATATTTAATAGGATAATGGTTTTCATGGATTAGTTGCAATGGACATGCTACACTGTGGCCAGAGAGGCATAGTTAACCCTGTCCTTCCCTCTTCCTTACTAACCTACTTTACTCCTCCCCATTTTATAAGCAGCTCAATCTTTAACATTCATTACCTTAGAAGAGAGATGATCCAGCTATAGAGAAGGTCACGGAGAAGAAGTGACCACAAGTTGACCACTGAGCTGGACCCAAGAAACTAGAAGCTCCTCACTGCCTCCTTTGTTCTTGAAATGCACATTTTTCCCACCATATCTGCAGTGACAGTAATTTTTGATGATGAAGCCTTGAGAGAGTACTCTGTTGCACAAACTATCTGGATTTGACTGACCCCAGTTAAGTCCTGTATATAAACTCTTACTATTCTTGCAGCTGTGGAGATCTACTTGTCTTTCAGCTGCCCAAGACAAGCACTGTTCCTTTGCTTGTTAAAACCATCAGCTAAAAATGTGTAGTGCTCTCCGTCTTGCTTCCGTCTCTCCTTGCCTTCCACGTAAGAAGGCCTGTTTGTGAACCAACATATGGCAAAACAGAGAAATCAGTTCTCTTTTAAGTTTAAAAACATTTTCCTTAGGGGAATAATTTAGAACAAGTGGAATAGTTGAAGAACCAAGCTAGTCCTCAGATAGGAGGAAAAAAAAAGTTAGATGAAGTACAGGTGATCCTGTGCTTTCCAGGTGAAATACATTTGGATTCCCAGCTCTGTGTGAGAGGAGGCTGTAAAGCTCCACCCAGATTTAAAGTGATTACGAACTTTTTTCCCCCCTGGACAAAATCCTGATGTGGTTTCAGAATTCCCACCACTGAGTTAGGTTCAGGATGTCAAAGTGTTTACTATATCATCAAAAATGGCATATAATAGTGAAACATAAGTTTCCCATGGCCACACAGAGAAACTTACAAAGTAGAATGTTTCCTCTGCCTCTGGGAGGAACATATATGAAGCCAAGAGTGAACCAAATAAGAAACTTTTGGTGATGAGTCAAGAATTGCATGGAGGCAATTATTAATAACATGGATAAATATCCTGATATCAAACAGGAGGAAGGGACACAGGTTTGGATGGGAATTATGATTCTTGTGAAAGAAAAGTCACCAATTCTCTCTCCAGCCATGGTTTTGCAATTCCTAAATCCTCCAGAACTTTCATAAAGTCTTTCACTCGGAAAGATGAGAAAATCCTGAACTGCTAGCGATTACAAAATAGTATGTGGTAGAACAAGGACTCGTACTTGATATGGTTCAGTTTTAGAAAATTTAATACATTTTTTTACACCCCTGAGTTTCTAGACAGAGACTCATATGTTCTAAGAAACATAGAATGTTGAAATCTTTTTTCAGGAATTTGTCTAAGGTTATCTAGAAGGAACACTGGTGTGTTTAAAAATAAGTTGAAACTACTGAAAACTAAAGACAACCTGATAAATAGCATCTGTGAGGAGAGACATAGTTTAATTGGATATCAGAATTGAAAGCACCAGGATTATCAATAGTTTGAAAATAAATACCAATTGTGAAATTAAAAACTGACTGAAACTATTTCTTGACTGATTTTTTTTTTTTTTTACTGCTGCCAATTTCTGCCAATAGGGATTTTCCTAAACCTCTCAAAGACTGGAGCAATTACATGATCTTTAATTGAGATATATCAAATTAATTATATTTTAAAGCATTTTGCCTTTTGTTCTAATGCAAAAAATTATTAATATTACTATCTTCAAGATATGTTATATTAAGCCTCTGAGTATTCCCTTTCTAAATCTTTTTCTCAAGATTGAAAAATGCATATATATATATATATATGAATACCACATGTATAAATCTCAGAACTAAATTCATCTAAAATTAATCATTTAATAAACACTTCATAGTATGTGAGGGAAGTGGTCAGTGTCACAGAAAATTCAAAAAATATATATATACATATATGTATATATAGTAACTAGAGAGTTTATACTCTAGTGGATAAATAAGACATGGAAACAAATATTTATAATGCAATATATAAAGTGGTAAATGTTAATGCTAGACTGATATATTATAAAAGTTAAGTAATTACAACCTCACTCCCAGGCACAGGAATCACAGAAAATTTTGTGGAGGGGAAAGCTGGCAAAATGGATTTTGAAAGATGAATGTCATTTAAATAAAGAGAAATGGAAGAAAGGGCTTTCTAAGAAGAAAAGTCACAGGAGAAAATCAAACAGGTGAAAATGTGAGTTATGCAGAACCAAAAATTTAAATTTTGTGAGAAATTAGAGCAACATTGCATAATAGAACCTTCTGAGAGTAAAAATATCCACTGTGTGTGCTGTCTAATGCAACCGCAACTAGTCACATATGGTTATTCAGCACTTGAGTGTAGCTAGTGTGACCAAGGAGCTAAATTTATAAGTGCATTTAATTTTAGTTACTTTAACTTGAAATTTCAATAGCCACACATGTCTGGTGAATATCACATTGGACAGAGCAACCCTAGAGTGTGTGAACTGTGATAACTAAGGCTAAGTTCAGTTTGTGGACTTGGGTTAATTAATTATAACTTTATGTCTTTTCATACAGTAGATCCTAATGTGCTTAGTCTCTCAGTCGTGTCCAACTCTTTGCATTCTCATGAACTGTTGCCCACCAGGCTCCTCTGTCCATGGGGATTCTCCAGGCAAGAATACTGCAGTGGGTTGCCATGCCCTCTTCCAGGGGACCTTCCCAACCCAGGGATAGAATCCAGGTCTCCGAAGTTGCTAGCGGATTCTTTATTGCCTGACCACCAGGGAAGCCCATAAATACTAGAGTGGGTATCTATTCCTTCTCCAGGGGATATTCCCGACCCGGAATCAAACCCTGGTCTCCTGCATTGCAGGCTGTTCCTTACCAACAGATATACCAGGGAAATCCAGTAGACCCTAATATTATTATTTAAACTTGTTCAGAAATATATGTGATTTAATGGAATTAAAACAAACATTGGGATGAAAGTTAGAAGATCTCAGTTCTAGAAAGTCAAAGTTAAAGTGTTAGTCGTTCAGGCTTCCCTGGTGTCTTGGACAATAAAAAATCTGTCTGCTATGCAGCAGATCCAGGTTTGATCCCTGGGTGGGGAAGATCTCCTGGAGAAGGGAATGGCTATCCACTCCAGTTTTCTTGCCGGGAGAATTCTATGGACAGAGGAGCCGGGCAGGTTACAGTCCATGTGACCACAAAGAGTTTGAACATGACTGAGTTCTAGACCTGACATAAAATAATTGACCATTTGAATGTTTGCAAATGACTAAATATTTGTCAACATTGGGATCATCACCTACTAATGGCTGAATTGAAATACATGAGCTTAAATTTTTAAGCATTCAAAATAAGTAAATTTAGGCAAAGACTTTACTTTTGAGAATAATGCTTTAACAGTGAAAACAAAGCTTGACTCTAAACACATTTCTGTTTCCACAAATATTGTCAAATTTCTTTGATTATGTTGTTGAATCACAGTAATTGGTGACTCAGATGGTTAAGAATCTGCCTGCAATGCCCAAGACACAGATTCGATCCTTGGATCAGGTAGATCCCCTAGAGAAGGAAATGGCAACCTACTCCAGTATTCTTACCTGGAGAATACCATGGACAGAGGAGCCAGGAGGGCTACAGCTCAAGGTCGCAGAGTTGGACACAACTGAGTGACTAACACTTTCACTTTCATATGTTTGCATTAGTATTTGCACCATACTCTGGAAGACAACATCTACTGATATAATAGATGAATACCCAGCCCATAATTGACTGCTATCATAATGTTGATTTATTTAGTAAAGGATGCATATGCCATAATTAGGATCTTTAAACATGAAGAAAAGCACATGAGAATAGTTGGTCTCCATTTATATCATAGAAGATCAATGACATTATAATAATGATTGTGTTATTTGCTAAAAAGTTATGTTCACCAACTTTTCTATCACTTATATTAAATGGTGTAGGAAGAGGACCAAAGGCAGAAAAATATGATTCATTTTTGTGTATAATATGTGACAATGATAAAAAATGAATACTAATAACTAAAATGGGAAACCTAAGTTAAATAATGAATTGTCAGATATGAATTTCATTTTAGTGATTTTTCCCTTGCCTATTTACAGCATCTTTACCACAATTTAATTAGGTATATTACTCTTAAAGGAACTAATATGTCCAAGAGGGAAACAGTGTAAAAAATTTGTTCTAACATTAAGTTTATGAATCTAAGAGCCTTATATTTGTAACATCTGACACATGAATATGTTCTTGTAAATTTTTCATATAACAGAGAATTATATTATATAAAAAGTGAAAACTTACTGTTGAAGCAAACATAATAGCTTGATGCACATGGCTCCATCATTTTCCTAAGTGTACTTAGAAATATATTGAATTCACATAAAGGGATTATACTGTATATTCTTATTTTACCTAATAATATATCTTGTCAATCTCTTCATACCCATTTATAGACATCTAGATATATTTATTATGACATAGTATGCCTTTGTAAAACTTTGTCATATTTTATTTAATCCTTAAATAATGATGAACATTTATTTTCATGACCTAATAACTTTGCAGAGATGCAACCTCCAAATACCATCACAATGGACAGTAGGATATAACATATGAATTAGGGGGAGGGGACATAAAATTCCATCTATAGCACTGATAATATTTTAGTCATGTTATATTTTTGTTTTCAATATAGTAATTTAATAATGTGTTCTATTAACAATCCTGATACATTTCCTTCACTCAATAAAGCAAATCATTTTTCTGAACAATACTGTCCAATATTATCCATTATGCTGTGCTCTTTAATTTCATTATTCAAAATAATCCTCATGAAAAACTTCAGTTAAGAAAGTTGATATTTCTGTTCCATATAAACAACTAAATCACTCCTAGTAGTCTTATCAAGTGGTATACATCAAAAGAACATAAAAGTTTATTTGATGAATAAATCAATAATTTATAAACTTCAAATATTTGGATTTGGTTGTACTAAAATCAAATTACATTTCAAAAGCTTAATATAGTCACATAATTAAAATATGAAAGTACCTCATGGTAAGTCTATAAAACCTTCCCAGACTGAAAGCATTTCCTCCACTACAGATTCCTCACAGGTGGCACTTCAGTATCAGGTGTACTTTGGAATACAGCTGTGATTGTATCTTCTAACTTCGACATGTCTTCCATAACATTAATACCTCCCCAAGCTCCTGTAAAAACCCCTGCTTTTCTGTGGATGGTGGGCATGATAGGCAAACACCACCTCTCTATTCCCGTTTTTTAAACTGCTCTCAACAATGATCTTTCATTTTCTTTCTTAAAAATAAAAACCATCTTCTCTCCTTCATGTTCTCCATATTTCTGGATGACTCAGTGTCTGTGTGGACAATCCTTCCAGCACCCTGGTTTCTTTGTTTGTACCTTCATCTCTAGGAAAACACTTTATTTTCCTTACATTTCCACTGACTACGTCAGTGGCCACAGGTTAGACATTATCATCACCCTCTGAACTGCTGCATCTGGCTTAACTATCTCAGTTCTCCAAATATTTTATCCCAATACATTACACCTTTTTGTCTAACATAATTAAGGGTCTCAGTCTCATTATCTCTCTTCATTGTCCTTTCTACCTTTGACTTTCCTTTCCCATCCAATTTCCTGGAACTTCATCTCAAATCTATATTTGCCAATACTCGTAATTCCATTGTGTGTTCAAAATTTAAGGAAACTAATTAAGGAGCTATTGCAGCAATCTAATTTTAATTGAATATAAAATCTGAACAATTATATGTTTGTTTAAATATATGCTACGAACGACCTCACTTTGCCAAAAAAATAAAATGCAGAGATATTCATTTTCCCTTCTTTATATTCCTATGCTCCAATCATATAGAATTTTTATTTTCATCAAATTTTACCTTTCTCTCCATTCACCCACCCAACTTGACATGGCTAAATTCTATTCACACCTTAAATGTCAGATCAGTGATACTTTTCTTAGCTTGAACAATGAATGAAATGTCTTTTACTATGCTGCATTGAATCCTATAGTCTTGTATCCTAGCTATGATAATGCTCTGTTGTAATTATCTGGATTTTGTTTCATTTTTTTTCTATTCCACAGAATTATAAAATCTCTGAAGACAAAAATTTTGCCCAACTTTGTATATCTGTTAGTCTTTCAGGTAATAGTGCAGTGTCCAACACAGAGAAGTCATGCAATAAATCTTAATTAAGTGAATAAATAAATAACTCTATTAATCAGTTAGAGGTTCAGTATCAGATTAACAAATAACAGACAACTGAACTAACTTGAGAGTCAGTAAATTAAGTTTCCAAGGGTAAACAATTACTGAAAATTTAGTTAATGGTATTAAAAAAAATAAAAGATCAAGCCTTAGAGTATTCAATTTCCAATAACATTTTCTTGTGCTGGTGTGGTTCTGCATATGGCAAGACCCCTGGCACCACATTCAAATACTCAAACTCCCCCTAGTGGGCTTGGTGAAGCACCCTGCACTTTGCAAACTGTGTCCTTTGGCTTCCTTTGGACATCTGAAAACTGTTATCTTGCCATTTATGCAACTGTGAATGATATGGAAAGCTCACCTAGGCTTTTGAGTATAAAATGTAAAAAAATCTGGTATTTCATCCACGCAAAATATTTAAAATTAACTTACATTGATTACTGTCAAATGATCATAAAATTAAAGTTCCTTACACATGTTTTACTTTATTCTGTTAAACTCATTATATGAATAGACATTGTTCTTAAAAAGTACCTCAATTTCTTCCAGAATTAGCATTTTTGTTTGTTTTTATTTAATGCCACAAAATCTAAACTACATTATCTCTTGATTTGGTATGGTGAGTTTCATTTTTATCTAGTTAGTATAAATTAATTTGTCTTTTCAATATACATTGGTTTGAAAATAAAGTATCATAATAAAGTACATACATTGAAATAAAGTATCATAATTTAGATAACAGCAAATGTTTGCATTTTTTTGTTTCTAATACTGCCTAATGTGGTTAGGATTATAGAAGGGCATATGTTTATTTATAGTGAGATGACTGATCTAGAAATATAAACAATAACACATAAAACACTCATGGATTCAACTACATATAACTAATGGTGTTATGGGGACAAAAATGTAAGTACTGAGTTCTTTGTAAAGCAAATGCAATTAATGTAAATTTTATAAAAAGATTAACTTATTTCTTGTAAGACATAACCAGATGTATGCACTTAAGGCAAAGTTAAACAGCAGAAGATATATTATTTAACAAAGCAAATTCCAGTGTCATTGAAGAAATACTGGCTAAAAGTTCACTATCTGATTTAATCCAAGTTGTGGGTTATTTACTCTTTTGGATCAGGTTCTCCCAGGACAGACTCTGAGGCAAGCATTTGTCTCCATATCCTAAAATGTCCATTAACAAAGAACATGGATTTAGGAACCAAATGATTGATAATGGGAGTGTTCCCACTGGAAACCAGAAAAGGACGTGGAAAAGCAGGACAGGAAAGCAAGGTCTGTTTAGGGTGAGACAAGTGAGGCACTATACTCAGGAGCAAAGTATAAGGGGGTAACATGGATGGACCTGGAGACTCATTCTGAGTGAAGTAAGTCAAAGAAAACTGTCTTAGGATATTTGACATATACACACCACTACTAGAGAGTATTAAAAAGCAGAGACAGACATCACTTTGCCAACAAAGATCCGTACAGTCAAAGCTATGGTTTTTCCAGTAGTCATGTACAGATGTGAGAGTTGGACCATAAAGAAGGCTGAGGGCCAAAGAATTGAAGCTTTTGAACTGTGGTGCTAGAGTCCAAGAGTCCCTTGGGCTGCAAGGAGAGCAAACAACTCCTAAAGAAAATCAACCCTGAATATTCATTGGAGGGACTGATGCTGAAGATGAAGCTCCAATACTTTGGCAGCCTGATGCAAAGTGCCAACTCATTGGAAAATATCCTGATGCTGGGAAAGATTGAGAGCAAGAGGAAAAGGGGGTGACAGAGGATGAGATGGTTGGATAACATCACCAACTCAATGGGCGTGAATTTGAGCAAATTCTGGGAGATGTGAAGGACAGGGAAACCTGGCCTGCTGCAATCCATGGGGTTCCAAAGAGTCAAAAATGACTTACCAACTAAACAACAAAAATGTATAAAATAGATAACTAATTAGAAGCTACTGTATAGCACAGGGAACTCCACTCAATATTCTGTAATGCCCTATATGGGAAAAGAATCTTAAAAAAAAAAAAAAGGAGGTTATAGTATACTGTATACAGTATAACTGGTTCACTTTGCTGTACACCTAAAACTAACACACCATTGTAAATCAACTATACTCCAATAAAATTTCTTTTATAATCATGCAATATTATATATAAATCAAAATTAATACAAAAATGCATGATGAAAAATATGTCCATTTTTTAAACAAAGGCACACTGCTGTGCTGCTCTCTGCTTTATAAACCTCAGCTATTGGCACAACAGGAAGGGACAATTTCAATGAGCCCCAGGGTTCCAGCTCTCCTGCCAAGTAAGTTTGTGACAATAGCATGCAGAGATTGAACAACACAGGACTTCATAATGTCATTTTTAAATCATAAAACTTGTAGTAACTAATTCCACTTGGTTTGAAATATGGGAGATTATTTTGGTAAGTATACATATGGGTACACATTTTCCTTTTGCCACCAACTCCAATATGGATCAGCATGATACAAGGAGCAGAGAAAAGAAGCTAAGCAGGATGTGACTTTAGGTGATAGTTCAAACCCACTTAATCCCTTGAGAAGAACTGGAATATAAAGTACAGTTGGCCCTCAGCATCCACATGTACACCATTCATGAAATCAATCAATCACCATAGAACTTGACCCTGTGAATACAGAGAGCTCAGCTGCACTACAGGTACTTGAGCAGCCTCAGAATCTGCTGTCTGCGGAGGAGTCCTGGAATCAACACCTCCTGGATACTTATCGATGGCCATACAAATTACAGCTTGTCTATTCTGAGACAAAGGGTCTGGAAATTTTATTCCTCCATACCAGGAAAGCATCTTCAATAAGGCACCTCCAGGAGAAGGTGCTTTATTGCAAAGATGCCCAAGGACAATCTTCTCAAGAAAGGTGCAGGTGCAAACCTGAGCAGTAAGCCTCACAGACATCGTGAAGAAAAAGGATCTGACCAGGGCAACAATTTCGTTTATTTTAGTTGCCTGCTAAATTTATTTTGTGACTGTCCACAAGCAATTCATACTCCCTGAAAATAATATCCATCTTGAATACCTCACAGATCTGGTATAAATAACAAATGTAAAGTAGTAAATTAACCTACCATTCTGAAATTTGGTCCATTAATAGAGAACACAAACATAGGAATCAGCAAGCGAGCCTAAAAGAAGTCTGAGTAATGATATAATATTACAAATTACACACATTGAAACTCAAACACTATTCACAGTAGTGGATCTCATTTTCTCTCTGGGACCCTATTTCTTATTATATTGAAATAATATTACAGAATTTAGTTGTGTGGTTTCCAAGCTCCTACATAATAAAGAAGTAAATGAAAAAGAAGGTAGGAGACTGCCACAGATCTGCAGAGAGTTTAAAGAGACAGAAATGAGACATGACCATCTGCCAAAAAAGTGTCAGTTATAAAGATGATAAAAAATCATATAAATGACCCCAAGTAGCAAATCAATTTGTATTCATTAATATAACTATACTCGCACAAATACATGGGACTTGCCAGGGGGCTCAGTGGGTAAAGAATCCACCTGAAATGCAGGAGATACAGGAGACACCAGTTTGATCCCTGAGTCAGGAAGCTCCTCCGGAGGAGGGAATGGCAACTGATTCCAATATTCTTGCCTTGAGAATCCCATGGAGAGAGGAGCCTGTCAAGCTACAGTCCATAGGGTTTCAAAGAATCGGACATGACTGAGCACGCATAAAAATACAAGTGTATATGTGTACTCATTATCACTTCATTTCAAAAAAATTTATGAACCTCACAAAAATTGCTATTTTTTGAGTTTTCTTTTAATTGGAGGATAACTGCTTTACAATGTTGTGATGGTCTCTGCTGTACATCAATGTGAATGAGTCATATATATATATATATATATATATATATATATATATATCCCCTCCCTCTTGAGCCTCCCCTCTTCATTCCACCACTCCAATTCCTCACAGAGCATCAGGCTGGTCTCTCTGTGTTATACAGCATCTTCCTGCTAGTTATCTATTTTACACATGATATTGAGTGTGTGTGTGTGTGTATATATATTTCAGTACTCACAGAGAATTCTAAAGAAAGGAAGAAGAATAGAATTGTCCAGAGGGGTAAGAAGTAGTGATGATCAGGGGGTAAGGTTTGTAGAGTCAGAATGGAAGGAATCTGCCCATTCACATCTTCAGGCATTCATGCCACCAAGCTCTCAGACCACCTGGGCACCTCCCTCATCACCAGATCTAGTGGGTAAAAGTTCCTGGGATTAGGAGCTGGAGGGTGACTTTTTTGTGGCAGAAGCAGAAACTGTGTGTTGTCTTAGTGGTAGCATGTTCTGGTAATAACCAGTGACTACTACTACTACTAAGTCACTTCCATCATGTCCGACTCTGTGAGACCCCATAGACAGCAGCTCCCCATCCCTGGGATCCTCCAGGCAAGAACACTGGAGTGGGTTGCCATTTCCTTCTCCAATGCATGAAAGTGAAAAGTGAAAGGAAGTTGCTCAGTCGTGTCAGACTCTTAGCGACCCCATGCACTGCAGCCTTCCACGCTCCTCCATCCATGGGATTTTTCAGGCAAGAGTACTGGAGTGGGGTGCCATTGTCTTCTCCAACCAGTGACTAGGAGACTGTTATTCAATAATGGAGATGATATTGAGGAAAATACTACACACCTTTAGAAAAAGGAAAACTGCTTCATTGAGGCAGTTTTTCCCCCCCCCCCCTCCCTTCATCTAGTCAAAATCTCTGGGGAATACCTAAATGAAGGAAGGTTTTAATGCAAGTGAAAAGAGTCTGAACCACTCAAACAGAGAATTCAAACATTTGACAATTTCTTTCTATCTTAAACCAGGTAAGCATTATGAAACTGTTACTATTTGTGGGGCTAAAGAATATAAATTAATTCTGGCCAACAGAGGCAAAGTGAGAATTCATTATAGAGATCTTGATATCTTGGAGTCAGTCACAAAATTGAAAAAGATGAAAAAAATAAACATATAGAAGTGAGAAACCAGAGAAATTGGAAATTCCATGTAGTAGGAAGTAATCTAGAGCAGTATTTTATTTTCACAACTATGCCTCAGTTCAGTTCAGTCGCTCACTCATGTCTGACTCTTTGTGACCCCATGGACCACAGCATGCCAGGCCTTCCCTGTATATCACCAACTCCCTGAGTTTACCCAAACTCATGTCCATTGAATCAGTGATGCCATACAACCATCTCATCCTCTGTCATCCCCTTCTCCTCCTGCCTTCAATCTTTCCGAGCATCAGGGTCTTTTCAGATGAGTCAGCTCTTTGCATCAGGTGGCCAAAGTATTGGAGTTTCAGCTTTAACATCAGTCCTTCCAATGAACACTCAGGACTGATCTTTAGGATGGACTGGTTGGATCTCCTTGCAGTCCAAGGGACTCTCAAGAGTCTTCTCCAACAAGTTAGCCTTGTCTAACGCAATGCCATGTAGGGCCACCCAAGATGAATGGGTCATGGTGGGGAGTTCTGACAAAATGAGGTCCACTGGAGAAGGGAATGGCAAACCACTTCAGTATTCTTGCCTTGAGAACCCCATGAACAGTATGCAAAGGCAAAAAGTTAGGAAACTGAAAGATGAACTCCCCAAGTTGGTAGGTGCCCAATATGCTACTGGAGTTCAGTGGAGAAATAACTCCAGAAAGGATGAAGAGACATTCATTGTTTTGCCAAAGCAAAAACAACACCCAGTTGTGGATGTGACTGGTGATAGAAGCAAGGTCTGATGCTTTAAAGAGCAATATTGCATATGAACCTGGAATGTTAAGTCCATGAATCAAGGCAAATTGGAAGTGGTCAAACAGGAGATGGCAAGAGTGAACGTCAACATTTTAGGAATCAGCGAACTAAAATGGACTGGAATGGGTGAATTTAACTCAGATGACCATTGTATCTACTAGTGTGGGCAAGAATCCCTTAGAAGAAATGGAGTAGACATCACAGTCAACAAGAGAGTCCGAAATGCAGTACTTGGATGCAATCTCAAAAACAACAGAATAATCTCTGTATGTTTCCAAGGCGAACCATTCAATATCACAGTAATCCAAGTCTATGTCCTGACCGGTAATGCTGAAGAAGCTGAAGTTGAACAGTTCTATGAAGACCTACAAGACCCTTTAGAACTAACACCCAAAAAAGATGTCCTTTTCATTATAAGGGACTAGAATGCAAAAGTAGGAAGTCAAGAAACACCTGGAGTAACAGGCAAATTTGGCCTTGGAGTATAGAATGAAGCAGGGCATAGGATAATGGAGTTTTGCCAAGAGAACGCACTGGTCATAGCAAACACCCTCTTCCAACAACACAACTATGCTAAATCAGTTCAAATAATTTTTCAGTCTTTGGGACACTGTTAAAGATTCAAAGGATCTGAAATAAATTACAATTAAAAAAGCTATGTTGTGTGCCTATATATGACTAGGGATCTTCAGAAACCTTGACAGACAGCTCTGTAAAGACTGAAGACAAGGAGGGCAAGGTAATAACCAGAAAGGAAATCAAAGTGTGGGAACCAGAAAAAAAAAAAAAGTTAAGATTATGTGGTACAAACAGAAATACAGAAGTGAAAACAAACAAAATTTGAAAATATTGTTTAAGTCTCTCAAAAGCTATCAAGTACACACTGGTTGGACAGGAGTCATATGCAGTCCAGGGCAGAGGAATTTCTGAATAATGTCCAATAACATTATATGAGAACCAGGGACAAAATGAGAGTGAAAGATAAGCAAGTCAGAAGGCCCTGAACTGTTATGAGAGCTGAGATGCAATTTGAATTCAATCTTCTTGTCAACCAAAGCATAAGAGTCAGATCAGACAGAGATCTAGCTTCCACCATACAGAAATGGATGTTAGACCAACCTGAAACTTAATATAATAGGAACAAAAAATTGATGTTAATGCCTACTTTTTTAAGTCATCAAAACAATTTTTTAAATATAGGAAATATGTGCTATGTTTTGGAGCAGTTTCTATTCAAAATAATTAGTCTCAACAATACATAAATAATAATATTCTCAGATAATTGGAAAATTCCTTGATTCAAAAGGAGTTTATCCCAGAGTTATGAATACCTGAAAAAATACCTGTGTTATTGATATGATATTTACCACATAATTGAAAAGTCATGTCAAAATTGCATACATGATCTACAGAACACTAGAAATTGATAGGGCTATGCAACTACAAAATATTTAAATTCAATGTTTAGAAGTCAGTGTGCTTCTAGTATTCTATATTCATTAATTTTCTAATAAATGGATGCATTGAGATATTTCCAAGTGATGTAAATAACCACAAGTTTTGATTGCAACTCCTACTGAAGTAAAAATTGGCTTGCTTTGCAAAGGGAAGATGGAATAAACATTACAGGTAAATTGAATATTCATCTTTGCTATGTATATGAAGACTGTCAATTTCAGGATTCTTCTACATACAAGTTATATAAATATCACCAAATAGTTGATGCAAAGCTGTTTATTTGAGCAAGAGCTTAACTTATTCATCAACAAGTTAACAGCATGTTCTTTCCCCTGCCCCTTCCTGACTCAGCTCTCCCAGGGTCTCTCTATGTGTTAGCTGATTAGTATGATTTCCAGATATTAGGACATCATATCAAGGATACAATTTTATAATTTGTGTTGAAAATTAGCTTTCATATAAATGACACAAATTAGTTGCAATAGTAGGTATATTTTTCTTGTGTTTAATATATCAGCAGTTTTTCCATTCACTGAATAGTCCAAAGCACTCAAAACCTTGCTTGGCTAGACCTAGGTGGTATGCCTATTCTCTTTCTTGGGAAAACTGATCCATGTGAAATTCAGTGTCCTCTTTTAACCTGTACTATTAAAAAAAAAAAAAAAACATTAAAAATGCAGGGGCCTGCTCCATCTATTTAGATTCAGTGGGATGTCAGGTTATTTTGATGAACACTAAAATCTTAAAAATTCACCTGTTTGTGGCAAAGAAAAATGCACTCGTTACTTCCAGAGAGAAAACCATTCAACATTATCAGAATTTGACTAACACAAAATCATAATCTGCCAGGAAACAGTGATACTGTCATAACATCTTTCTTTAGCATTTTGCAGAATGAGCAGCAAGCATCTTAAAAAGCCATAAATAGTAGGAAGGTTTTCAACATGAATTCCACATTACCAGAAAACTTACTGTATTTTCCTGCATATTTTTTCCTTACATGTTCTATCTTCTTAAATATTTAGAATAGACACACATACTATTGAATGCCCTGCTCAAGCCTTCCTATTTTTTTTTCTTCTGCATTTGAGTAGGCTGCCCTGAGTATAATATGTCTTACCCACACCAGATCAGACAAATGTCAGGCTAAAAGGAAAGCCAATTGCTTGCCTCTGTACAGAGCAGCAAGCAAAAAGAACCAATCAGCAAGAAAGTTGTCAATACTAAACTAAATTTAGACCCAAGCAGCCCAAGTGGCTGCCAGTGACTGCCCTTATTTCCCTTATTTACAGGTACTAAAAATATTTAACCAAAGAGGGTCAAATTACTTGAGAATAATCTCAAAACAAAATGAGAGCAAAGATATTTTTAATATGTGTTCATGTTTATATTACCAGATAATACTTTCTCACCTTCAGCTTCATCATTAGTCCTTCCAATGACTATTTAGGATTGATTTCCTTTAAGATTGACTGCTTCGATTTCCTTGCAGTCCAAGGGACTCTCAAGAGTCTTCTTCAGCACCACAGTTCAAAAGAATCAGTTCTTCAGCAGTCAGCCTTCTTTATGGTCCAAGTCTCACATCCACACATGACTACTGGAAAAACCATAGCTTTAACTATACAGATCTTTATCAGCAAAGTGATGTCTCTGCTTTTTAATATGCTGTCTAGGTTGGTCATAGCTTTTCTTCCAAGGAGCAAACGTCTTTTAATGTCATGGCTGCAGTCACCATCTCATTGATTCTAGAGCCCAAGAAAATAAAGTCCCTTATTGTTTCCACTTTTTCCCCATTTATTTTTCATGAAGTGATGGGACTGGATGTCATGATTTTCTTTTTCTGAATGTTGAGTTTTAAGCCAGCTTTTTCACTCTCTTCTTTCACCTTCTTCAAGAGGCTCTTTAGTTCCTCTTCACCTTCTGCCATTAGATTGGTGTCATCTGTATATCTGAGTTTAGTGATATTTCTCCTTGCAATGACTATATATTATGATAAATATTCCAACAGGATTTCCTTTATGTTCCTACCAGAACATAAAAGGTCATTTTGCTCAAAACAAGAGGAATAATAAATTTATTCTGCAAAAGGGAAAAAATAATCACCTGATTATAGTTTGAAGCCTATTCTGGAGTTTTCCATGTAGATCAGATCAGATCAGATCAGTCGCTCAGTCGTGTCTGACTCATTGCGACCCCATGAATCACAGCACGCCAGGCCTCCCTGTCCATCACCAACTCCTGGAGTTCACTCAGACTCACGTCCATCGAGTCAGTGATGCCATCCAGCCATCTCATCCTCTGTCGTCCCCTTCTCCTCCTGCCCCCAATCCCTCCCAGCATCAGAGTCTTTTCCAATGAGTCAACTCTTCACATGAGGTGGCCAAAGTACTGGAGTTTCAGCTTTAGCATCATTCCTTCCAAAGAAATCCCAGGGCTGATCTCCTTCAGAATGGACTGCTTGGCTCTCCTTGCAGTCCAAGGGACTCTCAAGAGTCTTCTCCAACACCACAGTTCAAAAGCATCAATACTTCGGCGCTCAGCCTTCTTCACAGTCCAACTCTCACATCTATACATGACCATAGGAAAAACCACAGCCTTGACTAGACGAACCTTTGTTGGCAAAGTAATGTCTCTGCTTTTCAATATGCTATCTAGGTTGGTCATAACTTTCCTTCCAAGGAGTAAGCGTCTTTTAATTTCATGGCTGAAGTCACCATCTACAGTGATTTTGGAGCCCAGAAAAATAAAGTCTGACACTGTTTCCACTGTTTCCCCATCTATTTCCCATGAAGTGATGGGACCAGATGCCATGATCTTTGTTTTCTGAATGTTGAGCTTTAAGCCAACTTTTTCACTCTCCACTTTCACTTTCATCAAGAGGCTTTTTAGTTCCTCTTCACTTTCTGCCATAATGGTGGGAACAAAATTAGGGGAGAAAATATAAGGAAAAGGGAGTAGCATACATTTAAATATGGTAGAAATGCATATATTGTTCAAATGATTTGAAGGACATATTGATATATAGACCGAGGAATTTTATGTAAGAGAGTATGATAATCTGAATTGTGTGTCAGAAAGATCAGTCTAAGTCCTCAGTAGTGAATACATTGAATGGGCTGGAATTTGTAGTGTTGAGGGCCTGCACAAAGTCAGTGATAATGAAATTCTAGGGAAACATGGATTTTAGTTATTAAGAATACAGAATAAGAAAGAACTGAGGGAAAGAAAGGAAACAGGCACAACTTCTAGGTTTCTGATTTTGTCTAGTGGCTGAGAAGTTATGATTCAAAAGTACTAGGGTTTAATTGCAAAATAAGGAGAGAAACTAAAGAAACATGGTAGAAAATACGAATATTTTAAATATCACTATCATCACCATTTATAACTTTAAGAAACTGACCTATTTGACTACCTAAAATTGACTTTGGTTTTAAATCAATTAACGTCTTAGGCATCAGTAAAGTTAGATAGATACTTTTTGATATTGGTCAACCAGAGTCTACTATGGTTTACTAATCTGAAAACCAGCAATACATCCATTAAACAATATTAAGACCCCACAGGTCTCCCTCATCCTCCATAGATGAATTATGAATAAAACAAAACCAAAAGCTGTTTAAGAGATAACAAGAATTAAAGAATTTGCAGCAGATGGTACCAGCTGTGCACATTTAATTCCAGCTCAAACAATCTGCCAAATAGTTAGACAGAACTGCTTTTGCATGGGAAATTGGAGTGTCTCAGAGCCAAGGAGGAAATCAGAGAGCAGTATTTCTGGCATTAGTTATCAAACCTTTTATTATAATTAATGTTAGTGGACACAAACCGTCTTTCCTTTCCCTGCTTTCTTTGGACTCTGTGCATTTCGTCTTCCCTCTCTCCCCTTCTTTCTTTCAGAACACATATATATCTACACACACATACATATTCACACATATTTTTCATCAATTAAATAAAACACAACCTCAGATTTACATAGTTGAAGTGTTATAACCCAGACATTCATCAAACATGTATTAAAATGTATAGTTAACTGTTTGTTTTGGATATTTTAAAGTTACATTTGAAACAAATCCTAACATGTCTCAATACATTTATAAAGACATAAACAGTAAATAACAATGCAAAAATAAAGTAGTATATATGTCAAAGTATAATCTATATAGACAATACATATATATTTAAAGCCATTGGACAAATACAACATACTTGGAGAAACTAAGACCTGAATTCAGCATTGAATTTGGACAAGCAAATAAAAAATGTGTCAAAATTCAAGAGGACAATATCAGCTAAAACTCAGATGCAGAATGCAAATACGTTCGAAGTATACATTGATTAGAACTGACTCACTAGGAGGAGGAAACTTTCATGAACGGGCTAGACCATGAGATTTAAGACCATCAGTTTATCCTGATAATAATGATAATACCCAAGAATGCTGTTTCAGAAGGTAAGAGCCATAATAAAATGATCATACCCTGTGCATGACAGAATGAAGCAGAAGTTACAAGCCAATATGAGTAAGTAGTAGGTCCTTGCAATAGCATATGAATGTGATAATTAGTATGTGAACTTGCATGTTTGCAGTAAACGAAAAGGAACATAGTACAGAATAATATAAAAGAAGCATTTTCAGATATTAGGGTTGACTCTACAAGAAACATAAGGAAGAGAGAAGTGAAAAATGAGGCTTTGACTCTGAGTTATTGGATGAAAACAGCAGTGATTTCAGAGAAGTTCAATCAGAAGAAGCAAATTCAGGAAAGGAGGACTATACTGAAGAGGACAAGAGCACCGTTAGCTACGCTGTTCCTGAATGTCAGGGACAGAACAAAGTGTAATGGCCTGGGCTCAAGCTGGGGTTTGAGAGTTCTAGATCACACACAAATATTTACGTAAAACTCATTCTAAAACAGGTGATAGTCATAAGAATACATCAGTGTTTTGAAATAAAGGAATATTAACTATACAGTCACCAAAAACAAGACTGGGAGCTGACTGTGGCTCAGATCATGAACTCCTTATTGCCAAATTCAGACTTAAATTGAAGAAAGGAGGGAAAACCCCTAGACCATTCAGGTATGACCTAAATCAAATCCCTTATGATTATACAGTGGAAGTGAGAAATAGATTTAAGGGCCTAGATCTGATAGATAGAGTGCCTGATGAACTATGGAATGAGGTTCATGACATTGTACAGGAGACAGGGATCAAGACCATCCTCGTGGAAAAGAAATGCAAAAAAGCAAAATGGCTGTCTGGGGAGGCCTTACAAATAGCTGTGAAAAGAAGAGAAGTGAAAAGCAAAGGATCAAAGGAAAGATATAAGCATCTGAATGCAGAGTTCCAAAGAATAGCAAGAAGAGATAAGAAAGCCTTCTTCAGTGATCAATGCAAAGAAATAGAGGAAAACAACAGAATGGGAAAGACTAGAGATTTCTTCAAGAAAATTAGAGATACCAAGGGAACATTTCATGCAAAGACGGGCTCGATAAAGGACAGAAATGGTATGGACCTAAGAGAAGCAGAAGAGATTAAGAAGAGATGGCAAGAATACACAGAAGAACTGTACAAAAAAGATCTTCATGACCCAGATAATCACGATGGTGTGATCACTGACCTAGAGCCAGACATCCTGGAATGTGAAGTCAAGTGGGCCTTAGAAAGCATCACTACGAACAAAGCTAGTGGAGTGATGGAATTCCAGTTGAGCTCTTTCAAATTCTGAAAGATGATGCTGTGAAAGTGCTGCATTCAATATGCCAGCCAATTTGGAAAACTCAGCAGTGGCCACAGGACTGGAAAAGGTCCGTTTTCATTCCAATCCCAAAGAAAGGCAATGCCAAAGAATGCTCAAACTACCGCACAATTGCACTCATCTCACACACTAGTAAAGTAATGCTCAAAATTCTCCAAGCCAGGCTTCAGCAATATGTGAACCGTGAATTTTCAGATGTTCAAGCTGGTTTTAGAAAAGGCAGAGGAACCAGAGATCAAATTGCCAACATCCGCTGGATCATGGAAAAAGCAAGAGAGTTCCAGAAAAACATCTATTTCTGCTTTATTGACTATGCCAAAGCCTTTGACTGTGTGGATCACAATAAACTGGAAAATTCTGAAAGACATGGGAATACCAGACCACTTGATCTGCTTCTTGAGAAATTTGTATGCAGGCAGGAAGCAATAGTTAGAACTGGACATGGAACAACAGACTGGTTCCAAATAGGAAAAGGAGTTTGTCAAGGCTGTATATTCTTACCCTGCTTTATTTAACTTCTATGCAGAGTACATCATGAGAAACGCTGGACTGGAAGAAACACAAGCTGGAATCAAGATTGCCAGGAGAAATATCAATAACCTCAGATATGCAGATGACACCACCCTTATGGCAGAGTGAAGAGGAACTAAAAAGCCTCTTGATGAAAGTGAAAGTGGAGAGTGAAAAAGTTGGCTTAAAGCTCAACATTCAGAAAACAAAGATCATGGCATCTGGTCCCATCTCTTCATGGGAAATAGATGGGGAAACAGTGGAAACAATGTCAGACTTTATTTTTTGGGGCCCCAAAATCACTGCAGATGGTGGTTGCAGCCATGAAATGAAAAGACGCTTACTCCTTGGAAGGAAAGTTATGACCAACCTAGATAGCATATTGAAAAGCAGAGACATTACTTTGCCAACAAAGGTCCATCTAGTCAAGGCTATGGTTTTTCCTATGGTAATGTATGGATGTGAGAGTTGGACTGTGAAGAAGGCTGAGCGCTGAAGAATTGATGCTTTTGAACTGTGGTGTTGGAGAAGACTCTTGAGAGTCCCTTGGACTGCAAGGAGATCCAACCAGTCCATTCTGAAGGAGATCAGCCCTGGGATTTCTTTGGAAGGAATGATGCTAAAGCTGAAACTCCAGTACTTTGGCCACCTCATGTGAAGAGTTGACTCATTGGAAAAGACTCTGATGCTGGGAGGGGTTGCGGGCAGGAGGAGAAGGGGACAACAGAGGATGAGATGGCTGGATGGCATCACTGACTCGATGGACGTGAGTCTGGGTGAACTCCGGGGGTTGGTGATGGACAGGGAGGCCTGGCGTGCTGTGATTCATGGGGTCGCAAAGAGTCGGACACGACTGAGCAACTGAACTGAACTGAACTAAATAAAGACTTATTGAGGTCTCAAAATGTTTCAGTAAAGAATGCTCCTATTTAAGGTAGGGACAGGATGAAGAGCGCTTGGCATGTTGGTGGTGGGGACTGATATCAGACAGTGATCAAACTGAATTCCACTAACCATGTTCTTAAAGCCTATATCATTGCTATCTTTGGTTAATTTCCTAGGGTTGGATAACAAATTATTAGACACTTATTTTCTGAAAACAGCATATAGAGTTTGAAATCAGGATGCCATCAGGATAGAGTCCTTCTGGAGGAGAATCCATTTCATGCCCCTCTCCTAGCTCCAGGGAACTTCCAGCCCTCTTTGGCCTTCCATGGCTTGTAAACACATTGCTCCGATTTCAGCTACATTTTTGCACCAACTTCTCTTCTGTGTCTTTGTTTCCCAAGTATCTCTCTTTCTCTCTCTCTCTCTCTCTTTTTTTTTGTTAAGAATTGAATTTAAGATCCATTATTGGATTCTTATTGGATTTAGGATCCATCCTAAATCCAGGATGATCTCATGTCAAGATTTTTAACTTGGTTACTACTGCAAAGACTCTTTTTAAAAAGTAAATTTACATTCACAAGTTCCAAGGATCAGGTATTGGAAATATCATTGGGGCAGGGAGGGTGCGCTATTTAACCCATTAGAGGTATTATGAAATGGTTTGAAGTGATAGTGGTATACAGCAGTGTGGTATACAGCACTGGTATACATAGAGGTGTGATGATTCTGCTACCATCACACCTGTTGAGAATGTTAATTAAAACTTTGTGAAGCAAGCAGTTATTCCCATTTTGCACAAGAAAAATTAGGGCTCATATTGTGCCTATCATAAAGTGATACATCTCTTATCCTAAGGGCATATTCGATTTCCATTTTTTTAATTTAAAAGGCATTGTTGTAATAGCTCCAGACTCAGAATAGCATTTGTTTTACTGTTTTTCTTTTGAAAATAAAATTTTTGTTGACACACCACATTGTTTTTCCCTACTCTTTTCTGATCATTGAATGTACAAGATTTCTAACCAAGAAGAGTCATTTATTTGTTTGCTTTGACTATGCTTTGTTTGTTTGTTTAACTTGATTTTGAAAAAAGCAAAGCTAATTGGGAAAAATAAGGATCGGGTTCTATTTGTTTCAGGGTGCGTGTGTGTGTGTGTGTGTGTACATGCATGTGCTCAGTCGTCTGAATCTTTGCTCCCCCAAGGACTGTAGCATGCCAGGGTCCTCTGTCCATGGGATTTCCCAGGCAAGAATATGGGAGTGGATTGTCATTTTCTGCTTCAGGGGATCTTCTTGACTTAAGGATTGAACCCGTGTCTCTTGCATCTCTTGCATTGGCAAGCGGATTCTTTTACCACTGTGCCACCTGGGAAGCCCCTAATCCCAGGGTAAATGAGTGAAAGTCACTCAGTCGTGTCTGACTCTTTGTGACCCCATGGACTATACAGTTCATGGAATTCTCCAGGCCAGAATACTGGAGTGGGTGGCCTTTCCCTGCTTCAGGGGATCTTCTCAACCCAGGGATCAAACCCAGGTCTCTGCATTGCAGGTGTATTCGTTACCAGCTGAGTCACAAGGGAAGCCCATCCCAGGGTAAGCACACTCTAAACAATTGAAATGGACAAATTTAGTGATAACCACATTGTAATTGTTGGATAGCTTAACCTCCTAAGAAATGCTGTTGCTGTTGTGTCTATATAGAAATCTTATGTCATGCACTAGATTCATTGCCTATTCTGAACATGTGAAATTTCCCAAAATTCAAGTTGGTATTCATATACTGGATGATGTGATAAACACTGTATGCATTTGCAAATACAGTATTTGTTCCTAATGTTACTGTACTTAACCAGACACCAAAAACATTCCAGATATATCTTCATATGTACACTATATATTTATTAATATTAGCATTATATATTACACATTTTATTTATTATATGTTATATTAATACTAAATTATATTATTCAATAATTATTTAATCTTATTTGGCCTGTTTCTAATAAATGCCTGATGATGTTAATCAACTTGAAAGGTTAAACTGATTCTTTTTATAAACCACTATATACAAAATGCCAAAACAAATTGATTTGCTTATTCAAGGAAACAATACATTGATTGAGTTTTAAAAATATGCCACTGGAGGTTTACTTGAACTGACTAAACATTATGGTCTACTAAAGAGGAAGAAAATGTGGAAAACATTTGCAAGGACACTTATTCTCTCCAAATTCACATGTCTCCATGGTTTATTTACCTTTCTGGCTTCATCTGTCATGTCTTTATCACTTAACTAAATTGACCACATCTTGTATACACTTAGAGTTTCTAACTTTACTTACAATATTTCTAGAAAATAACCTCTTCACCAAGATATTTTTCTGCCACACATATCCAGATGATTCTAGAATGGCTCAAACATAAATATCTTCCTAGAAGTTTTCTCCATTTCCCCCAGCTATAAATAATCTCCTACATCTTGGTGTTTTATAGTTGTCTCTCTTAAAGTGGTTAAACTTTATTGACATTCACTACTGTTACTTGAGGTGGTAACAGAGATATTCTATCCCTTCTATTACGTTGTAAGCTCCTTGAGAATAATGTGTAAATCTTGTTTTTGTTTCCTTGCAGTAGGAGCTCAAAATGATTTCTTAAATAAATGAATGAAAACACAGATGAAAATCAGACTTGCTACACAAAGAGTAAAGATGGAACTGATCCCTGTCCAGATGGGACAGCACTTTGTACTCACAATCCAAATTGGATTATGTGTAGCCAAACCAAAATCAGCTGCATTGATTTTCCTTCCTCCCGTGGCCAAAATGATCCTTCTAAGTCAAGGTCACAGTTATCTTCCTCTGAAGAAAGAATGCTTATATTGTTTGGCCTCCTCTACTCTTATTCTGTGAAATGTTTGTTAATTTTAGATAAATTTGGAAAATCAATGAAATAGCAAAGCTGTTGGTGATCGTTTGGGAATTTTAAACACTGGGTCAAATTATGCAGTGATGAATATTATACTTTTAATATGGTTCAGACACCAGCACAGGTAACCACTATATGGACTATGGAATTCAAATTTGTGAAAATTCCAACAGTTCTATTATTAATGCCTCATCTAATTTAAGTTTATAAACATTTAGGAAAAATAACATCATGATTATGTTTATAAAAGGTTAATAAATTATTTGCCAGCAGCAAAACCACTTCACTATCTTGTGAGAGAAAATTTCAAGCACAAGTGATAGGTACTTGCCCTCTACCTCTGGTTGTGTTTCACTTGGTTGAGGCTTTTAGGATAATGATCAAAAATAATTTAAAGCTTGCACTTTTCCAGAATTAACTTCCAGTTTTAGGATTATTTACTTCTGGATTGAGATTTCTCAGTAAAGTTTAAGAAGATAAGTGTATCAAAATATAAAGAAAGTCTCACATATGCTACCTAATCTATGATAGACTAGCAAACTGAAAAATAAAATGTACTAGTGATTTTATTGAACACTGACTATTTGAACACATTCATTTTTCTCAAGGAATTATAATCAGTTTTGAAGATTAGCAGATAATAAGTAGATAAGAAAAGTAAAAAATATCTAGGCAACAATAACGAGTTTATGGGCACAGAGTTTCAGGGAAAGAAATCAAATATGCATTGCATTTTGATAGTAATGTTGACAGATTTGGAATCTTTTGAAATCTACCCGCTTGATTTATGTTCTCTAAATATGTATTCTCAAGTGCATTTGAGGCTAATATCACACAACTATATTAAAGAAATGATGATAAAAAGATCTGCTACACTGGGAATTGACATTTATTCAGAGCTTGTCAACAAAACAACTTTATTATGTATGAAAAGAAGAGACCTGGATTATCCTAATTGTTCAGCAAAGCTACCTTTTGCTTAACTTTTTATTTCTATAACTTTTCACAGAGACAAGTTAACTGCTATAAGGCCCAGGTTAACAAGAGAGTGAAATTATCCAGACAAACAGAACTGTCTTTAAAGATTCTCTCAGTTGTTCTCTCTTTCTTTTAGGATCATTATCTACATATTCTTCCAGCTATTTACCATGGTTCTTTTTCTTGAAAGAAATATATATATATATATTTTATATATTTTTTATATATATATAGTTTATATTAAACTATCTATATATCTTATATTGTCTACATTTAAGGAGGTATCAGCTTATATTTTGGGTGTTAATGTACTAAACATATATGTGGTTCATGTCAAAAATAAGTGTTTTGGAGGCAAAGTATGATTTATTTGTCTGGATACAGCCATAGATACTGCTTTTAGTTTTAGAGTATTTCTATGCTCTCATTGTTTAAAACATATTATTATTACCCTTGTGTGACATAGAAACTTCAGTCTCTTTCTTAATGTGGTTAAAACATAAAAAAGACTGAAATGCCAGTTAAGCCTCACTATTAATGAAACTGAAAGAGAAGTCAGGACATAAGAGGAATGAATGCCTAGGAAGCAATCTTAGCAACACTTCCAAGAGGCTCATCTCCACCTCTCAACAATGCTTCCTGATTAACAGCTGGACAGATACTTTTATCCAGCTGATAATTTATCTTCTTAAATATGATTGCTTAAAGAAAAGTTACTTTATCCTGAGTATTAGATCTCTTTCTCTTCTTCTCAACCAAATAGAAGCTATTGCAAGTCAAAATGTATAGACTTGAATTAGAATTCCTGCATTTTTCTAGATCCAACATTTGCAGTCAAATGTTTTATTTCCCAGGAGTTGGAGAGGTCAGATAGGATGGATTCAAGAATGGACACTTAAGTAGAAAAATGAGAAAACGAGTCCTTCTTTTCCTCCTACTCTCCTGGCAACAAATTCTAAATAAAAACTGTGAACAAACAGGAAAATTCCTGCTTCATTATTTGCCAAGCATTAACATTTTTAATTTATTCTAATTATTGTTTCCCCACAGACCCATCGATTTGAATTTGAGCCTTTTAATTAAAAAATGTATCTCTACAATCAGTGGCCATACAGCACTAATAGGAAGGAACATTTCTATAACAAAATAAATACTGCATTTGAACAATAATCCTTGTGTAAATCTGTATATCTGTGACAGGAATTAACAAAAACACTTTATAAGTTCACTACTCTATCAAAAGTACATGCAATTCTTTTCAAAATTAAAGGGAACCTCTTCCCAATTCTTTCTGTTGTTTTTTTCTTGGTGTATTTATTCTGTTTTGATCCTTTTTCTGTGACATTGTCCTTGTGATGCTAAAACAGAGTAAATCTATATTGAGGACTTGGTTTAATATGGAGCAATTTTTGAAAAGGTGCTTATTTTCTCCCTTTTAAGTGCCAATTAAGTCTCATTTTAAGATCAAACTTTATTGTATTCTGTAAGCACTTGGGAAGGGGCACTGAAAAGGAATGGAAATCAGGTACTTCCAGTTTAAAGAATCTGTCTGTTTCTGACCTAAACTCTTTTTAAGAACTCTCTATGGTACTTCATCATTGTGGTCAGCTGGATGATCCAAAAGGAAAGGGGAGATTTTAGTAACTGACAAGTATTATAAGAAAAAAAAAGGTGTGTTTTTTTTTTTCATTTTGTGTATGTGTGTGTATGCGGGCATGCTCAGTCTCTCAGTTGTGTCCTCTTCTTTGCAAACCCATGGACTGTAGCCACCAGGCTCCTCTGTCCATGGAATTTTTCAGGCAAGAATACTGGAGTGGGTTGCCTTTTTCTACTCCAGGAGATCTTCCCAACCCAGGGACTGAACCTGTCTCCTGCATTGGCAGGCGGATTCTTTACCACTGAGCCACGTGGGAAGCCTGGTGTGTATAATGCACACACACACACACACACACACACACACACATATATATATATACACACAATTTGATTAACTTTAAATTTCCTTATTCGATTTTCTATACTTATACAGGTACCTTTACTATAAAAAATCATATTTTTTTTGTTATTAGACTATTTTATAACAAGCATCTCTGGGAGCTAGCACAGGAAAGAGCAATAGGCAAGCACATTGACTCAAAAACTGGACACCCTAGATTCATGTGCTTAGTTGTTCAGTCATGTCCAACTCTTTGTGACCCCATGGACTGTAGCCTTCCAGGCTCCTGTGTCCATGGGGATTCTCCAGGCAAGAATACTGGAAAGGGTTGCCATGCCCTCCTCCAGGGGATCTTCCCAACCCAGGGATCAAACACAGGTCTCCAGCATTGTAGGCAGATTCTTTACTGTCTGAGTCACCAGGGAATTCCAAGAATACTGGAGTGGGTAGCCTATCCCTTCTCCAGGGGAACTTCCTGACCCAGGAATTGAACTGGGGTCTCCTGCATTGCGGGTGGATTCATTACCAGCTGAGCTACCTGGGAAGTCCCCCTAGATGCATATTGCCTCTTAAATATATTACCTCAGCCAAGCAAAATAGTTAATTTTTTGTGTATCAATCTCTTCACCTATAAAATGAGGATAATTGTAGTACTTGTCTTAGCAAGTTTGTACAGAAATTGAATATGATATACCAAGTGAATATAAAACAATGTCAGGCATACAGTAACATTTAATGTTTGCTACTATGTTAGCTATTTTTTAATCTTTTTCTAACAATCTTAAGTGAACCTATGTACAACTTTTCCGCATTCCTACAGATCAGCTGAGATAGATGATTTCTTTCATCCAAATTTAGACACTGTATTTCTTCTTCCGGAGAAATTGAGGAGTTTCCCATCCAAGATTTTGGCTGATACTGTTATGTTTTTGGAATACCTTTGGAAATGCTCTCTTGAAGAGGAGATTGTTTAGAAAGACAAGAGTATGATCCAGCACTGAATGTATTGGATTAAATATCAGTGTTCCTGATGATGACCTTGGACAAACCATTTCCCCATGCCTTAAATTTCCCCATCTCTAAAACATGATTTTTCATCCTGTCTCAGGAACTGAAAGATGGGGTTAAAAATAGCTTGTGATTTATTATGAGCTGTAAAAACTAGAAACTATAGTGTTGTTTAATGTATTATGTATTACCAGATAAATCTTTTAACAGCTTCACATTGAAATGACAGGCAGGATTCACTTAGGGAAAGATAATTGGACTATAGAATTAGTATGTTTGACAATACATATTAGAAACTGGTAGCTTAGTAATAGTCATGATGGTCCCATAGTGAAAGTTTATTTTCGCACAATAATTACTGTTAAAAGTGTTCCTGACTTTTGAGAAATAAAGTTTTTGTGTGGTAAAGTCCTCCTGTCTAGATATATAACCGTGTGTTTATAGATTACATACAGCCAAGATATTTTTTTTTCTTTTAACAAAAAGGGAAATCAGTTGAGGTAACTAACCTCTGCACACTTGATAAGGAGGATTTTGTCGAGTGTCCTCAGTACAAGGACCTGTTTGCATCTAGCTCCTTGTTCCGTCCAGAAAAGGCAACAGCAGTAGCAACACACCCTGACAACTTGACTGAAATCACTGCCAGAGCTGCCACCGAGGTGGCTGAGCAGACTAATGACGTTTTCAGTGTTGATACTCCCGGTCTCCAGCTAGTCCCAACCTTGTTGCCCACTCCCTTGGCATCTGCATACACAGACATTAAAGCAGTGGTAGGAATGAAAAGGATCCTGCCACATCGCCCTTAATGTACCTCTCCGAATTAATAAGGTCAGTTTTGCATTTACGGCTTTTGCCTCTTGCTAATATTCCCTACCCAGAAGAGAAATTTCTTTCTCTTCTCTCTTTTCCCTCTCTCTCCTTCTCCCTCTGTCGAACATACACACAAGCACACGCATATATACAGCACAAACACACTTGGGAAAACACCCACACAGAAGATCATACTCTCGATCATTTCCAAAAACACCCACTCTTACCCCTCACTATAGCGCCCATGTACACACACACACACACACACACACACACACGCACACTGCGTGGGAGAATCACAGACCCATACAAAATGCCACGTACCCGGAGAGTTCAGAATGCTTCCTATGCCTGCAGATTGAACCCACACACTACGCACGCCTATAGACGCTCTCAGTGTGCCCACTTCCCGGAGGAAAACTCCCTCCAAATGCAATAGTCTTGCTCTTTTCAGCGGGCAGCTCCACATGAGCCCAGGGACAAAAGCTGGCCAGGGTACTCCTCGTGTGGTACACCGGACGGGAGCCATCATTTGTGGGCAATGGGGAGAGCTGCAAACTCACATGGGCGGTCCTCTTCACCAAGCCCTATAGATAGATACTATATAATTCCTCTGATAGCCTCTGGCACGCAAATGGAGACAGAAGCCTTTGCAATTATTTCTTCCAGAACCAGTGCTGCAGCCCTCCCCCTCCCGAGATGGTATCAGATTTCCCAAAAGGACAGATTTCCAATACGCGCCTAGTCTAAGGAACTTGTGGGTTATAAGATCTGGGCCAGGACCAACCAAAAAAGATTCGAAAATTGACATACAAAAGCAAAACACGCTGGTCTCCGGCGAAGCTCCCCTACACCTTCGGATGAGGGAAATAGGGTACCATTTAGATGTGAAAGAGAAGCGGGAGGCTTAGTAATAGCCAGTAGATGGCGCAAGAACTCTTCCCCTGTATGATGTTAACCCTTGAGTGGTGAGTTGGCGCTGCCAGGTCGAAACGTATAGATACATATGTTTTCCGTTTTGAAAGAACCTTCCCATTTACATATGCGGGACCGATTCAGAATTAAGACAAATGGGTATCTGTTCCAGATAACTACCACAATAAAGTAGTTTAACTGCAGCACACAACAGCTAAAACCTGTTTAGGGAATATAAAAAGACGAACTCTTTCGGAAGATGACTGACTCCCTCCCCACCTCACCTCCGCCCTGGTCACGGATTAAATCCGTTTACTTCGTGAATCAAAAAGACCCGGTTATGGGTTTACATCTAAGCACTTGAATGTGTAAATGCCTGTGTGCAAATAAATTCTGTGATCTCCCTTTTTCAATTAAATCACAGGATGATTAATGTGAGACGCCTGCCTGAAATATACTGCAACTACAGTAGTAACACATGTCCCATTATAAAGACGTGGCCATCGATGAAACCCGGTTCATTATCATCACAGTTCCCCTAAAAGCAATACAGATTCTCCGATTAAAATATTCCTCTAACATGTTTCTATAGTCACAGGCTGGAATGGAGAACTCACTAACATAATATTTCTTGGTCTGCTTTTAGAGGCAGAATTGATCTATTCGGGGGGAAAAAAAATCAAACCTCTTAATTTCAAATATTGTGGGGAGTTTGTCAAAGAGAGGAGCTGGGCTTTAAGAGGCTCACTAGTGGTTTCTGGTGGTTGCTATAACGAGCTGGAATTGAGGTAGGTTTTAGTGGAGGGGAAAAAAACGCACAAGAAAAGGCAGAATCCAGAGTAGCAGAGACTTTGTGCCCCCGTTGGAGAGAGATGGTTGAGTCCTCTTCAAGGTTGCTGTGGTATCCCAGAAACACCATTCACTTCGAGCTGTGACCGCGCACCAACAACAGCAACAACTCCACTGCGCCGGGCTGAGGAGCAGGAATTAGGAGCTCGCGAATAATATGAAAGGGATCCGCAAAGGGGAAAGCCGAGCGAAGGAATCCAAACCCCGGGAGCCTGGCACGAGAAAATGCGCTAAATGTGGCCGCCTAGACTTCATCCTGATGAAGAAAATGGGGATTAAAAGTGGATTTACGTTCTGGAACCTCGTCTTTTTATTGACGGTGTCTTGTGTGAAAGGTAGGCTTGCTTTCGGGGTCCCCTCTGCTTTGGATGGAGGTGAGCTGACTTGTCGCCAGAGACGGGTAGCTTACTTTGCAATTTGCACGGATAAAATAATCATGATTATACTGAAGGAGTCGATTCACAGCTCTTTTTCTCCCTCAGATAGGAAATGCATTTTGCTTGCCAGATTTGGCGTTCAATGCAGTGATTGAGCTTGTGCTCAATAAATATTCTTGCAGTATGCTCAAACGAATACGTGAGTTGGTTCCTATAGCCTCTAACTAGTGGATACCAGGCAGAATTCCTCTGCAAGACTTTTCTTGGTGATGAGGGTTACCTTGATTTCTAGTCAAATCAGTAGGGTTTGATGCTTTGGTTGGAATATTTATATTAAAGGCGCTCCTGGAAATGCTTTTTAACCCTTTCAGGTAGGAAAGTTATGTTAGGAAGGTGCTGCTTTTAAATGCATTAGGGCACAGGGGTCTTTCAAGAATCCCCCCACTCCCCACCCCCAACCAACATGAATGTGTGCATGCATTTGTGAATTATTTCTACGTGGGCTCTTTTGCACTGATAAATAATAGAGGCTGTTTCCTAGGTCCTGTGGTAGAGGTTTGGCTTAAAATGGGGCTTTTGAACGGTCTGAGACGCCAGGAAGTGTAACCAGGTACCTTTGGGGATGAATGAAGGTAGGAGGAAAGTCATCAACTGAAGACCAAAAAGAAAATCCCCAGCAAGTCTCGGCGTTCAGACAGGTAGAGTGAGTGTCACATGCACAGACAAGGGGAGGAGGTGGGTGGGATGTAAAATTCAATCCTAAGCAGGAAGGCAAGGGACAGTCAGGATCACTGGAAGGAGAGCTGTCCTCTGGGAGAAAATAGATTCCCAGCTCTGTTCTACAACTTCTCCTGCGCCCTGCTGCCCATTAATTGCTGCAAAAAAAGAAAAGAAAGAAAGAAAACCAAAAAAAAAAAAAAAAAAAACCTCAGGCTGTGTTTATGACTCATGCTATCATTTTTGAATAACCACCTCCCCGTACTCATGGCAGCTCGCATAGACGCGACGGATGTCGTTTTCAGTGAAGCTAGTTTCAAATCCAGGGTGTCTGTGTGTCGGGGGTGGGCGGTGGGGGCGGAGGGGGGGGGTGGCTGTTGGCCCGGGCGCGCCACCTCTGTCCTCACAAACTGGACGCTTCTTCCTTTGTAAAGGAGTGTCTCTCTGAACCGCAATCAGGCCGCGTCTCTATGAAACAGTTTATTGTCCAGCTTGCAGCTGGCTGTCCCCCCACAGAAGGCAGTCCATTTGCATTCAGTGGAAATGATAATTCATGTTTTGGGTGGAGGGAGCTGGAAGGGTTACCTCTCCCTCTATTAAGGACCAATGATGGGCGACATGTTTCGAATTTTAATTGACATTCCTAAATGCCAAGAAGTCGTCCCAGGTCTCTGTGGCAGCAACTGCCTTGTAATCTTAACCTGCTCCTTAAAGCTTTACACCCCGCTTCGCCGACGCTCACCAGCCTCAGTGCAGCTTTGAGCCAAAACGCTCGTTCTCTACGGGCGCAACTACACAATCTAGTGTACAGAACGCGTCTTGGGTTGCTTACGAGGGGCTCTCGTCGCCGGCTCGACGTGTGAGGAGCCTCGCATTTATGCTTAGCTCGCCTGCCACTGACAGTCGGCGGTTAATGGATGGCCCTGGGGTTTGGCTGCTAGGAGCCGGCGACAGCTCCTGGCAGGAAAAAATGTTGAGGTGGCTCCTGCTAGATGCCCGGGGGGTTAAGTGCGAGTTTTCACGCGATACCTGTTGAGTCAAAACACATTGGAGGGCAGATGGAAGAGGGAGTCTCCGAAGCTGGACGAGCTTGCCAGGCTGACAAACCCAGAGCCCAGCAGCCTGCGATTACAGCCCGGCTGCCCGGACCTACCATATTTCCCAGATAAGCCGCGCCGATAGAAACGAAAGGCGCGTCAGTTTGCTTTAAATGGAACTGGAAATGAGAAACACCCCCCCCCCCCCCTTCTCTACTCACAGCTCCTGTACTTTGGACTGAGATAATCGGTCCAAGGAATACATTCCAGTTTCGGGGACATCAGGAAGAAGGGGTGTTTCACACTCTGCTTTGATCTTGTCCAAAATAAATTTTCAACGGACCATTAATTTTTTTAATGGTGATAAGGTTCTTCATTGTCACTTATCTGCCACTTGAAAGGCATTTCTTATATTTTACAACTTGGAACGCCGTCCTCAGATTCTGAGACACAAACTTACAGACGATATATTCTTTAGATTTACTCCCGGTTGCCAGTGGTGCCAGTTTTCACGATTGCTTCTTCTTCTTCCCCTTCTCCCTATTTTTTAATTTCACCTACGTCTCAAGGCTTTTCCTAAAACCAAGATCGCAGCAATAGCTTGAATGTTCTTTCCCCCTAGTGTCTACAACCGCTTTTGTCTTCCACAGTGTTTTTCCTCCGGTCTCCCAGGCCCACGGGAAAGCTCGAAATGGGCAGGCTTTCTAAGGCTTCTGCAGGTTCTAATCTAGGGCTAAGGCTAAGGAAGTCTGTGGCGCATGCTTTTCCAGGTGAACAGCTCAGGCCTTGAGAATTCCACCTTTTGTCCACACTTTTCATCCTTTACTATCTCACCTCTGCCTGCAACAGCAATGACAAAGAGGCTCAGTGGGAGAAATAGCCTCAGACAAAGTGGGCTTCCGTGGTAGGCCTGAATCGCTCCAGTAGTATTAGAAAGAGAGGCAACCCTCTCTGGGCGTTTTATCTCCACTGTTGTCATCTGAAATAAAACGCCATGTAAGGCACCAAATTGGGGGTGGGGTGGGGGCTGCTTAGGCTGATGCATGCTGAAACACACACACGCAGCAGAGGTTTCTGAAATGCAGCCTGCAGCTGCAGCCTGCCTGTTTTAGGTTTCAGTCAGATAGAATATGTGAATCTTCAAGTCGTGCTTAAACGTCCCGCCCACATAAACAAACACTGGCAGGGTGCTTCCTCACACTCCTTGGGAGATCCCGGGGGAACGCACAAATCCTGCGGGGGACGGGGTGGGGGCGAGGTACAGAAAGCACTGACCTCCGAGGACAGCAGGTGGGAGCTGGCATGCTGCACCCCCTACCCTGTACTAGAGCCTGCTTTCAAGACTCCTTGCTGGACCCCCAGACTTCCAGAAGGATCTGCGTTTCTGCGTGCTCTGGGACTCCAAGGAGATATTACTCCTGCCATAGAGCTCTTGGGGAAGAGCCGAGCTCGCAGCTTGTCTCGCAGTTAATTAGTGCTGGCAAGGGTCGCGGTGTCCACGCAGGAGGAGAGCTGCCAGCAGCGCTCAGTAGCACCTTGTGCCCACCCCAGGGTGGCCGCGCCAGAGGTGTCAGCCCCAGGCTTGTGCTCAGGGTCTGATAACTCTTACTTTCCCGACCTCAGGGCGACAGTCTGACTTGTCAGTACCGTTAACAAAATTTCTGTCTCGTCTCGGGTCTCGAGAGAGCTTTACAAAGGTGGTCCTGTTGGGTTAATGTCTTTACAAGCCAAAACTGCACCCAACAAAAAGCCACCCACTGCCACCGCCACCATCAAAACCCTTCCCCTGAATCTAACAAGACTGAGTCAGCTGCTGAGAGACAATCTTCTTGTTTGGGTCGGGGTCCTTGTCCTGCTGCAGTCTGGTCAGGTAGCCCTCCCTTCCAACTGTTTCTCTGGAAATACTTTATTGCTTCTAGAAGACCAGATTCCCCAAAATATTCATAGACCACTGAGGTTGAATTGAATGCCTGACTTGGCCTTTGGCGATTGTGACGGGGTGTGTGTGTGTGTGTGTTGCTGGGAGGGGAATTCCACACGGATCAAGGCGGAAGAGACTTCTGGAGGCCTCAAGGGTGGGTGTGGGTGTGTGTCCGAGATGGACAGGGTGGCGGGTTACACAATGTGTGTTTCTGTTCCCGGATCCTATTTGGTCGGTGGTGCTGCGACCACTGCTGTCAGGAGTCCCGGTGGAGGCACAGAGAAAGCTCCGTTTTCCCAAGCTGACCCCAGCGCTGCTCTCACCAAAACAACTTCTCTAACAGGCTCTTCGGGAGTTCAAAAAACTCACCGGAGAAGGAGTAATGGGGGTTGATTCCCCTCTTCCATCCGCTTCAACCCCTTCCCTGCTCTGTCGCTGGGGGGAAAGCAAGCAGGAGGCAGTCCCAGGACTGGAACTCTACAGGGCTCTGTTGGATCCCAGGGGAAAGCGCAGAAGAAATGAAACAGCTACAGGGTCATCCCGGTTGTCCTCTGGTCCTCTCCCCACCCCGCAGGAGAGGCCAGCTGAGGGCTGAAAGCGGGGCAGGAATGGGAATTTCAGCGCAGTGCAGAATAATACGAAGCAGAACAACCAAAGAAAGAAAGATAAATTCAGGCAGCCAGGCGATTTCCCTTCTCCTTGAACACGGCGCCTTTGGGGAGGCTTTGCACTACCGAGTTGCTAAGCCAATCCAATTTACCGCCCTCAAAAGGCTTCAGTAGCTCCCAGAATTCTGAGCTGAACTTTCCCTGGACAGTTAGTTACCAGTTGAAATCCTTCTAAACTATCATACTGCAGCCCCATATTTCCAGAATCTTTTGGTATTGAGGGGGTTGGGGAGGACGTTGGGGCTGCTTTAAGCCCATGTAGAAGAGTGAGTGGGTGAGCAGAAATTATTAAGGAGCAGGTTTCAGGCTGTGGAAAACCTGATGGCAGCTCCTTTAAGAGCCTTCAAGGAGAAAAGGGATAGAATTTACTCAATAGATTATATACTCCAGGAGCATAGATTTCGTTTCAGTAGTTATTAGTGTTCATGATATTAATTAGTGTTACTATTTATGGGATAGCTGAATAGATGTGGGGTACACATCTTTTCCCTGAACACACAATTTACTGTCTGCAGAAACTGTAAAATATTGAAATAAAGCAGTAGCAAGTGGCATCAATATAGGATTTTAAAAGTGGCAAGCTCTGGCATAAGTGACATCTGATAAAACAAAAAGTAAGAAAGATAGCAATTAATGATGCCCTCCCACACAAATAGAAACAACCTCTAATGCTAAAATACCCATTTAGTCTCCAACACTAAGTGAAAGCATCTAAACTTTGTTTCTTACATCTCCAAACACACTTCTCCTTGATGTCCTGAAAGTTTTATTTTCTTCTACTTAATATCACAGTCTCCAGAAAAGGCTTCAGGATATTAAGTACTTTCAATGTTTTGTCCAGCTTGGAAAATAACTTTGAAGCCTCAAGCAACATTTCTGGTGAGGAAACTGGTACTTCAAGTAACATGACTATTTGAGAAAATATGCCATCTTGTACTTTGAATTCCAATTTTCAAAGTTGGAGAGATTAGAAGCAAAATGACTGCAAACCAAAAGATTAGCAAAATATGCCTGAGTTGCCAATAAGGTCATTTTATTTTTGCTCTATATACATTAAAACATAGCTTCTTTTTCTGTCTCTTTTTCCCACAGCCCTTATTCATAATCCAAAGTGGTGTGTAGTTTATACATACAGTGGCAGTTTTAATTTGGATTTTGGATGAGGTCTGGTAGAACAGATAAAGTCATTATCCATTTATCTTTTCTCTTTCAAAGTGAGCAGGTGGGGTGATTCATTGTACTTTCCAGGGAGATCAATCTCCAAGTCTACAAGATTTTCTCAGAATTAGACCCCTTGGAAGGTCCTCATTCTCATCAGGAATATCAATTTTATAGGAATTCCACTGAGAAAAATCAATTTGTTGAATACCTTCCAGTATTCATAGTCTCAATGCTAGTTATCATCTTTCTTTCTCTCACGCCTCTAATCTTACTGCTATATAATGCATTCATGCTATCACACCTTTTGCTAAGCTATCGCTTGGTGCTAACTAAAGATTCTTAAGGATTAATACTTTTTCATATAATCACAATCTGTCACCCAAAAGCCAATTTGAAACCTCTAAAAAGTCAAAATTTATAAGATTATCATATACATCATGTACCTTGTAACTGGAAAACAAGAATATCAATGATAATCATGTGTCATTAGATATGTCAAAATGTTCTATTTGCTCAAAAAAGATTGCACAGCAGTGATTTCAAAATGTTCCTCAACAAGTAGCATCCTTTGGAAACTTGTTAGAAATATGAATTCTCAGACTCCCACCCCAGGCCTATTGAAACAGATGCCCTAGTGGTTGGACACCCACATAGGTATTTATAACAAGTCATCCAGGTAATTCTATTGGCTCTAAAGTTTGAGAAACACTAAAGCAAGTACTCTGGAGCCACCAAGACCTGAAGCAGGAAAAAAAAATAAATTGCCAGCAACTATCTTTGTAATAGCAACTCAGTTTTCCTAAAATTCATTTTCATTATCTGTTAAAAAGGAAATTAGAATTTCGGTAGAAAGATTATGCATGCAACATATATAGTGCCTGACACTAGGAGCTATCATCACTGCTATTAAAATACACTTCCATGCACAAAGCCAGTGACTCTCACACACTTCATCCCTAGCATTACCAGCCCTAACTTGTCCACCATAGTAAATAAAAAATACAGCATCTTCTCTCTAGCTATTATTTCACTTTGGCTAAGTTCCTGGGCTATTATACATTGGAAAAACACTCTGAAATTTCTGCTTATCACCTTTACACAGTTACTCCAGGTGCTGGCTCTATGAATCAGGGGCAGAATCATAGCTTAAATATGTTACTCCTACTCCTAGGCTAATTTCATTTGTTGTGTTCCAATACTGATTTATTTTAATATTGATTGACTAATGTACTTACATGAATTTGTTAATTCATCTTGTTACAAATTCATGGTACTTACAGGGTTGGAAGAGTTCTTACATACCAGCTAGTTCACTGTTTATATTTTATACAATAAATGCACATGTCTAGAAAGAATAAGTGCTTTTTTCACTAGGTTAAAAATATAATTAGCTCCAGAATTGAGACTAGATCATTGGGCTTTCAAGTTTATGTTCAACTCTATTTCTACTGTACCTTATCAATTTTACTACAGAATTTTCTCGAATGGCACCAATGAAGACAATCACAAATCTAATATTTGAGAACCATATGCCAATTAGTACCATACAAGAATACTAGTGACTATATGTTTTTATGGTATTGTTTTTTGATGCTAACTACTTATTTTGTAAAAGAAAAAATAAACAATTTTGGAATGAAAATATTTTCTAAAACTATTATAATATGTACACCAAATAAAATCATCGTATATTCAAGGCTATTTTTGACATTACATGGTTGTAAAAACAAAATTAGAGGACTGTTTTTTAGTCTCATAAAGAACTTAGATTCCTGGGTCAGAAAGATCCCTTGGAGAAGGGAATGGCAACCCACTCCATTATTCTTGCCTGGAAAATTCCATGAACAGAGGAGCCTACAGTCCATGGGATCTTAAAGTGTCAGACACAACTGAGTGACTAACACTTTCACTTTTTCAAAGAACGTAGAGGGATAGTACTTAAAAATCAACCTCTTGTTTATTTCTTCCCATAATCTAGACATAATTTCTTATTTAAAGCCTTTTAAATCTAGGAAATCTGTTCCTAATTTATTTTATTCATGGTTTTATATATTTACATCATATTAACATAAGATGTATGCATTCTGTCTCATCTACATTACATTTGCACATTTCTCTCATATGATCTAAATAAGATGATGGTATCGTAAAATTCTACCACAGAAATAATAGTATATTTTATAAATATATAAATAGTAAATTTTATAAATTTATAGTATATAAATATACTATAAATAGTATATTTTATAAATTAAAATTGTAAAAACAATCAATAATCTGAAGGGCTAGCTTCAATTTTAGTGATCTGTGATATTTCTCTAAGGTCTCTTCAAGGTATGGGAGTAAAATTTCCAAAATAATGAATGCTGCTAAATTTGAAGTGCTTACAAGTTCAGAAAGTGATTGAATTACATAAAAAGTAATGAGTGATTCTCTGAAAAGCTGAGTTTGTAATGTTCAAGATTATAAAGTTCTTACTTCCTTTGCTCTATGTTAGCAAATTTTAAAGAATTTTTTTAATTCCATAGTTTAAAGTAATGGTAAGCATTTTTCTTTTTTTAAACTATGACAGTTTAAGAAATGCAGTTGCATACCATTTTGAAAGGAAATTTATAAATGGAAATAGACTCTCAGAAGTGAATTTGTTAACTTTTAAATAACTGAAAAAATAACAGCTATGCTTAGTTTATACAAGTCCATCAGATTATACAAGATTCCAGAATGCTCAGAGGTGCTTCACATATGTGAATGAACATGTGCTCAGTCATATCTGACTCTTTGCAACCCCATGGACTGTAGCCCACCAGCGAATTCTCCAGGGAAGAATACTGGAGCAGGTTGCCATTTCCAACTTCAAGGGATCTTCCCAACCCAGAGATTGAACCCACATCTCTTTTGTCTCATGCATTGGCAAGGAGATTCTTTACCACTGAGCCACCTAGGAAACACACTTCATATATAGAGAGGATATAAGATGTTATTATGTCAGGGGAAATGGTATCAAAATAGGCATGTGCCTTTACTGTATAAAATTTGAGCCACAAGAAGCTCTGTTCTAAGCCTTTTAAATAGAGTGTGTTAACTACATCTCAAACAATGGTTCTCTCTCTTTTTCCTGCTTAGAATTCTAACAAGCATCTTGTGAGATAGCTGTTATCTCCTACGTATAGATTATTATCTCCATTTATAAATTATCCACATTTCCTGGGGCCAGAGAGGTACAATGATTTTCCAGGATCGTTGTTTAGCTAGTGGTTGGATGAAATCTGAAATCATAATAGATTCATAAGTTCATAGACTCATTAAACAATAAAACTATAAATGACCAAGTTTCTAATTAAATTTCTTCATTTTTATGAGAAAAACTGAAATCTTGACAATTTAACTTAAAAGATAGACTAGTGTTAATGTCCATGTGTTTTATATATATATATATATATATATATATATATATATATATATATATATATATCACATTGTATGTAATACGCAACTTCTCAGTTTTGTAATTTTCAACATCTTTACTTAACTTGCCTAACTTTACTCTCTTAATTATTCTGTAAGATGGTTGTGAAAGCTATTTTTCAGTTTTATATACAATAGTAAGTGAAGCAAAGGAACAATGCATAAGTTAAATATGTCACTATAAGACAAAAAACTATTTAGTGAATTAAGGGCAAGAAAAAAAATCAAAACATATATTTTTAGATTTTAACCCAGTACTCCTGAGTAAAATTTTAAAATTTATGAATGTAAATGAATTTATGGACTTCACATATAAAATATGTGGGCATAAAATTATTTACCAGTAGAAGGAAATGGCAACCCACTCCAGTACTCTTGCCTGGAAAATCCCATGGATGGAGAAGCCTGGTAGGCTACAGTCCATGGGGTCGCAAGAGTCGGACACGACTGAGCGACTTCACTTCACTTCACTAGTATCATAAGCCTTGGCAAATAAATTAATTCTATTTGGTACCTTAATCTTCCATTTAGTTCTACAGAATTTAAGGATGGGAAAACTCTTATAACTAACTTGTCTAGTGTCTAATAGTCAGAGAATGTGCATTAGATTTATATGTGGGGGTATGGGAAGGTGCTTTTTAAAAGAACATTCCTATCCAAGCTTCATCCCCTTGCTCTACTTCCTACCATAATTACATCCTAGTTAAAAGTGCACGTGTAGGTGTACATCTTCACATAATGAGCAGACTGTTCTGAAAAATGAAGAGATTTGCCACACAATAGAATGCAAAACAGTCCTTCAGTTCTCTGTCCAACACGTTTCTTTTTATTGCTGTGCTTAGTCAGTCTTCTAGGACTCTTTTCAACCCAGTGGACTCCAGCCCACCAGGCTCCTCTGTCCATGGGGATTTCTCCAGGCAAGAATACTGGAGTGGGCTGCCATGCCCTTCTCCAGGGAATCTTCCCAACCTAGGGGTTGAACTCAGGACTCCCACATTGCAGGTGGATTCTTTACCAGCTGAGCTACCGGGGTAGCTCTTCTTTTTATTGGATACTGCCTTATGAGCTTCCTTTATATGTATGCTAAGTCACTTCAGTCATGTCCAACTCTTTGTGACCTCATGGATTTAAAGCTGCCAGGCACCTTTGTCCATAGGATTCCCCAGACAAGGATACTGGAGTGGGTTGCCATGTCCTTCTCCAGGGGATCTTCCTGACCTGGGGATTGAACCTGTATCTTTTAAGCATCTCCTGCATTGTCAGGTAGGTTCTTTACCACTAGCTCCACTTGGGAAGCATCATTTAGCCCTAATTTGTTTATGTAATAAAGCTACTTGAGAGGAGAGACCATTGTGCCTATGTCCAAATCCTGACCAGGCTCAAAATAATATTTCCTGAAGTAATTGTGTAAGGTGACACAGATACATGAGTGTAATAATACTGGTAAATGAGAATCTTAACATGCCATCTAAGGATTAACTATAAATTAAATGGGGGCATTGAAATTACATCATTGTCTAAAAAAGAAAAAAATATACACACATTAAATTATACTTAAGCACTCAAAATTAGCATTACATTTTCCTTTGAAGGTGATAACATATATTTTTATATGCAACAGAAGTACTATTGCACTGCAGTCCTTTCTGAACTTTAGACTATCCCAATATAAATATATACTTGTCCTTTTCTACTTGAAATATTAAAACTTTGTGAGTGTATTCTTAGAGATGTCATTTTAACCTATATTTTCAGTGTTAAAGTTCAGATAGCCTAACAATGCCCTCACATGTATTACCCATAGAATATAATTATTACATTGGACAATTTATTTGGGACATTGTTATTTTAAATAGTTTTGCATCTTAGAACAGCTAGGCATAAATTTCTCCACAGTTGCCAAAATTTAGGTCTTTTACCTGAATTGTTACACATTTTACCTGATTGTTACACATACCATCTGTCTTCAAGTCTATTACCTGCAATTATACATTCCAGAATTTTATTTAATGATTAAAATTGACTAATAGTCAGCCAAGGATCTCCATTTTAAAAGTGATCCTACTGTAATAACTCACTGTAGTCTATTGAAAGTTTAAATCACAAACTCACTTGATGTTTTTGTTTTCATGAGCTTGGTGAAGAGAAAAAAAAAAAAGACTGATAATTAAAATGCCTTTTTCTTGAGCTTGTTCACATCCCATTAGCCATTTGTTTATATGTTCACATCTGCTTAATAAAATTAACAGTTTTAACAGTTTTAAACAATGAAAATTGTTTCACTGATATTATTCTAATTTCTAAAATATCTATTTTAGTTTTCTACGGGGAATAGCTTTTTTTTGTTTGTTCACACTCTGAGGGTTATCTGATTAGAAAGAAATGTGAAGGAAAATGTTTTAAAATTTCAATTTGAATGCTTACATGCTTAGTCACTCATCATGTCTGACTCTTTGTGACCCTTTAGGCTGTAGCCTGCCAGGTTACACTGTCCCTAGGCTTTTTCAGGCAAGAATACTGGAGTGGGTTGCCATTTTCTTCTCCAGGTTATATTCCTGACCCCTGGATCAAACCTGGGTCTCCAGTGTTTCCTGAATTGCAGGTGGATTCTTTATCCATTGGTACCTGGGCTCATCAACTGAGTCAGTAAAAAATAAAATTTTAAGTTATATTTTATTATGAATGTTTTAATATAGAGAAGTAAAAATGAGTCTACTTCATTGTTATTCTATTAAAGCATAAAAAGATGCTGTTAAAAGACTTTAACTTCACAATGGAAGTGAGAAATCGATTTAAGGGACTAGATCTGATAGACAGAGTGCCTGATGAACTATGGTTGGAGGTTCGTGACATTGTATTGGAGACAGGAATCAAGACCATCCTCCAGAAAGAGAAAGGCAAAAAAGCAAAATGGCTGTCTGAGGAGGACTTACAAATAGCTGTGAAAAGAAGGGAAGAGAAAAGCAAAGGAGAAAAGGAAAGATATACCCATTTGAATGCAGAGTTCCAAAGAATAGCAAGGAGAGATTAAGAAAGCCTTCCTCATCAATCAATGCAAAGAAATAGAGGAAAACAACAGAATGGGAAAGACTAGAGATCTCTTAAAGAAAATTAGAGATATCAAGGGAATATTTCATGCAAGATGGGCTCAATAAAGGACAGAAATGGTAGGGACCTAACAGAAGCAGAAGATATAAAGAGGTGGCGAGAATACACAGAAGAACTGTATAAAAAAGATCTTCACGACCCAGATAATTACGATGGTGGGATCACTCACCTAGAGCCCAGACATCCTGGAATGTGAAGTCAAGTGGGTCTTAGGAAGCATCATTACAAACAGGGCTAGTGGAGGTGATGAAATACAAGTTAAGCTATTTCAAATCCTGAAAGATAACGCTGTGAAAGTGCTGCACTCAATATGCCAGCAAATTTGGAAAACTCAGGAGTGGCCACAGGACTGGAAAAGGCCAGTTTTCATTCCAGTCCCAAAGAATGGCAATGCCAAAGAATGCTCAGACTACTACACAATTGCATTCATCTCACACGCTAGTAAAGTAATGCTCAAAATTCTCTAAGCCAGGCTTCAGCAATACGTGAATCGTGAACTTCCAGATGTTCATGCTGGTTTTAGAAAAGGCAGAGGAACCAGAGATCAAATTGCCAACATCTGCTGGATCATGGAAAAAGTAAGAGAGTTCCAGAAAAACATCTGTTTCTGCTTTATTCACTATGCCAGAGCCTTTGACTGTGTGGATCACAATAAACTGTGGAAAATTCTTCAAGAGATGGGAATACCAGACTACCTGGCCTGCCTCTAGAGAAACCTGTATGCAGGTCAGGAAGCAACAGTTAGAACTGGACATGGAACGACAGACTGGTTCCAAATAGGAAAAGGAGTATGTCAAGGCTGTATATTGTCACCCTGCTTATTTAACTTATATGCAGAGTACTTCATGAGAAATGCTGGGCTGGAGGTAGCACAAGCTGGAATCACGATTTCCGGGAGAAATATCAATAACCTCAGATATGCAGATGACACCACCTTTATGGCAGAAAGTGAAGAAGAACTAAAGAGCCTATTGATGAAAGTGAAAGAGGAGAGTGAAAAAGTTTGCTTAAAGCTCAACATTCAGAAAACTAAGATCATGGCATCCGGTCCCATCACTTCATGGCAAATAGATGGGGAAACAGTGGCTGACTTTATTTTTCTGGGCTCCAGAATCACTGCAGATGGTGATTGCAGCCATGAAATTAAAAGATGCTTACTCCTTGGAAGGAAAGTTATGAGCACCCTAGACAGCATATTAAAAAGCAGAGACATTACTTTGCCAACAAAGGTCTGCCTAGTCAAGGCTATGGTTTTTCCAGTGGTCATGTATGGATGTGAGAGTTGGACTATAAAGAAAGCTGAGGGCCAAAGAATTGATGTTTTTGAACTGTGGTGTTGGAGAAGACTCTTGAGAGTCCCTTGGACTGCAAGGAGATCCAACCAGTCCATCCTAAAGATCAGTCGTGGGTGTTCATTGGAAGGACTGATGTTGAAGCTGAAACTCCAATACTTTGGCCACCTGATGCAAAGAGCTGACTCAGTTGAAAAGACACTGATGCTGGGGGAAAGATTGAAGGCAGGAGGAGAAGTGGAAGACAGAGGATGAGATGGCTGGATGGCATCACCCACTCGATGGATATGGGTTTGGGTGAACTCTGGGAGTTGGTGATGGACAGGGAGGCCCAGTGTGCTGGGGTTCATGAGCTCACAAAGGGTCGGACTCGACTGAGCAACTGCACTGAACTGGATTTGTAATTTTTAGTAATGGCTTTGTTTTTGATGTTTAAACTATATTTTTATACACAGATGGGCTTCCCAGGTGGCTCAGTGGTAAAGAATGGGTCTATGAATGCAGAAGATGCTGGAGGCATGGGCTCAGTGCCTGGGTTGGGAAGATCTTCTGGAGCAGGAAATGGCCAGCCACTCCAGTATTCTTCCCTGGAAAATTCCATGAACAGAGAAGTCTGGCGGGTTATAGTTCATAGGATCACAAAGAGTTAGACATGGCTGAGCATGCATGCACACTGAGGCTTATAAAGGAATGAATGATTTCTCTGAATCTGTTATTGAAGGTGTAATTTGAATTTCCCCCAAATATTGGTAATGAAATTATGCTGATCTATCTGTATGTTCTAATAATGAGCTCTGTGTGCTAAAAGCTGCATTTGTGAGATAACAAATCAAAATTAAGATAACAGGACGAATAAACACAACTGAATCTCTTGGATCTAAAACACAGTACCTTGAATTTATTGACTGTGTGCTCTAACTGAACCATGTAGAGTAGACAAAATATTTACTCAGTGTTCACATATATAGATAAACCCTGACTTAATGTTTTCTGGCTGATGTCTAAATCAAAATAACTAAACTGATTCAAATGTTTTTTGTAAACAAATTTGCATCCAGGCTGCTAATTTGTATGCCAACTTCTAGCTTAATAGTTTATAAACTGATGAAGATGACAAGCCCTCTTAAATGAAGTTTGCAATAGAAATGTTGACAGGCCCATTTTTGCCAGTATAAATTCATGTTCAGTACTCTTTTCATGGCCTAAAAAAGACTTTCATCTATGAATTCTACTAGTACTTGAGTGCCCTTTTATCTCTTAAATGTTTTTAAAGGAGGTCAAATAGAAACTCTTAAAATCAATTTTCTGGCAAAGTGCTAGGAAATCTTTAATATCTGTGTTAGTCTGGCAGTGTTCATTAATATATTAATAGATGAAAATCATAAATGACATTTTGCACTGGATCTTTAAATATTACCAATGTGTTAAGTCCTTAGGAATCAGTCATTTTTCAATATTTTGAAGCTCACTACTTTTCACCTGTCATTGCATAGTTTATTGCAATCTGCCCATCTTAGAAAGACTAATTATGTCATTCTTTCAAAAGCAAAATTCTCAAAGGCCTCAAAAGAAATTGGAAGATGTTAGACATATTAGGTTACACCTTTTATTTTTTCATATAAATATTTAGTTGTTTCTATCTTTTTTTATTGTTGTTAAGTCATTTGGTTTATTATACCTTTCATTAAAACAGTATTATTTTAAATCAAATATTATTATATTGACACAGTTTAAGTTAGAGTTGTAAAAGATACAGTGGTCAGTAGATTTTATTTCCACAGAAAGAACCAGGGACTTATATATCAGTTCTGAGACTTATCCTTCAGCCATCAATCATTTATGGAAAGCCTGTGTTTGTCATACCCTTGCCTTAGACAATATAAAGAGGAAAATCTAGTCACTACCCTAGAAGTAGACAGTTTTCATAGTGAAGGAGGATTTATGTGAACATAATACCAAAGAAAACTGTGAAATTGTTTAGTTCTTCTATGATTCTTTTATCATGAAATATCAACATAGCACCTTTGTTTGCCTCTTGATGAAGGTGAAATAACCTTTATTTACACATTCTATACATTGTCTTTATCCTATCACAGGTAAGTATTAATATCCTACAGATATTGTTTGAAACTGTCCAATAGGTATCATTTTGTAATCTAATGTAATGTAATTTTCCCTTGCAATTTTCAGAAAATGTTTATTAACTTCCATCTGTTCAGTGAACTTATATGAACTACTTTTTCCAGTATTAAGATTCTACATGAATTTTTGTAACAGTGTTTGCACATTTATAAAATAGTTTGTGATCAGAAAATAGTGCTTCTTATTCATTTTTCCATTGTTCCTGCTTCAGAACTCCTCATAGGCTTCCTACTACTTTTAAATTTCGATTTGTATCTCTGTCCCTTCATTTAGTGTTTGACATGAGTTAAGCCTTGAACTAACTTATCAAGGTCAACACATGCAAAAGGTAAAATAAATAACTAAATATAACTATAACAGATTCTGTCGTAGTTTTTTATGTCTTATTTTTGCATCTTTATTGGAGACTTATGTGTGTTGGGAAAACAGTGTTTCAGTAAGTAGATTATGTTTTGTTTTGCTTTGTTTTTTGATCTGTGATTTAAAGAGCAATAGAAGGATCAATGAATGGTTATACTGAAAAGCAGTCATTTGATGAAATTCTGACATTGGATCAATGACAATTTTGCTACATAGGAGTTAAGTAGAATGATGTATCTTTACAAGGTTAAGACATTCACCAAATTTATCTTGTATTTTATAATTTCCTCATTCCCCTTATGTTGAATTCTTTGATGACTCATATTATTTTAATATTAATATTTGCATCAACATCCTACTTCAAAATTGCCATCTTCCTTTCCCTTTCCACATTCTCACTTCTTTGTGATCTAATGATTTAATGTGTAAGAAACCAGATTTAATATTTATTAATACAGCAAATATTAATGTTGTTTTCTATTTCTAATTTTTAAAATATCAACAATTAATGTAAGACCAAAACTAAACATGTCTATTGTCTATGTAAATTCATTACACTCTGATTACTTTAGCAGAAAAAAAAAAGTAAATTTAAAAGCTTGAGATGATTATTGTTACCATCTTTCTGTGCGAGACAGCAAAAGAGACACAGCTGTATAGAACAGTCTTTTGGACTCTGTGGGAGAGGGTGAGGTTGGGATGATTTGGGAGAATGGCATTGAAACATGTATAATATCATATGTGAAATGAATCGCATGTCCAGGTTCAATGCATGATACAGGATGATTGGGTCTGGTGCACTGGGATGATCCAGAGGGATGGTATGGGGAGGGAGATGGGAAGGGGGTTCAGGATGGGGAACACGTGTACAGCTGTGGCGGATTCATGTTGATATATGGCAAAACCAATACAATATTGTAAAGTAATTAGCCTCTAATTAAAATAAATAAATTTATATTTAAAAAACAAGCTTGAGATGAAAAGGCTTTGGGTAATATAAATTGTTTTACTTAACTTGATGCAATTAAAGGAAGGATTCCTACGTACACTACAATAAATTTCCAACACTCTCCACAATACACTCTCCATTTAGCTTCATGTACTGAAATTCCAAGCTAATACATGGGAGATAATTTGCAGGATGTGCTGACTTGGTTCCATCAACCCTATCTAAGATATCTAAGATCCTCCCTTTCTTTAACTTCACAAAGAAAGGTGTGGTCCCTTTATATTTCTCAAAACTATATTTTACAAACATACAAATCTGCATTGCCTTTCCATTCATTTGGTTTTTCCTTCTTAAGTTCCAGTCTGTTTCTTTCAAGCAATTATTGGCAATTCACATACTATATAATGTCCCATCACTTTATGGCAAATAGATGGGGAAACAGTGACAGACTTTTTTTTGGGGGGGAGGGGCTCCAAAATCACTGCAGATGGTGACTGCAGCCATGAAATTAAAAGATGCTTTATCCTTGGAAGAAAAGTTATGACCAACTTAGACAGTATAGTAAAAAGCAGAGATAATTTGCCAAAAAAGGTCTGTCTAGTCAAAGCTATGGTTTTTTCCATAGTCACGTGTGGATGTGAGAGTTCGGCTATAAAGAAAGCTGAGTGCTGAAGAATTGATGCTTTTGAACTGTAGTATTGGAGAAGACTCTTGAGAGTCCCTTGGACTGCAAGGAGATCCAATCAGTCCACCCTAAAGGAAATCAGTCCTGAATATTCATTGGAAGGACTGATGCTGAAGCTGAAACTCCAATACTTTGGCCACCTGATGCAAAGAGCTGACTCATTTAAAAAGATCCTGATGTTGGGAAAGATTGAAGGCTGGAGGAGAAGGGGACCACAGAATGTGAGGTGGTTGCATGGCATCACCGACTCAATGGACATGAGTTTGAGTAAATTCTGGGAGTTGGTGATGGACAGGGAGGCCTGGCATGCTGCAGTCCATGGGGTCACAAAGAGTCAGACACAACTGAGAGACTGAACTGAACTGATACTGTATAATGATATGGTCCTGTAACATAGACTTTGCTTAAAATGCAGTGGTGAAGCTCTCAAGCTGGCTTGTTTATACAAAAGAGAATCTCAGAGAAGCCACCTGTAAGATGTACAGCTAGACTTCATGAAAACCATTAAAATGGATATAATTAGACTGGCACAGGGTTTCCAACAAGTGATCTTTGCCTACGTAACAAGTTCTGAGAAGGGTGTTTTGATAAAAGAACAGCTCTTACATACATTTCAGTATTTTTTAAACCCCAAATGCAGTCAGTAAAATTTTGTTGATACTGAATAAACAGAAATAAAATATGAAGTATACGCATCAAATCCCTTATAACTCTACACTGGAAGTGAGAAATAGATTTAAGGGACTAGATCTGATAGACAGAGTGCCTGATGAACTATGGGCAGAGGTTCATGACATTGTACAGGAGACAGGAATCAAGACCATCCCCAAGAAAAAGATGTGAAAAAGCAAAATGGCTGTCTGAGGCGGTCTTACAAATAGCTGTGAAAAGAAGAGAAGTGAAAAGCAAAGGAGAAAAGGAAAGACATATCCATTTGAACGCAGAGTTCCAAAGAATAGCAAGGACAGATAAAAAGCCTTCCTCAGCAATCAATGCAAAGAAATCGAGGAAAATAATAGAATGGGAAAGACTAGAGATCTCTTCAAGAAAATTAGAGATACCAAGGGAATATTTCATGCAAAGATGGGCACAATAAAGGACAGAAATGGTATGGACTTAACAGTAGCAGAAGATATTAAGAAGACGTGGCAAGAATACAAAGAAGAACTGTATAAAAAAGATCTTCACAACCCAGATAATCACGATGGTGTGTTCACTCACCTAGAGCCAGACATCCTGTAATGTGAAGTCAAGTGGGCCTTAGGAAGCATCACCACAAACAAAGCTAGTGGAGGTGATGGAATTCCAGTTGAACTATTTCAAATCCTGAAAGATGATGCTGTGAAAGTGCTGCACTCAATATACCAGCAAATTTGGAAAACTCAGGAGTGGCCACAGGACTGGAAAAGGTCAGTTTTCATTCCAATCCCAAAGAATGGCAATGCCAAAGAATGCCCAGACTACTGCACAATTGCATTCATCTCACACACTAGTAAAGTAATGCTCAAAATTCTCCAAGCCAGGCTTCAGCAATACGTGAACCGTGAACTTCCAGATGTTCATGCTGGTTTTAGAAAAGGCAGAGGAACCAGAGATCAAATTGCCAACATCTGCTGGATCATGGAAAAAGCAAGAGAATTACAGAAAAACATCTATTTATGCTTTATTCACTATGCCAAAGCCTTTGACTTTGTGGATCACAATAAACTGTGGAAAATTCTGAAAGAGATGGGAATATCAGACCACCTGACCTGCCTCTTGAGAAATCTGTAAGCAGGTCAGGAAGCAACAGTTAGAACTGGACATGGAATGACAGACTGGTTCCAAATAGGAAAAGGAGTATGTCAAGGCTGTATATTGTCACCCTGCTTATTTAACTTATATGCAGAGCACATCATGAGAAATGCTGGGCTGGAGGTAGCACAAGCTGGAATCACGATTGCCAGGAGAAATATCAATAACCTCAGATATGCAGATGACACCACCCTTAGGGCAGAAAATGAAGAAGAACTAAAGAGCCTATTGATGAAAGTGAAAGAAGAGAGTGAAAAATTTTGCTTAAAGCTCAACCTTCAGAAAACTAAGATCATGGCATCCGGTCCCATCACTTCATGGCAAATAAATAGATGGGGAAACAGTGGAAACAGTGGCTGACTTTATTTTTCTGGGCTCCAAAATCACTGCAGATGGTGATTGCAGCCATGAAATTAAAAGATGCTTACTCCTTGGAAGGAAAGTTATGAGCACCCTAGACAGCATATTAAAAAGCAGAGACATTACTTTGCCAACAAAGGTCTGTCTAGTCAAGGCTATGGTTTTTCCAGTGGTCATGTATGGATGTGAGTTTTGGACTGTGAAGAAAGCTGAGGGCCAAAGAATTGATGCTTTTGAACTGTGGTGTTGGAGAAGACTCTTGAGAGTCCCTTGGACTCCAAGGAAATCCAAACAGTCCATCCTAAAGGAGATCAGTCCTGGGTCTTCTTTGGAAAGACTGATGTTGAAGCTGAAACTCCAATTCTTTGGCCACCTGATGCAAAAAGCTGACTCATTGGAAAAGACGCTGATGCTGGGAAAGATTGAGGGCAGGAGGAGAAGGGGACAACAGAGGATGAGAAGGTTGTATGTCATCACCGACCCAATGGACATAGGTTTTGATGTACTCTGGGAGTTGGTGATGGATAGGGAGGCCTGGTGTGCTGTGGTTCATGGGGTCGCAAAGAGTCGAACATGTCTGAGAGACTGAACTGGACTGATTTGATACGTATTTTTTATGAATTATATATTTCAGTACACATTTAAGCACAAATCTCACAATTTAAGCTTCCCTGATGTCTCAGTGGTAAAGAATCCTACTGCCAATGCAGGAGACACAGGTTTGTTCCCTGAGTCTGGAAGATCCTCTGGAGAAAGAAATGGCGCTCCACTCCAGTATTCTTGCCTGGGAAATCCATGGACAGAAGAATCTGTCAGATTACTGTCCATAGGGTCACAAAAGAGTCAGATACGATATAGAGACTAAACAACAAACAGTAATTCACAATTTATGAATTCTGCCTCCTATATCATTATTTCTATTCTTATGATAGCTTTTTTTTTCTCTAAGTACATGTAAAAACACTGAAGTGTTTTTACAGTCAGATACGTTATTACTTCTGATTCTCCATTTCTTTTCTCATCGTTAGGACAGAAAAATAAACATTTTCATTGTCCACACTTATGAACTGTGACTGTCTCTCATGCAAGCACCTCAACCTTGAGTGATAGATTTAGCTCCTTTTTAGATCTGAGGTAGCAACTTAGAAAGAAAAGTAGCTAGCAAGTGGAGAAAATTGCATTCAAACCAGGCATGCCCAACTCAAAACCCTTGCTCTTTTCATCTACCAAACAGAACTGCATCAACTCTTAGGGGAAAAGGAATCCAAAGATTCAGATAAATTTTGAATTATTTCCAGGGTTTAACGTTTCTTTTCTGGAGTATTTCTGAATGTACAGCAATTTATTTTAAATGGTGCATAATGAAAGAAAGGCAATAGAAACAGAGAAAGCCAAGGGTAACAATTCAGAAAGTCCAGACCCCATATTGCCAGAATCCTTTATTAAGTTATAGTTTGCTGCTAGAATGAAGAAATAAAAGTATGTATGTAAATATGTATATGGGGCTTCCTAGGTGGCACTAGTGCTAAAGACACCACGTGTCAATGCAGAGGATGTAAGAGACGTGGGTTTGATCCCTGGGCCAGGAAGAACACCTGGAGAAGGAACGGCAACCCATTCCAGTATTCTCTCCTGGAGAATCCCATGGATAGAGGAACCAGCTATGGTCCATGGGGTCACAAAGAGTTGGACATGACTGAAGCGACTTGGCATATATGTACGGGAAGTCCTTAGGTGCTATGACATTATAGTTAGGAATTACGTTTAGTATACCTGAAGCAGTACTTTTTTCTTTCTACAAATTAAAATAGTGTATGTATAAGGTATCATTTCTTATTTACTTGTATTCTTTATTTTTAATTGCCCAGACTTCATGGAAAACTGTGAATTTATTTTTTTAGAAGTGCAAAAATATGAAATATATTTCGTTAACTAATGACTCTTATTCTGTAAAAAGGAAAATGTCAAAAATCTTAAATCACCCAGCATGGGATCTCCATGCCTTAGTAAGTACTTTCTAAACAGAGTAGGCACTCAATAAATATTTGCAGGCTTGAATTGGATTATAGTTAATTGAATTCATTCATTTAATTTAGGTCCAATCTATACTGAGAAAAATCAATCTATATTGCCCTAATCTTACAGCTGCTATCCATGTCACATGACTCTAACTCCATTGATGATGGCTGCTGATATCCATTTGAAATGTTTTGTAGAATACAAAATAATTTATAAGAATTCTGTATATTTAGTTTATAAAAGTATGAATCACCTTTGTTCCTTTCACTTTTGAACATATAAGCCAGTTGCTTTTACTCAAATGGTTTGTACTAAAGTCCCTTATCTCAAACTCTCATTGCTTCCATTTGCATTACAGTAAGAACCCAAAGAATTATTGAGCCCTGATAAATTACCATTGCTATCAAAAATGGCAATGTTCATTGTGAGGCCCCTTTAGCACATATTTTCAAATAATACTCAATACATCAGAGAGCAAATTAATTTAGAAATATTATAATTATTCTCAGTCTCTAAACTGATAGGATCAAACATGAATTCTAATCCCAGCTAAAAACTGCCAAAATGACCTTAAGCACCATCTTGCCTTTAGGTGCAGTTTACTCATCTTTTATATTCTGTGTAATTTTAACCTTATCAAAAAAGCATATGCATCAGTATCAGAAAGCACTTTATACATTGCCACTAATAATGACTACTGCAACACTAACTGCTATATTATTTATTTGAAAATAATCTAAACACATTATTTCAATTTACCCAAAAACATTAAGATAAATAAAAGATGACACATCGCTCAAACATTTAATGTCAGGTTTTACATCTTCTTTTGTATTAGTTAGGATAACATGGTATTCAAGATTAGCCTTGAGGTAGATTCTCTTTTCTGTCATCAGGCTCCTTGATAAAGTGAGTAATCCCACCCTAACCCCAAATAATTAGTTTTGTAAATCAACTTTAGCTACATATTGCTGCTAAGTCACTTCGGTCGTGTCCGACTCTGTGCGACCCCATAGATGGCAGCCCACCAGGCTCCCCCGTCCCTGGGATTCTCAAGGAAAGAACACTGGAGTGGGTTGCCATTTCCTTTTCCAATGCAAGAAAGTGAAAAGTGAAAGTGAAGTCGCTCAGACATGCCTGACTCTTTGCGACCCCATGAACTGCAGCCCACCAGCTTCCTCCATCCATGGGATTTTCCAGGCAAGAGTACTGGAGTGGGGTGCCATCACCTTCTCCAAGCTATATATTGGAATTGGTTAAATGTATACTCTTTGCAATGAAAAAATTAAAATATGGTCTTTATACCTTTTTAAAGTTTTAATTAAAGAATAAATATTAAACTTTATTATTTTATTGGATTATATTTCTAATTACATATATATATATTCTATTCTTCTCTGTTAAAGTGTTGAAATGTATTAATTATTTCCCCTGAGTAGTGGCCAGCCTTGCAACCTTGGGATAAACCCTGGTTAACCCTAGTTGGCACATTCTTTCACACATGATTATGTTTTATTTGCCAATGTTTGGTTCATTTTGTCTCTGGATTCATTAATAAACATTTTTTCTTGTTCTTAGAAATTTACAGTATGAAAATCTTATTTCTTTAAATTATTTCCTAATACTCTCTTTTTTTCTTTCTAATCATATTTTGCTCAGTTTTGGCACCTGATAAAACTGTTCATGGGCTTCCTTGGTGGCTCAGACAGTAAAGAATCTGCCTGCAATGCGGGAGATCTGGGTTTGATCCCTGGGTTGAGAAGATCCCCTGGAGAAGGGGATGGCAAACCACTCCAGTATTCTGGCCTGGAGAATTCCATGGACAGCATAGTCCATGAGGTCGCAAAGAGTCAGACATGACTGAGGGACTTTCACTTTCATTTTAATACTGTTTGTATTTATTTATATAATATATAATATAATTAATATTATATTCATGCTTCCAATTATATTATTTTTTTAGTTTTACTACTTCCATGTTTGTTCTTCTGTCTTCTGAACTTAGGAAGAGACATTTCACTGTTTCTTTTTTTCTTTCTTTATGTCTTGCTATGGCATGTAAAAGACTCTGATGCTGGGAGGGATTGGGGCAGGAGGAGAAGGGGACGACAGAGGATGAGATGGCTGGATGGCATCACTGACTCAATGGACATGAGTATGAGTGAACTCCGGGAGTTGGTGATGGACAGGGAGGCCTGGCGTGCTGCGATTCATGGGGTCGCAAAGAGTCAGGCACGACTGAATGACTGAACTGAACTGAACTGAACTGATGGCATGTAAAACATTTATTCCAAATATTCCTTTCAGAACATATTAATCTCAGATGTCAAATATTATTTTTATATTTTAATTTTTGATTTGGAGTCTCCTTTCTTGTTTAGCCAATACATATGAGAATTTGTTTTATTTTACAACTATATACTTCAGTTATTTGTAGTTTAAAAGTATATTGATTGATATATGATGCATAATAAGGCTTTTCAACTATTATGTATATCTATATCATAGAGTATGTAAACAAATTTTTAAGTTATGTAAATCTGAGATCAATTTTAATAGAGTCTAATTTTTGTGCAATTCTTCTTTAGGATGTCATCATTAATTATTCTACCTTCACAATATATTTTTTGAGATCTTCAATTTTTACTCTATTTTAATTGCTATTTTTAAATTAGTTTTTAAAATGTTTCCTTAGGATATAGTCTGAATTATGAATATGTAAATCATAAGTTTCATGGACTTTTTGGACATGTTCACTTTAGTAAGCATTTGTTGAGCTCCGCTTTTCTAAGTCTGCTGCTGCTGCTAAGTCTCTTCAGTCGTGTCCGACTCTGTGCGACCCCATAGACAGCAGCCCAACAGGTTCCCCCGTCCCTGGGATTCTCCAGGCAAGAACACTGGAGTGGGTTGCCATTTCCTTCTCCAATGCATGAAAGTGAAGAGTGAAAGTGAAGTCGCTCAGTCGTGTCCGACTCTGAGGGACCCCATGGACTGCAGCCTAACAGGCTCCTCCATCCATGGGATTTTCCAGGCAAAAGTACTGGAGTGGGGTGCCATTGCCTTCTCCAAGTCTACTAAAGTCTAAGTCTAGAATGGGGGACTTGAAAGGTCAGAAAGTGTTGAATAATGGTCTTTATGCCAAAAAAGAATTCATGATTCATTCTAATGGCAATGAAATGCTTGTGAATAAATAATTATAAGAAACACTAATAAATAGTATTATAAGAGGAGAACAAAGGACTATAGGAGTTAAGAGGGCAGATTGATGAACCAACTTGAGAGAGCAGTTTCATGGCAGAATGATGATTTAAGCCATGCACTGGTGTTTTGAAAGCTAGAGACATGAGAAAAAATGGCACTCCATCACCCAAGGACTTTAATATGGACCATCGTTTTATCTTACGTTTCCTAAATCTGCCCCATTACCAAGTGCAACTTTGTATACAGAGCAGCCCCCTCAATGAATCACCAAATCATGTTCCTATAACTACGACTTTGGCCTCCATGAAGTAAATTTTAAAACGTATTGCTTTGGCTTCATGACAAGACTTTATGCTGCTTTTTTTTTTTTTCTTTTGGTGATTTTACATGTATAATAGATTTTAGATCATTGTTTACTTTTTAATATGGGGAAGTTCTATTTTACTCCTGTAACCAACCCAATCTGTATCAAGATGATTCCAATACCTAGCACACAGAGTAGCTATGGTATTAATGTCATTTTCTATAATTTTCCAATCAGTTATTTCTGGCTAAATTTCTCCAAGCAAGGTTGCCCTCTGTTGGAGCATTCCAAATACATGAATCGTGAAATTCTAGCTAAAATTAATGCCATTTTTGTTTGACCTGTGATGCAGTTCTGCCTTTTGTTTAACTTCTGGATATTGCTATTGAAACACATCTGAATCTGACAGGAACCTGTTGAGGCTGACCATAGGCTTCAGAGGAAAGTGCGTCTATATATTATCATAGATTCCTTGGTGGTTTAGAAGTGTGGGGAGCCTGTGAAGGAACCAGACATTTTGAACAGAATAGAGTTTAATCTGTCTATACTTGAGTATAACAGAGAGAATATAGAATTCTTCATCTATCATTTGCTTGTCATTATGTTTCTTGTGTGTGTGTGCATATTTATTTTTGCTTTCTCATGCTCTTTATGCTATTCCTGGAGTGGATTTTAAATACTTTTGTTTTAAACAAAACAAGCCCATTCCCTCATTTAAAAAATAGCCCCAACATCCTCACCTTGTTGAAACACTATCTTTTCTCTTCAGATGTTCTCTAGTTAAAATTAAACTCTCCACCACTCTAAAATTTCATTTGTATCAAAATTACAGTTCTTACCACAATCTGCCTTATATTCAATAATTTACACATTTTAAATTTTCTTCATGTTACAGAGAAATATAAAAGGTCAATGGCTGTGTACTTAGCAATCTTATATTTTCAAGGAATCTTGCACAAGCCTCTAGAGGAAGAAATGATTAGTGTAGGTTGCTTTAAATCATACTGAAAAACAACAAAACATTAACTGACCTGCCATTTTCAGACACTCTAAACATTATTTTACATGTTTTTTATTTTATTAATTAAATAATTGATGCATTAATAGTTATCTTTTTTATCTTTGTTATAATAGGCTTTTCTTTCTCACATGATGTTCTCTAATTTGTTATTTGAATTAATTTGTGCTAATTAGCCTGTACTTTGCTAATGTTTTAATTTTCTTTTGCTTGTCTTTCTTAAGTTTCAGAATGTCTCTTAAAGCATTACTTATACTTCTGAAAATTTATGGACACATCGTTTCAGGTATCTTCTATCAAAGAGAAAAACTGACAAAGCCTATAGCATACAGTTCTATTTATTACTCATAGGTATTTCCACTTCTACAGTGTGTTTTATCTTAACTCATTCATTAACTCTTACCTTCATAAGTAAGAAATAATGATAGTGTTCAAGATATATTTGAAGTTTGCTTTAAAAAAATCCCATGTGCCTTTATGTAACTTCCTACTATCTCTATTAAAATTAGCTTTCTGATCATAAAAAAGACATTTTTGAAACCATGATTTCTTCACAGCTTTTACTTTCTCCTGTGTCTCCATTTCATTGTATTTAAATTGTGGGAGTTACAGCAGATACTTTTTCTAAAAATGTGCATTTTGCAAGCTACCTGTCTGTATTATTGCTTGACTCATCGAAATTATTCCTTTCTCTTTTGTTGCAAGTTTGCAAGTTTTACTTTGCAAATTATTTTCCTCAATTTTAAACATTTAAGCGTATTTGTATATTTCTAGTTTCATTTTTTACTGAGCATGAGATTTTTGGAGGAATGAAAGTGGTGTGACATGCTTTGCTCTGAGAGGCACCACTACCTGTTCAGTTCAGTTCAATTGCTCAGTGGTGTTCAACTCTTTGCAACCCCAAGGACTGCAGCATGACAGGCCTCCATGTCCATTACCAACTCCTGGAGTTTACTCAAATTCATGTCCATTGAGTCGGTGAGGCCATCCAGCCATCTCATCCTCTGTCGTCCCCTTCCCCTCCTGCCTTCAATCTTTCCCAGCATCAGGGTCTTTTCAAAGAAGTCAACTCTCCGCGTCAGGTGGCCAAAGTATTGGAGTTTCAGCTTCAGCATCAGTCCTTCCAATGAATATTCAGGACTGATTTCCTGTAAGATGGACTGGTTGGATCTCCTTGCAATCCAAAGGACTCTCAAGAGTCTTCTCTAACACCACTGTTCAAAAGCATCAGTTCTTCGGTGCTCAGCTTTCTTTATAGTCTAACTCATATATCCATACATGATTACTGGAAAAACCATAGCCTTGACTAGATGGACCTTTGTTGGCAAAGTAATGTCTCTGCTTTTTAATATGGTGTCTAGGTTGGTCATAACTTTCCTTCCAAGAAGTAAATGTCTTTTAATTTTATGGCTGCAGTCACCAATTGCAGTGATTTTGGAGTCCCCAAAAATAAAGTCTGCCACTGTTTCCCCAATTATTTGCCATGAATTGATGGGACCAGATACCATGATCTTACTTTTCTTAAAGTTGAGCTTTAAGCCAACTTTTTCACTCTCCTCTTTCACTTTCATCAAGAGGCTCTTTAGTTCTTCTCCACTTTCTGCCATAAGAGTGGTGTCTTCTGCATATCTAAGGTTATTGATATTTCTCCCGGCATTCTTGCTTTCAGCTTCTGCTTCCTCCAGCCCAGCGTTTCTCATGATGTACTCTGCATATAAGTTGAATAAGCAGGATGACAATATACAGACTTGACATACTCTTTTCCCAATTTGGAACCAGTCTGTTGTTCCATGTCTAGTTCCAACTGTTTATTCCTGACCTGCATACAGATTTCTAAAGAGGCAGGCCAGGTGGTCTGGTCTTCCCATCTCTTGAAGAATTTTCCACTGTTTATTGTGATCCACACAGTCACAGGCTTTGGCATAGTCAATTAGATCAGATCAGATCAGATCAGTCGCTCAGTCATGTCCAACTCTTTGCGACCCCATGAATCAAAGCACGCCAGGCCTCCCTGTCCATCACCAACTCCCAGAGTTCACTGAGACTCACATCCATCGAGTCAGTGATGCCATCCAGCCATCTCATCCTCTGTCGTCCCCTTCTCCTCCTGCCCCCATCCCTCCCAGCATCAGAGTCTTTTCCAATGAGTCAACTCTTCACATGAGGTGGCCAAAGTACTGGAGTTTCAGCTTTAGCATCATTCCTTCCAAAGAAATCCCAGGGCTGATCTCCTTCAGAATGGACTGGTTGGCTCTCCTTGCAGTCCAAGGGACTCTCAAGAGTCTTCTTCAACACCACAGTTCAAAAGCATCAATTCTTCAGCGCTCAGCCTTCTTCACAGTCCAACTCTCACATCCATACATGACCACAGGAAAAACCATAGCCTTGACTAGAGGAACCTTTGTTGGCAAAGTAATGTCTCTGCTTTTGAATATGCTGTCTAGGTTGGTCATAACTTTCCTTCCAAGGAGTAAGCGTCTTTTAATTTCATGGCTGAAGTCACCATCTGTAGTAATTTTGGAGTGCAGAAAAGTAAAGTCTGACACCATAAATATTTTTCTGGAACTCTCTTGTTTTTTTGATGATCTATCAGATATTGGCAATTTGATATCTGGTTCCTCTGCCTTTTCTAAAACCAGCTTGAACATCTGGTACTTCACAGTTCACATATTGTTGAAGCCTGGTTAAAGAATTTTGAGCATTACTTTACTAGCATGTGAGATGAGTGCAATTGTGTGGTAGTTTGAGCATTCTTTGGCATTGCCTTTTTTTGAGGTTGGAATGAAAACTGACCTTTTCCAGTCCTGTGGTCACTGCTGAGTTTTCCAAATGTGGTGGCACATTGAGTGCAGCACTTTCACAGCATCATCTTTTAGGATTTGAAATAGCTCAACTGGAATTCCATCACCTTCAATCACTTTGTAGTGATGCTTCCTAAGGCCCACTTGACTTCACATTCCAGGATATCTGGCTCTAGGTGAGTGATCACACCATCATGATTATATGGGTTGTTAAGGTCTTTTTTGTACAGTTCTTTTGTGTATTCTTGCCACCTCTTCTTAATATCTTCTGCTTCTGTTAGGTCCATACCATTTCTGTCCTTTACTGAGCCCATCTTTGTAAATGTTCCTTTGGTATCTCTAATTTTCTTGAGGCAATCTCTACTCTTTCCTATTCTACTGTTTTCCTCAATTTTTTTTTGCACAGATCACTGAAGAAGGCTTTCTTATCTCACCTTGCTGTTCTTTGGAACTCTGCATTCAGATGCTTATATCTTTCTTTTCTCCTTTGCTTTTCACTTCTCTTCTTTTCACAGCTATTTGTAAGGCCTCCTCAGGCAGCCATTTTGCTTTTTCACATTTCTTTTTCTTGGGGATGGTCTTGATCCCTATCTCCTGTACAATGTAATGAATCTCCATCCATAGTTCATCAGGCACTCTGTCTATCCGATCTAGTCCCTTAAATCTATTTCTCACTTTCACTGTATAATCAGAAAGGATTTGATTTAGGTCATACCTGAATGGTATGGTGGTTTTCCCTACGTTCATCAATTTAAGTCTGAATTTGGCAATAAGGAGTTCATTACCTGAGCCACACTCAGGTCCTGGTCTTGTTTTTGCTGACTGTATAGAGTTTCTCCATCTTTGGCTGCAAAGAATATAATCAATCTGATTTCAGTATTGACCATCTGGTGATGTCCATGTGTAGAGTCTTCTCTTGTGTTGTTGGAAGAGGGTGTTTGCTATGACCACTGAGTCCTCTTGGCATAACTCTATTAGCCTTTGCCCTGCTTCTTTCTGTCCTGCCTTTGCCAGGTGTTTCTTGACTTCCTACTTTTGCATCCCAGTACCCTATAATGAAAAGGACATCTTTTTTGGGTGTTAGTTCTAAATGGTCTTGTAGGTCTTCATGGAACCGTTCATCTTCAGCTTCTTCAGCGTAACTGGTTGGGGCATAGACTTGGATTACTGTGACATTGAATGGTTTGCCTTGGAAATGAACAAAGATCATTCTGTTGTTTTTGAGATTGCATCCAAGTACTGCATTTTGGACTCTTTTGTTGACTATGATGGCTACTCCATTTCTTCTAAGGGATTTTTGCCCACAGTAGTAGATATAATGGTCATCTGAGTTAAATTCACCCATCCCAGTCCATTTTAGTTTATTTTCATTATGTCCACCATAGTTTGGCCCCAGGTAAATAGCAGGAAGGGAACAGAGCTCCACCCGTCAACAGAGAATTGGCTTAAAGATTTACTGAATAAGGCCTCGCCCATCAGAATAAGACCCAGTTTCCCCCTCAGTCAGAATCCCATCTGGAAGCTTCCATAGGCCTCTTATCCATCTCCATCAGAGGGCAGACAGACTGAAAACTACACTCACAGAAAACTAGCCAATCTAATCACATGGACCACAGCAGTGTCTAACTCAGTGAAGCTATGAGCCATGCCATGTAGTGTCACCCAAGATAAACATGTCATGATAGAGAATTCTGACAAAATGTGGTCCACTGGAGAAGGGAATGGCAAACCACTTCAGTATTCTTGCCTTGGGAACCCCATGAACAGTATGAAAAGGCAAAAAGATAGGAAAATGAAAAAGGAACTCCCCAAGTCAGTAGGTGCCCAATATGCCACTGGAGATCAATGGAGAAATAATTCCAGAAAGAATGAAGAGACAGAGCCAAAGCAAAAAACCACCCAGTCATGGATGTGACTGGGGATGGAAGCAAGGTCTGATGCTGTAAAGAGCAATATTGCATAGGAACCTGGAATGTTAGTCCGTGAATCAAGACAAATAGAAAGTAGTCAAACAGGAGATGGCAAGAGTGAACATTGACATTTTAGGAATCAGCGAACTATAATGGACTGGAATGGGTGAAGTTAACTCAGATGACCATTACCTGTTTCCTGCTGTAATACCTGCCGGAAGTTGCTTTACTATTATTTCTTTTATTTTTGTATCTAGACAACCAGACATATAATAATAATAAAAGATGTTTATTATCTTCATATTATTATAATAATAAAAGGTGTTTTTATGGTAGCATGTTGATGTTATAATTCTAAAGGGCAATAATTTTTAAAAATTCATAGCTTTCTTGACAGATGTACAGTAAGCATTAATTTTGCCCTTTTGATATTTTATGCCAGTTTGTGACTCTTGGGCTTTCTCCTGGATTTAAAGAATAATAAAAATGAAATCAACATATTGTTGTCATATCTTTTTTAACCTGACTCATTTTGCTATGAGAAAATATCTCTACTAAAAATAATAGGATTACAACCAAGTGGATTATTTAAAATAGACCATCACACAGTTGAAAAGTGCTTATGTAATCAGTTAGGGGGTTTGCCCTTGACTTGTGCTGTTTTCACTTACTTCTTGGTTAAGTGAAAGGAAGCAGAAAGTGATTGAAATGGTACATTCCAGAAAATTTATTTTAATCTTGTTGCATCAAAAGCACAGGGAATGTTAAGATTCTAAAACCAGTTTTCAGTGCTTAGGCAGATGTAACAGGTGAGTGATTATATTTAAGGTTGACATAGTTTATAGAAACGGAATTATAATAGTTTTCCACAGCATGAATGAATCTGACATTTTGTTTTAAAGATGAAATAATTTCCAATGCCAAGTTTTCGACTTTAAAAATTTAATAGATTGCAAAGCAGTTTTACCTAGTGAAAACTGCTGTTACATTGTAATGTTATTCGTAAACAAAGTAAAACATCTGTAAAAAATATGACATTTGGGTAGCAAAATTCTTTACTCTGACAATAACAACAGAATCTAAAAGAGAATATTGTTAAATAGTAAGTTTTGCATTGGATTTTTTTTCCTTTCTTTAAAAGCGGTCGTCACTTTTACTCATCCACTGAAAATTAATTGCAGTAAGATTTATTTGGATCATGAAAAGTCAGATAGTCTGATGATTTAATTTATGTATCACTTATTGTTTCAATATAGCAAAAACTATAGTAAGAGGAAAATTACATTATTTTACATAGTCCACATATTTATGTATGCATTTGTTTTTTTCATACTGTGAAATATGATAGAAAATTACACCTGCTATTCAAGGATGCATGTAAATATTAGGGAATGTAAAGAATCTATAGCAGGTATCAGTTAATATAAACATTAATAAAGCAGTTAATATAAATATTAATAATTCACTTATACTTTGCTTTCATATTGAAAACTATTTTGATTCTTTAATGCCAAATAATATTCAAACTACCAAAGTAATGCTGAAAATTTTCCAAGCCAGACTTCAACAGTACATGAGGCGTGAACTTCCAGATGTTCAAGTTGGGTTTAGAAAAGGCAGAGGAACGAGAGTTCAAATTGCCAACATTCATTGTATCACAGAAAAAGCAATAGAGTTCTAGAAAAATATCTATGTCTACTTTATCAACTATGCCAAAACCTTTGACTGTGTGGATCATAACAAACTGTGAGAAATACTTAAAGAGATGGGAATACCATGCCACCTGACCTGCCTCCTGGGAAATCAGTATGTATATCAAGAAACGACAGTTAGAACTGGACATGGAACAATAGACTGGTTCCAAATCGGGAAAGGAGTATGTCAAGGCTGTATACTGTCACCTTGCTTATTTAACTTATATGCAGGGTACATCATGTGAAATGCCTGGCTGGATGAAGCACAAGCTGGAATCAATATTGCTGGGAGAAATATCAATACCTCAGATATGCAGGTGATACCACACTTATGGTAGAAAGCAAAGAACTAAAGAGCCTCTTGAAGAAAGTGAAAGAGGAGAGTGAAAAATTTGGCTTAAAACTCAACATTCAGAAAACTAAGATCATGGCATCTGGTGACTGATGTTTACAGATGTTTATAGATGTTTATAGAATCTTAACATTCCCTGTTTTGGAGAAGGCAATGGCAACCCTCCAGTACTCTGCCTGGAAAATCCCATGAGAGGAGGAGCCTGGTAGGCTGTGGTCCATGGGGTCACTAAGAGTCGGACAGGACTGAGAGACTTCACTTTCACTTTTCACTTTCATGCACTGGAGAAGAAAATGGCAACCCACTACAGTGTTCTTGCCTGGAGAATCCCAAGGACGGGGGAGCCTGGTGGGCTTCTGTCTATGCTGTCTCACAGAGTCGGACACGACTGAAGCAACTTAGCAGCAGCAGCAGCAGCAGCAACATTCCCTGTTTACAGATATTTTACTTTGCTTGCCAATAACGTGCCTGCCATGACTGATACTGAAGCTGAAACTCCAATATTTTGGCCACCTGATGCGAAGAACTGACTCATTTGAAAAGACTCTAATGCTGGGAAAGATTGAAGGTGGGAGGAGAAGGGAACAATAGAGGATGAGATGGCTGGATGGTATCATCAACTCGATGGATATGAGTTTGAGCTAGCTCCAGGAGTTGGTAATGGACAGAGAAGTCTGGCATGCTACAGTCCATGGGTCACAAAGAGTCTGGCACAACTGAGTGACTGAACTGAATTTTGATTCTTATTTGACAGATTAAAGAGTAGTCTATTATATTGGCTAATAGTCTCACCACGTATTCAATGTTATATATTGAAATTGCAGAGAAAATTTTGTTTTTAAGAACAACTGCTGCATATGACAACTTTAAGGAAAGTAAATTATATTGTGTAATGAGTTTTGAAATATTTTGTTTCACTCTGTTTTTCAAAACAGTATGTTCTTTATAAATGGAAACATGCTAGAGTTCCAATGTGCCTGTCATGTTGAGATCAAGATTTCATTACAAAAATGATATCAACCTCAAAATTATTATCTTTTGTAGGACATTCTGAAAAATCCATTCATTTATTTGCACAGCATTTAAAAGCCTAATTCTATTGATAAACAAAAATTAATAAAAATATTAATTTGTTACTAGTCTTGGAAGGTTTTACTTATTAGAAAGAAATCTGCTTCCATTTTTTTTTCTGAGGTTGATCTTGATTCTTTTTAGTATTCACCATAGGCTTTTTTTAATAGATCTGCTCTTTAAGTATTATGGTTTGTCCTGAATTCCATTTTAGCTCTATTCTCTTCTATTAACCACACAACCCCTATTCAATGAGGATCAAATTTTTATCTTCATTCAAGACATTTCATTTGAGCTCCACACACATATTTTACTGCTCAGTAGACTATTCTTAAGACATTTGAAACTCCTATATAAAGGGTATCATGATTCCCACCTACCTAGATGCAGAAGTTGTTTTTTTTTCTTCTATGTTAAATAATTTGATTATGCTCTGATTTTTCTCAATCCAGAAAATGGAGATTCTAGATCTTTCTTTCTGTATTGCCCAATAGAAATATGAGAGCTACTTATGAGATTTAAAATTCTCTAATATTTTTTAAAAACATTAACATAGAATTATTGTGATAAAGTGTTTATTTAACCCAATATATCAAAAATGTTTTACTTTATCATGTACTCAGTGAAATAATTAATGAGATATTTTACTTTATCTTTATTCCTACAAAGTATAATTCAGTGTATATTTTTTACCTTCAGCATATAAAAATCTAGAGAGTAAACTTTTGTAAACAAATACTTGATGTGTATTTAGATATCATAAAATTTACAATTGAAATAATAAATTCATATAAGCAAATTCATCTAAAGTTAATTAAAAATGTTATAAGAACTGAATAGGTTATGAAAAAATTAATATCATCATTCCTATTGACAAAACTTGTTTATTAGCTTTGAAAGATTTGATTTGACATAAAAGCAAATGCATACTAGTTTTGCTACTAATTCTGTCCAAGATAAGTAAATTTGCTAATTTTGTACTTCAAAATCTCATTTTTATTAACATCAAATTGAAAGAGGCAGTATGTATATTGAGCTCTAATTTTACCTATATCAACCATATTGTTCAAATTTATCTTATAGTGTTTGTAGTCAGTTTAGTTATCATTGCTGACTACAACTGGCTTCATAATCCAAATTGTTACATAGCTACTCCCAGTCTTTTCTTTTTAACTGTTTCCAGAGTAGTACTGACTTCATCACTAGTTGATTCTGCAGAATAGTATATTTTTTTGTATTAAGTTGAAAAGAAACTTATACTTGCTTATAAGATAGGAAAATAATTAAATGGTATTGTTTAAAAAGTAAGTATTTTGATTTAATCACCAAATTATAGTTTTCATAAGCATCACTGTACATTGGGCTTTCTGCCTAAGATAATCACCTTAAAATGCTATAAGGGTGCATAAAAAAATAATACAAAATGTGCCCATCCATTGACATTTACCAGATCACTGATAAGTTTATCCATGATACTAGAAATGAAGTATACACTGGAAAAAATGGACTACAACACAGAAGTAGTATTTTATGTGATGAAGCAAAATAAAATGTTGTCCACCCAAAAAATAAAATTATAATTGACAGAAAAATAATATTTTATATTTCTTCAGTTTTTACATTTTAAGCTTAATTAAAATATAATAGAATAAGATTTCGGTTATTCAGTCACATCAGCCACATTTCACATGCTCAATAGTCACACATTGCAAGTGGTTACCATACTGGACAGCATAGCTCTAGTTCATTCTGAGTTCTCCATTCATCCTAAAGATTTTCCAAAGCAGTGCCTTTACTTTCATCTTCAAGGCCAATGTCTTATTCATATTTGTCCATGAGGTTGTTGCTACTGTCTTTTACCTGGTCCCTCATCCCCTATTGTCAACCATATGACTGTTAAGGGTGAGACTTTTACAAAACAAATATTCCCGATAAACAACAGGTCTTACTCTAAAGCACCAGGAACTATATTCAATATTTTGTAGTAAATCATAATGGAAAAGACTATGAAAAATACTATGAATTACTTTGCTGTACACCAGAAACAAACACAACATTGTAAACTAACTATATTTCAATTAAAAAAAAATATTCCTCTCATACTCTTTCCACTTAAAAATCGTGCGAAGTCTCTCAATATCTATCTGAAGACGTTCAAACTCCTTTGTGATATTGCACCACTTGCCTCTTTAAACTTTTAGTCCTATTCATAGATGGTAAATAAAAACTTTTGAAAGAATGACCTTGTAAATGAATAAAGAACCTCCTTTTGCTTCATTAAAAATGTCACATGTTTTTACCATTTTGACCTATAAACTTTTCAAAGGAAAAAAGTTCTGTTAACTGTTCTGTTAACTTCTAATTCATTGCCACTATTGAAGATGCAAAGCAATACATTTTCTTCAAACTTTGATACATCCCACCTCTTGGGAACTAAACACCTATGCTCCTCATTACTTTCTTCCGTTTTATATTATTATTCAAATTATGGCAATTTAAATATTTGCCATTTCAAAAGTTTTGGGAGCATGGGAACTGTGTTAATTTTTCTATTCTGAGGCTATCCTACCAGATCTAGAATAGAGCAGATGGGCAATGAAGCTTAATTCACTATGGATTTTAAATACTTAGACTTTTTTTATGGTGCAGATGAGAACAATTTGCAATAGTTAGAATGCAATCAGTTCAATCAGTTCAGTTGCTCAGGCGTGTCCGATTCTGCATCCCCATGAATTGCAGCACACCAGGCCTCCCTGTCCATCACCAACACCCCGAGTTCACTCAAACTCATGTCCATCGAGTCAGTGATGCCATCCAGCCATCTCATCCTCTGTTGTCCCCTTCTCCTCCTGCCCCCAATCCCTCCCAGCATCAGAGTCTTTTCCAATGAGTCAACTCTTCGCATGAGGTGGCCAAAGTACTGGAGTTTCAGCTTTAGCATTATTCCTTCCAAAGAACACCCAGGACTGATCTCCTTTAGAAGGGACTAGTTGGCTCTCCTTGCAGTCCAAGGGACTCTCAAGAGTCTTTTCCAACACCACAGTTCAAAAGCATCAATTCTTCAGTACTCAGCCTTCTTCACAGTCCAACTCTCACATCCATACATGACTACTGGAAAAACCACAGCCTTGACTAGATGGAACTTTGTTGGCAAAGTAATGTCTCTGCTTTTCAATATGCTATCTAGGTTGGTCATAACTTTCCTTCCAAGGAGTAAGCGTCTTTTCATTTCATGGCTGCAGTCACCATCTGCAGTGATTTTGGAGCCCAGAAAAATAAAGTCTGACATTGTTTCCGCTGTTTCCCCATCTATTTCCCATGAAGTGATGGGACCAGATGCCATGATCTTAGTTTTCTGAATGTTGAGCTTTAAGCCAACTTTTTCACTCTCCTCTTTCACTTTCATTAAGAGGCTTTTTAGTTCTTCTTCACTTTCTGCCATATGGTGGTGTCATGTGCATATCTGAGGTTATTGATATTTCTCCCTGCAATCTTGATTCCAGCTTGTACTTCTTCCAGCCCAGCATTTCTCATGATGTACTCTCCATATAAGTTAAATAAGTAGGGTGACAACATACGGCCTTGACGTACTCCTTTTCCTATTTGGAACCAGTCTGTTGTTCCACGTCCAGTTCTAACTATAGCTTCCTGACCTGCATATAGGCTTCTCAAGAGGCAGGTCAGGTGGTCTGGTATTCCCATAGATTCAGAATTTTCCACAGTTTATTGTGATCCACACAGTCAAAGGCTTTGGCATAGTCAATAAAGCAGAAGTAGATGTTTTTCTGGAACTCTCTTGCTTTTTCGATGATCCAGCAGATGTTGGCAATTTGGTCTCTGGTTCCTCTGCCTTTTCTAAAACCAGCTTGAACATCAGGAAGTTCATGGTTCACATATTGCTGAAGCCTGGCTTGGAGAATTTTGAGCATTACCTTACTAGCGTGTGAGATGAGTGCAATTGTGTGGTAGTTTGAGCATTCTTTGGCATTGCCTTTCTTTGGGATTGGAATGAAAACTGACTTTTTCCAGTCCTGTGGCCACTGCTGAGTTTTCCAAATTTGCTGGCATATAGAATGCAATAGTGGAAGATTTTCCATCACAGGAGACTTCAGAACTAGTGTATTTTAAAAAATAAGTTGTATATAATGCTGTCAATTTTTGTGAAGTAGAAAGTTAAAAGGAACAATTTTAAAATGGGATTGAATAAAAATATCATCATTATAGATTTTGTTAATCTTAAAAAAGAAATAAGTTAAAAGAAGGTGTATATTTTTACAAAGCAATATTTGAAATTGTTTTTTTAAGTTGCTGACCTTGCTAGGTAATGCTACATATATTTCAGTATAATTAGAACATAATTTGCAATTCTAAAGCCAACCAAAGATCCATTTTGTAATTAGGCCAAAATTTTATAGTAATTGAATAAATATAAAATTAAGGTGGATATGGAGGATTTATGCAGAAGTGGTTAATTTACCATGTCCTTTAATTTATGTAATCCAAAAGTTTTGTTATTTGTTCTCTTCCATCTGTGATTACTCTGGACCCCAAGTGTGTGATAATGTGCATATGTGAGAAACTGGCTGGGCATGCGGATTCAGATTCCCTGGATTTGCAAGATAATGGATACTTCTATGTTTTTATTTTTTTATCTGTGAATTTATCTCCCAGGTTATGGTAAAGATTACATACAATTATTTGTGTCAGGCAAAAATATTTGGTAACACAGAACATCAATGCAAAGAAAGAAAATCTGATGGGTAAGGTGATGGGTGTGTGTGTGTGCATGTGTGTGTGTGTGTGTCAGTTGTGTCCGACTCTTTGTGACTGCATGGACTGTAGCATTCCAGGCTCCTCTATCCATGGAATTCACCAGGCAAGAATACTGGAATGGGTTGCTATTCCCTTCTCCAGGGAAGGTGATGGATATGCTATTATAAAATACTATTATACTGTAGTTTTAAGTGGAATTAGGTGAAAAAAAAACAAAGAGGAAAGCAGTGATTTCTATTAGAAAGACTGATTCCCCTGCTAGCACATGCTATTAGGGAGATTAACATGTGATCTTTCATCATTAACTGATTTCACTTTGAGCTTCAATGTTTCAATTTATAAAGCAGCAAGAAAGTCCAGACTTGATGGACATGAGTTTGAGCAAGCTCTGGGAGTTGGTGATAGACAGGGAAGCCTGGCATGCTACAGTCCATGGGGTTGCAAAGAGTTGAACATGACTGAGCAACCTAACTGACTCACTGAAGAAATTCCGGATGAAACACAGATTAACGAAGTTTCAAGTGAAGAGTTTATTTCATTTTATAAAAAGGAAACTGTGTATGAGTTGCTATGCATGGAAAAATTCATTTAATTTTGCTTTCCCAAGTTCTTTACTCTCTAACTGTACCCAGTTCAACTATTAGTAATCCATCTAGTGAAGACAAGGCAAAATTGCAAACACAAGGTCTTCTGAGAAATAAAACCATCTCATCTATGAATACTGTCATAGTATTTTAATGTCTGGGTTTACACTTGTATATGCTTCCCTGGTGGCTCAGACTGTGGAGAATCTGGAGAATTCCTTGGACAGAGGAGCCTGGCAGCTACAGTCCATGGGGTCAGGAAGAGTCAGACACAACTGAGTGACTAACACCAAAGGGTCAACATGGCTGGTGTGTTTCTTTAGCTGGTCCAAGCTAATGAAAAACATAGAGATTGACTTAAAAGCTTCTGGGCCAAATGATGTCTCTTCTCATCTATAACAGCAGTAATACCAAATGCTCTACATGGTTTACTTCTATAAGCTTATTTAATCATCACAGCAAAATTTTGATGTATTATTTTGTCATTTATAAATCAGGAAGCTGGGGCCCAGAGATTAAATAACTTGCCTGGGTCCACAGCTAATAAATGGTAGAAAGAGGATTTCAACCTATATATTTTAATTTCTAAAGATTGTAGTCTTAACTGTTATGCTACAGATAAGAAAATCATGCAGTTGTTACAGTTTTAAGAAGAGTTTTCCACCCTAAAACTGGAGTAATATTCTGAAGTGCTACCATGTATGTGTTGCCAATGGAGGATAAGCTCAAGAACTCAGTATCGCCCATTTTATTAAGTTAATCTGGTTACTTTAGAAATATGGAGCTAGTGTTTCTTTTAGTTTAGAATGCTATACAGTCTATAAGCACAAGGAATGAATAGTTGGTTTTAGGCTTTTGTGTGTTTAAGTATTGAGTCCTAATTTTGAGAAAAGCTAGCCCGGCTGATTCAGTCTCACAAATCAAACAACTTACTGATGTATTTAGCTTTGAAAGAATCTCATCATAACCTGTAATTAATGAATGTAATGATATATATTTTTATTAATTGGGTTCGAATAAATATAAAATTTTCTCTACTAAATAAGGGCCTTTCAGCTTTAAAGAAGATCCAGTTATTTGATTTGGGGCATAGGTCATAAAAGAATGAGTAACACAGAGGATTTGGTGATATCACCCAAATCATAAGTTTCCTAACTAAATTTACTTTGGCTTCTGTGGTTGAGGCTTTAGTAGGATACCAGTGGATGTCCAGTTCACAGAGAGGCAGCCAGAGAGCCTGATTCCAGGCTTGACAATCAGAAATCTCTCACAAACTAACAGAACTTTTTCCTGACATGATTTTTCATAATGAAATAGTTATACATATCCTTGCCCTTCTATAAGAGGTTATTTGACAAATGGCTTACTTCCTCCTTCTCTATACTTCATACATTCAAAACATTTCTTTCCATAAAAAGTTCTAAGCAACATAGGATAGTAGGTACAAATCTGATTCTCTCTGGAATCAGCTATGTGAACATCAGCAGATCACTTAACATCTATTACTTAATCTTTCTGGATCTCATTTGCCTTCTCTATAACATGAAGAAGTTGGATCAGATTATTATAAATATATGGTGGCACTAGTGGTAAAGATCTTGCCTGCCAATACAGGAGACGTAAGAGAGGTGGGTTTGATCTCTGGGTTGGGAAGATCCCCTGGAGAAAAGCATGGCAACCCAGTCCAGTATTCTTGCCTGGAGAATCCAATGGACGCAGGAGCCTGGTGGGCTACAGTCCATGGGGTCACAAAGAGTTGGACACGACTGAAGCGACTTAGCACACACACATAGTGATTGGATATACCCTACATGCTGACTTTATTGACTCAACTAAACCATAGGCTCTCCACAGATTAAAACTTTTAGGAGAAAGAGTTTTGCATATGAAAAATTAATTTAAAAGGATAGGGATGATACCAAAGACAGGATAGTCAGAAGAAGGAGCTAGGTATTGGGGAAAGGGAGAACTTAATTTTTAGAGATTGGATTTGAGATGATAGTACATTTTTTATTGGCATGCAGTAAACAATAGAAAAAGTAAGTTTACATTTTGAAAAATACAATAATTAGAACCATCTACTAGATATGTATGAAATGCTTCAAAGCTCTTTAACCACATTAGTTCATTTAAACCTCACAGCAATCCTGCATTTGGGAGGCTTCTGTATGGCCATTATTTTTTAATATATTTGAATAGTAGAGAGTATAAAGAGTGCAAAAGACAGAGGAGGAGGGAGGTAAAATGTCAATGACAGAACTTTGTGACCATTCATTTTGAAAAGTAGAAAGTGAGTTATGACCTAATGAGAGACGAACAACTGCTAGAGTTTGGAGGCGAGCCGTTAGTGTTCACTGGTAGGAAGTACAGGGGTTCTCAGGCAGGAGAGGAAGATGTACAACACTGAAGACATTAAAGAATAAAGGAAAACGAGCACTTTGAAGGACTATTGAATTTGGCCATTCATAAATAATCTTGTAATGAGCTGTCTCAGTAGAGTGGTAGAAGCATAAATCAATTTATAAGGAATTGAAGAGATAGTAATAGATGAAGAGAAAATATAGACACACATACACAATTTTTCTAATGAGCCTATGATGTGGGTTATTGAAGGAGTGAATATGGCCAGCTTTGTTGGAGCCCTAGTAGCTAGAATTTATTTTAAATAAATAATATTAATTGCAAAATAGAACACAAAAGCAAGCAAATAGTAACAAACCCACAATACCTATTTGTATATGAGAATTTACCACATATAGAATATGGAGAAAATATAAGCATCTGTAACAATGGATATAAGGCAATGAATAAGAGAATAAAGAAAACAGCAATGTAAAAGTTATTTGTCTATGTAAAAATGAAACAATTGTGGCTATTTTAGAGGAAAAGGGTGTGTTTGCCTGGGGATAAGGAAGGCTTTATCTGGCCCTCCACTTGGAGGTCTAGAGATTTTCTTTCTTCAGTATGCATAGGAGACCAAAAGACTTTTAGCAACTAAATGCCACCCAGATTAAAGTTGACAAAAGAATTCCAATTTATTAATTCATCCTGAAACTGAGGAGTATCATGAAGATAAAAACTTCTGCTTTCTGTAATCATCCATTAACTTATATATATTTGAGTTTTGATCATTTTCCAGGAGCTATGCTAGTCAAGAATATACAATGGAGACCAAAGTATACCCTTGTATACAGTGCAGCTCTCTTTGCAGTCAACCTCTATAGCAATCCAAGCTTGCCTTAATGAAAATAGAAAGGAACTAAAGAAATTAGATAACATCACAAAATGTCTCATTTGAGCTACAGTATTCGGAATAACTCACTGTTAACTCTGGACCCAGAAATTTTGTTGCAAGTATTCTTTTAACAACAAGTGAAATATGACATAATAATGCTTCTTTTTAAATTATTCCTATTTTGGTCAATACCTATAGTTTCTCTTTAGATCAGAAACGTCCTGGTTTATACAAAAACTAGAATACAGCTGGAGAAGGCAATGGCACCCCACTCCCATACTTTTGCCTGGAAAATCACATGGATGGAGGAGCCTGGTAGACTGCAGTCCATGGGGTCGCTGGGGTTGGATACAACTGAAGGACTTCACTTTCACTTTTCACTTTCATGCATTGGAGAGGGAAATGGCAACCCACTCCAGTGTTCTTGCCTGGAGAATCCCAGGAACGCGGGAGCCTGGTGGGCTGCTGTCTATGGGGTCGCGCAGAGTCGGACACGACTGAAGCGACTTAGCAGCAGCAGCAGCAGAATACAGCTCTAGTTGTTTAGAATTACCTCCATATTGCCTAACTGAAAGAAATTACTAAGCCTACTCTTTTATTTGTTTTGCCTTCTGCTTATTCTATTGGGTCAGCCAACTTCTGTCACTAAATATTGGCAACTTCATTTCTTTTAATTTTACGTTCATGAGGAAGGTCTTACTATATCATGGTTGTGGACTGTTTTATTTTTTTATTTATGCTTAATCATTTGTAACGTTATAATAATGGTACACACAGAATCACAGATTAATTTTATGAATGGCTTCTCATTCCTATACATTAAAATCAATTGAAGAAACTTTAAAAAATCTTTTTTCCATATTCAGACATACTGAGAAATTTCTAAACCACTGAATTAGAAAATTCAGTTTTTTGCCTAATATAGAATGTCATAGAATTCTTGAAGATGGGTGGTTAGTTTCTTATTTGTTTATAATTTTTAAGATTAAAAATTTTTTTTTAGTATTTTGAAAAGTAGCTCTGATTAACTATTTAATAGCACTTCTTTATACAAGGTGGCTCCAGTTAATTGTTTAAGAACAGATCTTTTTTTCTGTAACTTTAAGCTTTGGTCCTAGGTGTTCTTCAAAGAGCTCCTTAGGATAAGAAAAGTCCTTTGTCCATGTAAGAATGTAGTAACTATTTAAAAACTGTTGATGCTATTTATTTTCTAGGTTAGCTACCAATATATTCTCAACTGTTTCTCACAAGCTTGGATTTATTGATTAAATGGAGAGATCATTGGTAATTGGACATGGCCCTGTTGAGTTTTGACACTGATAAAATTGGAAAATACTACAAATCACAGCTTTTTTTTTTGATAGTCATTTTACTGGCAAACAATGTGTATGCCCAGTGTGCCATCATAACATACGTTAGTACAAAGTATTTTCACACACTGAATTCAAAGTGTGATTGTGAGACAGATATGAACATGAATAATTATTATATAATTTTATGATATAATGTAAAACATATGATTTATGATAAAATATTTATGCTATGGGTTTTCTCGTGGATCAGATGGTAAAGAATCTGATTACAATGTGGGAGACCCCAGTTCAGTTCCTAGGATGGGAAGATCCCCTGGAGAAGGGAATGGCAACCCACTCCAGTATTCTTGCCTGGATAATTCCATGGACAGAGGAACCTGGTGGGCTACAGTTCATGGGGTAACAAAGAATAAGACACGACTGAACCACTAACACAAATTTATTATATAGTTTTGATAAAGTTTGAAATGTCCAGTATTAAATGTATTGTCAATGCATCTCTTAAATGTGGCTCCTTGAATCCTACCTTGATACTATAAATTGGATGTGCAGTGCAAAGTCATCTAGACTTTATATATCTTTATCCTGGACAGTATAATTTAGTTGAAGCAGGTTTAATTGCAGTGTAAATTTATTGTACATGTAGGCTCATTTAAATTTTAGTTAAGTGCAGTTCAAAAGATATGTACCTGCTATATCCCAATCATTGAACTAGTTTCTAAACTGTGTGAAAAAACATATATTCTTCCTTCAAAGAATTTAAGAACAAATTCTCTTCTGATCAGTTGAAACTTCCATAGACAATTCATGTGAAATAGTATTGACTTAGCTCTTACTTTAATTGGAAGACATCACATCTATATGCTTTTTAAATTTAGGCTTTACTCATACATGATTTTTCCAGCATGTGTAAATCTCAGTAAATTCTGATTTAGCAACCTTTTCTAACTTACATAATCTACTAATTTGGTTAACACAGTTGTGAACTGCTATAGTGTAGTGGTTGTTGTAGTTATCTGTCTCTTTGCAACTGGGTCTGTAGCCCACCAGGCTTCTCTGCCCATGGGATTTTCCGGGAAAGAATGCTAGAGAATCCTTCTACTCTATTTACTTCTCCAGAAGTATTTACTTCTCCAGAACTGCTATATACAAATTTGCTAAATGCGATGAATATCACTATAGGCCAAAATAGAGCATTATGGTATGTTGTCAGAGGCCATTATTCATGTTCTTGTTCAGTTACTCAGTCGTGTCTGACTCTTTCTGACCCCACGGACTGCAACATGACAGCATTTCCTGTTCTTCACCATCTCCTGGAGCCTGCTCAAACTCCTGTCCATTGAGTCTGTGATGCTATCCAACCATCTCATCCTCTGTAGACCCCTTCTCCTCCTGCCTTCAATATTTCCAAATATCAGGGTCTTTTCTAATGAGTCAGCTCTTCACATCAGGTGGCCAAAGTATTGGAGTTTCAGCTTCAGCATCAGTCCTTTCAATGAATATTCAAGATTGAATTTCTTTAGGATTGACTGGTTTGATCTCCTTGTAGTACAAGGGACTCTCAAGAGTATTCTCCAACACCACATTTGAAAAGCATCAATTTTTCAGCACTCAGCCTTCTTTCTGGTCCAACTCTCACATCCATACATGACTACTGGAAAAACCATATCTTTGACTATTTTGACCTTTGTAAAATAAACTATTATAAACTATTATGCTGCTAAGTCACTTCAGTCATGTCTGACTCTGTGCGACCCCATAGATGGCAGCCCACCAAGCTCCCCTGTCCCTGGGATTCTCCAGGCAAGAACACTGGAATGGGTTGCCATTTCCTTCTCCAATGCATGAAAGTGAAAAGTGAAAGTGAAGTCACTCAGTTGTGTCCGACCCTCAGGGACCCCATGGACTGCAGCCTTCCAGGCTCCTCCATCCATGGGATTTTTCAGGCAAGAGTACTGGAGTGGGGTGCCATTGCCTTCTCCGATTATAAACTATTATATATAAACTACTATAAACTATATATAAACAGTTAAATAAACTATTATAGATACAGTTTTTGAAGCATCACAATTCACTTCTGTCCAGTTCATACATGCACAGACTCTCTATACATGTGCTATCAATGATAAAATATGGCAACATATAAGCTCTTAAAATTGACAGTTGTTTTGTTCCTAATAATGATAATGAATATATTTGTTTATATCAAGATATACACTTTATCTCTATATATACCCCCCATCAACAGAAAATTGGGTTAACAATTTATGGAGCATGCCTCGCCCATCAGAACAAGACCCAGTTTCCCCCTCAGTCAGTCTCTCCCATCAGAAAGCTTCCATAAGCATTTTATCCTTATCCATCAGAGGGAAGACAGAATGAAAACCACAATCACAGAATGTTAATCAAACTGACCACATGGAACACAGCCTTGTCTAACTCAGCGAAACTATGAGCCAAGCCATGTAGGGCCACCCAAGATGGACGGATCATGTTGGAGAGTTCTGACAAACTGGTCCACTGGAGAAGGGAATGGAAAACTTCTTCAGTATTCTTGCCTTGAGAACCCCATGAATAATATGAAAGGCAAAAAGACAGGACACTGAAAGATGAACTCTCAAGTTTGGTAGGTGCCCAACATGCTATTGGAGAACAGTGGAGAAATAACTCCAGAAAGAATGAAGAGACAGAGCCAAAGCAAAAACAACACCCGGTTGTGGATGTGAATGGTGGTAGAAGTAAAGTCCAATGGTATAGAGAACAATATTGTATAGGAACCTGGAATGTTAAGTCCATGAATCAAGGTAAATTAGAAGTGGTCACACATGAGATGGCAAGAGTGAATATCGACAGTTTAGGAATCAGTGAACAAAAATGGACTGAAATGGGTGAATTTAACTCAGATGCCAGTATATCTACTACTGCAGGCAAGAATCCCTTAGTAGAAATGGAGTAACTCTCAAAGTCAACGAAAAGTCCAAAATATAGTACCTGGATGAAATCTCAATGACAGAAAGAGCTCTGTTCATTTCCAAGGCAAACCATTCAGTATCACAGTAATCCAAGTCTATTCCCCCAACCAGTAATGCTGAAGAAGCTGAAGTTAAATGATTCTATGAAGAGCTACAAGACCTTCTAGAACTAACACCTTAAAAAGATGTCCTTTTCATTATAGGGGACTGGAATGAAAATGTTAAAAGTCAAGAGATACCTGGAGTAACAGGCAAATTTGCCCTTGGAGTACAAAACAAAGCAGGGCAAAGGCTAACAGAGTTTTGCCAAGAGAACACACTGATCATAGCAAACACCCAATTCCAACAACACAAGAGAAGACTGTACACAGGGACACCATGAGATGGTCAACACTGAAATCAGACTGATTATATTCTTTGCAGCCAAAGATGGAGAAGCTCTATACAGTCAGCAAAAACAAGACTGGGAGCTGACTGTGGCTCAGATCATGAACTCCTTATTGCCAAATTCAGACTGAAATTGAAGAAAGTAGGAAAACCACTAGACCATTCAGGTATGATCTAAATCAAATCCCTTATGATTATACACTGAAAGTGACAAATAGATTCAAGGGATTAGATCTGATAGACAGAGTGCCTGAAGAACTATGGACGAAGGTTTATAATGTTGCACAGGAGGCAGGGATCAAGACGACTCCCAAGAAAAAGAAATGCAGAAAGGCAAAATGGTTGTCTGAGGAGGCCTTAAAAATTGCTCTGAAAAGAAGAGAAGTGAAAGGCAAAGAAGAAAAGGAAAGATATACCCATTTGAATGCAGAGTTCCAAAGAATAGCAAGGAGATATAACAAAGCCTTCCTTAGGGATCAATGCAAAGAAACAGACAAAAACAACAGAATTGGAAAAACTAGAGATCTCCTCAAGAAAATTAGAGATACCAAAGGAACGTTTCATTCAAAGATGGGCACAATAAAGGACAGACACAATAAAGGACAGACCTAACAGAAGCATAAGATATTAAGAAGAGGTGGCAAGAATACACAGAACTGTACAAAAAAGATTTTCATAACCCAGATAACACAACAGTGTGGTCAGTCACTTAGAGGCAGATATCCTGGAATGCAAAGTCAAGTGGGCCTTAGGAAGGATCACTACGAACAAAGCTATTGGAGGTGATGGAATTCCAGTTGAGCTATTTCAAATCCTAAAAGATAATACTGTGAAAGTGCCTCAGTCAATATGCCAGCAAATTTGAAAAATTCAGCAGTGACCACAGGACTGGAAAAGGTCAGTTTTCATTCCAGTCCCAAAGAAAGGCAATATCAAAGAATTGTCAAAGAATGCAGTTGTGCTCAAACTACTGCACAATTGCATTCATCTCACATGCTAGTAAAGTAATGCTCAAAATTCTCCAAGCCACACTTCAATAGTACATGAACCATGAACTTCCAGATGTTCAGGCAGGATTTAGAAAACACAGAGGAATCAGAAATCAAATTACCAACATCCATTGGATCATTAAAAAAGCAAGAGAGTTCCAGAAAATTATCTACTTCTGCTTTATTGACTACACTAAAATCTTTGACTCTATGGATCACAACAAACTGTGGAAAATTCTTCAAGAGATGGGAATACCAGACCACCTGACCTGCTTCCTGAGAAATCTATATGCAGGTCAAGAAGCAACAGTTAGAACTGGACATGGAACAACAGACTGGTTCCAAATCGGGAAAGGAGTACATCAAGACTGTATGTTGTCACCCTGCTTACTTAACTTATGTGCAGAGTACATCATGTGAAATGCCTGGCTGGATGAAGCACAAGCTGGAATCAAGATTACTGGGAGAAATATCAATAACCTCAGATATGCAGAAGACAACCCTTATGTCAGAAAGAGAACTAAAGAGCCTCTTGATGAAAGTGAAAGAGGAGAGTGAAAACGTTGGCTTAAAACTCAACATTCAGAAAGCTAAGACCATGGCATCCAGTCCCATCACTTCATGGCAAACAGATGAAGAAACAATGGAAACAGTAACAGATTCTTTTCTTGGGCTCCAAAATCACTGCAGTTGGTGATTGCAGCCACAAAATTAAAAGATGCTTGCTCCTTGGAAGAAAATCTATGACAAACCTAGATAGCATATTAAAAAACAAAGACATTACTTTGCTGACAAATGTCTGTCTACTCAGAACTATGGTTTTCCAAGCAGTCATGTATGAATGTGAGAGTTGGACTATCAAGAAAGTTGAGTACCAAAAAATTGATGCTTTTGAACTGTGGTGTTGGTGAAGACTCTTGAGAGTCCCTTGGGCTGCAAGGATATCCAACCAGTCCATTCTAAATGAAATCAGTCCTGAATATTCGTTTGAAAGACTGATGCTAAATCTGATTCTCTAATATTTTGGCCACCTGATGTGAAGAAGTGACTTATTGATAAAGACCCTGGTAATAGGAAAGATTGAAGGTGGGAAGAGAATGGGACAACAGAGGATGAGATGGTTAGATGGCATCACCAACTTGATGGACATGAGTTTGAGTAAGTTCTGGGTGTTGGTGATGGACAAGGAAGCCTGGTGTGCAGCTGTCCACAGGGTCACAAAGAGTCAGACACAATTGAACAACTGAACTGAATTGATACACTTTATGGGATTCTCCTTTTTCAGTAGATTATAATACATTAGAAGAATAAATTGTTGCATCATCCTTATTTTGTATGTAAGGAAATAGACACTAAAATATATATATATATATATATATATATATATATACACACACACCTCTCAGGGTCTATTTTCTTTATCTGTGTTAAATATATACAACACACACTAAGCTTATGTAGCTTAGCATTAGACTTAAAATCACATTGCCCAACTCATGGTTCATTATTTTGTCCACAAGATAGTACATTTACATTATTTGTTTTTAGTTAACTATTATTAGAAGTTTACATTTTTTTCTAATTCATTGAATGGTTATGCCTCCTAAACTTACCTCCTTAACATTCATATTAAAAATTATATCATATATAAAGTCTATTGTCATTTCCCTGGATAAAATTAGTTTTACTTCATGTTTCACATATTTGTCCACAAATCTATCACACTTTTATCATATGCCTGTTTCTCTAGTATACTGGGTATGACAAGAGTGAGCATTTTATGTTATGTTAATCATTAAGGATCAGAATTGGACACAATTCTTTAAAATGATAGATGTGCAGTAAATATTTGCAGATAGAATTATTAGTTCTATTCTAGATTTGTTCTGTTGTGCACCAAACATTTTATTTTCTTATATTTCTGGAATCTATTTTACCCCTTAATTTGAAGTTTGACAGTTTTACCATATACCATTCTTGACACCACCTCTTAACCTTGAGATTTGTCGGGTGATGACAGTGGTTGTAAGATCATATCTGCAAGTTGTTATAATAATCAGGGACATAATTCAAAACAATTCATTTAAAACAGCTTGGTATTCTCTAATCCTTTCACTAATACTGAGCTTGAAAATCCTATTAATCATGATTATTCTATAGTCTCTCTCAAAAAAAGGAAACAAAAAGCAAAGCATGTATTCACTTTATACTAACCCTAGATCTTAAGCAGATACTTTCTTTCCTCATTTATCAATTTCAAAGATAACCTTTAAAAAAGTTTTTGCTGTTGTTGACCTTGCACTTAACAATTTTTAAAATCTTTTTATTAACCTAAGTTTTAGTCTACCTGGTATTGGCCCCATAGCTTGTACCATCTTTATTTTTCTTTACCCTTGAATTGTTCTTACCCCTCCATGCACGCTAAGTCACTTCAGTCATGTCCAACTCTTTGCCAACCTATGGACTGTACCTCGGCAAGCTCCTCTGTCCGGGGGATTCTCCATGCAAGAATACTAGAGTGGGTTGCCATGTCCTCCTCCAGGGGATCTTCCCAACCAGGGATCGAACCCGCATATATACATATATATGTGTGTGTGTGTGTGTGTGTGCGTGTGTATGTATAATTGTTATTTTTCAGTTGCCAAGTCATGTCTCTTTGTCACCCCATGGACTGCAGCTCTCCAGGCTTCCCTGTCTCTCCCCATCTCCCAGAAGTTGTTCAAGTTCATGTCCATTGAGTCCATGATGCCATCCTATCATCTCATCCTCTGTTGCCCTCTTCTCCTTCTGCCTTCAATCTTTCCCAGCATCAGGATCTTTTCTAACAAGTCAGCTCTTCGCATCAGGTGGCCAAAGTATTGGAACTTCAATATCAGTCCTTCCAAAGAGTATTTAGGGTTGATTTTTTTAAGATTGACTTGTTTGATCTTGCTTTCTAAGGGACTCAAGAGTCTTCTCCAGCACCACAGTTTGAAAGTATCAGTTCTTTGGTGCACTGTCTTCTTTATTGTCCAGCTCTCACATCCACACATTACTACTGGAAAGACCACAACCTTGACTATACATACCTTTCTCAGCATAGTGATGTCTTTGCTATATACAGATATATTTGTTGTTTTTTAGTTGCTAAGTTGTGTCCAGCTCTTTTGCAACCCCATGGACTGTGGTCCTCTGGCCTCCTTTGTTGATAGGATTTCCCAGGCAAGAATACTGAAGTGGGTTACCATTTTCCTTCTCCAGAGGATCTTTCCAATCCAGGGATTGAACCTGCATCTCCTGCATTGTCAAGCAGATTCTTTACCACTGAGCCACATACACAAACACAAGGAGAAAGAGAGAGAGAGAGAAAAGAGAGAGAGATGTGTGTATGTTTGTATAACAATACTCAGTATTCCTTTTACAGTGGTTGGTATAAAATACAAATAAAGTTTCTTTTATTGCTTTATGAGATCACTAAAGAAGTACACTTTTGGTGATGATCTTCACTAAGATTGAAAATTCAAGCATGTCTAGACAATTTATGCTCACCATTAGCAACATAAACTTCACCAAGGCAAGGATTTTTTTTTTTTTTGGCTTTAATATCATAATAAAGACTTAGTTCCATGCTTTGCACATAACACACACATACACACACACACACACATAAAACTTATTTTTCTAAGGGAGCAAGGATTGTCAGGTTGTTTCTTTGACTTAATAGGAAAATACATTTCTTTATTCTATTATGCTCTGACAACCAGAATTACAATTATGCCATTTAAATGGCAGATGTACGTATGTTAGTTGCTCAGTTGTGTCTGACTCTTTGCCACCCTATGGACTGTAGCCCATTAGACTCCTCTGTTGAAGGAATTCTCCAGGAAAGAATACTGGAGTGTATATTAAGGTTTGGTGACTTCCAATCACTGAATTAGGTCCTAGACACAAAGAGAAAAATACTTATATCCTCCTTTCAAGAAATGTAAAGCTAAATTCTCTTATAATAAGAGGAAATTTCTACAGTTAATCAGTATGAATAAAGGTAGGTCATTCATGTTTTTTAATAGTTATGTTTAAGGAATATAAACATATTAAACATGTGTTTAACTTATAAACTTATGTTAACATGCTTAATTTATAAACATGTCAACATATGCTTAGTTTATTAACTTTAACATATAAGCTTATGTTTATCCATTGCCTGTTTATTAAGATGCTTTAAACAAGTTTAGTTTTACTAAAATATTAGTATTACTATATATTAATATTAAATATTTAATATTATTATAAAAAATTTAGAGTATATTTAAAATATACTAGTACTAAAATATAGTAATACATTATTACTATAAATACTAAATAAATAAATACTAAAATATAGTAATACTAAAATACTAGTATTATTATATATTAATATTTAATATTATTTAAAACAAATTTAGAGTATATTTAATTTATCATGATTGCTATATATTAAGCAATGGTAATAGTAGCACATTATTTTAGAGCATATTATGTATTCTATTGATTTTAAACAAATTATTTACATGCATTGATCCTTCATTTTTTTATTATTATTTATATAGTATAAACAATGTGGTTGTAGATTTCTAAAATACAGAGCATATCTCTTAAACTTTTGGAGAAATATGTATCGTTCATTTTAGAAAATCTACAAGGTACATTTTTAAGAAATTTTTCTAAAGAACATTTCAAAGAAGTAGTTATTAATGTTTTAAATTCATGTAATTATTTCATTAAGTTGGCTTTGCAAATCATTTTGGTGATTGTGTTTTTTCAGTCCATTTTGCTTGAAATGAAATCTTTACATGTGAATAGATCCTAAGGCATTATACTTGATCATGCATGAACCCACATGAACCATCAACCACAGCTGTAACTATTCTGGTTCACATCTCTGTATGGGAGCCAGTGTGGTTCTTTCTATCATTCAGAGATGGGAAAGCTCTCCAATTTCAACCACATGGAAATGTTTACAGAGGGAAATATAGCTTGATTGGTGAGATGAACTTTTTATCATCGTAATGTCAAAAGAAGTATTTACTTTTACAGTTGCTACAGATGGATTTAAAACACCTGTTACTGGGTAGTTCAGAAAATTTTTCATGAAATTAATGCAAAAATTAATTTCTCTTCCGAATTTCCTAGTCATAAGAAGCAATCATGTTTTATTATTGTCTTTTTTCTTTCTATATTCTCTGAAAAATGGAGAGCATGGGCATATTCCAAAACTCAAACCAGTGCTTTTCCCAGATGTTCTATATGTAGTTTCCTTTCCCACACCCCCAGCTTATTTATTTGAAATATTTTATTTAGAACTAAGGCTCTTTGTATTTAGATCTAAAAGACCCCCATAAGATGATAACATAGAAACAGAAGGTAAACGTAATTTAAAATATTAGATTTTGCTGTTTTTTACATGAGTGTTCTTCATTACTTTAGTGATATCTTTTCAAGTGTATTTCAGAAATAGAGCTGTCAAAATTAGTCTCCGGTTGTCTAATTATTCATCATATTTGTAATACAAAACAGTTTTTCATTAGTTAAATTTTTAAAAAATACGATGAATCCTAGAGAAAAAGCAATGCTAAAATGGACACAGCTGTGGGTTTATTAAATCCAATTCATTCTTAATTTAGTGAGAACTCCCACTGATTCTAAAGATAGTTTTGCCTGAGTAAGGACTGAAAAATTGGTCTTTATATTCAGAGGGTGCAATTGTGTTTAATGCTTGGATAGTTACTCTATTCTGTCTTGAAGTCAATAGTGTTCCTGGTTCATAGCTTAATGTTCAGAACCAAAATGTGTTCCTTGAAAATAAGCTGTTAAAAATGAATCAGCTACTTAAAACATATACTTTACTATGGCACATGTTGTTTTGTTTTTAATAAATCATCTACTAGTAAGATAAAATATTTAACTCTTTGTACTAATATCTCAGTTCTTCTCTAAAGTTATCTACTTGTATTTAAAGCAGGTTTTGAAGAATGCTGCCACATTTCCTTCAAGCTCCACAACCAAAGAGAAAAAGAATGATGATAATGAGTAAGATTAGGCCAGGAGATAACACCTGTATTAATAAATATGCTCACTAGATATACTGGGTATACTTTACCTTATCTAACTCGCAATATTTACAGAAGGTACAGATATACTATTGCATCATTTGTTTTTTAGTCGCTCCGTTATGCCTGACTCTTTTGCGATCCCATGGACTGTAGCCCACCAGGCACCTCTGTCCATGGGATTTCCCAGGCAAGAATACTAGAGTGGGTTGCCATTTCCTTCTCCAGGGAATCTTTCTGATCCAGGGATTGAACCCAAGTCTCCTTTATTGTCAGGCAAATTCTTTACGGCTGAGCCACCAGGGAAGCCCAAATTATTGAGTGGTTTTGAGCAATATCCCCTGGCTTTACAGGAATTCATATTTTAAAGGAAATAGAAGTTAAGTAATTGTGTAAGTAGGTATGTATGTATTTTAACTTGAAGTATAATTAACTGATATTTTTTCAAGAGATTCTTGTAGCTTTAGAGACTGTTCTCTCAGTTTCCAAATGAGTCAAATGCAAATTAATGCCATCTTATTGATGATGGTTAATTTTATGTGTTAAATGTGGTGACAAGAATTAGAAATCCTGCATTATGAAAAAACTGTCAAATCTGAAAATTAAAAACTAGTTGTCACTTTAAAAATTTTATGAAATGATAAAGCTACAAAGGGCAATCTGATGCTAAGATGATCTTCTTTTCTATTGGTCAAGTATCTGTTTAGTGAAATACCCTACTTTAAAGGCATTTAAAAATATAACAAAATTTTTCTTAATGCTTCCTTGACTACTTTAACCTGATTTGAAAAATCCATTCAAAGCTTTTTCTCATTCTGGTCTATCTTTTCCAAATCTCACTGTAAAGTAATGACAATTTGCAGGACTTTGTTACCTTGTATTTTCTTCCTCAGATACTACAGTTGACCCCTGAATAACGTGATGGTGAGCAGCACCAACCACTCCTTGCATGTCAAGTCAGAAATCTGAATCAGCCATCCTGGATGATTTAGTGCTGTAGTATTTATTGAAAAGAATCTACAAGTAAGCAGATCTGTGCTGTTCAAACCTCTGTTGTTCAAGAGTCATCTGTATATGCATTATCTTGCATCTTGCATTTCTATGTACTGATTACAACTTGCAAACACAGTTGAGAAAAGGAAAATAGTGCCTCTTCTTTTTTGCACTAACCCATTTCTTATGCTCTCAAATGCTTCAGAAAGCCAAATTTATTATTGTGTCCAATGACTTCTTCATCTCTGTGAAGAAAGAACATAATGCTCACATAATCCAGGCATTCACAACTTTCTGCAAGGCCTTGAACCTACATTTTCACAAATCTCTTTCACTCCTCTATATGGAAACTCACTTTCAGTGAGTGAGGGATGGGGTGGGGAGGGAAGTGAGGGGGGGTTCAGGATGGGTTCAGGATGTGCACCTGAGGCTGATTCATATTGATGTATGGCAAAAGCTACCACAATATTGTAAAGTAATTATCCTCCAATTAAAATGATTAATTAAAAATTAAAATATGTACATTTTTTTACATAAGTTTATTTCATATGCACTGGGAAACCAAATAATTCATATGACTTGCTTTATTGTAATATTCGCTATATTGCTATAGTCTGGAACCAAATTTAAAATAACTTTGAGGTATGTCTGTATTGGAAGTCCTTACAAGAGGAATTAGGTGAGAAGAAAAAGGAATTGTTCAGTTGCTCAGTTGTGTCAGACTCTTTGTGATCCCATGGACTGCAGGATACCAGGATTCCCTGCCCTTCACCATCTCCTAGCGCTTGCTCAAACTCATGTCCATTGAGTTAGTGATGCCATCCAACCATGTTTTCCTCTTTCATCCCCTTCTGCTCCTACCTTCAATCTTTCCCAGAATCAGGATCTTTTCCAATGAGTCTGCTCTTTGCAAAAGGTGACCAAAGTATTGGAACTTCAGCTTCAGCATCAGTCCTTCCAATGAATATTCAGGACAGATTTACTTCAGGATTGACTGGTTGGATCTCCTTGCAGTCCAAGGGACTCTCAAGCTTCCCTGGTGGCTCAGAGGTAAAGCATCTGCCTGCAATGCAGGAGATCCGGGTTCGATTCCTGGGTTGGGAAGATCCCCTGAAGAAGGAAATGTCAATCCACTCCAGCACTCTTGCCTGAAAATCCCATGGACGGAGGAGCCTGATAGGCTACAGTCCATGGGGTCGCAAAGAGTCGGACACGACTGAGCGACTTCACATTTACTTTCACAGCTAAAATTAGTTGGACATTGTGATTTGTTCACTTAGCCCACACTGGAATCTCTCCCTTATTTATTTACACATTCACACATATAAAGTGTTCAGGTTGTATCTCATATATCTGCTTGTTGGATGATGCCTTTAAGAATTGACCTCTTTCCACTGAAAAACCATCAGAAAATACATTTCTTGTCTAATCCCTATTGTTGCTACTTAAATGACCTCAGCAAAATAATGAATCTCTGACTCTCTATACATAAAATAGATTTCAAATAAGTGCTGAGTTTCTTCCAGCTTAAAGTCAATATGCCATGATGCTAAAGATGTTAAACATGGATAAAGAAAAGGCAGAGGAACCAGAGATAAAATTGCCAACCTCTGTTGGATCATAGAAAAAGCAAGAGAATTCCAGAAAAACATCTACATCTGCTTCACTGTTTACACTAAAGCCTTTGATGTGTGGATCACAATAAACTGGAAAATTCTTAAAGAGATGGTAATACCGGACCACCTTACCTGGCTCCTGAGAAACCTATATACAGATCAAGAAGCAAGTTAGAACTGAACACAGAACAATGGACTGGTTCTAAATTGGTAAAGGAGTACATCAAGCTGTATATTGTCACCTTGCTTATTTAACTTATATGCAGAGTACATCATGTGAAATGCCATGTTGGATGAATGAAGCACAAGCTGGAGTCAAGATTGCCAGGAGAAATATCAATAACCTCAGATATGCAGATGACACCAACCTTATGGCAGAAAATGAAGAAGAACTAAAGATCCTCTTGATGAAAGTGAAAGAGGAGAGTGAAAAAGCTGGCTTAAAACTCAACATTCAAAAAATGAAGATCATGGCATCTGGTCCCATCACTTAATAGCAAATAAATGGAGAAACAATGAAAACAATGAGGGACTTTATTTTCTTGGGCTCCAAAATCACTGCAGATGGTGGCTGAAACCATAAAATTAAAATACACTTGCTTCTTGGAAGAAAAGCTGTGACCAACCTAGACAGCATATTGAAAAGCAGAGGCATTATTTTGCTGACAATGGTCCAAGTCAAAGTTATGGTTTTTCCAGGAGTCATATATGGATGTGAGAGTTGGACCAGAAAGAAGGCTGAAGGCCGAAGGATTGATACTTTTGAACTGTGGTGTTGGATAAGACTCTTGAGAATCCATTGGACTGCAAGGAGATCAAACCAGTCAATCCTAAAGGAAATCAACCCTGAATATTCATTGAAAGGACTGATGCTGAATTGAATCTCCAAAAATTTGGCCATCTGATGTGAAGAGCTGACTCATTAGAAAAGACCCCGATGCTAGAAAAAATTGGAGATACAAGGAGAAGGGGATGACAGAGGATGAGATGGTTGGATAGTGTCACTGACCCAATGGACATGAATTTGAGCAAGCTCTGGGAAATGGTGAAGGACAAGAAATCCTGGTGTGCTGCAGTCCATAGGGTCGCAAAGGGTCAGACATGACTGAGTGACTGAACAACAACAGCAAACATTTCTCTGTTGAGTTAGTGATTTATGAGTATAGCTCTGAGCAAGCAGTAGCAAACACTTGATCAAAGCTCTCTATTCTGTTTGCTTAAACCACTTTTAAATGTTATTTTACTAAGTCATTTAATACATGTTAAATATTAATAAACATAATTCATTAAAATTCTGCTAATGGATACCCTTCCTGACACTGCCTATGTGTCAGGAACTAGACCAGGAAATTTACAACTCAATTTCTTTAAGCTCCACCCCCTCACCATTTTGAGAATATTGAGCCAAATAAAATATAAAGAAGTAATGAAACTTTAGAGATGTTACAGCATATTCTATGAGTCTCAGGCAATTCATGTTGGAGCCTGATTACAAACCAAGTTCTATAGATTTCAAAGCATGTATTCTTTCTTCCATGTTATAATGAATTCAAGTTCTATATTTTAACAACCACAACTACAAATGAGAGCTGACTCTGCATACCAATGACATGTAAAGTGCTCTGCTAAATCCCCCTATAACATTGATCCTGTTATTATATTTCTTTCTTTACTTGACAAAATTGAGAATTTGTGAATTTACTTTTTCTAAGTATTGTCAGTGCAGAACAAAACCATTTTCAAACTTGTATCTGATACCAAAATTTTTGCTTCTAACCTGTTCACTATATACTTTTTCACCCCAAGAGCTATTATACACCTTAATCTAGGTTACATATACCAAGCATTTTACTTTATTTTTCCTGATGGAAATAGAAACATTATGGGCTTGTATCAGATCAGAACAGATCAGTCGCTCAGTCGTGTCCGACTCTTTGCGACCCCATGAATCGCAGCACGCCAGGCCTCCCTGTCCATCACCAACTCCCGGAGTTCACCCAGACTCACATCCATCGAGTCAGTGATGCCATCCAGCCATCTCATCCTCTGTCGTCCCCTTCTCCTCCTGCCCCCATCCCTCCCAGCATCAGAGTCTTTTCCAATGAGTCAACTCTTCGCATGAGGTGGCCAAAGTACTAGAGTTTCAGCTTTAGCATCATTCCTTCCAAAGAAATCCCAGGACCGATCTCCTTCAGAATGGACTGGTTGGATCTCACTTATAAATTAAAAGGTTTAGGGACAAAACAGAATACTCATTCTAAATGGGTGCAATGCTTTTTCTACTGTCTAGTTTGGGTCCAGTTTTCTAACTGCCCTGAAAGTCAATTTTTTTTTCTTTAATTAATACCATAAAATGGCTTCTGGGAGGATTAAATGAGAAGATGCAAGTACAAATGTTTCAAAAAATGAGACATAAAATAATTTTTTTCTTTTGCTTTTATGACAAATGGTTTTCTGGATTGTGTCCTACAAACTGGCAAGAATTCTAGGTCAATTGCTCTTACTGAGTTACTCACCGTATGAGAATGAGATCTAGGTTTCTTTCCATTTAAAAAATAAATGTTTATAATGCAAAATTGTCCTGGTATTTACAGATAATTATTTCTCTAAAATAGATAGGACATATATATATACACACACATATATATAATATATATTTTTATATATGTATAAAATATATATGTATTTATATACACACATATATATAAATATATATTTGTATATTATATATAAATATATATTTATATACATATATATATGTATTTTAACTCTCCAGGAAAAGGCTGTAGTATGCTGATATTTTTCCATTGGAGTATAATCAACATACATATTTTCAAGTGACAGCATAATGACTTGATATTTGTATGCACTGAAAAATGATCCCCACAGAAGTCTATTCACCTGTCACCTTACAAAGTTTATGAGTTTGTTTTATTTTCATCGTTTTATTTTTTAGATTCTACATTTAAGTGAAATCATACTGTATTTGTCTTTGTCTCTCTGACTTATTTTACTCAACCTGATACCCTCAAGTTTTATCAGTGTTGTTGCAGATGACAAGATTTCTTTCTCTTTTTTTATGACTGAGTAGTACCCCATTGTGTGTGTGTGTGTGTGTGTGTGTGTGTGTGTGTGTGGTGTGTGCGTGCGTGTACCTCACATCATCTTTATCCATCTGTGGAAACTTAAGTGGTTTTCATATCTTGACTGTTGTAATTAGCGCTGCAATGAACATAGGAGCACATATATATATTTGAATTAGTGTTTTTGTTTTCTTTTTGGTAAATACTCAGAAGTGGCATTTGATGGATCACATGGCAGTTCTGTTTTTAATTTTCCAAGGAAACTCCATACTGCCCTCCTTACCGATTGCACCAGTTCACATAATCATCAAATGTGCACAAGGGTTCCCTTTTCTCTACCATCTCATCAATGCTTGTTATTTCTTGTCTTCTGATAATTGCCATTCAGAGGTAGGAGGTGACATCTCATTGTGGTTTTGATCTGCATTTCCTTGATGATGAATGATGTTGAACATCTTTTCATGTGCCGGTTGGCCATCCAAACGTCTTTTTTGGATTGAAATCAGGGAGCATGATACCTCCAGTCTTGTTCTTTCTCAAGATTGCTTTAGCTATTAAGGATCTTCTGTGGTTCCACGCAAATTTTAAAATTGTTTGTTGTATTTCCATGAAAAATGCCATGGGAAATTTGGCAGGGATTATATTGACTATGTAGCTAGCTTTGGGAAATATAGACATTTAAACAACAATACGTGAATATAAAATATCTTTCCATTTGTATGTGTCTTCTTCCATTTTTTTTTTCACCAATGTCTTTCTAATTTTCAGTGCATAAGTCTTAACTCCTTGGTTAAATTTATGTTGAGGTATTGAAATCCCTATTATGCAATGGAAATAAGATTGATTTTTTAAATTTCTATTTCTGATAGTTTGTTGTTAGTGTATACAAATTCAGCATATCTTTGCACATGGATTTTGTACATTTCAATTTTTACTGAATTCATTTATTTGTTTAAATGTTTATACTGAGTCTTTAGGGTTTTCTACATATAAAATCATGTTGTCTACAAATAGTGATAGTTTTATTCTTTTCAAATTTGTATGGCTTTTATTTTTCCTACCTGGCTCTGGCTAGGACTTCCAATACCATGCTGAATAAAAGTGGAGTAAATCACCATGCTCTTGACAACCTCATAGTCTTGCTCAATTACTTTATCTGTGAGGTAAATGTTGAATATATCCATTTTTGGAGAATGTTTCCGAGATCTTTTTTTTTTCTTTCCTCAAAATTTGCCTTAGAGATAACAAAGTACCCATATCTCTGAAGATTTTTGCTTTTATTTTAGTTGTTATCCTCTTGTTAATATAAATGTCTTTCTCCTCTTCTTTTTTCTTCCTTCTCCTCCTTTTCCCCACTCTTCTTCCCCTTCCTTCTTCTCTCCTCTTTTTCCTCCTCCTTCTTCTCTACTTCTCCTTCTTCTGTTATAAGACTTTTCAATACATTTTAACTAAACTTAAACATGACATTACCTTCAGAAGAGTTAAGTAAGAATTTTGACAATGCCCTAGTCACATCCTCTTTTGAATATAGTTTTTCTTTCTGTGTGGGATTTTAACCATGTGACCGCTACCTAGTTTTAATATCTAAGTGTCCCATAGAAATAATGGCTTTGTTGTTCAAACAGAAAACCTGGCAGTCCTAGAATATCCAAGAGTTTATTGTATTTAATGACATGATTCTTTGCATAGAATCAGTAGTTGATGAATACATATTTATTAACTAGATTCCACAAAGATTCCACTTAGTTAATTGTATCTTATTTGTCCCTATTGAAGGAACTTCTAACTTGTATTTTTGACCTATCCAAAAAAGCAGTCTGGAATTTAGTAAAGGCCATGTTTACATGCAATTGTATCTATTGTCAACATGTATGCAACAAACAACTCCAAATACCAGTGGTTTCACTAAAAAAAACATTTACTATGCTCAAAGTCTGAAAGTTAGTTAGAATTTTCTACTGGTGTTAGCTGGACCTGATCACATGATCAGGTATTATTTGTCTATTTGACCATATTGACACAAGTGGAATGACTTGTTTCTAACTCTGTCTCAGCAGCCAGAAAAGCAAATCTGGGCATGCATTCATGGCAATGGCTTCAGCACAAGAACTGAAGTGTGCGAAAGCTCAGTCAAGGCTCTAAGTGCATCATATCTGTTAACACGCCATTGTCTAAGTATATGATATTGCCAAACTCATAATGAAGAAGGAAAATAATACCCAAGCTCTTTCAGGAAGAGAAACTGGAAATTCACATAGTAAAGGACATGGCTACAAGAGGGATAGATCTGGAGACCTTAATGCAATCAATTTTGAGAATTTAATTAACCTAACATTATATGTTGTAAATGTACAGGGAATGACCTTTATTTTAATTTTGTTTTTGGGGGGAGGATGGCCTTTATATTTAAGTTAGGAGAGAGATTCAACTTTATATAAAATACTAAACAATTTTCTTGGTACTGCTCCTTAAATACTCTCTGATTTTCCAATTTTCTCAGTTATATAGTTTTTAAAATCTGACTTTAAAGTCAAAGACTTTAATGCTTTATTCTACATATTTCCCTAGATTTTTGGCAATTTATCTTTTGCACATTGTCTTTAAGTTACATCAGTTACTGAAAATGTCACATCTTTCTATTTTAACTGCCATGTTGCAGTATATTTTAGGGAGATCATTAATCACTACTTTGAAACCTGAACTACTTAAATTCTTCATTTTATCAAAGTTCTTCAGTCATTTTATAGTAACTCAAGCTGGTGACATTTTCAAAAATTAACTTTTTAAGAAAATTTACAGTGTATATTGTGTAATTTGTATAGGTTTGCATTCTATATTAAGTTCTAGCTATTGAACTTGAAGCATTTCTGAAGTATAGTGTGTAAATTGACTATTATAGCATTATGAAAAAATATTCAAATTAATATTTGAAAATCAGGAAAGCATAAGCCATTTATGAACTAATGTTAATTATTATATGTCACTCATTATAGAGAGAAAATAAAAACTTTTTATTTACGTGTTGATGTATTGGTAGTAAAGCTATTAATCTTTTAAGGTACCAAGTAAATGTCAAAATGCAAGTAAAAGAAAAAGAGACAAGAAAATAACCTTAATACTTTCTTTTCAAATTTAGGGAGGTTGACTAAATATTTATCAGTGTGTTCATGACTTTAAATTTCCATAAATTTTAGTTCTATTAAGGAGATGATTTCGACCCCTTACATGGAAGAATACTTCACCTAAAATAAGTGGTTCACTGTTTCTTGAACTAACACACATAAGTAGAAAACTAAGAATTGCTAAATATAATCAGTAAAAAAATATTTAAGATGATATGTATTCAGAATTCTTTCACTATGTAAATACTAATTAGCATTTACTAAGTATGGATGTAAGAGTTGGACTGTGAAGAAAGCTGAGCGCCGAAGAATTGATGTTTTTGAACTGTGGTGTTGGAGAAGACTCTTGAGAGTCCCTTGGACTGCAAGGAGATCCAATCAGTCCATTCTGAAGGAGATCAGCCCTGGGATTTCTTTGGAAGGAATGATGCTAAAGCTGAAACTCCAGTACTTTGGCCACCTCATGTGAAGATTTGACTCATTGGAAAAGACTCCGATGCTGGGAGGGATTGGGGGCAGGAGGAGAAGGGGAGACAGAGGATGAGATGGCTAGATGGCATCACTGACTCGATGGACATGAGTCTGAGTCAACTCCAGGAGTTGGTGATGGACGGGGAGGCCTGGCGTGCTGTGATTCATGGGGTCGCAAAGAGTCAGACACGACTGAGCGACTGAACTGAACTGAACTGAACTGAAGTTATATATATATATATATATATATATATATATAATCTAATTTGTTGTTGTTATGTAATCACTAAGTCATGTCCAACTCTTTCATGACCTCATGGACTGTAGCCAGCAGGCTCCTCTGTCCATGGGATTTCCCAGGCAAGAATATTGGAGTGGGTTGCCATTTCCATCTCCAAGGATCTTCCTGACCCAGGTATCAAATCTGCATCTCCAATGACATGGCAGGCAGATTATTTACCAATTAGCAGGCACATTCTTTACCAATGAGCCACCTGGGAAGCCCTTATTATTGGATATGTCATAATTTTCCCCTACGTTTTGCATTTAAGGAAATGTAAGGAGTGTACCAGATTCAGAAACTTAGTTTTTTATAGCAAGTATTGAAATAGCATACTACATATAATTATATATGATTGTATGTAGGAAGGAAAATAGCTGAAGGAAAAAATAACTATGTATCTTCATCTTATGACCATACTGTACAAGTAAAATACTGAGTTGAAATTAAAGAAACACTAATGCATTCTGATAGAGTTCTTCAAATTTGTGCCTTTAATAAATCTACTTCCTTTTATCATTTACATTTTACAAATGTGCAGGATGAATTGAGTGTATGACATTTAGCTTGATGTGGCTTTGGCCGGGGAGGAGCGGTGTTGATTCTTTAAGTGAAAATTAAATCAATTAAGGATCTATGATATACAATAGGGGCTTCCCAGGTGGTTCAGTGGTAAAGAAACAACCTGCCAATGCAGGTCATACGGAAGACATGGGTTTGATCCCAGGGTCGGGAAGATCCCCTAGAGAAGGAAATAATACCTCACTCCAGTATTCTTGCCTGGAAATTCCATGGACAGAGGAACCTGGAAGGCTGCAGTCTATGGGTTAGCAAAGAGTTGGACACGACTGAGCAACTGAACACACACACAGTATACTATAATATATGGGAAGTATCAGAAAAGTCATACCCTGTGGTTAGGGCTTCCACTGAAGTGTAGGAGAAGGGCATGTAACTGAAATAAAATAGAATTTGAGATTTAGTGTCAGGGGAAAGGGGGAAGTGGCATTCTTACTAGGAATCTGGAAAAATATACTAGAGGAAATATTATTTGAGAATAGATTAGCATATCTTGTAGATGAGGGCAGGAGGAATGACATTTGGGTCTTAGGAAATGCAGAAATCCTCCTATAACTGAGAAGGTGCAGTGCATGTAAAACCTGGGGCATATACTACAGTGGTTGGAAAGATAAGCATATTGTAGCAAGAACATGGAGGGTTTTGAGTACCATGAGATTATCTTTTGATCTTTTGATTTGATTATCATGGAAGAAGGAAAACTACAATTTTTTTTTTTTTAATTTGAAGGGGGCATGAATTGATTAGGGCTTCCCTGGTGACTCATATAATAAGGAATCTGCCTGCAATGTGGGAGACCTGGGTTCAATCCCTGGGTTGGGAAGATCCCTGGAGGAAAGCATGGCAATCCACTCCAGTATTCTTGCCTGGAGAAACCCATGGACAGGAACCTGGCAAGCTGTGGTCCATGGGGTCACAAAGAGTTGGACATGACTGAGTGACCAAGTCCAGCACACATAGTGTGAATTGATTATGGTTTTAAGAATATAAATCCAATGATGTTAGTAGGAGTAGTGAACTGAAGGAGCACAGAAATGCAAGAGTTAATAACAGCAGAGAAGGAAACAAATGATTTGACATTTGTTAGGTGAGATGTATGATGTCTTGAACTGGGGGTATAGCATGTATAGGCACCAACAATATATAGAGAAATCATCAAATGGAATTAAAGAAAGAGAACTTACATAGGTATGTGGGGGAGCGCTTGAAAATACCAGGGGATATTAGTTTAAGTGACAGTGAGAATTATTCTCAAATAATTAACTGTGATAGAGAACAATATGATTTAATTTTCTAAGCATATTTTATATTTCATATTATTGCTCACTTCATTGAAAATATTTTCATTCTTCATTATTTCATTAAAAATATGTACTGTGCATGTGTGTATGTGTGGTCTGTTGTCTCTGACTCTTTGTGACCCCATGGACTGTAGCCCACCAGGCTCCTGTGTCCATGGGATTATTTTCCAGGCAAGAATTCTGGAGTGACTTGCCACGCCCTCCTCCAGGGGATCTGCCCTACTCAGGATTGAACCTGCGTCTCTTGCATCTCCTGCACTGGCAGGCAGATTCTTTACCACCATGCCACCTGGAAAGCCCCATACTAAACATTAATTATATTTAATTCTATGTGCCTCTCCAAATATTGCCACTGTCTCCATATTTTCATCTCCACATCCATTATTATCCCTATAACGTCACCTCTACTTGTTTAGAAAGAGATCCAAAATAAAACAACTTTAGTATCCTTGTTTCACTTCAAATTTTCTTATCTTTGTTATTCTCTTCTTTCTCATGTTCTCTTCTTTCCCCTAAATCTACACTTTTCTCATGTTTTTAAGAATAATACCAATGAATCCATCTTTAATTTTTCCCAATTTTTAAAAAATTTTCTGTATCTAATTACTTCCATAGTCCTTACCTTTGGTTACTTGATTTGTAATCATTAGTTCTGTTTGCCAAATAGGTCTAGTTCTCCTTGCATCTGGGCACACAGTAATGGTAGCATCTTACTTTTTGGTCTTCGTGATAGAATGAAGAAAATAGGTGTGAAGTCCAATTTGTGTGTGTGTGTCACTTCTGAAGCAATATATTTAATTTGTTGGATCACAATAATGAAGGCCTGGTTTCCTATTCTGGAAGAGTTATTAGCATTTCTCAAAATGGTGACTGAGCTTCTGAGTGTCTCTGATGAGAAGACACATCTCATGATGCAAAGGTCATACACATACATGTGAGAAACATATCTTTCTATTGCAAATCACTAGTATTTGGGGATTGAGTATCATAGAATAACTTGGCTTATTCTAATTGATAAATTTATGCCTTTTCCAATTCTAGTTTAAGCCCATGTAAACTATAATTTGAGAAAACTCTCAACTGACTTCTCAGTTGTTAGTTGGACACATTAATTTCTGCTCCCTCAACACTGGCTATTTTTATGTTAAAATTGTCTTTAGTGAGTATAGCCCTTCCATATTGATATTTAGTTAGTTGTTTTATCCACTGGCAATATAAGAACTCATAAGGAAAAAACTATGTTCATACAATTGTTTTATTATGGTATTCATTTATTTATGCAGTGAATATGTATTAAGTGCTTACTAGAAGGCAATGGCACCCCACTCCAGTACTCTTGTCTGGAAAATCCCATGGGTGGAGGAGCCTGGTAGGCTGCAGTCCATGGGATTGCTAAGAGTCAGACACAACTGAGTGACTCACTTTCACTTTTCACTTTCACTGGAGAAGGAAATGGCAACCCACTCCAGTGTTCTTGCCTGGAGAATCCCAGGGACGCGGGAGCCTGGTAGGCTGCCGTCTATGGGGTCGCACAGAGTCGGACACGACTGAAGTGACTTAGCAGCAGCAGCAGCATGTTCTATTAGTTAGCATTGCAGCATTGAATCAAACAGGTAAAGATAACTGCTTTTAAGAAGATTACATTCCAGTGTCATTTAAAATGGAAGAAAATTTATAATCAAGTTAAATATATAAAAAAAGCCCAGAGTATAGAATAAATAGTTTATGATACACCAGTTCATGAAATAGTATACAATATTTAAGATGATGCTTCTTAATACTAATTCAACAATATAATTCAATGGTTATGAATGTAGACCTTGAAATCATGTACAAAAAATCTCCCACTAGCCCAGTCTAAGATTTCTAAACTGTGGGCAATAACGCTAGCTATTAAAATATTAAAATGCTAGCTATTAAAATTGGAGAAGGCAATGGCAACCCACTCCAGTACTCTTGCCTGGAAAATCCCATGGATGGAGGAGCCTGGTAGGCTGCAGTCCATGGGGTTGCTAAGAGTAGGACACAACTGAGCGATTTCACTTTTCACTTTCATGCATTGGAGAGGGAAATGGCAACCCACTCCTGTGTTCTTGCTTGGAGAATCCCAGGGACGGCGGAGCTTGGTGGGCTGCTGTCTATGGGGTCGCACAGAGTTGGACACGACTGAAGCAACTTAGCAGCATCAGCAGCAGCTATTAAAATGTTGTTGTGAGAACTATAGCATGATCATCTATGTGAAGTTCCTGGTATAAAGTATTTTCTCAATAAGTGCTAGTGCTGTTATTTCTCCCCTTAATGATATTTTTCTCTTTGATGGTACATGTTAAAATTATATTTTAAAAGAATATCTACTAATATGTGAACATTCTCTATGAAGCAATGGTCACATAAAATGAAGCATCAAAATTTTTATAACACTTTAATGTTAGAATATCACAAGCATTAATAAATTTGTCAATTTAGTTTGTAAAGCTGGATATAAAACTTTATAGATCATATATTTTAGTTTTGAATATTCTTACACAATTTAGTTTATATTTTGTAATTTTATCATAAGACATATAAAGTAATGTATTTTGGACAATAAAAAATAAGTACTAGATTATATTTTATGTTTCCTCTATTAAGATTAAAAACTGCACATTTTTGTTCTATGTTTTATTTATTTCAAAAAAAGCATATCTACATCTGATTTTCTCTGGTTCAAATAATGTATATTTTCCTAACTTTCCTATTCTGCTTTGTAAAAGAATAGTGCTACCAAGTTTTGGCTCAACTACACTATTAAGGAAGAAACCTACCAAAACTAGAAAATTGTAGAGTATCATGAAATTATAATTTTGTAAGCACAGATTCCACACGGCATTGGCAGTGCAAACTCTCTTGAGAATCAACAACCATCAGTAAACGTCTATTATTTTTTACCTTTTGTTCATTGGTAAATCATAAAATAAGATCTTAAAATACTCTAAATAAATAAATCATGAGTATCAACAGCTGTAGTTTAACTAATCCTTGTCCCTGCTGATTTGGATTGCAAAAGAAAGCAAGCATGAAACAATTACATTATATTTTCTTTCAGACTATGAGGAACCAAAAAGAACTTTGGAAGTATGAAAGCAAATATATTAAAAATTCATAAATTGAACTTTTTATTTAAATATAGAAATTATTAGGAAGTTAGCATTGGCATTTGAATCACTTAATACATGAAACAAGACAAGTTATCCACATGTGTATATTGATAGCAAGTAATTTTTATCCTAAAAGCATGAATAAGTGGAATGCCCTTTTACATAAATTTAGTCACTGATGCATTTATACATGCATGTGCACTGAGTCATGTCTGACTCTTTGCAATTTCACAGACTGTAGCACCCCAGGCTCCTCTGTCCATGGGATTTTCCAGGCAAAAATACTGGAGTGAGTTGCCATTTCCCTCTTCAGGGGATCTTCCCAACCCAGGGACAGAACCCACAACTCTAGTGTCTCCTGCATTAGCTGATGAGTTCTTTACCAGCTGAGCCTAGGGAAGCCTTGTCACTGGTAACTAACTATTAAATTTAAACAAAATAAATCTGCTCAGCCAAAATTGTTAACCACATATTGTAAAGACACATACCATTAATAGAATCATGGGATTTGAGAACTGAAAAAGATTTAAACAGATATTTGTTTCAAAGTCTCATCTAATGCAGAGATGCCTTCTTAATAGTCTTTATTGTGTTCCTCAGATTCCATCTCATTTAACATATCAAGATATTTGTATGTTTTATTCTTCTTATCTTCATAGTGCTTTTCTTCAGTCTATTTCAATTGTCTTTCAGTGTTTTCATAGAGCCCTCATTACATCTGTGCTCTGTGACTTTCACCTAGGTGAAATCTATCACGATTTGTTGTCTACTAACTGATAGGGCAGCTGTGAAAAGAAGAGAAGTGAAAAGCAAAGGAGAAAAGAAAAGATATAAACATCTGAATGCAGAGTTCCAAAGAATAGCAAGAAGAGATAAGAAAGCCTTCTTCAGCGATCAATGCAAAGAAATAGAGGAAAACCACAGAATGGGAAAGACTAGGGATCTCTTCAAGAAAATCAGAGATAACAAAGGAAAATTTCATGCAAAGATGAGCTCGATAAAGGACAGAAATGGTATGGACCTAACAGAAGCAGAAGGTATTAAGAAGAGATGGCAAGAATACACAGAAGAACTGTACAAAAAAGATCTTTACGACCCAGATAATCATGATGGTGTGATCACTGACCTAGAGCCAGACATCCTGGAATGTGAAGTCAAGTGGGCCTTAGGAAGCATCACTACGAACAAAGCTGGTGGAGGTGATGGAATTCCAGTGGAGCTATTTCTAATCCTAAAAGATGATGCTGTGAAAGTGCTGTACTCAATATGCCAGCCAATTTGGAAAACTCAGCAGTGGCCACAGGACTGGAAAAAGTCAGTTTTCATTCCAATCCCAAAGAAAGGCAATGCCAAAGAATGCTCAAACTACCACACGATTGCACTCATCTCACACGCTAGTAAAGTAATGCTCAAAATTCTCCAAGCCAGGCTTCAGCAATATGTGAACCATGAACTTCCTGATGTTCAAGCTGGTTTTAGAAAAGGCAGAGGAACCAGAGATCAAATTGCCAACATCCGCTGGATCATGGTAGAAGCAAGAGAGTTCCAGCAAAACATCTATTTCTGCTTTATTCACTATGCCAAAGCCTTTGACTGTGTGGATCACAATAAACTGTGGAAAATTCTGAAAGAGATGGGAATACCAGAACACCTGATCTGCCTCTTGAGAAATCTGTATGCAGGTCAGGAAGCAACAGTGAGAACTGGACATGGAACAACAGACTGGTTCCAAATAGGAAAAGGAGTTCATCAAGGCTGTATATTGTCACCCTGTTTATTTAACTTATATACACAGTACATCATGAGAAATGCTGGACTAGAAGAAATAAGCTGGAATCAAGATTGCCAGGAAAATATCAATAACCTCAGATATGCAGATGACACCACCCTGATGGCAGAAAGTGAAGAGGAACTAAAAAGCCTCTTGATGAAAGTGAAAGTGGAGAGTGAAAAAGTTGGCTTAAAGCTCAACATTCAGAAAACGAAGATCATGGCATCCGGTCCCATCACTTCATGGCAAATAGATGGGGAAACAGTGGAAACAGTGTCAGACTTTATTTTTCTGGGCTCCAAAATCACTGTAGATGGTGACTTCAGCCATGAAATGAAAAGACGCTTACTCCTTGGAAGGAAAATTATGACCAACCTAGATAGCATGTTCAAAAGCAGAGACATTACTTTACCAACAAAGGTTCGTCTAGTCAAGGCTATGGTTTTTCCTGTGGTCATGTATGGATGTGAGAGTTGGACTGTGAAGAAGGCTGAGCGCCGAAGACTTGATGCTTTTGAACTGTGGTGTTGGAGAAGACTCTTGAGAGTCCCTTGGACTGCAAGGAGAGCCAACCAGTCCATTCTGAAGGAGATCAGCCCTGGGATTTCTTTGGAAGGAATGATGCTAAAGCTGAAACTCCAGTACTTTGGCCACCTCATGCAGAGTTGACTCATTGGAAAAGACTCTGATGCTGAGAGGGATTGGGGGCATGAGGAGAAGGGGACGACAGAGGATGAGGATGAGATGGCTGGATGGCATCACTGACTCGATGGACGTGATTCTGGGTGAACTCCGGGAGTTGGTGATGGACAGGGAGGCCTGGCGTGCTGCGATTCATGGGGTCGCAAAGAGTTGGACACGACTGAGCGACTGATCTGATCTGAACTGACAGGGCATGTAGATTAATGTTACTCCAATAAAATTTAACTAAGAATTATAAATGCTTTCTAATCTACAGATACAAAACTTAATTCAAATGATTCCCTTTACCAGATTACCAACACATAACAAATATACATCTAGTGGAGCTTTTTTGAAACTTTTGCAACCTCTAATTCCTGATATTGGTTCATATATAAAATACAGTGAAGCTCTAACACTCAAAGCTTCCTTCCACTTGGTAGCTTCCCATGTTTGTTTCAATATCATTGCTTAACTTACAGAGACAATACCTTCATGAACACAATGTACTACTACTATCCCTTCTTTGCTCCTTTCTTTGGCCATTTTAATTATTTTCCCCCTGAAGTTGAAATCTTTAAATGCATATGTTAGAAATATTGAAGAAGATTGGCAACACTCTCTTTCAAAAAGCAGTGTCCAAAAGATTTAAAACATATCGCTTAAGTACTTTTTTCACACGAAGTGAAGTGGAGTGAAGTTGCTCAGTCGTGTCTGACTCTTTGCAACCCCATGGACTGTAGCCTACCAGGCTCCTCCATCCATGGGATTTTCCAGGCAAGAATACTGGAGTGGGTTGCCATTTCCTTCTCCAGGAGATCTTCCCGACCCAGGGACTGAACCCCGGTCTCCCACATTATAGGCAGACGCTTTACTGTCTGAGCCACCAGGGAAGAGAGATTCTCTCTTTTTCACATAGTCACTCCATTTTTCAGCTGAGAGCCAAAAAAAGAAGAAAATGGAGGAAAAGATGCAAAATCTTTTTTCAGTCATACAAATTTATTTCGTGTCCATTTTTGTGTGTTTAGCCATGGGTGGGGGAGTAAGTGGAGTAGGAGGAAAGCTGTTAGATTCTTGATAATATGTTGATCATCAGTCCCAGGATTTATTTTTGTGAATTTTACATTTTTCTGGGCTTTACAAGTCCTCTATTGTGAAGGGGCTGAATCATAGCCTTTTAGTAGATCAGTTGGAAAAAAGAAAAATCATTTCTACAGCATAAAATATTTTGTAAACTGGCTAAGACTTTATTTTCAGACTATTAATGAAGAGTTCTAAATCTGCAAAGCTAACGCACACAACCTTGACTAACTCAAATACAGGTATCATTGAGAATGTTAAACAGAGACAAAACTGTCATCATTTTCTTGCAGAATATTGCCTAAAGTTGTTATTTAGAATCTAATAAAAGGTTAGACACTTTACTGAATAGAGATAAATACAATTTTAGCCATTCCAAATAAACAGCAATGTGTGCAAAAGGTATATAAACCACTTTTTGTTTTGTCCAACAAAGGAAATCATTGTTTTCTTTTAAATAGGTCAATTAAAAAATAATTCAAAAAGCATAGACTTCACCCCTTATAAACATACAATTTTTTTTGTATATTCACGGGATTGGACAGACCTCACCACAATCTAATTTTAGATTATTTTGCTTCCCCCTCCGAATGAAACCCTGTACCTATTAGCAGTCACAATCCCTCTCCTACACCCTTCCCAGCTCTAGGCAGATACTGATTTTCTTTCTGTTTTTTATATATTGTCTGTTCTCAACAATGCATATGAATGGAGTAATAAAATATGTGATATTTCATAAAGGCTTTTTAAACTTGGGCTTCCCTGGTGGCTCAGAGGGTAAAGCATCTGTCTGCAATGCAGGAGACCTGGGTTCGATTCCTGAGTCAGGAAGATTCCCTGGAGAAGGAAATGGCAACCCACTCCAGTACTCTTGCCTGGAAAATCCCATAGATGGAGAAGCCTGGTAGGCTACATACAGTCCATGGGGTCACAAAGAGTCAGACACAACTGAGCGATTTCACTTTTTAAACTTAGCATAGGTTTTTCAAGCTTCATTCATGTTGGAGCATATACTAATAAGTATTTCTTTTCAGTACCGAATAACATTTCATTGTATTATATTTTATTTATCTATTCATTAATTTATAAACATTTAAGCTCTTCTGTTTTTTGGCTATTGATATACTGCTCTTTGTATTGGTATATAATTTTTTATGTAAATACATGTTTTATTTCTCTTGTATATATACTTAGGAGTGGAATAGGTGGGCTGTAGAGTGACTTTATGGTTAAATTTTTGAATCCCCATCGATTTCTCCCTTTATGTCTCTTAATACATGTTTTATGTTTTTGGGTGCTCTTATATTAGATGCATATAAGTTGATGAGTGTAATATCCTCTTCTTGTGTTGATCCGTTTATCATTATATAGTCTACTTCTTTATAGTTCTAAATAGTGTTGATTTTAAAGTTTATTTTGTCTGATATGTTTTGAAACTCCCACTTTCTTGTCATGGGGTGAAAGGATGGACTGGGAGTTTGGAATTAGTCTCCAAGATTTCAAATTCTAGGTCCATAGATAACAGTCACTTTCATAGGACTTACTATATGCCAATACTATTCTAAGCATACGACAAATAACCAACCCACTGAATCTTCATAATCCTGAAAGTTAAAAGTTCTACAGTTATTCTGGTTTTACAGATGAAACAATTTAGATACAGTTAAATAACTTGCTCAGAGTCACATAATAGTGAGAGGCAATGCTGGTGTTGGAACCCAGCAGTTCAAGAAAGACTTAGAGATTCATAATATAAGAAGAAAAGATAAATTGAAAGAGAAACCTTGAAACACATAACAGACAAGCAGTCTAGAAAGAGTTCATATAAATATATAAATTAAAGACAAGTGAGACAGAGGCAAACAGCTCAATAAGAAAATGGTAAAGAATAGGAAGAGATAATAAAGAGGTGTAAATATCTACGAAACATATGAAAAGTTGCTTCACCTTAATAATAAACAGGGATAAGCAAGTTTATAAAGAAGATTTTTGTCACCATTCAATAAGGACAAGATTGAGATAGCGTACAAAGCATAGAGCACTATCATACCCAGCTGGTAGGGGTGTAAATAAATATAAACTTTCTAGAGATCAGTTTTTCCAGTTCCTATCAAAATCTAAAGTAGTCATTATCTTCCATCCAATATTCACTTACTTATCTTTGAAAAATATTTATTGGTTGACTTTTATTAATATGTGACACTGTCCTGAATGCTGAGAATAAAACCATGAAAAGATTCCTTTCATGCACCTTATATTTTGATGGGGATGGGCAATAAATAATTAAATAATTTATTTGATAATGATGTCTTATAAAGAAATAAAAGGTATGATTTGATAAAGGGTAGCTGACCTCGTTTTTTTTGTGTGTGTGCTAAACAAATTATGCTACAGTTACAGCAAACTTCTGTGATGCTCTTTAAAGAAAGATGATTCCTTTAATTTGGTACCAATTTTCCCACTGATTAGAATATTTATTCAGAAAAGTAATGTGCTGTAAGACATACAAAGGTACAAAATATCTTAGCATTTGAAGATCTTGGAGTCTATTGGAAAAAGTATCCAAGAATTTAATCACCATTCAAGTTTGTAGCTGTCAAATGATGAAAACTTGATGGATAAATGGATATTTGCCTCCCGATTAGTGGAAATAAAAATTCACAAATGACTTTCAACCAAAATCTACTTTGATTCAATTCTATTGGTAATTCATTTCTACCAGTAATCAGTTGTTTTTCAGTACCATGCCTTGATGAAACTTTGAGATTGCTCCTGAACACTTCCTAACAGTGCCTGAATTGGCTAAACATGTACATAGTCTAGCTGTTAGTTACATGTGCGATCCATGATTCTCATATAGAGTAAAAAGTCTTCTAACTCATTTAAGAGCTCCACAGTTGCATATAGTAATCACTTAATAAATGATTCCCAATAGGAATCTTGTTTCACTACCAAGTCTGAGCACTCTGAGGTACATTTAAAACATAATTAAATCCTTTTTCTAAGTCATTCCTCAGAGAGTTGCTTGAAATATAGCATATTTAATTTAATTAACTATGACATGGTTAGTAGAGTGGACATAGATTGTCATTTGGAACTCCTCTTCTCACTGACTTCAACCTAGGAAGAAGAAAATCAATTGTTTTTGTTGGCAGGGGGGAACTAATACCCAAGCAGGCTTATTTTTCAGAACCCAGCTACCACTGAGTAGATACGTGAGTAGAAAAAAAGTCCTGTGTAATACAGGAACATTGCTAAGAGAAAGGATTACTAATTAAAGGCAGTTTTGAATGAAATAACAGAAAGAGAAACTTTATTTAGTAAAGGTACAAGACCATGGAGCAATAATGAAAGAGTGAGATTCAGTAAGTAGAGAAAGTTAAATGCCAAGAAATTAATGTCTGTAATGACTACATAGAAATAACTGTTAAATCAATCACACACTTTCTTTTATATTTCATTTAAAGTTGTTTGTTTTTAAGATAAATCAGTCAAATCAGGCATTTGTATAAGCAATTATTTCATTAAAGTTGCTGATTGTGATTATGAGGTCAGAAAAGTTAATAAACCAAATGGATAGCTCTTTAAAATTAAGTATTTATTATGTTTATCTTTGACATCAAAATTTGTTAGTTTACTTGCAAGGGCGATATTGATTTCAGAAAAAAATTAGTCCCTGAAATAGTATAATATTAGATATATTTAAAAGGAATGCATATGGCCATTATGTCATTTCTGCCATACTTCAACCTGCATGCACGTGTGCTAAGTTGCTTCAGTCCTGTCTCACTCTGTGTGACCCTATGGACTGCAGCCTGCCAGTCTCTCCTGTCCATGGATTTTCCAGGTAAGAATACTGGAGTGGCTTGCGGTGCCTCTTCCAGGGGATCTTCCTGACCCAGGGATGAACCCACATCTTTTATGTCTTCCTAAGTTGGCAGGTGGGTTCTTTAACACCAGCGCCACCTGGGAATCCCACCTTGAACATACACTATGCTTTTCATGCCTCAATGCCTTTGGGATTTTTTATTCTCCCTGTTACCTACCACTGTATCTCTTCTCAGCGTCCAATTCCAATCATCATTCAAGGCCATTTCAAAGCCCCATTTTATGCAAAACTTTCCCAGAATTCTCCTGTCAATTCTTTATTCTTTATTGGCACCTTGTTAATATCCTGACTGTAGTTCTTAACATATTTAGTTATATTTTAGTTTGTTTATGTTTCTTCTTCCAATATACTCAATTTCTTAATGGCAAAGCTTATGACTTTCTTTCATCTACATATTGATATTATCCAGCAAAATTTCTTTCACATGGTACACAAATAAGCATTCATTAATTTGAAGAGCACAGAAACATCTAAAATCATGGCATACTAATTAATGTTATACAATTTAGTTTGCAATTTTCCTTTGGTTTAGTAAAGTGGAAAACACTTTTTAAATAGGCAAACATGTTCATAATAGTTTAGAAACAGCATCAGATTATGGAATATACTTTGTAATCTTAAATTATTTAGAATATCAAGGAGATTTTCCCTCTAGCTCACACTTCCACTTGAGAGATAAAAATTCAATTTGGATGGATTACATGATGAATTTAGTATTTCTTGAATTTTGTTTCAGGGAACACAAAGTTAAGGTGTTCAATGAAAAAGGATACCAAAGGACAAATTTGTTTTAACTACACTAAATATAATAGTCTCTTTAGTTTTGGAAACTCACCATACATATTAAATATTAGGAATTCTGAACATTTTTATAATGTGTTTGATTATGAAACATTTTATTGTGATTTAACAGAGTCCCTTAGTACCTATATATAAAACTACTTGAGTGTATTTACTATTGCCAGCAAGCTATCTGGGGACAAAATCATCACCAGAATATATATTCCATGCATCTTAAATATATGTCAAAACTGCAATGGTTTGCTATTCAGATCAGATCAGATCAGTCGCTCAGTCGTGTCCAACTCTTTGCGACCCCATGAATCGCAGCACGCCAGGCCTCCCTGTCCATCACCAACTCCCGGAGTTCAGTCAGACTCATATCCATCGAGTCAGTGATGCCATCCAGCCATCTCATTCTCTGTCGTCCCCTTCTCCTCTTGCCCCCAATCCCTCCCAGCATCAGAGTCTTTTCCAATGAGTCAACTCTTTGCATGAGGTGGCCAAAGTACTGGAGTTTCAGCTTTAGCATCATTCCTTCCAAAGAAATCCCAGGGCTGATCTCCTTCAGAATGGACTGGTTGGCTCTCCTTGCAGTCCAAGGGACTCTCAAGAGTCTTCTCCAACACCACAGTTCAAAAGCATCAAGTCTTCGGCGCTCAGCTTTCTTCACAGTCCAACTCTCACATCCATACATGACCACTGGAAAAACCATAGCCTTGACTAGACGAACTTTTGTTAGCAAAGTAATGTCTCTGCTTTTGAATATGCTATCTAGGTTGGTCATAACTTTCCTTCCAAGGAGTAAGCGTCTTTTCATTTCATGGCTGCAATACCCATCTGCAGTGATTTTGGAGCCCAGAAAAATAAAGTCTGACACTGTTTCCACTGTTTCCCCATCTATTTCCCATGAAGTGGTGGGACCGGATGCCATGATCTTCGTTTTCTGAATGTTGAGCTTTAAGCCAACTTTTTCACTCTCCACTTTCACTTTCATCAAGAGGCTTTTTAGTTCCTCTTCACTTTCTGCCATAAGGGTGGTATCATCTGCATAACTGAGGTTATTGATATTTCTCCCGGCAATCTTGATTCCAGCTTGTGTTTCTTCCAATCCAGCATTTCTCATGATGTACTCTGCATATAAGTTAAATAAACAGGGTGACAATACACAGCCTTGACGTACTCCTTTTCCTATTTGGAACCAGTCTGTTGTTCCATGTCCAGTTCTAACTGTTGCTTCCTGACATGCATACAGATTTCTCAAGATGCAGATCAGGTGGTCTGGTATTCCCATCTCTTTCAGAATTTTCTGTTTATAAAATAAAGCATGTAAATAATTTCCAAAACACTTAAGAATATATTATTTCATTTGATACTTCTAATGTGGGTCTGGAGTTCTTTTTTTCAGATAGATGCCTTCAGGCAAAGATATCTCAAAGGTAAAATGTTCATTATGGGTAATTTTTATTAAAAATTAAAACTGAGGAACAGAATGCTAGCTTCCTTGACCTTGAAAGAGTCTCCAATCATGAATTCTTCCCATTGTCTATGTGTAAAAAAGCTAACACAGGCAAATCTAACTGCTTTTGTTGTCTGTTGTAATGTATTTGTGCTTTCAAGTGGTGTTTGTTATCCTTGGAGCTAAATGAAATTGCACCAACTGTGAAACTTTCATGCAGCTGTCTTATTTTCCTTCTCTAATAACTTAACATGTATCCGTAATCTATAATCGCATCATTTGCCCATTCTAACCTTGGGAACCCTGTATTTCAATTTCTTCTCAGTATATTGAAGTAGAAATGGTAGGTAACATCGTGACACAAGATTCTTCATGATTTCTCCAGCTTCATCTTGCTTTTCAGATTAAATGTCTCTATCAGTATAAAGGTTGAATTGAAAAATTTTAGAAGTTTATTTGTTTTCATCTGATAAATCATTTTTATATCCTGCAAATTTTCCAGTGCAAAGTCTAAGAACCTCAGCAGTTTTTTCAGTGTTGTTCAAAAGGAAGAGAGATCAAAGGGTCCTATCTATTAAGCTCTCAAAAAGCTGCTTACCAAAACCTTCAAATTATCAACAGTATTTATCAGGCACAACGTGTCCTTCAGCTTCTATGGAATATAAAGTATAAAACATAGGCTTGTTCCCAACCTAGTTGGAGAGGCATGATGCATATTCTCAAGGAATGCCTTTATGATACATGATAGCATTTTACATTCTTATAATAAAGTAGTTAATTGCATAATGAATTAGAAAATATAGTATACATACAGAGTACATAAAATCAGGAGAAAGAAGGAAGAGAAAAGAATATTCAGTGTGCAACAAAAAAGACTAGAAAGTCATTATCAGTTCATGAATCTGCAAACAGTTTTCTCTCTGAGTTGCTGTCTCCTTGCTGCTGACTTTGTAGGTTTTTTGTGCTATTTTCTGAGATACTATATGTGAAAGTGCCTCCTAAATTGCAATTTTCTATAAACATGTAAGTATTACTACCATCATTTACAGGCCTACCAATCATTTCCTGAATGCTTGCTGACAAACCATTATAGGGATATGATCCTAACTTTATTTTACACTTATTTTCTAATAGTTTAGAATCTATATTATTCTAAATGTTAATGTATTCAGGTTAGGTTAATGATGTGACATCCCAGGTCAGATTTCCTGGTATCCTAACTCTGACGTCGGTTAAGTTACTTAATCTCTTTGTGCTCATTCCTTTATCTATGGAGTGAAGAAAATTGTATGGCCTATCTTTTAAGATTTGGGGAAAGAGTAAATAGGCTAATATAAGTAAAGTGCTTAAGAACTGCTCCTGTCACATGGTGTACACTCAAAAATCTGTTAACTGATCATGAAAGTAAGATATTCCAAGGTTAGATGCTATTGTAACATCAAAAACCCGAGGGACAAAAGAAGTAAACCTCCTAGAATCACATGGTTAAGTTAATCACCATAAGCACTGACTTGAGGCTTCAACTGTGTCTGAATTGTAGCCCCGTGGCTATAACTTATCAAGGGTATCTAAATTTTGATTATTCTTCCTGCTTATCTCTACTTTTTTTTGGTCAATTCCTGCTGATTTGGTGTAAGAAACATTCACCTTTTTACTATGTAATTTTATATTATCTGTGGCTCAATATCCTCTACTTAAGCTGTAATTTAGACCAACCAGTATCCTGAACAAAAGGTTCTTTGCCCATTACTCTCAAAATGAATGATAACTTGTTATTAGAGTGATTTCCTGCAAGAGTTAGAGTGTTGGCCCTGACAGTTATTAGGTATGTGATATTATGGGTCATAAAAAGAGTACTTACATTAGATGTGAAACTTTCCTTTAGAAAATGAAAGTAATAGATGCAAATCATTTCCCCACACTTAGTAAGCACTGTATGTTAATATTGTTTTTATACAGTTTTATTTCTCAGACTTGTTTGCTTTCTTCATTACCTTTCTCTTCTTCTTTACTTTGTCTCTTGTTTTCATCTCATCATTCATCCTTCTCTTCTGCCAGTCATTGTTGTGTTCTTTTTTTCTGGATCCTTTTCTTTAAATCTCTCTTCTGCTTACATCTCACATCCAGTTCTATAAATTTTTTCATTGCATCTTCTCATAGGTACATTATTTTCCATTTATTCCCACAGCTGGCATTCAGACTGGGCCCTTCCAGTACTATTATCATAAACTCTTTCATATTTTCATATAATAAAACTTTAGATTTAATCAATAGAACTATTTACTAATTAAAACATCTCCCAAACTAGTCATAACTTCTTAATATCATGCATTGTCACAGTTATGACATTGCTTTGTTAATATAAATAATGACTTCTTAAAGTCATGGATCTCTATGAGGAATTTACACAAAGTTTCATATACAAACTAATTATCCCATGTTTCCACCATGGGAAACAAACAGGAGTATTTATACATATTTTATTTGCTTTTCTAATTACTACAATGTTTCATCATAACAAACCAATTTGAGACACTTGGAATATTTGAACACTTAAATGTGCATATTCAGGGCCTATTATTAGTCCCAATATCTAGGTCAACTTAGCTTTACTTTATCATGGATCTTCTTCCACCTAGTATCTTAATATTTCCAGATATTTTTGTTTAGTACAAATAGCTATCTAATTTTATATATATATATACAAAATACTAAACTCACCTATATAGTTTTAATGGGATATCTGAGAGTTTGCCAGTATTCTTTAAATGCATTTGAAGTTTCTGTTTCTCTAAAGTATAAGGCTTGTCAACTTCAGAAAATCTAGGTGCTTTCTCAGTTTTATTGCCAAAATGCCAAATATGAGGAAGTTTTCTCTTATCTCCCCAAAAGAAGCACTTTCTTTAGAAAGTTTTTTTTGCAGTCATAAGACTGGATGCTTTTAAGACTCTCAAGCTTTAGGATTTATAAATAGGGCTCAGAGAATTTCCATAATACATTTTGAGAAATAAAAGTACCTTTAAAATACATATGTATGTGTGTGTGTGTGTGAGTGCATACTTGCATGCTCAGTTGCTTGGGTCATGTCGGACTCTTTTGCAACCCCGTGGACTGTAGCTCTCCAGGCTCCTCTGTCCATGGGATTTCCCAGGCGAGAGTACTGGAATGGGTTGCCATTTCCTTCTCCAGGTGATCTTCTCAACCCAGGGATCCTACCAGAGTCTCCTGCGTCTCCTGCATTGGCAGGCAGATTCTTTACCACTGAGTCACCAAGGAAGTAAGGAAACAGCCAGAGGACAATGCCCATTTGAATACATTATTTTTCCTTTCATTTAATCATTCATTAATTGAGAATAGTGAGCTCCTTTTCAAGTGCCAGATCCTTGGTTGAACCCAAGTTCATATATAAAAGATAGGAGGACAAGTCATTTTATCCATTAATTTTACTGATCATTAAAAGAGTTTTACTTTCCATAGCTATTAATACAAAATACCATATAAAGCACTGAGGTGGTTCACAACATGATAATGGAAGATACAGAATAAGTAAATTAATAATTTTAAATGTGTAAAGCTCTGTAATGGAGATAAATAGAAAGGGCAGTAATAATCTTTTGGACCTTATTAGAAAACTTTCCACAGAGAAATGTTCTAAGATGACATTTTTACCTGAGTTCTAAAGTATAAGAAGAATTCTTCAAACTAAGAAGTTGGGAGGAGAAATTATATAGAAAGGACATAGCATGGTAAATGAAATACTGGGTTTAAACTATTTTGGCATTGTTGCATTTTGTATACAGGTGAGGGGGCAGTGACAAATTTGAAAGAGAAGGCAGAATTAAAAATACAGAGGGTAGAAATAAGTAAGCTTTTATTGGAGATCTATTATCAGCAAGGGGTTTCTCTGGTGGCTCAGTGGTAAAGAATCCACCTGCCAATGCACGAGGTGTGAGTTGGTTCCCTTGTTCAGGAAGATCCCCTGAAGAAGGAAATGGCCTGGGAAACTCCATGGACAGAGGGGTCTGGAGGGATACAGTCCATGGGGCTGTAAAAGAGTCAGACATGACTTAGCAATGAAACAACAACAATGGTCATGAACACAATTTACAACAATTTTATCAAATCTCCAGCATTCTTTTCTGGGAAATCCCGTGGATAGAAGAGCCTGGTGGGCTGCAGTCCAGGAGTTTGCAAAAGAGTCAGATGTGACTTAGTGACTAAACAACAAATAACAACAATGTTCACAAAGGTTCAACAAAATAAATATAATGGCCCTTCATTTAAAAATTAAAATTCTAAAATGTAGGAAGATTTGGCATTTCTTAAGGCCACCCAGCTAAGAAACTGTAGAACTGGATCCAAAGCCCAGAATATCTGCCCACAGACCTTGCTTTTTTTCCACTATAGAGCAAAAAGAATGGATTACAAATACTTTACAGTAAATAATAGACATTTTAAAAAATAAGCAATGTAGAGTCACTACATATTTTTTAGTATGAGAATAGCATTACGATTCTAGATTTTATAAGATAATTTGGGAAGCAATATATATAACAGAAAATAGCAAGGGAGTCTAGGACAAGAAAGATTAAGGAGAAGAAATAACAATAATGACAACAAGAATTAACAGTTATTGAATGATATGAGTCAGTTATTATGTTAATACCCTACATACTATTATTTAATACTCAGCAAAATTGTTAAAGGTAGTCACTTTTACTATTCTCATTTTTCAAACATGGAAAAATGATCAATGATTCCAGGTCTGTGTCAATTTTAGCCCTAAAAATCCCATGTTTCAGGAAGCCCCCTCTGTCTAATGCAAATTGATTTTTGGTCCCTAGGTCTTGAACTAATGAAATAATTCAACAAAATCCAAGGACTAGCTATAGTGAAGCAATAATTTAAATTCCGGCAATCTTACTTTGGAAACATATATATCCTTGGGCAAGGTACTTAATCTTTTTGTGGTTTAGTTTCTTCCAGGATAGAGTAAAGATAACATCAATTTCCACCTCATGGAATGTTTTAATGATAAAAGTAAAATGATAATCCATAGAAATGTTTAGGCCAGTTTGTGGCACATCAAAAGAGCTCAATACATGTTAGCCACTTTATTCATAACTGTACTATTTCTATTTATGTATATTTATGGTGAATATAAGAGAATGATGACAGAGAATGGTCAGAGTGAAATCAAGAACCCAAGTTTTGGGTAGGGAAGTTGTTATTGTTGCTGTTGTAGCTTTAGAGACTGACTAGATAGGAACTTCATTAATTTGGGAAGAACTTGAAGAGTAGTATGTTTATTTGTGATAAATAATGAGATTTGTGCTTAAAATGCTGAATTTCAAATACTAAAGTATATTTACTGTGTCCTATATATTCCAGCCTTTTAAAAGTAGGACCTAGCTGCAGGTTGACAGGTTTTTGTAAACCTGAGTCATACAAATTTAACATTATTCCCAGGAGACGTCTTCTATTTTGTTAACAACTTTGTTGTGGTAAGTTAAAATTGTATATATTTATTTATTTTTATAAATATCACTCAGTAATGAGGCAGAGAGTTAAAAAACAAAAAAAAAGAATAGGAAGAGGAGTGACTATGTCTCAAAGACAGCTATAACTCAAAAAAGCTCCAGGGCTTCTGCACTCATGCTGTAATTACTCCTCTGATGCTTCAGAACTCATGATAAACAGGTATCTTACTTGATTACCAAATATATCTCAGTAGCTAATATCTATGTGCTATAAATATCTCTGAAATGGAAGTCAGTGAAACTAAAATTGTGAAAAGAGCAATTCAGATAGCTGAAGATGCCTTTTCTGAAAGGATTCATGCTGGTAAATTCAGAAGTTTAGCAACTGTAATCATGTAAATGTTTCTCTGTGGATTGAATTTCCTTGATGATAATTTTGGTAATTTGGGAGTCTATTTTAAAGGCGGTAGTACACATACTCAATTCAATACAACAATCATGGCACATGTACCTACTATGTGCCAAACACTGGTTTAAGTGCTTGTGAATTAAAAACTACCTACAAATTTAAAGATCTCAGTTTCTTACCCATACTCAGCCAAAGAAGGCATCAGATAACCACAATTGCATGGGATAATATGCCATTGGTTATAATAAATGGTTATAAGGTACAGAAGCAAATTAATCGTCTTTCATTCAAGATAGTTTTCTCAGAGGATGATACCACAATTCATTTATTCAATCATAAAAACCAGAATTCTTGTTCGTCTTCCCATTTACTACCTCAAATTCATTAATATTATTTATTTTAATTATATCCCAGTAGCACTTTTTACTTCTCCCTGGTATCATTGTCCATGAAGACAATTATGTTTGTCTCTGGCCCCATCTCAATCCTACAAATAAAATGTAAATCTAATTATGGGGATGGGGTGTCCTTTGCTTAAAACCCTGTGTTACCTATGTTCTGTAATACCTATGCTCCTTAGCAGAGCATATAAAGATAATCAAACATTGACTGAATGAGTGAATAAAAAAAAAATTTATTCTCTACCCTATCTAAGCTTATTTTTTACTTTCCCCCAAATAGTGGGACATCTAGCTGAATAGCTACTGGTTTTATGAGTATGCCATGATCTCAGATGCCTCTTGTTCTTTTATCTGCTTATGCTTCTCTGCTCTGTTATTCCTTTCAATCCCATTCTCATTATGAGGTCCTTTTCACATTCCTATATTTATTTTGTCTTTCCTAAACCCCAAAGATTTAAAATTCCTCTTTTATCTCCTCTGTCTACACTGTATCTAATATTTCTGTGCTTATAATTTTCCTATTAGTCTTTGAATCTCTTTAACTGATCATGAACAATTTGTGGTAATAATATTATCTTGTTTGTCCTTTTTGCTTTAATTCCTTACCATGTAGAGTTTGAGACACAGTAGTTTAGTTTACTAATGTATCTGTTGATTAAAAAAAAAAAAAAAAGGACACATATAAAGTGGGCAAGTAATGTAGAAGTACTACTGTAGTCATAAAAGTAAAATAATAAAAGCCATTTATCAGTCCATTACATTTTATAATTTATAGAAAGTTTTACAGACATTATCTCATTTCAGTCTCATAGATGTGAGGTCAGTTACTATAAAGGTAAAATGTAACTATGTCAAAATGAAAGCAGAAAATTTTGTCTTTTTTTTAAGCTTTCCACTGATGGATATTTAAAAAATAAACCAGCAAGTATGTATCCCATTAATGAATTGAAAGAGACACAGATGTGTAGAACAGTCTTTTGGACTCTGTGGGAGAGGGAGAGGGTGGGATGATTTGGGAGAATGGCATTGAAACATGTATATTATCATATGTGAAACGGGTCACCAGTCCATCGATGCGTGATACAGGGTGCTCGGGGCTGGCACACTGGGATGACCCAGAGGGATGGTATGGGGAGGGAGGTGGGAGGGGGGTTCAGGATGGGGAACACATGTACACCTGTGGCGGATTCATGTCAATGCATGGCAAAACCAATACAATATTGTAAAGTAATTAGCCTCCAAATAATAAATAAATAAAGAAAGAAAGAAAATACCTTAAATTTGTCACCCAAACCATCACTGCATATATTTTGAATCTTCTTTAAGAGCCAAGAGAATAGCCTTCTGATATGACTTTAAAGAAGGAAAAGAAAGAAAGTGAAGTTGCTAAGTCGTGTCCGACTCTTTGCAACCCCATGGACTGTAGCCCACCAGGCTCCTCCATCCATGGAATTTTCTAGGCAAGAGTACTGGGATGGGTTGCCATTTCCTTCTCCAGGGTATCTTCCTGACCCTGGGATCGAACCCAGGTCCCCTGCATTGTGGACAGGTGCTTTATCATCTGAGCCATCAATTTTCCTTGCCTTTCTGTATCAAAGGGAGAATTTTTCCAAGATTTAGTTACAAGAAAAGATCTTAGATGTTTCATAATATATGTGCTCTATATATTCCATCACTGGAAGCTCCCTTCCTCCATGCTGCCCCTTCATGCACGTTTTGAATCAGAATATTTTCTGCACAAAAATTTCCAGATTTAGTATGTTTGTGAAGACTGAAGCAGTAGTTTGAAATGCAATTTCTGTGATTAGTCTTTACAGATTGTTGCTCAGTTAGACTGAGAGGAGCTCACAATCTTATTTAACAAGCACTTCAGCTTATTTTGATACACTGGTGAAAAAGATTGTTTAATGTAGCCTAATAGCTATGATTGTCACTGAATGCCCATTTGTTGTTCTTGAGATCAAAATATCATCCTCTTTAGGCCTTATTTTCTCATGTTTAATATATGTTTTTTATGCACATACATACACGTATTGAGAGAGGAAGAGAGAAAGAAATCCTTAAATAGTGTGTACTAAAGTACGCTAGTCAAAAGGAGTAGAAATGAAAAAAATGTACAAAATGTTATTTATTAGGTGTTTCTTAATGTGCAAGCACTCATTTAAATTATTTCATGCATCAATTCAATTGATTCACAATCACCTTACTTAGTGACATATATTTTAATTTTACAGAAGAGGAAATTGAGTCATAAAGGTACATAATTTGCTCAGGAGCCTATGTTTGTTAATGGTGAAAATAAGATTGAAATCCAATAAGTCTGCTTTAAAGACATCAATTCCTCATCCTTAACATTTATGTTTGAATTCTGCCTATCAAAACAAAAAGGCAAGAGGGGGAAGGAAAAAGAGGATACTGGCACAGCTTCTGCTGCATTTCTATTTATTTGGGCTTTTTCAAAACACTTTGTATTTTTGGCACAATATTTCTCAAACTGCAACTAAAATTCAAGGTTGTTGCAGAGGAGCAGTTAAAATGACGTCATTAAAGATTTCCTGCTGTGGGAGAGGGAGAGGGTGGGATGATTTGGGGGAATGGCCTGGAAACATGTATAATATCGTATAGGAAACGAATCGCCAGTCCAGGTTCAATACAGGATCCTTGGGGCTGGTGCACTGGGATGACCCGGAGGGATCGTACAGGGAGGAAGGTGGGAGGGGGGTTCAGGATGGGGAACACGTGTACACCCGTGGCAGATTCATGTTGATGTGTGGCAGAACCAATACAATATTGTAAAGTTAAAAAAAAAAAAAGATTCTTCCAGTTTATACTTTCACTAAGAAAATAAAAGCTAAAATTAAAAAAAAAAGATTTCCTGCTATCTGATGATGCAACTTTATATTTAAAGGTTCATAGAAATGTCTAAAAGAAAAACATGAAAGTTCCAAAATAAAACTTGATAGAAATAAAAAGATAATCTTCATAAAATGAAAAACAAATAACCACTAAATATGAGAAAAACATTCAATTAGATTTTAATAAAAATGCAAATTAAAACAGTAATGGATAGCAGGACCCATCTTTCCTGAATTGCATCTTTTAGTATTTTCCAGTCGCCTTTTCTCTCCCCATCCCTTGCCATAAACTTTAAATATTATTGCTATCAAAGCACAATCCTGGGTACTTTATCTTTTGCTACACAGTTCCTTTGGGAGATTTTATCCTCTCTTATGGTTTCAAGTAAATATTAACGAGTCCACAAATTCTTTCCCCAGCCCTGGAATCTTCTCTGAGGTGCAGATTCATTTAACACTTCTGTTCCCTCAAGGAAAGTCAAGGCCAAAAAATGTTAGCCAAAGCCATGATGTGTGAAGTCTGCACAAGGTATAATGTATGCCTGATAAGTCCTCAAACCTGGAACACCTTCCAGGGGGCATCCATGAATTCAATGAGCTCATTTTTATTGTATATATTACATCATTACAGCTAGGTAAAAGCAAGATCTGCCCTTAATATTTTAGGATATTGGTAAATCATCTTTCCTTACTTTTCTGAATAGGTATGATTTTCATCATTTTTTTGTCAGAATCCTTATTTCTTTTACTTATTAGAATTCAACAATAAATTTTTAAGGCCAAATTAGTTTATGCATATTCTGTTTATCAAATTATACTGTAAGCTCCAAATTTATCCATCTGCTTTGAGTTTATAAAAAAAAATATCGACTCTGTTTTGGGTCTTAGGGCTGTGATTATGCAAATCCAATTTAAAGTTTTTACCTGCTTTCAACTAGGTTCTACAAATAACAGTACTAGAAAGCAAATTTAAGAAAGAGGAAAGGAGAAGGTATTTTTATCTTCATGTTTTCTTGCTTTTCTAGAAATGAAGCACCAGTGTGGACTTACATCTCAGCAGCTTCATTTAATTCTCCAGATTCTCTTAGTACTTCCGGAAGCAATCTCATTTTGCCTTCTCAGATATATAAGAACCAGCTGAGTGACGCCTTCTCCTCTGAGATCCCATTCCCACCTTTGGGATCTCTTCAGTGAGCTTCTGGGCTCTGTAAAAACCCAAATCATATCCTTTGATTCTCCAACTCAATGGCTGGCAGCTGCTGTTATTTCATGTTGATCCAGTTTTTCACTTACTCTGTTGAACCTTCAATGTCTGTCGAACCAATGCTCTAAATGTTCTTTCTATTGAAACTCCTGGTGTGGCGTTTGTATTACTGACTGGATCCTGAATAATAAACTGCAGTCATAGATTCTCATTCAAGACCTTCTTCAAACATGAATATTGTATTCTCTCAGAGGAAACAGAAGTCATTTATTAAAAATATTTTGAGTACCCTCAAAGTGTCACGTACCGAGTTAAGTGCTAGGGATACTTAAGTTCTAAGGTGAATAGAAACATTTTCTCCAGAATATAATGGTCTAGTAAAGGAGAAAGAGAAGTCAATAATTAGAATATGACCATAGATTCATATTTTAGCCTTAAGGAATATACACTGGATAAAGCATTGGACATGTTCCTAATTCTGGTGGGTGTTAAGGTTAAAAATATGAGTTTTGAGAGAGAAGAGAAAACACCTAGTAAACATTTATATTACAGATCATTTTCTAAAGACTAAGAAAAAATAAGACTAAAAAAAAAATCTTAATCATATATATTTCAAAAGTCCCTTTGGCAATAGCTGGAGAATGGTTAGAAAGGGGGCAAGACTGAAACCAAACTGACCAATTATAAAAGTTTGGCAACCCAGCTGGTGAGACCCAATGAGCATCTGAGTAGAAGAAATGACAGTTGGAGTGAGGAGGAAATAATGACCAGAACTATTAACAATACTGGACAGTGCAGATGAACTTGAGAAAAACTTCCTATCTGGTTCAAATAATTTAAATTTCTGGAAACTTTCTTAAATAAATAATTCAAAAGTAAATCGCTGAATGCCAATTTTCCCCAAACCCTAACAATGCTACTTACTGGACATTATTACTTCATCACCTGCAGGCACGTGAAAATCAACATGATCAAAATGAAACTCATTGTGTCTCTCCAAATTTTGTATTTTCCTCAGAAGTCTCATCTTGCTAAAACGTGCTACTGTCTCTAAAGCTCAGGTATTTCTTTTATTTGCCTCATTGCAGTAATCCAATTTTTCTCAATTGTCTCTTTCAAATGTGCATCCCTTTATTTCCATTTCTGCTGGGAGTTCTGTGGCAAGTCCTCTTCATAGCTCTGCTCTGTGCTCAGTTACTCAGTCATGGACAACTCTTTGTGACCCTGTGGACTGTAACCTGCCATGCTCCTCTGTCCATGGAATTTTCCAGGAAAGAATACTGGAGTAGGTTGTCATTCATAGCTGTAGTATGGACTATTTTAGTTAACATATAATTGTTTTCCTTGCTTTTTTTTTTTTTTTTTGGTAAAGTCTCTCCTTCTGTCCTTGAAATTTAATCTATATTAAGCAAAAATTTGAGCAGGTGATTACTTTGCTTTAAAACTATGTTCAATTCTGTCCATCTCTCCACTTTTATGCATCAACTTTCCTAATTTCTCTATTCTTTGTCAATAAGCTACTTTGAATTTCTTAGCAGTTGTATCCCTGCTTTTGTCCCTCTGTGCCTGTCTAAATGCTGTTCCCTATCTGTGAAGTGTCTGTTCTTCTTTCTCATATTAACCCAGGCTTATTCTCTCTCAAGTCATCTCAATATCACATGCTTTGTGAAATTCTAATATTTAGCAACTGTATAATTCTTGTGTAGATGTATCTAGTAAATATTTGCTGAATAGAATCACTAGTTTTATGAGGCTTGCAATATAGATTCATAGGACTTTCTCCATTTATTATTGCTGTCTAACATGTAGTCCCAATTCTTCTATATTTCAGTATGAACAATACTTTTCAAGAAAAAAAAAATTACCCAGTTAAAACACCTTGATTATACTATGATTTCGTTTTCTTTTTCTTTTATAAAAAGTGACCAAAAAAGCCAAAGAGAAATATGGAAACCCTCAAGAAAAGCAATAATGAACTCAATTAGACAAGTTACTGAAGAAATAGAAAGGGCTAACAATCATAAAATTTGCTCATCTACAAGCAAATTCAAGAAATGTTAGGTAAAGCAAAACTATAATACATTTTTTGACTATCAAGTTTTGATTGTTTATAAATCATAACTATCAATGTTAATGAAGATGATATAAAATTAAAATTATCTTAATTCAAATTATTATAAGCTTAAATTGGTAAAATATTTCTTAAGAATAATTTAGCAATGTGTACAAACTATATAAAAAATAACATCTTGTGCAAGTAATTCCACATGCAGGACTCTGAGCAGACATTCAGATATGTATTTCAAAATGTTTGCTCTGGTAACATTTAAGAGTAAAAATTTAAAGCAAAACTTCTCCAGAAACAGGGGACTATTTAAACATATTTTAACATATTTTAACTGTAATTACATATTTTTAATATATTGATAAGTCATTTTAACTACACTAATATAAATAAAAGAGATATAAATCTGAACATATGATATAGTCATGAGAATACCAATATTACCTATCTGTGGATGGGCAAAAGAGTAACATAAGTTATCTCTGACTGGTAGGGCTATGTGTAATTTTTTGTATATTAGTATATTACCTAAATTTTCATACATAGCCTCTTTAATAAACTTATGTCTTACTTCCTTTACAAAAATGGCCTTTTTATTATTTAATTAATGTATTTTGACCTCGCCAAACATTACTTTTAGGGGACATGCACTTGTCTTTTTTCATTCCTCACAGATGAGGGGTATTTTAAATGTTTAATAAATGAGTTATTTTAATGAGTTAATAATTGAACAATACTTTGAAAATAATTTTTTTTCTTCAATAGAGATGGAATTATTTTGATAGAATTTAAGCTTCATAGCTCTGCTTTGCTCAAAGTGAAAATGAAATTCACTCAGTCCTGTCCGATTCTTTGTGATCCCATGGACTATACAGTCCATGGAATTCCCTAGGCAAGAATACTGGAGTGGGTAGCCTTTCCCTTCTCCAGAGGATCTTCCCAACCCAAGGATTGAACCCAGCTCTCCTGCATTGTGGATGGATTCTTTATCATCTGAGCCATAAGAGAAGCCCAAGAATGCTGGAGTGGGTAACCTATCCCTCCTCCAGCAGATTTCCCTCACCCAGGAAGCAAACCAGAGTCTCCTGCATTGCAGGTGGATTGTTTACCAACTGAGCTATCAGGGAAGCCCAAGCCTCTCAAAAACTCAGAAGAGGTCTCGGTAATTTTTTTTGTGTGCAATTTTGCATTCTTTTTCTAAAAGTGAGATTCCCCAAAAGAATAAACTTTAGGCTTTAAATGCCTAAATCAGTCTCTGCTCCTTGAATGTTCTTTATTCTCATAACTGCTTATCTTTCATGTGTTAATGTTTCATTTTGTACAACACTCTGTAATTCCCAAATATGCTTTATGAATTGGTTTTTCCCACTTACACCTTGATTATCTTGGAAAACTAATTGTGTTTCTCTTTCCATTAGCATTTCGGAAACAATTTTAGTTTACCTGTAGTGATGAATTCCTATCAGTTGCCGAATAAAATCTCCTAAAATAATTTGACAACTTTATCAAAGAGAAACATCTATTTTTGAAGTCGAGAAACATTGGGCAAACTTGGCATTTATATATGGAGACAAAATTTGGATCTATTCCTAGCTGAAAGAGCTGACAGCCTGGAAAAGGCCTGAGGGAAGAAGTGAGAGGCAATTTTATGAGAGTTGCCAGTTTTTTTTTTTTTTTCCTTCTTCTTTTTCTTGTTGGCTTATTTGTTTTACTTCTGACTGCAGGACTTCAAGACTGTATTTTCTGGCTACATCATTTATTTTGGAAAGTATTTTGTCTCTGAGGAGCACACATCAAAACAACATGTAAATATAAAGCATTCCTTGGGCAAGATGGAACTTTCATTTGGTGACTTACTTAGGTTAAAAGTAATTGCTCCAAATATCAATTTGATTCACAGAATACAAAATTAGCTTAAAATCATTTTTTTGTGTGTGTTATAATGGAAGGTTACTGTTGGGGCACTTTGATTATGAAATTGGATGTGTTAGTAAATTGTGGCTGATTTTCACTGCCAGTGTCTCTGAGACAGGCAGCAATTATTCCTTATCAGCAAGTTGTAGGAACATTAGACTGGGATTAAGATCCTTTTCAATAAAGGCATTTACAGTGCTACCTCTTTTTCTAATTATTTCTCCTCTTTCTAAATGAGAAAAGAGAGAGAACATGCAAGCATTTTTTTTTCATTAGGAAGACATTTATTTCAAGGATATATTCAGAAAAATGTAGTTTAGAGATGGGGTATTCTTTTCAAACATATTTTATTCATGCCTTACTTTGAGAATTTTAAGGATGTAATGCAAATAACTTGAACTAAACTGGGAAAACACATCATGTTATAATAAAATGTAATAAAATTAACATATAGAAAGATAGCTTTCCAAATAAAATGTGAGATAACACTCTCAGGGAAATATCAAAATCAACACATGTTAAAGATTTTATTTTAGTCATTAATGAATGAGGGAATCAGGTAGATATTATAAGCAGTTAGAAAAAGAATCCTTCAAAGAACAGACATAGTTATAAAACAGGAATATTGAAATGCGTAGCGGAAAGAGGCAAAACTGGGAAGTCAATTGAACATCTACTAGAAAGGACTTAATTTGCATTGCTATTAGTTTTCTACATATTTCAGAGTTGTAAAATACCTCCCATAGAACAAGAATCACATAAATTGGAGGGATGTACCATAGCGTGTAAATAATACATAGTTTTCCATTGATCCACATATCCTCCACACACATACAAGACCACGAAAATATAAAATCATTGTTTTTTGGTTTGTAGCCTTAACTCAAATATAATAAAATACAAAAAAGGTATATTATTAGAGTTTTAAACTAAATTAAAATATTATTAAATCACAGAGTGGGTAGAGCATTTGAGGATATGGAATTCTTTGCAAAACTCTTTCATATCATAACTACATCCCTTCTGCCTTCATTGCTGGCACCTGATTTTCTTAGGTGTTGAAACAAAAAACTTGGGAAGTATTCCTGAACAGGTCTTTTTCCTCATGCTATATATCCAACCTCATGCTATACATCCAACACTATTTCTCATGTTTTCCTTCCACTGCATGTTTTAAATACAGCCAGTTCACTCCATATCTATTGCTTCCATCCTCAGTTCAGTCATTCAGTCATGTGCGACTGTTTGCAACCCCATGAACGACAGCACACCTGGCCTCCCTGTCCATCACCAACTTGTGGAGTTTACTCAAACTCATGTCCATTGCATTGGTGATGCCATCCAATCATCTCATCCTCTGTCATCCCCTTCTCCTCCTGCCTTCAATCTTTCCCAGCATCAGGGTCTTTCCCAATGAGTCAGTTCTTCGCATCAGCGGGCCAAACTACTGGAATTTCAGCTTCAGCATCAGTCCTTCCAATGAATATTCAGGACTGATTTCCTTTAGGATGGACTGGTTGGATCTCCTTGCTGTCCAAGGGACTCTCAAGAGTCTTCTCCAACACCACAGTTCAAAAGCATCAGTTTTTCAGTGCTCAGCTTTCTGAGCTGAGCTTTGACTAGATGAACCTTTTTTGGCAAAGTAATATTTCTGCTTTTTAATATGCTTTCTAGGTTGATCATAGCTTTTTTTCCAAGGAGCAAGCATCTTTTAATTTCATGGCTACAGTCACCATCTGCAGTGATTTTGGAGCAGAAAGATAAAATCTGCCACTGTTTCCACTGTTTCCCCATCTATTTGCCATGAAGTGATGGGACCGGATGCCATGATCTTTGTTTTCTGAATGTTGAATTTTAAGCCAACTTTTTCACTCTCCACTTTCACTTTCATCAAGAGACTCTTTTAGTTCCTCTTCACTTTCTGCCATAAGGGTGGTGTCATCTGCATATCTGATCTTATTGATATTTCTCCCAGCAATCTTGATTCCAGCTTGTGCTTCATCCAGCCCAGCATTTCTCATGTGTACTGTGCATATAAGTTAAATAAGCAGGGTGACAATATACAGCCCTGATGTACTCTTTTCCCGATTTGGAACCAGTCTGTGTTCCATGTCCAGTTCTAACTTCTTGACCTGCATACAGATTTCTCAGGAGGCCTTCTTCCTAGACCAAGTTTTATCATTAGTATTTCTCCTAGATTATTGTAATAGTTTCCTTACTGGCACTCTTACATTTGCTTTTATCACATGGATTTCTATTATTCACAAAAAACTCATTATATGTAATATACAAAACAACAAGTGTATAATTTTCAAAAAGTTAAATACCACATTCTCATTCAAGTATAGGACACACATATGTCAAAATTTTATTTAAATTAAGTGAGGAAACCAGCACAATGGTTAAGCTCGTTTGGAAAGGACTTAAAATTATGAAATTTATGGTTGTTAAAGAAAATTGTTGAATTAAGCTGTAAAGTTAAGTATAGAACTGGCTATACTACTTCTATAGTTACATTACCTATGTATTACAGGACCATATAACTGTCACCTCTGAGGTTACCATTTCTAATAGATGGAAAAAATATTTTTTGCTATCAGACAAAATAATCAATTTAACAAACAATTTGAGAGTCTGTTCTTTAGTTCCATGATAATTGAATCAATAAAATTACGTTCAAATAGATAAATAATCTTTGAGTGTGCCTCTTAGGCAATGCTCTATATGACATTAAAAGGGCACATAACCATTTTCTGCTGTATTCCTAAATCATGGACTTTAAAAAAATAATATAAATAAAATAATTATGTATGACTTCTAATTTCAAGTTTCTTTCACCTAAGTAATTAATAAAGACCTCTATCTTAGTCATGATAATGTAGCTTGCTCATTTCATTTTCACATTCTTCTAAATCTTCTGTAGGCCATTTCTATCATATTATAATGTAGGCACTCATTTTATGTTGGAAAAAATTTTAAGTCTCATTAATACTAATTGTTAAATATTCTACATAGTTGTTTCCAGAACAGTTTTTTTTTTTTAATGCTCTCTCTTAACTTTATAGCTAAGGAGGTTTATTTCTTTTCATATTTTTTGCAAACTATTTATCGATACTTTTAAAAAAGTTTTAGGGCATTTGTAGGTGTATATATGTATGTGTATATATATATATATATATATATATATATATATATATTTGAAGGTCTTTGGCTGTTAATCTGTCTTGGAGTGTTGGCTACCTTTCAACTCTGTTCCCTTCAATAGGGGAGGCAGATGGATGCTTCAAGATTTTAGTCTAAGCTTAAAGTGAATTTCCCATCTTTCAAATACATCCTAGGCTTCTATTAGCACAAAGATGTTAATCTATAGTTATTGACTAACAGCAACATGGTTACCATTATATGTTATTAAGCTTCTCTTCTGGTTTAAAATTTTTTATTTTGTGAGTTATATTATCTATTACTCATAAGGAACGTAAGGATTTCCTTAGGGAAAAGACATGTAACATATATCCATTATTCAGCAGTATCCCATCCTTAGGGTGACATCTTTTTTGTGCCATTGTATAGAGTTGATTTTATAAGTGAGGTAGGCCATACAACTTAAATGACTTCCCTGGTGGCTTAGACGATAAAGCATCTGCCTCCAATGCGGGAGACCTGGCTTTGAACCCTGGGTCGGGAAGATCCTCTGGAGAAGGAAATGGAACCCGCCCCAGTATTCTGGCATGGAGAATACCCTGGACGGAGGAGACTGGTTGGCTACAGTCCATGGGGTCTCAAAGAGTCTGACATGACTGAGGGACTTCACTTTCTCTTTTCAGGCCACAAAAAGGGTTTGATAAACTTTTATATCATAAAGCTCCATTCTTTTCTTATATTGATAGATGTAAAAATTCATTGTTGTTGTTCAGTTGCTCAGTCTTGTCTGACTCTTTGTGATCCCATGGACTGCAGCAAACAAGGATTTCCTGTCTTTCACCATTTCCTGGAGTTTGCTCAAACTCATATCCATTGAGTCGGTGACGCCATCCAACCATCTTATTCTCTGTCATCCCCTTCTCCTCCTAGCTTCAACCTTTCCCAGATTCAGCGTCTTTTCTAATGAGTCAGTTCTTCACATCAGGTAGCCAAAGTATTAGAGCTTAAGTTTCAACATCAGTCCTTCCAATGAATATTCAGGAGTGATTTCCTTTAGGATGGACTAGTTTGATCTACTTGCAGTCCAAGGGACTCTCAAGAGTCTTCTCCAACACCACAGTTTGAAAGCATCAATTCTTTGGGCACTCAGCATTCTTTACGGTCCAACTCTTCACATCCATACATGCCTACAGGAAAAACCTTATCTTTGAATATATGGAGACTTGTTGGCAAAGTAATGCCTCTGCTTTTTAATATGCTGTCTAAGTTGGTCATAGCTTTTCTTCAAGGACCAAGCATCTTTTAATTTCATGGCTTCAGTGACCATCTGCAGTGATTTTGGAGCCCAGGAAAAGAAAGTCTGTCACTGTTTCCATTGTTTCCCCATCTATTTTCCATGAAGTAATGGGTCCGGATGCCATGATCTTTGTTTTTTTGAATGTTGAGTTTTAAGCCAGCTTTTTCACTCTCCTCTTTCACTTTCATAAGAGACTCTTTAGTTCTCTTTGTTTTCTGCCATTATAGTGGTATCATCTGTATATCTGAGGCTATTGATATTTCTCCTGGCAATCTTTATTCCAGCTTGTGCTTCATCCAGCTGGGCATTTCACATGATGAACTCTACCTATAAGTTAAATAAGCAGGTGACAATAGGCTATGGTTTTTCCAGTGGTCATGTATGGATGTGAGAGTTGGACTATGAAGAAAGCTGAGAGCCAAATAATTGATGCTTTTGAACTGTGGTGTTGGAGAAGACTCTTGAGAGTCCCTTGGACTGCAAGGACATCCAACCAGTCCATCCTAAAGGAGATCAGTCCTGGGTGTTCATTGGAAGGGCTGATGCTGAGGCTGAAACTCCAATACTTTGGCCACCTCATGCGAAGAGTTGACTCATTGGAAAAGACTCTGATGCTGGGAGGGATTGGGGCAGGAGGAGAAGGGGATGACAGAGAATGAAATGGCTAGATGGCATAACTGACTCAACAGACATGAGTTTGGGTAAACTCCGGGAGTTGGTGATGGACAGGGAGGCCTGGCTGCTGCGATTCATGGGGTCGCAAAGAGTTGGACATGACTGAGTGACTGAACTAAAAATATACAGCCTTGACATACTACTTTCCCAGTTTGCAACAAGTCCACTGTTCCATGTATGGTTCTGACTGTTGCTTCTTTACCTGCATACAGATTTCTAAGGAGACAGGTCAGGTGGTCTGGTATTCCCATCTCTTGAAGAATTTTTCACAGTTTGTGTTATCCACACAGTCAAAGGCATTAGCATAATCAATGAAGCAGAAGTAGATGTTTTTCTGGAATTCTCTTGCTTTTTCTATGATCCACCGGATGTTGGCAATTTGATCTCTGGTTTCTCTGCCTTTTCTAAATCCAGCTTAAACATCTGGAAGTTCTTAGTTCACGTTCTGTTGAAGCCTGGCTTGGACAATTTTGAGTATTACTTTGCTAATGTGTGAGATAAGTGCAATTGTGCGGTAGTTGAACATTCTTTGGTATTGTCCATTTTGGGGATTGGAATGAATGCTGACCCTTTCCAGTCCTATGGCCCCTGCTGAGTTTTCCAAATATGCTGGCATATTGAATGCGGCACTTTCACAGCATCATCTATTAGGATTTGAAATAGTTCAACTGGAATTCCATCAGTGCTACTAGCTATGTTTGTAGTGATGCTTCCAAAGGCCCACTGACTTCAGATTCCAGGTGTTTGACTCTAGGTGAGTGATCACACCATTGTGGTTATTTGGGTCATGAAGATCTTTTTTGTATAGCTCTTCTGTGTAGTCTTGCCACCTCTTAATATCCTCTGCTTCTTTAGGTCCATATTGTTTCTGTTCTTTCTGTGCATGTCTGGGCATGAAATGTTCCTTTGGTATCTCTAATTTACTTGAAGAGATCCCTAGTCACTCTCATTCTATTGTTTTCCTCTATTTCTTTGCACTGTTCACTTAGGAAGTCTTTCTTATCTCTCCTTACATTCAGATGGATATATGTGTCTTTATGTCCTTTGTGTTTCACTTTTCTTTCTCAGCCATTTGTAAGGCTTCCTCAGACAAACATTTTGCCTTTTTGCATTTCTTTTTACTGGAGATAGTTTTGACCACCTCCTCCTGTACAATGTTATGAACATAGTTCTTCAGGCACTCTGTGTATCAGATCCGATCCCTTGAATACATTTGTCATTTCCACTGTATAATCATAAGGGATTTGATTTAGGGGTCGCAAAGAGTCGGACACAACTGAGCAACTTCACTTTCACTTTCAAATAGTCTAGTGGTTTTCCCTACTTCAATTTAAATCTGAATTTGGCTATAAGGAGTTTATGCCTTTGAGTGTTTGAGATGTTAAATAGATAGTACAAAAACTCTCAGATAAAAGTTTGCTTTAATATTAATATTGAAGAACACTCTCTTCCAAATGTGAAAGCATTTACAATACTGTCCAGGCATGAATAAGAATGTAAAAAGCATTACTCCTAAATTCATGGTAAATTCTTTTTGTATTATGGATTTTCTTTTATTGAACATTTCCCACTGTTTAAGAATAAAGTGCATATGGAAGTCTTCACAAAGAATAATTTAATAAGCAGTTGTATTGGAATGAGAATTAAATGATAAAATCACCAACTCTTACTGAGTTTTGTTAAGAATACCTTCAGATCAGATCAGATCAGTCGCTCAGTCATGTCTGACTCTTTGCAACCCCATGAATCGCAGCACGCCAGGCCTCCCTGTCCATCACCAACTCCCGGAGTTCACTGAGACTCATGTCCATCGAGTCAGTGATGCCATCCAGCCATGTCATCCTCTGTCGTCCCCTTCTCCTCCTGCCCCCAATCCCTCCAGCGTCAGAGTCTTTTCCAATGAGTCAACTCTTCGCATGAGTGGCCAAAGTACTGGAGTTTCGGCTTTAGCATCATTCCTTCCAAAGAAATCCCAGGGCTGAATACCCCCAATTTCTCCAGAGCTGGTCTTAATATATTAATGGGTATGATAGTTATTGAATTTGAAAAATACTGTGAAGGTGTCCAGTTTCAAATATATATGTTTTCCTCATTTTGACTTTCCTGAAATTGCCATCCTTGACCAATTTATTCACATTTATTGAATGTTTGTATGGAAGAAGGACAACACTTTTGAATTACTGTATTGGATTTCATTTTTTTTTCTTTTAAAATATAAAACCTTGAAAGAGATCTATAATATTAATCTGAAAACATTTAACAATAATTTTCTTATGACAGATATTTAGTAACTAGCATTTTTCTGGTTAACTAGAAAAAGTCCAAGGATAATAAAATAAAAACATTTCAATTTTTACAGGTAATAAGCAAAGGAAAAAAAAATCTCCCAGAAAAACATTAGGGAGATTGGGGGTAGAAGTAGTACTGTCTTAATAAAAAACCAAACTCTTTCATGCATCAAAATAATATTTTCAAAGGGCAAGAAATATATGGCAATATATTCTTTTTGCAGATAAAATGCTACTTTAATCTAATTTAAATTATTCTTTGTCTGATGCCTTTCATATTCTATTTACCAGACAGTAAATTTTTAAAAATGTATCTGTATATGAATATATTAATTTTGAATTACTCTTCTATGTTATATAAAGGACTTAAGTATTTTTAAATAAATATAAATATGAGTTGATATTGATATAGACATATACAGAGAGGGGGATATTTGGGGGGTCTGTCCTCCTAATAGAAAACTATTTTCAATCAGTTAAATGCTAAACTGTTGATGCCATTGTGAATTTATAGAGATGAAATATCATATAATTTTACCTTTTTATGCATTTAATTAAACTGAGGTAGACAACTCTGTCAAAAGGGATAGTACAGGTTATTGGGAACAATGTGTCATAGTGGACATCCATTGTTATGTGTCTAATAATGTCATACTGGACGTGGTTGTAGCTCTAATTCACATAGTACCTTTTTAGGTCATTAATGCATACTCTGAACTTTCTTATTTTATTACTGAATCAATTAAGAGTGATGCATTCTAGTTACTTTAAAGTTTTGCCATGTCATTACTATTAAGGGGAGATTTAAAAAAAAAAAGATTGACAATATTTCAAAGTAATAGTAAAGTTGATAAACATTTATATTTTTTCAAATAATATATATAACAAAGTTGAAAGTGTTTGACTGACTGCATTCACATACATACATATTAAGCAAATTTAAATCCATTTGTGCTTTGCTGGACTGGCCATGTAGAGATACCCCACGTCCAAGGACAAAGGAGAAGCCCCAGCAAGATGGTAGGAGGGGCGAATTCATGTTTAGAATCAAACCCCATTCCCGCCAGAGACGCTCAGAGGGCTCAAACAAACCTTGTGTGCACCACGACCCAGGAACCCCACAGAGACTGAGACAGAACTATGTTTGAGCATCTTCTGTGGAGGTATGGGTTGGTGGTGGTCTGCCACAGGAACAGGGGCTCTGGGTGCAGCAGACTTGGGTATGCCATAAGTCCTCTTGGAGGAAGTCACCATGAATCCCACTATAGAGCTGCCAGAACTTACACCGGACTGGGAAATAGACTCTTGAGGGGGCACAACAGAACCTTATTCACCAGGACCCTGGAGAAAGGAGCAGGGACCCTACAAGAGACTGTCCTGGACTAGCCCGTGGGTGTCCGGGAGACTCCAGTGGAAGCCTGGGTCAGTGGTGGCCTGCTGCAGGGTTGGGGGCACTGAGTGTAGCCGTAAATACCTGGGATCTTTTGAGGGAGGTCATCATTATCTTCATTACCTCCACCATAGTTTGGCCTGGGATAAATAGAAGGGAGGGAACACAGCTCCACCTATCAACAGAAAACTGGATTAAAGATTTACTGAGCATGGCCCTTCCCATCAGAACAAGACCTAGTTTCCCCCTCAGTCAGTCTAACCCATCAGGAAGCTTCCATAAGCCTATAATCCTTCTCCATCAGAGAGCAGACAGAATAAAAACCACAATCACAGAAAACTAAACAATCTAATCACATGAACCACAGTCTTATCTAACTCAGTGAAACTATGAGCCATGCCCTGTAGGGCCACCCTGTAGGGTCATGGTGGAGAGTTCTGACAAAATGTGGTGAACTGGAGAAGGGAATGGCAAACCATTTCAGTATTCTTGCATTGAGAGCCCAAGAAGAGTATGGAAAGGCAAAAAGATAGGACACTGAAAGATGAACTCCCCAAGTCAGTAGGTGCCCAATATGCTACTGGAGAACAGTAGAGAAACAACTCCAGAAAGAATGAAGAGACAGAGCCAAAGCAAAAACAACACCCAGTTGGGGATATGACTGGTGATGGAAACAAGGTCCAATGCTCTAAAGAGCAATATTGCATAGAAACCTAGAATGTTAGGTCCACGAATCAAGACAAATTGGAAGTGGTCAAACAGGAGATGACAAGAGTGAACATCGACATTTTAGGAATCAGTGAACTAAAATGGACTGGAATGGGTGAATTTAACTCAGATGACCATTATATCTACTACTGTGGGCAGGAATCCCTCAGAAACAATGGAGTAGCCATCATGGTCAACAAAAGAGTCTGAAATGCAGTACTTGGATGCAGTCTCAAAAAAGACAGAATGATCTCTGTTCATTTCCACGGCAAACCATTCAATATCACGGTAATCCAAGTCCATGCCCTGACTAGTAATGCTGAAGAAGCTGAATTTGAACGGTTCTATGAAGACCTACAAGACCTTCTAGAACTAGCACCCAGATGTCTAACTAACACAAAAAAAGATGTCCTTTTCATTATAGGGGACTGAAATGCAGAAGTAGGAAGTCAAGACATACCTGGAATAACAGGCAAATTTGGCCTTGGAGGACAGAATGAAGCAGGGCAAGGTTAACAGAGTTTTGCCAAGAGAAGGCACTGGTCATAGCAAACACCCACTTCCAAGAACACAAGAGAAGACTCTATACATGGACATCACCAAATGGTTATAGTCTTTGCAGCCAAAGATGGAGAAGTTCTATACAGTTAGTAAAAACAAGACCAGGAGCTGACTGTGGCTCAGTTCATGACCTCCTTATTGCCAAATTCAGACTTAAATTGAAGAAAGTAGGGAAAACCACCAGACCATTCAGGTATGACCTAAATCAAATCCCTTCTGATTATACAGGGGAAGTAAGAAATAGATTTAAGGGACTAGATCTGATAGAGTGCCTGATGAACTATGGATGGAGATTCGTGACACTGTACAGGAGACAGGGATCAAGACCATCCACAAAAATAAGGAATGCAAAAAAGCAAAATGACTGTCTGAGGAGGCCTTACAAATAGCTATGAAAAGAAGAGAAGCGGAAAGCAAAGGAGGAAAGGAAAGATATACCCATTCTAATGCAGAGTTCCAAAGAATAGCAAGGAGATATAAGAAAGCTATCCTCAGTGATCAGTGCAAAGAAAAAGAGGAAAACAAGAGAACAAGAAAGACTAGAGATCTCTTCAGGAAAATTAGAGACCACCAAAGGAACATTTCATGCAAAGATGGGCTCAATAAAGGACAGAAATGGTATGGACCTAACAGAAGCAGAAGAGATTAAGAGGTGGCAAGATAACACAGAAGAACTGTATAAAAAGACTTCACAACCCAGATAATCACGACGGTGTGATCACTCACCTAGAGCCAGTCATGCTGGAATGTGAAGTCAAGTGGGCCTTAGGAAGCATCACTACAAACAAAGCTGGTGGAGGTGATGGAATTCCAGTGGAGCTATTTCTAATCCTAAAAGATGATGCAGTGAAAGTGCTGCACTCAATATGCCAGCAAATTTGGAAAACTCAGCAGCGGCCAAAGGACTGGAAAAGGTCAGTTTTCATTCCAATCCCTAAGAAGGGCAATGCCAAAGAATGCTCAAACTAGTGCACAATTGCACTCTTCTCACACACTAGTAAAGTAATGCTCAAAATTCTCCAAGCTTAAACAATATGTGAACTGTGAACTTTCAGATGTTCAAGCTGGTTTTAGAAAAGGCAGAGGAACCAGAGATCAAATTGCCAATATCCACTGGATCATTGAAAAAGGAATAGAGTTCCAGAAAATATCTCTTTCTGCTTTATTGACTATGTCAAAGCCTTTGACTGTGTGGATCATAACAAACTGGAAAATTCTGAAAGAGATGGGAATACCAAATCACCTGACCTACCTCTTGAGAAATCTGTATGCAGGTCAGGAAGCAGTAGTTAGAACTGGACATGGAACAACAGATTGGTTCCAAATAGGAAAAGGAGTATGTCAAGGCTGTATATTGTCACCATGCTTATATAATTTATATGCAGAGTACATCATGAGAAACAGTGGCTGGAAGAAGCACAAGCTGGAATCAAGATTTCCGGGAGTAATATCAATAACCTCAGATATGCAGATGACACCACCCTTAGGGCAGAAAGTGAAGAGGAGCTAAAAAGCTTCTTGGTGAAAGTGAAAGAGGAGAGTGAAAAAGTTGGCTTAAAGCTCAACATTCAGAAAACTAAGATCATGGCATCTGGTCCCTTCACTTCATGGTAAATAGATGGAGAAACAGTGGTACAGTGGCAGACTTTATGTTTTGGCCCCGAAATCACTGCAGATGCTGATTGCACCCATCAAATTAAAAGATGCTTACTCCTTGGAAGAAAAGTTATGACCAAACTAGACACCATATTAAAAAGTAGATACAGTACTTTTCCAACAAAGGTCCCTCTAGTTAAGGCTACAATTTTTCCAATAGTCATGTATGGATGTGAGAGTTGGACTATAAAGAAAGCTGAGTGCCTAAAAATTGGTGCTTTTGAACTATGATGTTGGAGAAGACTCTTGAGAGTCCCTTGGATTTCAGGGAAATCCAACCAGTCCATCCTAAAGGAAATCGGTCCTGAATATTCGTTGGAAAGACTGATGTTGAAGTTGAAACTCCAATACTGTGGCCACCTGATTTGAAGAGATGACTGATTTGAAAAGGCCCTGATGTTGGGGAAGATTGAAAGCAGGAGGAGAAGGGGATAATAGAGGATGTGATGGTTGGATGGCATCACCAACTCAATGGAAAACTCCAGGAGTTGGTGATGGACAGGGAAGCCAGGCATGCTGCAGTCCATGGGGTCTCAAAGAGTCGGACATGACTGAGTGACTGAACTGACTGAACTGAAATCCATTTATAAAATTGAAAAGATTAGAGAAGGTATGTATATATAATAAAATTTATCAGATAAAAGGCTTTCTGTGTCCATAAAATCATAGATAGCAACACAATTTATTTATTTTACAAAAATCAATAGGGAAATTATTTTTTCAAATCATCAACACAGACGAATATTTTTTCCTGCATAGTTTTTGGGTACACATTTGTAGCAAGTGCTATGTATAAAAGCACAGAATATAGGAATACCATCTGTGTATGTCTAATTCCAGCCAAAATCTTTTCCTTTACTGTTATTGAAAGATTAGAGGATTTGATTTAGCTTCAGAGTTGCTGTTGGGACTAGTAGCTAATCCTGATGAAGATCAAATGAAAATGCTAATTTTAAACAGTAAAAAAATTCTAGTATAACATCAGAGAAATTTTACAGCATAATACTCCTCTACACTTTTTACTTTTTTAAAAAACTGGGCATACATATACTTTTCCCATGCATTTAGGATGGTGTAAAGTAAAGCAGCCAGATTTCTTACAATTCTGTGCCAAAATTGAAGAGATTCTATAATTTAGGGGATAAGGTTAGAACTCCTCCTATTGGCTATATGCCTGCTTCATTTGCATCAAAATTGGGTTTAAATCACTCCTGAGAACTTAAAAAATTAAAAGAATGATAAACAAAGATCACCCAATCTAGCCACTCATGTTAAGTATTGGAAAACTGAAGCCCATGATATTAACAGATTAATCCTTGTGTTCCTCTCCTGTAACCTCAAACACCTAAATTACAGGGGGCAACCAAGTTAAAGTTTACAAAATTACCATGGTAACTGGAGAGAGTATTAAATAACAAAGATTGTTAACTATAGATTTGTGTGCTAACGTGAACATATTAAAAATGACATCATTTAGGTTTTTCATAGAATTAAGATTATAAAATAACTTGTGGAACAAGCCAATGCACTTATATAGAAAATAAATTCTCTTCCCAATTACTTGCAACACCAAGAAAAAAATATACATGGCTTTGCAGAGTCACAAATCCTGCGTGGACAACTAATCAATGTGTTTAGTCACCTTGAACTACCTTGCTGCTAAGTCACTTCAGTCTTGTCCGATTCTGCATGACCCCATAGATGGCAGCCCACCAGGCTCCCCCGTCCCTGGGATTCTCCAGGCAAGAACACTGGAGTGGGTTGCCATTTCCTTTTCCAATGCAAGAAAGTGAAAAGTGAAAGTGAAGTCGCTCAGTTGTGTCTGACTCTTAGCGACCCCATGGACTGAAGCCTACCAGGCTCCTCCGTCCATGGGATTTTCCAGGCAAGAGTACTGGAGTGGGTTGCCATTGCCTTCTCCGAATTAACCTTAATTGTATTTAACTAATATATATCTGTCCACTATCAGTAACCTTTGCCTAATGCCTCATATGAGTCTAAAATCCTTTCTGTTGTTTTTAAATTGTACTAGCTATAATTTTGTTCTCATTGGAGTACTCCCATATGAGCACTTTTCTGTGAAAAGTATTAAGTTGCTTCTTTGCTTTTTACTTCATAAGCTAATAACCACAAATCACTCAACCATTTCTCATAGAGCCTGTTTCACAATACATTATTTTTATTAATTTCTTGGAATTTTTGAGTATGTTTATTTCCCTTTCCAAACTGAGTAGTTGCTACTATTCTTCCTTCCTTCCAGCTTTACTTCCTAATTCTTTTTTTTTTTTCCTTTCTATTTTTTTTTTTTTTTATTGAAGGGTACTTGCTTTACAGAATTTTGTTGTCTTCTGTCAAGCCTTAACATAAATCAGTCATATGTATACATATATCCCCTCCCTTTTGAACCTCCTTTCTATTTCCCTCCCCATCCCAACCCTCTAGATTGATACTGAGCCCCTGTGGGAATTTTCTGAGCCATACAGCAAATTCCCACTGGCTATCTATTTTACATATGGTAATGTAAGTTTCCATGTTACTCTTTCCATTACATCTCACCCTCTCCTCCCCTCTCCCCATGTTCATACGTCTATTCTCTATGTCTGTTTCTCCACTGCTGCCCTGTAAATAAGCTCTTCAGTACCATTTTTCTAGATTCCATATATATGTGTTGGAATACAATATTTATCTTTCTCTTTCTGACTTACTTCATTCTGTATAATAGGTCCTAGGTTCATCCACCTCATCAGAACTGATTTAACTTATAGAACTGAGCCCTTAATGTATGGGGTCTGCCATTGCCTGCAGGTAGATGGTGTCGGAATTGGTTGTATGAGAAAAAAACAGATCAGGACCTGCTGTTCCTAGTTGGTTGAATATTTTTATCATGAAAGGATTTTCAGCTTTGTCAGGTGCCTTTTCTGCATCAATTGAAATGATAATTTTTTTCCCTTTGTTCTATTAATGTGGTTTGTTGCATTGATTGTTCATTTTTTTATTCCAGGAATAAATCTGACTCAGTCATGGTGTAGAGTTCTTTTAATATGCTGCTGGATTTGGTTTGCTAGTATTTTGTTGAGGATTTTTCATAAGGCACATTGGTCCTTTGTCTTATTTTCCTTGTAGTGTCTTTGTCTGACTCTAGCATTAGGGCCAGAGAAAGCAATGGCACCCCACTCCAGTACTCTTGTCTGGGAAATCCCATGGACGGAGGAGCCTGGTAGGCTACAGTCCATGGAGTCGCGAAGAGTAGGACAGGACTGAGACTTCACTTTCACTTTTCACTTTCATGCATTGGAGAAGGAAATGGCAACCCACTCCAGTGTTCTGGCCTGGAGAATCCCAGGGACGGGGGAGCCTGGTGGGCTGCTGTCTATGGGGTCGCACAGAGTCGGACACGACTGACGCGACTTAGCAGAAGCAGTAGCAGAAGGTTGGTCCACTGGTTTCTGTAAGCTTCATATAGGGCAAGATTTGTGCTGAGATTTTGTTTGTTTGCTTTTCCTCTCATGGACAAGGCTGAGTGATTGGGTTTGTATTTTTGTTTTGTTTGTTTTTTAGATGAGGCGTCCTGCACAGGGTATTACTTGTGGTTGGGTGATACTGGGTAGTGTATTCAAGAGGTTTTATTTGTGTGAGTTCTCCCTATTTGATACTTCCTAGTGTTAGTTTTCTGGTAGTCTAGGGCCTTGGAGTCAGTGCCTCCACTCCAAAGGCTCAGGGCTTGATCTCACTCAATTCTACAAGGGTTAAGTTGCAGTCCACTGCAGTTGACCACCAACAGTGCACCTAGAAAGGAATCTAGGATGAAAAACTCATGAGGCACTCTGTGCCTTGGATAAGCAAGTATTTCCCTTTTACTCCAGGAATATAAGAGAGATTTCCATCTGTCCCTCACTCATGGTCAATCACAATGTATCTCTGAAGGTTTTCACTTGACATTGTGCCATTAATTTTCTTTTTGTATTATGTATGGTCGGGCCACTCAAGACAGCTGTTCTCGTGCTCTCTGAGCATCCCTTGCCCAACCAATGCCTGCTTCACCTACACCTTATGTACAGGGTTGGCGTTTCCGCATACTTGCCCCAGTACTTCCTATGTACTGTCCTCCATAATTCTTATTTAATTTATCTATGACTCTTTCCTGGTGGCTCAGACTGTAAAGAATCCACCTGCAATGCGGGAGACCTGGGTTTGATCCCTGGATTGGGGAGATTCCTTGAAGGAGGGCATGGCCACCTGCTCCAGTATTCTTGCCTGGAGAATCCCCATGGAGAGAGGAGTCTGGTGGGCTACAGTCCATGGGGTCACAGAGTTGGACATGACTGAGTTACTAAGTACAGCAGAGCACTTTGCCTACATCCTACTCTTCTCTGATGTGATAATCTTCTAATATCATTGAATTACAGTAAGCTTATGAATGTTGTCACCGAGCTTCAGGGCAACCACCATCCAAGAGATGTGAAAACAAATAATAATGATAATAAGCTTGCATTGCCTGGATTATAAATTTGAGAAAACAAACAAAATAATCTAATAATCTGCCTATAAATTGCAGACACTGTTAAAATGTATATGTATTTAATGTTTATATTTTTTAGTTCAAATCACTTGTAAGAAAAATTAAAACTATAAAACATGCTGACATGGATCAGTATTCCCAATAACTATCACACTTCATTGTATATTTATATACACTTGAAAAATGTTTTTAAAATATATGAAAATAAATAGAATACTATCTTTACTCTCAAAAAGGGTATAGTTGAGAAACATGTTTGAGAAAACAAATATGTAAGCAGCTAACTATAATAGAAAAATGGTAATTTACTTAAAATTATCTAAATTGTTATGACATAAATTTTGTAATGATTACTCTTCAAAAAATTAGGGACAATGTCAAATATATACAAAGTAAAGAATATAATATGATTAATCTCCATAACCCAAGTTGGTCGATTAAAACCTCATGTCCAAACTGTTTTTGTTTTACCAGTTTTGTTGAAATATAATTGCTATATAACATTGTATTGATATTAGAGGTCACAACATGGTGAGTTGATACATGTATATATCGTGAAATGTAAGTTTAATGTCCATTGTGTCACATGATAACAATTTTTTTCTGGCAAAAGAACTTTTAAAATCTACTCATTTGGCAACTTTGAAATATACAATACCACATTGCTAATTACAGTCATTACGCTATACATTACCTTCCCGAGTTTACTTATAACTGGAAGTTTGTACCTGTTGACCCGCATCATTCATATTACCCTTCCCTCATTCTTTGCCCCTGGCAACCACCAACCTGTTTTCTACAAATTTGGTTTTTCTAGATACCACATATAAGTGAGACAATACAATCTTTTTCTTTCTGTGTCTAACTTATTTCCCTGACCATTATGAATTTCAGGACCATTCATGGCAGAACTTTTTCATTTTTGACAGCTGAATAGTATTTCAGTGTGTGTGTGTCTGTGTGCTTCTGTGCACATTTCCTTTATCCATTCATATGTTGATAGACACAAGTTGTTTCCACATCTTGGCTACTGTAAATAGTTGTGCAATGAACATGGAGAGTGCAGATATCTCTTTGAGTTAGTGATTTTATTTCCTTTAGATATATAACCAGGACAGAATTACTAAAACATATGTTAGTTCCACCTGCTGTGCAGGATATGCCAGTTTGTTTCCTGGGTTGGGAAGATCCTCTGAGAAGGGATAGGATACTCACTTCAGTAGTCTTGGGCTTCCCTGATGGCACAGACTGTAAAGAATCCACCTGCAATGTGGGAGACCTGGGATTGATCCCTGGGTTGGGAGTATCCCCTGGAGGAGGGCATGGAACCCACTCAAGTATTCTTGCCTGGAGAATTCCATAGACAGAAGAGCCTGGCAGGCTACAGTCCACAGGGTCACACATGACTGAGCAACTTTCACTTTCCTTTTCACTATGGTAGTTCTATTTTTAGTTTTTAAGGAACCTCCCTCCTGTGTTCCGTAGTGGCTTCACTGATTTACATTCTCAGCCAGAGTGTACCAGAGGTCCCTTTTCTCTACATTCTTGCCAATTTTTCATTTGCTGTCATTTGACAATAGCCATTCTGAAGGTGTGAAGTGATCACTCATTGTGGTATTGATTTGCCTTTGTGTGATGATCAGAGATGATCAGTGATGTTGAGTACATTTTAGACCTGTTTGGCTACTCATATGCCTCTATGGGGGGAAAAAATGTCTTTCCAGATTCTCTGCTCATATTTTAATCAGATTGTCTTTTTCTATCGAGTTGTATGAATTATTTACACATTTAAGATACTAATTCTTTATCAGATATATAATTTGCAGATATTTTTCCCATTCTGTAGGTTGACTTTTCATTTTATTGATGTTTTCCTTTGCTTTGCAGAAGTTTTTAAGTTTCACACAGTCTCACTTGTTTATTTTTCCTTTTGTTGCCTTTGCTCTTGATGTCCAATCCAAAAACAAGCATTGCCAAGACAAATGTCAAGGTGCCAAGCTGTTTTATTTATACTTGTAATTGTTTTTCCCCTTTCACTGATTATCTCGATACACATCCAAGAAATTAAGATAAACCATTACTAATCTTAAAATCACTTTATATCAACTGACTTCAAGATAAAGCCAAACTCTATAAAACTGTATAAATATGTATGCAAGGGTGTATATTCATATATTTTTTATGTAAAGGAAAAGGATTATTTTACTGGGAAAATTGGAGTAGAACTAATGGAAAAACATTGGTAAACATCGTAGGTTCATAAAATAAGAAGTTTAAATAGGAATGAAATTTATAGAAGAGACTTTTTGTCAGAGAAACAGAATAAAATCACTGAGAAATGAATCTATATAATATGTTTAGGAAAGAACTCATAGCCTAAAAAGAGATGTGTCTTGAAATGCAAGACAAATTCACCTGCATAGATAACTCTCGATGCTATAATTGGAATTTGAATTTCCTTTTATGAGAAAATAAATATAATAGTTTTTAGATAGTTCTTAGATGCATTTAATGTGTTATATAATGATCTTTCAAAATATACAAACTTTAGTAACACTTCATTGATTCTACAGTTTTCTACAGGATAAAGTCAAACACCTAAATACAGCTTGATAAGAACCTTTATAGCCCAGCTTTTGAAGCAAAGGCTGGGAGGTGAATCAAAAGATTATGTTCCAGTCATGTTAAAATCCTGGCCTCTCTAGTTTGTTATACAATTCTATGTATTTAAAATGTTTTGTTATAGCTGGGGATGTCTTTTCCCTCTTGTCAACAATCCCCTGATACATTTTTTCAGAGATAAACTTCTCTCCTTCTGAAAGCAATCAAAACAGATTTAATCAATGTGGATAGCAAGAATTAATCAGATAATTTAGATTCCAAAGTTTCACTCTACTCCTTTAAAAACCCCAGACTTAGCTCCATTTTTATAAGCACACAGATTCCCAGGGACTGCTATGCATAGATTAACTAAAATAAGAGTGAATTTATTTTCTACCTGAATTCTCATTTAAAACATGGTAATGAATGAATTGAGATTGCCTATAATCAAGACATTAATACTGGTACCAAGAATGGAAATGATTAATATTTTCTTTTGTTTGCCTCATTTACCACCATTGAGCATATTAAGTTCTATTCATGAACAACTTTTGTGGCATATTTTCAATTAAATTATATTTTGCTGAATGTGTCTGTCCCAAAAGATCATTTAAATTTTTTTTTTTTTTTTGACAATCACACTACACACCATTCCTTGGTGATTCTCTGTAGGTGATTTCCTAAAATGCTCCATCTGTCCCAGAAATCTCAGTGTCCATTTCCCCATCATATGTAACCCTCATTAAAAAACACATAAGATAAATAAAGATTAAAGAAGATGAGGCTTCCCTGATGGTCCAGTGGTTGAGAAACTGCCTGCCAATATAGGTTTGATCCTTGGTCTGGGAACTAACCCACATGCTACAGGATAACTAAGCCTGTGCTCCACAACTACTGAGCCCATGTTCTAAGCCACAGCAAGCTCATGAATGAAGACCTCTCACAGCCAAAAATTAATTAATTAATTAATAGAAAAATTTAAAAAACAGATAAAATAGGACTTGATATCTAGATAAGACGTACATTGACAGAAAAATTTTAAACACTGAATTCTATATAAATCAATAATTATAACAGATAATCAGGTCTCCACAACAGAGTTTCAAAGGCTAAGGGTACTGACAGTGTGTGGGGAAGTCATTTTCCTTGCCAAGGTTATTCCTCCTCAGCCTTATAACAGCAGATAAAAGACTTTAAAATGTTCAAAAATTGGATTTTGTTTTAAATTTTAGCATTTAGTCAGTCTTTCCTTATATATTATGATATATAAGGAAAGATAATACATTAAGGCATCAAGATTTTTATATTAAAGAACCTATGCACATTTCACGGGAAAACATACTACAAATGGAACTGCTAATATGCAGAAGGCATAGATATATACAGACATATACATTGTAATACCACTTTATGTTGCTAAATGTGAAACTTTGAGGGTTAAAAGCCAATCCTGTGTCTAGTAATCCAAGTTTACCTAAGATGAGATTTAGCATATCTATTTTCTTCCTGTAAATAGAAATCTTCTGTTTTGGGACCTGAGATATTTCCCTTGAGATTAATCTTCCATTTATGCATCATCAAATACTGCCAGGAAGTAACAGATCAAGTAGCAACAAGGACTAAGACCCATGGTGTTTCCACTTCATTGGTGGAAATTGACAATAAATATGTAATGCATATATAAAATAAATTAGACTGTAATTTTTTAAGAGAGGACTGAGATAGTGCTCAAGTAGTGACCACTTTAGATATGATGGTCAAGGAAGACTATTCTATGGAGATTTAGTTTGGGTTGAGATGAATTATGAAAAGACAGTCATACAGATGGTAAGCAAAACATAGTGTTTCAAATACAGGAAATCACAAGTGCAAAGACTTTGCATGATAAGATTTTTGTTTGCTTAAGAAAGGAGGCCAGATGCAAGGAACACAGAAAGTAAAAAGGTGTATAGTATAAAATATGGTAACAAACATAAGCAAGAAGTAAGTTCTAGAATGTCTTTTTAAACCATGGTAAAGTTTTCATATTTATTTTAATTTTAGCAAGACAAGTCCAAAATCTTGGAGGCACCATAATTGTGTTTTAATTTATAATAGGTAAATTTATATGCAAGACTTTGTAAATCAATACCTGTGCTTGGACAGAATATAAATGAAGAAATATTTAACTTATAAATAACCAAAATATTATTTTGAAGACAAAATTAAAAGTGGCAAAAATGTGAGGCATTCATTTTATGATCCTCATAGCTGGCTCAAAATTTTAATGAAAAACTTAAAATTTGCAAAAATAATATAATATAATATACCAGCACTCATGTTGAATGAGATAATAACAACCAAGAAAATACAGGTAATGTGCTGTTGGTTCTAGAGGAATATGTATTAGAGATGTGACAGTGCATGATTTATTTTATAATGATTATTATTAGCTGATTAGTAAGCTTTCATCCAATTTAGGGAAATACTAACAAGACTCATTTTTCCCAGAAGTGAATTGTTAATCTGATTTAAAGGAGTCAACCAAACATTAATCTTGAATAATGCTTCAGCCTTAGAAAGCACATATTTTGAAACTTAGTTTTGAAACCTTTGCTTCAAAGGGATAACCTGATTTCAATAAGTAAGATTTTGTAGTATATTTAAATACTGTGGAGAAAATAGAACCTCTTTGCTTTAACATCAATGATTTATATAACTCTGGTTCTTCCTAGTAGCACTGTAGAAGCACAAATTTTCATGATTAACATATGATCCCAAAATACAATAGATTATATTTAAGAGATTTTTAAAAAAGCTTCTAGCTTTAATTCTATATTGTAAACTTGTAAATCAGATAACAAATTTTGTCAGAAGTGTAGACACATTCATTAGACACTCAAATGTTTAGTTTTTTCAGGAAATCATTTTGGAGACATTAATATATTTTAAAATACATAGGAATTATTCAGTGTTTTCAATTTTGATCTGAGTCAAAAAGAAAAAATAAGCTTGAATTTTTAATTATTAAGGGGGTAGGGATCACTGCTTATTATTACTACTGTACATTATAGATAAAAACATTTTATAAAACAGTATTTTAAACCAACTACAGATCTTAGTATTGTAGTTGGTTTTGTTTTTTCCATAATGGTTTAGGGTATTTTTCTTTAGAAATAAGAAATTTTATGGGGATGTTTTGAAATATTTTATAGACAAAATTTAGCAGTTTATATTTATTCTATTATATTTTAGAAAGAAATGCCTTCAGACTTATTTTATCTTATAAAGAATATCTCAACATAATTTGTCAGAAGTAATAATTTAGTGAGGTGTGAAAAGTAAGTCAAAAGCTACACAATGAAATTATGGTACCTATGAATCAGAAGCAAATGATACAAAACAAAATAATAAAAGCTAGGACAATGGTTTATTAATGACAACAGGCAGGCCACCATTGCCTACCTATGCTTTGGCATCAAATCCTAGAATATTTTTCCTTCCTTTTTTTTTTTAAGAAATTATGGATTCAATCTTAGGAATAGTTTATATGATGAATACACAAATTTTACAGCATGTGCAACAGAATCCTTGACTTAACATTAAAATAACTATTGGTTAAATTAGAAACTTTATAAGTTGTAAGAAGAATATGTATAGTGTGGTGGGGTTTAATCATTTTTTGGTTTTTCAGTTAACTTTAAAAAATTATTTATTATAACAAAAATAAAAGTGGCATGTATTAAGACTACAGATTAGGTGGATTGATGCAATTATTGTTTTGACACACTGAAACTGAGGGCCATACAAGAAAAACACTCTCATTGTCTTATTGATAAACTTTACTTATACAGAGTGAGACAAGTGTGCAGCAGTTGAAAAGGCACATACGTTATACATAGAAAACCAAAGTTAGAGAGTGATTTTTGTTTATTAGCAATACTCATTATTTCTTGCATAAAATCACTCTAATGCAAACAAATCTACCTGTTTGTTCTGAGCTTGAAATTTCTCAACAATATTTGATCTTCAATGCTTTTTCTACATAACATGTAACAGCATATTTCTGAGATAATACATTGCTTTTTTTAGAATATGGTTGTAGCACAGAACAGGAAACACAACCACAAACAAAGCTTTGTATTGTATTTTTTCATTTCCCAAATTTCACATACACAGCAAATTAAAAAAAAAAAAAAAACCTTGTATGTACATTAGAAAACTTAGAATAGTAAGGAAAAATTAATCAAACTTTTAAATTATTGTATAAGAAAACTTCAAACAGAACTAATATTGTTGAAATATTCCATTTCCTTTCTTTATACATCCATCATGAAAATTGCATCTGTGAAATCCTATCAGACCTGGAGAAGGAAATGTTAACTCACTCCAGTATTCTTGCCTGGAGAATCCCTGTGGACAGAGGAGCCTAGCGAGCCACAGTCCATGGGGGACAAAGAGTTGAACATGACTGAGCAACTAACAACCCTATCAGAAGGTTAGAATTTGTTGGACTTGAAGTACATGTTTTGGTGGAATATATTTATTGGGCTAGAATTACATTTCCACATTCAGAAATATTTGTTTCTTAAGTATTTCCATTGAAGGCAATAACTTGTAAAATATAAATGTAAAGGTAATGTAGTATGGTGATTAGACTTTCCTCAACTGTAAATATTGATAGATTGCTATTATGCCCATTCCTACTTGTGTCTTTATACCTTATCTGTGGTCTGTAATAGCTCTTTTTAAGACCAACTAATCCTTGGGTCAGGAAGATCTCCTGAGGAAGGGAATAGCTAGCCACTCTAGTATTCTTGCCTGGAGAATTCCATGGACAGAGGAATCTGGCGAGCTACAGCTCAAGAGGTTACAAAGACTCAGATACAACTGAGCAACTAACAAGTTCATTTTAACCTCTAATAAGAATAATCAATTCAAATTTTATAGAACAAGTCTTCTGAAATACCTACTGATGTTGTAACAAATAGTTCTTGAGTAACTGAATGTCCACATGCTGGAAAAAAAAGAAAGGAATCTAGACATTAATTTTATGCCTTTGACAAAAATTAATTTTGCTAAAATAATGTAATATGAGGTTCCTTGTCCCCCACAACAGAAATGATTAGTAACCATTTAGAGATGAAGATAATGTTAGGAGTTCTTAGATTACTGGTGACATGGTAAAGTAAGCTAGGGGGCAGGGAAACGAGAAAAGATATGTTGAAAAGGAAAAGAAGGACAATTTTACTTTTCCCACATCACCCTGTCCTTAAGCTGACATAGTGCAACACTGAGAAAGAACCCCTCAGCCTGCTAGTTAAGTAGAGGATGAAGGGAGCATCCATCCTCTCCAGGTTTGGTGAGGGGGGTTGGGCACTGTGTGAGAGGCCTATTTATGTTGCATCTCAACCAATGCACTGAGGGAATCAGGATGGCTAGATCAACTGGGTGTAGCTAAGGAAAAAGAAAGAGGAAGAAGCCTTAAAAGGAAGGATATTTTGCCTTTTGCAACAACTTGGATGAACCTAGAGGACATTATACTTAGTGAAATAAACAAAATGTAGAAAGACAAATACTGGATTATCTCAGTTATATGAGGAACATAAAAGAGTCAAACTCATAGAAGTAGAGAGTAGAAGGGTGGTTGTCAGGGGCTGGGAAGTGAGGGGGGTGGTGCTGGGGTGGAAGTGGGGAGGGGAAATGGGACAAGGAGGTACTAGTTAAAGGGCACAAAATTTCAGCTATAAAGATGAATAAACTCTAGAGGTTCATTGCACAGCATGAGCCTATGGTAAATAATACTATATTTGTATACTTAAAAGTTTGTTTAGATGGTAGATCTTACACCAAGTATTCTTATACATATATACACACACCCATGCACACATAAGAATAAAAGATGAAGGTGAGAGAAAGCTTTTGAAGCTGATTGATACAATAAACTGTGGAAAATTCTAAAAGAAATGGGAATAGCAGACCACTTGACCTGCCTCTTGAGAAACCTATATGCAGGTCAGGAAGCAACAGTGAGAACTAGACATGGAACAACAGACTGGCTCCAAATAGGAAAAGGAGTATGTCAAGGCTGTATATTGACACCCCGCTTATTTAACTGCTATGCAGAGTACATCATGAGAAACGGTGGGCTGGAAGAAGCACAAGCTGGAATCAAGATTGCCAGGAGGAATATCAATAACTTCAGATATGCAGATGACACCACCCTTATGGCAGAAAGTGAAGAGGAACTAAAGAGCCTGTTGATGAAAGTGAAAGCATAAAGTAAAAAGTTGCCTTAAAGCTCAACATTCAGAAAACAAAGATCATGGCATCTGGTCCCATCACTTCATGGGAAATAGATGGGGAAACAGTGGAAACAGTCAGACTTTATTTTTTGGGGCTCCAAAATCACTGCAGATGGTGACTGCAGCCATGAAATTAAAAGATGCTTACTCCTTGGAAGAAAAGTTATGATCAACCTAGATAGCATATTGAAAAGCAAAGACATTACTTTGTCAACAAAGGTCCATCTAGTCAAGGCTATGGGTTTTCCAGTGGTCATGTATGGCTGTGAGAGTTGGACTGTGAAGAAAGCTGAGCACCGAAGCATTGATGCTTTTGAACTGTGGTGTTGGAGAAGACTCTTGAGAGTCCCTTGGACTGCAAGGAGATCCAACCAGTCCATTCTGAAGGAGATCAGTCCTGGGTGTTCTTTGGAAGGAATGATGCTAAAGCTGAAACTCCAGTACTTTGGCCACCTCATGCAAAGACTTGACTCATTGGAAAAGACTCTGATGCTGGGAGGGGTTGGGGGCAGGAGGAGAAGGGGACGACAGAGGATGAGATGGCTGGATGGCATTACTGACTCGATGGACGTGAGTCTGAGTGAACTCCGGGAGTTGGTGATGGACAGGGAGACCTGGCATGCTGCGATTCATGGGGTCGCAAAGAGTCAGACACGACTGAGCAACTGAACTGAACTGATATGTTTATATTGTGGTGATAGTTTCATAGATACGTGCTTATCTCCACACTCATCAGGTTGCAAACATTAAATATGTACATTTGTAGCATGTCAATCATACCACACTAAAGTGATTTAAAAATCTATTCAAAATGGGTTATAGATTTCAATAGACATAAAATACAAAACTGTAAAATGTCTAGAATAACACATAGGAGAAATTCTATACAAACTTGGGTTTGTAGGTGAGTTTTTTGATACAACTCCAAAAGCATGATGCATGAAAGTAAAGTACTGATAAGCTGGAATGGTGGTGGTTTAGTTGCTAAGTCGTGCCTGACTCTTTAGCAACCGCACGGATGGTAGCCCTCCAGGCTCCTCTGTCCATGGGATTTCCCAGACAAGAATACTGGAGTGGGTTGCCATTTCCTTCTCAAGGGCAACTTCCTGACTCAGGGATTCAATGCAGGTCTCCTGCATTGCAGACAGATTCTTTACCACTGAGCCATGGTTGGATATTATTAAATTAAAACTTTTGCTCTATGTAGTAGGCTGAATAAAGTCCAATCAAACATATCACATCCTAATCCTTGGACATTACTATGTAAATGTTACTTTTTTTTTAAAGGGAATTTTAGATCAGATTAAGATTCTTGATGTGGGAAGATTATGCTGTCTTATCCAGATGGTCCCTAAAGCCCATCATTACATGTGGTATAGAACCTGCCTGCCAATGCAGGAGACTTGGGTTAGATTCCTGGGTCAGGAAGATACCTTGGAGAAGGGAATGGCTGGAGAACTCTATGGAAAGAGGGGCCTGGTGGGGGGGAGGGTACATTTCATGAGGTCACAGAGTCAGACAATACTGAGTGACTAACACATTATTATATACATTATCCAGATGGTCCCTAAATCCAATCAGTACAAGGCAGAGAGATCAGACATAGGAGAAGAAGGTGAAGTGAAGCTGAAAGCAGAGATCTGAGTGGTCCAGTCACAAAGGTATGCTGGCACTCACTAGAAACTGGAAGCTAGAAACTTTCCCCTTCAGAACCTCTTGAGGGAATATGGCTTTTATGATTCCTGTATTCCAGTAAAATGTATAGACTTCCACTCTCCAGAACAAGTAAAGAATACATTTCTGATGTTTTAAACCATCAATTTTATGGCAATTTTTACACAACTGCCATAAACTAATATGCTATGTGAAAAACATGGTTAAGTAAAATGACAATTAATAGACTGGGAGGAAATACCGGCAAAATACATATTTGAGTATCAGCATCCAAAGTCTTCAAAGACACATGTGAACAATTAATTAGCAATAAAAGAAGCCTTTGTTATGTTATTACATCTAAAATGATTTTGTGTAACTTGACTGTGGAGCAGGAATTGTGACCAGATCATTCTGAGTCAAAATTCTTAATATTGTAAGACTCAATGTGAATTAATGGTAAAGCAATCAGACTGAAAATAGACATATCTGGGTTCAAATTTTAGATATACCACCTACTCCTTCTACAAGTTACAAAACTTTCCTAAGCTGCAGTTTTTCAATTGCTAAAAGGAGAATGTAATAGTATCTATAACAGAAGACTGTTATAAGCAATATATAAAATCAAGTATGCAAGAATTTGAACACAGAACTAGCACATAATGAATTATCAGTACTACTATTATTATATCTGAATATGACATATATTAGTGTATATTCATGCTATAATTTTCATATGTATATTTTTAAAAGTCAATCACAATTCAGGTAACATTTACATGCATAAATTCCACTGTAATTCTACTTAAAGGAATAACTGAGAGAATAATCTGTTGGGATTTTATTTTGTAGTAGCATGAACTGCTGGGGCAATAATAATAATAGTAGTAGTATTAATAATGATAAAATCTTTCTGTTACACTCAAAGGATTTACTGAAGAGGATTTCAATAGTGAGAACAGTCTATACATGAATATTTCAGAAACTTCAAGTACATTTATTCTTATATGGTGCTATTGGAATAAGATAAAAGGTTAATTAGTTTTCCTGCATGAAGATCAATTGAACAGAATTACTGTCTCATGAATCAAAAATGTCACTTCTGTGTGGATGGTTTGTGCATTAGAGCAGCAAAAGAGTTCAGATTCCAATTATGTGGGCTCCTTCTACTGGGACGTTAAAGTCAGAGAGCATAATGATACAGATATTCACCATTGCAGCTGCACATTTTGTGTACTTATTTTTGGAAGTCATAAGCACATAGAAATCACTCTGCAGGTTCAACTGAAGTATATCTGCCCCAAAGTATTGCAGGTGTATTGGCCAGTGGAACCTCTGGAAGCCGGCATCCCTCAAAATGGCATGGATGTATTTAAGGCAATCCAGAATCTGTGTCCTGGTAAATAAGTCCAAGCTTCAAGTCATATACATATCATCAAGAAAAAGAGCTCCCAAAATTCTTCCAAACTGACACAATTATATACAAAAAAGAATGAATATGAGGTCAAGTGCTGGAGACACTACCTTAATCTGATATTCTACTCTTTAGACAAGCACTTTGGAAATTATGGCAGTGGGTTCCTTGAAATGAGAAGATAGTCTCCCTTTCTTCCATTTGTAAGGCTGTGAGAAACTAGAAAGCATCTGTGACTCAGGTTAAAAATCATTTTATAAAGTAATTAATTCATGTTTCTGAATCACTACTCCCATCCCTTTGTTGTTGTCATTGTTAATGACCATTTTTTGCTGGAAATGTGATGGGGTAGAAGGATATCCTAGGATACCAGGATTCCTGACTGTAGGGGATTTTATCTCTTGCCATTACCAAAAATGACCTGCAATTTTGGCTATTGGTTTTATGAAGTTCTTCGGTTTTTAACTATTCTGTCCTTTTTTTAATTGCTTCTTTTTGCATTTATTCATAAAACAAGTTTTCACTTTAAAACTTTTTTCAAACAGATACACCACACAAAATAAATATTATCCATTTTTTTTTAATTTTACAAGATGAAAGTAAAAAGTGATAGTCTCTTTCACTTTCATCAAAAACTTTAATACCCAGCCATCACTTACAATTAGAACTAGTATTTCCTCATTTCATATTTCCTCTTGCATATGGATAAATATATCTGTATTATTTTTATCTTATGAACATTTTAATTATTAATTTTATTGTTACTCTTCTATAAATATGATACTATGCAAATTTTCCTACAAATAGATTTTTTTCCCTTTAAAAATTTCTGGATCAGGCATATAGTTTTCTACTATGTTATTACATTGTTTAACTATCTTTCTTTTTGAAGCCACATGACTTGTTTTAAAATTATTGACATTATAAGTAATGTTGCAAAATATAGCTGTATAAAATTAAGTGCTGTAATCATGACATTTTTATCCTCAGATTCCTACATGTGGAATTGCACAAAGAATGTGAACTTGTGATTTTCATTACTCTCTCACACTCGAATACTTATGTATTACATCCCAATACACTGCCTGATAGTGTATATAGTCATAACTTCAATGTCACTACATGATTAGACTATACATGCTTATGCTTGCCTATTTGATATTAAAAATTAACTCATTTTATTAATATTTCATGAACTCATCCATATTTTAAAATGTTTATTTTTAATCTTTATTTTTATAAAATTTTGATTATTATTGAGTTCAGTTCAATCTTTCAGTCATGTCCAACTCTTTGCGATCCCATGAACCGCACACGCCATGACTCCCTGTCCATCACAAACTCCCGGAGTCCACCCAAACCCATGTCCATTGAGTCAGTGATGCCATTCAACCATCTCATCCTCTGTCATACCCCCGTTCTCCTCCTGCCCTCAATCTTTCCCAGCATCAGGGTCTTTTCCAATGAGTCAGCTCTTCGCATCAGGTGGCCAAAGTATTGGAGTATTCAGTATTCAGCTCCAACATCCATCCTTCCAATGAACACCCAGGACTGATCTCCTTTAGGATGGACTGGTTGGATCTCTTTGCAGTCCAAGGGACCCTCAAGAGTCTTCTCCAACACCACAGTTCAAAAGCATCAATTCTTCGGCGCTCAGCTTTCTTTATAGTCCAATTCACATCCATACATGATGACTGGGAAAACCACAGCCTTGACTAGACAGACATTTGTTGGCAAAGTAATGTCTCTGCTTTTTAATATGCTGTCTAGGTTGCTCATAACTTTCCTTCCAAGGAGTAAGCATCTTTCTTTTAATTTCATGGCTGCAATCACCATCTGCAGTGATTTTGGAGCTCCCAAAAATAAAGTCTGACACTGTTTCCACTCTTTCCCCGTCTATTTCCCATGAAGAGATGGGACCTGATGCCATGATCTTAGTTTTCTGAATGTTGAGCTTTAAGCCAACTTTTTCACTCTCCTCTTTCACTTTCATCAAGAGGTTCTTTAGTTCTTCTTCACTTTCTGCCATAAGGGTGGTGTCATCTGCATATCTGAGATTATTGATATTTCTCTCGGCAATCTTGATTCCAGCTTGTGCTTCTTCCAGTCCAGCGTTTCTCATGATGTACTCTGCGTATAAGTTAAATAAGGAGGGTAACAATATACAGCCTTGATGTACTCCTTTTCCTGTTTGGAACCAGTCTGTTGTTCCATGTACTTCTTTGCTATTTTTATTTCTCACTAATTTATAAAGTTTAATTTTATATCAGGAATTCTTACATTTTGAAATGTATATTATGTTTTCTATCCTTTTTTTTTTTTTTTTCCATTTGTGTCATATACTCCTATAAAAAAGTTTAAATCTTTTCATGGTGAAAATTTCTATCATGAGTTTTAGATTTTCTGAATAAAGAAAAAGATAAAGCTATAATTATGAACATAAGTAACTCTACAGTATTTTTGATACTTGTTTTGTACACATGGAGTTTTATCTTTTAACCAAACTCCAACTTTTCAGTATAGGACTATGAAAACAACAAAATTCTGTAAAGCATTGATCTTTCAATAAAATAAATAAATAAATAAATAATAAAAAATTAGAGGTTTATATCTAATAACAGAAGATAAGATACAACTTAATACTTAGGGGAAACAACAACCCCTACAAAGGTTTTATCAAGTGACAAAAAAACAAATGGAAGAAAACAAATTAAAAAAAGAGAAAGACCAATATGATGTGGGTTATCTCTTTCCTTTGACTAATGTACACAATCTATTCTAATATTCCACACCCAAATACACTAGAGTGACAAACTAAATCTTTTGCTTCTATTTTCTTATTTGATCTTTACTAAATCCTCATTTAGTCTTCATAGTGATTTGAAGTAGTTATATTAATAATCACAATTCACTGGTGGGAAATCATAATTAGAAAAGCCTTTTACATGGTAATAAAGGTGGTGAGTAATATACAGGTTTTAGACTCAAGATATCCTGAAACTGACTGAATTTGCTGAAAAAGATGGTGTGCTGCTTCTGCTGCTGTTAAGTCGCTTCAGTCGTGTCTGACTCTGTGCGACCCCATAGACAGCAGCCTACGAGGTTTCCCCGTCCCTGGGATTCTCCAGGCAAGAACGCTGGAGTGGGTTGCCATTTCCTTCTCCAATGCATGAAAGTGAAAAGTGAAAGCGAAGACGCTTAGTCGTGTCCAACTCTTAGCGACCCAATGGACTGTAGCCTACCAGGCTCCTCGGTCCATGGGATTTTCCAGGCAAGAGTACTGGAGTGGGTTACCATTGCCTTCTCTGGAAAAAGATGGTCTGAAAGCGAAGTCTCTCAGTCGTGTCCGACTCTTTGTGGCCCCATGGACTGTAGCCCACCAGGCTCCTCCATTCATGGATTTCTCCAGGCAAGAGTACTGGAGTAGGTTGCCATTTCCTTCTCCAGGGGATTTTCCCTACCCAGGGATTGAACCCAGGTCTCCCGCATTGTACGCAGACGCTTTAACGTCTGAGCCACCAGGGAAGTCCAAAGATGATCTGCTGCTGCTGCTGCTAAGTCGCTTCAGTCATGTCTGACTCTGTGCGACCCCATAGACGGCAGCCCACCAGGCTCCCCCCTCCCTGGGATACTCCAGGCAAGAACACTGGAGTGGGTTGCCATTTCCTTCTCCAATGCAGGAAAGTGAAAAGTGAAAGTAAAGTCGCTCAGTCGTGTCCGACTCTTAACGACCACATGGACTACAGCCCACCAAGCCCTCCCTCCATGGGATTTTCCAGACAAGAGTACTGGAGTGGGATGCCATTGACTTCTCCAAAGATGGTCTACCCGTGTCCAAATAGAATGAAGAAACTTTCATATATGCTTTGTAATACTTTTAAGCTTACTTTTGCATTTACATGCACAAGTTAATTATGAATTTAAATATGCATTTAATAATACAAATTACTAGTTTTTTAAAATATGTGATTCAAATATGAAAAACAAACTGTTATGTTGTAAAATAATTAACACTTTAGAAGTAATAATTAATAAATTAATAGAAAACATCAAAAGGATGAATAAGTTAGGAGCTTGGAATTAACTTACACACACTACTATAAATAAAATAGATAATCAACAAGGACTTACTGTATAGCACAATGAACTCAACTCAGTATTCTACAATAATCTATATGGGAGAAGAATCTGAGAAAGAATGAATATATGCACATATATATGTACAGGGCTTCCCTGATAGCTCAGATGGTAAAGCATCTGCCTACAACGCAGGAGACCCGGGCTCGATCCCTGGGTCAGGAAGATCCCCTGGAGAAGAAAATGGCACCCCACTCCAGGACTCTTGCCTGGAAAATCCCATGGACCAAGGAGCCTGGTAGGCTACAGTCCATGGGGTCGCAAAGAGTCGGACACGACTGAGTGACTTCACTTCACTTCAAATATGTATAACTTAATCACTTTGCTGTATACCTGAAACTAATACAACATTGTAAGTCAACTACACTCTAATAAAAATTGTTAAAAAGCAAACAGATTAAAAAAATAACAAATTTCTGTAAGGAAGATTATGGATATAAATCAATGTTCTGTTTAGTTTGGGAGTACTTTGAAGGAAAAGTGGATTCAACATCTCTATCTCTATAGTATTATATCTCTATAGTCAACATCTCTATAGCCAAAATCTCTATCTCTATAGTGTTAGAATTCAGTTAACACACCAAAATTCAGGCTTCCTGGCTTGTGGAGGCAAATACTATATTTTAAATTTGTGGCAGACAGGCAGAGACCAACTAGCTCCCAAGAGGAAGATGGAGAGGGATGAGTTGTGTCTTGTTCAATTTCTCCTTCCAGTATCAGTTTAAGTCACTTCTTCTCTCTTCGAAAGTACAGAGTGGGGCACTGAGAGGGGGCTGGTATTGTAGGTACACTAATGGAACAAACTCTCAAAAGTAAAGGCAGCCTTCAGAATGGGAGAAAATAATAGCAAATGAAGCAACTGACAAACAACTAATCTCAAAAATATACAAGCAACTCCTACAGCTCAACTCCAGAAAAATAAATGACCCAATCAAAAAATGGGCCAAAGAACTAAATAGACACTTCTCCAAAGAAGACATACAGATGGCTAACAAACACATGAAAAGATGCTCAACATCACTCATTATCAGAGAAATGCAAATCAAAACCACTATGAAGTACCATTTCACACCAGTCAGAATGGCTGCAATCCAAAAGTCTACAAGCAATAAATGCTGGAGAGGGTGTAGAGAAAAGGGAACCCTCTTACACTGTTGGTGGAAATACAAACTAGTACAGCCACTATGGAGAACAGTGTGGAGATTCCTTAAAAAACTGGGAATAGAACTGCCTTATGACCCAGCAATCCCACTGCTGGGCATACACACTGAGGAAACCAGAAGGGAAAGAGACACGTGTACCCCAATGTTCATCGCAGCACTGTTTATAACAGCCAGGACATGGAAGCAACCTAGATGTCCATCAGCAGATGAATGGATAAGACAGCTGTGGTACATATACACAATGGAGTATTACTCAGCCATTAAAAAGAATACATTAGAATCAGTTCTAATGAGGTGGATGAGACTGGAGCCTATTATATAGAGTGAAGTAAGCCAGAAAGAAAAACACCAATATAGTATACTAATGCATATATATGGAATTTAGAAAGATGGTAACAATAACCCTGTATATGAGACAGCAAAAGAGACACTGATGTATAGAACAGTCTTTTGGACTCTGTGGGAGATGGAGAGGGTGGGATGATTTGGGAGATTGGCATTGAAACATGTATAATATCATATATGAAACGAGTTGCCAGTCCAGGTTCGATGCACGATACTGGATGCTTGGGGCTGGTGCACTGGGACGACCCAGAGGGATGGTATGGGGAGGGAGGAGGGAGGAGGGTTAAGGATGGGGAACACGTGTATACCTGTGGTGGATTCATGTTGCAACAAGCATGCACACACATCCTTTAGACCCAATGTGTGCAGTTTGGCTCATCTCATTAAAGATGCTTGATGTCGTCACTGGTTAATTTCCTTTTATTTTCCCGCAGACTTTTTCATAGATGCTATTTTTCAAAATCTGTATTTTTTTCCTGTTTGTTTTGTTCTGCTGTGAATTGCTTTGCTTTGGTGAACTTGTGCTAGTATACATAGCTCACAGACGTTCGAGCCATTGTGAATTTTCTTCATCTCCATAAATAGTTCATCTGTGCTTTTCCCTAATGACGTTTTATTTTTACCCCCATAGGCAACTGAGGTAGAAAAATAAAATGTTTACCATGGGGAAAAAAAAAATATAGAAGTATCCTCCCAGAACACTTGGGAAAGGTTAAAGTGTAAAAATACTGAGTGAAGAGAGATAGCTCCTTTGGCTACCTATACAATTCACCATGAGCTACAATTTCTCATTAAAATATTAAATGATACTATTTCACATTGTCATTTCTCCTTGCTCACATAGCACCAGGGATGGTGACTTTCTAACTGCAGGGGAAATGTTCTCAACTTTTAAACAGATGATATTCATTACTAAAAAGTATACTTAAAAGTGGGACTCCCCTGATAGCTCAGCTGGTTAAAGAATCTGCCTGCAATACAAGAGACCCCAGTTTGATTACTGGATTAGGAAAAACACCAGTGTTCTTGGGTTTCCCTGGTAGCTCAGTCAGTAAAGGATCTGCCTGCAATGCAGGAGACCTGGGTTCAATCCCTGGGTTGGGAAGATCCCCTGGAGGAAGGCATAGCAACATAGCAACATACAGGATTCTTACCTGGAGAATTCCATGGACAGAGGAGTCTGGCAGGCCATGGGGTCACAAAGAGTCGGATACGACTGAGTGACTAAGCACAGCACAGCACATACTTAAAAATATAATTTAAAGATCAAGTATAATATACTTACTTCTGGTCATGGAAGTTACTGAATGGGAAATATTTTCGATATTTGCCTCTTTGCCTCTTCTTTGTGGTCCATACACCTCAATAACTACTCTGTTGCTGCTGCTGCTAAGTCGCTTCAGTTGTGTCCGACTCTGTGCGACCCCATGGACTGCAGCCTACCAGGCTTCTCTGTCCATGGGATTCTCCAGGCAAGAACACTGGAGTGGGTTGCCATTTCCTTCCCCAACTCTGTTGCTATGGTCTATAAGTATGTCAAATTGAGTTGTGTTTTATTTATCTTTGTATTTCCTAAACCTAGCAGAGTTGCTAGCCCATGGTTTTTGTTCAGTAAGTGTTTCTGAAACCAATATTTGAACAGCTAGAATTCTATGTTCAATTCTAGTTTACCATCAAATACATCCTTTTCAATTTTTAGCTATAAATTCTGTTTTCCTGGATGCTCTAGCAAGATGAAGAATATTCTGAATATTTTGGCCACAGATTGTGGCCAATAAGAGCTTACAAATATATATATAAGTATAAAATCTATTTCAATTTCTCTTTGAGATCAATCTTATCTTTAATATACATATGTATGTCAAATTAGAAATAACACTGAGCAGAACTTATGTTGGCCCTGGTCAGTGAAACATTATGATTAGCTTGTATTAGTACTGTATTTCTTACTGCTAATAAATTAGTGACACTGTTTCCTGCCTATATGATTTATATTATAAATTGTGCTTCAGAACTTATAAATGTATACATTACCTATGAATGTCATAAATGCTCAGTTAGTTAAAATTACAATTTCACAGATACAAATTATAAATGAAAATGTGCTACTGACTTACATTAATTTTGAATTATTTTTTAAGCCACATAATAGAAGTAGATTGTCTTATCTAATTTTATGACAAGTTATTGAAAATATGATATTTCTATGAAGTGAATTTTATATAGCAAATTATTTTTATTTCTACCATAAAACTGAATTATTTAAATATCATAAAATATTTAGTAAACATTTTAGGAAAATACTACTGTTAAAATATTTAGGTATATATTCTTTCCAAAGCATAAAGTATAGATTTTATTTTCTTGAAAAATATTTAGAGTCATATGAGAACACTATAAATTAGAAATAAAAAATTAAAATTAGAGACCATAAAAACTACTGTGTTTCACTTCAAACCAAAAAAAAAAGTCTTTTTCCTTCAACATAATTAATTCCACTGCTTTATAGACTAGTTACAAAAGTTCCATTTAAACCTTGAAAATATAGGTTTAAATCATGATAGTCATTTTATTAATATATGAGAACTGAATTTTAAATACACAGTTGAAACATAGAGCAAAATCTTTAGTGAATAAAAGAAGAAATTATATGCTCAGTAACTTGTGAAAAGGGGAATCAAATTGGAAAGGACAGAATCACAATGAGTTTGCAGTGAAATCAAAAGCCAGCAGATGGAGCTTTTCAGTTATTGCTATATTATTAAGGCTGCCATCTAAAATATATAGGAAATTTAGAAACTCCACAAATGCTCATTTTCAATTAAAATTTCATTCACTACTTATAAAAAAAGGAGATAATTTTTAATGAAATAATATTGAAATATCCTTATTTTATTTTATATAATTTAGTTTCTGTGAAGTCTATGAAGCATCACATTGCTGGTTATATAATATAAAGAAATTCTATTTATACTAAAGTCACTTATTGCTGTTGTTCATTTGCTAAGTCATGTCCCATTCTTATGTGACCCCATGGACTGTAGCCCACCAGGCTCCTCTGTCGGTGGGATTTCCCAGGCAAGAACACTAGGTGGGTTGCTGTTTCCTTCTCCATCTTCCCAACCCAGGTATCAAAACCACATGTCCTGCAACGTCAGGCAGGTTCTTTATCACTGAGCCTCCAGGTGAAGCCTGCTGCCATTGGTTAATTAACCATTTGCTATGGTCTCATTCCTGCCCCCTCTCTGGATGGGCTGCTGCTACGGCTAAGTTGCTTCAGTCATGTCCGACTCTGTGCGACCCCATGGATGGCAGCCCACCAGGCTCCCCCATCCCTGGGACTCTCCAGGTAAAAACACTGGAGTGGGTTGCCATTTCCTTCTCCAATGCAGGAAAGTGAAAAGTGAAAGTGAAGTCGCTCAGTCGTGTCTGACTCCCCGCGACCCCATGGACTGCAGCCCACCAGGCTCCTCTGTCCATGGGATTCTCCAGGCAAGAGTACTGGAGTGGGGTGCCATCGCCTTTTGCGCTGGATGGGCTGGTTCTGCCTAAATTGGGATTTATTTCTTTCCCTTCACTGCATGGGAACCATTCATTTCTCATTCATTCATTCAGTCTGATCTATCTTCCCCCCCTTAAACACTTATTCATTCATTCAGTCTGATCTATCCTCCCCCACTTATCCACTCTTCAAGAGATCTAGCAGGTTTTTGGGCACTCCCTAGAAAAGTTACACTTTATTCTAGTTTTAGTAGACAAGTAACTTACCCTTGCCCCACTTACTTTCTTACAACTTTGGAAATATTTTCAGGACATCTGGAGTATTTTACAGATAAAGAACTTGAAATCTGCTTGGGACCTAATGATTACCTCTGAGAGCTAAGGCACAAATTCATGGTATGTGTTTCCCAGTTGAGCAAAAGTGATATTAAGATTGAGAACTAAAAATGTAATGTAACTTTTTACTTACTTAGCCAATATCTTCTGCAAGAATCATAGCTGGCCAAAGTTATAAGCTTAGGCCTTGTGAAAAATTATTAGAAAAAACTAGTTCTTGATGTTTAACTCTGATGTCAGCTGACTGCATTCACAGATTATTCTCAGATTTTGACTGAGAGGAAACTTTGATCAAAATCACTATGTATTTGCTGAAATGTGTTTCTTATATAATCTGTTGTTGTTCAGTCACTAAAGTTGTGACTGACTTTTTGTGACCCACTGTACTGCAGCACACCAGGCCTCCCCATCTCTCACTACCTCCCAGAATTTGCCCAAGTTCATACGCACTGAGTCAGTGATGCTATCCAACCATCTCATCCTCTGCTGCCCTCTTCTCCTTTTGCCTTCAATTTTTCCCAGCATCAGGGTCTTTTCCAATGAATTGGCTGTTTGCATCAGGTGACCAAACTATATAAAAAAATCTACTTTACCAAATATATATTTCCAGCTTTTATGAGGCATAATTGACAGATACAAACTGTATATATTTAAGGCACACAATGTCATGTTCTGATATACCTATATTCTGTGAAACGTTTACTACAGTCAAGCTAATTAACATATTTATCATCTCACATAAATTCCATTATTTTTCAGTGTGATGACAATTCAGATCTACCTTCTTAGAAAATTTCATGTATACAATACAGTGTCTCTTAATATAATAAATTTGTCATCATATTTTAACAGTTTTTCTTTTATATTACTCTGCAGCAATAAATTTCAACTAGAATTTAAATACTTGCTATACATCTTCTAACAGTTTTATACACACACACTCTTTTTCTTTTTCTCTCTTCAATCCTGTCTTTTTTCCCCCACATATTCTGCAGTACTAGCTTTTGCATTTCCACTTGATTCTGCTTAACAAGTACTTTGTTCTAAACTTTAAAAATTTGCTCACACTTCTTTTTAAGCTAGAAAAGTAATTTCATTATACTGTTCTTAAAAAGTAGTGTCTCAACTACCACTTAATCTTACATAGGCATTAGTATAATTCATGCTGTCTGGATAAACTATTCATATATATGAATTAAAGTATTAAACTGATACTTGCAAGCATCATAAAAACTAGCCATTCATTGATATTAATTCATGATGAGTTTATGTGATGTACCAGAAACAACTCAGGCATTTGAAATTTGAACTCCAATAAGAAAATATAAGCAATGAAATTTACTTCCTCTTTCACACTACTCACATTTCCAGTGCTAAATAAAGAAAAGTGGCCACTAGCTTCTATATTGAACAGTGATGGTCTAGTGTGTAACTGGATTCAATGTCCAGTTTTACCACTAAATGTAATCAGGGGAATATTATTTACTTCTCTAGACTTCATTTTCTTCACCTGGAAACAAGGTTGAAAAATATAACTATCTTACATAATTTTTGAAAGAGCTAAGAAATATGCAAAGTAAATATTTGTTACAGGATTTGAAATATGAATGGTATTAGGCACTATTAAAGAAACTAAACACATTTGCTGTTTAATAATCTCATAATAAATAAACAACATAAGATACATAATACTCTGCTTTTAGCACTGATGTAAATACCACACAGCTTTTTGTTTTCAGTATGCATTCAGTGAGACATTTTCCTATTTATTTACACATATAAGAATGTACATATATATACAAATATATATTAATAATTATGACTAAGTATATTCATTTCCAGGAGTTTTAGGCAGTTTGGTTTTTATATCTATTTTACCTAGATTTGCCTGTGTTTATTAATAATATTGTTTAAAAAAATTAGCTGTAGAGACAAATTTGTAACTCACGTCTTATTCCAAACATTATTTTTATGGCATAGATCTGATATATTACTTAAAGGAACATATAAGTAATTTATTTGTGGTTGCATTTTAGAATGCTCACAGAAATAAACAAGAATATCATTTAGGTAACTGTAAATGACCTAGAGTCGATGTTATTAACTTTCCTTCACAAGATGTGATTTATATTTAGAAGTTTTATGCATTATAATATACTATCAGTGTTCTATTAAACATGCTTAATAGAGTCAAACAGTACACTTTACATAAAAGATTTACACTGACTTTCATTTCACTTTTTTTGTTATTTGTTACATTCTTGTAAAAGTTGCTCAGTCATGTCTGACTCTTTACAACCCCATGGACTGTCCATGGAATTCTCCAGGCCAGAATACTGGAGTGGGTAGCCTTTCTCTTCTCCAGGGGATCTTCCCAACCCAGGGATCGAACCCAAGTCTCCTGCATTGCAGGCAGATTCTTCACCAGCTGAGCCACAGGGGAAGCCCATATTCTTAGTGAGAATAAGTATATGCAGTTATTTGTTAATTAAAGCATTCATTTATTTCATTCATTCAGTACAATTTAATTGAGTGCTTACTGTCTCTCATGGAGAAGGGAATGGCAACCCAATCCAGTATTGTGGCCTGGAGACTTCCATGGACAGAGAAGCCTAGTAGGTTATATACAGTCCATGGGATCAGAGAGTCAGACATGACTGAGTGACTAACACAACTGTCTCTCAAGAAATCTTGGAAGGTAATTGAACAAATGAGAACTGCTGTGATCTTTCTGACTTTTTCTTAACAATTGAAAGTCCTTTTTTAATAATACATATTTTTTGAGATGTGAATTTATATATACCCATATATACTTTTAGGAATATAAATGAAATTGTGAAATGTGATTAAATTTAATATTTTTGTATATTATACCTGTACTTAAAATCACATAATAAATAACTTGATATATTGATTAATTTTTAAAAATATTTTTTTTTCATCTAATCTCAAATTTCTTGAAATTTGTTAAGTTTTGGCTTGTGCAACTCTGAGAATAGTATTGACATATACTGAGATGGAGAGGACTTGAGAATGCACATACTCTTGAATGGTGAGTAAAACAGGGACTATTAAGATGTTTCTGTGCTATATTATCTTGAAGATGCCCAGTGTCATTGGTGAATAGCCCTCTGTCTCCTTGAAAATGGGGTTCCTGGGTGGCACTAGTGGTTAAGAACCCGCCCACAAATACAGGAGACTTAAGAGACACAGGTTCAATCCCTGGGTTGGGAAGATCCCTTGGAGGAGGACATGGCAAACCACTCCAGTATTCTTGTCTGGAGAATCCCATGAACAGAGGATCCTGGTGGGCTACAGTCCACAGAACCACAAAGAGTCGGACACGACTAAAGTGACTTAAAACATGTAACACACTCCCTCCAAAAGAGAGATTTTTTTTTTTAATTCATATATAGGAGGATCATTTTGTATCATTCATTAACTTATACAGATCTTGCATACTTTAGTTCCATTCTTAGTCTAAACTTCTTTTTCCAGAAAATGATACTATGACTTTCCTTTCTTTTATAAGCCTGAGGCATTCTTTTTAAAACTTCAAGGAGATTCCCATAGATAGAGTAAATAAATTCTTGCTGAAACACTGTCTTTCCTCTTAATCACTTAAAAAAAAATTAAAGGTCTTCATTTATGCATTCAGATTCAGGAGTGTAAAACTAAGTTGACTGATTTTGAAAAAGGCCATATTGAAATCATTTTCTGCTCCAGGAATAAGAGTATTATGTAAATAGCACAAATCAAGGAGACATTTTATCTCCGTTGACACACTATGTTCTGATTTTATCTGGCATCTCCTTTCATATATATCCAGTGGTCTCACATTAATTTAAATACATGTGCAAAGAACAACCTATGGATATTTATAACACTGTATTCCTTTATTAAAGATAACAACAAACTAGAATGTTTTGCTAAAAGGAAAGCAGATAATATGAGAAGGCTAGGAGATAAGGGAAATAAGTTAGAGAGCTTGAAAAAGTAAAGTAGGTCACTGAGACATGCTGAAAATATGCAATATCTTTTTAAAACTGAAGTAACTCTTTAAAAATATACTCCAGCCAGTGATTTTTTAAAATAGAAAAGCTTAAGACTTAAAATCACAGAATACTATTTATAGAGAGAACCAGTACATGATGTGGAAAAAAAAAAAAAAAGAGTCCTCTCTAGTAAGTGTGGAAAACTGATAAGAAACCTTGCCTAAAGAGTGAGTTCACTTTAACAGGACCCTTATAAGGTCATTGTGCAGAACTGGTGAGAAAAGCAAAAATATTTCTGGGAATCAAGTAGAAATAGTTTTGAATAACTTCAGTCTGCATAAAATAATGCCATATTTAAAACAAATCTAAAAATTACTCGATGTAGAGGATGGACCTAAAACAGGCACACAGTAAAAGAATGTAAGGTTAACAAATTTGATGCAATTGAATAATTTAGTGTTTCAGGGTTGTATATAATTATTGTTCTTTATAGTCAGAGGGATGCAAACAGCTCAACTGTAAATTGGTCTTTTTAGAAGCGCATTTAGTAGAAAAATCCTTTATCTACCCTTCTCCTACAGCCTCTTGCTTCCCACATATGCAATTTTTAAAAACAAATTAAAAGCAGGCCACTCATTCACATATACAAGAATCTCTTCCTCTTTGGAACATTCCTTAATTCTCTCCTTTTCATTTCATACTCCTCCTATATTCTCTGGTATATTACTGCAGAAATTTGATGTTTCAACTTTCCTTCCTTCTTCAAATCTATCACCAAGTCAAGTACCTCCACAAAATTCCCAAAGAATACATGTCTTCATTATCATTGCCATTAGTTGAAATCCACTCTTACCATCCTTGACAATTGGAAAAACCTATTTTCTCGTTTCCCTCCTTCCACCCTTTTAGCTTCCAGTTTGTTCTCCATATGGCAGTATTTATTATCACCTCTTTAAGAAGTAAATGAGATCAAGTCTTCTTTTGTGCATGTGTCCTTTATCCTTCTACCCCAGATACAAAATTAGTTTATGGCTCTCCATTGAACTGAAAATGGAACTGGTTGTACAAAGCCCTGTGTGATCTGACTACTTTTTGCCTCCTCACAAACTGCCTAATTCCTGTGCTCCACCATCCACTGCACTTCAGACATACTGGTCTCTTTTCTGTCTGGCAAACACTTTTTAAAGTCCTTTCAAGTCAACATTTTTGCTTGTTCCCTCCTGCTTGACTACTCCTGGTGTAATCTTAGGGAGTATTCACTAATTGCTGAATCTAAACAACTAAAAAAGTCACCTGCTTCTTTGCCTTGAGGCATAGAACTGCCCATGACAGGTGTACAGAAATAGGAAATAGGTATTATATTAGTTTCCTGGGATTGCAGTAACAAATTAGCACACACTTGACAGTTTACAACAATAGAAATTTATTCTCTCTCAGTTCTGGATGCCAAAAGTTTGAAATTAAGGTACTGGCAGGGTTGTGCTCTCTACAAAGGCTCTCAGGGGAAAATCCTGTCTTATCTCTTCCAGCTTCAGGTAATGCCAGATATTACTTTGTTTATGAGAGCATAACTCTAATATCTGCCTCCCTTTCTACGTGGCCTTCCCACCTGTGTCTCTGTGTCTTTTCTCCTTTTCTTTTATAAGGATACCTGACATTGGATTTAGGGCCCACCCTAACGCAGGATGATCTCATCTTGAAATTTTTACCTTAATAGAATCTGCAAATTCCACATTTCCATTTCAAATTTACATTTTTTAAAGGAAGATGCTAATTTGTGTCTCCTGTGACATGAAAGTGAAAGTTGCTCAGTCTTGTCCGACTCTTTGTGACTTCATGGACTGTATAGTCCATGGGATTCTCCAGGCCAGAATACGGGAGTGGGTAGCCTTTCCCTTCTCCAGGGGATCTTCCCAACCCAGGGATCAAACCCAGGTCTCCTGCATTGCAGCTGGATTCTTTACCAGCTGAGCCACCAGGGAAGCCCAAGAATACTAGAGTGGGTACTTTATCCCTTCTCCAGAAGATCTTCCTGACCCAGGAATCAAACCGGGGTCTCCTGAATTTTCTTTACCAACTAAGCTATACAGGTTTTGCAAAAAATTAAGCCAGATAATGTCTACAAAGCACATAATACAATGCTTGGTGTTTAAAAAGCATCTCAAAAGTTTAAAAAATAAAATAAAATTAGGGAAAAAAAAAAAAAAAAGCATCTCAGTAGTTTCTCATTCTGTAGTTAAGTAAATTCAATTCTATGTTTAAATGAAGTAGTGTTTAATTTAAATACATGCTGCTTATTATTCCAATCTATTTTTACTCTATCTCTACTTCCCTGATCATTTTTAAAACTATGATGAACCAGTTGCAAATAATTTTTTAACAAACGCAAGGTAAGGTGAAAGATTACTTCCCAGATGTAACATTTATTTTTCTGTACACTATTTCTTAGTGTCTTTAGACAACAGCATAAAGTTATTTTTATATTCATTTTAGAAACAAATATATATATATATAATAAATATATTTTGTTTTTATATTTATTTTACAGGCAACCCTCAGGCATAATTCTGTTTTATGTATGTATAATCACTTTCCCCTTATTCTGAGTTTTATTTATTTAACTCTTCTGGGTTTCAGTCAAAATTTCTAGGAACTATTTTTGCAACCTGTGATGGAGAAATCATCAAAATAATATTTGCAAAATACTTCCAAATTTGTCAAGTATTTTCACAAGCATTATACATTTCATACATTATTTACCCATTCAGCCAGGAAGCATTATATTTGCTAGCATTCTTGACACTAAGCTGGGTACAGGGATAAAGATCTAAAAGCTGTCCTCCAGTAACTAGGAAGCACACTAATGGGATGTGGTAAATACTATGATGTGTATGCACGCCAAGTGCTATGGTAGCCTAAACTTATGGTAAATGGTTCAGACTTGAGTGTGGGGCATTGTTAGACAACGGGTATCATCTCTTTTTTTTTTTTTTTTTTTTAAAGTACATAGGTATTAGATCTAAAGGGGAAAGGAAAATTTAGGGAGAAGCAGCAGCAGATGCAAAAGCAGAAAGGCTTAATATGACTGAAGTCTATGTTTGTGAAGAGGGATGGCACACGCTGAATTTGGAGGAAGGGAAAAAAAAAACAAAACAGTACTTAGATGGCTGGAAGTCATGCCCAAACATGGACTTTATTCTTTAGATAACGGAATGTCACTGAAGAATATTAGGTAACACGAATTTATTTATGTTTTAGAAAGAGGCAAATTAGGAATTAGAAATAAATTAGAAAAGAGTTAAACATAAGGTGGAAGAATAGGGGCTCTTTAGCCCTATTTATTTATACATAAGAGAAACTGGAAGGGCCTGATCTTTACCTTGTAAGTGAGGTTGAAAAGAAGGGACTGGTTTGTTTGTTTTTTAAGCAACAATATTTTTATTAAATTAGCAAGTTTTTTTTTAATTAGAGGATAATTGCTTTACAATGTCCTGTTGGTTTCCACCATTCAACAATGTGAATCAGCCATAAGTACATATATGCCCCCTTCCTCCAGAACCTCCCTCCCACCCCCTGCCCCATCTCATCCCTAGAGGTTCTCACAGAGCACTGGTTTGACACCGTGCTATACGGCAACTTCCCACTAGCTATGTGTTTTACTTAAGGTAATGTATATATCTCAGTGTTACTCTCTCAATTCGAAGAAGGGACTAGTTTTAAGTGACATTAAGAAAGTGACTAAATACTTAGCATTCACTGAGAACTAATGCTTCTCAATGAATGTAAGTGACTTGCTTAAGTTTATCTGAACAGTAATTATTCTCTCTCTAAATAGAGTTCTTCCTGATTTACAGTTGGGCTTCCCTGTGGCTCAGCTGGTAAAGAATCTGCCTGTAATGTGGGAGACCTGCGTTCGATCCCTGGGTTGGGAAGATCCCCTGGAGAAGGGAAAAGCTACCCCACTCCAGTATTCTGGCCTGGAGAATTCCATGGATTGTACGGTTTATAGTAGAAGATCTTATCATACTGCATTTGGAGAAATCTCTTTATTTTAGGGTCTGGAGCCTCTATGAAGAGTTTGAAGTTAATTCTTTAGATTTAATTATTATCTCTTAGTTTTCTTTATGTTTCTATTATCTAATGCTGAAAAAAGACTAACATATTTTTATTTTCATTATTTCTTAAAGAGCAGCATAATGTTATTTTTATAACTCATTTTACAAATAAATATATGTATATAATAAATATATTTTATTTTTATATTTATTTTACACACAACTCTCAGGCATAATTCTGTTTTATGTATGTATAATCACTTTCCCCTCATCCTGAGTTTTATTTATTTAACTCTTTTGGGTTTCAGTCAATTTTTCTAGGAACTATTTTGCAAATTGTGATGGAGAAATCATCAAAATAATATTTGTAAAATATTTCTAAATTTGTCAAATATTTTCACAAGCATTATCCATTTCATACATTATTCACCCTTTTATCAAATAAGCTATATTTGCTAGCATTGTTGGCACTAACCCAAAGCTTAAAACATAATGATGTTATCTGCTGTTGTTGCTTAGTCATTAAGTCATGCCTGACTCTTTTGTGACCCCATGGACCATAGCCCACCAAGCTCCTCTGATCATGGGATTTCCCAGGCAAGGATATTGGAATGGGTTGCCATTTCCTTCTCCAGGTGATCTTGCTGATTCAGGGACTGAAGCCATGTCTCCTGCATTGACAGGCAGATTCTTTACTGCTGAGCCATCAGGGAAGTCCTGATATATTATCTTTCATCATTTTCTGGGCTCTCCAGGCCCTGCTTGTTGATTATTTTTTGTATGAGGTTGTCTGGGCTGCCTAGGACCCGGGCTGGGACTGCAACATCCAAAATACTTTTACATACAAGTCCTAGACCTCTCCCAGGATGGCTAGAAAGGCTGTGTCTCTTTACAGCAAGGATTTCAACTTCTAACGTGGTGGCTTATGGCTCCAAGATTGAAACTGGAAATTCTGAGGCTTTTCAAAAGCTAGGCCCAGAACTGGAACAGACTTACTTTAGCTGCATTCAGTGGGAAAAAAACATTTCATACAGCTTACCTCATTAAAGAGGAGAAACAGATTTCACTTCTTGAAGGCAGCAATAGCATTAGTATGAAGGAATGAGAGAAATTATCAGTATTCATAGATTTTCTACCATACTCCATCATTTGCACTGACCTATTTCATAGATCATTTCTGAAAGTAGATATTTTCTTTTCTCTATTATCCTCCTTGATGTAGATAATGCCAACTTAAGGGCATATAGTAATATGAAAATTTATAAAATGGGTTATCCTTCAGAATGACAACTTAGTATAGCTTCATAGAAATATTTTTCTTTGTATATGACTATAAGAGAAATATGGCCTAGGTATCACTACATGTGTATTAAGCATCTATTTCTTGTATTTTGCTTCTTCGGTTTCAATAGCAATGATAGAATTTCATGGACTAGCAATTCTTTTGCTGTAAGACAAATTTTATAACCACCCCACACAGAGAAAAAAAGTCTCCTGATAGCCTAGTATTTTCCAATTACAAACATTAAAAGGAGTGATTTATATGTCCATTTGGTACAAACACAGGTTAATGTTAGATTCTGATAGATGGAGTACGTAAAACAAATGATGGAAGATGAAGAGTCATTAATTTGAGGAAGTCAGTAAGGAATCCTTTCTACTCCAGCCCAAAAATATTTAATTGTGAGTCACTGAGGAGTCATTTCTTTATTTTAAAAAGACCGAAGAACTCTAGCATTCTTCCTCTCCCTTTAAGTTTTTCATGATGAACATTCCAACTTGGCTTCCTATATTTTAAATCAAATAGTAGTAAATTAGAACATTATTTAGGATTTGAAATTAATAAATACATTTCATACTTATACAGAAAAGCATTTATTTGAAGAAGGCAGAATTATATGGAATCTACGGCACTGCATAGTGTTGAAGGGCCTTTAAATGAATGCAGTTTATAATTGCACTAAAAATTCTGTATAATACATGTAAGCCTAAAATAGAAGAGGATAAATTATAATAAATGTAACCCTGAAACACACAGACACACACACACACAAACACATGCACAAAACACCAAAAACAAAGCAAAAACACAAAGCAAGGCAAAACCAAAAATAACCTGTGTTCCTGAGCATTCCATGACTAATTTTTTTGGTTCAGTTATGTTATGTATTCAGAAGACTAAATGTTTTTAATTGAATATGAGGACAATCTGGATGTAGCTTCCCACTCCTCCCCCTGCCACATACACCTTCCCCCTTGATCTACTGGGTTGACTCTGTTATTCCTGATATCAAGGTATCTCTTTTAATCCTCACCCTTTGCTTCCAAAGCTATGTGCTCTGGTAAAGAGAGAAATCTTAGCATTCATAATAACTTCATAGCTTAATTATTAAGTTGCACTAATTGTTTAAGAGTAAGGGCCATGGGTTCACTCTGCCTCTGTTTCATATAGCAGTCTACTAACTATTAAAGCTGTGCACTATTAATAAATTATATAAATTCCCTGTGCCTGTACTGGCTTTTCTGTAAAATGATAACAATGGTAAGTATCTCAGAGTGTTATAGTAAAAACTATAGATAAAGGTCATGCATATTAAATTATTTAAAGAGAACTGGGTACACATATAATAATGACCTTTAATCTTATTAATGAAAACCCAAAGCCCTAAAGAATAGATATAGATAGTAAGCTAAATGTATATTATGATCATAGCATATTAAAATTACTCTCACCCTTCTTTTCTAGTTTCCTGGTTAGAAAATCAGAGGTGACTGTCTTTCTCAGTTGCACTTACCTTGTAACCATTGCCATTTTCAATAGGTTCTTTCATCTGTACAATGCTCAAGCCCAACATCAACCCTTTTTCCTAAGGATTAAGTTTATTCTTGGAAGTATACACACCTATAAAATTTTGTTATCTCCCCTTTGACTACTGAAGCTCTACTCTGAGCTCTCAGATAATCTTTGTACAATGTATGTAGTTAATACCATGTCTCTTTATTTTTATCATTCTTTATATTCAAGCCTAGGAAATTTAGTTATCTCCCTTTTGCCAACTGAAACCCTGCTTTGAGCTCTCAGATAATTTTTGCAAAATATATGTAGTAAATATCATTTCTCTTTATTTTCATCCTTTAAAATACTCTTTAGAAAATGTTCCTTGTTAAAAATGAAAGTTTGTATCTTGACAGTAAGTCTCATATATTTTCTTGCTAACAGCCATCTGTCAGCAGGTTGGAGTTGGACTGTTACTGTTCTTAAACTAAAATACATTTTCAGTGGTGTGAAAACTGATGCAAGATATCTAACTTATATTTTACTTCCTTTATTCCTCTGCACTACGTCACCTGCAGAGTTCTGTCCCCAAAACGGTGATATCCTCTTAACTGTCACTCACACTGCTGCTTTCCAAACCAAAAAAAGAGAGAAAGTCTGTGATAGAATTCAGAAGTCCTTGTTATTTGTTTGCTGATGTGCCAAGGGCTATAACCACTCTTTGGACTCACAAAAGACCTGTTTTTCACCTTTATACCCTTTCAATGTTACTGTTCCTTCTAAAGCAAATAGTGACTCCAGGCCTAAAGGAAGAGCAGGGAGGTGTGGAAGGAGATAATAACCAGAACAGCTAATATTAGCACTAGGTTAAGATGTGTTGAGTAGCAATAAGAAGAAAAAAGGGAAATCATATTATTGCTTCTTCAGTGAAAAAAAAAAAAGTGTCAAAAGGAAGATAAGTTGGAAAATACAACCATGAAAGCTTTTCAGTTACTTTATTGATATAGAAATATTTTTCCTGCTCTTTCCAGCTCAGCACTTTCTTCCAAAAAAAAAAAAAAAAAATGCAGGCGAAATGCACGACAGGCAGCTCATGTCTGGAGGATTTTAAGAACCTCTAAATGTTGTCAAGTATGAGAAGGGTGATTGAATTCATGGTACCCTCAAATATAATAACTCAGAAGAATTTTATTGCCTGGAGTATGTTAATTTTATCATAAAGGAGAAATGATGAAAAAACAATTTAAATGTCAGACACCACAAAAATCTTGGTATTTTTCCACTGGTACACCCACACTGTACATTTTCTATAAAAAATAGAGAAAAGAATACCTCTTTGTAACATTCATTGTGGCAAAGCATGAAATTTATTACAGCAATATTCTTGCCACACAAGTATAAATCATTTTATAATTTCTTTGCTTTATGTTGATTATCTTGTATATTCCTCACAGTTATTTTCTTAATTTATGTAATTTTATTTGAAGGATATTTGCTTTACAATATTGTGTTGGTTTCTGCCATACATCAACATGAATCAGCCATAGGAATATATATGTCTTCTCTCTCTTGGCCCTTCTTCCCACCCTCCATCCCATTCTACCCCTCTACGTTATCACAGAGCACTGGTTTAAGCTCCCTGAGTCATGCAGCAAATTCCCACTAGCTATCTATTTTCCATATGGTAGTGTATATGTAGCACTTGATTGGAGATAGGAAATTGAATAATTCTAGACTAAATTGTGTCAAGTTAACCTTAACAAGACAAGGTAAAATATAGAAATCAGAAAGTCACAGCTGTTTAAATAACACAAATACATTCTGAAAAAGTTGCCTTGTATACAATTACTCTTGTGGTGTTATACACACAGAGCTTCATTTTTTTTAATCTAGTTTTCTTGGTACTTTCAACTAGTTTTTCCATCAGAAAAACACTCCTTTGAATTGTGACATAAGAATGAGAAGAACTTTTTGATTCCTCAATTTCTAGCTGCCTTTTGAAAAGCCAACCTAAAATTTTTTTGAGCCCATTCATCTTACATTTATGGTCTAAAAAAGTCTGCTGATTTCTTATCAGAGAAGACATTAAAGGAGAAGAGGGTTGGAAAATCATAAAGTTAACCTACCATGAGGAGTCAAATAACTATTCAAATTTTAGAAAATTTGAAAGAAAAATATAGAAAATTAAGAAAAAATAAATCCTACCAGATAACAACTAAGTGTGGGTAGTGAGAAGAAGATGGAAATAACTTAGAGCAAAAATGAAAAATCAGTGATCTAATCAGCATAGTAAAGGAATTACAGAAAGTAAAAAAAACAAAAAAGCAAATAGCATATTTGTGGAAATTTAAATTCTGGAGCTGAAGTGTGTGATTTCAAATCCCAGCTCTGTTACTTTATAGCAATGTGATCTGGGCAATTTTTTTTTCTCATATCCCTGTTTTCTCAACTGAAAATTGAAAAAAAAATTCAAGGCTACTTTATAGGGATGTTGAAGCACAGTACAGGATAGGGCTGCTGAGAGGAATAAATGAGTTATTACAGGAGAAGTGCTTAAAATAAATAAAAGCAAATCACAAGACTAGATACGTTTTTTAAAAGAAGTAAACAGTAAGTGAAGAATTTTTGTTTTTTTCTTTTTTTAACTTTTTATTTTGTATGGGGTAGAGCTGATAAACAATGCTGTGATAGTTTCAGGTGAATAGCAAAGGGACTCAGCCATACATATACCTGTATCCATTCTCTCTCAAACTCCCCTCCCATCCAGGCTGCCACATAACCTTGAACAGATTTCCATTGTGCTAAAGTACGTCCTTGTTGGTTACCTATTTTAAATATAGCAGTGAGTTTTGTTGTACTTCTTCAGTCATTAAGTCATGTCCAACTCTTTGTGACCTCATGGACTTAGCATGCCAGGCTCCTCTGTCCTCCACTAACTCTGAGTTTGCTCAGATTCATACCCATTGAGTCAGTGATGCTATCTAGCTATGTCATCTGGTTCTTCTTTCTCCTTTTGCCTTCACTCTTTCCCAGAATCAGGGTCTTTTCCAAACAGTCAGCTCTTCGCATCAGGTAGCCAAAGCATTGGAGCTTCAGCTTCAGTATCACTCTTTCTAATGAATATCAGGGTTGATTTCCTTTAGGATTGACTGGTTTGATTTCCTTGAAGTCCAAGGGACTCCCAAGTCTTCTCCAGAGCCACAATTTGAAAGCAATTCTTCAATACTCAGCCTTCTTTATGGTCCAAATCTTATACCTGTACATGACTACCAGTAAAACGATAGCTTTGACTATACAGACCTTTGCAAAGAGTTGTCTCTGCTTTTCAATACACTTTCTAGGTTTGTAATAGCTTTCCTTCCAAGGAGCAAGCATCTTTTAATTTCATGGCTGCAATCACTATCTGCAGTGATATTGGAGCCCAAGAAAAGAAAATATGTCACTGCTCCCACTTTTACCCTTTTCTTTGCTGTGAAGTAATGGGACCAGATGCCATGATCTTCATTTTTTTTAATATTGAATTTCAAGCTAGCTTTTTCACTCTCCTCTTTTACCTTCATCAAGAGGCTTGGCTCTTCATCACTTTCTGCCATTAGAGTGATATCGTCTGCATATCTGAGGTTGTTGATATTTCTTTGGGCAATCTTGATTCCAGTTTGTGATTCATCTAGCCTGGCATTTCACATGATGTACTTTGCATAGAAGTTAAATAAGCAAGGTGATGATATATACCCTTGTTGTACTCTTTTCCCAATTTTCAACCAGTCAGTTGTTTCATGTCTGGTTCTAACTATTGCTTCTTGACCCACATATAGGTTCCTCAGGAGATAGGGAAGGTGGTCTGGTACTGCCACCTCTTTAAGAATTTTCCATAGTTTTTTGTGAGCCACACAGTCAAAGGTTTAGCATAGTCAATGAAGCAAAAGTAGATGTTTTTCCGAAACTCCCTTACTTCCTCCATGATCCAAGGAATGTAGGTAATTTGATCCTGATTCCACTGGTCTCCACCATGCTGGATCTATATTCTGAGACTTTTAAGAGAATCTTCTATATTGGGTAAGCATCCCAAATTTATGACAAATTGTATTAATTTTGTCTTTTTAACTTTTGAAATTTCCTAACAATTCTATACATAAAATATAATATTTAGTATACAACTGTATATTATTTTATATTTTATATACATTTATTAAGGGGAATTTTGATGTTAATGTAATAAAGTGGCTTTATAATTTGCATTATAGTTATTTTAGTTAGCATAATAAGATTGTACTTTTAAGGAAAGTCTGAGAAATCTTTATTGAAGTTTAAACAGAAGGCCATTATCACTTTATCTTTCATAGTTTCTATGTCTTAAATGTAATGCTAAAATAGCTTGGATTTACAGATTTACCCCTTGTTCTGATATTTATTAATACTTGTGAATAACCATATTAATAACAATATCATGCTACCTTAAGTATTATGCCTTATAACTATGATCCATACTTTATATACATTACTTCTAATTCTTATAAACTAATTTTACATGGTTTTAATTATAAAAGTTTGGTCCAAAGAAGAAAATGACATAACAAACCTGTATAATATTTATCTATAGCAAGAATGAGTAAAAGCCATTGATCAATCTAAAGGCAAAATAATAAAAATTTTATAAACTATACAGTGCTATGCAAGATTAATTCCTATTATTCTACCTGAAGATAATGAAACTCAGTAAATTTATTTTAACTTATATTCTCTTGCTCATTGCAGAGCTAATTTTATGTAACTGATATTAAAAATTTATCTTTTATTTTAGTAGCAAGAGAAAGACAATTTGGTTTGTCCATGGATGTATAAACACAAATTGTTGGAATATGAAACTACATCTTTCTATGCTAAATTTTCTCATATTTATTTCACAATACTTGCTGTACTTTTTGTTAGTCTGATGCTCAAATGATATTTAAATATAATGTAAATATATTTAATTATTTAAATATAATGTAAATATCACATACAAGCTTATATGAATAAAATAAAAGATTACGGAGCCATAGTTTATGTGGTATTATTACAATAAGAACTAGATGTTCTTTTTAATAGCTGGGTAATATTCCATTGTGTACATGTACCAAAGCTTTCTTATCCATTCATCTGTCAGTGGACATCTAGGTTGCTTCCACGTCCTGGCTGTTATAAACAGTATTGCAGTGAACATTGGGGTACACATGTCTCTTTCAGTTCTGGTTTCCTCAGTGTGTATGCCCAGCAGTGGGATTGCTGGGTTGTATGGCAGTTCTATTTACAGTTTTTTAAGAAATCTCCACACTGTTCTCCATAGTGACTGTATTAGTTTGCATTCCCACCAACAGTGTAAGAGGGTTCCTTTTTCTCTGCACCCTCTCCAGCATTTATTGTTTGTAGACATTTTGATAGCAGCCATTCTGACCGGCTTGAGATGGTACCTCATTGTGGTTTTGATTTGCATTTTTCTGATAATGAGTGATGTTGAGCATCTTTTCATGTGTTTGTTAGCCATCTGTATGTCTTCTTTGGAGAAATGTCTGTTTAGTCCTTTAGTCCATTTTTTTATTGGGTCGCTTATTTTTCTGGAATTGAGCTGTAGGAGTTGCTTGTATATTTTTGAGATTAGTTGTTTGTCAGTTGCTTCATTTGCTATTATTTTCTCCCATTCTGAAGGCTGTCTTTTCACCTTGCTTACAGTTTCCTTCGTTGTGCAAAAACTTTTAAGTCATTTGAATCAGTTCTAATGAGGTGGATGAAACTGGAGCCTATTATACAGAGCGAAGTAAGTCAGAAAGAAAAACACCAATACAGTATATTAACACATATATATGGAATTTAGAAAGATAATACGATGACCCTATATGTGAGACAGCAAAAGAGACACAGATGTAAAGAACAGACTTTTGGACTCTGTGGGAGAAGGCGAGGTGGGATGATATGAGAGAATAGCATTGAAACATGTATATTATCATTTGTGAAATAGATTGCCAATCCAGGTTCAAGGCATGAGATAGGGTGCTCAGGGCTGGTGCACTGAGATGACCCTGAGGGATGGGATGCGGGAAGGAGGTGGGAGGGAGGGTCAGGGTGGGGAAAACATGTACACCCATGGCTGATTCATGTGAATGTGGCAAAAACCACCACGATATTGTAAAGTAATTAGCCTCCAATTAAAATAAATTAAAAAAAAAAAAAAACAAGTTGAACAGCTAGTTCAGCAGAGCAACAATTATCTCTTAATCATATTGCCTCAACTACTAGTCCTTGGAATTCTCCTGTCTTTGTTATTAAGAAGAAATCTGGGAAATGGAGAATGTTAACTGGTTTAAGAAAAATTAATGCTATAATCGAACCTATGGGTGCTTTACTATTAGGCATTCTGTCACCCTCTATGATACCACAAAATTGGAAAATAAAAATCATTGATCTTAAAAAAAAAGAAGTACACATGTATACCTGTGGCAGATTTATTTTGATATATGGCAAAACCAATACAATATTGTAAAGTTAAATAAAATAAAATTTAACAAAAAAATTAAAAAATAAAAAGAAGTTAATACTAAAAAAAGAAAAAAAAAGAAGTAGACTTTCACTTTATTTTAAAGCAAACATGGATTTATAAAACTATTTTTCAAGTGCATGTAATTTGAACTCCTTAAAAAAAAAGCCTAAAGACCTACAAAGTACGTGATATGTGTATAGCTATTCAATATAAAATTGCTGTAATGTGTGGAAAATTAAGGTATATTAATTAAACTATTTATATTTCTGTTTTCTGAATCTTAAGATAGCTATAAAATTATTGGGTATCATTATTGGGTTTTTTTTTTTAACTTTAATATTTCTTGATTTGTACCTGTGTACTTTGCACAGTAATATATATTGGAAATTTTAAAACATAAGCTGTTCCTTACTCCCGCCATGATTGACTATAAAATGCACAAACAGTAAATTTTGATTGATTGTTGGACTTCAGAAATAACATCTATTAGAGACTGGATTATGTTATCTTCCTCCAAAGACTACTAGTTCTTGATATAGAAGGGAAGTGACTTATTTTCTTGTCACCTTGAACTTTAGTAGTTTTCATTTCTGATTTTATAGTTTTTATATTTGTGATCTATGGAAAGCTCAAAATATTTGTCAGCCCTGTAACTTTTCAGGACTCAGTCTCTAAACTTTGTGTCCCTGTCAAAGTTCAACTTCAGGTTTCACTGGGGTAGGTCGGGAGTATTATTAGTCTACAATGTGGGCTCATTTTGCCAAGGCTCCTAGTGTCTCAGTTGGATAGTGAAAGTGAAAGTGAAGTTGCTCAGTCATGTCTAACTCTTTGCGACCCCATGGACTGTAGTCTACCAGGTTCTACTGTCCATGGGCTTTTCCAGGCAAGAATACTGGAGTGGGTTGCCATTTCCTTCTCCAGGAGATCTTCCCGACCCAGGGATTGAACCCGGGTCTCCCGCATTGTAGGCAGACAGTTTATTGTCTGAGGAACAATATGTTAATTACATTTTGCTACTCTAGAGGGATGAATGTTCTAATGATCTGCTGATAATTCCTTCCCTGATGCTGATCAAAGTCTACATTCTCTGTTCCAGCAGTAGGTGACAAAGCAGCTGTTACATGACAATACTTGGATGGTCTTACTCTGTGCACCTATAGCATTGTCATGGAGTACATAAAGGCTGTATATTGTCACCCTGCTTATTTAATTTATATGCAGAGTACATCATGAGAAACGCTGGGCTGGAAGAAGCACAAGCTGGAATCAAGATTGCCGGGAGAAATATCAATAACCTCAGATATGCAGATGACACCACCCTTATAGCAGAAAGTGAATAGGAACTAAAAAGCTTCTTGATGAAAGTGAAAGAGGAGAGTGAAAAAGTTGGCTTAAAGCTCAACATTCAGAAAACTAACATCATGGCATCCGGTCCCATCACTTCATGGGAAATAGATGGGGAAACAATGGAAACAGTGTCAGACTTTATTTTTGGGGCTCCAAAATCACTGCAGATGGTGACTGCAGCCATGAAATTAAAAGACGCTTACTGCTTGGAAGGAAAGTTATGACCAACCTAGATAGCATATTGAAAAGCAGAGATATTACTTTGCCATCAAAGGTCCATCTAGTCAAGGCTATGGTTTTTCTAGTGGCCATGTATGGATGTGAGAGTTGGACTGTGAAGAAACCTGAGCACCAAAGAATTGATGCTTTTGAACTGTGGTGTTGGAGAAGACTCTTGAGAGTCCCTTGGACTGCAAGAAGATCCAACCAGTCCATCTTAAAGGAGATCAGTCCTGGGTGTTCATTGGAAGGACTGATGCTAAAGCTGAAACTCCAATACTTTGGCCACCTCATGTGAAGAGTTGACTCATTGGAAAAGATCCTAATGCTGGGAGGGATTGGCAGCAGGAGGAAACGGGGATGACAGAGGATGAGATGGCTGGATGGCATCATCGACTCAATGGACATGAGTTTGAGTGAACTCCGGGAGTTGGTGATGGACAGGGAGGCCTGGCGTGCTGTGATTTATGGGGTCACAAAGAGTCGGACACAAATGAGTGACTGAACTGAACTTAACTGAAGCCATCAATTTAAGTAAATATACACATGGACTTCTGGTTACCCCTCTCTGCACAACTTTATCTTCTCCATGCTCCATTCCACAAAATCTAGTTGCTCTGTTTGCCCTGATCTCTGAAATCTTCCTCCTCAAATCAGTGGAATCACAATACTCTTTGTAAACTTCATCTCCGTACCACTGTTGGGAAATTCTTCCCAGCAGAGAACTGGGTGGGATCTAGGGCTGAAGGCATGAAGAGAATATAATGAGTTTACTGTTGTGCAAACTGAGCTGCTTCCAAGAAAGGCAGAAGAGTTTGGCAGTCACGGCCAGTACCCTATATGGAATGTGTAAGGCAATGATTACAATGACCTTTCTCTTCTCTTAAACTTTTATCTTCTGCCATGCTTCACATTGGCCAAACTCAAATTGAAGCAGGTTGGCCAGAGGGCAAGGGCTGGTGATGTAGTTTACAGCCCCCCTCTCCAGTGATATAGCAAAGGAAGCAGAGACATTTTAGTGAGGGAAAGGAATAACCAACCTAGAGACATTTCTGAATTTAGGACAAGTAATCTTAAATTTATAATGGAATACACTTTTACTCACATATTCATATAATCATTAGGACACTGTGAAAATTATACAAAAATCCAGTTCATTACCTTGAATTATAATATTATATATATATATATAGTCTCAATGTCATCAAAAGGAATATAAACTAATATTCCTATAGATTTTACAAATATTCTAGAGCTTGAATAAATTTAAAGATCTTTTAAAAGGCAGATTCAAAGCCAGACAGGCATAACTGATATAATTTTTAGAAGATTAAATAATAGTCACTTTTCTAGTTTTCTAGGAGCTACATATGCTTGCTAATCTTCCCAAGAATTTTTAAGCTAAATGTATTATTGTTCCTAATTTGCAGACCAGCAAACTGAGTCTCAGAAACACTAATTAAATTTCCCAGGATCACAAAGCTGTTAAGTGATAAGGCCTGCTGCTAAGTCACTTCAGTCGTGTCTGAGTCTGTGCAGCCCCATAGACTGCAGCCCACCAGGCCCCGCTGTCCCTGGGATTCTCCAGACAAGAACACGAGTGGGTTGCCATTTCCTTCTCCAATGCATGAAAGTGAAAAGTGAAAGTGAAGTCACTCAGTCCTGTCCGACCCTCAGCGATCCCATGGACTGCAGCCTTCCAGGCTCCTCTGTCCATGGGATTTTCCAGGCAAGAGTACTGGAGTGGGGTCCATAAGCCAGTTCTGCGCAAATCCAAAGTTTACTTTCTGAATAGTACAAGCCACTGAATATTAAAGGCAATTAAGTTAATGAGACGGCATTTTATTTAAAAAGGAAAGGAATGCATGTGTGCCTGCTCTCTTCAGTCATGTCCCACTCTTTTGCGACCCTATGAACGGTAGCTTTCCAGACTCCTCCTCCATCAGATTTTCCAGGCAAGAATACTTGAGTGGGTTGCCATGCCCTCCTCCAGGGGATCTTCCCAACTCAAGGATCAAACCCACATTTCCTGCATCTCTTGCATCACAAGCAGATTCTTTACCCACTGAGCCACCTGGGAAGCCCGAGGAAAAGAATAATACAAAATAAAAAACAATATTACAATTTATTTAGAAAACCTATGAAACAGTCTGGAGGGACTGTCGACTTTAAAAAGCTTTTGGATTATTCAAAGGCATTGGAATTATACCAAAAGACACTGTTTAGAGCACATATAGTTCATGGGATATGATTAGTTATAATTAATATCCATTTTAATGTCTAAAGGTCTGAAGAAAATTAAGAAAAATAAGTAACAGAAAAATATGGTGAAAAGCATCATATTAGTGGACTATTTTTTTAATGTTCTTTTAGTCCAAGGAGAAAAGATATAGTGTATATTAATCACTAGAGGTAGAATGTGAAATCTGTGGTCAGTGTCCAATAAAATCCACAATTTCTGAACATTTAAATTTGAAACACCAATATATTTTAACATGATACCTTATTTGATACATTGTGTGCGTGTGACAGTCACTCAATCATGTCGGACTCTTTGCGACCCCATGAACTATATACAGTCCATAGAATTCTCCAGGCCAGAATACTGGAATGGATAGCCTTTCCCTTCTCCAGGGGATCTTCCCAACCCAGAATCAAACCTAGGTCTCCCTCATTGCAGGCAGATTCTTTATCAGCTGAACCACAAGGGTAGCCCATTTGATACATTGCTTGAAAATTAAAGGTTATCCTCATCCTTCAATATTTTTATATTAATCAGATCAAATTAAATGTCATTTATATTACAATTCTATTGTAACTTTTCTTGACCTTAAATTTATAATAATGTTCTGATGAACTGTTTATAAGTCTACAGATGATGTTGTAGAAATAATTTAACTTTCATATTTTTCAACTGGAATATTGATTTACAGTAGTAATTCTATACTTTTGAACAAAAGATTAGAGAATCATGTATTGAAGTTAGGAAGCAACAGGAGACCAGTGATTTCCTTCCTTTGACATTACAGGCTAGTGTTTACATGCAACCTGATATGTGTTTAAAACAATCTCACTTGACAGACTGATAGGCATTTCTCTCTTGCTTATTTTTTTTAAAGGCATATCTGTCTCTAATTGTTCTTTCAATTACAATTAATTTATCCAATTTTATTGCTTGAGTTTTTTACTTCAGAAACTTTCAAATGCTACTAGAAATCTTTCAGCTATTCCTCAAGTCTGGCAATTCTATTATGGAAAATGATGAAAATATTATTCTAGGTAATCCTCAACAACATGAATAAATCAACACATGGACACTTACAATATAAGAATCCAGTGAATCCAGGAAGCAAAATTACATATTTCTTTCTTACATTGAGAAGCAAAGAATGGATATTATGGGTATGCAGAATGGCCTGAGTAACAAAGTTTGAAATGTAAAGGCAGTCTGCAACATGCCAATGGAACAGTAGAATTAAAATACTTTAGAAAATATGTCTTGCACAATCTCTTTTACCTTAAACCCAAAAGATATATTTTAACTGATATTAGAAAAACTAGAGTAAAAATGAAACATTAAAATTTTAATTCATTAAAGAATCAACTCAAATATGAATATTTTCCTGAGGCTCTATATTTTAGATAGCTTTTCAAAGACTCATGTATAATTACTACCATGCTTGTATGTGCTAAGTTATTTCAGTTGTGTCCGACTCTTTGTGACGCTATGGACTGTAGCCTGCAAGTTCCTCTGTCCATGGGATTCTCCAAGCAAGAAGACTGGAGTGGATTGTCATGTCCTTCTCTAGGGGATCTTCCTGACCCAGAGATCTAACCTCAGTCTCCTGTAACTCCTGCATTGCAGGTGGATTCTTTACTGCTGAGCCACTGGGAAAGCCCAGTGCCTACCTATAAACTATTTGCTTTTGTCTGTTTTAACCATTAGATTTTGCAGATTATGGTTGAAACACTGTTATAAAATATTTGTAAAAGCTAATATCCAGTACAGTGCTTGGTACCTAGCCCATACTCAGTGAATGATATTGCCTTAAACTACTGAATTCACTGTAAATTGTTTTGTTTGAATAGTTATATTAGTTAATTTTGTAATACACTTCAGATACAGATTTCAGAATGAAAGATTTTGTTGGTTAAAAAAATTGCTGAGAGAGTAGCTGGTGTGACACAAAATGAAGAAGTATAAGTGATAAGAAATAAAGATAAAGCAACATAGTGCAATTTCTACATCTGACTCTGATGGAGTAGCATGCATTGGACAACTCTTTCATCAAAAACAAGGATACTGCTGCTACTGCTAAGTTGCTTTAGTTGTGTCCGACTCTGTGCGACCCCATAGACAGCAGCCCATCAGGCTACCCCGTCCCTGGGAATCTCAAGGCAATAACACTGGAGTGGGTTGCCATTTCCTTCTACAATGCATGAAAGTGAAAAGGGAAAGTGAAGTCGCTCAATCGTGTCCGACTCTTCGCGACCCCATGGACTGAAGCCCACCAGGTTCCTCTGTTCATGGGATTTTCCAGGCAAGAGTACTGGAGTGGGGTGCCATTGCCTTCTCCAAAAAAAAAGATAAAACCTTTAAAAGCCAAATAAAAAAGTACTTGTTGTTAGAACTAAATTACAATAAATACTGGAGACAATTTTTCAGATAGAAGAAAAATAAACCTAGATGAAAAGACTGAAATGATAAAACAAGCAAATATGTAGGTAAATCTAAATGTATGTTGAGTAATTAAGATAGTATTAGTGTTTTGGGGTGTTTAAATTATATGTAAACTTGTCTACAAAAACAGTATTACAAACATCATGGGATGGGGTTTAGTTATAATTCTCTAATATTCTTGCTTTATTTGGTAAGTGATGAGGCCTAATTTGTAATTGACCCAAATAATCCAGAATACACTTTTTACTCTCTATGGTTACTACTATCAAAACATGACACTAGCAAGCTAATAGAAAAAATGCAGTTTAAAGGCCTAACATAAAAGAACGCAAAAGGAGGAAGTAAAAGAACAAAAATCAGGCAAAAGAAACAGAAAACAAATACAAAAAAGTAAATTTAAATAGAGTAAATACTCCAAAAGTAAAGATTGTCACGAGTTTAAAAAGACAAAAATAAAGCACTAAACATCGAAATAAGAAATATAAGAAATCTACTCAGACTATAATAAGTATAGACTCTAACATAAATAACTGAATATATCTATACTAATGTCAGATAAAGTAGACCTTATGTGAATAATCATATGAATAATAAATGTTATGTTGTCTTAAGTATTATGCCTTGTATCTATGACATGCACTTTATATACATTATTTTTAATTCTTATAAAATAGTTTTAATTATGAAAGTATGGTCCAAGAAACATAAATGACATACAAAGCTTGTATAATATTTATCCACAACAAGAGGGAGTGAAAGCCATTGATCAATCCAAAGGAAAAATTTTAAAATTTATAAACTATTATGTGCTATGCAAAATTAATTACTATTATTCTACCAGAAGATAACATTGGAAAAGTCAATAAAATTGACAAACTACTAGCAAGAGTGATAAAGAAAAATGAGAAAGGACACAAACTACCAATATTAGGTATAAAAGAGGAGAGACGCAACACAGACCTTACAGACATCAAAAGATAATAAGTGTATGTTATGAATAATTCTGTATGCATCTGTTTAACAACTTAGAATGCACCAGTTAATTAAACACACACACACATACTGTATGAAATAAGTAATATGTAATAGCCCTAAGCCTTATAACTATTAACGCAATATAATTCATAATAACAAAACTCCCCTAAAAGAAATCTAGTGCAGATGATTCGATGGATAATTCTAAAAAGATTTAAAGATGATTTAACATTAATTCTACATAGTATCTTCCAGAAATACAAAAGGAAGGAACACTTTCCATTTAATCCTTATAAAGCTGACACTATAAATTTCAAAACTAGATAAACACAGTACATAAAACTAATATCCCTTATGAATATATATGAAAAAATATTAGCAAACAGAATTCAACAATATAAAAAATGATTGTAGTATAGCATGACCAAATAGGTTTTATTACAAAATTGCAAGAATGGTCCTATCTTCAAAAATCAATCAGTGCAATCCATAGAACTAAGGTTAAAAATGAAAAATCATTGCTCCTAACGCAAGAAAATAATATGAAAGGTATAAATATTAGAAAGAAAGAATTTAAAATGTCCCTTGTTGTGGGTGTCATGATAAGCTATATAGAAAATCCCATGGATTTACTAATAGACTCCTAGATTTAATAAGTGATTTCAGCCAGTCACAGATACAAACTAAACATTTAAAAATCAATTATAAATTTTATATTCTAGCAGTAATATGTGGAGAAGGAAATGGCAACCCACTCTGGTATTCTCGCCTAGAGAATCCCATGGACAGAGGAGCCTTGTGGGCTACTGTCCATAGGGTCGCACAGAGTCAGACACGACTGAAGCGACTTAGCATGCATGCATGCATTGGAGAAGGAAATGGCAACCCACTCCAGTATTCTTGCCTGGAGAATCCCAGAGACAGAGGAGCCTGGTGGGCTGCTGTCTATGGGGTCGCACAGAGTCGGACACGACTGAAGCAACTTAGCAGCAGCAGCAGCAGCAGCAGCAATACCATGTGGATGTCTTAATTAAAATAAAGTATCATTTATATTAAGAAAAAATAAACTACTTAGATTTGAATCCAACAAAACATGTCCAGGGATTGTCTGCAGAAAGCTAAGCAAGACTGAAGAAAGAAAGCACAGAAGATTCAAATAAATGGAGAGAAATATTGTGTTTACAAAATGAAAATCTGAACATAGTAAAAATATCTGTTTTCCACAAAGAGATATATAGGTTTAATCTGAGCAAGATTTTTTTGTGGATATAGATTAGATCATGCTAAAATATATTTGAAAATGCAAAGTAACTAGATGAGCTAAACCATTTTGAAAAATAATGAAGTGGAAGGAATCAGCTTGATTTTAAAGCTTCTTTTGTAACTACTGTGATAAAAAATGTGGCACAGGCAGTAGATAGGAATAGACAGGAATAGAACAGAGAATCAGAGATAGGCCCACACAAATATGCCCAACTAATTTTGACAAAGCTGTAAAATTATTTCAATAGAGAGAGAAAAATAAAAGACTTACCAGCAAATGGTGCAACAACAGTTGGACATCCAAAGACAATAAATAAATAATAAATAACTTTTATCTAAGTCTGATGTATTACACATAAAAAATAACCAAAATGGATCACAACTTGAATGTGAAACCAAAGTCTACTAAACTTACAAAAACGAATAAGAGACTATTTAAGATCTAGAGCTTCAAAATAAATTCTTAGCATTTATACCAAAGCAGGATTTATAAAATAAAAAATTGATAAAGTGAAATTCATCAAAATTAAAAAACTTTTACTGTGACAAATATCCTATTTAAAGGATGAAAAAATCAGTTACAGAATTTGAGGAAGATTTGGAAATCACACAGTTGAGAAAGTACTACTATTCAGAAGACATAAAAACTCTAAAAATTCAACATTAAAAAAAACTCTAATTATCTAATTAGAATATAGACAAAAGTCATTCCTTAAACTTCATGTTAACTTAAAAAATCTTAAAATTGAAAGCTTATTTTAAAAGTTAAGCTACTCAATTTCCTTCTGATTCCCCCCAAATTAACTTTCTATACATTTAAGAGTTTATTTTTGAACTCTCAAGTCTTTTAAGTTGCTTATGTCCATCCCTATGCCAGCTTTACACTATGTTGATTGCTGTAGCTTAGCTTTGCAATATCTTTTAAATTAATAAGTGTGAGTTATCCAACTTTGGTTTTCTCTTTCAAGATTGTTTTGGGTATTCTAAGTTCTTTATATTTTAGTATGATTTTAGTATAGTTTGTCAATTTCAGTAAAAAAAAAAAAATCCCTATTCCTCCTAGGGATTACTTTGAAAAACTGTTAAAATTAATAAATCTAGCAAAGTTATGGGATACTAAATCAACATTTAAAAGTCATTTGTATTTCTAAGTACTCACACTGAACAATCTAAAAGAGGAAAGTAAACATCAAACCACTTATAATAACATCAAAAAAGAATAAAACACTTAGGAATAAACTTAACCAAGGAAGCAAAGACATGTTTTCTGAAAACACTGCAGAAAGAAAAAAAGTTTTAAAAAACACATGCAAAAATTGAAAGACATCCCATGTTCATAAATTTGAAGACAATATTGTTAAAATTTTCAGATTGCCCAAAGTGATATACAGATTCAATGCAAACCATATCAAAACTCCAATGGTATTTTTAATAGAAACAATAAAATAATCTAAAAATTCACATGGAACTACAAAGGATCCAAATAGTTAAAACAATCTTATAAAAGAAAAGTGAGGCTGTAGGCTCACATGTTCTGATTTTAAAATATATTACGTAACTCTAGCAATCAAAACACTATGGTACTAGTGTAATTATAGAAACATCAACTAATGGAACAGATAGAGGACCCAGATGTAAACCAACACATATATAGTCAGCTGATCTTCAAAAAGGGTGTCAAGAATACACAATGAGGAAAGGCAGTTTCTTCAACAAATGGTGTTGGAAAAACAAGATATATGTAAGAGATTTAAATTTGATCTTTAATTTGCACTATACATAAAGATTGACTCAAAATTGATTAAATATTTAAACATAAGACCCAGACTATAGATCTCCTAGAAGAAAACTTAGGGGTAAAACTTCTTGACATTGGTTCCAACAATAATTTGTTGGATATGACATCAAAAGTACAGGCAATGAAAATAAAAATAGACAAGTGGGATATATCACAGTAAAAACTTCTATAAAACAAGAAAACAGAGTTAAAGGCAACCTATGGAATGGAAGGAAATATTTGCAAACCATATATCTGATATCCCAAATTTACAAAGAACTTATGCAGTTCAATACCTAAAAAACAATAATTTAAAAATGGGCAAAGGACTTGGATAGACATTTCTGTAAAAAAGACAAACTAATGGCCTACGGCTATATGCTGAATATCACTCATCATCAGAAAGCTGCAAATTCAAACCACAAGGTCTATTCATAGCTATAGGATGGCCATTACCAATATCTATATCTCTTTACATATGGAGAAATTGGAGGACTTGTGCACTGATGTGAGAATGCAAAGCAGTGCAGCCACAATAGAAAACAGTGTAGAAGTTCTTCACCCTTGAAGAACCTAAAAATAAAACTACCATGTGACCCAGAAATCACATGGTCATTTATTCAAAAAATTAAAATCAGGATACTAAAGAGATACTTGCATTCTCAAGTTCATTACAACACTATGCATCATATCCAAGAAGTAGAAAAAAATCCATATATACATTAAAGGGTGAATGAAGAAAATGAGATACATATATATAATAGAAATCAACTTTTAAAAACAAGAAAGTGATGTCATAGGCTATACGATGATTGAAACTTGAGGATATTATGCTAAGTGACGCAAGCAAATTATAGAAGACCAAATAGTATTATGATTCCACTTATATGATATTTTCTAAAGTAGTCAAATTCAGAGAAGCAAAAAGTAGGATTTCAAGGGTTAGGGGAATGGGAAAATCAGGAGTTATTTTTCAATGGATATAGCGTTTCATTCAAGTAAGATAAAAAGTTCTAGAGAATTCTGTCTAAAATATACACTCCAAAATTGGTAAGAGGATATATTTCATATTATGTGTTGCTTACCACAGTAAAAGCTTTCCAGGTGCCTCAGTGGTAAAGAATCTGCCTGCCAATGCAGGAGACACAGGTTCAATCTCTGGGTCAGGAAGCTTCCTGGAGAAGGAAATGGTACACCATTCCAGTATTCCTGACTGGAAAATCCCATAGACACAGGAGCCTGGAGGGCTACAGCCCATGGGGTTGCAAAGAGTCAGACACAACTTAGCAACTGAACACACACACACACACCACAATAAAAAGGGTAATTGCTACTATTGAATTCATTACAAGATTTTATCCCACAGATGTTATGTGTCAAAAAAGTGTGGGCTTGGCGGGAGAAATCTGATCAATATAATTGGGCACAAAAGCCCAACTACAGCAGATAAACACAAATGTGAAAAAAAAATTAAGCACAAGTATGAATGTTGTTCTAGCATGGAACTTAGCACAAAAGAAAACAGAAAAAATTATAAAATATTCTAAAAATAGGCACTACATTATTCTGTAGTATGAAGGAAAGGTAAAATATGGACATGGAAGTAAAAAAGAAAATATCTAAAAATCTATGTTGTTAACTAAATTCTTGTTGCTAACATGACCCAAATTATGGAAATTTTAGCTGTTTTTCCAGTATAAATTGACTAAATGGACATTAAATGTTAAGATGTGAAAAATATAACAGAAGACATTCAGAAACTGTCAAAGACTGAATTTATGGAATTTTTCAATACCAGTTTTAAAGACCAGATTGCCATAAACACATACTGAACTATTTAGACTAAGTTTTGCTTTCACATGTTCTCATAGCAAAGTGTGCGTACCCTGATCATAGCACTTATTCTATACTAAATAAAATAATCTATATTCCCTTGCTATCTCATTTTGTAGTTTGTCATGAAAACAGGCTAAGATAATGTTCTTTTAGTAATTTTATGCTGAAAGCATTACATAAATGATGAATAGATGAACAAATATTGAAGAGAGCTCATCAAAGGGGATGGGGCTTCATGTGTACTATAAAGAGCAGCAAGGACTTGTGACTTTATGACAGCAATGAATAAACAAAGTTGTTTAATTTAGAAATGTAAAAGTATATGAATGGCAATATGGATTACTGATAAATAACCAGAAACCTAAGCAACTGTATCCTAAAAGAGAAGTAAGAAAAGGTAAAGTAGCCATTGAAACATATGTGAAGGATACAACAAGGCAATTTACAAAAGATGAATAATAAATGAATTAAAACATAAGATATTTGATTACAATACTACTCAGAAAAATACAAATATAAAATAGAAAATATGCTTTTGCCTTGCAAAATTTGCCATGTGAAAAAAATCTAGTATCACTGAAATCAAAAGGGTTGGAAGTAGGAAAAACTTAATAATCTTGTGATAGCAGCAAAAATTTTTACCTTCTTGAAGATAGTTTGGCTATCCTCTAAGTTTAAAATTTAGTACTCTCATTTCTGGAATTTTATCTGCAGGATATATCACATAACCACACAAGGATATATGTTCAAAGTTGTTTTTTATACACATGAAACTACAAAGAACGAAGCCATCAAAAGAAGATATGTTAAACAAATTATAGTACAGGTATACCATATGCCATTTAACTATGTAGTCATTAAAAAAGGAAAGTACTGGACATATACATGTGAATCCAGAAAAATATCAGTGATATTTTACAAAGTTAAAAAATCCAGGAAAAATATGCTTTAGTATGACTATTTATAAAAAATATATCTAATATATAGAAATACACACATATCTGCATGAGCCAAGAAATGACCTGAAAAGATTAGCTAATAACATTGACTAACCTGTTTTGCTTTGAAAAACTATTTACTTCTAACCTTCTGTGTGTGAAAATTATCAACCTTCTGTTAGAAAAATGTACTTTATTATTAATACTGTGATGTTTAATCAAACATATATTAAAAATGAAAATAAAATGAACACAGATAAGAAACTTAAAAATAAGTGTAACTCCTAATTTGCCTAGAGAAAAAAAAAAGAAAAGCAATTGAAATGCATGAATCAGCAGGCCCTTGAAGAAGTAGTGGACAAAGCTGAGCATGTTATTTTAGGACATATGTCCTTTTTCTAAAACCATCAGGAATATGGGGCTTGAAACTATATAAAACAGCCCATAGATCAGATTGCAGCTGAAGAGATTCATGCCTGCATTTAGTTATGAAGTTCAAATTGGAAGCTGTTCAGGCAGAAAACTAATAGAAATGGGTGATAGCTAATTAACCTAAGGCTTCAAAGTAATTGCTCTGCAAGAAGCAATTTTAAAAGGGGCTTTTCTCTTTTTTTTTTTTTATTTTTGAAAATCATAAAATGCTCTGTATGACTCGGGCAAATGAGTAAAAACATAAGTATACAAACGAATACTGAATTTTTGAAAATTTTTGCCTCATCCAACTTCTTGGCAAATTTTAGAAAAAGCAAAAGAATCACAAGACCTATGCCACATATCACATACTGAATAACCCATGCTCTCAACTTTGTTGTATATAAAGATAATCAGAGTATATTACTGAAGTCAATGTGGCTAGGAGGATAGGGTTATACTGATTAATCCAGTTCTGAGCCATTCACTTCACCACTAGTCAATTGAGTCAGCTACTCCAAAGCATATAGCTATTTAGTGGAGAAGTGACTCCCCTAGCAAAAGCAAGGTGGTCATATGGAATGAATGGACAACAACCCAAATTAGCCTCCATGTGCCATAATTTACAACTCTGGCTTCACATCTTTGATGAATGGTTCCTTATACTTAAAAAAAATAGTTATACCTTTATTATATGTACTCATTCCTTCTGAGAGAGAGGCATCCCTAATGTCCTGCATCTCTACACCCAGTTCCAAATACAGATACTTGTGTAGTATGGCATTCTTTCATCCCAAATTAGCTGGACATCTCTCACAGCTTCATGGTACCTAAACTTCATGTAGGATGCATAGATGTGGAAATGAAATCTGGGAATTCTGATGAGAAATGATGAGAAATTTTCATTATAATTTCTGAAACTGAGGCAGGAAAGACAGGACCAGGACCAAGGACAGTCTCCTCAGGTAAAGGCATTAGGAAGGAGAGAAATATACCTCTTTGTTTTGCACTTAATGAAGCCATAACACATGGAGGAATGACATCTAAAACAGAAACTTCTTAACATCTGAACAAGAAACTCTGACCACAAAAATGGAGGAGCACATGCAGATAAAAATGTAGCCGATGACCCTATTGGACCTTCCACGTGTGGCACTTGGAGGGGGAGATTTAAGGGAAAATGACTCTTAGATTACATGTATAGTGGTTACAGGAGACAAATGTACAAGACCAGAAGCCAATGCAACCTTGGGCAATCCAGGCAACATCTCAACCATCCCCTCAATGAGTATTCCACCCCTAATCAAAAAGACCCTCCATCCAGTCAAAGGGCTAAAATAAGATAAAAAGAGGAATCAAGAATCCTGTAGTGCATTCCTCTGTGGCAAGGATGCCTGTACTCTTCCTCTTGTAGTGTGTAACTTTTGCTTTAAGCTTAATAAACCACGTATTTGTTTTCTTTGCTCCTCAGCCACAATGTGGGGTGTTTGTGTGTTTGTGTGTGTTTATTTTTTCCTTGGTGTTTTGTGTTCCTTGTCCAAATTCTTTTGGACAAGTTAAACAAGAAACTGGACCTTTGATAAGATTTTCTGGTATCAAAACCATGGCTGCCTGGCTCTAGATCCAAGCTTTAATTTCATGTAGACTAGTCTAGGGGCTTCTCTGATAACTCAGCTCATAAAGAATCTGCCTGCAATGCAGGAAAACCCAGTTGGGAAGATTCCCTTGAGAAGTGATAGGTTACCCACTCCAGTATTAGGATTCCCTGTTGGCTCAGAAGGTAAACAATCCAATGCAATGTGGGAGACCTGGGTTGGATCCCTGGGTTGGGAAAATCCTCTGGAGGAGGCCATGGCAAACCCTCCAGTATTCTTGAGTGGAGAATCCCCATGGAGAGAGGAGCCTGGAAAGCTACAGATCATGGGGTCTCAAAGAGTCAGACATGACTGAGCAACTCTCCACAGACCAGTCTAGATAAATGTTGGGGACCATATTTTCTGATAAATCTTTGATCATTTCATTACCCAATATGACTACAGAATATCATATATTTATAAAAAACTCTTTAAGAAGCATGATATTTTTTCCAGGTATTTGAACAGTTAAGCTCTCAATAAAAACATCTATTTCTGCTTTATTGACTATGCCAAAACCTTTGACTGTGTGCATCACAATAAACTGTGGGAAATTCTTTAAGAGATGGGAATACCAGACCACCTGATTTGTCTCTTGAGAAATCTGTATGCAGGTCAGGAAGCAATAGTTAGAACTGGACATGGAACAACAGACTGGTTCCAAATAGGAAAAGGAGTACGTCAAGGCTGTATATTGTCACCCTGCTTATTTAACTTATATGCAGAGTACATCATGAGAAACGCTGGGCTGGAAGAAGCACGAGATGGAATCAAGATTGCCGGAAGAAATATCAATAACCTCAGATATGCAGATGACACCACCTTTATGGCAGAAAGTGAAGAGGAACTAAAAAGCCTCTTGATGAAGGTGAAACAGAAGAGTAAAATGTTGGCTTAAAGCTCAACATTCAGAAAACGAAGATCATGGCATCCGGTCCGATCACATGGGAAATAGATGGGGAAACAGTGGAAACAGTGTCAGACTTTATTTTTGGGAGCTCCAAAATCACTGCAGATGGTGACTGCAGCTATGAAATTAAAAGACGCTTACTCCTTGGAAGGAAAGTTATAGATAGCATATTCAAAAGCAGAGACATTACTTTGCCAACAAAGGTCCATCTAGTCAAGGCTATGGTTTTTCCAGTGGTCATGTATGGATGTGAGTGTTGGACTGTGAAAAAGGCTGAGGGCTGAAGAATTGATGCTTTTGAACTGTGGTGTTGGAGAAGACTCTTAAGAGTCCCTTGGACTGCAAGGAGAACCAACCAGTCCATTCTGAAGGAGATCAGCCCTGGGATTTCTTTGGAATGAATGATGCTAAAGCTGAAACTCACCTAATGCAAAGAGTTGACTCATGGAAAAAAATCTGATGCTGGGAGGGATTGGGGGCAGGAGGAGAAGGGAACGACAGAGGATGAGGTGGCTGGATGGCATCACTGACTTGATGGACGTGAGTCTGAGTGAACTCCAGGAGTTGGTGATGGACAGGGAGGCCTGGCGTGCTGTGATTCATGGGGTCGCAAAGAGTCGGACACGACTGAGTGACTAAACTGAACTGAAGCTCTCAATAATTTAAACTTCCCATAGAACTAGTAAGAAAGTTCTTAAGATGGCAGCAGTAAGTTGTTCAGGATTCAGTTTTTCTCAACAACCTTCGGTATCACTCCGATATGGTTAGTTTAGGATTTTGCTCTAGTCAAACGATCAATTACATAGTTTTGTTGTTGTTGTTGTTCTGGCTTTTTTTTTCTTTTTTTTTAGGTCTGAGCCATTTATACCTCTGCTAGAATCAGAGTGGGACAGATTTTTCTAAGGTGCATTGTTTACATGCTGGAGATTTGCGTACACAAAAATGTTAGCACAATTTACTAAGACAAACTTCAGTTAATATTTCAAGACCCAAAATGCATACTAACATCATTAAATTTAAATGGTTGTGTATGAGTGTCCACAATTTGATTGGAACTACTTCTAGGATTGTGCTTGCATGTTAGATCATGTAATGGATAATGAATCAGTAGTATGGAGGATTTTATTTCATCAACTGGTTTGTAACTAAGCACAAGTTGTATGATAAATAACATGTCTTCTAGTATTTTGCTATTGGTGCTTTCCTATTTAAAAAATAGATAATTTACCTAATTCTTAAATTGTTATTTACAAAATTATTGTAGCATGGGTCTTAGAAAAAAAAAAGGCTTTTTTTTCAGAATAATATGTCTTCTAGATTGTTCTTGTTTTTATTAATAATATTAATGTCTATTTATTTGTCTTTTATTACAGGATTTATTTATACATGTGGTGGAACTTTAAAAGGACTGAATGGCACTATAGAAAGCCCTGGTTTTCCATATGGATATCCAAATGGTGCAAACTGTACGTGGGTAATAATAGCAGAAGAACGAAATAGAATACAAATTGTTTTTCAGTCATTTGCTCTAGAAGAAGAATATGACTACTTATCCTTATATGATGGACATCCTCATCCTACAAACTTTAGGACAAGGTTAGTGTATTTTGAATGGAAAAATGGATGGACATATTTAATGGGTAAAAGAAGTTTATTTTACAAAAGATGCTTAACATTTGTGGTGAAATTCAAGTATTACTCCTTTGGAAATATATCGTCTTATGAACAAATGAGCTCCATAGCCTGACTTTAGAACACTAGTAAATTATCTCTCCAAAAAGTGAATTTAAATTGAATTGTACCCCTTTAGAGTGGTTAACGGAGAAGGCAATGGCACCCCACTCCAGTACTCTTGCCTGGAAAATCCCATGGACGGAGGAGCCTGGTAGGCTGCAGTCCATGGGGTCGCTGAGAGTCGGACACGACTGAGCGACTTCTCTTTCACTTTTCACTTTCATGCATTGGAGAAGGAAATGGCAACCCACTCCAGTGTTCTTGCCTGGAGAATCCCAGGGACGGGGGAGCCTGGTGGGCTGATGTCTATGGGGTCACACAGAGTCGGACACGACTGAAGTGACTTAGCATAGCATAGCATAGAGTGGTTAAAGATATTTTGATTTTTAAAATTCTTGCCTCATGGTTTCATTCTTTATGGGCATGACTTTTAGTAACGTGAAAGCATGTAATGCATCTTTCAGTGGTATGTGACCAATTTTAATATACAATAATATGCAAAATATTAAAAATCAATGTTTATATAACAGAATACACTAATTTTAGATCATGTGTATAGTTTATAAACTTTAAATATCTGAGAAGTAAACCCTCTTATATCACCAACTGGGACATTCATGATTCTGTCCACACAAACCAAATTATTTATTTTTAAGTTAGTTAATAAAACAGATATGAAAACTAACTGGTACCCTGACTATTTAGAAGTGTTTCTTCAGTATTTCATTTTAGTATATCTAGACATAATTTATGCTGTATTGTCAAGAATTGTTTTTAAACATAAACCAATTCTAATTCAAACCAACAAATTTAAAATGTCAGATATTACATGTTTCATGTAGTCCTAGATTTTTACTAATGTGTGCATATTTTCCTTAACTATAGTGTACTGTCTTTATTGTAATTCAAAATATTCTAAGCAGATAATTTATAAGAATTAGAAACCCTTACATACTTGACTATGCTTGAGTTATGATTCTATGATTCTGTTATTTTTCCTAATAGTTGATTCTGTGTATTTGTCTTCCTGATCTACAGGAATAAGATTATCAACACTAAGTTTTTATACATTCATTGGTCTTCCATATTTTTTGCACTGATTTTTCATATCTTACATAAAAATTTGACATATATTATCTTCACTTTTACTAAGAAAACACGTAATGTATAGAGAAGATATTGGACCAGGAGATAAGGCTTGCATATTAGAGCTAACTTTGTTGTTCACTGGCTGTTTGAGCAATCCACAACAGCTATTCTTGTTTAAAATGGAAGGAGGTAAAAAAAAATAAATAAAAAATAAAATGGAAGGAGGTAATAATAATGAAAATCTGTCCATCTCACTATATTCTTCTGAATATCTCATGAGATAATGTATATGAAACTGCTTCATAAATATATAATATTTTTAGTACACATTTCAACTGTTTGCAGTCAGAATGACAGTTTAAAATGTCTGGAGTGTTTCCAAACACGTTTGTACAAAGATAATATCACTAGATTGATTACAGATTAAATTCTATTTTTCTTTCTTTCTTTTCTTTTTTTGCTCTACATTTATTTACTGAAGATTTCTAACTTAATTTCTTACTTCGTTTTACACTGTTAAATTCATAATATCTATTTATTTCAAAGATATACAGTATGGCAGACACATCAACAGTGTTCTTTCATTGTCATTGCCAATATCGTTAAAAGTTCCATGTCTTTTATTAATGATGCAGTCAAGATAGTGTGTGTGCCTGCCTGCACTAGTGGCAGTGTGTGGGTGTTTGCTTTCACCTAGTGAGGCCATGAAAGAAAATGGAAGACACTTCTCAGACTATCAGGTCAGCTAAAGTAATGTAAATAAAGCTAGAAGCACAAAGGTTTTGTGTATTTCCTTTACATTAGCAATGTATGCTATTATCATTGTGTAAATATGGAAAAAATAAAATTCTCCAAATGTTATCTAATAGTTTTAATCACTCCACTGATAATACTGTTTGTACAAGTATCTATCCTCTGTAGATACACTCAAAAATGAGAAAAAAAATTTTATTTTATCCCCATCCTTCTTTTTTTAAGCAACTTTCACCTCTGGGAAGTTAAATGATGCGATTCATGGGGTCGCAAAGAGTCGGACACGACTGAGCGACTGATCTGATCTGATCTGAAGATGGGGAAAATAAATTTATTGTTCTCATTCTTTCTTTCCTAATCTGTAAATGGGGAATAACAACATTAAATTTACAGAGCTTTTATGATGAATACAGTGTAATGAAAGTTCAATAAAACAAATCTTAAGCATTTAGTAAGTGATTCCCCTGTACCTGACACTATATCTTATAATTGTTACATTTAATTTCTCCCCTGTTTAAATAATGTGAAAACACCCCTATTAATATCATCATTTTACCATTTGGAAATTGGACTTATATTACTTGCCCAAGGTTAACACTGTTAAAAGTAACCAGAGGCAGGATCATCATTGCAATGCAGATTTGTCTGAGTTCTGAGATTAAGCTTATAAATAAATTAATTAATTATAAAACAAATTATATATAAGTATGTTATATATATATATATATATATATATCTCCATGGTTTGTTTATTGATTAAAGCCTATTTTTTCTTAGCAATATTAGGTAAAATTTAATGAATGAGATAAATGAAAAACAATAAAAAACAACTGAATAGTAGAACATACAAAGATATAAACAGAAAGATAAAGTATAAGTTTATTCTTGTTATGAGTTTATGAACTCAAGTACATTCTCTATAGCATTTTGGTTATTGTCAGTATATAATATATCTGTTGGTCTTTATGCTTAAAGAAATACTGTTGCTAATATTAGAGAACTGATTTTAATTAGCAAGACTTGGGGGGAAAATCCAGTATGTATCCTACAGCTCCTTCCAGACTGTGTTTGTACACAGTCTGCTGTTTGCTTAGAAGCCTAATCTGCTCCTGGCAGTTTGATTCATTTTTGTGTCTGTTCTTTGACTCACTGTTTTCTTGCTTTTTCTTTCTCTCACATCCTCACTTAATACATGTCCTTATGGTATGCCTGCTGCTTTCTGTCTTTCAGAAATTGATACTCATATATTGTTACTTTCCACGCACTCCAATAGACTTTTGATAAACAGCTTTCTATACTTGCCTTGCCTGGAGAAACCCAGGGACGGGGAAGCCTGGTGGGCTGCTGTCTATGGGATCACACAGAGTCGGACACGACTGAAGTGACTTAGCTTGGCTTATACTTGCCTTGTAAGAACACAGAAAAGATGATCTATAGGTCTTATCATTCTTGATTGTATAAGAGATATATTCAGTTTTGTAATCACAATTTTATTTTTTAAAACTATTTTCTAAACTCCAATTATTGATGATTCTGCTTGTTTTTATCTCATTGTTTTAAAATTTATTAAATAAAAATTGATACTGCTGGCTGAATTTGATATTTAAATAGCAATGTACCATTGGAAAATTCCTTTATAATTATATCTTTAGCTTAAAACAAATTTGGTCTAGATGTGAAAAGAACAATTATAAGCTTTGTTTACTTTTTATTTTAATACTGTATTTTCTCAATAAGAAAGTTATGTGCTGTTGCTTAGTCACTCAGTCATGTCTGACTCTTTGTGACCCCATGGACTGTGGCCCACCAGGCTCCTCTGTCTATTCGGGTTCTCCAGGCAATAAAACTGGAGTGGTATCTCATTGTAGTTTTGATTTACATTTCTCTAATAATGAGTGACATTGAGCATCTTTTCATGTGCTTGTTAGCCATCTGTATGTCTTCTTTTGAGAAATGTCTCTTTAGGTTTTTTGTCTACTTTTTGATTGGGTTGTTTGCTTTTCTGGTATTGAGTTGTATGAGCTGCTTGTATATTTTGGAAATTTATTCTTTGTCAGTTGTTTCCTTTGCTATTATTTTCTCCCATTCTGAGGGTTGTCTTTTGCCTTGTTTGTAGTTTCCTTTGCTGTGCAAAAGTTTTTAACTTTAACTAGGTCCCACTTGTTTATTTTTGTTTTTATTTCCATTACTCTAGGAAGTGGGTCATAGAAGATCTTGCTTTGATTTGTCATCGAGTATTCTGCCTTTGTTTTCCTCTAAGAGTTTAATAGTTTCTGGTCTTACATTTAGGTCTTTAATCCATTTTGAATTTATCTTTGTGTATGGCATTAGGTAGTGTTTTAATTTAATTCTTTTGCATGTAGATGTCCAGTTTTCCCAGCACCACTTACTGAAGAGGCTATCTTTGCCCCATTGTATATTCTTGTCTCCTTTGTCAAAAATAAGGTACCCGTAGGTGTGCAGGTTTATCTCTGGGTTCTCTGTCTTGTTCCACTGGTCTATATTTCTGTTTTCATGCCATGTTGTTTTGATGACTGTAGCTTTGTAATTTAGTCTGAAGTCAGGAAGGTTGATTCCTCCAACTCCATTCTTCTTTCTCAAGACTGTTTCGGTAATTTGGGGTCTTGTGTTTCCATATGAATTGTGAACATTTTTGTTCTAGTTCTGTGAAAAATATCATTAGTTATTTCATAAGGATTGCATTGAATCTGTAGATTGCATTTGGTATTATAGTCATTTTCACAATATTGATTCTTCCTACCCAGGGACATGGAATCTCTCTCCATCTGTTTACGTAGTCTTTGATTTCTTTTATCAGTGTCTTATAGTTTTCTGTGGAGTGGTCAATGGAAACTTGCTGTAAGATTAGGGAACTCAAACAGGGGCTCTGTGGAAGGCTGAAGGGTCAGATGGGGAGAGAGATTGGTGGGAGGTCCAGGAGGGAGGAGATGTGGGTGTACCTATGACTGATTCTTATTGGTGTATGATAGAAAACCATAAAATTCTGTAAAGCAATTATCCTTCAATTAAAGTATTTAAAAATCAATTAAAAAAAAATAATACTGGAGTGGGTGGCCATGCCCTCCTCCAGGGGAATCTTCCCAACCCAGGGATCAAACCCAGGTCTCCCACATTGCAGGTATATTCTTTACCATCTGAGCCACCAGGGAAGCCCAAGAAAGTTATACCAAGATGTGAAAAGAAAAAAAAATCACTCAATCTCATGAAACAGAGATAGATATATTCATATATATAGGACCATACTATGTATATTATGTTCACATTTAATCTCCTTGCAATAATATATACATAAATTCACATGTGACTAGAATTTTTATAAGCGTCAAGTTTAGTGGCTGTTTGTCTTACTATAAGCATGATTATTTAATTATTCTATTATAAAATATTTTGTTTTTTGCCTTTCATAATTAATTCATATATAAGCATTAGAATTAATTCAGACAACAGGCTCACATCACAACCCCTAGATGAAAAGAATTCTGGAAAAATAACATTTTGTTCTAACCTCAATCATGAAAAGTGGCAAAGGGAAAGCTCAGAATCAGTCACATGACAGAAGATGTCATAGCATCAAAGTGTTTCATTCACATATTTTACTATTAATTTCAGTTTTAAGAATCTTATTTCTGTAAATAATTTGTTTGTAATTGAAAGAATAGGTATGTAATTTAAGAAGAAAAAGTATATGTTGTGGCCACTACTACACACCATGACCATCACATGAGGATAACCATCTCCAGTTTTTTTAATGACAACTTTAGAAATTATTTATACTTCAGATATTTATTTGTAAATTTCTTTTAAATTTTTCATGGAAGATCTGTTTCTATTCTTTCACTGTGAGCCTATGTATGTCCTTAAAACTTAATGAGAAAAATTGAAAGCATATTATAATGTAAATAATAACAAAAGTAATAATGTGTTGATATAAATTCAATGAGTATCATACAGAATCTAAAATATAAAAAATTGTATTCTAGTGCTAAAGGGCATAAAGTTGGAAAATGAAGATCCACACTATATTCAATGTTAAAATGACTAAATTTTATAAAGCTCTCATTCTTTGGAATCAAAATACAGAATTATCAAAAACTCCTAAAGTATTTTGGGTTATTTGGAAAAACGATATAGTATTTTGTCAAACTATCACATAGAAATTACAAGGAAAATATTTAAGTATAAGAAAAACGTTTAAGCTGCAAAATTAGAATGCACAATAAAAAGTAATAATTAGAATGTGGTATTGGCTGATATAAGAGTAGAAGATATTTGGAACAAATTTTATATGAATTCAGAGAAATAGGAGAAGATTATATCACACAAGATACTAATATAAATATGAGAAATATTTCCTATCATTATAATACATGAAAAAAATTTTAAAGAAAGACATAAGATATGGTTCCATGAATAAAAACATTTCCTGTGATCAAAATATATAGTGATCAAAATATATATCAAAATAAATATTTAAAGAATTATCAGAAGAAATAAAAATTTGACATTATATATACATACTCACACATATATATATACAAATAAATATGAGACACAACAGTTTGATGTGCCTAATAGAAAAAAATTTTAGAAATTAATATGAAATTTATAATATATATAGAAATATACAAAATATGAACAGTGAGTTCATAAAGAAAAAATGTTAAAAACTAATATACTGTAAAAAAATACAAGAATAAATATTTCTAGTGGTTTCAAAAAATAAATGAAAAGAACTATGTAATAATTTTCAAACAGAAAATTGTCTAAGACCTGAAAAACTGCAAACACTCTCAGTGAAGATATCCTGGTATTTTCATGCCTCACTAATGGGAATATAAGTGCATATAGATTTCTGAAAGATAACACATTATCAAAAGTATCTACTCTTAAATTTTATAAATATCTGTCTCTCAAGTTATATACAGATTTTCTTTGCTGTTTTGTTTAAAGTAGCAAAATCATGAATGTTTAATAAGCAAAGGAGTAAATGTAGCAATTAGAAAACAAGTCTTATAAGAATAATTATGGATGGGGAGCTTCCAGATGGCACCAGTGGTAAAGAATTCACCTGCCTTTGCAGGAGACATAAGAGACATGGATTTGATCCCTAGGTCAGGAGGAGGACAGGGCAACTAGCTCCTGTATTCTTGCCTGGAGAATCCCATGGACAGAGGAGACTGGCAGGCTATAGTCCATAGGGTCACAAAGAGTCGGACATGACTGAAGTGACTTAGCAAACACAAAGGTTCATGACATATTACCAGCTAGAGTAAAAAATAGATTTCAAAACAGTATATATAATAATGTAATGAGATAGCTTGTACATATATCTGTGTGTCTTTGTGTATTTGTGAACTGAAGGATTTATTACAAAATGGTAACTATGGTCATCTCATGGTAATGGAATTAAGAGGATTTATTCTTTTTATGCTAGCCCTTGATTTCTAAGACTTTTTACTTTTAATATCTAGTGACATTAGAAAAAACATATTCTGGTTTGCTTGTATCTCATCTGAGTTTCAAGAATATTTCCCACTGTATATCACTTAATGATTTAGTCTGAATTGTAAACTGGAAGAGATGAATATTAATATAAAAATGAACATTGACTAATTTCATGCTCAATAAGTTAGACTTTCAAATGAATCAGAACCATAAAATGAAACTTCATATTTGAACTTTTCAAATTTACAATCTGTTATCATACTAAAATAATAATGAAAAAACAATTGTGAAGAAAAAAAGTACTTTTTAAAGTTAAAAATTAGACAGCAAATTATTATAAATTTAAAATTATATAATTTATATAGTAAATTATTATAAAGTTAAAATTAGACAGTGTGTATATCAAAATTAATCTTTTTCTAAACAATTCTTTTATTGTCCAGATAATAGCCCTATATCAAGAGAAGCAAACTGAAAATGTACATATATATAGCATATATATATATGTGTGTGTGTGTGTATGTGTGTGTGTGTACATCTTGTTCTTGATGTCGACTAAAGGAGAAAACATTGAATATTTTGAATTGTTTAGATTAATAAATGCTATTAAAGGTCAGACTTTAAAATTGAGGCACACATTTTCCACAGCTCAATATACAGATCTTCAGTGGTAAAATTAAGTAAAATTTGACAAAATATACTCATTAACCCACACTCTTATGAATATATAAACATTTTCATAACCCCAGAAAATTTTATAGTTTTCCCTTCCAGTCAATGTCTTCTTCACAAGCAACTACTCTACTAATTTGTTTCATCAAGAATTACTTTTGCCCTTTCTAAATATTTGTATACATTAAATGTTATAATATGTATTGCTTTCTTTTTTGATCTTTTTCACCCACATTGTGCCAACAGCTTGTTCCATTTTATTGTTGAGCAACATTTTATGAATTGTTCATTGTCTGTGTAAAAATACAATGAACATTCATACACAAGTTTTCATATGGATACATTTTCATTTGTCTTAGGTAAATATCTAATAAGAAAATTGTTTGGTTACTGGGTTAATATATTTTTAACTTCATTTTAAACACTTGTAATCAGCTTTCCAATTTTTACTACACCACGAACATATGGAAGTTCAGATTGTTCCACATCTTCAACAACATTTGAGATCAGCCTTGTGTTTTTATTTTTCATCTCTGTTATAACTACTGAATATTTTCTTATGTGTTTCCTGATCATTTATTGATATATCTTATAAAAAGTTTCCTGTTTTTAACTAGGTGCTTCATTTGTCTTTGGAGAAGGCAATGGCACCCTACTCCAGTGCTTTGCCTGGAGAATCCCATGGATGGAGGAGCCTGAAAGGCTGCATTCCATGGGGTCTCTAGGAGTCAGACACACTGAGTGACTTCACTTTCACTTTTCACTTGATGCATTGGAGAAGGAAATGGCAGCCCACTCGGGTGTTCTTGCCTGGACAATCCCAGGGACGGGACAGCCTGGTGGCTGCCGTCTGTGGGGTCACACAGAGTTGGACATGACTGAAGTGACTTAGCAGTCATTTGTCTTTATAATTGTAATTTGTATACTTATACAATCTTTATACCATTTTTTACAAATATATACATTACAAATTTTTTTTCAGCCTATGATTACTTTTTCATTTTCTTTCACTTTCTTTAGTTTAAATTTTGACAAAGTTCAATTTAAATAATCTTTATATATTTTAGTGCTTTCTAAGTAGTCTGACAAATATTTGCTTATCCAAAGATGGAAAGATACTCTTCTGCATTTTTTTCTGAAGCTTCAAAATTATAGACTTGGTATTTAGGTCAGTGATCAATCTCAACCAATTCAAAAGCATGGAGAAGTCTAGGTTCATTTCTAGTCTATGTGGCTATTATACTAAACAAGAATGAACATGGCTTATGTTTCAAAGAATCTTCGAAATGACAACCAAATAAATCATGTGTCCCATCTGGCTGCTTCTGAGTACAGTTAAGATTAAGCATATTTTAAGTAGTTTTTAAAACATGACTGCTTGATTAATTAGATTTTGCTAGAGAAATTCCTGTCACATTCTTCTCCCTATCTCTATGATAAGAAGAGATACCTCTTTACTTTTTTACTACTTAGTGTGATTATCTATAATCAATTTATCCTTTTGTACATAGATGCAAGATACACTTCATTCTTGTTAAATTCTCTGAACTTCATTTATCTCCTTATTGTTATTGAATATCAAAGATTCACCCAGCATTTTTCCTCAGTATACTGAGGGATAGTTACAAAAGATGTAATACTTTGTCACTATTTATTGTTTATTTTATAGATTTGCTGCGTTCCTGACATAACCATAGAATTCACAAGCCTAAAAAAAAAAAAAAAAAAAAAAAGAATTCACAAGCCTAAAGGACATAATCAAGGAATAGTAATTAGAATGAATAAACAAAAATCTATAGCTAGAATTCCCACTTGTGTAATTGGTAGACTTCCTCCTTCCTAAAATGCTGTCAGTGTCCCCATAAATGTCACTATAGTTCTCTTTTTATTATAGTGGACACTGATTAATCTTTTCTCTTTTCTTTTTCTTCTCTTCTTTGCTTCCTGAATTTCTCATGTAACCTTTTAATATTCATGTTCATATCTCTTCATCCTAATTGCTGCTCCTCTCAGTGCAACACAGTGATCCGTATCCTTTCTTGTAGGTATACTGTTGAGGGATAGAATAACTTTCTCACAAAAATTATCAGAAAGTGGCTAAATGACTTGCTAGACCATAAAAACAAATGGCCATAGAGTATACTCTATGGCAGTGCACTCCACTGATTTAACTGTACTCCCAAGTCCCTGTCTCCAGAAAGATTTGAATGAGAGTAGTACACCCAATCCATTTTGTTGTCTGAAGATTTCCACCTTCAGAGTTAGAACCAGTCCTTGTATCCTGATTATCTCTCTTGTATAATACAATGTCTATGAAATGCAGATACTTTACTGCCTGACTTACTGGAATAGAGTACATGTTTGTGTGTGTGTGTGAGTGTGGTAATTACATATGTGATATTAACAACTGTATACTCAATAAATAAAGAAAAATAATAACATATTTTCCTCATTTATCTATTATATTAATGAGATCCAAATGACATTTATTTTGCTTACTGTTAATCCAGCTACGATCTTAGTAATTGTCTTGTATAGAAAATACAGATTACAAAAAAAAAAGAAAGAAAGAAAATACAGATTACATAAAACACAGAAATTGAGGATAGAAATGTAGAAATGGGTTTTTCTATGAACGAGCTTGAAACAGTTGCTATATTGTGGCTAGTATTCTCCTCCCCCCAATTTTAATTTACTTAAGATATATTGCATTACCATAGGACATACAAGTAATTTTTTTTTAATGGCAATTAAAATTTTGATGCACCGTAGGCAGTTAATGATTCTTCTCTTTAGATATCATTCTTTACTTTGGAACATTCAAATTAATGATTGGAGAGATCTCAAGGACAGACAGGGTTTCTAGAACTTTTTGTCAACATAAAAGACTCTTTCAAATCTGAGTAAGGCAAGGATTCAAGAGTATACACAATCATTTGTTGTTTATACTAGGCACATTGCCAAAAATAATTGAGGTGGCTTTTATTAAAGAAACAGACTAAATTAAACTATTAAAAGATGGATTAAAACATAAAAGATGCCACCATCAAGTTTAACTATGTTCATTGGATTATATTTATTCAATCTTTTATAGCAAATCTATGAAAGGTTTACTTCCATTAGCCTGTTTTCAGTTAAATAGCACAGATATGTCATTAACTAACAGTATTTCTTATGCAAGTATCTCATTCTTCACAAACATTCATTTTTCATCTGTAAATGGCATATCAAAAGTCCTGTTTCTCTCCCAGAGAGCGACTCAATGTTATAATAAATTTGTTAATAACTAAAATTTTCATTTAGCAATACAAAATCTTGAATAAAAATTTTAGATTAGGCATCCAGATTAAATCTTTTTGAATTATTTAAGATTTTTTAATATATGTCTTCTAAAGGAATCTATGGGTATTACAAATTAACATTTTCTGAATATGCAGGTTATATCAGGCTATTTATATGCAACTGTTATAACATCATTTCAGATATTCTTCCTAGTACTTCTACTCTACAGATGAGGAAAAGTTCAGAAATACCAATAACATTAACAAGATAAAAAAAATAGGTTTCTAAGAGATTGAAGTTTGAATATAAATAGGTTAAAGCATAGCTCATTGGTTACATTTATTTTTATTTTTCAATTATACCATTTTTGAATGATGGACTAGAAGATTTACTTTATTTGCTTTTAAAAGAAGATTTAGTTTAAATTAGATAACTATACAATCAGGTAAGTTTGCTAACCATTTATTTTATTATTTTTTTTATTAAATCTAACTTAAAAGGTCAAGAGCATTAAAGGGTATAAGGAAAGGACCCATATTTGTATCAGGATCCACTTTTTTTTAAATTACCCTTTTGCTATTATGACATAACATACATCCAAAGCATATTTGTGTCATAAAATGATTGTATCAAAGACAAGTAATCTTTCATAGACGTTTAAATTTGATGATCTTAATATATCTCGAAGACATTGAGCCTTCACAGAAAAATAATTAAATTTATCAAATGAAAAATACATATAATTAAGTGCATGGTTATCACTTTTTAGAAGACATTTTTATTCTATCTATAAATGGTACTTCAAAAAAAATCACTACTTAACTATATATAAATTCAAAAGTGGTATTTAACAAATCTTTAACTTACATTGATTTTATAAATATTATAATAGTAATTTGGGCCAAAATTTGGAAAGAAAAATAAACTTGATTTAAAGGATTCAAGAAATATAATTATTTTCTAAATAATCTTCCTCACTAAATGCATATTAAAGACACTAATATTAGAAAATGTCAGTGACCATAAATTTGTATAAATGCATATATGAAATGTAAGGACTTTACAAAAATCAATGGAAAGATCTGATAATAAAATCTTATCTTCAACTTCCATATATTAAAAATAGTGTACATATATAATATTTCTTTACAAATTTTCTTCTTTGAGGTATTTACAGTTCAAAAATAAAATTTCAGGAGATTGCCATGTATGTTACACTTCTCTTGGTGGATAGAAGGGCTAAAATATGTATATAATATGAAACCTTGCCATGAAAGCTACCAATATGTTTGCAATATGTTTTCTTCACCTACATGAACCAATCTGGGCAACCTCATTTCATTCATTTTTAAATTATAATTTATAATTACAAAAAACAAATATTTTGGGGTGAGATGTGATCATTGGAAAAGCCTCAACTGAAAAGAAAATTAATATTAATCAACCCATTGCCACACCATATCTATTGTTATACTGATACTGTTTGATGTGTCAGTTTGAATTTACATATGAATTTCCTATATTCATTGTATGCTTTTTAAAAATATATTTACATATACAAATATGTAACTCTAAAACATACAGATTATGAAGCATTATATTAGCATTAACACCAATAAGCCTACAACTTGACAAAGACCATCAAAATATTTATTTATTTCTTATCCATCCCTGGCCTTAGTCTGATTTCTCACCAGGAACAGGCATTTTCATATTATGGCCATTATTTTCTCAAATTTTTACAGAAAAATGATTTAATTATGCATGCATGTATCCCTAAACAACAGAAAGTTTAATTTTTCTTATTTGCAAGTTTTGTAAAATATATATCATACTGTTATAGCTTTCTGAGACTCGTTTTTTGACTCCACATAATGTTTCTAAGAAACATCTAGATTTTAAGAGTCATCCATGTTTTGGTCCCTTGCTTTAGTTTATCCATTTTCACTCATCTTTATTCAATCTTATGCATATATTACGCTTCACTTAGGAATATAATGCACTATATTGGTTTATTTTCTAAAAGATAGTTTATATTGCCTTCAGTTTTGCTATTACAAATAATACGACTATGATAAACTTGTATATATTTTCTAGTACAGAGTGTGAGAGATCCTCTCAGATCCCAGAGAAGAAGGGCTAGTTCAGTGTATACAGAAGATGCAATTGTTTAAATTTACTCACATTCCCATAATGCAAATTGTTTCCCCAAGTGTTCATGCTACTCTACAATATCACTGATAATATATAATGATAAATTATAATTGACAATGTCTTCATATTAGACATAGTCAACATGATGTTTTTCAGGGATTTTAATTTTAATAATTTATTGGGTATAAAATGTTGTCTCATGGTTTGAATTTGTGTTTTTCTGATTGAAATAAACCTTTCTTTAGTATTATGTGCCACTCCTGAGGGTTTGGATTTAAGGTAGGAGGAAAAAGACATGAGTCAAGGAAAATTCTAGATTTATTGTCATAGAAACCTGAAGAAAAAAATCTAGTTATATTTTTCTGGATGAAGAAGATAGACAATGATCATGTTGGGGTGGAGGTGGAAATAGGACTTTGATTTGATCATTTTAATTTCTAGGTCTATTAGGCACACTACTTTCTCCCTTTCGTTAGGCACACAAGTAGCAATGTCAAATGAGTATTTAGATACGCAATCATGGAGTTAATGGGAGAAGGAAGCAATGTGAAAGCAAAGTGTTGGATAAGAATGTGTTGGGAAAGAGTGAGAAAAAAATCTGAGGACTGAGGTATGACATTCCAGGTATAAAGTACATGTAAGTCAGGAAAAAGCAACAGAGGAGGATTAAAAGACAGAGGCCAGGGAAGTTAGAGGAGATCAAGTGAGTGGTATCTTGGGAGCAAAGAAAGTAGAAGGAGGAACAATGAGCATCTATGACACATGCTGATGTCAAGCCTTCCTCAAGTTCAATGAGAGTCAGGAATTGCCCATTGGATTTAATGACATACAGGTCATTTAAAAGTCAAAAAAGTTACTTTTTTCAGCATCATTGAGGGCAAAAATCAGATTGAACTGGATTGGATCAGGAGAGAATGGGAATAAACAAAATGGAAACAATTATAGACCAATGTGTATACAATGAAATTTTAATGTAGAATTTACAAAAATAAAATATTGTCCAGAGGGAAATGTGGAAATAACAGAATTCATTTTAATTTTATATATATACTTTTCAATCTATATTTATCTTATGGGAGATATTCATGTTCACATTTCAGGATAATAGGAATAATTCCATAAAGAAGAAATTTTAATGATGAAGAAGAAATAAAAACAGTTGCTAGAAAATGTTCATAAATGAGAGGAGATAGTATCCAGTGCACAGGTGAGGGAGCAGACTCAAGGAGGATAAGAAATTCATTCACAAGAACATACTCTCTTAGGCATTACACTACATGATCACACCTCATATGGATGTTCAGAAGTATGTCTTTTTTGTGGCCTTAAGAGCTTGCCGCTGGTTCAAGTCTGTGTTAAGGCTCAAAGTTGCTTTTAATCCTGGCTTGTGATGACTTGGCAATATAATTACCACAATAATTTCGTAAGACTGTGGTCTTTGAGTTTTATCTGTCACCAATTATACTCAAAGCTTTGACTTTTATTTTCTAAACATGATTCTAAATTAGGATTGATTGATTTTGCCTCATTGCCCTTTTTTGGTCTCTCTCATAAATTCTTGGTGGCTATCATGAAACCAAATGAAACATGAGAGTTCTGTGTAAAGATGGTACCCTTAATCTCACTATTATTTAAAATTTTTGAGGCCCTTGCTCTTTAATCCTTTTTCAATCTTTTTAATATTGATATTGTATCCAGAAGTTGGCTGTTTCAGTTATAGGATGTTGTTATCTCTAAACTCTCTTGCCTTTGATCTCTGCTTGAAAACCAGCCAAATATAGCTCAAACCCTTTTTTATAATATAAATGTATATTGTAATATATTTGTAAAGGCAAATCATTTATAATGCATTTCTAAAGGAAGGCAATTTTGCACAGCACTTTCTGGCTTTTTAAGCCACTTTCTGTAGAATGAAAAGCTGAATAAGCTCATGATAAGCCCTCAAAGTCAAATACTTTACCAAAATCTGTGCCACAGCCTAAAATAGATGTTTATATTTCTAGCATGTGATGTCTATTTCCTCAAAACCCATTGCCGGCTGCTAAGCAAATTGTACCTATTTTACACTTTTATTGTGGCAATGTAACACGTAAATAGCTATTCCACAGATATTTTACAAATAAGCAGATGAGTAGCCAAAAAAGGGTAGAAAATTATTCTAGTTTTAACACAATGTTAGTTATAAAAATGACTATACAATAACCTAGTTTAAAAATAGCAAGATGTCACCAGAAAGTCATATGAATTTTTTTCCAGATGATAGTCTTTTCTAGTTCAGATAGACTGCTGTTCTTCAGTCACTAAGTCATGTCCAACTCTTTGTGATGCCATGGACTGCAGCACGCCAGGTTCCTCAGTCCTCCACCATTTCCTGGAGTTTGCTCAAATTCATGCCCATTGAGTGGGTGATACTATCTAACCATCTAGTTATCTGCCTCCCCTTTCTCCTTTTGCCTTCAATCTTTTCCAGAATCAGGGTCTTTTCCAATGAGTCAGCCCTTTGCATCAGGTAGCCAAAGTACTGGAGATTTAGCACCAGTCTTTCCAAAGAATATTCAGATTTGATTTCCTTTAGGATTGACTGGTCTGATTTCCCTGTAATCCAAGGGACTCTCAAGGGTCTTCTCCAACACCACAATTAGAAATATCAATTATTCAGCACTCAGCCTTCTCTATGGTCCAACTCTCACATTTGTACCTGATTATCAGATAAAAGGGGCTTCCCTGGTGGCTCAGATAGTAAAGAATTCGCCTGCAACACAGGAGAGCCATGTTCAATCCCTGGGTTGGGAAGATCCCCTAGAGGAGGGCAGGGCCACCCACTCCAGTATTCTTGCCTGGAGAATTCCATGGACAGAGGAGCCTGGCAGGCTACAGTCCATGGGGTCTCAAAGAGTCAGATACAACTGAGCAACTAACACACACACACTGGAAAAGAACATAGCTTTGACTACATGGATCTTTATCAATAAAGTGATGCCTCTGCTTTTTAATATGCTGTCTAGATTTGTCATAGATTTCCTTCCTAGGAGCAAGTGTCTTTTAATTTCATGGCTGCAGTCGCCACCCATAGTGATTTGGGAGCCCAAGAAAAGAAAATCTGTCACTGCTTCCAGTTTTTCCCCTTCTATTTGCCATGAACTGATAGGATCAGATGCCATGATCTCTGCTTTTTTAATGTTGAGTTTCGAGTCAGCTTTTTCACTCTCTTCCTTCACCCTCATCAATAGGTTCTTTAGTTTCTCTTCATTTTCTGTCATTAGAGTGGTATCATCTGCATATTTGAGGTTGTTCAGATTTCTCCTAGCAATCTCGATTCCAGCTTTTGATTCATCCAGCCTAGCATTTCACATGATGCCATCTGCATGTAATTTAAATATGCAGGGTAACAGTTTACAGCCTTGTCATACTGCTATCCCAGTTGGAACCAGTCAGTTGTTCCATGTCTGGTTATGTTTCTTCTTGACCCACATACAGGTTTCTTAGGAGACAGGTAAGGTGATCTGATACTCCTATCACTTCAAGAATTTTTTTACAGTTAACCACCCAGTCAAAGGCTTTAGAGTAGTCAATGAAACAGAAGTAGGTGTTTTTTCTGGAACTCCCTTGCTTTATCCATGATCCAACGAGTGTCAGCAATTTGATCTCTGGTTCCTCTGCCTCTTTGAAGTCCAGATTGTACTTGGGCAAGTTTTCCATCTACGTGTTGCTAAAGCCTAGCTTGAATGATTTTAAGCATATGAAATTAGCACAATTGCATGGTACTCTGAACATTCTTTGGTCTTGCCCTTCTTTGAGATGGAATGAAAACTGCTCTTTTCCAGTCCTGTGGCCACTGCTGAGTTTTCCAAATTTGCTGGCATATTGAATGCAGCACTTTCACATCATCTTTTAAGATTTGAAATAGCCCAGCTGTAATTCCATCACTTTCACTAGCTTTATTCCTAATGCTTCCTAAGGCCCACTTGACTTCACACTTCAGGACATCTGACTCTAGGTGAATGACCACACCATCGTGGTTATCTAAGTATTCTGCTACCTCTGCATAAACTCTTCTGCTTCTGATAGGTCCTTATACTTTCTGTGCTTTATTGTGCCCATCTTTGCATCAAATGTTCCCTTGATATATTCAATTTATTGAAGAAATCTTGACTTTCCCATTCTGTTCTTTTCCTCTATTTCTTTGCATTGTTCATTTAAGAAGGCTTTCTTTTCTCTCCATGCTATTTTCTTGAACTCTGTGGTCAGTTGGGTATATCTTTCCCTTTCTCCCCTGCTTTTTGCTTCTATTCTTTCCTCAGCTATTGATTGGTAAGATCTCCTCAGACAATTATTTGCCTTCTTACATTTCTTTCTTTGGAGGATGGTTTTGGTCACCACCTCCTGTACAATGTTACAAATCTTGCTCCACAGTTCTTTAGGCACTCTGTCTACCAGATCTAATCCCTTGAATTTATTCATCATCTCTGCTGTATAATCATAGGGGATTTGATTTAGGTTACACCTGAATGGGTTAGTGGTTTTCCCTACTTTCTTATATTTAAGCCTGAATTTTGAAAGAAGGAGCTCATGATCTGAGGCATAGTTGGCTCCAGGTCTTATTTTTACTGACTATACAGAACTTCTCCATTCTTGGCTATAAAGAATATACTCAATCTAATTTCAATATTGACCATCTGGTGATATCCATGTGTAGAGTTATCTCTTGGGTTGTTGACAAAGGGTGTTTGCTATGACCAGCGTGTTCTCTTGACAAAATTCTGTTAGCTTTGTCCTAATTCATTTTGTATTCCAAGGTCAAACTTCCCTGTTATTCTAGGCATCTCTTGACTTCCTACTTTTGCATTTTAATCCCCTATGGTGAAAAGTATATCGTTTTTTGGCATTCTAGAATCTGTTGCAGGTCTTCATAGAAACATAAATTCACCCATTCCCATCCATTTTAGTTCATTGATTCCTAAGATGTCCAAGTTCAATCTTGCCATCTCCTGCTTGACCACACAACCAACTTACTTTCATTCATGGACCTAACATTTCATGTACCTATGCAATATTGTTCTTTACAGCACTGGGATTTAATTCCACCACCAGACACATCCACAACTAAGTATCATTTCTACTTTGATTCAGCTGCTTCATTCTTTTTAATTTACTAGTAATTGCCCTCTACTCTTCCCTAGAAATATATTGGATACCTTCTGACCTCAGAGCCTCATCTTCTAGTGCTCTATATTTGCCTTTTCATACTGTTCATGGGGTTCTCAAGGCAAGAGTCCTGGAGTGAGTTGTCATTTCCTCCCCTGGTGGACCATGTTTAGTCAGAACTCTTCACTATGACCTGTCCATCTTGGGTGCCCCATAGGTTCATTGAGTTACACAAGCCTCTTTACCATGAGAAGGCTGTGATCCATGAGGCAAACAGATAGACTGACAGCATATCAATTACTTTGCACTCAACAAGGAAATAGTCTGGTAAGAAAAAGTTCTTTTCTATCTGCCTTTTATATTTTGATATAAATAGTAACCTCTGAACATAACATTTTGATATAGGTATTGTATGCAGATATCCAACTTTTTACTCTATTTGCTCCAGAGTAACTGCTATTTACTTTCCTCTCTATAACCTTCATCTATAACCAGATCTTGAATTCTATGTTATTATGAATTTCTCATGTCTGCCCTCTCCCTTGGATTTTACCTGACATGTAACATAGTCTCTCTAGACTCTCTTCCATCAGCAACTCTACATGATTAGTCCACACATCTACAGAAGGGCTAATACAGGCAAATATTTCAGCAATTATCTTCCTCTATTTGGAATGATAAGAGAATGTTAAAATAGTAAGATATTTCATTCAGTTCAGTTAAGTTCAGTTGCTCAGTCATGTCCAACTCTGCGACCCTATGAACCACAGCACACCAGGCCTTCCTATCCATCACCAACTCCCGGAGTTTACCCAAACTAATGTCCACTAAGACAGTGATGCCATCAAACCATCTCATCCTCTGTTTGATCATTCTGCTCCTGCCCTCAATCTTTTCTAGCATTAGGGTCTTTTCAAATGAGTCAGGTCTTCGCATCAGTTAGCCAAAGTATTGGAGTTTCAGCTTCAACATCAGTCCTTCCAATGAACACCCAGGACTGATTTCCTTTAGGTTGGACTGGTTGGATCTCCTTGCAGTCCGAGGGATGCTCAAGAGTCTTCTTAAACACCCCAGTTCAAAGGCATCAATACTTTGGCACACAGCTTTCTTTATAGTCCAACTCTCACATCCATACATAACCATTGGAAAAATCATAGCCTTGACTAGACGGACCTTTGTTGGCAAAGTAATGTCTCTGCTTTTTATATGCTGTCTAGGTTGCTCATAACTTTGCTTCCAAGGAGTAAGCATCTTTTAATTTCATGGCTGCAATCACCATCTTCAGTGATTTTGGACCCCAGAAAAATAAAGTCTGACACTGTTTCCACTGTTTCCCCATCTATTTCCCATGAAGTGATGGGACCAGATGCCGTGATCTTAGTTTTCTGAATGTTGAGCTTTAAGCCAACTTTTTAAATCTCCTCTTTTACTTTCATCAAGAGGCTCTTTAGTTCTTCACTTTCTGTCATAAGGGTGGTGTCATCTGCATATCTGAGGTTACTGATATTCCTCCTGGCAATCTTGATTCCAGTTTATACTTCCTCCAGCCCAGCGTTTCTCATGATGTACTGTACATAAAAGTTAAATAAGCATGGTGACAATATATAGCCTTGATGTACTCCTTTTCCTATTTGGAACCAGTCTGTTGTTCCATGTCCAGTTCTAACTGTTGCTTCCTGATTTGTATACAGGTTTCTCAAGAGGCAGGTCAAATGGTCTGGTATTCCCATCTCTTTCAGAATTTTCTACAGTTTATTATGATCCACACAGTCAAAGGCTTTGGCATAATCAATAAAGCAGAAATAGATTTTTTTTTGGAACTCCCTTGCTTTTTTGACGATCCAGCGGATGCTGGCAATTTGATCTCTGGTTCCTCTGCCTTTTCTAAAACCAGCTTGAACATCTGGAAGTTCACAGTTCACGTATTGCTGAAGCCTGGCTTGGAGAATTTTAAGCATTACTTTACTAGCTTGTGAGATGAGTGAAATTGTGCAGTAGTTTGAGCACTCTTTGCCACTGCTTTTCTTTGGGATTGGAATGAAAACTGACCTTTTCCAGTCCTGTGGCCACTGCTGAGTTTTCTTAATTTGCTGGCATATTGAATGCAGCACTTTCACAGCATCATGTTTTAGGATTTGAAATAGCTCAACTGGAATTCCATCACCTCCACTAGCTTTGTTTGTAGTGATGCTTTAAGGCCCACTTGACTTCACATTCCAGGATATCTGGCTCTAGGTGAGTGATCACACCATCGTGATTATCTGGGTTGTGAAGATCTTTTTTGTAGTTTTTCTATGTATTCTTGCCACCTCTTCTTAATATCTTCTGCTTCTTTTAAGTCCCTCAATTTCTGTCCTTTATTCAGCCCATCTTTACATGAAATGTTCCCCTGGTATCTCAAATTTTCTTGAAGAGATCTCTAGTCCTTCCCATTCTATTGTTTTCCTCTATTTCTTTGCATTGGTCGCTAAAGAAGACTTTCTTATCTTCCTTGCTATTCTTTAGAACTCTGCATTCAGATGCTTATATCTTTTCTTTTCTTCTTTGCTTTTCACTTCTCTTCTTTTCACAGCTATTTGTAAGGCCTCCTCAGACAGTCATTTTGCTTTTTTGCATTCCTTTTTCTTGTGGATTGTCTTGATCCCTGTCTCCTGTACAATATCATGAACCTCCATCAATATTTCATCAGGCACTCTGTCTATCAGATCTAGTCCCTTAAATCTATTTCTCACTTCCACTGTATAATCAGAAGGTCTTTGATCTAGGTCATACCTGAATGGTCTGGTAGTTTTCCCCACTTTCTTCAATTTAAGTCTGAATTTGGCAATAAAGTCTTCATGATCTGAGCCACAGTCAGCTCCCGGTCTTGTTTTTACTGACTGTATAGAGCTTCTCCATCTTTGCTGCAAATAATATAATCAATCTGATTTCAGTGTTGACCATCTGTTGAGGTCCATGTGTAGAGTCTTCTCTTTTGCTGTAGGAAGAGGGTGTTTGCTATGACCAGTGCGTTCTCTTGGCAAAACTCTATTAGCCCTTGCCCTGGTTCATTCTGTACTCCAAGCCCAAATTTGCCTATTACCCCAGGTGTTTCTTGACTTCCTACTTTTGCATTCCAGTACCCTATAATGAAATGAACTTTTCTGGTTGTTAGTTCTAAACAATCCTGTAGGTCTTCATAGAACTGTTCAAATTCAGCTTCTTCAGCATTACTGCTTGGGGCATAGACTTGGATTACTGTGATATTGAATGGTTTGCCTTGGAAACGAACAGAGATCATTCTGTCGTTTTTGAGATTGCATCCAAGTACTGCATATTGGGCTCTTTTGTTGATTATGATGGCTACTCCATTTCTTCCAAGGGATTCTTGCCCACAGTAGTAGATATAATGGTCATGTGAGTTAAATTCACCCATTCCAGTCCATTTTAGTTCACTGATTCCTAGAATGTCAAAATTCACTCTTGCCATCTCCTGTTTGACCACTTCCAATTTGCCTTGATTCATGGACCTGACATCCAGGTTCCTATGCAATATTGCTCTTTACAGCATCAGACCTTGCTTCTATCACCAGTCACATCCACAACTGGGTGTTGTTCTTGCTTTGGTTCCATCCCTTCATTCTTTCTGGAGTTATTTCTCCACTGTTCTCCAGTAGCAGATTTCGCACCTACCAACTTGGAGAGTTCCTCTTTCAGTGTCTTATCTTTTTGCCTTTTCATACTGTTCATGGGGATCTCAAAGCAAGAATACTGAAGTGGTTTGCCATTCCCTTCTCCAGTGGACCACATTCCGTCAGACCTCTCCACCATGACCTGTCCGTCTTGGGCTATATACATACTATGTCTTGATAATTCATAGTGGAGGTTTAATAATATGTTTGTTGATTAAAAATTGTATAGTTTTTTATATGAATCTGATCAACTGTGTTGATCTTTCTTCTTGATTTTTAGATTAATATTGAAAATAAAAACTTGAAATAATTATATACATTTATATTTCATGGGTCATAAATATAAAATGAATCCCACTATCATTATATCAATGTTTTATTTATGAAAAGCCTCAAATAGGCTAAAATACTGTATTTTGAGAGATTCCTGACAAGATTATTTCTAAGAAAAAATAAAAACCATGGGGGAAAAACCATAGGCTTTTCTCATATAAAAGCCTAAGTTCTCATTTTTGAATGCTTTCCTTACTATGCCCTTCTCATCTTCCTTTACTCATTGCATATAAAAACTAAATTTTCACTACAATATCCACCTTATTTTCATACTAATTCATTTTTTAATTCTCTATCAGTTCATGCAGCTAATAACTTACTATGCATTGCTTCACAGTCTATTGATTAAAAATATTCATCTTTGTATATATCAACCAATTTTATTTTGTTCCATATTGTCTCCTCTTCTATCATATCTAAATGATTGCATGTTTTGATGAAAGTCAAAAATTGATGTTTTTCTACAAAAATTTAAGAAAAGCTAAAATTCTGTATGTTAATCAAGTGCATGTAACAAAACAAACAACATAAAATTCCATTATGAAAACATTCTATAGTTGTTTAAAAATAAAAGTTATTTCCAAGAATGTATAAAAGTTGAATATAAAAATACAATGTAATCTGTCTGTGACCTTGAACAGGCATGAAGTCTTTGTGGTTAGGGAAGAGAGACTATATTTGTCATTCTATCTCTAACACTAGGTGTAATACTAATATAAGTATTTAATAATGTTTTCCTAATATATAGGTCAGAGATGACTCTTAGTTTGAATAAAATATTATTTTAATTTCATTAATTTGCCAAGATTAAATTTAATATTTTCTTAAGATGATTTATTGGAGTGATATATCTTTGTTAGTTGATTTACTACTGCTTTAAATTGTCAGGTAAACTTTTCATAATTAAGTTCCCACGGTTAACACTGTTATGTTCTGTGAACTAATTTTAACATGCAGTTCAAGATTGTTATTATATAAATGTCTTATGAAAATAAGTATAGTACATAGAATTATGAGTGGATTATTCTAAAAATTAACTATTGGGGCAAAATATTATTGAACAGCAACTATATAATTTGTATCGATAATATATTATTCAATAGAACCATTTTTTAGTCAATGAAAAGCCTATCACCTATATTTACATGTAAGCAACCAAATGTCTTTGATATTCATATCTGTGTGTACATGTATTTTATATGTATTTCTGTTGCTATATGCCTAACTATAGTTCTTACTAATTATAGATTTTAATTTTTTGATAATTAAAAAAATACCAGTTATTAATTCAGCCCAATAAACTTTTCTTTATTTTTCCTAATTATTAATCCTGTTTTGTTTTATTGGAAAATCTTTCCTTATTCCAGGTCACAAAGTTATTTCCTAGTACTTTTATTTACAATTAATTTTTGACATTTATACATGAATTTTTAAGAACATGGCTTATATTTTGTTTGTTTTCTATATGAGTATATAATTGACTTAGCACAATTTTCAGGAAACAATACTTTATTTCACCTCCGTTTTTCACAAATCAAAAAGCTATTTCTGTGTGTTTCTTTTTCTGAACTCTCTATTTTGTTTCACTGACCTGTTTATTAGCCCTTGAACTGATATCAAACATTCTTAAACACTATAGTTTTACAGTAAGTCATGACAACAATTAGTAGTAGTTCAGCTTTTGGTTCATAGTAATTTATTTCTTAAAATCAGCAACAGACACATGGCAATTTTCTTCAATTTAATACATTAATTTAATATACATGATTTAATTGAAATATATAAATATTACAATTAATTTTACACAAAATATTTTGTTTTTATTATTAAGCATTGACATGCTTTTCTTATTACAGCATAGAAGGACAACTATAAATAACATGGTATTTAATTTTATGAGAAAGCAACACTACCATGTTTCTTCCTATCATACTCCTTCCACAAAATACTTTATTTCTTGGATGATATCTACCATGAAGCCAATCAATTTCCTATCTGTTTTTTTTTTTCTGGGATTTTGTTTTTCACTAAATGTAGAAGAAGGTACTGTGAGGAGACAACTCTTTGGAACTATATCTTAGAGATAATGTTGACTTTTCTGATTTGAGGGGCTTGTGTTTCTTATCTAAGAAAAAGAAGGAGGAGAAATATTTTGAATCTACTAACTGTCTGCTTTTTCTGTATCTGATAGTGAGCATTCAAGGAACACTGATTGCTCTCACTTAATGTTCAATTTAACTTTTCTCATGAAAATCCTTTCTAGAATATAATCACACATTTATTGTCAATCTATGCTATCATATTATCACTGAGAATATTTTATTTGAAAGTTGAGGGAAGTTTTATTAGTTTTATACTGCTCTATTTTTACTTATATATTTTCAAGATATTAATGTATCTACTTGTAATACTTAAACTGTATTATATGTAATTTTAAATTCTACTTTAGACTCTTCTTTGAAGGTTATTTTTGTGTTAACATTCTTTGACAAGAAGGTAGTTTTTGTTTTCAATATTAAATTTTTAATGTCTTTCTTTTCTTCATCTTCATCTTATATTTAAATCATAGCAGTGGTAGTGTTAAACAAGTAGCAAGAACATGTATTTTGGAGTCACATAGAACTTTGTTGAATTCTAATTCTTCCAACAAACAAATAGGATGGCAACCACTTAACCTCTCTAAACCTTATGGAAAATAGAATATAAAAAGGCTGTTTCATAGTGTTTCCTGGATTAAATTTGTAAAACTAACTCAGTACCTGGCACGCACAAAAAGTTTTTAATATACATTTGTGATGACATATTAAAATACTGGCATCTATAACTTTGTCTTTATATTTATATTATTATTCAGTACTTCATTTTCTCCTTCCCCAACTCTGTTAGAAGGATTATCCTTTATCAAGGTGAATGTCAATCACACTGTAACTCATATTTCTTTCACAGTTAAGCTTCTTAAAATAGCAGTCAATATGGGCTTTCTATATTTCCTCTTTTCCTATTTTTGCTAATAATCACTAAATTTGATTTGTCACCTTACTGAAGTTACTCAGGACAAGGTGACATTCTAATTGCTAGATCCATGGATTAAGTTTAAGTATTCACATATCTTTTAATGTCAGTATAAATTGGAAAAACTGTCAACTCATTAAAAAGTTAGCAAAACTAATGGAGAGTCCACATAAACTATGAAAAAGAACATGGCTTTGGTTTCTGGACTTTGCCTTTACTGTGTAACTTTTAGCATAAGTTATTTCCCTCTGTAGGCCTTTTATTTCTCTATTTGCAAAATAGAATAAAAAGTAAGTCATATATAGATTTGTGTGAGGGCTTCCCTGGTGGCTCAGAGGTTAAAGCATCTGGCCGCAATGCGGAAAACCTGGGTTTGATTCCTGGGTTGGGAAGATCCCCTGGAGAAAGGAAATAGCAATCCACTCCATTATTCTTGCCTGGAAGATCCCATGGATGGAGGAGCCTGGTGGGCTACAGTCCACAGGGTCGCAAAGAGTCGGACACGACTGAGCAACTTCACTTTCATAGATTTGTGGGTTATTAAGAACACAGGATGATAAATGTTGGACATTTGATTCATAGAGGAAATTTAGTAATTAGTAGCATTTAACGTCAAATGGGCCTTAGGAAGCATCACTACGAACAAAGCTAGTGGAGGTGATGGAATTCCAGTTGAGCTATTTCAAATCCTAAAACATGATGCTGTGAAAGTGCTGCACTCAATATGCCAGCAAATTTGGAAAACTCAGCAGTGGCCACAGGACTGGAAAAGGTCAGTCCTTTGGGATTTCATTCCAATCCCAAAAAAAGGCAATGCCAAAGAATGCTCAAATTACTGCACAATTGCACTCATCTCACATGTCAGCAAAGTAATGCTCAAAATTCTCCAAGCCAGGCTTCAACAATACATGAACCGTGAACTTCCAGATGTTCAAGCTGGCTTTAGAAAAGGCAGAGGAACCAGATGAAATTGCCAACATCCGCTGGATCATCAAAAAAGCAAGAAAGTTCCAGAAAAACATCTATTTCTGCTTTATTGACTATGCCAAAGCCTTTGACTGCGTGGATCACAATAAACTGTGGAAAATTCTGAAAGAGACGGGAATACCAGACCACCTGACCTGCCTCTTGAGAAACCTGTATACAAATCAGGAAACAACGGTTAGAACTGGACATGGAACAACAGACTGGTTCCAAATAGGAAAAGGAATATGTCAAGGCTATATATTGTTACCATGCTTATTTAACTTATATGCAGAGTACATCATGAGAAACGCTGGGCTGGAGGAAGCACAAGCTGGAAACAAGATTGCAGCTTAATTCCCAATCTTGATTGGGAGAAATATCAGTAACCTCAGATATGCAGATGACACCACCCTTATGGCAGAAAGTGAAGAGGAACTAAAGAGCCTCTTGATGAAAGTGAAAGAGGAGAGTGAAAAAGTTGGCTTAAAGCTCAACTTTCAGAAAACTAAAATCATAGCATCTGGTCCCATCACTTCATGGCAAATAGATGCAGAAGCAATGGAAACAGTGTCAGACTTTATTTTTCTGGGGTCCAAAATCACTGCAGATAGTGACTGGAGCCATAAAATTAAAAGACGCTTACTCCTTGGAAGGAAAGTTATAAGGACCTAGACAGCATATTAAAAAGCAGAGACATTACTTTGCCAACAAAGGTCTGTCCAGTCAAGGCTATGGTTTTTTCCAGTAGTCATATATGGATGGAGAAGGAAATGGCAATCCACTCCAGTGTTCTTGCCTGGAGAATCCCAGGGATGGGGGAGCCTGGTGGGCTGCCATCTATGGAGTCACACAGAGTCAGACATGACTGAAGTAACTTAGCAGCAGCAGCATGTATGGATGTGAGAGTTGGACTGCGAAGAAGGCTGAGCACCAAAGAATTGATGCTTTTGAACTGTGGTGTTGGAGAAGACTCTTGAGAGTCCCTTGGACTGCAAGGAGATCCAACCAGTCCATCATAAAGGAAATCAGTCCTGCGTGTTCATTGGAAGGACTGATGTGAAGCTGAAACTCCAATACTTTGGCCACCTGATGGGAAGAGCTGACTCATTTGAAAAGACCCTGATGCTGGGAAAGACTGAGGGCAGGAGAAGAAGGGGACGACAGAGGATGAGATGTTTTGATGTCATCACTGAATCAATTGACATGAGATTGGATAAACTCTTGGAATTGATGATGGACAGGGAGGCCTGGCGTGCTGCGGTCCATGGGGTTGCAAAGAGTTGGACATGACTGAGCGACTGAATTGAACTGAATTGAACATTATTTCATTACTTAAAATACTTCTGCTGATTTGAAATGCAAGCAGCCAAATAAAGTATTTTTTGATTTAAATATTTTAATTTTAGAGAGATGTTTAAGCTTTTGTTTTAAGAAAATATGATTGTCCTTGTTAGCTAAAATTAAATTAATATACATATATACATGTGGTAATATCACATTTGAGTTAATACATTTACAGCAATAATATGTACCCAATGGTTCAGGGACTATAATGAGTTTAGATGCAAAAAATTATTCAGAATTGTGTTAAGACTATATAAATATAAATTTAGTTGCAATTGAGATAGGATATTATATATGGAAATGTGTTTTTACCCAAGAAAATTAATGTTAATACAGTGATCTAATTTTATGGTCAACAAGGTAGTTAATCTTTTATTAACTGTACCAGAACATAAAGCATTTATTTAATATCTTATGTTTTCCTCTTCAAATATCTTTTCTGAAAAAAAAATGACAGAATAGTTTTCTACCTATGACTAGCCTCTTTTCCCAGTTGTTTTCTATCAGACAGGATACAATTAGAAACACAAACAGAAAGAATTAAATATAAGAAGAGAGTTTTAAAAGGCCTAAAGAGATGAAACCAGGCAATAAGAGAAGTAATTCAAAAACTATTTAGTATATGAAGGAACTACAGCTCCCAAAATACAAAACGCTGGGGAAGGTTGGGATATTCAGAATGCAGGACACACTGACTGTTGTACAATGAAGAATGCTGATCTATGGAAGGGGGTGGCACCTAGTGGACACTGGAGTAAAGGAGGTGGGTCACTCAGCAGATGCTGATTCCATAGAGGATGAACCACTTGACCACTAGGAAGGATTGTTTTCAGTATCAAAGCTGGGACCATCAGAGAAATGCAACCATTTCCCTAGTTGCTATCAGGAGCAAAAGAAGAGAAAGGGAGAAAGAAGGCCACTTTTCCATTTCTTGTCTCACCTAAGGGTCCTAATATTCAGAACTAGTCAGGAAGGCACCTGTAATAGAAGTCTGAACAGAGTATGGAAGTATGGGGCTGGGGATGATGAACAACCAACACATAACTGGCTCCTTCCAGTTATTTTTGCCTTCTTTTTTTTTATTTTAGTTTTTTCCTTTTTATTTTCCCTTGTGGTGGTTCACTGCAAAGTAGTCAGAATGAATGTAGTATATTGTATTAAATTAGAATAAACACTACCTAGAAAGCTAGGCTGGGTGCAAAGATGAATGATCATCAAGCAAGTCTATGTTTATAGGCTTTATCTGGTATGTGAGTTATTAAAGGATTATAAACAGCAAAGCAAGATAGTACCAAGGTCAAGTATTCATGAATTGTCACTTAGGAGGCCTGTGGAGAAGACTTTAAGATTATAGGCATGTAAAACTAGAAGCAGAAGGACTTCTACAAAGTCTATCAAAAGAGTTTAGATAAGAGAAGATGAGGGTTTAAATTTAAGCAGAGCTAATGGGAACGATGCTTTTGAACTGTGGTGTTGGATAGGACTCTTGAGAGTCCCTTGGACTGCAAGGAGATCCAACCAGTCCATTCTAAAGGAGATCAGCCCTGGGTGTTCTTTGGAAGGACTGATGCTAAAGCTGAAACTCCAGTACTTTGGCCACCTCATGCGAAGAGTTGATTCATTGGAAAAGACTCTGATGCTGGGAGGGATTGGGGGCAGGAGGAAAAGGGGATGACAGGATGAGATGGCTGGATGGCATCACCGACTCGATGGACGTGAGTTTGAGTGAACTCTGGGAGTTGGTGATGGACAGCGAGGCCTGGCGTGCTGCAATTTATGGGGTCGCAAAGAGTCAGACACGACTGAGCGACTGAACTGAACTGAACTCAATGGGAACGAGGGCTTTCCCAATGGTTCAGCTATAAAAAAAATCTACCTACAATGCAGGAGATGTAAGTTTGATCCCTGGGTTGGGAAGATCCCCTGGAAAGGAAATAGCAAGCCATTCCAGTATTCTTGCCTGGGAAATCCTATGGCTAGAGGAACCTGGCAGTTTACAGTCCATGAGGTCGCAAAGGAGTTATAAAGACCTAGAGAGTAAATAACAACAACAATGGTAATAGAGATCAATATCTGGATTTAAAATCTATTTTATATACTTTGCTTTCTATTTTAATGCATAACATTCAATTAGAATTAGAATACACAACATTTTTATTTATTGTATTGCCCTATATTTCTATGTGTTAAAGCACTACAGCCATTCCAGAGCACAAGCATACCTTAGAGATACTGTGGATTTTGTTCTCGTTCACTACAACAAAGCTAATACTGCAATAAAGCGAGCCACATGAATTATTTTGTTTCCCAGTACATATAAGAGTTACGTTTACACTACACTCTAGTCCATTAATTGTATGAAAGCATTCTGCCTAAAAAAATATACACACCTTAATTTTAAAATATCTTGTTGCTAAAAAATCCTAACCATCCTCTGAGCCTTCAGCAAGTAGAAGTAGTAATATCAAAGATCATTAACCATCATAAAACATATTAATGATTACAAAGTTTGAAACATTGCAAGAATTACCAAGATTTGACACAGATACAAAGGGAGCAAATGTTGTCAGAAAAAAATGAGGCCAATAGATTTGCTTGACACAGAGTTACAACAAACCTTTCAGTATCTACAAAGTGCGATAAAGCAAAACACAATAAAATGAACTGTGCTTGTAACATAGCTTTAAAAATGTTTTGGTTCATTTCTATCTTGTTAAAGATACTGAAAACATATGTGCTTTAACAGTAATAATTCTAAAATTTGTCTTAAATTTAAAAAAAGAATCTACTTCCCCTTCTCAAATTTTGAGAGACTCCTCTTTGTTATGCCATTATTCCAGAGCCTATGCATGCATTGTGAAGGCAAACAATTTCTCCATCCTGGTAGTGCTTATAATCTAGTAAAAACAGATGGACAATAAACAAGGAAACAGATTAAAGAGATTGTGATAAGTGCTTTGTGTCATTGTTAGACTTTTGACATCTATGAATCAACATATATTTTCAAAATATCACTCTGGTGATGGAGTTGAAGGTTTACTGGAAGAGGGGGCAAATGATGGTGACTTGGGTTATGGAAGAAGCTGAGGAAGTAGTGAGGAACCATCAAATTTGGATATACTGTGACATTAGAGATTCTACTGATTTATTAGATACATGAAAATGTGTGAGATAGATACCAAAGAAAGCTATAGAGCTTTTGGGTTACACAGCAATAAGACAAGAATTTACCGGAGAGACTGAGGAAGGGACAAACTTTTGAACTGAGGGCTTCCCTGAGGGTTCAGATGGTAAGGAATCTGTTTGCAGTGCAGGAAACCTAGGTTCAATCCCTGGGTCAGAAAAGATCCCTGGAGGAGGGAGTGGCTGCCCACTCCAGTATTCTTGCCTGGAAAATCCCATCGACACAGGAGCCTGCTGGGCAACAGTTCATGGGCTCGCAAAGGGTCGGACACTACTAAGCAACTAACACTTTCACTTTCAGTCACTATAGGAAACAGAAGGGGAAGAAAGAAACCTGTTGGATGTCACAATAGCAAATGGCAACACTGTGATTTATTCCATGAAGTCCAACCCCAGTGTTATTATTTAACGTATTGATGCTAATTAGATGAGCCTGGGTAGGTTAATCATCAAAATAATTATGGTAAAAATAAATACTCAGCATGTGCTAGGCACTGTGCTAAATTTTCACAAGCATTATCCCACTTAATCTTCACAATAGGACAATGGGATAACTCCTAGTATCACCTTATGTTTTCCCTAGTTTACTGGAATAAAGTAATTTACCCAATATTAAGTTACTCACAAGCCATAGAATATGTGTTGTCCAGTTGTATACTCTAGGATCCAGGTTCATGGTCACTAACTTCAACTGCTTCTTTTTAAAACCCTCAAACTTTGGAAATAAAATATTCATTAACAATTGCAGGTGTTTATGCAAGATGGGGACAATGTAAAATATATTTAAATGTCTAACAATGATTTATTGCCCAAAATAATTTCTCTGTACTTTTCTCAATAGTTCAAATGGACTGCCTTTGGAATGATGGTGACTTTATAGTTTTAAAAATAGATGACAGAATATATTAAAAAATGAGAAAGAGAGGACATTATAGAAATTTTACAGTACTTATAGCTGATAAAGAAGAAATTGAAAATTTTTGATAATGAATTTCATAGTTTCTGGATAAATGGTTGATCCTGAAGATACAATCTAAAGTCACTGGAAAGAATGTGTTTGATGTGAATGGAATGACTCTAGATATAGAGAGTTGAAGATATGCTCAAGCTATGTTTTTGATGGGAAAAAAACATTTACTCCATGGCATAGTGGCTTACACTCTTAATTCACATCCCCAGTCTTATGGAATTGTCTTCATTGACTAATAGGCTAATTTATTAGTCTAATAAATTATTAGACTTTATTAGACTAATAAAGTTTAATAGAGAGAATACTATTGGCATAGAGAGGTATTCAAGCAAGTGTTACAGGCACTTCGATTCAATGGAAAGAATAGAAAAGAGTAAAACTGAATGTTGATTGCCTGTTTTCTATCTATATCTTTGTTGTTCAAAGTCATATCTATATCCTAATTCCTACCCATCTGTATATATCTATATCCATTTCCATATCTAAATCTGTACCTAGCATATATTTCTAATATTGTGAATTTGTGTTTCTCATACATGATGCCTTTTTTGGGAATTTTATATTTGATAGAAGCTACAGCTCATTCACTCTCAACAAATGATATAATCACTCAAATATTGCCTTGACCATCTTTTCCTTTACTATTACAATTATTTTCATCTTGACATAATCATGAATTATGGTGCTGTACTTCATGTACCCCAGTGTCAATAGGGTGTGCATGATTTATTCTCACAGAACAGTCATTAAAGATTTATTTGTCCTGTGGTTTTCCTTATCTCTGTTTCAGCTGAGAATTCCCTATATATTACCTGGATTATTTGTAAGAATGATATAACCAAAGTAAAAGTGTAAGATGATTCAAATCCAAAAATCTTACTGTGAGTAATGAGAAATCACCATGGGAATGCTGGTTTTATCGTATAATTTATCTTAGCCTCAGTATGCTGCTGAGTGCAGATGAAAGTACAATGAACTTTCAGTCATAGCACTAATGAAATTAACATTTAGTAGCTATTTCTTAGGCTCCAAAAAATACAACAGGCCATTCATGTGAATTCTCTTACTTAAAAATCACAAAATTCTGGGATTTTGTTACATTACCAATTTTTAAATATAGGTGTCTCTCTCTCTTCCTCTTTTTTTAAATATTTTTTAAATTTTATTTTATTTAACTTTACAATATTGTATTGGTTTTGCCATATATCAAAATGAATCTGTCACAGGTATACATGTGTTCCCCATCCTGAACCCTTCTCCCTCCTCCCTCCCCATACCATCCCTCTGGGTCTGTTTTCCCTCTATCTCACTATATGTAATAATATGCTAATAGCCATTTAATTAAAATCTGTGACTTTTATATTCTCTTAACTAGAGCAAGTTTGAAATCTTGTAATCAGTTGATAGGAACTATATACATATATATAATCAATGTTTACATTTGACTTTAACTACATTTTAAAAGATAGCATAGATCTAATCATACTTCATACTCAAGTCTCCCAGAAATAATAAGATCTTAGTGTTAAAAGTTGATAAATACATTTACATAGTGATACAGGTATCTTTATCCCCCAATCTTGATGTTTCAAAGGTTTCCTTCATACTAAGCTGTAAAATGGCATATTCATTGCCATTAATTTAAGAAAATTTTATACAAGCCACCAATTATTTAAGAAGCCTATGCATTGACATTTTAATTGACTTTCTGGTAATTTAAATTTCTATCAGTTTTGCATAAATTACCAAATAATTATTTTAGTACTTTTCATTAGAGTCATTAATATAAAGTTAAAGTTAGTCATTTCATTCTCCCTGTTACTAACTCATTAAAGTATGAAATATCATTAATGTTTCTGAATCTTTTAAGAAGAAATGCTCAAATAATGTTTTCATCTAAAAGCAGTCATAAGAAGTGATAGGACTGCTTGCTTTAAGTGTGTGAATTTTAGAATATTCCACAGTTTCTGATGAGTGTTTTGCCTGGTAAGTAACAAAAGGCTAAAAAATGATTAGGGGTGCATGTGGGATTAGGAGAAATGTAGAACAGGGGTTATACCTTAGAAACTATTAAGAGTAAGATGAAAACCAACACGCTCTGCTGTTCTGTCAGATGAGAGAATTTAGTGGAACAATGGCTATAAAGTAGTTCATGACAAAACAGTCACCAAATACAAATGTGAAATAGAGGAACTGCTATGATTTTTTCATGAAACTAAATGTATTAAAGGGAAATTACTGTTCTTTTGGAGAAGGCAATGGCAACCCACTCCAGTACTCTTGCCTGGAAAACCCCATGGATGGAGGAGCCTGGTAGGCTGCAGTCCATGGGGTCACTAAGAGTCGGACACTACTGAGCGACTTCACTTTCACTTTTCACTTTCATGCATTGGGGGAGGAAATGGCAACCCACTCCAGTGTTCTTGCCTGGAGAATCCCAGGGACGGCGGTGCCTGGTGGGCTGCCGTCTATGGGGTCGCACAGAGTCGGACACAGCTGAAGCGATTTAGCAGCAGCAGCAGCAACTATTCTTTAATCTGAATTTACTTGCAGTTTTAAACATCAAGTTTATGGTGAGAGACAATATTGTTGTGATAGCATACCACAAAGTAGCTACGTAGTAAAATTAATATATTTCAACACTTAATTGGCCATTCCTCAAATTTTAACCTTTATAAAAAATCATATCTGAAGGAAACTTGAAAGAAAAAAAGTGAAAAGTGAAAAGTGAAGTCGCTCAGTCATGTCCGACTCTTTGCTACCCTGTGGACTGTAGCCTACCAGGCTTCTCTGTCCATGGGATTCTCCAAGCAAGAAAACTGGAGTGGATTACCATTTCCTTCTCCAGGGGATCTTCCCAACCCAGGGATCGAACCCGGGTCTCCTGCATTGGAGGCAGATGCTTTAACCTCTGAACCACATTGCATAATTCAAGGACTTAACCCTGACATATGTGTTTGCTAATCTTATTTAGTTTTCCTAATAGGGAAATATCTTTGCTAACCACTAATAATCTTTACCATAAAGGTATTAACATATACAGATGGTGATCCCCCATTACTTTGCTGGCATTTAATTTAATGACTTCATGATTATTATACAGTTTTTATCAGCCTCAACTACTTAAAGCTACTATGTGGGTAAAATCATGTTTTTATCTATTCCAAATATTTGTTAAGAAACTTATATGGGCACTGTGGAGAAAAAAATGAATTACGTATTCATTTTGCCCTTATGGAAAAGTCATTTCCCCTATGGGAAAACCATAGGGAAATTGAAATAGACTGGAGTTGAGAGTTACGGGCCTATATCTTTGCTCCACTGCCTATCAGCTATCTTGATTTAAACAATTTACTGATCAATTCTGAGCTGTGATTTCTTCAGTTTCAATTCATGGAAAACAAAACTACACTTTGGTATTCTTTTCAAAGGAACATAAAATGTCATTCACTATGTAACCTTATTATATAAAAATATGAAGGGAATATAATTGACAAAGCAATAAAACAATATATGAAAAACTTTCTCAAATATCTGAATTCCATGGAAAAATACACTTATCCATAAAATAGAATATACTATAGTACATAGAAAATATATTTTATATATGCTTAAAATATACGTATAATAACACATATAATTCATAATTTATATTTGATACAAATCAGATTCTCTTCACCTGAAAAGTGTTTTTAAATTGCATAGTTATTTCCTAAAAGATGTTTCAAATATATTTACATAAAATATATAGTCTCCCTTTAACTCCTGATGTTAATAACATGATAAAAAATAACTCTGGATAAGAGTCTCTAGACCACTTGAATTTTTTTAACAATCGACATTTCTTTACAGTCTTATGATTCTTTAAAGCACTGTTCCAAGAACACAATTATTGGATTGAAAAGGAAAATATTATGATGTTTTCACATTCTCCTATCATTCCAGTTCATTAATTTAACCATGTAAGTTAGCCTCTTAACATGGAATGCTTTGCACAAAGCACTAGTGATAAACTCTTGAGTACCAAGTACTGCCTTCAGGAAGGTTTTGCCCAAGGAGAAAGAGAATGCATAATAACTAATCACACATAAATATTAAATTATAAAATGAAGTCTTGTAAAGAAAAGTAACTAATGGGATTCATAACTGAAAGTTTATTTTCAAATCAATCATGCAATCTATCACAGGAGGGAGTAAAACAAGGAAATCCTCATAATGGTACAACTATCCAGAAAATAAGTTTAAAAACACATATTTCCTCATTTACTGAAATGAAAAGAAGACTAAGTCTCCCATTATGCAACATGCCACTACATGCTGAGTATTTAAAGATAATTTCAGAAAACTTGCTTTTCATAAATGCAAAAAAATCTTCAAATTGTTCTTCTCTATCATGGAAAATTTAATGATAAAGGTTCTAAATATTGTCTAAATTATTGGATTATTTAGTGTATCTGAAGATGAATAAAAATCTGACATTGCATGTAAAATAATGTGTGTATGTGCATTCGTACTTCAAATATTTACTATTTAGATTTAATTCATGTGCCAAGGACAATGGGACAATGAACAGGGTGTTCACTAAAAAATGGGACACAAAAACATGCAATAGTCTTGGACCTGGTTCTATTGTGAACTTGATCATGTTGTTTAATATATCCCAGTCCCTTTTGCCTTCTAATATGAGGATAAAATTGCATGTTTTACCTACAGAGAGAGTTTTAAAACATTATATTCAAGTAAATGCTGCATCAATAGGTTCTGTATCTACTTCTTTTATATGATGTCACAGGGGTTTCTGTAACTTACAGTGGTCACTAGGTTCCATGGGACCTATATTTTCATTTGTATAATAAGTTAATATTTTAGCTACATTTAAAAATGCTTATTTCAAAGCCCAAAAAGAGAGCTATGCATTGGTTTCCTATTATTGATGCAACAAATTATTGTAAACTTAGTAGTCTAAGCAATAGAAAATCACTGTATTGCAGTCTGAAGAACTGAAGTTCAAAGTGAATTTAACTGGGTTGAACTCAAGGTGTCAGCAGGACTGCATTTCTTATGGAGACTCTAGGAGAAAATCTGTTCCTTAGCTTTTCCAGCTTGTAGAAGCTGCTTGTCCTTCTTTGGCTTGTGTGCCTGTTCTAGCTTCACAGTCAGAAACTGCATCACTCAAAGCTCTGCTTTCACTGTCTCCTCTCCTACTCTCTCTTTGATCCTCCTACCTTCCTTTGATAAGGACACTTGTGAATACTTTGGCCCATCCAGATAACCTAGGATAATTTCCTATTATTAAAATTTTAACTTAATCCCATCTATAAAGTTCCTTTTGTCATATAAAGTGACATATTTAAATATTCCAGGGATTAAAGTCCAAGCAATTTTGGAGTGCCATAATTCATAGTATAATATCATATATATCATCATAAAGCCTGACTATAAGGCAAAATATATTTTCAGACTTCTTTGTTGTTGCAAAATCATTTGCCTTTTGTTTTCCCTGTCAATCTTTCTTCCTTTTCTGAAAGATACTCTGAGCATTTAAAGTGTAGAATACTTTATTTTTACATCTTTAAACTAAGAAATAATGTTGAAAAACTATAGAAAATTAGTTAACAATTAATTACCAAATTACCCAGAAATTGTAGCACTACGTATATTCTCAAGAGAAATACACATAAATGCTTACAAAACATGTAATACATGTGTATGGTAATATTATTTAATAAAGACCCAACTGGATAAAAAAAGTCTACCAACAATAGAATGGATAAATAAAGTATATTCATAAAACGGAATCCTACATAGCAATGAAAGTTAAGTTCCATACTACTGCTACAATAATACAAAGGTAATGTTGAGTCAAAGAAGCCAGAGGCAAAATAATTATATGATTTCATTTAGATAAAAGATTTAAGACCCAGAAAACTGATTTGTTTCATCGGAAGTCAGGTACTGGTTGGTATCCTTGGGATGGAGATAGTACTGAGTCACGGGGAGCACAACTGATACTCAGTATTGCTTGCAGTGTTTTATTTCTTAATTTGAAACATGTATAATCAGTGATAATTTAGTAGCGTATATACTTCTGTCTTGTATAACCATATGTATGGATAGTGTAGTTCATTAAAGATATTTATTATCAAAAACAATATTATAATATTAGATTATAAAAGTATATTATTTTATAAAAGTATTAATCAAGTATATTCTGGTTTAAAATGATATATTGTTTTAAGAATGAGAATACCAAAAGCCTGAGGGTAAAAAGATGTTCCCGCCAAATTCTAATAAAAGAAAGTTGTAGATTTATTACTATTAAATAAAACAAATTTTAAGATCAACTCATTTCAGAAACAGAGTGACAACAAAATGTCTAGTTCACCGAGAAATATAATAATAATTTAAACTTACATATACCTAATAATGGAGCCCCCAAAGTATATTTTGAAATGGACATAGTTATAAAGAAAAATATAAAAACTTAAAGTCATATTGGGAGATTTAAGCATATCTCTTTCAGTGTCTAGTAACAGCATTTACAAATAGTACAGAGATGATCTGAATAAGATTAACAAATGTATCCAAAAGATATACTGAATACTGCAACTAGCCCCTGATATATACCTATTATGACAGGCAGAAAAACGATCTCAGAATAATGTTCCCTTGTGAATATGTTATGTCACAAGATGAAAGAAGCTTTAAAAATGCAATTAAGATTACAAATATTATAATAGAAAGATATTAGAATTATCAATTTGGACACAAATCTAATTACATGAGCATTTAAAAGCAGAGAACTCTCCAACTATATGCAGAAGAGTCAGAAAACTTCCTCCACCTGGAGACAAAAGAGGGAGTGGCAGAAAGATGAGGTAGAAAGGGAAACTAAAGAATTTGAAGAATGAGAACCTGGACTGCCATTTCTCACTCTGGAGATGGATGAAGGTAGCCACCAACCAATAAATGCTCGCAATTTCTAAAAGCTGAGAATGACCCCAAGCCAACAGCCAGCAAGGAATGAGGTCCTTAGTTCTACAACTTCATGAAACTGACTTCTGGCAACAGCCCTCTGAATTTGGAAGTGGAAGCAGACATAACTTCAGAGTTTTCAGAAAGCAAAGCATCCAAGTTGACATCATGATTTCACCCTTGTGAGACTCTACTGTGAGATAATAATGTGTTAAGTATGTGTTAACTTGAATTAGGTGAACCAAAGGAATTTAATGTTACAGAGTAAAAAAAAAATTAATTGATTCAGTTTGAATTCAACATTATAACTGTCAAGTTTTTGTGTAGTATCAAAGAAGAGTAACCATTTTTACATGCAAAAGTTATTAGAACACTCTTCCCTTTTAAAACTAAATATCTAACTGAAATCACATTACTTCATACCCATCAAACAAATAACATATTGCAAAATATTCCATAAAGGAGCAGATATGATAATCTAGCCATTTTCCACTAATAGGCCAAATATTAAAGAGATTTTCAAAAATAGAGTACAATGTATTTTCATTTTTGCTTTGGAGAAAGCTATTTAATATTAAGATATTACTTATGTCAATATGTAATGGGCTTATTCTGGATATTTTAAAATACAGTAATCAATGTACATTTTAAAATGTTTCTCAGTTTTAACTTAAATAGAATAAATATTGATAGATCAAACCCATATATCTCTGGGGTTCTTAGTACATTTTTAGAGTAAATAAACCCAAGACAAACAAGAACTTATACTATTCAGAAATAAAAATGTATTGTAATTTCACTACAGACTAATCCTACCTATATAACGTTGGGCAAAAATAGCAAGTATATTAAAAAATAGTATACTTCCATTGCATAAAATTTTCAATTGTTACTCTTATATTAAGAATAAAAAATGGGAACGTGATATAAAAGGCAATTCATAGAAAAAAATTTTAATAATTTATCTTCATTAGTTTTAGAAAAATTACATTCATGAATGTGCTTTTTCTTATTTTTAATTTTTCTTTTCTGGCTTATAAAGTGTCAATTATAAATTACTTTTTATATAATTGAGCTTATAATGATATGCAATAAATTATTAGCAAAATAACTAGTAAATTATGGGCAAAATATCAGACAAATATTTGTTATGCAAAATTATGAATTATTAACCAAAAATAATTTGCAACTATTAGCTTTAACAGAGCCTACTAGGTACTGTTAAAATAAAGTCACTTTTCATTTGTGGACATTTCAGTTTCATAGTCTCATATTTAGATCACATTTCTTCTTTCAATATCAAATTTCTCTAAATACTTCCCACTCTTTATATATATTTTAAACAATCTGGAAAATGATCTGACAAAAATGTCTTCTAAATGTTGTTAAAATCAACAATTAAAATGCACACAGAAAATCCATAGCCTCATAACTTATTTCCCAAAGTCTGAATCGATCAATATCCTAATGTAAATGATATGTTTAGTAGATATGATAAACAGTAATAATACACACATAAATATGTTTATATATATTTATAGTAATTACTTTATGTAAATGACATGTTCAAATCAACATGTCATAAATTAATTCACACCACACACACTTATACAAAACTTGGGGATTTGATAAAAATGACTTTTAATACTCTTTCACTTCTATTAGGTAAAATGTCTATAACTAACAGTTAATTCCATTTATGTTTTAGGTTAACAGGATTCCATCTGCCACCACCAGTAACAAGTACCAAATCTGTATTCTCACTACGTTTGACCAGTGATTTTGCAGTTAGTGCTCATGGATTTAAAGTATACTATGAAGGTAAGTGATGGTAATATAAAAAGACCATTGCCAACTTAATGTAACAAAACCAAAATTCTCCAGGTTGAAAATAGAAGAAAAATCACCAGGACAGAAGATATAGCTCATCATGTTATATCAAATCCTATACCAAGATTCACCTTCTCGATAATCATCAATACATAATAAAAAGTTACACTTAGTAAGCTTTAATGCTTCATTGAATGTGCCTAGACAGACAAAATGTTTTCCCTTAAATCTTAGGAGATGAAACCATGGCATCATTATAGGTTTTAACTTTAATGAAAGAGAAGAAAATGTGTCAGTGAAAGGAAACTAGGCCTAATTTGAGATTCAGACATAACAGACTCCACCCTATTCTCTGTATTTTGCCTATCTGCCATAAAATCAACTGGTAATTTGGGTTCTCCACAAGTTAGAATGAAGAGAAAAGTCCATTAAGAGTCAAGAGTTGACATTTTTCATTTTAAACCAGTCTTTCCAGTTCCACAGATCCATAATTCCTTAATCAGAAAGAGGAAAACAAAGAAAACTTCAAAAAAATTGAAGTTTGAGGCCACTAATAATCTTTATATTTCTTTATCCCACATAGTGTGCATACTCATGTTTCACGATACAAATATTTGTTGATAATGGGATGATACCACAGGCTCTGATGATGGTGTTAGAAATGCATAGAATCTACATTATTTTCTCTTTTTGAAATGAAAAAAAAATTCTGAAGGCAAAAATAAACTTTTCTCATGTATGTGCACGTGCTCAGTTATGTTCAACTCTTTGCAAACCCCATGGACCAAAGCCCATCAGGTTCCTCTGTCAATGTGATTATCCAGGTGAGAATATTGGAGTGGGTTGCCATTTCCTCCTCCAGGAATGTGTTCTCAAGGGTTTATATATTGAGGTCATGTAGTTGTAATTTCTTCTGTGATTTGACAATAAAATTTCACATAGTTTAGGGAAGGTATCTTTTTTACCCATAAGAATAGCATGACAAAATTCAGCTCACCTCCCCAGGACCACATAACCAGAATATACCACAGTAAATCTAGCATCATGGTAAAAGATATACAAATACAGTAGCAAGGGTAGTTACTTTTTAAAGCACATAGTAATTAAAAATATAATATGTTTAAAGGGCACACTAGCAAAAAAAAAAATCATATATAAAATAGATTGATTTAGTATAAAGGTTAATAGCTTGCATGGGGAGGGGGGAGTTTTAAGGTAAGAATTTCATCTAGTGCTTTCACCCTAGGGAAAAAAGTACTCTCTAGCAAACAATTAAGGAAAAATGTTTTATCTTTTTGATGCACTAAATAATGCCATATCACAGTAGTTGTGAAGACAATTTTATACCTAATATATTTCTGAACTGTCTTTCTCTACCAGGGGAGAATGCATTCCATGACTTAATTCCTACATTGTAATAGTAATAATCATTATTTTTGAAGGTGCTTTCACAATAGCTGAATACTTTTATCTTGGCAACTTAATTCACACTTTGAAACACTATAAAACAAAGGTTTAATTTTAAGTGTAATTTTGGCAATATTGAAGAAGCTAGTAATACAATAAAAAGGCTCCATAATAGAGAACTCGAACTCGGCTCATCAAAGTATAAAGATATTTTAAGATAGTTTATTCTTTCAGCAAGTACTAAGTATACTGAAATTGTAGGAACTTGGAAGATGAATTAGAATGTTGTCATACTTTCTGGTTTGACTATCAAATTTCTTTTTTTTTTAAATTTTATTTTATTTTTAAACTTTACAATATTGTATTGGTTTTGCCAAATATTCAAATGAATCCACCACAGGTATACATGTGTTCCCCATCCTGAACCCTCCTCCCTCCCCATACCATCCCTCTGGGTCGTCCCAGTGCACCAGCCCCAAGCATTCAGTATCGTGCATCGAACCTGGACTGGCGACTCGTTTCATATATGATATTATATGTATTTCAATGCCATTCTCCCAAATCATCCCACCCTCTCCCTCTCCCACAGAGTCCAAAAGACTGTTCTATACATCAGTGTCTCTTTTGCTGTCTTGTATACAGGGTTATTGTTACCATCTTTCTAAATTCCATATATATGCGTTAGTATACTGTATTGGTGTTTTTCTTTCTGGCTTACTTCACTCTGTATAATAGGCTCCATTTCATCCACCTCATTAGAACTGATTCTAATGTATTCTTTTTAATGGCTGAGTAATACTCCACTGTGTATATGTACCATAGCTTTCTTATCCATTCATCTGCTGATGGGCATCTAGGTTGCTTCCATGTCCTGGCTATTATAAACAGTGCTGCGATGAACATTGGGGTATACGTGTCTCTTTCAATTCTGGTTTCCTCAGTGTGTATGCCCAGCAGTGGGATTGCTGGATCATAAGGCAGTTCTATTTCCAGTTTTTTAAGGAATCTCCACACTGTTCTCCATAACAGACCCATCACAAGCACGGAAATTGAAACTGTAATCAAAAATCTTCCAGCAAACAAAAGCCCAGGTCCAGACGGCTTCACAGCTGAATTCTATCAAAAATTTAGAGAAGAGCTAATACCTATCCTACTCAAACTCTTCCAGAAAATTGCAGAGGAAGGTAAATTTCCAAACTCATTCTATGAGGCCACCATCACCCTAATACCAAAACCTGACAAAGATCCCACAAAAAAAGAAAACTATAGGCCAATATCACTGATGAACATAGATGCAAAAATCCTTAACAAAATTCTAGCAATCAGAATCCAACAACACATTAAAAAAATCATACACCATGACCAAGTGGGCTTTATCCCAGGGACACAAGGATTCTTCAATATCCACAAATCAATCAATGTAATACACCACATTAACAAATTGAAAAATAAAAACCATTTGATTATCTCAAAGGATGCAGAGAAAGCCTTTGACAAAATTTAACATCCATTTATGATAAAAACTCTCCAGAAAGCAGGAATAGAAGGAACATACCTCAATATAATAAAAGCAATATATGACAAACCCACAGCAAACATTATCCTCAATGGTGAAAAATTGAAAGCATTTCCTCTAAAGTCAGGAACAAGAGAAGGGTGTCCAATTTCACCATTACTACTCAACATAGTTTTGGAAGTTTTGGCCACAGCAATCAGAGCAGAAAAAGAAATAAAAGGAATCCAAATTGGAAAAGAAGAAGGAAAACTCTCACTGTTTGCAGATGACATGATCCTCTACATAGAAAACCCTAAAGACTCCACCAGAAAATTACTAGAACTAATCAATGATTATAGTAAAGTTTCAGGATATAAAATCAACACACAGAAATCCCTTGCATTCCTATACACTAATAATGAGAAAACAGAAAGAGAAATTAAGGAAACAATTCCATTCACCATTGCAATGGAAAGAATAAAATACTTAGGAATATATCTGACTATCAAGTTTCATGAAATAGTCTTAAAAGTATTTTCATAGCTCTCTGTTGTTTCTACATATACAGCATTAAATTTCTGTCTTTTCTGCCTCAGTAAAAATGGATTCATATTTCTTCATGACATTTAAATGTATGCATGGGAGATCCTGACTTAAAATATTAATATATGTACTAGGCAACCAAGTAGTATTGAAGGATTGGTTATCAAACTGCAGAACATCATCAGGTATTGATTTGTGATGGGAATCTTCTACCATGTAATATTAGTTTTCTGTGGCTACCATAGAAAACTGTAGCTAAAAATCCTGGTGGTCTCTGCTAGTCCTCTGCTCATAGTTTCATATGGCGGAAATAAAAATGTCAGCCGATTAGGCCCTTATCAGAATGCACTGGAAAGTACCTATTGCTCACAGTTTCTAGAGGCCTCTCTCTTCTTTGCATGTAAGACCACATTTTTGAGCTAGTCACTGGTGCAGCGAATCCTTTTCATACTTGAAATCTCTCCGACTTCCCTTTCTTAATTCATCTCTTTACTACCCTCTTTCCTCATTCATCTGTGACGTTAGCTAGAGAAATTTCTCAGCTTCTAAAGGCCAACGTCATTAGATTAGCTTTGATTATCCAGGTAGACCCAGTCTGCCTATGTTCAAATCCTCAAGCATAATTCACATAAGCATAATCCACACCTGAAGATCTTTCTGCAGGGTACTATTCACAGATTCCAGTGACTCTGGGGTATGGCAGGGTACGTTGTGCTTGTGCATGTTCAGTTGCTTCAGTCATGTCCGACTCTTTGTGACCCTATGAACTGTAGCCTACCAGGCTCCTCTGTCCAGGGAATTCTCCAGGCAAGAATATTGGAGTGGGTCGCCATGCCCTCTTCAAGGGGATCTTCCTGACTCAGGGACTGAACCTCCATCTTTTAAATCTCCTGCATTGGCAGGCAAGTTCTTTACCACCAGTGACCCTTGGGAGGTAAAGATTCATTAATCCTACCACACCACATGCAACACTATGTAACATTTTACAGAGGGAGTACCTACTAGTGTTTATTTAACCACAGCCAGTGACACTATCAAGGCCCAGCTGGTGTATTTGAAGTTCAGAAAACGTGGTTTGAAATTTCAAAGCCTGTCCTCTAAACGTACACCTGTGCATGCATCATCAGAATGATCCTAATATCTGAATCTCATTTATCATTTCATCTCCCTTTATATAATAATTTTTATACTAATTATTTTATCTTCTGAACTTTCCTGAGACATTGTTCTTGTGTACTAGAATTTATGAGATCTCTATTTATTAATGATATTTGTGCATTTATCTGTATTTTTCAAACTGCCAATACCAGACCACATACACTAGAATCATCTGGAGAATGTGTTAAAATGTAGGATTCTTGGCTCTAATAACATATCCTGAATCAGACTGTGGAGTGAAACCCTGGAATATGCATTGCAATTGCAAATCCAATGCAGAATAAATGATAAATATTAGTCATCTGTGATTTTCACAGATTGTCTCTTTTGTTACAAACTTCTGTTGCCTTATTTCAGCCCATTTACTTTAAAACTGTGGAAGGTGAGGTCCCTGCACAAATTTTGATTTAGTTTCAGAGCTCTTAACCATTTATCAGAAATACTTTTCTTTTAAGCTTTTTGAAGTTGAAGCTGAGAGGTATTAAATTTCTGTGGCAAATTTTCCCCATTAATATCTAGATGCATATATTTTTACTTTCCCTCATTACTGTCTATCATACATTTGAATTTCTTGTCACTTTCTCAAAATTTGTTTTATACAACTTTGTTTCATGGGTTTCTTCTTTTTTTTTTTTTTAGCATTTACTATTACTTTTTATTTTATTTTTTAACTTTACAATATTGTATTGGTTTTGCCATATATCAACATGACTCCGCCACAGGTATACACATGTTCCCCATCCTGAACCCTCCTCCCTCCCCATACCATCCCCCTGGGTCGTCCATGGGTTTCTTAAGGTTTATAAAAACAAACAAGTATAATAGTGTTCTGTGAAACAATAAGTTTGAAAAAAACAGTAGTGCATACTAAGTTGAATAGCCAAAGAACCATCTTCTAAAATCTGGTCTGGACAAAACTGGTAGTATCTGTATTCTGTGGAGCACACAATCAAAATACTCTTTTGTCTTTTCAGATATGCCAATCAGTATTCAAAATATATTCTAGTTTTGCTAAAAGTTATTTTTTACAGTGGAATCCTTTTACATTTTACTCCTTTCACATTTTATATATTATATGAATTGGATAGTTTAATGTCTGGGAGAATCCCAATGCATACTGAATAATTTCAATATGTGTAAATAATCCAATTTAACAACCAGAAATTAATATAAAAATTAAAAGTTTTGAAAACCACTTCAAACACAAGATAGCTATTATGCCATAATGATTACTGATGTGTTATGACTAAGTAATTAAGAAATTACAAAGACAGAAGTCTCTGTTTTAGCAAATTTTTTATTAAACCATTTTAAAATTTTAATTCAGACATAAAAAATTTGTTATAATAACAGTACTACTACCATGTAACATGTACTGAGTGATTTCTTTGTGTCAGTCACAGTGCTAAACATTTTACATGGATTTCTGTCATTCTAGAAAATTATGAAAAAATTCTAATGAGCAAGAATTATAAACTAAAGCACTAACCTAAAGGTAAAAATATGCTTATGTGCCCTGGAGAAATAAACCATATACATTTTAGAGGCTTACTTTATATCTAAACTACAAACTAATTTCATAATAGTCAAACACATATGACCATATAGAATTTAGTGCAAAAGAGCATTACAAAAATAAGAATTACTGATAATGCTGTATATTAAAACAATACGAAACATAAAAGTTGAAATATATTTTTACATATATTACATGTGACATATGTATTCTGTGTCCCTTTTAAACAATTCACATACAGAATAATGTTTATACTATTTACTATTCTGTTTTAGCTACCCATCACACATGTTTATTGAAAATATTTACTTAAAAATGTCAAAGGACTTCAGTGATTTTTAATTTGGGGTGTTATTTTTTATTCTTAAGCTTTGAAAATTTAAACTGCAGTAGCATGAACTTCAATGAAAATATTACAATAGAGAATGAAGTCAATTATGCTTCCAGCAATAGAGTTGAACTGTAGCAAGAGAGATTTATACATTAAAATTATATATATTAAATAGTTTTCTAGTAATGAATACATTAGGTGAATAAAAGAAGATAATGAATCATGACCTTAAATACTTTAAAGGATAAAGGAGATCATAGTTATGAAACATAATATAAGGAGATATATGCAGAAACTTTTTTTTTTGTCTCTTGATCAAGTTCAAATATTTTGCCTTTTAGTTCAGTTCAGTACAGTCGCTCGTCGTGTCCAACTCTTTGCGACTCCATGAATCACAGCACGCCAGGCCTCCCTGTCCATCACCAACTCCTGGAGTTCACCCAAACTCATGTCCATTGAGTCAGTGGTGCCATCCAACCATCTCATTCTCTGTCGTCCCCTTCTCCTCCTGCCCCCAATCCCTCTTATATCAGGGTCTTTTCCAATGAGTCAACTTGTCGCATGAGGTGGCCAAAGTATTGGAGTTTCAGCCTCAGCGTCAGTCCTTCCAATGAACACCCAGGACTGGTCTCCTTTAGGATGGACTGGCTGGATCTCCTTGCAGTCCAAGGGACTTGCAAGAGTCTTCACAAGCACCACAGTTCAAAAGCATCAATTCTTCAGTGTTCAGCCTTCTTCACAGTCCAACTCTCACATCCATACAGGACCACTGGAAAAGCCATAGTCTTGACTAGACAGACCTTTGTTGGCAAAGTAATATCTCTGCTTTTTAATATGCTATCTAGGTTAGTCATAGGTTTCCTTCCAAGCAGTAAGCGTCTTTTAATTTCATGGCTGCAGTCATCATCTGCAGTGATTTTGGAGCCCCAAAAAATAAAGTCTGACACTGTTTCCACTGTTTCCCCATCTATTTCCCATGAAGTGATGGGACCAAATGCCATGATCTTCGTTTTCTGAATGTTGAGCTTTAAGCCAACTTTTTCACTCTCCACTTTCACTTTCAACAAGAGGCTTTTTAGTTCTTCTTCACTTTCTGCCATAAGGGTGGTGTCATCTGCATATCTGAGGTTATTGATATTTCTCCCCGCAATCTTGATTCCAGCTTGTGATTCTTCCAGCCCAGTGTTTCTCATGATTTACTCTGCATATAAGTTAAATAAGCAGGGGGACAATATACAGCCTTGATGTACTCCTTTTCCTATTTGGAACCAGTCTGTTGTTCCATGTCCAGTTCTAACTGTTGCTTCCTGACCTGCATATAGGTTTCTCAAGAAGCAGGTCAGGTGGTTTGGTATGCCCATCTCTTTCAGAATTTTCAACAGTTTATTGTGATGCACATAATCAAAGGTTTTGGCATAGTCAATAAAGCAGAAATAGATGTTTTTCTGGAACTCTCTCGCTTTTTCAACGATCCAGTGGATGTTGGCAATTTGATCTCTGGTTACTCTGCCTTTTCTAAAGCCAGCTTGAAAATCAGAAAGTTCACGGTTCAAGTATTGCTGAAGCCTGGCTTGGAGAATTTTGAGCATTACTTTACTAGCATGTGAATTGAGTGCAATTGTGCAGTAGTTTGAGCATTCTTTGGGATTGTCTTTCTTTGGGATTGGAATGAAAACTGACCTTTTCCAGTCCTGTGGCCACTGCTGAGTTTTCCAAATTTGCTGGCATATTGAGTGCATCACTTTCACAGCATCATGTTTTAGGATTTGAAATAGCTCAACTAGAATTCCATCACTGCTACTAGCTTTGTTGGTAGTGATGCTTTCTAAGGCCCACTTGACTATACATTCCAGGATGTCTGGCTCTAGGTGAGTGATCACACCATCGTGATTATCTGGGTCATGAAGACCTATTTTTGTAGAGTTTTTGTGTATTCTTGCCACCTCTTCTTAATATCTTCTGCTTCTGTTAGGTCCATACCATTTCTGTCCTTTATTGAGCCCATCTTTGCATGAAACATTCCCTTGGTGTCTCTAATTCTTAAAGAGATCTGTAGTCTTTCCCATTCTGTTGTTTTCCTCTATTTCTTTGCATTGATCACTGAGGAAGGCTTTCTTATCTCTCCCTGCTATTCTTTGGAACTCTGCATTCAGATGCTTATATTTTTCCTTTTCTCCTTTGCTTTTCACTTCTTTTCTTTTCACAGCTATTTGTAAGGCCTCCTCAGACAGCCATTTCGTTTTTGCATTTCTTTTCCATGGGGATGGTCTTGATCCCTGTCTCCTGTACCATGTCATGAACCTCTGTCCATAGTTCATCAGGTACTATGTCTATCAGATCTAGTCCTTTAAATCTATTTCTCACTTCCACTGTATAATTTTGCCTTTAGGGTACCATTAAAGTGAAAGTGAAAGTTGCTCAGTCATGTCCAGCTCTTTGTGACCCAGGCCAGAACACCTGGGGATCTTCTCAACCCTGGAATTGAACCCAAGTCTCCTGCATTAGAGGCCTATTCTTTACCAGCTGAGCCACAAGGGAAGTCTGGGAAGACTGGCTATTTAGGTATTGAGATATCTTAATCTACTGCCAAGTTTACTTCCCCTGTGTAACTCCTCCCTCTTCTTTGGGTGGAGTCACAGGCAGAGGATGAGATTATCTTCCCATCTCCTCCCTCTATTGGTTGCTGCTGCTAAATTGCTTCAGTGGTTTCAATTGCTTCTGTGGGACCCCATGGACAGCAGCCCACCAGGCTCCTCTGTCAAAGGGATTCTCTAGGCAAGAATACTGGAGTGGGCTGCCATTGCCTTCTCCACCCTCTATTGGTATCAGCCCTGTGTTCCAGGTTTTCTTGGTTTCATTAGCCACCAATGGCTAGGGGCAGGAAGAGGAGGCACAGCTTGTATGAGGGAGCTAGGATGAGGTCCTGTCTCCCTCACTTCCCTTTCATATCACCCCTTTTGCAGCCAGGTTCCCCCTCATTTTCCTGGGTCTAGCCTGGTGATCCTGTTTTCCATGGCCTGCTCCTCCAGTGGTCCTCTCCTGTTTGGTCTGACACTACAGAAGACAATTTCTCAGGTGGCCTTGAACTCCATAGCACAATCCTTTGATTTTTCATCTTTCATGGCTAGATTCATTGGATGTTCCATCTCTAGCATTTTTATCACTAGAAGTCTGACTCTTGGATGGTTTAGACTTCCAGATATCTAGTCTACCATGTTCTGCCAAAGTCCCATCAAATGGCATAGTTCTCTAAGTTTAACTCTCATGACCGAGCTTTTTGGAAATTAGGTTCTGTTTGATCTGGTCCTCTGGGAGACCTGTCTTCAATGCTCAGATCCTCATGGAGTGTCGGCAGGTGTGTCCTGGCCTTTCTGGAACAGTGACCATAGGTTTGAGGCCTTTGGAGGTCTGGCCCTTCCAGAAGTTTTGTCAGTCGCAGGCAGTCCCTCCAAAGGTCTGTTCTCCACAATTTGGCTCTTTGGTAAGCCTCTTCCCTATGACCTGTTTAGCTGATGATGTGGGTGGCTGTGCACAGGTCCCTGTACTTGGCCCCAGCAGTGGTTTTGTCTGTAGTGGCCAGTGACCTTCTAGCTAGGTCATGAGTGCCTCCTCACTCTTGCATTTATTTATGTAAATGAAGTATAGTTGGTTTACTGTATTATATTAGTTTCAGGTGTACAACATAGTAAGTGAATATTTTTATAGAATGTATCAACTTAAAATTATTACAAAACAATGGCTATATTCTCTTTAAGTTGAAAGTATTAAAAAATCCCAATCTAGAGAATTACAAAAATTAGCCTTTTCCCTAAATATCATCTTCATAATGGAATTAAAAGGCACAGTGTTATAATTACTATGTGAATTTGGCTAGGTATATACAAGAATTTATTAATTTTCAAGTTTACTTCTATTATCCAGGAAGATACACATTTTCATTTTATTCACAATAAAACCTGAACAGTACTATTAAACTATGTTTTTCAATGGTAATCAATATCATTTTGAATATTTCTCATTTCTGCACAGTGTAGCACATATATCCTGTATAATAACAGACCTCCACCTTTATTTCTTATCACTGTTTGCCTCAACTCATAAAATGGTCACATGAACATGTATTAAATTTCTACATATACTATGTTATTTTAATTATTCTTCTTTAAATTTCTAGCTCTTCTTGCCTGGCCCACTTATTTCTTATTTTTCCAAGCTTTGTGCAGACCTTAATTACCTTTGGAAAGTCATTTATGGAATCCAGCATTGAACCCAACAATGATCTTTCTCTACATGCTCAGATATGAACACATTTTGTCATTACACTACATTCTGCCATTAAAAATTTTTTTGTTCACACTAGTTTGTGAGAAGCTAGAGGGTATAGAACCTTTTACCTATTTTGTAAATTGCCCTCTATTTTAGTACACTATCCTGGCACACTGCACAATGCTTATTAAATTCAACATACAGGATTATCTGCAGTTCCTAGGGTCACAAAGAGTCAGACATGACTGAATGACTGAACTAAACTGACAGGATTATCTAATAATTTAATCAGTAATGAGGAAAGATTTAATACATATCCCACTTCCCTGGTGGCTCAGTGGTAAAGAATCTGCCTGCAATGCAGGACACCTGGGTTTGATCCCTGGGTTGGGAAGATCCCCTGGAGAAGGAAATGGCTACCCAGTTTTCTTGCCCGGAGAATTCCATAGACAGAGGTGTTTGGTGGGGTAGAGTCCATGGGGTCACAAAGAGTCTGACATGATTGAGCAGTGACATTTTCACTTTCACTTTCCACTTACAAAAGTTTAAAACTCCAGTGAATATGTTAAAAGGTGAATGTGGGCTATGTTTAATCACAGATACATTAAGTGAACAAGGTTTAGGAAAAATTTTTGTCTTTTATTTGAGAAAAGCCATAAATTATAATTAAAGTTATTTTTACTTTCAATGGATATTTTCTTTGCTTTAAAATCTTTACTTTCTTGAAATACATAGTTTCTTTATGAAGCATTTAAAAATGCAAAATTGCTCACGTGGCTTTAAAACAAAAACAAACTAAAAAAAAAAAAAATTTTGTAAAGCCAGTGACATATGACCTACTTAATCTTTGTGTTTCATATGGATAAGGTGGGATGGAATTCAAGATTGTATTTCATTTTCCAAAAATAGGATGATTAAACATAGTATGTAATCTCATTTCACAATAAATTTTCTCTTTTTATATATGCTGCTAAATGTGTAATATCTGTCAACTGTTCTAATTTATCATTTTGATATGAATGTTGGAATGAAATTTGAGACAATGATTAATTTAGGATTCTAATTATATGTCAAGATATTTTTGTGTTTGGTACACTCAAAGACCATACATTGTGTTAAGTTATTAAAACTGATAGCATAGAACTAATGGTTTAAAAGAAAAGTATACTATGAGTTTAGTTAAGAACTTCATTTTAGATTTATCTTGATTTCTCAACAAAATGTAAAAAGTTAACAAAATATAATTTTATGTTTATTATTTGACTATAAGCATGATGGCATTAAATTGAATTTGAAATTATTTCTTCCCTATACAAATAATTATCCTTTTAACAGAGCACCATTTAATATGATAAAGAAATAAATACAAGTAAAATAAAATGTGCAAATCAAATATTTCAATAAGAACAATAAACAGCATCCAATGGGTATATGTTCTATATTAGATAAAAATATTTTTTTCTGCATGGAGAAATAATTATGTCATAAAATCTTATTTTTAGTACTTCTTATACAAGTCTTAGCTTTGAGTGCATTTTTAATAATTTCCCCCATACCACATAAGACAACATAGTTTACCCCAATAAAATGTATACTTTTCCTATATAGTGTGATATGTTATCTTGTCTGGAATATTCTTTAGGTTTTGTGTTTTCTTTAATATGAATTAACCTCAAGGCATTGATTGTCAGACTCTTAGAGAACTAAATATTCCTCAGTTATTGTTCTTTTATCTAATTATTAAATTAATGATGATATTTCTAACTATGTAGTTAAGATTATTGAGTATTTCTAAATATATGTATTTTTTTCTTCATTTTCATTTGTATATATAATAATTATTTTGGTTATCTAATGCTTAAAATTGAAGATTTTATTTCTCATTTTGCAGCATGCTCTTTTGGTTGTCAAGCACTAGCTATGATTTGCTATGTTTTATACAATATTGTGCTTTGCTATATAGACATATCATATGCACTTATTTCTCATAAGGATATTAAAAGGATTTTTCCACAAAATGATCCTTCCTATCTATATTGGTTTTATATTACTGCATAATAAATTACCACCATTTAGCAAACTAACATAAGTTATAATCTCATAGTCCTATAGTTGAGAAGTCTGGGAGGGGTCAGCTGGGTTCTTAGCTCAGATCTCACAAATCTGCAGTCAGGGTGTTGGCTAACACTGTTATTACACCTAAGACCAGGGTCCTATTCCAAGTTTACTAGTTGCTGGTAGAATGTATTTTCTTGCCAGTGGTATGATTAAGGTTCCTATTTCTTACCAGTGATTGATCAGGAATTTTAGATTTTATGGGCTTCTTGTGGTTCTTTACCACCCAAAGACAGTTTGAAACATGGCTTTCTTCTTACTTAGAGTGCTTTTCTCACAGTTGCTCTTTAGTTGGTTAACAAAGAAGCCTTGTCATATAGCAGTCACAGGAGAGACTGCCCTGTCAACATGGCCACATAATGTAACCTTTTGAAGGGCGGTAACCATTCCATCATATCTATAGGTTCCACCAGCACTCATGTGGAGGGTATGGGAATCTTGGAGCCCATCTTAGAATTCTGCCTAGCATATCATGTTGAGAGACTCATTTAGGTAATTGTTCAAAATGGGATAGAAAATACAAGAAGAGAAAGAACAGAAAGTTAAAAGATTTATTTTATCATTTGAGAACTATCTTTAGCTGAAAAGAGATATGGTTAATATAGTTTTTATATTTTTTTCTCTTCACTTTGGTAAATTGATTTACTTTAAATTAGTAAGTAGCACATCACTATATTCTATTGCATAAGTTAAATTTAATTGTAACCTTATAGTATGCTTCAGATGTTTTTTTAAGATAATTATAATTTAATACGAATTTATTTTGTAAATAGCATATCTTTTTTCTTAGTAAGAAATATAAGATAATGGGAAAAAAAACTTACAAGGTCTAGTACTTAAGGCTTACTTTATCATGCAGATGCTGTGAGGCTCAGTTCTTCATAATGTAATATAATACTGATTCCACAAGGTTGTTTGGAAGATCAAGGGAGTTAATGATGCAATATTCAAAGAGCAGTGCCTGATACTTAAGTAGCACTTAATAATTATTAGCTAGTATCTTTGCTTTTCTGGGTCTTCCCTGATAGCTCAGTCAGTAAAGAATCTGCCTGCAGTGCAGGAGATTTGGATTTGAGCCCTGGATCGTGAGGATCCCCTGTAGAAGGAAATGGCAACCCAGTCCAGTATCCTTGCCTGGAAAATCCATGGACAGAGAAACCTGGTGGGCTGCAGTCCAGGTTGAAAAGAGTCGGGCATGACTGAGAAACTAACACTGAGGAACTGAGGAACTTGCTTTTCTACCATATATATACTATTATATATTGGTAACATTAATATGTGTTCATATATATTATAATGTTTGGTCATGTCATATAAACTCTGAATTTCCACTTTCTCAAAAGGAACAGTATATCTAGCTATTTGTTTTATCTTTCTTGAAGTGTTGTTCAAATAAGAAAATGGATGTGACAATTTAACCAAGTGTTATTTGGGCTAAAGAAGTTAGGAAATATATTCCTCGGTTTCCTAGGAATTATAGAGCTGCCAGTGGGGTGATCCATTTTCAGTGTGAACCAAAGGAAGAAATGACAGTTTTCACAGACATGTGCTATGCTCTTCCAAGGACAAAGCTCAAATTCCTGACAGGGCTAAGTAATCCACTTAAGAGTTGCAGCTCAGAGCTAACAGGTCAGTGCTAGAGACAGAAACTGGAGCATGACAAGGCAGTCAGTTCCATCAGTTTGAAAAAGATGATGCAACAAAAGAATGCCAAGTTTAGTATAGAAATTAACTGAATAATACTTGTTACATAAACATAGATCTTTAAGCAAGCACATAAACAAAAATCCATAAAACATGCATGAATAATTATAAGGGCCCTGAAACAAAGAACAAGCATCTTCATAAAGACGTTGTTACTAGAAGAGATGATGTTGTTGTTCAGTTGCCCAGTTACGTCCAACTCTTTGTGACCCCATGGACTGCAGCATGCCAGGCCTCCTTGTCCTTCACCATCTCCTGGAGTTGGCCCAAGTTCATGCCATCTCATCCTCTGAAACCCTCTTATCCTTCTGCCCTTAATCTTACCAGCATCAGCGACTTCTCCAGTGAGTTGCCTGTTTGCATTAGATGACCAAAATACTGGAGCATCAGCTTGAGCATCTGTCTTTTCAATAAATATTCAGGGTTGATTTCCCTTAAGACTGACTGGTTAGATCTCCTAGATTTCCAAGGGACTTTCAGGAGTCTTCTCAAGTACCACAGTGTGAAGGCATATTTTCTTTGGCACTCTGCCTAAAGAAGAGGTGATATCTACAATCAAAATTAACAATATGTGCAAATTGAAAGCTTTTGGTCATTTTGATTAAGTATAATTATTTCTTCTTAGTGACAAAGAGATAACAGAAACTATTAATCTATCTTTAAAAAATCTTATAGTTCTATGTGGATCAACAATCAACAGTTAGAACCCTGTAAGGAACAATTGATTGGTTCAGGATTGAGAAAGGAGTATGACAGGGCTTTCTGTTGTCACCCTGTTTATTTAAGCTGTACACTGAGCACATCATGAGAAATGCTGGACTGGATGAGTTCAAGCTGGAATCAAGATAGGTGGGAGAAGCATGAACAATCTCAGATATGGGGATGATACCACACTAATGGCAGAAAGTAAAGAAAAACTAAAGAACCTTTCGATGAAGGTGAAGGAGGACAGCGAAAAAACTGGCTTAAAACTAAGTATTAGTAAATCTAAGATGATGGCATCTGGTCCCATTATTTCATGGCAAATAGAAGGGGAAAATGTGGAAGTAATGACAAATTTTCTCTTGTGTGGCTCTAAAATCACTGAAGATAGTGAATAGAGCCATGAAATCAGAAGAAGACTGCTTTTTGGCAGGAAAGCTATGACAAACATAGACAGTGTGTTGAAAAGCAGAGACATTACCCTGCTGACAAAGGTCTATATAGTTAAGACAATGGTCTTCCCAGTGGTCACGTATGGTTGTGAGAGCTGGACCAAAAAAAAGCCGGAATACCAAAGAATTGATGCCTTCAAACTGTGGTGCTGGAGAAGAGTCCTGAAAGTGCCTTGGAAAGCAAGGAGATCAAACCAGTCAATCTTAAAGGAAATAAACTCTGAACACTCATTGAAAGGATTGAGACTGAAGCTGAAGTTCCAGTATTTTGGTCATTTGATGTAAACAGCCAACTCACTGGAAAAGTCCCTGATGCTGGGAAAGTTTGAAGACAGAAGGATAAGAGGGCATCAAAGCATGATATGGCTAGATGGCATCACCAATGCAATGGACATGAATCTGGGCCAACTCCAGGAGATGGTAAGGGACAGGGAGGTCTGGTGTGCTACAGTCCATGGGGTTGCAAAGAGTTGGACACGACTGGGTGACTGAACAACAAGGAACAACATAGTTCTGTGTTGAGTATTAGTTGCTCAGTTGTGTCCGACTCTTTGTGACCCCATGGACTTCAGCCCACCAGGCTCCTCTGTCCATGGGATTTTCCAGGCAAAGTCACTGGAGTGGGTGGCCATTTTGTATCTACAAATTGTTAAGAACTGTAATGGTTCTGACATTTTATCCTATTTGAAATTTAACCAGTAAACCTGCCACAGTTTCATGGATGCTGGTAGAAGACACAAAATTGCTGAGCCAAGGACAAAGGACTGTATTATATACAGCAACAGAAATAGAGTATCAGCAAGTATTCAGGTTCAAGGAATCTCAGTTCTCACAGGACAATGAGAAGAAGGTCAGGTGATGCCCATATACACAGTGGGCTGTGTACAGGAGAGGAACTCTGAATTTAGGGAAATAGGATCTTATGTATTAGTAAGTAAACAGGCCTTTGCTCTGGAGTAAGGGAATATTTTCATATTGCTGTTGAGCAGAAAGAGCTAGTACCTCAGCTTATAACATGTGGAAAACATGAGAGACATTACTTTGCCAACAAAGGTTCATCTAGTCAAGGCTATGGTTTTTCCTGTGGTCATGTATGGATGTGAGAGTTGGACTGTGAAGAAGGCTGAGCGCCAAAGAATTGATGCTTTTGAACTGTGGTGTTGGAGAAGACTCTTGAGAGTCCCTTGGACTGCAAGGAGATCCAACCAGTCCATTCTGAAGGAGATCAGCCCTGGGATTTCTTTGGAAGGAATGATGCTAAAGCTGAAACTCCAGTACTTTGGCCACCTCATGCAAAGAGTTGACTCATCGGAAAAGACTCTGATGCTGGGAGGGATTGGGGACAGGAGGAGAAGGGGACAACAGAGGATGAGATTCATGGGGTCACAAAGAGTCGAACACGACTGAGCGACTGATCTGATCTGATCTGATCTGACTATAGGTTTGATGCTGCTGCTGCTGCTGCTAAGTTGCTTCAGTCGTGTAATAGTCTAGTTGATCTGGGGAGAGATGATAGTTGTTAGGACTCTAGGTTACTAGTAGTTAAGATGGTGGGAAATTTAAGATTCAAGACATATTTTGATTCAATATTTGCCTTTGAATTAGATGTAAGTTGCTAGAATAAGAGAGGAATAAAGCATGACCCCAAAGTTTTTGGACCTAAACATTTGAATTGTGTTGTGCGACCCCATAGATGGCAGCCCACCAGGCTCCGCCATCCTTGGGATTCTCCAAGCAAGAACACTGGAGTGGGTTGCCATTTCCTTCTCCAATGCATGAAAGTGAAAAGTGAAAGTGAAGTTGCTCAGTTGTGTCCGACTCTTCGAGACCCCATGGACTGCAGCCTACCAGGCTCCTCTGTCCATGGGATTCTCCAGGCAAGAGTACTGGAGTGGTTTGTCATTGCCTTCTCTGACTATAGGTTTGAGGCTTCCCCAATGGCTCAGAAGGTAAAGAATCCACTTGCAATGCAGGAGATACTGGTTTGATCCTTGGGTGAGGAAGATACTCTTAGGAGGGCATGGCAACCCACTCCAGTATTACTGCTTGGAGAATCCCACGGACAGAGGAGCCTGGAGGGCCCGAGGCCATGGGGTTACAAAGAGTTGGACATGAATGAAGCAACTGTGTACAGCACAGCAACTGCACAAGTTTATGCATAATGATGTAACTTACATACCTCATGAAATGATTACCACAATACTCTTAAATATAAAATTTAAAGAATAGAAAACTGTAATTTTTCCTTGTCATGAGAACTCTTTATAAAGACAAAAATGCTATTATTCTATCAATAAACAAGGCATGGAATACAGTATTACCTATTTACTAATGCCTTCCAAATAATATAAGCACCTATGAGTTCTGGAAGTTATATTGTGTTTTGTTCATGTGTGCTCAGTTGTGTCCAATTCTTTGCGACCCGTGGACTATAGCCTGGCTGGTCCACCGTCCATGGGATTTTCCAGCAAGAATACTGGCTTGCATGCATGTGTGCTAAGTCACTTCAGTCATGTCTGACTCTTGAGGCTCTATGGACTATATAGCTAGCCAGGTTCTTCTGTCCATGAGATTGCCATTCCCTCCTCCAGGGGATCTTCCCAAACCAAGGATGGAACCAGCATCCCCTGCATTGCAGGCAGATTCTCTATCACTGATCTACTGTGGATGCCCCAGGAATGCTGGAGTTTGTTGCTATTTCCTCCTTGGGAGAATCTTTCCAACCCAGGGATTGAACATGTGTCTCCCATGTCTCCTAAACCAGCAGGTAGATTCTTTATAGCTGAGTCACCTAGGAAGTCCCGTATTAGGTAGTGGAAAACCTTAAATATGGCTCTCGGGATGCTTTTGATTTGGTGGAGGAAAAAGAAAGAAAGGCAATTAATATCCTAACATCTACAAAAGTATTTAAATCCTTTTATATTGACACAAACTTATTTGGTCAGATAAATATTATTCTCATCTACAGTAAAGAAAAACAACACAATAACTTAAAGATAGCAATACGCTGGAGCTGGCTCAGAGGGCATTAGTTTCTTTCTTCACTTGCTTCTCCTGAAACTTTCTTGTCCCTGGATTTACTAGTAGCATGTAGGACTCGCATGTGGTACATTTCTCCTTATTTGGATAATTGCATATTTTGACATATTCATTTAGGATAGTAAATATTTATTTTAGACAAAGAATCAGAGGCTTAATAACATAGTCTCTGCATAAATTATTTTGTTTTCTTTTTTAAATTGATATATTATTAACACATTATAAAATAAACAGTAAAAATATACAATTAAGACATTTAAAGTGAAACACTTTTAATTTATAAACTAATTCCTATATATTATTATAACTAATTTTTTTAGGAAACACATTTAGAGGTAAAATTACACATAAACACTTCTTTAAAATGATACAATCTTTGTATTTTCAGTTTTAAAACCACCATAGTTTCAGTAGTTTTTATGGCATATATTCTGATTTTGATCTTATGGCCTCCTCCCATTAGTAGGGCTAAACATGGTACTTTTCCAAATACCATGCCTTCATTCAAATGGCATTTATTTATTTATTTTTTTAAACATCATCATTGAATGAATACTTGGCTAGGTAAATAAACGTGAGCCAACTATGATCCATGATGGCTTTAATATTGTTTGTTACTATAAATATGATCTGAATTATTGGATCTTAAAGTATGCCTAAAAGTTTCAGGTAAATGAGAATTCTCAGGATTTCCACTCTATCTTCATTTTTACCTCTTCTATTTAAAAATAATGAGGATGTTGTCTCCATTTTTGACAAATAGAACTTCAATTATGCCTCACCATCTTTGGCCAGATGATGAGTATTATTATTTAATGTTGTAAGGGTAAATCTAAATTCAAACTTAAAACTCTTAGAAGAATATAATAGCCTTTCTCATAGCCAAATTCATTTTTATGTTAATGGGGTATTTTGTTGAAACTAATGGATCATTAGTGTCCTGTGGATAGAAGGTTCTGGAAGCAGCTTTCACAAATGATTTGAACTTAAATGTGATGTTTGAACATTATCTGTATTTATGGTAGCTTTATAAAATTTGAAGTGAATTATGGAGTGCTGGAACTAGCTATACGCTGGGAACATTTTCAGTGAATGTGTATCTAAAGCTTTTACAATTTTACTTAATCTTTTGAGTTCAGGTTTCAATCTTTTTCCTTGAATGGCTAAAATTGAAAAGGATTCTGAAATATTTTCTATATTTCAACTTTAATTTTCTGGTTGTACTCTAAGAACATTCAGAAAATTCAAGGAGATTGAAATGATTACAGTTGGCTTTCATTTACTTTTTCTCATTAGATGAAAATAGGAACACAGGCTAGTAAATCTCCTCAGTTTTCTGGTTGAAAATTAAGAAAACAATATTCAATTTATTAATAAATATGATTCCAATTAAACTAACTTTTTTAGCCCTTATGCAGTGTGATCAAGGAGAAAGCTTACTGAATTTCCACAGACATGTTAAAAATTCACTAGACAGTCAATGGCATGCACTTACTTTCATCAGAAAATTTTTTAAGTAATTTAACAGTCAGACTAGATAGTAGAGGCCCTACCCCTAACAAATTTCATGATCCTCAATACATTAAATGTTTCTCACCTTCAGAGGTAAGAAAGGAAAACTAACTAAATGGTTTCAAAAATTTCCTCCAGATATTAACTTCTATGAACTTTAATAGTAAGGAGAAGAGATATAGACTAATTTTTTCCAGCTTTATTGGGATCTGATTGACAAATAAAAATTATATGTATTTAAGGTTTATAATTGGATATTTAAATATATGTATACATTGTGAAATGATTACCACATTCTAGCTAATTAACATAGCCATCATGGAAAGGTAAATTATTTCATGTGCCAAACTTTCTGGAAAAGATGGGATAAAAATGTTTAAGTGGTGTGGGATGGAGGAGTTTGTTCACTTTAAAAGGAATACTGGACAACTTCAAGAAATCGTAAGTAGTTAATCATAGTGGGTAGCAACAGCATAAAGAGGAGAAGGACCCAAAGGAAAAATCAAGCTATCACTCAGCAGACAGGTTGGAAAATGTATATGTGAAGTCAAGTCTGTGGACAATCGCATCACAACTGCGTCATATTTAGGATATTTTAATTTCTGAAAAGCTGTGTCAGTTTGGGCATCTGCAGGTCAAAAGTGGGTGAAGTATAACGAAAGGAATGATATCTAACTGTAGAGAAACAGGTCATGTCAGTTATAAGGAAAGAATGGAAACTTTTTTATTTTTATTTCTTAAATTTCTGTTTATTGAGGTAAAATTGACAAAATTGTAAGAATCTTACAATTATATCTTAAATTATTCTTAAATTAATAAGAATTATATCTTAAATTAATTCTTAAAAGTATCTTAAATTATATCTGGAAGAAAAGTCATGTAACTAGATCCTAGGATAAGAGGAAGGGTGGTGCATAAACTAGCAAAGCAATGACATAAATTTTAGTCTGCACACAAGAGCTAAATGTACTTCCTATCTTTCTTCGTGTATTGGAATAAGTTTTAGATGGCCTAGTTTGCTTCAGTTGAAAAATAATTCTCTCAGAACATGATGCAGGATCATAACCCATGAAAATCTCTCACAGAAAGGAAGAGATTAAGTAAAGAGAAAAGAGTTGAATGAAGAGCAAATGGACCATTTAAAGTAGGAGAAAAATATAGAATAGTAGGGTATGATTAAATATTCTCATGTGAAACTGTTTTAAAGTTAGAAAGTGAGGTAGAGGGAAAATGGAGAATTACATAATGATGAAGCACAAAAGAAAAAATAACCTTAAAATTGATTTTAAGGCAGAAGAAGAATATCAATTGTCCTTGGCTAATGACAAAATTAACCACTATATATACCATTACTTCATGGGAAATGAAGGGGAAAAGGTGGAAGTAATGACAGATTTCCTCTTCCTGGGCTCTAAAATCACTGCAGATAGTGACTGCAGCCATAAAATCAGAAGAGACTGCTTCTTGGCTGGAAAGCCATTACAAAGCTAGACAGTGTGTTGTAAAGAGGAGACATTACTCTGACGACAAAGATCCATATAGTCAAGACTGTGGTCTCCACAGTGGTCATATATAGTTGTGAGAGCTGGAATGAAAAGGCAGAGCATCAAAGAATTGATGCCTTTGAACTGTGATTCAAAGCCTGGAGAAAACTTCTGGAAGTCTCTTGGAGAGCAAGGGGATCAAACCAGCCAATCTTAAGGGAAATCAACCTTGAATCATTGGAAGGACTGATGCTGAAGCTGAAGCTCCAGTCTTTTGGTCATTTGATGCAAATAGCTGATTCATTGGAGAAGTTCCTGATGCTGAGAAAGACTGAGGGCAGAAGGACGAGAGGTCATCAAAGGATGAGATGGCTGGATGGCACCACTGATGCAATAGACATGAACTTGGGCAAACTTTGGGAGATGGTGAGGGACAGGGAAGCCTGGCATGCTGCAGTCCATGGGGTCACAAAGAGTCAAACAGGACTGGGAGACTGAACAACAACAACAACATATACCAATGGAGAGATGATAGAACAGAAAGGAAAGTTTGACAAGGAATTCATATAAAAAAATTGATTAAATTTTAATGTCCTCAGCAATCCATATTGAGAGAGACACTGAATTATCAGGTGCATCAAGCCAGGAGCAATGTAAGTCCTAGTTTGGGAAATCTGACATGATAAGTTTGGCCTATGCTTTGGTTTAGTTCATATCTGGGTTTACATTCTGTGCTTTGCTTTCAGTTTAACATCCATAGTATCGATGAGTTCTAGTTATGAGAACAAAGTTCCTATTCTTTGGCAGTCAAACTGAACATTTGTTTCTTATGCCCAAGTTAATTCTCTCTTATGCCCTTTTCAATTCTCTATTTACATGTCTGCCTTGAATTTTTACTACTAGGGATTCCATAATATTTTGATACATTATAGGGAGCTAGTGTCAGATTCAGGTACTGGTCTATTTTTTTGGTCTGTCCACCACTCTTTGGGATTCTTAATCTGCAATGTGTCACTATGTGATGTTTATGGTTTTGAAAAACAGAACCTAGCAATTTAATAAAACATGTATTTTGAAATGTAATAATTTTCTGATAGAGGCTTTCCCCAAATTTATGATTTTAGTATACAGATGAAATCTTGCTAGTCATAGAAGAGATGTCATGGAGAGTAGACAAAATTTGAAGAGATGAAAATGGTGTTTTGTTTCGTTTTGTTTTTGCTTTGCTTTTTTGAGTTTGAGTTTGTGGTAGAACATCCTATCTGTATAGAAACAGACATATTTGCAAGTTTTCTGAATGTGAAATATTGAAGAAAAGGAAAAGAAGGTGAAAAATAAAGACTTTCATAAAATTAGAAAAAATCAGAGGTCTAAATTGACATATGTTTAGTATTTTTTCCATATAATTTCAACTTCCTGTGTGTGTACACATAAAGAAAACATAGAAAGAATTTTTAATCTTTTGTGGACCATTGTTTGTTATTGGTGATATATAAGCAGATCCATAAAGAGTGACACTTGCTGTGAAAACCAATGTTCCAGACATTGGTTTATAGTTTATGAGTATTGATTCCATCAGGGAGAAACTGGACAATATTGATTTTGACAAGTGGACAGAGTCAGAAAAGAAATGACAATTAAGAGGTAAGGAATTTGAAGAAATTAGAAACACAGTTTTCAAGAAGTCATGAATATTCTTTGGAAAGTTGGTCACAGTTTTAAGGATTTGTTACTGTCTCAGAGATAATAACAGCAGTCTGAAATAAGATAAAAAGAGTAAATTGCACTTTATGGTATCTGTGAGAAATTTAACTATATTTGAACATAATATATAAGTGCTGATTAAATACCAAATTTCTCTGAAGGAGTTACTTGGTCAGATCATGCCTGAATTATTTTATGTACACACTTAGGAAATTCATGGGAGTTCTGAGGGAAAAGTATGACATTTATTTTTAAATTTTTATGAAGATATGAAACCTCTGTTAAATGAATCAGGGCAATGATCAGATTATAGGGAAATGAGGTCACTAAAACTGATGCATTTTACCTTTTAATTTCCTGACAAATCTCTAGCATGCAGGTCAAAAATAATTTTGATTTTTGGATATCAGATTCTTTTAGTTATTTAAACTAGTACTTTTATAATAGGTTATTTAACATAGCTAAAAGATGGAAATCCCAAAGCAAATACCACCTTAGGAAATTCTCTTATTTAAGACATTACATCTAAGAACACCTTTTTTTTTAGGTAACGAAGAAGGTGTTTTCTTTAAAAAAGAAAAAATGAAAGTTAAGGAGAAAGAAAGCTATGTATTTCATATTACTTTTCTCCAGACTTAAGAATTCTGAGTACTCAGTGAGAGGCTTAGGTCACAGTCTAGAGTGAAGGGCTCATAATATAAGTTGCTCAGTTGTGTCCGACTCTTTGCAACCCCAAAGACTGTAACCTACCATGCTCCTCAGTCCATGGGATTTTCCAGGCAAGAATACTGGAGTGGGTTGCCATTTCTTAATTCAGTTTGAATTTATCCTAAAATTCGCTTTCACCTGTGGATAATCACAATGGTGTGATCACTCGTATGATGGTGATCACTCGTACGATGGTGTGATCACCTAGACCAGACATCCTGGAATGTGAAGTCAAGGGGGCCTTAGGAAGCATCACTACGAACAAAGCTAGAGGAGGTGATGGAATTCCAGTTGAGCTATTTTAAATCCTAAAAGATGATGTTGTGAAAGTGCTGCACTCAATATGCCAGCAAATTTGGAAAACTCAGCAGTGGCCACAGGACTGGAAAAGGTCAGTTTTCATTCCAATTCAAAAGAAAGGCCATGCCAAAGAATGCTCAAACTACTGCACAATTGCACGCATCTCACACACTAGTAAAGTAATGCTCAAAATTCTCCAAGCCAGGCTTCAGCCATACATGAACCGTGAACTTCCAGATGTTCAAGCTGGTTTTAGAAAAGGCAGAGGAACCAGAGATCAAATTGCCAACATTCTCGGGATCATCAAATTAGCAAGAGAATTCCAGAAAAACATCTTTTTCTGCTTTACTGACTATGCCAAAGCCTTTGACTGTGTGATCACAATAAACTGTGGAAAATTCTTCAAAATATGGGATTACCAGACCGCCTAACCTGCCTCTTGAGAAACCTGCATGCAGGTCAGGAAGCAACAGTTAGAACTGGACATGGAACAACTGACTGGTTCCAAATGGGAAAAGGAGTATATCAAGGCTATATATTGTCACCATGCTTATTTAACTTATATGCAAAGTACATCATGAGAAACGTTGGGCTGGATGAAGCACAAGCTGGAATCAAGATTGCCGGGAGAAAAAAAATAACCTGATATGCAGATAACACCACCTATGGCAGAAAGTGAAGAAGAACTAAAAAGCCTCTTGAGGAAAGTGAAAGAGGAGAGTGAAAAAGTTGGCTTAAAGCTCAACATTCAGAAAACTAAGATCATGACATCTGGTCTCATCACTTCATGGCATATAGATGGGGAAACAGTGTCAGACTTTATATTTCTGGGGTCCAAAATCACTGTACATGGTGATTGCAGCTATGAAATTAAAAGATGCTTACTCCTTGGAAGGAAAGTTATGACAACTTAGATAGCATATTAAAAAGCAGAGACATTACTCTGTCAACAAAGTCCCTCTAGTCAAGGATATGGTTTTTCCAGTGGTCATGTATGGATGTGAGAGTTGGACTATAAAGAAAGATGAGTGCAGAAGAATTGATGATTTTGAATAGTGGTATTGGAGAAGACTCTTGAGAGCCCCTTGGACTGCAAGGAAATCCAGCCAGTCCATCCTAAAGGAGATCAGTCCTGGGTGTTCATTGGAAGAAATGATGTTGAAGCTGAAACTCCAATACTTTGGCCACTTGATGTGAATAGTTGACACATTTGAAAAGACCCTGATGTTGGGAAAGATTGAAGGCAGGAGGAGAAGGGGACAACAGAGGATGAGATGGTTAGATGGCATCACCGACTCAATGGACATGAGTTTCGGTAAACTCTGAGAGTTGGTGATGGATAAGGAGTCCTGGCGTGCTGCGGTCCAAGAGGTCGCAAAGAGTCGGACATGACTGAGCAACTGAACTGAACTGATGGCATAATTTATGATTTTTACTGTTTCTGTCTCTCCACATCTATCATAAGTATACTATCATTATCATAAGGCCACTGATAATCAGAAATTATTGGCTGGTTATTTAAAAAGGCTATCCATTTATACATTTATTAATAATGGAAGTTCCATAAGATAATAAGCATGCTTAAGTCATTGTTAATTCTCAATCACATTTTGAACACAGTAGATACTGAAATACTCTATTTCTTCTTCATTACTTTTCTATAAGGGCTTCCCAGGTGGCTCTAGTGGTAAAGAACCCGCCAGCCAGTGCAAGAGACAGAGACGCAGGTTGTACTTCTGCGTCAGGAAGATTCCCCTTGAGGAGGGCATGGAAACCCACTCCTGTATTCTTGCCTGGAGATTCCCATGGACAGAGGAGCCCGGCAGGCTACAGTCCATAGGTTGGCAAAGAGTCAGTCACACCTGAAGTAACTCAGCATGCACGCATGCACTCTTGTAAACAGTATTAAAAGAAAAAAAATCTTGTTAGCTTAATTCCTAGTTGGTAGCTCCTCTACAAGGCTACTATTTTTACATTTTCCTGAGGTTATATAATTTCTATTTTATTTATTTTTAATACCCAGTTGTGACCATGTTAAATGGCTATTTTCTCTGTTAGTTGGAAGTCAATTTATTTTTGCTATGATGGTATAAGTTACTCAACTAGTGGTTTCTGTTCCAGTAAAAGACCATTAAACTCTGTGATATTTGGCAGTTCCCATTTGACACTTTCATGCTCCTTATCTATTATATTCAACCCATAATACTCATCTATCTAAAAATACACTGAATGCATTCTCTGCATGTTATTTTTTCTATATCTACTTCATCAAATGAATTGTCCGCATTTTTTTCTGTATTTATTTCATCAAATTACTGATATTTGGGGGGTTATATAGCTCAAAGCTAGGTAGAGCATTTGACTGTAGGGGACTGATGTGTTTGATCCTATCTCTACCACTTTCCCTCAACTCTGCCATCTATATATACCCTCTCTTCCTTTAGGTCCAAACTCTGTGTATAAAATGGGTACTTAAAAAACGCACATTTGTTTGTGCCACCTTAAAGTTTAAATTATCAGTAGTTTCCCATGAGTTTCAGCATTAAAACCAAAAATTCTTAAGTTTATTTGAAATTCCCTATAAAATCTGTTTACTGTGAGCTGATTTTCTTCTCCAGCTTCCTACAGTATATCTGTTCCTTTCTTTTTCTATAGTTCTCTTGAAACAACCACATTTCCTTCAGGGTTAGAACTTGTTATACTCACCTTAATAACCACCAGGTCAGGTCCTTAACAGTATATCTTTCTTTGTTTTTAATATATTAAATTTAAATACTGTTATAAACCCTCCATTTCAGTGATAGGCAGAATCTAAATTTTGGAATTTTTATCTGATCTCCATTACTTGTTGCAGGAGAGTTGGGTGAGGATGTCAGAAAGGAATTCTCAGAAATACAATTATGTCTAATCATCCTTTGCTGCTCTCTGACATTCTCTGACATCAGGCCAGGAAACTGCTATTCTTGTTTTACTTTCTTCTTGTATCCCTAGTACGTAAGAACAGGGCATAGCATAAAGCCTAATATGTAGTTATTTGTTGAATTAGTAAAAGTGTTTATGCTTATTGATTAAGTTCTTTTACATCTTTAAGCTAAACCCACACCTCAATTATTCTGTTTCTGCATATGTAGATAAAAGAATAACCCTGTTTCCTGGTGGGTCACTGGCTCACATTTCCTATAAACTGGTTTTTAAATTATTGCTTTCTTTCTTCAATACAATTGTCATAGATTAATTCTGCTTTTTCTAGCAACGAGACCCATAGACTTACTTATACTTATGGTAAGTGTTGTTATTTTTTAGTTGCTAAGTCATGTCTGATTTTTCTGCAGCCCCATGGACTGTAGCCTACCAGACTCCTCTCTCCATGGAATTTCCACATCAAATACTTTAAAGCCTAGGAAAATAATGCAACTGGGCAACAGTAAAGCACATTGGGTAATGAGAGGATTCACATATGACATATAAATGCAGTCAAATTCATTTTGAAAATGCTCTTTCAAACAAACATCTTCAGACCAAACTCCATATATCTACCACCAGATTTTCACTGTTGAAAAGGTTTGCTAGCCTAGTAGTATAAATATTTTTACCTTATTGTAATTTGATTTAAAAAATAGAAAAAAAATCACAATTCAACTAGATTATTTCTAGTGTATTCCCTGTTTCAATAAATATCTAATACTTAAGGGGAGTCATAAGAAACTGTTAGATGGTGAAAGGTCTTAGGAGTTCTCCAAGGTAAACTGTCCAGAAGATTATCTTACCTAATATTAAATGGGACCTTAAATTTCAAATATTTCCAAGCCAAACACTCACTGTCCGTTAGCTCAACTGTCTAAGATTTTACGATTTTCACAGAGTATACCTTAATACACAATATGAATAACTTGTTTCTTTTTTTCTAGCGAGGTCAATTAAGCTCACATTTTCAGCAATTGCAGTTACATTTATTTTATTTTTTTCTGAGTGTTAACATTTTTATATTAAGGCATTTTTTAAAGAGAAGTATTAGATTTACAGCAAAATTAAGGCTAAGCTACAGAGACTTTCCTCAAACCCCCTACTTTTTAAACAATTTAAAAATATTTTAAATATTGTACCACATTAAAAATAATTATGCTAACAATTCATTTTCTCAACATGGAGATACATGAACAATAGGAATTCCAAACATTGAAACAAATTAGAATTAATTTTAATCTAAATTATTTTCCAAATTATTACTTTTATAGTATGGCACATATGAAGTAGATACATTATGCTTTGTCACTATTTTTAAGCATGTGTACAGCACATTTCCTGAAGATCCCAGTTCAAAACAGCAACCAAGTGCTTCACTATTTCATCACCACTTATGAGACATACAACATTTTTAATAAATCAGCTAATTCATAGGTCAAAATAATAATACTACAACAAAGTAGATTTCTGAAATTTTATTCTGTGAATGTCTCCCAAGGTTCAAATGCAATGTGGTTCCCTACTTAATTATAGTTCTAAATGTCTTTAAAATCATGGTTCTGCCTATTGCCTTAATCTCCCACATTTTCAGATACATGCAAAAGATAATATGACTTACTTAAGAAGATTCCAGTCATTTGCAAGAGGTAGAAATTTTAACATAGGTTTTACTATATTTCAATTATATCATTGGTTATTATTACAAAATGTTAATGTACAACTCTCCCAATGTAACTGCTATTGTTTTAATTCTTTTATATTACTAACGGAAGGCATAAAATTATATGCATTGCTAGTAAGTTAGTTAAAAACTTGTCTCTATTATAGGGAGGTAACAATTCAATGTGGTAATTTTAAATTCATAAAGAATAAGCCCAAAATCATGAATACACGGTGCTTATGGACATTTTCTTCTCATAAAAGCAGCCAGACACTGAAAAAAATTTTTTTTCAGCATTCCAAAATTAATCAAAAACTTGCAGCAATCCAAGGAATGTTTATTCAAGGAAAATGGTTTAATAACTTTGTAATGGACTTTGTTGTTTCTGTCTCCCCTCCCTTTTCAGATGTGTAATAGCCTTGAAAACGAGCAGCCCCACTACCACAGGACTAGCTAACTAACAGATACTGAAAGGGGAAGATCAGGTTTGAAGTTCATCAGAAAGTTCCATCCCTGGACAACTGTCACTATTTAAGCTTTTACCTGACCCAGAACTTCTCAGTGGGAACAGCCCAATCCCCAGGGCATTTGTCAAAGAAGGGGGGCGGGTGGGGAGCAGAAATTGTTTAACATAACAGCTGCTGTAAGAAATGATAGGTTAGTACAGACAAGAGTTTGACTAAAAAACATCTCACCTAGGGAATGAGATATCCATCGAAGGCTTTAAAAAACATATATTCCCAGTAACTTAAAAGACTACATGCGTGTGCAGGGCTATGTTCATGCCCAGGAAAAGATCTGAGAAAACATGGAACTGATTTACAGCCCACTCTGAGAAGGAAGTGAAGGTAGAAGCAAATTTGCAAATCGCAGGACCCTTGCTTGTGTGCCCCAGCAAATAAACAGAGCCTCTCAGGAAATGTCAAAGATATAATGGTTCAAGGCATTTAAACAAACAAACAAAAAAAACACACCATCTAATCATTTGTCAGGTGCTGACCTAACTGAGCAGAGTTCAGTGGCCATACACAACAGGAGATAGGGACTAAGTAAACTAACCAAACAAGTAGTAAACACTACATCAAATAGCCACAACACACCCACTGGGAAAAAGAGTCTGATTTCTAGAGAAGAATATTACAGTCAAATGATTTTGTCTACTTTTCAACAAAAAGTTACAAAATATTCAAAGAAATAGTAAAGTATAGCACATAAACAGCAGGGGCGGGGGGAGTCAATAGAACCATATCTGATAAAGCCCATTTACTTGAAATACTAACCAGGGACTTTGTCAGGTATTATACAAATACTTAAGGGGTAAAGAAAATTATACATAAAGAAATAAAGAGAAGTATGAGAATGATCTCTCATCAAATAGAAAGTAGCAGTAAAGAGAAATATTAAAAAGAATCAAAATAGAAATTCTGGAGTTGAAAAGTACAACTGAAATGAAATTTCAGCAGATTTAAGTTGGTAGAAGACAGAATTAATCAACTAAAAGAGAGATCAATTGATATTATACAGTCTGAGAACCAGAAAGAGAAATGAATAAATAGTATCTCAGAGATCCATAACACATAATCAAATTAAATCTAAATCATAACAGGAATCTTAGAAGGAGAAGACAGAGAGGGATAGAAAGAATATTTGAATATATAATGAGGAAAATAGCTTCCTAGGTAAATACATTCCTAGGTAATCAAAACTGAGACAATTTGTCATGAGCGGTATTATCTCACAGGAATATTAAAGGAAGTCCTTCAGGTTGAAAAAAAATGACATTAGAATGTACCTCAAATCCACACAATCAAGTAGAAAGTGTCACTAAAGCTCATTATATACTTAATACAAAATACAGTATAAATGTATTTTTGTTTGATATTCTTTTATTTTCCTATCTGAATTTAAAAACACAACTGTATAAAGCAATAATTATAAAACTGTTGATAAGCTTATAATGTATGAATATGTATTTATATGACAATAATAGTGAAAAAGAGAGTAGAGAAAAGGAACTTTATCAAAGAATATTTTTATATAATACATAAAATAAATTGTATTAATCCTAATTAAATTAAGTTGATATGTTTTCTTATTCTGCAAAAAGCACTAAAAAAAACCTTCAAATTATAAAGTAAAATTTTAAAAAGGAATTAAAATGGTACTTTAAAAAACATGTTTATCACAAAAGAAAGCAGTAATGGTAGACTAGAGGAATGATGTAAGTTATATGGAAAAGAAGCATCAAAGTGGCAGACAAAGACTAACTTCTCAATAATTACATTAAACATAAATGGATTAAACACTCCAAAAGGTAAAGATTGGAAGAATGATTAAAAATATGATTCAACTATATGCCATATACAAGAGACAACTAGGGCAAATATAAAAGAATAGAAAAATAAATGCTATGCAAACAGTAACAAAATGGGACCTAGAATGGCTACACTATCAGACAAAATGAACCTTAAGACAAAAATGTTACTACAGTAAAAGGACATTTTATAATGAAAAAGGGCCATTGGATCAGACTTAACAATTAGAAATGTTTCCTAGAAGTTTTAAAGTGAATACAAAGTACTTGAATGGATGAAAGAAAAAAGAAGCAATAAAAGAAAAACAAAATAGGTGATATATTAAAAATATACTTCCACCATATATATTATCTGATATGTTCCTCTCCACAGTCCCTTTGATATGTTTTATTATGCATAAAATTTACTGGTGGAGCAATGGACTTGAAGAGATTAACCCACTTGAAACCAAAAAGAAAAGAGGTTAAAACTAATGACAAAGAAATTATACAAATTTCATCTTACTACAAAGCCTCTATTTTTTGTAATTCACACATATCACTTTTTCTTGAATAATTCTGAAGATATTACTTAAGAGAATGTGTCTCATTAGCTCATTTGTTCATGCTTCACAAGGAAATTTAAATGAGGTTACTCTGATGCACATATTTGAATGTAGGAGTTTTGTTTAATAATACACTTATTTGACATATAATTTTTACAGTTAATTAGAAGATACAAGAGAAATAATGCCTTTTCTTGATGTGAAACTATAGTAATTACTAATATGGAAAGTCTTAGAAATTGTCATAGAAAATCCACACTATAATCAGACTTGGTTTTTATCAATTTCAAATGTCACATACATTTCTCACCTTTTCAACACATTTTCTTAACAATAATACAGTGATAATAAAAATTTTTACTTCTTTAAAGGTGGAATGCTTGAAATTTATGGTTTATAAGGTTATTTTACAAATACATACTGCAAAATATTAAAACCGTTCCTTCAATTGCACAATGTCACATTTTTAAAAAGGAAGGTTTATCTGGTGTATAAATGAGTACTGCTTTTATTCCCCCAAAGCTACTCAGAGATACTTATTGGGTTTTGCCTTATTCTAAAACTCCAGTTCTTATTCAAAATGGAATGTTTAAGCTATCAGAATGACTGGGTGAATTAGAGCTGAATATCATTATAGTGACTAAAGCAAATTTAGAAAATTTAACCTGAAGCTTATATTAAATATTAAATATTCTAGTCATCATTCTAAACTGGGCTTACAAACATTGGCTCCTTCAAAAAGTCTCTACTTTCATCATATTCCAAATCCCCAAACTAATGCTTCCTCATGCACATACAGTAAAATATCTTTAGATAAGTATATCCTCAAATTTCCATCATTAAATCAATGAACCACTTACCATTTTGTTATCAGTCCTCTGCTCTCTCTTTTGCTAAAGGAAAGAATTTACATTTGTTATTTACATTATTTTAGACACTTCAGAATCAACTCCCCTACTCTCCAAAAGATTGCCAAATGGAATTTTGATTGGAATTTCATTAAATAGGTAATTCAACTTAGGGTAACTAAATTTTTAAACTGAACTGAATTTTCCAATCCAAAAACATGGTATATCCCACCATTGATTGTCTTTTTTTTTCCTTGACACTGTATAGGTTTTTATAAACTTAGACATCTTTATCGTACATTCGGTTTTCTATGAATAATGAGTTTTACTACTTCCTTTCCTGTCTTTATATCTTGTCGCAGTTACTAATGCTATGCAAAATATTAGGTTTTTTTTTTCCCCTAAGTTCAAGATGTTTCACTTCTCTGTAAGACTTCCAGGTGACTTCAGACATGAATCTCCCTGGCTCCACGTTCTCTAACTGCACCCTACTACCTCAGGCAGTATTCTCCTGAGAAACGTCGCTCTCTGTGACTGGACTCAGCTTCCTCAGGCTGGATTCTGCAGGGGCCCCTTTCTCTGTAACAGCAATCCGCTTCCTCAGACGGGGGTTTCTCCTGAGGAACATTATTCTCTGTACCTGCATCTCGCTATCTTAACCTGGATTTTACTGAGGACCCCTTTCTCTGTAACTGCGGCCCATTCCCTCAGGCAGGAGTCTCCTGAGGAATATCATTCTCTGTTCTATTTAACTGCATCCCGTTCCCTCAGGCAGAGGAACGGACTGAGGGGGAACAAGGGTGAAAGTTGATGCTGCTGCTAAGTCGCTTCAGTCGTGTCCAACTCTGTGTGACCCCATAGACGGCAGCCCATCAGGCTTTTCTGTCCCTGGGATTCTCCAGGGAAGAACACTGGAGCGGGTTGCCATTTCCTTCTCCAATGCATGACAATGAAAAGTGAAAGTGAAGTCGCTCAGTCGTGTCCGACTCTTAGCGACCCCATGGATTGCAGCCTACCAGGCTCCTCGGTCCATGGGATTTTCCAGGCAAGAGTACTGGAGTGGGGTGCCACTGCCTTCTCCAAAAGTTGATGCTAACTGCTGCCTATCATGAGCGCAGCAGGGCGAGCACCCATACAAGGCTGCTCCGACTTGACAGGTCAGGGTACTGACCTCTAACGCGGCAACCAGGTGTTCCAAGCACAAACGGTCCGTCAACAAAGTAGAAGCTATCCTATATTTTATATTCTAGCCTCAGAAATCACACAGCATCCTTTCTGCCTAGTTCTATTGTTTATAAGTCAGTAGTAAGCCTGCCCAGATTTAAGCGTAGAGGACATCGACTTTACCTCTTACTGAGAGGAGCACCAACTAATTTGTTGTCGTATTTAAAGCTGTCTCAGTCTACAATCTGACTCCAAATTATTTACATTGCTGCAATCTGCAAAATACACTCACTGCCTAATAACTTCCATTATCATATTATTAGTCTCAGACGTAAGGACGCAACCTTCACTTTTAGACCAGGTACTCTTGAAGATACAGTTACCCAGATATAGTTCCTTGTGTAAAATCATTCCGCTCATTCTGGACACGATGAACTGTAGTAGTAAGTTATCTACTGCCCTTCAACCTCACCTCAACACACAATATATACAACAGTGGGATAAACAGCAAATAACTGGAAAACCGAAAACTGTTAAAATGTGAAGTTACGGGCTTCCAGTGGTGGGACTCGCTGGCCCGGCGGCAGGAGACATAGCGGAGGCTTCTTGGCCTGCGGCCCTGAGGCACCATCGCCTCTGCTTCTATGTCCGCGTGGCGCGGGACCCGCAGTGAGGCGAGAGGACGCACAGGGGCCATATGCGTTTCCCCAGGAGACTCCAGGTGAGTCCGGAGGCCGGCACATGCCCTCAGAAACCCATTTACAACCCGGGAGGTCTAGGTGTGGGCCACAGGGGTCCCGGGACCCAGAAACTGAGGGGCCTGCGAGGGCAAGGAGTTAGACAGGGTTTTAAAGGCCCAGGTTTCAAGGGCCCAGGACCCCCAGGTCGCGCCACATGTGAGGGGTGAGGCCCTAGCCTGAACTTCAGCTAACTGGGCTGGGGAGCTAGCCTAGTTCTCACCTGAGGTGTTGCAGGGGTCCCAGAGCCTTCCTTGAACTCTGGGAAGGAGAACTTCTTCCTGTGGCTTTGCTTCTAGGGTTTTCTTTAGGTCTTCTCCTGGTTGCCTGGGAAGCAAGCCCTGAGTGGAAGATTGGGTAAAGGTCTGTTATGGGACCAGGCCTCCTCGCACCCCTGGTTTTGGAAAAGGTGACACCAGACAGAAAGAGAATATTTAGGGTTAGCATTGTGCTGGGCTTAGCCTTACAGATACAATATTTGAAAATAAAGCAGCAAGCAAAGACTGCACCCTAGCACCCTAAACAGTACAGAGAAAGTACTAGAACAGCTGTCCATAACCTTTTTGGCACCAAGGATGGGTTTCATGGAAGACGATTTTTCCACGAACCCCAGTGGGGGGGATAGTTTCTGAATGAGTCAATATATTATATTTATTTTTCACTTTATTATTATATCAGCTCTGCCTCAGATCATCAGGCATTAGATCCTGAAGGTTAAGGATCCCTGTACTAGAATACTCCTCTGCTTGAGACACATTAGTTTTAACATTTACACATAATCGAGAATGGGGTGTAATCCACTGTGAAATTCACAGGACAGTAAAAGCTTGAAAACCTTCCTAAGCTCACTGAGGCAGGTCATTTTACTGTTAAGGAAACTGAGGCCCAGGGCTGAGAAATGACTGGCCCAAGGTCATATGATTAGTTTAAAGATTAAAGATTGTGTTGATACTAGAATTGAGGGTGAGGCATTTTTTTGGTATAGTAGGGGAAGGCAATGGCACCCCACTCCAGTACTCTTGCCTGGAAAATCCCATGGGTGGAGGAGCCTGGTAGGCTTCAATTCGTGGGGTCGCGAAGAGTGGGAAAGGACTGAGTGACTTCACTTTCACTTTTCACTGTCATGCATTGGAGAAGGAAATGGCAACCCACTCCAGTGTTCTTGCCTGGAGAATCCCAGGGATGGGGGAGCCTGGTGGGCTGCCGACTGTGGGGTCGCATAGAGTAGGACACAACTGAAGCGACTTAGCAGCAGCAGTTGAAATTAAGGCCCTGATTTAAGACCTTCATCTGCCTTTCATTGTTGTTGGCTTTGGGCTGTTTACTTACCCTTTGTGGGCCAGTTCTTCCCAAATAATGGATATAATACCTGATGGGGTTGTTAGGATTATATTAGGATTTACGTAAATAGGACAAGGAAGTGTGATACATATTAACTACTGGATAATTAATGGTTGCAATAAATTATTATAGTATGAATGCTGTTGGTGTACTACACTGACATCTTAATCTTTTGAGTTGGTTGAGTCTTGTTTCCCAAGACCTGAAGTCAAATTTATGGTGATGGTAGGAAGGAGCTGGACCTTGTTGATTAACTCCTGGGCATGACACAAATGAATGCTGGTTGATGGAAGTTAAACTGAATAGACTAGTAAAAGCTTGGGAGGACAAAGTTGGGCCACAGTTTAGTCTCTTTACCTCTAGTTTAGGAAATGAAACTTGTTAATTTTTTAATAAGTATATATTTTTAAAGGAAAGAATCTTACTGTTCTTTGAAATCATTTATATTTCAATGTTTTGCTCGCATTGTTTGGGGGTTATGAATAGAATCACTGCCATGTTGTACATTTGCTGAAATTATACTTGTAGCAGAGGTAGAGAATTCTGTGGGAAGTTGCCTGTGCACCCAGCCAGTTAGAACAGGCTAACAAGCTAGGTAAACAGATCATGAAAAGGCTAGAATGTTCTAAGTATGTTGTTAAAATAAGTATTGCACAACAAACAGGTTTTCTAACCGGTCTGAAAATGGATGTCAGCATTGTTTCACACCTTATTATTTCTGTGCTACAGTTCAACTAGCACTTTATCTTCCAAGGACCACGAGTGTAAATTTTTGATAGAAGTTGTTGCTGCAGTTTTGGCAATCATGCTATAGTATCCTTTCAGTTACAGAGTTCATTTTCCCAGGCAAGATAACTTAAGGCCTTGGAGTGACAGTTGGTAAGCATTAATACAGGCTCAAGAGACTTGAATTCCAGACCCAGGATGGTAATGAGCACAGGAACCACCTTGATTTTTCATATCTTTAAAATGGGAATGAGAAGTCTCCTGAACGTCTTACCATTCACTAGGGACTATTGAGAAGGACAAATAAGATAGTGCACAGGAAACTGTTTTGAGAAGTGTAATGAATTGTGCAAATAGAAGAATCTACTCATAACAACTCCTAGGAAATAATAAAAGTGCCTGAACACAGCTTACTGTAGGATTTTATTAGGAAAGTACAGATTGAAAATTTTGTTACTGCAACAGCTATACATTTAAATTCAGTTTAATTGTGACGTGTGCAAATTATTTAGACAATTTTTTAGAGAATTTAAGAAATCTACTGCAATATGTTTTAAGTATTTACATCTTAAACCTACTTAGTTTAAAAGAGAAAAAGTGATTCCAATATTCCTGTCAATGATAAAACACAAAACTGTAAACAGGCAGTATAAATCTGTTTTTAAATGGATGGGCATTTATAAAAAGACCACTTCATATTTTATGTGCTTTTTTCCTGTGTTTAAATACTTTTGTTTTTTGACTAGATGGACACGTAGTAAAATCAGAAGGTACAAAATAATAATAGTAAAATGGTTTATATGTGACTGGAGTCAATTAATTCCTTTTAAATAATTATTGTCCAGTCTAAGAGCTATTTTTCTTGAAACTCGAGTTTTAGAATGGTGGTATGTGGGAAATACTTGGTAATAGTAAAAACAAAAAAAAAGTCCCTGCTAACATTGAGCACATACTCTAAGCCAGGCACTGTCACAAGCACTTTACATGCATTTTGTTTATACAGTAATCCTAAGAAGTAGGTAGTGCTAATCTCATTTTAGAGGTGAAAAAACTGAGAGCAAGAGGTTAGTAATTTACCCATTTGCCAGTTCATTAAGTAGTTGAGGCAGAATATTTGAATTCTTGCTCATAAACAGTACCAGATACCTCTGAACTTGTTTTCACTTTTGTTTCCTCATATGGCATATCGAGATGATAGAATCTCCTGTGATTCTTGCTAGGATTAAATTAGATAAAATTAGATAACCTAAGGTAGCTAAAATCCACAAGACTTAAAATTTTAAAAGAATATGTTGTGAATGGATAGCCTTCATGAAAGAAAAACTTCCTCATTTTTTATTACACACTACCAATTTTTTAAATTATTATTATTTTTTTTTTAAGAAAACAACCAACAACAATAGCCAGGTCATTTTTTTCTATTTCTGTCTCTAATTTCCCATGGATTAAAGGAGTTACAGTTGAAACTTGACTCTTAAGAGACAGAGTCGTACAAACAAAAGCCCAGGAGCAAATGGCTTCGTTACTGAGTTCTACCAAATACTTAAGGGAAAATTACCAATCCTTCACAACTCTTTCTAAAGACAGAATTAGGGAAAACACTTCCCAGAACATTGAATGAGGCTGATATTACTCTAGATCAAAATCAGACACTTCTCAAAAAAAGAAAATAATAGACCAATATATCTTGTGAAAATTTACTTGAAAAGATAAAATATAAAATTTTAAATTTAATAAACTCAGAAATAAATTGAGCTTCCATTTGTTTTAAGGATTTTTTTCTTTCCCTGAATGGAGTCTTTTTATTTTCTTTTTTTTTTTTTCCACTTAATTGACTCTTGAGAATAAAATTTGTGCTTTTGAGAGGTGACAAATTTAACGTCTATTTAGTGTTTGCCCATTCCTAAATTTGATCTAAATAGTTGTCTGGATTTGCTAAAATTTGATGCAGAATGTACCTGTTTCTGTTACATACAATATTTTGTGTTCAACTGAAGTCTGTTGTATATTATTAAATATATAGTATTTATCCTTTTCTGTCTGGCTTTTTTCAGTTAGCATAGTCAATAGCTTGTAGTTGGGTATTTTTTTTTTTTCATTCTGACTGTGTGTTTTAATTAGAGTTTATAGTCTGTTTAAAATTAACTTTAAATTATTTCTATATTAGGGTTAATATCTACTGTAATCTTATACCATCATATACTTGTATTATATTTGCTCCACTAATTAAGTATTTTTATTTCTTCTTCATTATTTCTGGTTTTTGGATCAGTTAATTTTTTTTTTAAATTTTGTCCTTCCATCCCAGTTTGTTTTCTACCTTATTTATAATTTTTATTCCATTCATAATTAATATCCTATTTTGTTTATAATTACAAGTTTTTTAAAAATCTGGATACCAAATAAAATTTTAGTTTCTGAGCATAATCTATTTTTATAAGATACCCTTTTTCACTTTATAGTCAAGAATTTTTTAAAAGGAATCTAAGGATTACTACTTTTATGACATAATGGTTTCAACAATGATATTGTTCAGAAATAAATCAGTGGTACATAGACACAGATATATGAGTAATCATTCATTGAATATGACACATTCATTGAGTTTAATTGAATGAATTGTCAATTGATATTATAATTTCAATTCAATATAATTTGAAATGTTATTGCTGACTTATTGGCATAATTTTTATTAATGATTTTTAGATATTATATCTAATTTCATTTTTGAAAATAAGATAATTAAGCCTCCAAAAATTGTAGGAATAACAAGTTAAGGTCTTACAGTTATAAATTATTAAAATCTGTTTCTTAACTTTTGTGCCTGCAAAGTCTAATTCAACTTTAATATGACTTTTAAAAATATTGCTAGGGAAGTGACTAAAAGGATAAAAACTAAATGTTCCACTTACATGAAAAATAATGTTATGAAACATTAAATCTGTTGCAGTTGGAAACACATTTGTGGGAGGAATACTTACAATGAAATTTCCCAAATATTTTGCTTCTTTTAGTTTAGGTTGAGTTTTATGAGAGTTGGTAGAGGAGCCAGTGAGGCAACAAATGGCACTTATGGGTGATCAAATGCCATAGTGAAGGCAAGGTATTTGATTACCTTAAAAGTTATTCTTTAACACAGTGAACATTACTCCTATAATAGAAGTTGATACAAAAAAAAGTTCACTTGATAATAGCTACTTTTTTTTAACCACATGAGAGGTACAAAATTCAATTTTTCACTTTCACTGCTAGTTTGCACAGATCCTTGCTATTCAAAATGTAGTTAGAGACTCAACATCACCTGACAGCATATTAGAAATGAAAATACTAGGCCTCACCTCAGACTTACAGAAGTAGATTATATATTTTAAGAAAAGAAAGTGAAAGTCGCTCAGTCGTGTCCGATTGTTTGTGACCCCCATGGGCTATCCATGGAATTCTCTAGGCCAGAGTACTGGAGTGGGTAGCCTTTCCCTTCTCCTAGGGATCTTCTCAACCCAGGGATTGAACCCAGGTCTCCCGCATTGCAGGTGGATTCTCTACCGGCTGAACCACAAAGGAAGCCCGAGAATACTGGAGTGGGTAGCCTATCCCTTCTCCAGCAGATCCTAACCCAGAATTGAACTAGGATCTCCTGCATTGCATGAGGATTCTTTACCAACTGAACTGTCCGGGAAGCCCCTCCCAGCAAATAGTTTTAATGCATATTACAATATGACAAATCTGGTTTGGGTAACTTAAACACATCTCCGAATGGTGAAAAAGAAGAAAATAAAAGTAATGTGTCTATAAAAATAGACCAAATTGAAAAATAACATTTTTGAACTGTTTTTTTCTAATTATCATGATAAAAATTGATGCTTATAATTTAGCTCTTCAGTATTTTTCAACAAGTTTTAAAAAATCTTCAAGTTTTTAAAAAATTCAAATTCGCAAAATATACATTTTTTCCACAAGTAAATAACCAGTAGCAGGAGGGTACATGAAAATTGCATAGAAATACTTTTAATGCTTTAATTACATACAATTATAATTTTGTCCTCCTCAAACTTTTTTGAATTTTCAAGCCAGATGAGATAAAATTTTAATATTATAAGCTTATTTTTTAAAACTTTTTATTTTGTATTGGGGTGCAGCTGATCAACAATGTTGCAGTATTTTCAACTGCAGAATGTAAGCTTGTTTTTAATTGCAGTGTAAGTAATTATGTCATTTACTTAAGATCAAACCTGTTACAGAGAGTTATTAAAATTGTGTTTGATTTTCACTTAATCTTTTTGGGAAAGAAGTGACTTGGAATGACTGCTGAAATACATCAGGTGTTTTTAAATGCATGTACTTAGGACTAATATTCCTCTGGGAAGTGGTGCATATAGCTTGTGTCTAAACGATTGTTCACTTTTCATGCCAAACCAGTTATTAGTAGCACTCCTGTTTTTATGGAAGAGAAACTTCCTGTAATTTTTTCGAAACCTTCTCCCAAGTTGTCTTTCACCTTGCTTGTATTTTAATATGATGATACAATCTATCTGTGCCTGTTAGGATATACAGTTTATGAAGGAAAGTATTTCTGTATATTTAGTACTATAACTCTATGCCTTAAAACTCTCAATAAATTTTAGTTTAATGAAATGTTTTTCCACAAATAATTTTTATAACAAACTCAAAATTAAAATTGATCACAGTAAATTATGACATGTGCTGAAACCAGCAATATCAAATATAATTTAGTTTCCTTTGAAAATGATTCAACAAATGCATTCCTGAGTTATAATTTTGCAGAAATAAAATAAGTAAGCCATAAATGTTCTTACATTGTGTTACACCAAAGTGAATACTATGCCATGGTATCATCTTACAAAATGATATGTTTTTGGAAACCATGATCCAAATATTTTCAACTGTTGGCCAATATTTTCAAATATTAATGTAAAAAAATCTTTATGAAATAGAAATATCTATTGTTTCTGTATAGTAGTAGTTAGTTAGTAGTGAAGTCATTCAGTCGTGTCCAACTCTTTGCGACTCCATGTATAGTCAACTTAAAAAATTTTTGACAGCAAAGCTCAACTGTAGAAAAAAGGTTAAATAATTTATAGCTCACTGGCAAACACTAATTTATGTGACAAATTATGACTATGGTGAGTTTAGGAAATGATTACAATAATATTTATGTTAAATAAAAGATATGAATACAAAATTTTGTCAGGAATCCTGAATATAGTCACATGAACATATGTATATATGCATATATTCAAAAAATACAAAGCTGAAGTATAGTTAAGGACATAACATAATGTGCTAGTTTCTGATTTTTTAAAATGACTTTTATATTGATGAAAATGAACAGAGGTGGCAAGTGTAAATGTAAAGGGCAGATTTTCATACTGAATTGTGAAATTAGGATTGTTGTAAATAATGTACATGTTAAAAAAAATAAAATTAACTAAGGAAATTTCATCTAAAGGAGATGAGTATTTTATAGAAAATATGATAATCTGACAGACATTTTCAGACATTTGAGAAACTGACATAGAGAAATGGGAAAAAAATAAAAAACAGAATTAAAACCAAACTTGTTGGGAGTCAATATTAAGACATTAGTAACATGTTCTGTGCCATTAGTAAATGTTCAGTGTAATGTAAAACATTTAAATAAAATATGTTTTTTAAAAAATAGAGTGGACAGAATTAGTAGGTACTCAGTAAATGCGAATGATCTTTTGCATTAATATCAATAATCTTTTTATTTCCCCCTTTTTTTTTGGAGGGTGTGTTGTGTGTATATGGGTGTGGATGGGGTTCTGTGAAGTGTGTATAGGGGTTTTGCTTATCTCGTAGGAACAAGGTCTCCAGGGTTCAGAGCAGGAGCAGGGCTGAGTGGAGCAGGGCGTCTCTGGTACTTGGCTCCACAACCGCTACCACCACCCCTGGAGTGTTGGGCAGATTCGCTGGCCCCTCATGCTTGATAAGTGAGTCCTTACATAGCATGGCTGAGATGGGGGCATTTTTAGACTTTCCCAAACATCAAAGGAGAACGAACAGGTGGTGGCTGTCTCACTACCCCTTCCCCCCCTTTTTTTTTAATTTTTCAAAGTTTTTTTGTTTGGTAAGCATTTTTATTTAAAAAAATTGGCGGCTAATTACTTTACAAAATTATAGTGGTTTTTGCTATACATTGACATGAATCAGCCATGGGTGTACATGTGTTCCCCATCTCGAACCCCCCACCCACTTCCCTCCCCATCCCATCCCTCAGGGTCATGCCAGTGTACCAGCCTTGAGCACCCTGTCTCATGCATCGAACCTGGACTGGTGATCTATTTCACATATGATAATATACATGTTTCAATGCTATTCTCTCAAATCATCCCACCCTCGCCTTCTCCCACAGAGTCCAAAAGACTGTTCTTTATATTTTTGTCTCTTTTGCTGTCTTGCATGTAGGTTCATTGTTACCATCTTTCTAAATTCCATATATATGCATTAGTATACCGTATTGGTGTTTCTTTCTGACTTACTTCACTCTGTATAATAGGCTCCAGTTTCATCTACCTCATTAGAACTGATTCAAATATATTCTTTTTAATGGCTGAGTAATATTCCATTGCATATATGTACCACAGCTTTCTTATCCATTCATCTGCTGATGGGCATCTGGGTTGCTTCCATGTCCTGGCTGTTATAAACAGTATTGCAATGAACATTGGTGTACACATGTCTCTTTCAATTCTGGTTTCCTCAGTGTGTATGCCCAGCATTGGGATCGCTGGGTCATATGGCAGTTCTATTTCCAGTTTTTTAAGGAATTTCCACTCTGTTCTTCATAGTGGCTGTACTAATTTGCATTCCCACCAACCGTGTAAGAGGGTTCCCTTTTTCTCCACACCCTCTCCAGCATTAATTTTTTGTAGACTTTTGGATAGGAGCCATTCTGACCAGCGTGAGATGGTACCTCATTGTGGTTTTGATTTGCATTTCTGTGATAATGAGTGATGTTGAGCATCTTTCCATGTGTTTGTTAGCCATCTATGTGTCTTCTTCGGAGAAATGTCTGTGTAGTTCTTTGGCCCATTTTTTGGTTGGGTCGTTTATTTTTCTGAAATTGAGCTGCAGGAGCTGGTTGTATATTTTTGAGATTAATTCTTTGTCAGTTGCTTTGTTTGCTATTATTTTTTCCCATTCTGAAGGCTGTCTTTTCACCTTGTTTATAGTTTCCTTCATTGTGCAAAAGCCTTTAAGTTAATTAGGTCCCATTTGTTTATTTTTGTTTTTATTTCCATTACTCTGGGAGGTGGGTCATAGAGAATCCTGCTGTGATTTATGTCAGAGAGTGTTTTGCCTATGTTCTCCTCTGGGAGTTTTATAGTTTCTGGTCTAATGTTTAGATCTTTAATCCAGTTTGAGTTTATTTTTGTGTATGGTGTTAGAAAGTGTTCTAGTTTCATTCTTTTACAAGTGGTTGACCAGTTTTCCCAGCACCACTTGTTAAAGAGATTGTCTTTTCTCCATTGTATATTCTTGCCTCCTTTGTCAAAGATAAGGTGTCCATAGGCACATGAATTGGGCTTTCTATTTCGTTCCATTGACCTGTATTTCTGTCTTTGTGCCAGTACCATACTGCCTTGATGACTGTAGCTTTGTGCTATAGCCTGAAGTCTTGCAGGTTGACTCCTCCAGTTCCATTCTTCTTTCTCAAGATTGCTTTGGCTATTCGAGGTTTTTTGTATTTCCATACAAATTGAGAAATTATTTTTTTCTAGTTCTGTGAAAAATACCATTGGTAGCTTGATAGGGATTTCACTGAATCTGTAGATTGCTTTGGGTAGTATTCTCATTTTCACTATATTGATTCTTCCAATCCATGAACATGGAATATTTCTCCATATATTTGTCTCATCTTCGATTTCTTTCTTACATTTTTCTATATATAGGTCTTTTGTTTCTTTAGGTAGATACATTCCTAAGTATTTTATTCTTTTCTTTGCAGTGGTGAATGGAATTGTTTCCTTAATTTCTCTTTCTGTTTTCTCATTGTTAGTGTATAGGAATGCAAGGGATTTCTGTGTGTTAATTTTATATCCTGCAACATTACTATATTCATTGATTAGTTCTAGTAATTTTCTGGTGGAGTCTTTAGGATTTTCTTTGTAGAGGATCATGTCATCTGAAAACAGTGAGAGTTTTACTTGTTTTCCAATATGGATTCCTTTTATTTCTTTTTATTCTCTGATAGGTGTGGCAAAAACTTCCAAAACTATGTGGAAAAGTAATGGTGAGAGTGGGCACCCTTGTCTTGTTCCTGACTTTAGGGGAAATGCTTTCAATTTTTACCATTGAGGATAATGTTTGTTGTGGGTTTGTCATATATAGCTTTTATTATGTTGAGGTATGGCCCTCCAATTCCTGTTTTCTGAAGGGTTTTTATCATAAATGGATGTTGAATTTTGTGAAAGGCTTTCTCTGCATCTATTGAAATAATCATATGGTTTATATCTTTCAGCTTGTTAATGTGGTGTATTACGTTGATTGATTTGTGGATATTCAAGAATCCTTGCATCCCTGGCGTAAAGCCCACTTGATCATGATGTATGATCTTTTTAATATATTGTTGGATTCTGTTGGCTAGGATTTTGTTAAGGAGTTTTGCATCTATGTTTATCAGTGATACTGGCCTGTAGTTTTCTTTTTTGTGGCATCTTTGTCTGGTTTTGGTATTAGGGTGATGGTGGCCTCATAGAATGAGTTTGAAAGTTTACCTTCCTCTGCAATTTTCTGGAAGAGTTTGAGTAGGATGGGTGTTGCTGCTGCTGCTGCATCACTTCAGTCATGTCTGACTCTGTGTGACCCCATAGATGGCAGCCCACCAGGCTCCCCTGTCCCTGGGATTCTCCAGGCAAGAACACTGGAGTGGGTTGCCATTTCCTTCTCCAATGCATGAAAGTGAAAAGTGAAAGTGAAGTCACTCAGTCATGTCTGACTCTCAGTGACCCCATGGACTGCAGCCCACTAGGCTCCTTCGTCCATGGGACTCTCCAGGCAAGAGTACTGGAGTGGGGTGCCATTGCCTAGGATAGGTATTAGCTCTTCTCTAAATTTTTGGTAGAATTCAGCTGTGAAGCCGTCTGATCCTGGGCTTTTGTTTGCTAGAAGATTTCTGATTACAGTTTTGATTTCCTTGCTTGTGATGGGTCTGTTAAGATTTTCTATTTCTTCCTGGTTCAGTTTTGGAAAGTTGTACTTTTATAGGAATTTGTCCATGTCTTCCAAGTTGTCCATTTTATTGGCATATATTTGCTGTTTGCAGTCTGTGGGATCGCTAGGAGTCAGACATGACTGAGCAACTTCACTTTCACTTTTCACTTTCATGCATTGGAGAAGGAAATGGCAAGCCACTCCAGTGTTCTTGCCTGGAGAATCCCAGGGATGGGGGAGCCTGGTGGGCTGCTGTCTCTGGGGTCGCACAGAGTCAGACATGACTGAAGCGACTTAGCAGCAGCAGCAGTCTCTTATGATCCTTTGTATTTCTGTGTTGTCTGTGGTGGTTTCTCCACTTTAATTTCTAATTTTGTTGATTTGATTCTTCTCCCTCTGTTTCTTGATGAGTCTGGCTAATGGTTTGTCTATTTTATTTATCTTCTCAATGAACCAGCTTTTAGCTTTGTTGACTTTTGCTATGGTCTCTTTTGTTTCTTTTGCATTTATTTCTGCCGTAATTTTTATAATTTCCTTCTACTAACCCTGGGGTTTTTCATTTCTTCCTTTTCTAGTTACTTTAGGTGTCAGTTCAGTTCAGTTCAGTTGCTCAGTCGTGTCCAACTCTTTGTGATCCCATGAATCACTGCACGCCAGGCCTCTCTGTCCATCACCAGCTCCCGGAGTTCACTCAAACTCATGTCCATCGAGTCGGTGATGCCATCCAACCATCTCATCCTCTGTCGTCCCCTTCTCTTCCTGCCCCCAATCACTCCCAGCATCAGAGTCTTTTCCAATGAGTCAACTCTTCGCATCAGGTGGCTAAATATTGGAGTTTCAGCTTTAGCATCACTCCTTCCAATGAACACCCAGGACTGATTTCCTTTAGAGTGGACTGGTTGGATCTCCTTGCAGTCCAAGGGACCCTCAAGAGTCTTCTCCAATAAGTTAGGTTATTTATTTGCCTTTTTTCTTGTTTCTTGAGGTAAGCCTGTATTGCTGTGAACCTTCCCCTTAGCACTGCTTTTACAGTGTCCCATAGGTTTTGGGTTGTTGTGTTTTCATTTTAACTCGTTTCTATGCATATTTTGATTTCTCTTTTTGATTTCTTCTGTGATTTGCTGGTTTTTCAAAGAGTGTTGTTTAGCCTCCATATGTTGGAATTTTTAATAGTTGTTTTTTTTCCCCTGTGGTTGATATATAATCTTACTGCATTGTTATCAGAAATGATGCTTGGAATGATTTGTTTTTTTGAACTTAGCAAGGCTAGATTTATGGCCCAGGATGTGATCTATCCTGGAGAAGGTTCCATGTGCGCTTGAGGAAAAGGTGAAATTCATTGTTTTGGGATGAACTGTCCTATAGATATCAATTAGGTCTAACTGATCCATTGTATCATTTAAAGTTTGTGTTTCCTTGCTAATTTTCTGTTTAGTTGATCTATCTATAGGTGTGGGTGGGGTATTAAAGTCTCCCACCATTACTGTGTTATTTTTAATTTCCCCTTTCATACTTGTTAGCATTTGCCTTACATATTGTGGTGTTGCTATGTCGGGTACATATATATTTATAATTGTTATATCTTCTTGGATTGATCATTTGATTGTTATGTAGTATCCTTCTTTGTCTCTTTTCACAACCTTTATTTTAAAGTCTATTTTATCTGATATGAGTGTGGCTACTCCTGCTTTCTTTTGGTCTCTACTTGTGTGAAATATCATTTTCCAGCCCTTCACTTTCAGTCTGTAGATGTCACTTGTTTTGAGGTGAGTCTCTTGTAGACATCATATATAGGGGTCTTCTTTTTGCACCCATTCAGCCAGTTTTTGTCTTTTGATTGGGGCATTAATCCATTTACATTTAAGGTAATTATTGATAAATATGATCCCATTGCTGTTTCCTTTGTTGTTTTGGGTTGAAGTTAATTCACCTTTTCTATGTTTCTTATCTAGAGAAGATCCTTAGCATTTGTTGAAGAGCTGGTTTGGTGGTGCTGAATTCTCTCAGCTTTTGCTTGTCTGTAAAGCTTTTGATTTCTCCTTCATATTTGAATGAGATCCTTGCTGGGTACAGTAATCTGGGTTGTAGGTTTTTCTCTTTCATCACTCTAAGTATGTCCTGCCAATCCCTTCTGGCCTGAAGAGATTCTATTGAAAGATCAGCTGTTATCCTTATGGGAATTCCCTTGTGTGTTGTTTGTTGTTTTTCCCTTGCTGTTTTTAATATTTGTTCTTTGTGTTTGATCTTTGTTAATTTGATTAATATGTGTCTTGTGGTGTTTTGCCTTGGGTTTATCCTGTTTGGGATTCTCTGGGTTTCTTGGGTGACTATTTCCTTCCCCATTTTAGGGAAGTTTTCAACTACTATCTCAAGTATTTTCTCATGGCCTTTCTTTTTGTCTTCTTCTTCTAGGACTCCTATGATTCAAATGTTGGGGTGTTTGACATTGTCCCATAGGTCTCTGAGATTGTCCTCATTTGTTTTAATTCTTTTTTCCTTTTTCCTCTCTGCTTCATTAATTTCCACCATTCTATCTTCTACCTCACTTATCCTATCTTCTGCCTCAGTTATTCTACTGATGGTTCCCACCGGAGCATTTTTGATCTCACTTATTGCATTATTCATTATTGATTGACTCTTTTTTATTTCTTCTAGGTCCTTGTTAAACTTTTCTTGCATCTTCTCAATCCTTGTCTCCAGGCTATTTATCTGTAACTCCATTTTATTTTCAAGAGTTTGTATCATTTTTACTATCATTATTCTGAATTATTTTTCAGATAGACTCCCTATCTCCTCCTCTTTTGTTTGGTTTAGTGGGCATTTATCATGTTCCTTTACCTGCTGAGTATTTCTCTGCCTTTTCACCTTGTTTAGATTGTTGTGTTTGGGGCGGCCTTTCTGTATTCTGGCAGTTTATGGTTCCTCTCTATTGTAGAGGTTCCTCCCTGTGGGTTGGGTTGGACGAGTGGCTTGTCAAGGTTTCCTGGTTAGGGAAGCTTGCATTGGTGTTCTGGTGGGTGGAGCTGGATTTCTTCTCTCTGGAGAGCAATGAAGTGTCCAGTAGCTGTGTGTTTGGTGTGACTTTGCCAGCCTGTATATTAAAGCTCAGGGCTATGTTCCTGCATTGCTGGAGAATTTGCATGGTATGTCTTGCTCTGGAACTTGTTGGCTCGGGGTGGAGCTTGGTTTCAGAGTAGGTATGGAGGCTTTTGGATGAGCTCTTATCAATTAATATTCCCTGGAGTTAGGAGTTCTCTGGTGTTCTTAGGTCTTGGACTTAAGCCTCCTGCCTCTGGTTTTCAGTCTTATTCTTACAGTAGCCTCCATCCATATGGCACCAATGATAAAACATCTAGGTTAATGGAGAAAAGATTCTCCACAATTAGAGACACCCAGAAAGGTTTCACTGAGTTACTTGGAGAAAAGAAGAGAGCGGAGGGGAGATAGAGGTGACCAGGAGGAGAAGAAGGGGAATCAAATGGAGAGAGAGAAATCTAGCCAGTTATCAAATCCCTATGTGCTTTCCACAGTCTGGAATACCCAGAGAGGTTCACGGAGTTACATAGAGAAGAGAAGAGGGAGGAAGGAGATAGGGGTGACCAGGAGGAGAAGAGGGGGGTTCAAAAGGAGAGAGACAGATCTAGCCAGTAATCTGTTCCTTAGGTGTTCTCCACAGCCTGGAATACCCAAAGAGATTCACAGAGTTGGGTAGAGAAGAGAAGGGGGAGGGAGGAGATAAAGGAGACCTAGGGGAGAAAAAGGAGAGTCAAAAGGGGGAGAGGGCAATCAAGCCAGTAATCATACACCTAAGTAAAAATGAGTCCTGAAGATTGGGTTCCTAAAGGTACAAAATTGATAACAAATACCAAAAAGCAAAGATTAAAAATCTAGAGTAGAGGCTAAACTCTCAAAAATACAATATTAAAAAAACAAAATAAAATCACAAAAATATATATGAAGTTTGCTTTAAAAATAGGGTGGTTTTTTGCAAGTTAATAGTAGGTTATGAAAATGAAAATTAAAGGAGTAATAGAGGACTTAAAAATTAAAAAAAAATTAAAAAATGATAATAGTAAAAATATATCTAGGAATTTCTCTGGAGCTGTTGTGGGCAGTGTGGGGTCAGTTCAGATAGTTCCTTGTTCCAGCTTACACTTCTCAAGATCTATAGGCCCCTTCCAATGTAGTCAGTGCTAACTACAAGGTTTTAATCTGTTGCACCTGTCACTTCCAAAGTGGTTCCCTCTGTTTTTTTGGCTTCTTCTGTTTGCAAGTCTCTTCAGTGTCTAATTTCCACTCTGACACAAGGGGGTGAAGTTGGTCACTTAGTTAGGCTCACTTGTTCAATCGTGCTGTGGGGAGGGAGGAATACTGCAAACAAATATCACAGGCATGTGTGGGGAGTGCTCGCAGTGTCTGAGCCACACTGGGTTTGCCCCCGCTCACGGTGTGTGTGTGCCTTCCTAGTCTACACTGCTCAGGCTCTAGGTTGCTCTGCAGGGGAACTGTCTAAAACAGGCCCTGTGTTGCATGCACTTCCCAGGTCTAAGCCACTCAGGTTTAGGTTCTTGAGTACTCCACAAAGGCGCAGACTCGGTTGGGCCTGTGTTTTGTGCCCTTCCCAGGTCGGAGCAGCTCAAGCGACCAGGTGCTTGGAGAGCACACACTCCCCAGGTGCGTGTGTCTTATCACCTCCCCCGTCCCAGCTGCTTGGTTTCCTGGGTGCGCAGCGGGAACACCATCTCAGGTGTGCCGTGTGTCTCTTCTGGGGAGCTGATCTCTGGCTGTGACCCTCCTAGTGGATGTCAACTGTCCAGGATCCCAGGAAGACTTGGTTAGCAACTGGAAGCCTGCTCGCAGTTTGTTAGAGGACGCCGTCTCTGGGGCCGAATTTGCCCTTTGCCTTCCAGCTCTAGCTTCGCCTGCCTGCCTGCCTCCCTGCCTCCGGCGGGGGATGGGCCGGTCCGCAGCCGGCTAGCTCTCCTCTGGTATTTGCTCAGTCCTTTGTTCTGTGAGTGGTCTGGCAGTGACTTAGGTTAGGGCTTTTCCCGGAAAAGTTCTCTCTCTCTGTCTTTTTTTTCTCTCTTTGGCTATCCCACAGTTTGGGTTGCTATCCCATGTTAGCTCCCTCAGATTGTCCTCAGGGCATTCAGGCCCAGTCCCTACCCTAAGCAACGCAGCCCGCACCTCCCTGTTCAGCCCCCGCTTGCTGGTGGTGGACATGAGCGTCTGGGCTACTTCTCCACTGGAAGTTGCCATTAGGCACATAATCTGTGGGTTTTATTTATTTATTTTTCCTCCTGGTTATGTTGCCCTCTGAGATTCCAAAACTCTCCGCAGACCTGCTGGTGAGAGAGTTTTCTGGTGTTTGGAAACTTCTCTTTTACGACTCTCTCCCGGGAAGGGTCTCGTCCCTAACTTTTATCTATCTTTTTATCTTTTATATTTTGTCCTACCTCTTTTTGAAGACAATGGGCTGCCTTTCTGGGTGCCTGGTGTCCTCTGCCAGCATTCAGAAGTTGTTTTGTGGAATTTGCTCAGTGTTCAAATGTTCTTTCAATGAATTTGTGGGGGAGAAAGTGGTCTCCCTGTCCTATTCCTTTGCCATCCTAGGACCTCCCCCTTTTTATTACCCTTGAGGAGGATAATACAAAGAGAGATTCTTGCATAACATTTACTGGAAGTTAGACTCAAAATATCTAAATTATTGTATCATTTGATTCTGATGGCACCTTCCCTTAATTTTCCCTTAAGCCAAAGATATCTATGGCAGTACAAAGATTTACAGCTTGTACAAGCAGAATTAATCACAGGCAGAAAGTTAGGCAACACAAAAATTCGTGATGAATTCTGGAACTGAAAGGAAGGTTAGAAATCATTTTAACAAATCCTAGAATTTTACAAGTGGTAAAACAGAGGTTCAAAGATGTTAAGTGATGTTTTACTTACTCTAAGTTAACAGATGTTATTATTGTCCTTTAGCACCAGCAAAGGCAATTTTGAAATATCTGGCAATTGAGACAGACTGTTCAGTGGAGAACTTCACTAGAAATTCGGATAATCCTAATTCTGAAAATCTGATAATCTGATAACATTGTTATCTCTAATGTGTTAGTATAAAACATCAGAAACCAAAGAACTCAAAACCTAATATTTTAGCATTCCACAGACATGCTTTCATGCTAAGCTGCTTCAGTCATGTCCAGCTTTTTGTGACCCTATGAACTATAGCCTTCCAGGCTCCTCTGTCCATGGGATTTCCCAGGCAAGAATACTGGAGTGGGTTGCTATTGCCTTCTTCAAGAGATCTTCCTGACCCAAGGAACAAACCCGTTTCTCTTAGGTCTCCTGCATTGGCAGGTGGGTTCTTTACGACTGCATTACCTGGGAATCTTGTTAGTTAAATCAGCAATTTCATGATGATTTTTCTCCTCTGCATGTAGGCTGTATGCTGGGCATGGTGGACATAGTGATAAATATTGCAGTCACAGTCCTTATCTTCATGTAGTATGGAATCTAGGCAAATGGCCTAAATGGAATGTATATATAGAAAGTGTAATTATGAGCATGATGAGTATTATCTGGTCAAATTATATGGCACTACAGAGTATGTAGCAAAGGAGTGCAACCTATATAGAATTGAAAGTGAAGAAGGAACACAAATGTTAGACAAAACTTACGCAAAGATTCAGCAACAGGTGGGCAAATGGCATATCTTACATACTTAAAGTACAGAATCTTAAAAGTTTTATAGAGGAAAATCTGTGTAGAAATTATGTATTTAAATGTATTTCTTCTTTGACAAAGTTTGGTTACTTTTTTTTTTAATTCACTCTTTTATAAATTCTGTGAACTCAGGTTAAGTCTGCACACTCTTTGGCAATATGCACATGTTCCTGGGATGGTATGCAATGTATACTGGGCTCTTAATAAATGAGTAAATACACAGTAAGTAGTGAGTATAATTTTTCACTGATAGGTAGGCAAGAGACTTAACGTTTAAAAAATTCTCTTTAATTGAGCTTATTTTTATCTCAAGTGTCCGTAAGTGAAGGACAGTTTCATGTAAGTTATTCTATGGTCCTCAGATTCTTCAAGTTTTGACTTACACTTACACCATTCAGTCATCTGCACATGTTGCTGATGGAAAATCCATGTACCTGGTTAACAAAGCCCTATGGAACAATGGCTTTCTGCTGCATTAGTCATGTGGGGGACATATGCATTCATTCCTTAGTCTCATGTGCCATTATAGTTTACGTAGCCTTTCCAATCTGTGCTCTGACAGTCCTATTTGTGGCTCTTGCCCAATAATCATGTCACAGTTTCACTCTACCCATGGCTCATGGGTCTCTCTAGTCCCATTCCAGTGAGACAGCTTATCTGAGTGTGTATATCCCTGTACTAATTTCTCATTCTAGTTTGGTATAGGTAAGTTTGAGGGAAGAAAACCTAGTTGAGACAGATATTCCTTTTGCTTCTATGATAAGATTTCCATTAAATATAATCTGAATTACACCTCGAGATGAATGGACATCATTAATATGTGTTATCGGAGTACTGTATATCTGTAGGTGTAGCTGACAACTCTGATTTTTAAAAATTCAGTTGAGTGTTGACACTATCAGAGGAAAGACTGGATCTTTCCTATTTGACAAAGGGGCACTGATTTCAAACTTGCTCATTTAAGGCAACTTGATAGACCAGTCAAAGATCCACAATATATATACACATTAAGAAAGTCACAAACAAATTTCCTTCAACACATCTTTAAACAAAACCTCTATTAGAAACAACCTCTGAGATATTAACATCTGGAGGAAAGGTTCACAGCTAGCATATAACTTTTTACTGAATATCAGTGGTTTTTCAAATGTAATTTTAATGGCAAGTATAATTTCACACACATTACTGAGACAGGATAAAACTGATATGTCTATCAAATTGTAGGTTCTCTGTTATCGACCTTTATTCATCATTTAGAAGATGTTATATAACATGAGAAGATGGACATGCACTATTCATAATGCAAATATCACTATAAAAGTAGAGATTAGGAATGTTTTATGTCTTATATTTACTGAATTATGGATATTTAAGTGGTAGAGAATCTCCTTATTTTTTACATGGATGGGTACTCAATATATGGAGTAGGAAAAATGTTTCAGGACAAAATATAATATATTCAAGTTTTACAGCTTCACTAGAGAAAGTATCAAATAATTTCAGTACCCTCTGTAAAGTTGCTTAACCAGAGTTCTTCCAGAACAACATTTGCACATCATTAAATGTTAAACTTTTCCTTGAAAGGAAAGCTATGACAAATCTAGACAGTGTATTAAAAAGCAGAAGCATCACATTGCCAGCAAAGATGCGAATAGTCAAAGCTACGTCTTTTCCCGTAGTCATGTACAGATGTGAGAGTTGGAAACTAAAAAAGGTTGAGTGCCAAAGAATTGATGCTTTTGAACTGTGCTGCTGGCAAATACTCTTGAGAGGCCCTTGGACTGTAAGGAGATCACACCAGTCAATCCTAATGGACAACACTGAATATTCCATTGGAGAGACTGATACTGAACCTGAAGCTCTAATGCTTTGGCCACCTGATGCGAAGAGCCAACTCACTGGAATAGACCCTGATGCTGGGAAGGATTGAAGGTAAAAGGAGAAGGGAGTGACAAACTATGAGATGGCTAGATAGCATCACCAACTCAATAGACATGAATTTGAGCAAACTGCAGGAGACAGTCAGTGGAGAACAGAGGAGTGCTGCAGTCCATGGGGTTGCAGAGTTGGAACATGACTTAGTGACTAAGCAACAACAGCAACAACAAGTAGTAGTGAATAATCACCAGTGAGTTCCTTGAATTTTGTCATACCTTTTAGCTTTCCTTGGGAGACCAGGAGGCAGAGTTTAACATATGTACCAATAGAACACGTGGGAGGCCTAGAAGGAGAACTAATGTGTGAATGAATATGGAACCAGTCATATGGTTGAACCATTTTTTTTCTGAAAGGGCAAACTGAAATGTTATTTAAAAAAAAGTTTTTATTTTTTACTTTGATTTTACATGTTTAAAAATTTATTTCTTTTTAATTGGAGGATAATTTCTTTTCAGTACTGTGTTGGTTTCTGCCATATATCAAATGAATCAGCCATAGGTATAGATATGTCCCCTCCTTCTAGAACCTTCCACCCCATCACACCCCTCTAGGTTGTCACAGAGCACCAGATTTGAGCTCCCTGCATCATTCAGCAAATTTCTACTGTCTAATTTTATGTATGGTAATGTCTATGTTTCAATGCTACTCTCTTAATTCGTCCAACCCTCTCCTTCCCTCCCTGTGTCCACTATGTCTGTGTCTCCATTGCTGTCCTGTAGATAGGTTCATCAGTACCATCTTTCTAGATTCCATATATATGCGTTAATATACAGTATTTGTCTTTCTCTTTCTGACTTACTTCACTGTGTATAATAGACTCTAGGTTCATCCACCTCATTAGAGCTGAGTCAAATGTGTTCATTTTCATGGCTGAGTACTATTTCATTGTGTATATGTACCACAACTTCTTTATTCATTTGTCAATGGGCATCTGGGTTGCTTCCATGTCCTAGTTATTGTGTACTAGTGCTGCAATGAACATTGAGGTACGTATGTCTTTTTCAATTATAGTTTCTCAGGGTATATGCCCAGTAGTGGGACTTCTGGGTCATATGGTAGTTTTATTCCTAGATTTTTAAGGAATGTTCATACTCTTCTCCAGAGTGGCTATATCAATTTGCATTCCCAGCAACAGTGCAAGAGGATTCCCTTTTCTCCACACCCTGTCCATTATTTATTGCTTGTAGGTTTTCTGTTGATGGCCATTCTGACTGGTGTGAGATGACACCTTATTGTCATTTTGATTTGCATTTATCTAATAGTGAGTGATGTAGAGCACCTTTTCATGTGCTTATTAGCCATCTGTATGTCTTCTTTGGAGAAATGTCTGTTTAGGTGTTCTTCCCACTCTTTTATTGGGGTGTGTGTTCTTTTGGTTTTGAACTGAATGAGCTGCATATTTGAACTGAATGAACTGTATATTTTGTAGATTAAACTCTTGTCAGTTTTTCATTTTATATTATTTTCTCCCATTCTGAGGATTGTCTTTCACCTTGTTTATAGTTACCTTCACTGAGAAAAAGCTTTTAATTATGTCCCATTTGTTTATTTTTGTTTTTATTTCCATTACACTGGGAGGTTGGTCATAGAGGATTTGCTGTGATTTATATCAGAGTGTTCTGCTTATGTTTTCTTCTGTGACTTTTACAGTTCCTGGCCTTACATTTAAGTTTTAATCCATTTTGAGATTATCTTTGTATGTGGTATTATGAAGTGTTCTAATTTTTCTTTTACATGCTGCTGTCCAGTTTTCCCAGCACAACTTATTGAAGACACTTCTTTCCTCCACTGTAGATTCTTGCCTCATTTTTCAAAGATAAGTTGCCCAAAGGTCCATGGATTTATCTCTGGGCTTTCTATCTTATTCCATTGGTCTATATTTCTGTTTTTGTGCCAGTACCATACTATGTTGATGACTGTTGCTTTGTAGTATAGTTTGAAGCCAGGCAGATTGATTCCTTCAGCTCCTGTCTTCTTTCTCAAGATTGCTTTGGCTACTTGGGGTGTTTTGTGTCTGCTTGCAAATTATGAAATTATTTGTTTGAGTTCTGTGTAAAATATCATTGGTAGTTTGATATTGATAGTTTGCATTAAATCTGTAGATTGCTTTGGGTAGTATAGTCATTTTCACTGTTTTGATTCTTCCAATCCAGGAACATGGTATAGCTCTTCATCTGTGTCATCTTTGATTTTTTTCATTAGTGTTTTATAGGTTTTTACATACAAGTCTTTTGTCTCTTTAGCTAGGTTTATTTATAGGTATTTTATTCTTTTTATTGCAGTGGTGAATGGGATTGTTTCTTTAATCTTTCTGATTTTTCATTGTTAGTATATAAGAATGCAAGGGATTTCTGTGTATTATTGATTAGCTCTATTAAATTTCTTGTGGCCCCTTTAGCACTTTCTATGTATAGTGTCATACATATATACTAACAGTGAGAATTTTACTTCTTTTCCAATCTGAATTCCTTTTGTTTCTCTTTCTTCTCTGATTGCTGTAGCTAGGACTTCCAAAAGTCTGTTGAATAATAGTGGCAAGAGTGGGCACACTTGTCTTGTTCCTGATCTTAGAGGAAATACTTTCAGTTTTTCACCATTGAAAATCATTTTGCCTTGGTGTTGTTACATATGACCTTCATTATGTTGAGGTATTTTCCTTCTCTGGAAAAGGAAACGGTTACCCACTCCAGTAGTCTTACCTGGAGAATCCCATGGACAGAGGATCCCGGCGGGCTATAGTCTATGGGATCACAGAGGTTTGGACATGACTGAGTAAATAATGCTTTCACTTTTATCATGTTCCTTCTATGTCTACTTTCTGGAGAGTTTTTATCATAAACGGGAGTTGAATTTTGTCAGAAGTGTTCTCTGCATCTATTGAGATGATCATATGATGTTTATCTTTCACTTTGTTAATATGGTGTATGACATTGATTGATTTGCATATATTGAAGAATCCTTGCATCCTTGAGATAAAGCCCACTTGATCACCATGTATGATCCTTTTAATATGTTGTTTGGTTCTGTTTGCTAGAATTTTGTTGAGGATTTTTGCATCTATGTGCCTCTGTGATATTGGCCTGTAATTTTATTTTTCTGTGGCATATTTGTCTGGTTTTGGTATCAGGGTGATGGTGGCCTCATAGAATGAGTTTGGGAAATCTCCTTCCTCTGAAGTTTTCTGGAAGAGTTTGGGCAGGATGCATATTAGCTCGTCTCTAAATTTTTGGTAGAATTTGCCTGTGAAGCCATATGGACCTGGACTTTTGTTCATTGGAAGAGTTTTTATTGCAATTCTAATTTCTGTGCTTATGATTGATCTGTTGAGTTTTCTATTTCTTTCTGGTTCCATTTTGGAAGGTATACTTTTCTAGGAATTTGTCCATTTCTTCCAGGTTGGCCATTTTATTGGCGTATAGTTGCTTGTAGTAGTGTCTTATATAAGCCTTTGTATTTGTTTCATCTCTTGTAACTTCTGCTTTTTTATTTCTAATTTTATTGATTTGGGTCTTCTTCCTTTTTTTTCTTGGTTAAGTCTGGCTAATGGTTTGTCAATTTTATTTATCTTCTCAAGGAATCAGCTTTTAGTTTTATTTATCTTTGCCATTTTCTCCTTTATTTCATTTTCATTTATTTCTGCTCTGACTTTTATAATTTTTTCCTTCTATTAGCTTTGGGTTTTTTGTTTGTTTGTTTGTTAGTTCTTCTTTTTCTGTTTGCTTTAAGTGTAAGTTTAGATTGTTTATTTGATGCTTTTTTTGTTTCCTGAGGTAGGCTTGTATGGCTATAAACTTGCCTTTTAGCACTGCTTTTAGTGTATCCCATAGGTTTTGAGTTGTCATGTTTTCACTGTCATTTGTTTTTAGGTATATTTTAATTTCCTTTTTGATTTCTTCAGTGATCTGTTGGTGATTCAGAAGCATATTGTTTAGCCTACATATGTTTGTGTTTTTTTGTCATTACTTTTCCCCTGTAGTTGACATCTAGTGTTAAAGTCAGTAAAGATTCTTGAAAAGATTTCAGTTTTTTAGTATTTATCAAGGCTTGATTTGTGGCCCAAGATGTGATCTATCCTGGAGACTTTCTGTCCTGTGCACTTGATAAAAAATAAAAAAAAAAGTAAAATCTGCTGTTTTGGGGTGATATGCTCTGTAAATATCAATTAAGGTCTAACTTGTCCAATGTATCATTTAAATGTTGTGCTTCCTTATTAATTTTCTGTCTGGATGATCTGTCCATTGGTGTAAGTAGGGTATTAAAGTCCCCCACTATTACTGTGTTAATGTTGATTCCCCCTTTAATAGTTGCTAACATTTGCCTTATGTTTTGAGATGCTCCTATGTTGGATGCATATATATTTAAATTATTATCTTTTCTTCTTGGATTGATCCCTTGATCATTATTTAGTGTCCTTTCTTGTGTCTTGTAACGATTTTTATTTTAAAGTCTTTGAAATCTGATATAAATATTGCTACTCTTGTTTTATTTTATTTTCTGTTTGCATGGAATAACTTTTCCAGCCTCTCACTTTCATTCTGTGTGTGTTCCTAGGTCTGAGGTGGGTCTCTTATAGATAGCATGTACAGGGGTCTTATTTTTGTATCCATTCAGCCAATTTGTGTCTTTTGGTTACAGCCTTTAGTCCACTTACATTTAAAGTAATTATTGATATATATGATCCTATTACCATTTAGTTTATTGTTTGGGGTTTGTTTTTATAGGGCTCTTCTTTCTCTTGTATTTCCTGTCTAGAGAAGTCCTTTTAGCGTTTGTTGCAAAAGTGGCTTGGTGGTGCTGAATTCTTTTAACTTTTGCTTATATGTAAAATTTTGATTTTTGCTTTGAATCTGAATGATACCTTTTTTTGGGTAGAGTAATCTTGGTTGTAGGTTTTTTTCTTTCATCACTTTAAGTATATCCTGCCACTCCCTTCTAGACCACAGAGTTTCTTTTGAAAGATCAGCTGTTAGGTTTATGGGGATCCTCTTGTATACTTTTGTTGCTTTTCCCTTGCTGATTTTAATATTTGTTCATGTTTAATTTTGATTAGTTTGATTAATATGTGTGCTATCTTGTTTCTCCTTGGGTTTATCCTGTATAGGACTCTCTGGGCTTCCTGTATTTGGATGGCTGTTTCCTTTCCCCAATTAGGGAACTTTTTGACTATATCTCAAATATTTTTTCGTATTTTTTTTCTTCTTCTCAGATCCCTTAATTCTAATGTTGTTATGCTTAATGTTGTCCCAAAGGTCTCTAAGGCTGTCCTCACTTCTTTTTGTTATTTTTTCTTTATTCTGCTCTGCTTCAGTTATTTCCACCATTCTACCTTCCAGCTCACTTCTCACTTATTTGTTCTTTAGCCTCAGATAGCCTGTTATTGGTTCCTTGTACTGTATTTTTAATATCAGTCCTTGTGTTTGTTGTTAATTGTCTATTTTTTTAATTCATATAGTTCCTTTTTAAACATTTCTTGTGTCTTCTCAATCTGTATTTCCAGTATATTTATCTATGCCTCCATTGTATTTTCAAGACTTGGGATCATCTTTACTATTGTTACTCTGAATTCTTTTTCAAATAGACTGCTTATTTCCTGTTCATTTGTTGGGTCTCATGGGTTTTTACCATATTCTTTCATCTGCTGCATGTTTTTCTGTTTTTTTCATTTTGTTTAATTTACTGTGTTTGGGGTCTCCTTTCTGTAGGCTGGAGGCTAGAGGCTAGAGGGTTGTAGTGCCTCTTAATTGTGAAGTCTGCCCTCCATGAGTGGGTAGGAACAGTGGCTTGTGAAGGTTCCTGCTTGGGAGGACCTGTGCCTGTGATCTGGTGGGTGGAGCTGGCTCTTGTCTCTCTGAAGGGCAGTGCAATGAAAGTAGTGTGATTTTGGATGTCGGTGGGCTTGGTATGGTTTTTGGCAGCCTTTCTGCCAATGGGAAGAGTTGTATTTCTGTTTTGCTAATGCTTTGGCATGAGATGTTGGGCACTGGATTTTCTGGCATTCAAGTGGGGCTTGGTCTTAGTGTTGAGGTAGAGGCTTTTGGGAGAGCTCTTGTCAGTTAATATTCCATGGGGTCAGAATTTCTCTGGTGGTCCAAAGTCCCTGATTTGAGTTTCCTACCACTGGGGTTCAGGCTCAACACCTTGCTGTAGCACTGAGACTTAGGAGGCCTCATAGCAGAGAAGACAAAACCTCAAGACTCATACTGAAAGCAGCACTCAATAGCCAAAGAAATTTGCACATTTACAAACAGAAAGAAAGAAAAGAAAAGACAAAAAGGGACAAAAATAAGAATCAAAGAAGAAGAAAGCAATAAAGACAGTAAAAATTGGAAAAAAAATAAATAAAATGAATTTATTTAAAAATAGATTATCTTAGAAAAACTAGGTATAAAAAATAAAAAGGAAAGGAATAATAAAGAAGAACATGAAAACAATATGAAAAAGGAAAGTAAAAAATGGGAAAAGGAAAAACAGAAAGGGGAAACAAAAAAAGAAAAATGCATAGAGAGTGGTAGTTCAACTTTTGCCTCCCTAGGAGGGCTTCCAGTACTTGACTGTTCTCTTGACCTGATGAGGGGGCAGCTCAAACTGCCACCCTCCCACCCCCCCATCTAATCTAGCCCTATTCCTGCATGTACTTATGTGCAGTAACACATGGTTGCCAGAGCTAGGAGGTTTTCTTTTGTGTGAATACGCTTTGTCCTTTTATAGATTGCACAGCCATAGAGTGTGAATACTCTGCCCTTTTATAGATTCCACAGCCATACAGTCTACCTAGTTGATTGTGTGGATTTATTCTGAAGCTTGTACAGCTGGTGGAAAAGTTTTTGATCTGCCTCCATAGTCATTTTGCCCCTGGACTTCAATTGTAGTTTTATCTCTACCTCTGCATGTGGGTCATCCACAGGAGCTGGCTCCTGAGGCTGATGTGAAGGACTTGGATCTGCCCCAGTAAGAACCATGCGTAGAGATGGCACAGCTGCTTGAATCACAGGGACCTTGGCAGCCCAAGGTATGCAGGAGAGACAGCAGCCACGGGTGCGGGAGATATGGCACTAGTAGGGTTTTTTCTAGTCTCTTGCAGTCTTGCCCCAGTGGGGACTTGGCGTGAAGGTGATGTGGCTGCTTGGATTGTGGGGAACCTGGTGGTGCCAGGTGTGCAGGGGACCTGGCGGCCACAGATGCAACTTTTGGTGCTGTTAGTTTTTTTTTTTTTTGGTGCTCTTAGGGTTTTCTTTTTCTTTTTCTAGCCTTTGGCAGCTCTGCCCCAGTGAGAATCGAGCATGGGGGTAGCATGGCTGCTTGAAAAGCAGGGAACTTGGTGGCACCAAGTATTCAGGGAAGCTGGTGGGAGTGCTACTAGGGCCTTTTTCTGGCCTCTGGCAGTTGGCGTTCAAAGGGCTTCCCTGGCTGGTCCTTTGTTGCTTGATACAACAGGCGTTCAAAGGCCCCCACTGCCCCACCTCACCCCCTCGCTGGGGTCCTTCTCTATTGCTTGGCACAGCATATGCTTAAAGGGTCCCTCTGGCTGGACTCCTTCTCTATTGCTTGGCACAGCAGGTGCTCACTGGGTCACCCCTGGCTGGGGTCCACCTCTGTTGCTCAGTGCAGCAGATGCTCAAATGATCCCTCTGGCTGGGGTCCTTCTCTGCTGCTCTTCCGACCATCAGGCATTCAAAGACCACTCTCTCTGAGGTCTTTCTCCATATTGTTGGAGAAACAAAACACAGCTGTTGGCACCTATGTAGTAAGAGAGAGAGGCCACAGTGATGGCTCCAACCCCTGCATGTGATTCAGCAGTATCACCCTGCCTCCATGGCTCCCTGGCTTTCTTTCAAGGGTATTCCCTGCTTTGATCTCCCTCACACCCACCTGGGCCATCTACTTGCAGTTAACAGCAGTACTTGCCCCGGGATTGCTTTTGAATCCTTACACTGCTGCTCCCAGCCACTGTGCATCCCAGAGGACCTGTGTCCCTCTTTGGGGTACATAGGGCTGCCTTACAGATTATCTGCTTGGTTCTCACTCCATTAAGACTGTCACAGATCAGCTGCTTCACTCTCCAACAACTTCAAATGCCTGCCTACCCTTTGTTCCAAACTATTACTCTAATGTGGGAATCTCAACCCTGCTTCAGTTCCTTCAATCCCCGTGTGCAGGTCTAGTTCCATTCACTCACCTTTTTTCCCCTTCATTCCTTCATCCTATCAAAATATTATATTTACAAGGTAAACTTCAAGTCAGTTTTCATGACATTCTTTCAGTTACGGCATTGTTTCTGGTATGGAGATTGGGACAAAGTGCTATGTAATCATACTAGGTTGGTGCGAAAGTAATTGTGGTTTTACATTGTTGAACTTTGCCATTTGATATTGGAATACATTCTTAAGTAAATGTGATTATGTTACACATCATTTTAATGCACATTTCTTGCTTTTTCTTTTGCTAATAATCTATTTCTTAATGTTTATTTTATGTTTATTTTAGACTATAGAAATTCTGTTAGGAAAAAACAAGTTCGAGTGATATTGATCTTTTTTATTTGAGTTCGAAATGGGTTGTAAAGCAGCAGAGACAACTTGCAACATCAACAACACATTTGGCCCAGTAATTGTTAACGAACATACAATGCAGTGGTAGTTCAACAAGTTTTGCAAAGGAAATAGAGCCTTGAAGATGAGGAACGCAGTGGCCAGCCATTGGAGGTTGACAACAACCAGCTGAGAGCAATCATTGAAGCTGATCTTCTTACAACTACATGAGAAGTTGCCGAAGAATTCAGCACTGACCCTATGGTCATTGGGCCTTTAAAGCAAATTGGAAAGGTGAAAAACTCAATAAGTGTTGGCCTCATGAACTGACCAAAAAAAAACAAAAAATTAGTTTGAAGGGTTGTCTTCTCCTATTCTGTGCAACAGCAACTAAGTATTTCTTGAATAGATCATTTTGTGCGATGAAAAGTAGACTTTATATGACAACGAGTGAGTTCTAGCTCAGTGGCTGGACAGAGAAGATGCTCCAAAATACCTCCCAAAGCAAAAAATGCACCAGAAAATGATCATGGTCACTGTTTAGTGGTCTGTTTCCCATCTGATCCACCACAGTTTTCTGAATCCTGGTTAAACTATTACATCTGAAAAGTATGCTCAACAAATTGATGAGATGCATTGAAAACTGCAATGCCTGCAGCTGGCATTGGTCAATCCGAGAATGGGCCTAAATCTTCCCCATGACAATGCCTGATTGCATGTTGTACAACCAGTGCTTCAGAAGTTGAAAGAATTGGGCAATGGAGCTTTGACTCATCTGCTGTATTCACCTGACCTCTAGCCAACCGACTACCACTTCTTTAAGCACCTTGACAACTTTTTGCAGAGAAAACGCTTCAACAGCCAGCAGGAGGCAGGAAATACTTTCCAAAAATTGATAAAATCCAAAAGCATTTTTTATGCTACCAGAATAAACAAAATTATTTCTCTTTGGCAAAATGTGTTGATTGTAATGGTTCTTATTTTGATTAATAAAGATGTATTTGAGCCTAGTTATAATGATTTAAATTCACGATCCAACACTGCAGTTACTTTTGTACAAGCTAATATTTCAAGTTTATTTTTGTAATTTTTACTATTATCATTACCATATAATTATGCTGCGATTGCTAGTTATATGGGGTAGGGAAATGTGTACCTTCAGTTTAGAAAGTGAAAAAACTAAACATTTAGTGGCAAAAATTGAATTGAGTCCCAAAGTTTTTAAAGAAGATAGGAATGCCTTCTTTATCTAAAAAAAAAAAAAATCACGAAGACCAGAAACTGTAGCTTTGTTTAGGAAATTAACAACCAGTATAAAAATATACCAAAATAAAAAACAGGCAAAAGATAACATGATAACAGTATTGTGTGTCAAAGGAGTGGGTTTAGTAAATGACCTAAGAACACAGACAAGGTGAAAGATAAGTTTGATTAGGAAGTTGCACTATCTCCTCATTTTTATACACAAATTTTGAAGATATTTGCTTTAAGTACTTGTTCTCTTGTCACTATTCTTAAACTAGTGTTGTGTGAGGATTGTTAGAGAAGATATGGGTGAAACTCATGCCTGATCCTCATGAAGTTTTATTTCTTTTTAATTAGTAGAGTTGCATCCTGGCAAATATTGTAGTCTCTTGTGAATTAGATTAATGCTACCAATTCTCTATAAAAACAGTCTACTCTAGTCCCTTTATAAGGCACATGTCCTGATATGGGTAGCTCACATGGCCTCTCCTTGATGACATTAGAATTTTCTGCTGATTTCATGTTACTGGATTAATTACTACGGAATGCTTCCATGGTGCCTGCCCTTCTTCTGGAAGACTTTATCTTCATTTTATTTTATTTTTGTGCTGTTTCTTTTCCTTTCCTCCTCTTTTCAGAAGTGGATGAAATCAAATGAAGAAAAAGAAAGTAAAATTAATACAGGTAGTATATAGAAAAGAAAAACATCAAGTGCACTTTGCTAATTTTAAAACCCTAAATCTTTGTTACCCTTTCTTTGTAAAGTAAAAGATCCAGGTAAAACATCTAATTTTCTGAGTGAATAAATGTAGGTAAAATGTGTGTATTCACAGTTGTGTCCATTTTTTTGTGACCCCATGAATTGTAGCCTACCAGACTTCTCTCCAAGGAATTTTCTGGGCAAGAATACTGGAACAGGTTGTCATTTTCTCCTCCAGGGTATCTTTGTGACTCAGTGATCAAATCCACATCTCCTGTGTCTCCTGATTGGCACGTAGATTCTTCACCACTGATCCCCCTGGAAGCCTGTAGATAAAATTAGCCAGACGTTATTCCTTAAAGTTGGTAATACCCATACTCTATATAGTGATACAATTATCAATGTATTTCCTAAACATATGTATTTCCTAATCATATCAGTTTTCATTCCAATCCCAAAGAAAGGTAATGCCAAAGAATGTTCAAACTACTGCCCAATTGCACTCAACTCACATGCTAGCAAAGTAATGCTCAAAATTCTCCAAGACAGGCTTCAACAGTACATGAGCTATGAACTTCCAGATGTTTAAATTGGATTTAGCAAAGGCAGAGGAACCAGAGATCAAATTGCCAACATCTGATGAATCATAGAAAAAGCAAGAGTTCCAGAAAAACATCTATTTCTGCTTTATTGACTATGCCAAAGCCTTTAACTATGTGGATCACAACAAACTGTGAAAAATTCTTAAAGAGATGGGAATAACAGACCACCTGACCTGCCTCCTGAGAAATCTGTATGCAGGTCAAGAAGCCACAGTTAGAACTGGACGTGGAACAACAGACTGGTTCCAAATTGGGAAAGGAGTACGTCAAGGATGTATATTTTCACCCTGCTTATTTAACTTATTTGCAGAGAACGTCATGTGAAATGCCATGCTGGATGAATGAAGCACAAGCTGGAATCAATATTTCTGGGAGAAATATCAATAACCTTAGATATACAGATGATACCACCCTAATGGCAGAAAGCAAAGAGGAACTAAAGAGCCTCTTAACGAAAGTGAAAGAGGAGAGTGAAAAAGTTGGCTTAAAACTCACCATTCAGAAAACTAAGATCATGGCATCTGGTTCCATCATTTTATGGCAAATAGGTGGTGAAACAATGGAAACAGTGAGAGATTTTCTTTTGTTTGGCTCCAGGATCACTGCAGATGGTGACTGCCGCCATGAAATTAAACGACCCTTGCTCCTTGGAAGAAAAGCTATGACCAACCTAGACTGCATATTAGAAAGCAGAGACCTTACTTTTCCAACAAAGGTCCATTTAGTCAAAGCTATGTTTTTTTTTTTTTTTCTAGTAGTCATGTATGTATGTGAGAGTTGGGACTATAAAGAAAGCTGAATGCTGAAGAATTGATGCTTTTGAACTGTGGTGTTGGAGAAGACTCTTGACAGTCCCTTGGGCAGCAAGGAGATCCAACCAGTCTGTCCTAAAGGAAATCAGTCCTGAATATTTATTGGAAGGACTGATGTTGAAGCTGAAACTCCAATACTTTTGCTATCTGACATGAATAACTAACTCATTGGAAAAAGACCCTGATGCTAGGAAAGATTGAAGTCAGGAGGAGAAGGGGACGACAGAGGATGAGATGGTTGGATGGCATCACCGACTCGATGGACATGAGTTTGAGCAAGCTCCAGACATTGGTGATGGACAGGGAAGGCTGCATGCTGCAGTCCATGGGGTTGCAAAGAGTTGGACATGACTGAGCGACTGAACTGAACTGAAATGTCTAATTTGATCTGTATGGTACCCTTAAGGAATACTGAAGAAAATTATTATACACATTTTAAAGATGAAGAAGCAATCTCAAAGAGGTAAATCTTCCCAAGATCACTCAAAAAACCCTGCTTTAGGGATAGGGATAGAATTAATAGGCTTCTGAATCCCAGCGTGGTCCTTACCTTCTTTCCATTCAATGCTTCCTTTTGATAATTTAGAATTATTTTAAACAAACAACTGTGTTGACAAAAAGGAGACAGTACTTTGTCCTTTTTAACAATCAGTAGTGCATGAGTTAGTTCCAAGTAAGGATTTATAGAATACTATCTGAAAAAGCCAATGAACAGTGGCCAGAGACTGGGCTGTATGTGTGATGGAAATGACCCCAGGTCAAACATCTGGTTTTTCAGGCAGATTCATAAACACCATCTGTGGAACTGCATTTTGAATTACAAGCCTAAGATTGCAATGCATATATACAATGTAATGTTATCTGAAGATAGAAACTATGTTTTAAATCACATGTGTCACAATTAATTCCTGTGGATTTTAATATTGATGGGGACAGATATATTAGATGATATCCATGAAGTATTTTTAATGTAAGGGTTATTTACATTAGATTCATATTCTACTCTAATGGGAATAAGGCTTTCATTTATTGCTAAAAACTGAAAAAAAAGATGAAACACTAAAAATGTAACACTAACTTTCCTAATATAGAAAATTTTGGCTTTAGCCTCCTGTGCACCAACTCAGAATTGCTGTTCATTCTCTAAGTTTATTTTTCTGAGTTATATATTTACTTGTCTGACAACTCTATGAACTGGTTTAAGTACCATGCTCTGAAAGAAATTTGTCTATGTAATTAACCATATCTCTTTAATATAGCACATTTGCTTAGTCAGTATGTGTGTGTTTAGTCGCATTTCCAACTCTTGTGACCCCATAGACTAGCCTGCCAGGCTCCTCTATCCATGGGATTCTCCAAGCAAGAATACTGGAGTGGGTTGTCATTTCCTTATCTATTTTTCAGTTTATCAGAAGTAAACAATGGTAGACTGTGCCTCTTGAAAAGCAAACTGTTCTGACTCCTTAGTGTATTTAGATTAAATTTTACCTATATGATAGTAGAGATTAGAAATCTGACTAGTGGAAAACAGGGCAAAAACAATGAATTAATATAGGAGCTAAAATACATATGGACAAGAGAAGAACTGATACAAAATGAAACTTTTATTCAATTATCTCCCTAATGCTTTCAGGTAAGTACTTCATGGAACTGATTTTCCCTCTGTTCTCGCCAATCCCTTATACTTGCTTCACTGATATATTTAGGTAATTTTGGGGTAACAACAATGATTTTCCATGCTTTATTTGGGATTAATATCTAAGTACATCACAGTGTTGGGAAAGAGCATACTTTTTAAGACCAGGTTCATCTGAACTCATTAATTTCACAGTTCTCATATTAAGTGGACTCATAATAAGAATAAAAAAAAAGATAAACAGTGATATATTTAGTTAGTTCCATATTTCTAAGATAGAAATATTTTACCTTTGAGCCTGGATTTAAAGTAATTGCACATACATATTGAGATTCTATTTCAGTAATCAAACCTTCATATCAAAAAACATTCCTTTTAGATCAATGTAAGAATCAAAAATAAATGACAGATCTGGATAGACTCTGTCATACAGTGTCATACACATACAGAGTGAAGTAAGATAGAAAAACAAATATTGTATGACATCGCTTACATGTGGAATCTAGAAAAATGACACAGATGAACTTATTTGCAAAGCAGAAATAGACACACAGATGTAGGGAACAAATGTAGGGATACCAAGGAGGGGAGAAGCTAGGATGAATTGGGAGATTGAGATTGATGTATATACACTACTATGTATGAAATAGGTAACTAAATGAGGACATATTGCATGGCATAAGGAAGTCTACACAATGCACTATTGTGACATAAATAGGAAGGAAATAAAAAGAGGGGGATATATGTATACTGTATAGCCAATTGGCTTTGCTGTACAGCAGAAACTAACACATTATAAAGAAAACATACTCCAGTAATGGAGTAGGAAATAGCAATCCACTCCAGTATTCTTGCCTGGAAAATTCCATGGAGAGAGGAGCATGGTGGGCTCCAGCCCATGGGGTTGCAATGTCAGAAATGATTTAGTGACTAAGGATGTCAGTCTCCTCTGTTCATGGGGATTCTCTAGGCAAGAATACTGGAGTGGGTTGCCATGCCCACTCCATGCTAGAGTAGGTTTCCATGCCTATCTCCAGGGAGGACCTTCCCAACCCAGGGGTCGAACCCAGGTCTCCCGTATTGCAGGTGGATTCTTTACCGTCTGAGCCACCAGGGAAGCTCAAGGATACTGGAGTGAGTAGTCTATCCCTTCTCCGGGGGATCTTCCTGACCCAGGAATTGAGCTGGGGTCTCCTGCATTGAAGGTGGCTTCTTTACCAGCTGAGCTACCAGGGAAGCCCTCCAATATTACTATTTAAAAATTAAGAGTGAATGAGATGAATAAAGAAAACCAGAATTTAAAGGAACAAACTCTACAGTGGAGCTAAAATTTTGTCATTGTACACACCAAAGAGCTAAAATTTTGTTATTGTACATACAAAATTTAATATTTTTCTGTGTATATGAGAAAAGAAAGAAATATATATGTTGTCAGGAAATATAAAGCCTTGACTGTAGATGCCAGTATATGGAAATTTTAACTAGTTCTTGTTTGTTGACTGAGTGGGTTATTGAAACAGAATAGAGACAGAACGACCAGTTTCAGCAATGGATTAGTACAAAATAAGAAAATAAATCAAAGAAGGGTTAGTGTTAGTCAAAGTTACATTAAATGTTTAAAGTTTTTTAAAAAAGCACAGACTCCAGAGAAAGCATTTGTCCAAAAGAAAACTCCTAGATTTCTTGTGAAAATTCCAGGTAGGTCTTTGAAAGCATGGTAACACTCATTTGACTTTTATCTACAAAAAAGGCAGAAACAGTATGTGAACATCCCAAACCACAAGAATAGTAATACTGAGTGATCCTATTTCTTTGAAAGTATGTCATATGAAACCATGGAATAGTTAATAGAAATGAAATTGTGACTAAATCATATGCTCTATTAGTTTAAAAAAAGGTCAAATGAATTATTTCAGTGTGAGTTGCTTTGAAATGTTTCCATCAAGGAAAACTATATCAAAACAACATTAATTTAGAAGTGTTAATATAGAGGGTACATTTAGCATTTTAATTTATAATATGTATATTATATAATAAAAATAATTCAAGCATATAAAGTAACTGTGCAATTCTTATGCATGTGTTGATCATTATATCTCCTAATATAATTCTTGAATCATTTGATTATTTGTAAATGTGTTATATTTTGAAAATTTTATTCTACTAATTCCAGTACTATACCCATCTTCAGTTTGTTTCTTTTGAATGTTATTTTCTTTGATTATGAATTAAGTTTTTCTACTTCTTTGTATATCCAGCTTAAAAAATGTTATTACATGTTTTTATAGGTAGTACATTTATTATCTACAATAAATATGATTTATTATTATCCACAAATATTATGGATTATATCATTAAAAATATTATTAAGTTTTGTTCTGCTAAGCAAATGACTAATATATTATTTAGATTCCTTCAAGTTTTGTTCTCAGGGTACTTATATTTTTGTTTTCTCTTTATTTCTAGAGAATTTCCTTATGTTATGACTTGGTTCTTATTTTTAATTCATGGCCTTTGTTGGGTCTAATTTCCTGAAGGTCTCAGTGGTTTCTTTACTGTTGTTGCACTTAAACTCTTAACAATTTTGTGGTCTGTGATATTTTTGTTCCTTTCTCAGTCCCTCATTAACCATTCTCTGTTAAGTTTTGTGGACTCTTGCTCTGCACATGTGGTTAGACCCTTCCCTTTTCCCAGGGAAATCCCCACCAGTAATTTGGCACCCTTTGATTAAACTATCGGCTTTTCCAGCATTTCTCTCCTTTTCAGTGCTCTATTCACAATTCTAGCAACATCCTAAAATGTATGTTTCAATCTCTGGCTTTTTAGTTTATCAAGTGCCAGATGCTAGGTCTGCTAGGACTCCAACTCCATATGCTAAAGAAAGTTCTGGCAAAAGTGGGCCTCACCTCATATGTTTTCTTCCTTCAAGGGTTATAGTCATTCACATTTTGTCATTCAATGCCCGAAAACATTGCCACGTATATTTTGTTCACATTTATAATTTGTGCCGAGAGGGAAAGTCTGGTAATGTTTACTCTTTCATGTTCTTATTTTTTTTTTGAAAGTTGTTCAGTCTTTGAAATGACAAAAAAGTTTTTGTTTACAATTGAAAAAATACAGAGTCATTAGAACTCTTCCTATCATCTTCCATAACTCATCCTTGTTTGAGCTCACCAATGTTAATGTCATGATATAAAACTTCCCTTACTGTATCTCATTGCCCGTGTGTATATAAACACAATCAGATAAGAATTTGTTCTGTTTATTTTTATTTTTTAAGATATGAGCATAATGAAGGTAGAAGTTAGCAGGTTTTTTTTTTAAACCATCAATCAGTATATTATGTGCATCACTGTTGGTTAATACGGAGAAGGCAATGGCATCCCACTCAAGTACTCTTGCCTGGAAAATCCCATGGATGGAGGAGCCTGGTAGGCTGCAGTCCATGGGGTCGCGAAGAGTCGGACATGACTGAGCAACTTCACTTTCACTTCTCACTTTCCTGCATTGGAGAAGGAAATGGCAACCCACTCCAGTGTTCTTGCCTGGAGAATCCCAGGGATGGGGGAGCCTGGTGGCTGCCGTCTGTGGGGTCACACAGAGTCGGACATGACTGAAGTGACTTGGCAGTAGCAGCAGCAGCAGTTGGTTAATAATGAAGCTCCATTTAAGTCTATGAGCAAATCATAATTAATTCAACTATTTCCTTGTGGATAGGAATTTTAGATTATTGACACTACAATATATATTCAGTAAACATCTGTTCTTGTTACTTTTTCTCTGTATAATAGATTCCTTCATGTGGGATTGCTGGGTCAAAGGCTAAAACACATTTTAATATATTGGGATTACTTTCTTAAAACATGTAAGCTGTTCTTTTCCACCAACAATGTATGAAAATGCTAGTTTCCCTGCCTCGTTGGCAAAATACATTTGGAAATTGAATATTGGCAAAATATATTTGGAAATTGAATATATCAATCACTTTCCTATCAAGTTTCCTTTGAAAACTATGTAAACTGAGCTCAACAAAGATAAAAAGCTGTTTCAAGTATAATAAATTGTTAATATATTTAAAATCCCATAGGTAGGGCTTCTCTGGTGGCTCAGTGGTAAAGAATCCACTTGCCAAGCAGAAGATGTGTGTTCCATCCCTGGGTTGGGAAGATCTCCTGGAAAAGGAAATGGCAACCCTGTCCAGTATTCTTGTCTGGGAAATCCCATGGACAGAGGAGCCTGGTGGGCTTCAGTCCATCAGATCACTAAAGAGTTGGATGTGACTTAGCAACTAAACAACAACAAATCCCATAGATGAATGAGAACATTTGAAAAGTTACATAGACTAGTCAATAGAGACTGAAGTCACAGAAACATATGATGGGAAAGTGAACATAGTGAGATTTATCAAGGCTTTTTTATGGTCTTATATGTGCTTGCATTATCCTATTTAATATTGAAAATGTAATTTTAATGTGAAATTTATTCATTGGCATATTTTCTTGAGAGTAAACAACTTTCAGAAAAGATTTGCAGTCATGAGTTAATGACCCAAAATCTGGCTGAAATTATTTTACCATCAGTTGAATGTCCATTTCAAAAATAAAGATTTTTCCCAAGGTTAGCAGCAATTAATTTTAAGGCACTTCCATTTTGATTAGCATTTCAATGACATCATTAATAACAAATGGTCCACAAGCCTGAGAAAGTTTAAATCTACAAATCTATTAAGTTTTGAGGAACTTGAGTCTGTTTTATTAATGTTTAGATTTCTTTTGTCTTTCTATGTAAGACAACAATATTAAATAGAGACTCTTGAATCCTCTGTTGACCATGTCTTTGGTTTAATTGTGGAGTTGATCAGTGAAAGCATGTCAGAGTTTTGCCTTTTACTTAAATCTCAAAACAGAGGTCATCAAATTTTGTTGCTGAAATCACAAAGACAAATCTGTCAACAATTGCAGATCAGTGAACTTCTCACATACTTCTCTAAAACCATAACAATTACATTTTATTAAGAACAGCTGATTTTATCGTACAGTTCTGCTTGCTACAACATGCTTGTGTGAAAGATTTAAGAGTGTTTTTATACTATAGGATTTTAAATTATCTGATTAATGGAATTTCCATTTAGCTTCATGTTGTGTTGGTATCACTTATTAACATAGAATTCTGCAGTTTTACAAGAGCTAGAGATACTGAGAAGTTGGTTATTTCAGTCTAAAATGACAGGAAAACCATATATTTAAACTATATATTTAATCTACTCTGTATTTTAGACTACAGATAAATTTAAGCTTTTGCTTTAAAGAATAACAATTTGTTAATTTTGCTACCCACATCATGAACAAAACAACAAAATTAGTGTGACCATATCTTTATTAAGCCATCTGTTCACCATAGAACTTCCAAGACATTCCTCCAAATTTTTAAAATCAGATTGTTTCATAGGACTCAGAGTGAAGTGATGATATTGTAGTTTTTTTGGTAGAAAGAATTACTGAATATAAAAGTTTGAAGATAATGAGGGAAAGAGACTATAATGATCCCAAGAGATGTTTTCTTGATTAGAAGGTGGATTATGCAGAAGAGCAGAAGTTGTACTCTTGTTGTACACTGTGCTCAAAACAAAAGTCATTTATCCCTTGTAGTTTCCCATAAATGTGTGATGTTGATGCTAACAAAATGTTCAAATCACTAAACATGCATTAACAGTTTGCTAGCGGATTGTGTTAGGCAGTTACTATCAATATGCAAAATAGCCTACATCTTCCGATTTATACATGCCACAAGCACAGCTTGCTCTATGCAAATGCATGGCATTGGAGAGTTAAAGGTAAACATAAAAGGAGACATAGGCATAGTAGCAAACAAAATTAAATTTCCTATCAACTAGAAGAAAGACCCACACAGGAATAGTAAGGCACAGAACTTCACTTTTTTCTCTTTCAACTGAAGTGTAAGCTACTCAAAGACTTTTAAAGTTGTCATTTTTAAAGCGTAACACATGCTGTACAACCACTTAGCTTCATAACTTTTATTATTAACTAACATGTTCATTATATAGATTTTATTCATATGCTTTTGAGGGCAGCAATTTTTATCATCAGTGTAACTCCATAATTTTTGTTAATGTCTTATTCATAGTACAATGCTGAGTACAGATTTGTTTATGGGAGAAGAGAGCGATATATAACAGTTAAAAAATTAACATCTATATTATATTAATTGTTAACATGTTATTTAACATTGTTATTTATAAAAATCTTCTCCAAATCAATAAAAGATAAAATAATCTATTTAAGAGCGACAGAATAGATACAGGTAGATGATTAATAAAATAGGGACAATAAATGCCTAGTAAACAAATGTGGTGTTGGAGAAGACTCTTGAGAGTCCCTTGGACTGCAAGGAGATCCAACCAGTCCATTCTGAAGGAGGTCAGCCCTGGGATTTCTTTGGAAGGAATGATGCTAAAGCTGAAACTCCAGTACTTTGGCCACCTCATGCAAAGAGTTGACTCATTGGAAAAGACTCTGATGCTGGGAGGGATTGAGGGCAGGAGGAAAAGGGGATGACAGAGGATGAGATGGCTGGATGGCATCACCGACTCGATGGATGTGAGTCTGAGTGAACTCCGGGAGTTGGTGATGGACAGGGAGGCTTGGCGTGGGGCAATTCATGGGGTCACAAAGTCGGACACGACTGAGTGACTGAACTGAACTGAACTGAACTGAAACAAAAGTGACTATACTTGACCTCATTTAACATAAAAGAACTGAAAATGACAACCCAAAAATTATTTCACACCTATCAGATTAGAAAAAATATAAAAATATTACATATTAGAAATGATAGTAGGGGAATATAAACCCTAAAACTGTTTAGAAAATATATTTTATTCCAGAATCATTGGAGAGCAATTTGGTTCTATCTCATAGACATAGTAAGATTCATTAATTTCACTTAAATTTGTAGAAAAAATCTTACACATAAGAACAAAGAGACAAAGATGAACAGAGAGACAAAGATGAATAGACTGAAGTAATATATAAAAATATATATGTTCTGAAATCAATTAGGCAAAGCAGACTACAAAATTACATGTATTTATATGTGTGTATATGTATATGTCAGAGAAGGAAATGGCACCCCACTCCAGTACTCTTGCTTGGAAAATCCCATGGACGGAGGAGCCTGTTAGGCTGCAATCCATGGGGTCCCTAAGAGTCGGACACGACTGAGCGGCTTCACTTTCACTTTTCACTTTCATGCATTGGAGAAGGAAATGGCAACCCACTCCAGTGTTCTTGCCTGGAGAATCCCAGGGACGAGGGAGCCTGGTGGGCTGCTGTTTATGGGGTTGCACAGAGTCGGACACGACTTAAGTGACTTAGCATAGTAGAGCATATGTATATGTGAATCTAATAGTACTTAAGTTAAAAATAAGTGCTCAATATCAATTAAAGATATACAGACATGTATACAGCCCAAATTAATGGCATTGTTTCCTTGGGAATAACAACAGGTGTTCTCCTGGGAGAGGAATTCAAAAAAATTAAACTATGTATTTAATGTTTCTTTATCCTTTCTTAAAAAAAATTACAAGATTTAGTTGGTCAGTACACAGACGTTTGTCATATTATTCTCTGGATTTTTTCTAATTTTTAAAGAAACATTCATTGTATTTATATGTTATATGTATTTTCTAGTTACAATTTATGCGATGTTACATAATACCTAATTTGGGCTTCCTTGGTGGCTCAGAGGTAGAGAATGTGCCTGCAATACAGGAGACACAGATTTGATCCCTGGGTTGGGAAGATCTGGAGAAGGAAAAGCAACCTACTCCAGTATTCTTGCCTGGAGAAGGAAACAGCAACCTACTCAATATATATACAATATAACAACTAAACCACCACTGCCAATTTGGATAAAATGAGTGTGTGTGAGTCACTCAGTCCTGTCCGACTCTCTGTGACTCCATGAACTGTAGCCCATCAGGCTCCTCTGTCTGTCTATGGAATTCTCCAGGCAAGAATACTAGAGTGGGTTGCCTTTTTCTTCTCCACTACAGAGCCAAAGCCAAAGAGAAAGAGATGCACTGTCTATATTATTGCAGTGAGGTTTGAAAAAATAAGTTTATTTTTATATTGTAACTCAGAACCGAAATTAATCATCTTAAAACAGATGTTCTCAACCAATAAAAAACACTCTTTGGTTAATCACTGAACTGGTTGCCATCACCTCACATCTGTATCTTGAGTTGATGTTTTTTTCCAGTCTTCTGTCATCTCAGACATGTGCTCTGAAAATCTCCATTGCTATTGAATGATTTCACAACTTACAGGAAACAAAATTAGATTGCCCATGTAACAACCCATACCATCATTCATTCCAGTACTCTGGTGGCATCTTGAAATATCTCTAAGTAAAGGGTTTATCGTAATTAATTTGTTAAACATTCAATCAGGAAACTAGTAACTTTCTTAAGTTTTTATATATACTTATCTGTTGATTTCTTTTTTTTTTTTTTTTTCACTTCCAATTTTATTTTATTTTTAAACTTTACATAATTGTATTAGTTTTGCCAAATATCAAAGTGAATCCGCCACAGGTATACATGTGTTCCCCATCCCGAACCCTCCTCCCTCCTCCCTCCCCATACCATCCCTCTGGGCCGTCCCAGTGCACCAGCCCCAAGCATCCAGCGTCATGCATCGAACCTGGACTGGTAACTCGTTTCCTACATGATATTTTACATGTTTCATTGCCATTCTCCCACATCTTCCCACCCTCTCCCTCTCCCACAGAGTCTATAAGACTGTTCTATACATCAGTGTCTCTTTTGCTGTCTCGTACACCGGGTTATTGTTACCATCTTTCTAATGATTTCTTTTTTAACGTAAAATCTTGGAAACTACCTTTCATTTTCTCAAAGGAGATTTATCTTTCTAAAGCTTTTTCATTACACAGTCATTATGTGTTACCCCAGTGGTGCAGCATTGACATCACAAGTTTCTCCCTGGACTTAATCTTCAGATCATGGTCAAAGAAAATGATGGTATTGAATCTCAATTTATAAAAATTAATTTATTATTTGAGCATCAATTAAAGAGATACTTAGATTACACATGGTGACTTAAACATTGCAATTTGAACTACAAAAAAATAACACAAAAGAAAGGACATATTTACATCAAATTTTTATTTTGCTGTTGTTGCCTGATAGGGCAAAAAGAACAATAATAAGATTTCTCTTTGATCTGCTGATCAAAGCCAAAGATCAAACTGTGTGATATGACCATCATTTCCAATTTTCTGTGAATGAAAGTGCATACTAAACTGTTACCAGGCTGGCATGACATTCTAATTTAGGGTCTTCTCAATGGTTTTCTCATACCTTGCCTACAACTGATTCATGATTGACTGGGAGTTAACTTCAGAATAGCTGGTATTTTTGAAGTCTTTTTTGAGGGGAAAGTGCGTAAGTTTCATCCTAGAAAGCAGGGGTAAATTTTTGGTTTCTGTTTTTAAAGCATTCTACAGATAAAATAATCTACAGTCTGTAGTTACAAATGTATTAAGAAATTTGGATAGACTCTTCCCATGTTAGGTTTGTCTGCTGCTGCTGCTGCTGCTAAGTCGCTTCAGTCGTGTCCGACTCTGTGCGACCCCATAGACGGCAGCCCACCAGGCTTCCCCGTCCCTGGGATTCTCCAGGAAAGAATACTGGAGTGAGTTGCCATTTCCTTCTCCAATGTATGAACGTGAAAAGTGAAAGTGAAGTCGCTCAGTTGTGTCCGACTTTTAGCAACCCCATGGACTGCGGCCTACCAGGCTCCTCCGTCCATGGGATTTTCCAGGCAAGAGTACTGGAGTGGGGTGCCATTGCCTTCTCCGTAGATTTGTCTAGTTGGATTTAAATCTATAAATGATATACTGTGAAGGAAAAGCTGTACTACTGGTTCATCCACGGCAAAAGTAAAGTAATTCACAAAATTTATTTCAGCAATGAGACATCAATAGAAATAACAGAGACAGGTTTGAAAGGGATAAGTAACTTGGAAATTGTAACTATATTTTTATTTATCTTCTTTTAGTGTTTTTGCTACTGATAGATATCAGTATACATCTTTATCTTTGTCACAGTAGATTTTCTTATTTATTAAAAATATCATCATTCTGTTTTCTTTGATAACTAGCTATGATCCAGGTCAGTCTGTAATGTGCTTTTCTACTTATCATGAATAGAATAAATTCTGCATACAAGATCTTCATCATAATCAAGCATCCCATAAACTTTTAAATTTTAGCTCTCCTTTGAGACATCAGATGCAATATATTGGGCTCTAATTGCCTAGCTTTAAGATATCTGAAGTGGTAATACCTCAAATTTTTGGATATTTGCTAATGCAAATCGTTCCCAGCTTATTCCTGCTATAGATTTGAATATTTTTCCAGTAAATTTCCTTAAATAGAAAACATTGAAACAGCTTTTGTGTACATGGCACTTTTTTTGTGAAAACAGAAAAAGTAAATTGCTAATATCAAATCTAAAATATTAGATTTCCCCAGATTTTAATTAGTTTGGAGAAGTAAAGTGTGTAACTCTCTACTGAGACAGCATGCCATGGTAGTTCAGAGCTGATTTTGAGGTCAAACAACTCGAGCTTCACAGGCTTTCAAATCTATGTGTCATAGTATGCATACAATTATCAAAATACTAAATAACCTTTGGTAGTTGAAAAATTAAGCAAATAGGCAGATAAAGCATTTAACAAAGGATCTTGCATATAGTAAGCCTTTTCTGTGTCAGCCCCTGTTTTTATTGGAATAGATGTTGGTTATAGTGGCGAATACCTGACACCATAAATCAAACGTGGTATGTACTTGATAAATGGTAAGTCTTAAGAGCATGAGTAATAATCAGCATTAAATACCCAGAAACATTATTAAAGTTCACTTACATTTCCTCTAAATGATTCTACATTCCACAATTTTTTAAAAATATGTTTTTTCTTTTACTTATTTATTTATTTATTTAAGTAAATAAGACACATAAGAACTGGAAGTTCATCTCACGTTTGCCAGTAGGGTACCCTTGAGACATCTTAAATTTTAGCTTAAAAATAGATAATAGAGGTTAATGTGCATTTCATATTTAAATCTCCTAGGATGCATGTAATTCACTGAAGGCTAAATTCTTTATTAGTGTTTAAGAAATTTTGGCAAAATTATTTCCACTTTATTATCATAGTAATCTTAGATAACAACCATCTACCTGACTTTGTAAATTCCTTGAATGCTGTCTTATTTTTGAATTTCTTATACTTGGAATAACCACAGGTATTTTAAATCTCAAGCCATTTAATGTAAAAAACCTGGAATTATTTGTGAATATTTTGCCCTCAAATCCATGTCCACATTTTTATGCTTTTCAAATCACTGTATTGCCTTTATTTTGTAGCTTCTGATGTAAAAGTTTTAGTGCCACATGTAAGACATTTTAGTGGCATAATTATAAGGGCTATTTGAAAAAATCAGCAAAACAATATAATACACCATTCTGAAACTATATATTTTGACCTAAATATTTCATTTTCTGAATAATTCTTTATATTTTAACATAAAATTTTCTCTTGGAAGCAAAGGGCAAAAATAAGGTAACATTTATTGAACACTTTCTGGCAACATGTTAACTGCTTTATACTCCTTATTTCATTCACTTCTCACTAAGATCTATAAATCAGGTGTTAGTGTTCAACATTCAGAAAATGAAGATCATGGCATCTAGTCCCATCACTTCATGGGAAATAGGTGGGAAAACAGTAGAAACAGTGTCAGACTTTATTTTTTTGGGCTCCAAAATCACTGCAGATGTTGACTGCAGCCATGAAATTAAAAGACGCTTACTCCTTGGAAGGAAAGTTATGACCAACCTAGATAGCGTATTGAAAAGCAGAGACATGACTTTGCCAACAAAGGTCCGTATAGTCAAGGCTGTGGTTTTTCCAGTGGTCATGTATGGATGTGAGAGTTGGACTGTGAAGAAAGCTGAGCAGCGAGGAATTGATGCTTTTGAACTGTGGTGTTGGAGAAGACTCTTGAGAGTCCCTTGGACTGCAAGGAGATCCACCCAGTCCATTCTGAAGGAGATCAGCCCTGGGTATTCTTTGGAAGGAATGATGCTAAAGCTGAAACTCCAGTACTTTGGCCACCTCTTGCGAAGAGTTGACTCATTGGAAAAGACTCATGCTGGGAGGGATTGGAGGCAGGAGGAGAAGAGGATGACAGAGGATGAGATGGCTGGATGGCATCACCGACTCGATGGATGTGAGTTTGAGTGAACACCGAAGTTGGTGATGGACATGGAGGCCTAGTGTGCTGTGATTTATGGGGTTGCAAAGAGTCAGACACGACTGAGCGACTGAACTGAACTGAACTGATACTTATCTTACAAAGAAAATTTGTAAGTTTAATAATTTGTTTGTTTTTTAGAATGAACACATGCCAATGATTTTATTTAACTCATTAATTAAAGAGGGCACAAGTAAGATATTACAACCAATTCAATGAGTAATTCAAAGAACAGAAACAGGTAGAAGCAATCAGGAATACTAAAATGAATTTGCTTAGTAGAGCAAAAATGTGGGAGATCAGTTGCACCTCTGCCAGACAAAATTAATTTGCCTATTTATGGACAAGAATCAAGTGTCTTGCTGACAGTTCCATCGACTTTACAGAGTTGTAAAATAGTTCAACCACACTGAAAAATGCAGAGACCCCACAGAATCAGATGACCTGGAGAGTATATTTTTGTTGTTCAGTTGTGTCTGATTTTTGAGACCCCATGGACTGCAGTATGCCAGGCTTCCCTGTCCTTCACCACTTCCTGGAGTTGGCTCAAACTCATGTCCACTGAATCAGTGATGCCATCCAACCATCTCATCCTCTGTCATCCCCTTATCCTCCTGCCTTCAATCTTTCCCAGCATCAGGGTCTTTTCAGATGAGTCACTTCTTTGCATCAGGTGGCCAAAGTATTGGAGCTTCAGCTTCAGCATCCAATGAATATTCAGGACTGATTTCCTTTAGGATGGACTGGTTGGATCTCCTTGAAGTCCAAGGGACTCTCAAGAGTCTTCTCCAACACCACAGTTCAAAAGCATCAATTCTTCGACGCTCAGCTTTCTTTATGATCCAACTCTCACATCCATACATGATTACTAGAAAAACTATAGCTTTGACTATACAGATATTTGTAGGCAAAGTAATATCTACTTTTTAATAAGTTTGTCATAGCTTTTCTTCCAAGGAGCAAGCGTCTTTTAATTTCATGGCTGCAGTCACCATCTGCAGTGATTTTGGAGCCCCAAAAACCAAAGTCAGCCACTGTTTCTATTGTTTCCACATCTATTTGCCATGAAGTGATGGGACCAGATGATGTTTAAACTTGTCTGTCCCTGATACTTAAAGGAAAATTTAAATGAATGTTACTTAGAAATTGAAGAAGAATATGGAACCCTACTATAGAGTCTTAACATTTTTAGAAGGGAAAAATGCCCTCTATTCTGTATTTGACTGATTTTCTTGATAAGAATTTATAAATAAATTTATATCTTCTTGGTTTAACTCTATTACTCCTGATGACTAAGCTACTTTGGTCATTGTTAGAGAGTTCTGAAAGACGCTTAAGACTCAGAACTGTTTCAATAAATTTGAAAAAAGTGTAGCATAATGTCTAAGAAGTTCTAATATTGTTTTCAAAAACCTTAAAGGAGACTTTTTAACCACAGAAGATAATATTTTCTTATGTTAAAAAAAAATTATGGATTAACATCTGGAGAAGGAAATGGCAACTCACTCCAGTATTCTTGCCTGGAAAACTCCATGGACAGAGCAGCCTGGTGGGCTGCAGTCTGTGGGGTTGCAAAGTGTCTGCCACAACTGAGCGACTCAGCATATGGCTTTACATAGTGCATCATTAGAATATTCAGCGTTGCCACATCTGGTTTGGAATGATAGCAGATAGGAGAAAACATGGGCTCGGAAGGCAGAGTTTAAATCTAGTGCCTGTCTTTGATCTCTTCTGTGTTCTTAGTCAAGGTATTCAACTTTTTCTCTTATATAATAAAAATAATTTTTACTTTGGTTGTTTCTTATAATTTAACTAAGATATATACATTTTAATATTGTATTAGCTAAAATAGTCATGATAATTATTCGATCCTTTTTCATATTTAGCTCTGTTCTAGAAAAGAGAAATAGATTATATACTGTTCAGTTCATGAAGGTAATTATTTTAATAAAATCAGAATCAATTCCTTTAACTTCTGATTTGAAGCTGCTTAAAATTGTGTAACAGAAATCATATTATTTAACATTCTTTATAAATCCATGCAGGTACACTGAAGAATTAAAGATCAAGCTGAAATTTCTGATTAAGAAACTCAGATGTGAAAATGAGATGGTTATTTACAGATGTCAGAGTTTAATTTCTGTTTTTGAAATGGTGATTAATTGTGAAAAGCTAAACCTGATAGTTCCAGTCGCTGCACCTTTCAAAATTCAAGATTGTAAATAATTTCTTTAAAACTGGAAAACAACATGGGGCAGAATATTTGTGTGTATGTATACTTACACACTTTTGTGGAAAGTAAAATTGTGGTTACTTTATGAAACTTTATGACCCTATTTGTGAAACTGGGTCAATTGTTTCACAAAAGTAAGGGGGAGAGAGGAAATAAAAATCATCTTTAATATTAAAAAACAATGCAAGTAAAGAAAGAAAAATAACAGTGAATGTATATATTACAGATCAGCTAAAATATAATTGTTCTGGAGACACAATCATTTTGATAAAAATTGTATCTTTATAACACTAATTACCTTTTTTGGTCTTGTAATAGCTAAATAAAATAGAAAAACATGGCTTTTGTTAAGTGTTTATTTCTATTTTGTTTTCTGTCTCATCAACGTAAATGTGAAATACTGGAAATCTTGTATATCCTTCCTTGTTTGTCCCTGTTGCTCTTTACCAATACTTCAAATTATATTAGCATGGCTTCCCTCATGGCTCAAACAGTAAAGAATCTGCTGCAGTGCTGGAGACCTGGGTTCAATTCCTGGGTTGGGAAGATCCCCTGGAGAAGGACATGGCAACCCATTCCAGTATTCTTGCCTGGAGAATCCCATGGCCTGAGGAGCCTGGCAGGCTACAGTTCATGGGGTCCCAGAGTCGGACACGACTAAGTGACTAACACTTTCACTTTTTCACTAGTTTCATATAAATTGTGTTGTATTTATTTTGTAAAACTACTTTTCGAAGCAATTCATGCCTCTGATGTAATTTGCTCATTAACAGTGTGAGGCTTCCTTGAATTTCCAAGTCTTGGTGTTCTTATTAAGTATGGTGGTAGCAACACTTGTTATTCTCTTCTTGGAGTTGTAATAGATAAATTACAGAAAAATCCTGCACTTTGAATATAACAGAACAATTCATACCTTTGAAATAATATTGCATTATACTATAATTACTGATTTATTTGTAAATATCCCCCTATAGATTAAGATTATACCTTTGAGAGTCCAAGAACATAGGTTGGACTGCATCACTGCATAAGTTCACACTGCATCACAAGTGACAAGCATGTTCCCTGCTACGGGGTAGATGCCATATATTTATGGAAAAAGTGAATGAAACACTGTCATACATTATGAGTTTCTGAAAATTCCTTTAAACTTTTGTTATTTAGAATTTTTAAAAATAACATCAACTAATATTGTTTGTTGAATCTCTGAAACAATACTGTATTTCCTACAAAGAATTTGTACAAGATTTCTTTCAAGGTGTTAACTTACTGCATGATCTATTACAACATTTTAAAATAACAATTAAAATTGATCTTTAGAAAGATGTTTTAAATGGGGTGTTCCAATTTAGAAAGTTGAAAAAAATATTTTCTCATTGATATTTTCAATGTCTAAGTTTATTTAAAGAGATGAATAAACTTCAGTATATAAATATGTATATACACACAAATATACATACTGTATATATTTATATATAGTATGTATATATATATTAAGTGTATATAAAGTGTATATACATGCATGCTAGGTCGCTTCAGTCGCATCTGTCTCTGCAACCCTATGGACTGTAGCTGGCCAGCCTCCTCTGTCCATGGGATTCTCCAGGCAAGAATACTAGAGTAGGTTGCCATGACCTCCTCCAGGGGATCTTGGCCATCCAGGCATGGAACCCACCCCTCCTATGTCTCTTGCATCGGCAGGCACGTTCTTTACCATTAGGGCCACCTGGGAAGCCCAAAGATAAATGAGCCTAAATCAATCTATGTAAAACTCTCTGAATCACACCAGGTTCTGAGATTAATGGAAAAACCAGGCAACCTTGACGGAAGTGCTTATCAAGTATTCTCATTGTTATTTGAGGATTACTTATAATATTACTTTAGGAGCTTTAGAGATGGAATTTTTTCAGAATGAAAAGCTGTGTCAAGGAAGGTCCATCCAATGACAAAGGCAGTTCTAAGGTAGTGGCCTTGCAAAAGGAGTACTTCTGGTCATCAGAGTGCCCTCTGGTGGCCTGGTTGAATAATTCTAGTCCCTTCTCACTTGGAAGTGAACAGACAATAGAAGTTAATTTAGTTTCTGAAAGAGGCTTTTTAGTCACTGGCAGCAACCGGGCAACAGTAATTTGCAAACCCTGCCCTTTATTAAAATTCATTGTTGCTTTCAGAGTTAGAGAACTATAATTTCAGAGATCCAAGCAAGACCAAAAAGAAATAACATTTTATATAATCACTTTCAAAAGCTGCTGTATAATTAAACACATGTGCAATTAATTTTAGGCAAAAACAGCAGCTATTATGCAGTAGAAAGTTGCTTTATACTAGCCCTGGTTTATAGCAACAGAATGGATATGATGTCAAGTGTTATAATTTGGCATGATTCCAGTAAATTTACAATTTTGTGAAAGTGCTATCAATAGAGCATTGTTTTTGCTTTACTATGCTTTTCTCCAGCTTTGTGGCTCTGTTTTAGCAGCAAAACATGTGGCATATTAGTTGTATCAGTTTGGGCTATAGCTGTAGGGTGTGTAATACCAAGAAATCTATATTGAATCCCAGTTATAAAATAAAAACAATCCCAATCAATGTGGGGGGGCAGTGTACATAAAATTTGCGTATTTAACTTTTCTGCTTTCTTGTATATAATTTATTGAGTGCATTTGTAAAATGAACTAATTATAGAATGATTTTAATATGGGATAAAATAAAAACTAAATGTCCTGCTATAAAGTTTTTTAAAAAACATAATTTTTGTTCCAGATAGTCACATCTCTGCATAAAGCTCAAGTTGTAGTAATAAGTTGAAAGGCAAGGTCTACCTTGTAAACATTATGACATTATATAACTGGTGAAACCATTTTAAACACAGATTGTGTGAGGAATGCACGGGTCTTTATATGATGCATTCCCTAGTAGTGTACAGTATTCTTATCAGATAAGCAAAAGCACAAACAAAAACAAATCATCAAATAGTTTACTTTTTAGCTCATGATCCAATTAATGTTTAACTTAGGTCGTTCTGGGACAAATAGAGTAGAGTAGATTTGTTGAGGAAAGCTTATATCATAATTTTGAAATTTAATGTTTCCACTTTTATTAAATTAACCTTTGATAGTGAGTTACAGGCAAACTTTGAAATAGTGCAATACAGGAAGACAACTCTTTTAAAATGCAAGCAGTTGTATTCTCAATGAACTTCACTGCATTCTTGAAACAATGCCAGCAGAGGTTCAGAAAGTAAAGAAACTGTGAAAACCAGCTTTGAAATAAGGACATTTATCAGAAGTTCAGAATCCTTATATCAGAGCTGTGACCATAGAAAATTATTTGAATCCGTAAATAAGCCATATGCACTGCCATCTAGACCAAGATAATATAAGATCTTGATCTTTAATATGTAGTTGTTTGTAGAAGGAGTTCTGAGAGAAAAGAAATGGTTTGGAAGACCCCCTTCAACATGACAGTAGATCTTGCTTCTTTGTGAACTTTACACATCAAGCTAATTAATTAATTCAACTGGCACTTAGGACTTTCTGTATGCCAAGGACTGCACAATGTCCTGGGAGCCATTGATGAACAAAATAAGTATAGCTTCTACCTTGAGAGATTTATGTTCTCCCTAAATAATAAACAAGTAAATGAAGTTCAGTAATTATTTTTGAAGAGCCTCTTGGTGAAAGTGGAAGAGGAGAGTAAAAAAGCTGGCTTAAAACTCAACATTACAAAAACTAAGAATATGGCATCTGGGCCTGTCACTTTATGGCAAATAGATGGGGAAAGACTGGGAAGAGTGCCAGATTATTTTCTTGGACTCCAAAATCACTGCAGATGATGACTCCAGCCATGAAATTAAAAGATGCTTGCTCCTTGGAACAAAAGCTATGACCAACCTAGATATTAAAAAAATAAATAAAAGCAGAGACATTACTTTGCCTTCAAAGGTCTGACTAGTCAAAGCTATGGTTTTTCCGGTAGTCATGTATGGATGTGAGAGTTGGATCAGAAAGAAGGCTGAGCACCGAAGAATTGATGCTTTTGAACTGTGATGTTGGAGAAGACTCTTGAGAGTCCCTTAAACTGCAAGGAGATCCACCCAGTCCATCCTAAAGGAAATCAGTCCTGAATATTCATTGGAAGGGCTAATGCTGAAAATGAAACTCCAATAATTTGGCCATTTGATGCACAGAACTGACTCACTGGAAAAGACCCTGATGCTGGGAAAGACTGAAGGCGGGAGGAGAAGGGAATGACAGAGGATGAGATGTTTGGATGGCATTACCAACTTGATGAACATGAGTTTGAGCAGCTCCCAGAGTTGGTGACGGACAGGGAGGCTTGGCGTGCTGCAGTCCATGGGGTTGCAGAGTAGAACATGACTGAGCCACTGAAATGAGGTGAACTGAAGACTGGAGATTAAGCAAAACCTCTTTTTAGGTCAGTGACAATTAAGGTGAAATTGGAAGGAGAGAGTAAGTGCAGGAATGGAGCTGCTATAATTTGAAGAAACTGAAAGGAGGCATGTTTAGCTGTAGTACAGTGTGTTCTAGAGCACATGGGCATTTTAGTACACGGATGGTATATAAATAAAATGAAAATAATTAAAGGGTTTATACCTTGTTCTCATTTATCCTTTAAGCTGATCACCCTTTCTGTGGAGGATAAATACATTGCCAAGATGCAAGAGTGAAAATAGGCCATATACTAGGAGCATATCACAGCATCCAGCAGAGAGATTTGGTGGTTTAAAATATTGTGGTAGCACTGGAGATGGATAGAAGTGAGCAGCTAAGAGATTTATTTGAGGGGTAAATATGGAAACATTTGTAGTTGAATTATAGAAAAGGAGCCAGATATAAGTACAACTGTTAATTTTCTACAACTGGAGAGTTGGTGGTCCTGGTTACCAAAGATGGCGGAATCTGAAAAGAAAGCATGAAATACGTTTTAGACATATTAAATTTGAGATGCTCATGAGGCATCTAAATGGAGATGTTAAATAGGCAGTTGGGTGTGTAAATCAAAAGCACAGATAAGAGGTTTGGGTTGGATTTAATTGTGAGAATTGTCAGCATATAATCAAGCACTGTTCTCATACTCATGTTCTGATAACCAAGACCCTTGACCTGGGAGAGCAGTTCCCACAATAGGAAGGAGCATTTTCAGCTCCAGATATTTATTTTCTTTTTTTTTTTTTTTAACCTCTAATAAATCATTTTAGTATGTGGTACATTTTCTCAGAGCTTTGTAGTGTTGTGGAAATTATTATAGTTTCATAGTGATGAGGTCCAGAATAGTATAGTTGAAAAAAATCATTTGCCTCAGATCAGAACTTATATTTACTATTTATCAATGGTGTGACTTTAGGTGGGCTAGTTAATATATCTGAGCCTCTGTTTACTCACACTCCATGAAAATATGGGACTAAAAATATTTTCTGTACCAACAGAGTAGTTATATTCATATTTTGTGTTGAGGAATCTAACCTAAAATATGTCACAGTTAATGTTAAAGAATTTTAACTGAAAGGGTTACTAAAGAGAATTAACTCATTAATACCTGACTATAATTTATTTTATTTTATTTTATTTTTTACTGACCCACCCAGCCCTTGGACGGAATCTCCCAATACCTGACTATAATTTAAAAGGTTGTCCTACCTAGATCACATTTGTGTACTAGAAATATATTACTAATATCATTATGAAAGTGCATGCTTTTCTGATTAGTAGGATGAGGGTCATAACTGATGCATCTATTTGGAATTTGAAAATTAGAAAAAACTGTTTATTACAATAAGAAAATTAAATGGTTGATTTACCTCTTTAGAGTTAAGTAACTTCAGATATCTTTAATATTGGCTCCGTTTGATGATTGTGGGTATTTTGATAATTTAACATATTTTTCCAAATGAAAACAAGATAAACTAGTTTGAGTAAAGAATCAGGGAATATGCTACAGTTTCTGAAATGGTTAGCAGACTAAGGCTACCATGGTTACATTTCCTCAGCTTCTGTAAGGGAGTAATCATTAAATAATAATAACCCCAAATTGTAAAATGATTGAAACAGTTATTTACTTCATCCCCAAAAGGTACTTAATACTGAGTTAGGATATAGTAATGTGCTTTATTCATAAAAAGAAATGTTCTGAATTAGTGTTATCAAGTGGAAGGAAAGGAAGGGATATTTTAAAATATTGATTAGATATCTTTCTGCCAATTTTGAATGTGAATTATAAAATAGAAAGTTATATATTCCTTTATTTTTTTACAGTGAAGTACTGCAGAAGCTATATGTGTACAATCTGTCCTCATATTAGGAAATTAAGGTCAATTTTGGAATAGAATTTGTATTATTTTCTGAAGGGTAAAATTCAGTTTAAATAACAAAACCGTGTGCTATATTATGATAAATAATTTAAATTTAGATTTTTATATATTTTCTCAGGGTAGTCACGATAGATTACATAACAGACAACCTATTTCACTGTTTCTCCATTTATAAACATAAGAACTCTGTATCCCTGCAAAATAAATTTCAAATGTTTTCTGATATTAGTGAGTTTATTCCACTGAAAAATTTGACCAGAAATGACTTGATTTACATATAATAACTTATTTAATAATTTATTTTGGGAAGGGGTAAGAGTTGGAGATGTTTTGAAGATCTCTCTTCAGAGTGTTGGGATTTAACAGAATAATGGCATATCTGCAGAGTAACTGCCATAATAATAACAATAGTTTATACTTAGTGCTTATTATGTGCTAAGCGTTTTATCAGCATAATATAATTGTCATAACAACCATATGTAGTGATTATTAATATCTTTGCTTTACATGTATGAAAATTGGGGCTCATGGAGACTGTGACTTGCTTAAGGTCACTCAGTTAATACGTGGAAGAGCTAGGATAGGAATCCATGTTGGTTCAATCCCAAGTCCACATGATAACTAAGACACAGTAATGGATAAAAGGATGTGTTGATCTTCTTAGGCATATTTAATAGTAATTAAGTACTTATTACTGATTATTGCAGCATTAATTTATTCAATTTTGCTATTCTTTATATGACAGGAACAACTCTTTTTACTAAGATTCTGTTTGCTTATCAAATATAGGTATGTGGCATCAATGATGAATCTGCCTTCTTGTTCAATAAATTGATTTTTTTTTTATATTGCTATGGGCTGAATATTTGTAACTTCACCAAATTCATATTTTCTTTTTTTTTCCTTTTTTTAAAATTTTTAAAAAATTATTTTATTTTATTTTATTTTTAAACTTTATATAATTGTATTAGTTTTATTAGTTTTATTATTAGTACTAGTGCACTGGGACGACCCAGAGGGATGGTATGGGGAGGGAGGAGGCAGGAGGGTCTAGGATGGGGAACACATGTATACCTGTGGCGGATTCATTTTGATATTTGGCAAAACTAAAACTAAATTGATTTTTATATGAAAACAATTTCCCCACTTAATTCTTTCCACAAAGAACAGAGAAGATGGTATCTGATAAATCATATAATTAAATAAATTATTGAATATGTACCTAATAAATAATTTATAACTATTAAGACTATGTTGTAAAACATTTATGACATTCATAATTTTTACAATCTGTTATTGAAATTCTTAATTTTTGCAATCAGTTATTGGTGAAAAACAGTATAAAATACTCAGTGCCATATGGTCTTTTGTATGAAAGGTGTATATTTCCATAGAAAATGCCTGAGTGTAAGTTCATCTTGCTCATTATTTCTGTATAACATCATAATGCCTGTTGTTATTTTTTATGTGATTTATTATGAAGTTTTTCTGCAGTAAGTATGCATTATTTCTAAGTGCTGCTAAGTCACTTCAGTCGTGTCCGACTCTGTGCAACCCCGTAGACAGCAGCCCACCAGGCTCCCCCATCCTTAGGATTCTCCAGGCAAGAACACTGGAGTGGGTTGCCATTTCCTCCTCCAATGCATGAAAGTGAAAAGTGAAAGTGAAGTCGCTCAGTCGTGTCCAACTCTTAGCGACCCCATGGACTGCAGCCTACCAGGCTCCTCCGTCCATGGGATTTTCCAGGCAAGAGTACTGGAGTGGGGTGCCATTGCCTTCTATTATATATATATATATATATATATATATATATATACACACACACACACACACATATAGTGAAGTAATAAACTAATATTTAAATACAAAAATGTAATAATGGACAAGATAGGCAAGGTTTATGTTCTCATAGAATTCCATGTTAGGAGAATTGTCCCACCTTGGGGTTAAAATACTTCTCTGAGGTCATACAGAGGTTTAGGACCAGAGCTACATTTCAGATCTTCTTTAAATCACTTTACTGCAAGTTTTATGAGAAACCTTAAGCAAACTCTTAGAGTAGGGAATGATTGTATAAAAATAGTGCAATAAGGATAACTTCCTGAACACAGGTATGACTTTAACTGGCTAATGGGGAATTAGTTTACCATTGGTGTAAGACTTTCTTTTCTCTAGTTGAGGAAACCTCCAAGCTTATTCTATTGTCTTCAGAATCCTTTTGCTGTCTCAACTTAGGTTTGATTCTGTTGCCATAGTTATAGTTTAAAAATATAATACTGGCTGTGTCATTTAACTTTTGTGAAAGCTTTCCATTTCTTCCTCGCAAGCATACCTACTCATGCACAAAATGAACAGATGGAAAAAGGCAAGGGCTCTCCTTTAGGGCCAGAGCCTCCCTATTAAGTTTACATTGCAGGGAAGAGAAATGGATAAATATAGAAAAAGTCTGCAGAAAGATAGCTTAAAGGAAATAGAGAAGAAAGAGGCTATCTTTCAGGTCAACATTAAAATCAGTTTTCCATGGAGTGAGAAAGGGACTGATACTTCTCCTCAAAGCTTCTGATGGAGTGGCATATCATAATAAATGGACAGAAAGGATTTGGAGAGAAAGACAAGTTTTCTAATAATATGTGTTTTCCTTGAGTATTTGTACTATATATATAGTACAAATATATATAAATAAAAAAAAATATATATATATATAATTCTTTGACTAGAAGTGAAGGAAAAGAGGCTACAATTAAAAAATTAGTTCTGGTGGATATGGCTTTATTCCAAAAAGCACTTACCATTTTGCCTATATATATATATATATATATATATATGTATATATATATATATATTATTTTTTAACATTTCAGTTCAGTTCAGTCGCTTAGTCATGTCCGACTCTTTGCGACCTCATGAATTGCAGCACTCCAGGCCTCCCTGTCCATCACCAACTCCCGGAGTTCACTCAAACTCACGTCCATTGAGTCAGTGATGCCATCCAGCCATCTCATCCTCTGTCATCCCCTTCTCCTCCTGCCCCCAATCCCTCCCAGCATCAGAGTCTTTTCCAATGAATCAACTCTTTGCATGAGGTGGCCAAAGTACTGGAGTTTCAGCTTTAGCATCGGTCTTTCCAAAAAACATCCAGGACTGATCTCCTTTAGAATGGACTGGTTGGATCTCCTTGCAGTCCAAGAGACTGTCAAGAGTCTTCTCCAACACCACAGTTCAAAAGCATCAATTCTTCGGTGCTCAGCTTTCTTCACAGTCCAACTCTCACATCCATACATGACCACTGGAAAAACCATAGCCTTGACTATACAGACCTTTGTTGGCAAAGTAGTGTCTCTGCTTTTCAATATGCTATCTAGGTTGGTCATAACTTTCCTTCCAAGGAGTAAGCGTCTTTTAATTTCATGGCTGCAGTCACCATCTGCAGTGATTTTGGAGCCTCAAAAAATAAAGTCTGACACTGTTTCCACTGTTTTCCCACCTATTTTCCATGAAGTGATGGGCCTAGATGCCATGATCTTAGTTTTTTGAATGTTGAGCTTTAAGCCAACTTTTTCACTCTCCTCTTTCACTTTCATCAAGAGGCTTTTTAGTTCCTGTTCACTTTCTGCCGTAAGGGTGGTGTCATTTAGTCAGATAAATTTAGCTCAGTGATGGTAGGAAATACAGTATGTTATGCTTTAGTAAGCTTTCTTCTTCCATTTACCTCCAAGTATCCTTAAATGACCCCCCTGACCTGCCCTTGTGGGGGGAACAATAAGGTTGCTAAATTTAACAAGAACAACAAAATTCAGGATGCCTACGTACTAGTTATGGAGAAAGAAATGGCAACCCACTCCAGTATTTTTGCCTAGAGAATCCCATGGATCAAGGAGCCTGCCTGGTGGGCTACAGTCCATGGGGTTGCAAGAGTTGGATATGACTTAGCAACTAAACCACCACCATGTATGGCCTCAGTGTTAACTATTATCAATTGTATTATTTTTATATTTAATAGACTTTATTTTTAGAATAATTTTAGGTTCCTAGCAAAATTGAACAGAAAGTACTGTGTACTATATACTCTTTAATCACATACTCACGGCCTGCCCTAATTTTTTTAGAGTATGAATCTAATTATACATCTAAGATTTTTAAATTTCATGCATGGTTTTAAAACTGCAAGCAACAGTTCAATACAAAAGTTTATATATGACAGTGAAGTTAGGAAGAATTGAAGCAAGTTTTCCTTAAGTATATAGTGAAATTATGAATCATAATAGTGGAATGTTTCTTTCTAACCTAGCTGTCTTTTTGATTGAATTTTATTACAACTAACAACTTAGTTAAGTATAATATTGCTAATTGGAAACAATGAGATTTAAAATGTTTATAACCTGTATTTTCTTGAGCATGTGTTTTTAAGGACTACTACACCAGGTGGTACATCTTTTACAATCCAAGAACTTACAGCAGTATTTCATTATCATCCAAAGTCCATAGTTTACATTACAGTTCACTCTTGATGTTGTACATTCTATGGGTTTTGTCAAATATGTAACGATATGTGTCCATCATTATAGCATTGTACAGAGTAGTTCCCTGACCCCCAGAACCTCTATTCTCTTCCTATACATCACACCCTTGCTAATTTTTTTAATTTATGTTTTTGAGTACATACTTTGTGTACAACAGTGTATTCTACTAACAATTGTAACAAAAATAATCTTATAATTTCATAAATATATAGCATTGCAAAATTTATATTTAGTTTAATATTGCAATAAAATATTTTGCATATTTTCACATGTACATTTGTACATGATTATAGTATGATTTTGAATATAATAACACAAGGGCAGTATCCTTTGCTGTTTCATCATATAAAAGATTCTCATGTGCAGTTATGAATAAGTTTAAAATAATGTACTATTTTGGTGTAGCTTTTTTTCAAAGATAGTTGGTACTTCATCCAATAAAGTTTCATGTTTTTTCACTTTATGGAATTAATAGACATTTTATTCTAAAATTTTAAGTTGGTTTCATGTTTTCCTAGACTCAGAAGGTGAAATGACTTGTACATTTAATACAGTAATTTGTATTAAAATGAGACTTGTATACAAATAAATCCAACATATTTGCTAATTTAATGACTCCAGATAATCTAGAACAGTACATATTCATTTATAAGTATGCTTATTCTTATTCATAAACATAATTACGTATGTTTAAAATATCTTACCAAAATAGATATCTTGGATTTAGGGTTATACAGAACTTTTATCCTCCTATAACCTAATGTACCTTATGTTTAATAAGTGATGTCCACTATATGGTTTATTATCATTTTCCATCTTGTGTGTAAGGGTGTGTATGGAGTTCTGTGTAAAGATGAAAATTAAACACGTTATTATTCTCTCCTGAAATCCATCTAAAACAAAAAAGATTTTTTTTAAATTTTATTTTATTTTTAAGCTTTACAAAATTGTATTAGTTTTGCCAAATATCAAAATGAATCTTTTTAAATGAAAAAGACTCACAAGAATATAAATAGTAGAAGGGGATTAAAACCAAACAAAATTTGGGAGCTAGTATTCAGATGAACCAGTTGTAACAGACTTAGAAGTCTCCAGAAGGTTGAGTCATAAGTCACTAGTGGGAAAAGCTAAGAGGCAATCTGGTTTATACCTCACTATATCCAGAAAGTCTCACAAATTGGTAGCACCAGAAACCCTTAATAGAGGCAGTGGAAGTCATGCTTAAAAGAGGAAGATCTAATTAAGAATTGGAAGAATTCAATTAAGAAAATCCAATTAAGAAGTGGTGAGAGGACCAAAAACCTGCAACTGGGCAACATCCCTTTTCTTACCCCAACTGTATACTGAGAGTTTATTCTCTGAAGGAGGTAGAAGAGTCTTCATATGGTGAGTTGGAGATGCAAGATTGGAAAGAAAGGTACAATACAAAAATCAGGTGGGTTGTTGTTTTTGTCCAGTTGCTGAGTCATGTTCAATTCTTTGTGACCCCATGGACTGCAGCATGCCAGGCTTCCAGTCCTTCGCTATATCCCACAGTTTGCTCAAACTCGTGTCCCTTGAGTTGATGATGCTATCTAACCATCTCATTCTCTGCCACACCCTTCTCCTTGTGCCTTTAATCTTTCCCAGCACTAGGGTCTTTTCCAGTGACTTGGCTGTTAGCATCAGGTATACAAAGTGTTGGAGCTTCAGCTTCAGCATCAATCCTTCCAATGAATATTCAGGGTTGATTTCCTTTAGGATTGACTAGTTTGATCTCCTTGCAGTCTGAGTGACTCTCAAGAGTCTTCTCCAGCACCACAGTTGAAAAGCTTCAATTCTTTGGCACTCAACCTTCTTTATGTTCCAGCTCTCACATCTGTATACGACTACCAGAAAAACCATAGCTTTGACTATACAGATCTTTGTCTGCAGAGTGATGTCTTTGCTTTTGAATCCACTGTCTAGGTTTGTCATAGCTTTTTTTCCAAGGAGCAAACATCTTTTAATTTCATGGCTGCAGTCATGAAGGGAAAATGGAATGATCTCCATTCATTTCTGAGGCAAACCATTCAACAAGTTTATGCCCAAGTAACCCAAGTTTATGCCCCAAGTGGATTAAAGTGGATTAATCTTTCCATATAAAATTTTGACACCCACTTCCTCACATACACACACATCATTCACCTCTTAAATCATAGAAACCTGTCAGCCTGTTTAATCCTATCCAAGTAAATGATTAAAGAGTCTTCTATGCAGTATCTAAGCAGTACGATAGGAAATATTTAAAGACGCTGACTTACGGATCTCTCAACAATACAGTCAAGGAAAATGCATTATAGTGAAGTCTACAGGTATCAAGTACCACCTCTATACTGAGAGCATCCACGCAACTTTTTCTTTAACTACTTGCAAATATTAGCAAACAAAATAACCTAACTTCTGAAGGAGTTCTCATGCATAGAATTTAATGTCTAAAAACAAATAGAGTAAAACAATTTTGAGGAAACAAAGTGTATATGAGCAAAAGAAAAATTAAAAAAAGAGTAAACACACTAATATGAATGTTCTATAAATATATGATGCTATGGAAAGAGAAAAAAGTATTCTTGGAAATTAAAACAATGAAAGATGAAACAGTCAATAGAATGTTTAAAGACAAATTTGAGTAAAACTAGAAAAAAAGAGGGGGAAAGGTGGATATATGAAATAGGAAACGAGATAAAGTAGCATTAGTAGCAATAGTAATTAGAAGAGTATTCCAGTAGGCCCTTCAAATAAATGATCACTGATAAAATGAAGGAGAGAAAATGATCTGAATTTCTTTTTCTAAAGCAGAGGGCATTGGGTTCCATATGGAAAGGATCCAACAAATACCCAGAACATATGACGAAAATAATTTCTTCTTTGTGAAATCACAAATAAAAAAATTATATGCTGTGTGAATATATACACATTTTTTTTTGCAAGAGAAATAGGGGAAAATAAGGTCAAACATTCAGAATGGCTTTGGCCTTCAAAACATCAGCACTGTCACAGAGCCTTGCCTTCCAAATCCTAGTGTAACTGGTTTCCTTAGTAGAATTCTGTACCTATCCAAACTATCATGACGTTTTGAGGCACAGTACAAGGTATTGTTTGATCTCTTAAGCACACATACTTAAGAGGCTTCAAAGACTTATCTCGTGGTTCAGTGGTTAAGATACCACCTGCCAGTGCAGGAAACAAGAGTCCCATCCTTGGTCCTGGAAGAGCCCACATCCTGCAGAGCAACTAAGCCCCTGTACCACAGCTGCTGAAGCCTATGGGCTCTAGAGGCAATGCTCTGCAACAGGAGAAGCCACTGCAGTGAGAAGCCCCCATCAAGGAAGAGTAGCTCCCACTCACAGCAACCAGAGAAAGCCTGTGCAAAGCAACAAAGACCCAGTGCAGCCAAAAAGGGAAAAAAAAAAAAAAAAAGCTATATATGCTTCATTATAATACAGAAAGTGAGTATTATGAGGTATAAGAAAGAGAGGATCCAACTAAGATAGTTTAATGGTATATATAGAATAGTTCTTAGTTATAGAAGCCTAAAATACATTAACTTGTTCAGATAGAGACTAAGACATTCTGAAAATTTTTCTTCACTTAGTTGAAGTTGAATGCTTGACATATCTAAATATATTGGGAAGAGATTCAGAGAACTGGCAGAGTTTGAAGTTGAGTTTTTATTCAACATAAGAAGGGAAATTATTAACTTCACAGAAAATAGAAACTTAGGCAGAAAACAAAAGTTTATGTATAATACATAGCCTTGCTAACAATGCTAAGAATAGCATTTACATAGTTACAATGTTAACACTGAATATTTCAACCAAAATTTTATGAGAAGAGTATGTTAGGAGGGGTATAGTTTAGGATGGTGAAAAAGAATAAATCTATTTTCCATTTTGACGAAATAATTAATATGCCTTAAAATCAGGAAATAGTTATATGAGAGACAGAGATAGCTATCAAATGAATTAGTTGAAAATATATTTACAGTGGCTTCAAAGACATATAGCATCTAACCTTGTTTTAACTCTCTGACCTCATTTTCTTCCTGTCTCCCCTTCACTCAGTCTACTTGAACTAATATGGATTCTTACTATTCCAGGAACACTTGAGGTATTCTGTGCTTCACAGTGTACACTTGCAGTTCACTTTCGTGGAATGCATTCCCCTAAGACATCCTTATGGTAGCTCTTTTACCTCATTTAGTCAGATCTTACTTTAAATCTCATCATCTCAATGAGCCCTTTCCTAGGTAGCATAATAAGCTCCTGTCTCCCCATCAAACTTTTTATTTCCATTCTTTGCTTTGTATTTATCTTTAACATTTATTATCTAATGATATCTTACATATTACCTTATTTATGATCTGTGTCGCTCTCCATCACCTGCTCGAAAGTTTCTCTCACAAGCTCCCTGAGAGAAGGGGGCATCTGTTGCTCACTGTTGCACCCCCAGTGCATAGACCAATGTGTTGCATGAAGTAGGTGTTTAATAAGCAAGTGGCCATTAGAAAATATTAATGAATTAACAGAAAAAAGAATTTATAACCTTAATTTAAAATTCATTTCTAAATGCGTTTCATGGCAAAATAAAAGAAATAATACCATTTCAAAAAAAGCTGTAAGTCCTTAGTGTATAGTACACATGAATTCCTTATTTTTTAATCAAATATCCTCTAAACATACATTGTATAAAAAATGATTGGGAAAAAGAAGCAGAATTATTGACATTCTCTGCTGTGAGTTCATATGACTTGCTCTAATATTTCAAAAATGTTTGGGAAGAAGATTTCTGAGATTTGAGTTATTTTTCTCATCTGATATTTCTTACAAGACTTTCATTAATAGTTTCAATATGCAGAAGTACGTTATTGTCATTCAGAAACAGTTTGGAGATATATTTCATTATAGAGTTTGCATGCATAAATAAGCATATTATTAATAATCAATGGCAATTAGCACACAATGCACTTCCTCTTAAATTTAATTATATGCTTGATTAAGAGTGTTTGGGTACTTAATTAAAATAAGAAAGTCCAATGATACTTAATTCTCACTTATATTCATATTACAACTCTAATAACTCCAGTCTTCACTCAATCCATGCATAGCTCCTCTTAATTTGAATCAGAAGTATGCATGCTCACTGAATAAAGCTTAAAATGCAATTGACTAGGTCATATCAGAGAAATTTGTCTATAGCCTGACAGTATGGAATGAAGGAACAGTCTAGTGCAGACAGTTGAATAGAGAGATAATTGTCGTAATTGGTTTCAATTAGTTTTTCATAGCTCCAGTGAAGCAATTTCTGTTGTATTATATCATGAACTATAACCAGTAACAAAACTAGTTAGCATGATTAGTAGGTGTCAATGCTTAAAAATGTAAAATATATTCTAAATGTTAAGATCTAAGTGAAGATAAATGAACTGAATAACAATGTAAATGCATTGTTGAGAAACCTTTGTCTGTTACATGTAATATGGTTTGAATGGAATGAAGTCAGACATATTCAATGAACTCAAGTGTCATAAATATATATTTTCAGAGGAAAATCAGTTCATGTGTGAACAGTCATTTTCTCCAGTATGAAACAAGTGACCATTAAATGAACATTAAAATGTGGTGATATCAAGAAACTCACAACAAAGTTAAAATCATAGTTATTTCCCATTAACTTGCTTCAGTTCAGTTCAGTTGCTCAGTCGTGTCCGACTCTTTGCAACCCCATGAATTGCAGCATGCCAGGCCTCCCTGTCCATCACCAACTCCTGGAGTTCACTCAGACTCACGTCCATCGAGTCAGTGATGCCATCCAGCCATCTCATCCTCTGTCATCCCCTTCTCCTCCTGCCCCCAATCCCTCCCAGCATCAGAGTCTTTTCCAATGAGTCAACTCTTCACATGAGGTGGCCAAAGTATTGGAGTCTCAGCTTTAGCATCATTCCTTCCAAAGAAATCCCAGGGCTGACCTCCTTCAGAATGGACTGGTTGGATCTCCTTGCAGTCCAAGGGACTCCTAAGAGTCTTCTCCAACACCACAGTTCAAAAGCATCAATTCTTCGGCACTCAGCTTTCTTCACAGTCCAACTCACATCCATACACGACCACAGGAAAAATCATAGCCTTGACTAGACGGACCTTTGTTGGCAAAGTAGTGTCTCTGCTTTTCAATATGCTATCTAGGTTGGTCATTTCTTTTCTTAGGTAGCCCAAATAAATTTTGGTAATGTCTGTGTTGCTAAAGAAACTGAAGTATTGAAAGCCTCTTTGGACTCAGTAGTGGATGTCAGAGATAGGATTCCAAGATAAGTTTATTTGATTTCATTACTGGTGCTTTTTTCACTATATTACCTTTTCTAATGACAAGATCAACCACAAGAATGGAAATTAACTGAAACAATCCCCACTAATTCTGTCCTCAACAACGATTACTGTTCTATATTTTTTGTCAATATGAAGTTCAAAATACTTTTACTCAAGGAAGTTGAATTCCAAAGAGATTTGAAATAATTCGGATTGCTCATATTTCCCTAACTTCCCATTTCTTCTTTGAATTAAGCTAATTCTTTAACCATAAAAATTATTGGGAGCCCAGTATGTCTGAGTAAGACTTAGTGCCAAACTGATGCTTTCTAATTGTAGTGCTGGAGAAGACTCTTGAGAGTCTCTTGGACTGCAAGGAGAGCAAACTAGTCAATCCTAAAGGAAATCAACCCTGAATATTTGTTAGAAGAACTTATGCTGAAGCTGAAGAAGCCCCAATACTTTAGCCACCTGATGCAAAGAACCAACTCATTGGAGAGACTTAATGCTGGGAAAGATTGAGAACAGGAGGAGAAGTGGGCTACATAGGATAAGATGGTGGGATGGCATCACCAACTCAGTGGACATGAGTTTGAGTAAACTCCGGAAGACAGTGAAGGACAGGGACGCCTGGCGTGTTGCAGTCCATGAGGTCGCAAAGAATCAGACATGATTTAGCGACTGAATAACAACAGAAAGTATGTCTGAATTGAAAAGTTTGCAGTTTTGATGATGCACATGAGAAATGTACTTTCTCTCTTTATTATGATCTCTAGTCAGAGTAATAGTGTAACAGAGTAACAGTGTTTGCACCTTAAGAAATAGCTAGTAATGTAGAATTTAAAAAGAAAAAGATTGCTAGTGTTAGGTGCTCAGTTGTGTCTGACTCTTTGCAACCCCACGGCCTGTAGCCCACCAGCATCCTTTGTCCATGGGATTCTCCAATCAAGACCACTGGAGTGGGTTGTCATTCCCTCCTCCAAGGGATCTTCCCAACCCAGGGATTAAACTCTCCATTGGCAGAGGGTTATTTACCACTAGCACCAACTGGGGAAGCCCAGCAATTATGGTAAACTTAATTCCATTGATTACCTCAAGGTAGTAATCCCCTTATTGGGCTAATTCTGTATTAATCAAGAGGTTCATCCTAGAACTTGTTCCTAGATACTGTATTAAATCACTTTTGCAAAAATAAAAAAAAAAAGTTTTTTATTTTTTTTTAATTTTTTATTTCTGGCAATGATGAAATATTTGTACTAGAACTGGTACATTAAAATAAAAACTTAAGATATATGTTACTGTTTTGTGGTCAGGAATAGTAGTAAGAAAACATAATGAGCTGGAAGGCTGGTGGCTTTTATAAGTTTTGACAACTGGTGAAGTAATTTTTATGACAATCTGGAAGACAGACCACTGAAGCTTTAGCTTGAAAGGAAGAAGTTAAAAAAAAAAATTGTTAAAGTATGTGGCCTGTTCTTGGCTGCCTTTGACAAGAGTTTACAACAAAAACAGGCGCTCAGCCAGATATTGGCCAGTTTTCAAGAAGAAGTTGAAGAAAATAGAGTCTCAAATTCTTGTGATTTTTAGTTGGAAAAGCCCACTGCTTCTGTACAGTAGAGGATAAGAAGGATTATCAGAGCTTCCTATTAAGTTTCTTAGTCAAAGGATGAAAGGCAGCCTTTGGGCAAAGATCAGATAGAGTGTTACATTCCTGCCCACTTTTTGTTTATTGCTTTTGATCAATTAATGCAGTTTAGTTCAGTTCAATTCAGTCGTTCAGTCGTGTCCGACTCTTTGCAACCCCATGAATTGCAGCATGCCAGGCCTCCCTGTCCATCACCAACTCCTGGAGTTCACTCAGACTCACGTCCATCGAGTCAGTGATGCCATCCAGCCATCTCATCTTCTACTGCCCCCTTCTCCTCCTGCCCCCAATCCCTCCCAGCATCAGAGTCTTCTCCAGTGAGTCAACTCTTCGCATGAGGTGGCCAAAGTACTGGAGTTTCAGCTTTAGCATCATTCCTTCCAAAGAAATCCCAGGGCTGACCTCCTTCAGAATGGACTGGTTGGATCTCCTTGCAGTCCAAGGGACTCTCAAGAGTCTTCTCAACACCACACTTCAAAAGCATCAATTCTTTGGCGCTCAGCTTTCTTCACAGTCCAACTCTCACATCCATACATGACCACAGGAAAAACCATAGTCTTGACTAGATGGACCTTTGTTGGCAAAGTAATGTCTCTGCTTTTGAATATGCTATCTAGGTTGGTCATAACTTTCCTTCCAAGGAGTAAGTGTCTTTTAATTTCATGGCTGCAGTCAACATCTGCAGTGATTTTGGAGCCTCCAAAAATAAAGTCTGACACTGTTTCCACTGTTTCCCCATCTATTTCCTGGGAAATGATGGGACCAGATGCCATGATCTTAGTTTTCTGAATGTTGAGCTTTAAGCCAACTTTTTCACTCTCCTCTTTCACTTTCATCAAGAAGCTTTTTAGTTCTTCTTCACTTTCTGCCATAAGGGTGGTGTCATCTGCATATCTGAGGTTATTGATATTTCTCCCAGCAATCTTGATTCCAGCTTGTGCTTCTTCCAGCCCAGCATTTCTCATGATGTATTCTGCATATAAGTTAAATAAGCAGGGTGACAATATACAGCCTTGATATACTCCTTTTCCTGTTTGGAACCAGTCTGTTGTTCCATGTCCAGTTCTAACTGTTGCTTCCTGACCTGCATGCAGATTTCTCAAGAGGCAGGTCAGGTGGTCTGGTATTCCCGTCTCTTTCAGAATTTTCCACAGTTTATTGTGATCCACACAGTCAAAGGCTTTGGCATAGTAAATAAAGCAGAAATAGATGTTTTTCTGGAACTCTGTTGCTTTTTCCGTGATCCAGTGGATGTTGGCAATTTGGTCTCTGGTTCCTTTGCCTTTTCTAAAACCAGCTTGAACATCTGGAAATTCATGGTTCGTGTATTGCTGAAGCCTGACTTGGAGAATTTTGAGCATTACTTTACTATCATGTGAGATGAGTGCAATTGTGTGGTAGTTTGAGCATTCTTTTGCGTTGCCTTTCTTTGGGATTGGAATAAAAACTGACCTTTTCCAGTCCTGTGGCCACTGCTGAGTTTTCCAAATTTGCTGGCATATTGAGTGCAGCACTTTCACAGCATCATCTTTGAGGCTTTGAAATAGCTCCACTGGAATGCCATCACCTCCACTAGCTTTGTTCGTAGTGATGCTTTCTAAGGCTCACTGGACTTCACATTCCAGGATGTCTGGCTCTAGGTCAGTGATCACACCATCGTGATTATCTGGGTCATGAAGATCTTTTTTGTACAGTTTTTCTGTGTATTCTTGGCACCACTTCTTAATATCTTCTGTTCTGTTAGGTCCATACCATTTCTGTCCTTTATCGAGCCCATCTTTGCATGAAATGTTCCCTTTGTGTCTCTAGTTTTCTTGAAGAGATCTCTAGTCTTTCCCATTCTGTTGTTTTCCTCTATTTCTTTGCTTTGATCTCTGAAGAAGGCTTTCTTGTCTCTTCTTGCTGTTCTTTGGAACTCTGCATTCAGATGCTTATATCTTTCCTTTTCTCCTTTGCTTTTTGCTTCTCTTCTTTTCCCAGCTATTTGTAAGGCCTCCCCAGACAGCCATTTTGCTTTTTTGCATTTCTTTTCCATGGGGATGGTCTTGATCCCTGTCTCCTGTACAATGTCACGAACCTCAGTACTGCCCCAACCAGTAACGCTGAAGAAGCTGAAGTTGAACGGTTCTATGAAGACCTACAAGACCTTTTAGAACTAACTCTCAAATAAGATGTCCTTTTCACTATAGGGGACTGGAATGCAAAAGTAGGAAGTCAAGAAACCCCAGGAGTAACAGGGAAATTTGGCCTTGGAATACAGAATGAAGCAGGGCAAAGACTAATAGAGTTTTGCCAAGAAAATGCACTGGTCGTAGCAAATACCCTCTTCCAACAACACAAGAGAAGACTCTACACATGGACATCACCAGATGGTCAATACTGAAATCAGATTGATTATATTCTTTGCAGCCAAAGATGGAGAAGCTCTATGCAGTCAACAAAAACAAGACCAGGAGCTGACTGTGGCTCAGATCATGAACTCCTTATTGCCAAATTCAGGCTGAAATTGAAGAAAGTAGGGAAAACCACTAGACCAATCAATGCAAGGTAGCTTCAAAAAGAGAATGGTTAAAGCAAATTGGGGTTGGGTGGAGAGTGTTTACTGGCACATGAAAATGACTGGAAGCAAATAAAACCAGTTCCTATTAAGTTTTTAAAGGGAATTTTATCCAAATAAATCCTGTAACTCATCTGCAAAACTCTTTGGTTATTCAGGGCTTCTCTGGTGGCTCAGATGGTAAAGAATCTGCCTGCAGTGTGGGAGATTTGGGTTCGATCCCTCGGGTGGGACGATCCACTGGAGAAGGGACTGGCAACTCCAGTATTCTTGCCTGGAAAATCCCATGGAGAGCGGAGCCTGATGGGCTACAGTCTGAGGGATTGCAAAGAGTTGGACACGACTGAGTGACTAACACTTTCACTTTCATTCAGTACTTATGGAAATTTTCAAGCACCAAGCCTGCATTAACAGCTGTAGGACATATGAAATGTGTACCCCAAGGATAGTGTATTCTCCAATACCCACTTCAAATTTCTCCATGGAAAATATAGACAAGGAAGAACTATTTGACAGGTAATGGTAGGCAACAGCACGAGACAGGATAAATGGGCACCTTCTCAAGAGCAGAAGCAGGGTTTTCAAGGGTATGATCAACAGGATCTGTCTATTTCCATGACCACTGTTTGTGGAATATTCTCTTTTCTTCCCTTATCCACATAGGGGTGTTTTATTTGACCATTCATTTTATTCTTTTAACAGATCCATGAGGAACTAGAGGTGACCTTAATGGAAAAACAAAACAAAAACCTATCCATTTCCCAGAAACCTGGAAATTTGAGCAGATGTAGTAAAGAGAAATGGTTGTGTCAGGAATAAAGGGAGGGGAAGGAGAATTTCTCTGAATATCCTCTGACTAAATTCCCAGTAGCGTGGAGTTCAACCTGCCTGGCACTACAGCTTCATGGCCTAAGTGAATGATAGAGCAACAGAATAGAAAATGATTGGGTCTCTGCTTACCGACAGCAGTTTGTTCCATTCTAGCCTAGACTTGTCAGAGAGTCACATAGAGGGGTCATAACTACTGTCTATTTAAGTCATTTCATTTTGGGGCCTTTTGGCAGCATTAGCATAGCATTGACTCTGGGGGAGCTAAAATTATTAACCCTAAAATTATTTTCTGAAGGGTTTTCTCATGTATATGGTATTCTGCTTAAGCCATTAATTTTGTATATTGCCCTGATCACATCTTGTACATTTCTATCTCTGGGTCTTTATTCATGTGATTTATTTGACTTTTCTTGAGTCCTCCCCAACTAAAATCCTACTCATCTCATTTCATACAATATCCTTTCTTTTGTATAAATATATATTTAAAAAATTTTCAGCTTATGAAATCAGTTTGATTACTTAATTGCCAGAAAATTGTATTATGCATGTTTTATGTTTCCAATTGAGTTATAAGGTCTAAACAACAGCTATGTTGACCTGTTTTTTATAGCCCTTTGATAGTTATACCTCAGGATTCAATAATTATTTGATAATTGATTAATTGCTGAAATATAATGGCATCACTCATCCTATTTGAGAAAGATATAGTCTAGTAAGTTATCTCTAACCAGTATGACACATCATTTTACCTGTGGTGGATTCATTTTGATATTTGGCAAAACTAATACAATTATGTAAAGTTTAAAAATAAAATAAAATTTAAAATAAATAAATAAATAAACTGCTAAAAAAAAAAGAAGTTACTTTTATCCAAAAAGTCTTAATAACGATACTTGTCCCAATTCTGTCATATAAAGAGGAAAGTCTATTCATGTTTTCCTGTTTTTCTGAAGCAAGCTGTCAAATGCTACCACTGCCAGATGTAGCATTATTCCATTTCTAGAAACATTAAAGTGAGGATGACTGCTAATATATTTTCATTCTCTAATTTTCTTTGGCTTTGTTAAGATTCTGGTAGCAATACAGGATGTAGTTAGGTTTAAATAATCATAACGTTTTTCATTTTACATGACCTTTCCACCCATATCATTCCAACTATGATAGTTTACAAAACAAAAATACTGTTCTTCATAAGTTCATTTTAGGTGGTAAAATTTATTTTGCCAAAAGGGCACTGATATTTGAAATTGAAAGAACATTAATTGCCTGTTAATCACAGAACAAAAAGTACATATCCACTAAATTACTGTCTGTTGATATTGTGCAGTAGATTTTTCTATTTAACCATTACTCTTGATCTAACTCGCAAAACTTATCTCTATTGTCTATGGGCCCTACCTCAGTATCAAAGTAGAATGATGTTACCTAGGTAGCATACAATTTTATATGTTTGATTTACACTGAAATTTCCACTATTTCACACTAACTTCCTTTGGAAATAGCAGCCCAGCCAAAAATTTATGTTAATTAAAAAAAAAAAAGTGGCAATAGACTTTTGTCCTTCTCTTGCTTGAAATATTGGGTTTGCCAAAAAGTTCATTTGGGTTTTTGCATACAGTGTGATGAAAAACCCAAATGAACTTTTGGCCAACCCAATACATTCTGTTTATATACTCCTCCCCTCCCCTACCGGAGAAGGTGATGGCACCTCACTCCAGTACTCTTGCCTGGCAAATCCCATGGGTGGAGGAGCCTGGTAGGCTGCAGTCCATGGGGTCACTAAGAATGGGACTGAGCAACTTCACTTTCACTTTTCATTTTCATGCACTGGGGAAGGAAATGGCAACCCACTCCAGTGTTCTTGCCTGGAGAATCCCAGGGACAGCGGAGCCTGGTTGGCTGCCATCCATGGGGTAACACAGAGTTGGACATGACTGAAGTGACTTAGCAGCAGCAGCAGCCCCTCCCCTACAATCAGTCTAGTAATCTATTTTTCATTTAGGCAGATTTGTTCTTGTTCAGTCACTCAGTCATGTGGACTCTTTGCGGCCCCATGGACTGTGGCATGCAGGGCTTCCCTGTCCATCACCATCTACTGGAGCTTGCTCAAACTCATGTCCACTGAGTCAGGGATCCATCCAACCATCTCATCTCTGTTGTCCCTTTCTCCTCCTGCCTTCTATGTTTCCAAGCATCACAGTCTTTTCCAGTGAGTCAGCTCTTCCCATCAGGTGGCCAGAGTGTTGGAGCTTCAGCTTCAGCATCAGTTTTTCCAGTGATATTCAGGGTTGATTTCATTTAGGATTGACTGGTTTGATCTCAGTGCAGTACAAGGGACTCTCAAGAGTCTTTTCCAATGCCACAATTCAACAGCATCAATTCTTCAGTGCTCAGCCTTCTTTATGGTCCAACTCTCACATCCATACAACACAACTGATTAAAAACATAGCTTTGACTGTATGGATCTTTGTCAGCAAAGTAATGTCTGAATTAAAAATTTAAAAAGTAATTTTTAATATGCTGTCTACATTTTTCATAGCTTTCTTCCAAGGAGCAAGCATCTTAATTTCATGGCTGCAGTCACAATCCACAGTGATTTTGGAGTCAAAGAAAATAAAGTCTTTCACCGCTTCTATCATTTCCCCATCTATTTGCCATGAAGTGATGTGACAGGATGCCATGATCTTCGTTTTCTGAATATTCAAAAAGCTTTTGGATGAAAGCTTTAATCTAGCTTTTTCACTCTACTCTTTCACCTTTGTCAAGAGGCTCTTTAGTTCCTTTTCGCTTTCTGCCATAAGGCTGGTGTCATCTGCATATCTGATGTTATGTTAGATATTTCTGCCAGCAATCTTGATTCCAGCTTGTACTTCATCCAGCTCGGCATTTCATATGATGTACTCTACATATAAGTAAATAAGCAAGATGACAATATACAGCCTTGATATACTCCTTTCCCAATTTGCAACCAGTCTGTTGTTTCATGTCTGGTTCTGACTGTTGCTTTTTGACCTGCATACAGATTTCTCAAGAAGCAGGTATGGTGGTCTGTTACTCCCATGTCTTTAAGAATTTTCCAGTTTGTTGTGATCCACACAGTCAAGGATTAGCACAGTCAATGAAACAGGTAGATGTTTTCCTGGAATTCCTTTGCTTTTCTATGATCCAAAGGATGTTGGTAATTTGATTTGGATTCCTCTGCCATTTTCTAAATCCAGCTTGTACCTCTGGAAGTTCTTGGTTCACATACTGTTGAAACCTAGCTTGGAGGATTTTGAGCATGACCTTGCAGGCATGTGAAATAAGTGCGACTGTGTGGTAGTTGAACATTCTTTGGCATTGCACTTCTTTAAGATTGGAATGAAAACTGACCTTTTCCAGTCCTGTGGCCACTGCTGAGTTTTCCAAATTTGCTGATATACTGAGTGCAGCACTTTTGCAGCATCATCTTAGAGGATTTGAAATAGCTCAACTATAATTCTATCATCTCCACTAGCTTTGTTCATAGTGATGCTTTCTAAGGCCCACTTGACTTTGCACTCCAGGATGTCTGGCTCTAGGTGATTGATCATACCATCATGGTTATCTGGGTTATGAAGATTTTTTTTTGTATAGTTCTTTTGTGTATTCTTGCAACCTCTTAATATCTTCTGCTTCTGTTAGATCCATACTGTTTATGTCCTTTATTTTGCTCATTTTGCATGAAATTTTCCCTTGGTATCTCTAATTTTCTTGAAGAGATCTCTAGTCTTTCCCATTCTATTGTTTTCTTCTATTTCTTCTCATTGCTCACTTAGGAAGCCTTTTTTTATCTCTCCTTGCTATTCTTTGGAACTCTGCATTCAGATGGGTATATCTTTCCTTTTCCCTTTGTCTTTCACTTCTCTTCCTTTCTCAACTATTTGTAAGGCTTCCTCAGACAACCATTTTGCCTTTTTCTATTTTGGGGGGATGGTTTTGATCACTGCCTCCTGTACAATGTTATGAACTCTTCTATAGTTTTTCAGGCACTTTTTCTATCACATCTATTTCCTTGATTCTATTTGTCCCTTCCACTGTATAATCATAAGGAATTTGATTTAGGTCATACCTGAATGGTCTAGTGGTTTTCCCTACTTTCTTCAATTTAAATCTGAATTTTGCAATAAGGAATTCATGACCTGGGCCACAGTCTGCTCATGGTCTTGTTTTTGCTGACTCTGTAGAGGTTTTCCATCTTTGGCTGCAAAAAATATAATCAATCTGATTTCTGTATTAACCGTCTGGTCATGTCCATGTGTAGAGTCGTCTCATGTGTTTTTGGAGGAGAGTATTTGCTATGACCAGTGCACTGTCTTGGCAAAACTCTGTTAGCCTTTCCTCTGCTCTTATTTCTTATTTTTCTGAGTCAGTAGTTTGACTTCCTTTTCATTAAGTTAAAATAATTTTTTAAAAATGGGAATTTATCCTTTTGATTGCTAAATCTGAGACTTTTCGAAGCTTCAGGATGACTTCTAAAATAAGGAATGTGGCCTAATGTTTGTTCCATCTCCAAAATCCCATTGAGAACTGTGGTATGACCAGCAGCTTAGGATTTATTCTCATGATTAGAAACTGGCTTTTTTCAGTTAATATGTTTGCATAAGAAAACAGTTTTGAATGACACAACTATGTAATTTTACCCATACAAGTTGGTGCCAATGTGTTTCTTTGCTTATTATGATACACGTTTAATTCATGATATGCCTTCTACTCTTTTCTATTGCACCTGTTGCCATCTACTGTTTTGTGTCTAAACATTACTCTTATAAACTCTGTGATGATCATCTTTTATATTTTTCTATCAAAAGAGATAACTCAATTGATTGAACAATTCTTTGTTTGCTTGCCAAATTACCACACAGTGTACCAAGTTCTTGATACACAAAGATGAATTAGAGCCCCTGTTTCAAGATGTTAATAGGCAAATGTGTAAAGAAGTAAATTCTATTTGATTATATCTACTGAAATAAAAGTCCATGGGCACATGATAAATAGAATGACTGATTCAAAATATTCACAAAATGTTTAGTCAAACCAGAGTCTCCAATGAATTCTCAAAGACCATTTATGTCCTATGTGAGTGAAATGGCTCAGTATCTGTGATAAAAGAACATCTTGTACTACAAAAAAAAGTTTTAAAAAATATTAGTTAAGTGCTTGGTAGTCTCAGGATGAGAGGTACTAAGGTGGTTAAACTTGATGTTACACTCTTCTAAATTATTTTTAATCACCTGGAAAATAAAACCCTGAGATTAATTTTCTGTAAGAAGTATAAACAACATGATTTTACTTCCCTTAGTAGATATAATTTCACAATGTTTTAAAGCATTGTTAATTGATCTCAGCAGGATCATGCTTCATCTTTTTGACTGAACAACTATGCAATTGTATAGTCATGGTATCCATTATTTTTTCATTTGATTTTTATGCCAGTTTTCAAGGTCAGGTTTTCTTCTCGATTTTTTGCTAAGTATCTTGCCTTTCACAAGTACCCATGTGTTCCTAGCAAATGGGGATTTATTTTTTTAGAACCAAGTTTGTTTTAATGTGTTTGTTAGTATAAATCACTCATCTTTTTCTAAATTACTTGGCAGTTTTACTGAATTTCTCCAAGAAAAATATGATTCTGTTCTTTTATAGTTCTTTATATATACTCTCAGGATTTAAATTGTCTTTTTAACGTTTTATTCTTTAACTTATTGGGATCATGTTAGGCTGCAATACAGGGAAGATCTTTCTATAAGCACTGTACCTTGTATGGTGCTTGATATGATACCAACCAAGAGATGAAAGAATGAATGAGTCAGTGACATTTTGTAAATATTGTTATACAAATCTACTGAAAGTTGAGATTCTTGATTGCATGCACATTCATGGTCAACTCTTTGTGACCCCCATGGACTGCAACTGCCAGGTTCCTCTGTCTATGGGACTTTTTAGGCAAGAATACTGGAGTGGGTTGCTATTTCCTCCTCCAGGGAACTTCCCCACCCAGGGATCAAACCTGTGTCTCCTGAGTTGCCTTTACTGCCGTGCCATGGGGAAGCCAGGAGTTGAGATTACACCTTGAATAATTAGCATTTAATGATGTTGACTGAAAACCATGCATAACCTAAAAGTTGAGAATTATGTTTTATTTGCCATACATACTGAGGACTTAAGCCAGAGAGAGAATCTCTCAGATAGCTCTGAGGGACTGTTCTGATGAGGTAAGGGAAGAGCCACTATACATAGAAGTTTTTGCAAAAAAAAAAAAAAAAACCCTCAAAAACAGAAAACCAAAATCCTATAACAATGGGTAGTTGGAACACAAAAATATTACTATTATAAAAAAACTAGACATCTCAAATTAATGAACTTAGCACTTTTCTATGTGTAGAAAAATGCAAAGATGTAGACTCAACGAAATCATTCCTTTAATTTGTACCTTAACAGGTACAAAGGGTCTTAACTTGAACCTTACCTTAATCATAATAGGTGCGAAGGGTCAATTTCCTTTATTTCTCCATCCTCAGTTGCCTAAAGGTGTACAACTGGGTGTGGATGCAGTGGCTCATGGCTTGATGGCTGCAACATCCTTTGTTTACTGATATGGCAAGTGACATATTTGTCCACAGTGAAGTCATGACCCTACCTTTAGTAGATCATAACTTAATCACACCTAATTAAGATGTCTCAAATGCAAAATTGATTGTAATAATAGTAAAGTTGCAGTTTGTTGAGCTAATAATAACATCTACCATGTACTGAGTGCTCGCTCAGCATATAAATGACATATATATATATATATATATATATATAAATATAATTTTATGTAATCTTATCAACAGCCCTTTAAAGTTGATACTCCCCAATACAAATAGTATACATACATTATTTTGGCTGTTATTCTTTTTTAAAATTAATTTTGGTGATCCTATTTAATGCAGTTTTTCATATTAAATTGAATTAGTATATATTAGTAAACTCACACTGTACATATCATACATAATATGAAAATCTCTGCTCATATATACATTTAGGGATTCCAATTATTTACTCTCAGTTTTTCTCTCTGGAAGTACTTATAGTATCTCTCTCACAGTAACATTTAATGATGGAGAAGTTCTCTTTTCTATTCATGACATATGCATGTTATATAGATTCACTGCTGTTGCTGCTTAGTCACTGTCATGTCTGACTCCTTGTGACCCCGTGGACTGTGGCCCACCAGGCTCTGTTCACAGGATTTTCCAGATAGGAATGTGGAGTTGATTGCCATTTCCTTCTCCAGTATATTCACTACATAAATCTGTTTTTTGGCCAACCCTTTTGGAATACTTTTATACAAATTTAGTTTCAACCTTATCACAGCCATAGAACTATCTTCACTATATTTTTAAATCTAATAACTATTAGAGTTCTTTGATTCTTATACTTTAAATTTTGAATATGCTTGATAATTCTCATATTTTTCCCCCTCTAGCTCCCTAAAGATTTTGGCACCAGAGACTGGTTTTGTGAAAGACAAAGTTTCCATTGACTGGGGTGGAGGAAGAGATGGTTCAGGGAGTAATGCAAGCGATGGGGAGTGGTAGATGAAGCTTTGCTCAGTAGCCCTCTGCTCACCTCCTGCTGTGTTCAGGAGGTGAACACACCTGGTTCCTAACAGACTGGTATCAGACTGCAGCCCAGGAGTTGGGGATCCCTGCTCTAGCTAAGTCTTTATCCTGTTTTTAAAACTTATGTCATACATCAACATGCATCCACCATGGGTATACACCAATACAATATTGTAAAAAAATAAAAATAAAAAACATAATAATATAAAAAAGAAAAAAAAACTTATGTCATAATCTAGACTAATTAAACTTTCTCAATTATATACTTTTATTTAAGCCTGTATGTTTCTTTTATCCCAACTACCTACCTGCTAAGTTGCTCAATTCAACTGTTTGTGACCCCAAGAACTGCATGCTTCTCTGTCCATGGGGATTCTCCAGGCAAGAATACTGGAGTGGGTTGCCTTCCCCTCTTCCAGGGGATCCTCCCAACCCAAGAATCAAATGCAGGTCTCCTGCACTGCAGGTGGATTCTTTATTGTCTAAGCCACCAGGGAAGCCCAGAAATACTGGAGTGGGTAGCCTAAACCTTCTCCAGGGGATCTTTCTGACCCAGGAATCAAAATGGGGTCTTGGTTATCCCAATTACTACATTATAATTAATATTCTGTAGTCATTTATTTTGTTGGTTAGCATCATTTATTAACTCTATGAAGGAAGAGCCATGTCTGTCATTTGCAAAACTAAGAGAAGGGGGTGCTAGAGTATGAGGCAGTTATGTAGCATCACCAACTTAATAGACATGATTTTGAGGAAACTCCAGGAGATAGTGAATGACAAAGGAGCCTGGTGTGCTGTAGTCCATGGGGTTACAAAGAGCTGGACACAACTGAGCGATTGAACAACAGTCCCCCAAACATTGCCCATGACAACTGCTTAATAAACATTTGTGGAATGAACATCACTTTTCATTGGGTAACAGCATGTACTTGTGCAATGATCTAAGTCTTTTAATTTAGAGACATACCCAAGTCTAAAACTTACTAGTTGTGTGGCCTTGAAAGTTACTTGATTCCCAATTTCCCTTTCTGTACAATGAGGGAAATTATATATGATGCTAGGTATTTTGTGAGGAAAGTTATGACCAACCTAGACAGCATATTAAAAAGCAGAGACATTACCAACAAAGATCTGTCTAGTCAAAGCTATGGTTTTTCCAGTGTTTATGTATGGATATGACAGTTGGACTATAAAGAAAGCTGAGTGCTGAAGAATTGATGCTTTTGAACTGTGGTGTTGGAGAAGACTCTTGAGAGTCCCTTGGACTGCAAGGAGATCCAACCAGTCCATCCTAAAGGAGATCAGTCCTGGGTGTTCATTGAAAGGACTGATGTTGAAGCTGAAACTCCAATATTTTGGCCACCTAATGCGAAGAGCTGACTCATTGGAAAAGACCCTGATGCTGGGAAAGATTGAGGGCAGGAGGAGAAGGGGACGACAGAGGGTGAGATGGTTGGATGGCATCACTGACTCAATGGACATAGGTTTGGGTGGACTCCAGCAGTTGGTGATGGATAGGGAGGCCTGGCATGCTGCAGTTCATGGGGTCGCAAAGAGTCTGACATGACTGAGCAACTGAACTGAACTAAAGGTGTGAAAATGAATGCTTAAATCAGAATATGGTTCAGAGTTGGTTTCAATGACTGAGGATATTAGATTCCTCAAACTGTTGATTTTTAGAAAGCAGGGAATGCGGTGTTTTTTACACTGGTACATATCATAGAGCATTGTTAATGGTAAACCTCAAGAGCTTCTGATGAATAAATTAATTAAATTAATTGTCACTTCAGTTCAGTTCAGTTGCTCAGTCGTGTCCGACTCCTTGCGACCCCATGAATCGCAGCATGCCAGGCCTCCCTGTCCATCGAGTCAGTGATGCCATCCAGCCATCTCATCCTCTGTTGTCCCCTTTCCCTCCTGCCCACAATCCCTCCCAGCATCAGATTACTTTGCAACGTGTATTACTGAGCTACCTCTCCATGTATATCTTCGTTTTCTCTTGAAATTCAAACTCTTGATTGCTGGTAGAAGCAGTGTTTAAAAATTAGTCTATCTTAGCTAGTTTTACAACTCTTATAGTAATGACAAAAAGCTACTTTTATGTAAAAGTTCATATTGCAACACTATTTAGAAAAATCAAGAATAAAACATGAATGTTTAATCAGAATATAGCATTTTTATTTTTTAATATAAATTTATTTTAATTGGAGGTTAATTATTTTACAATATTGTATTGGTTTTGCCATACATCAACATGAATCCGCTATAGGTATCCCATGGACAGAGGACCCTGATGGGCTACATAGCATTGGGTTGCAGAGTTGGAGAGTAGCCCACCATTTTAAAAAATGCTATATATATACAGAATATATATATATTCCAGGCAAGAATACTGGTGTGGGTTGCCATTTCCTACTCCAGGGAATCTTCCGGATCAAACCACATCTGTCTCACTACATCTCCTGTATTGACAGATTCTTTACCACTATCACTATCTGGGAAGCATATAATTCTTCCAGCTAATAACATATATTTCTTGGCTCTGCGTTTTAAAATGGACATAAACAGCATAGAGAGAGAAGTCCCAAATTAAAGGGTTGGGAGGGGACAAAAAATAGAAACCATGAGCAATGGCTATACAATTGGGATCTATTAAACCTGAATGTGAAAGTTCTTAATAATGTGTTCATGAATTCCTCAATGTACAGAGGATGATGGGTAGGTTATTTTTAATGAAGGTCAAAGAACAAGGGCAAACAATAGCAGCAGTTTCCTGAAGAGGAGAACCAGATATATTTTGGATTTTTTTCTTTTAGCTTAATTTTGAAACAGCCTAAATTATTATCTGTCTTTTGTTTTCAATATAATTCAGCCACAAGGCAAGAGGTAAGATTAGGTAATCTTTAAAACTCGAATCAGTGTTATTATGCATTCAGTGATTCACTTCATATGTTTTCTTTTTGCTTTAGTACTTTTTCTGTGTAATGTTTATTTGTTCATGTAAATAAAAGTTAAATTTGAGCATAGCAACTATTTAGACACTTTTTCTTTTCCTCCTTTCATTTCTACACCTGAAGCTTCTTGTGAAATAATTTGGAAACTCCTTTTTCCCTAGATGTAAAAGTTCATGATAATTGAAGTCCTGACCTCAATTATTTCTTGAGGGGTGAGAGGGAAGGAATAGATTTATTCTAAAAACACAAGTGGTAATTTCATTAAAATTATTTCCTTTTTCTTTACTATATTCAAGGGATTGAATTCTTAACTCATTTCATCAAAACTTATTAACCTCCCCTCTCTTGCAGCAAACAGCTCATCTATTAATCAACTAAATTTTCTTAAAAATTAACTATTCCAAAATAAATTGTTCATTTCAAAAATATTTTGTAAAGAATGACTGAAAATTTACAGGAAATAAATGTGTTAAATTTTACTGAAAATGAACTATAGAATTTGCCTTTATGAAATGGTAAAGTGAAATATTAAAAATCATTAACCATGGTTACAGATACTTAAAATATTTTGCAAATAGTAGTTTATAATGTATAATTAAATGCTAAGGTAGCTTAATGAATTACCTGTTATAGAAACCATTGATATTTAATTAATAATAGTCAAGTTCTTTACATTTCTAGGCTTGAGAACTTTAAATAATTGCTTTAAACTGAAAGTATATACTTTATTTCTAATGTATATAAGGAAAGTTCTATGAATCTTCAATACTTCTTTCACTGATTGACCTCATTTGAAATTCATCACTGATTTTTTTCTTTTCAGTACCATTGAAAAATTAAACAAACAAAAAATTTTGTTCACTTAAGAAATACTCTCAAAAGTACCATGTGCATATTATGGGTAAAAATATAAAATTTCAACTTTGTTTACTGCACTAATTATCCATAAATGATTGTTGATTTTATACAGTTGCTACTACATTTTATAAAGTGTTTTTTATTTTGGTATTTTTACTTAATATTTTTATTGATAAATCCCATGGATGGAGGAGCCTGGTAGGCTGCGGTCCATGGGGTCGCTAAGAGTCGGGCACGACTGAGCGACTTCACTTTCACTTTTCACTTTCATGCATTGGAGAAGAAAATGGCAACCCACTCCAGTATTCTTGCCTGGAGAATCCCAGGGATGGAGGAGCCTGGTGGGCTGTCGTCTACGGGGTCGCACAGAGTCGGACACGACTGAAGCGACTTAGCAGCAGCAGCAGCAGAAGCATCAAAGTAATGGAGAGTGTATTGATGAAACTTGATTTTTATATTACTATGTTAGTAGAATATAACATTGAAAAAGCCACATAAATGATATTGCTCTTTTTAATTGTCTGTGAAATGTGATTTATTTGTTGTTTAGTTGCTCAGTTTTGTCTGACTCTTTTGTGACCCCATGGACTATAACCCACCAGGCTCCTCTGTCCATGGGGTTTCCCAGGCAAGAATATTGGAGTGGGTTGCTATTTCCTTCTCCAGGCGATCTTCCTGACTCAGGGCTAAAACCTGATTGTAAAATATGAGTAATAAATATTAATTTTAAAAATTGCTACAAAAATAATATAAAATATCTAAACCCAAGGATAGAACCCAGGTGTAAAATATGAATAATTAATCCTAATTTAAACAATTGTTACAAACTTAATAACAAATATCTAAATTTTTCTAGCATGAAGATAGGCATGTAATACCTATTCAGTAAAATTTTGGTCCTTTTCCATACTTCTCTGTTGATGTAATTGAAATAGAGAACATTTCCATTATTTTGTAAATCTTCTTAAAAGGAAAAAGGACATCTGTATCTACATGTAATTTTATAAATCTAAAACATAAAAATATGTATTAAAATAACTGTAAACTCCTCTTCCTTCTATTCTGTAGAATTGCAGAGTAGCTCTTGTGGAAATCCAGGAGTTCCACCCAAAGGTGTGTTATATGGTACAAGATTTGATGTTGGAGACAAGATCCGCTACAGCTGTGTAACTGGGTATATCCTCGATGGCCACCCTCAACTCACCTGTATAGCCAATTCAGTCAATACAGCCTCATGGGATTTTCCTGTTCCTATCTGTAGAGGTAAAGAAAAAAATAATGCTTATCTTTATGTTGACTGAGTATTGCTTTGCCATAATGAAAATATTTTAAAAATGAGTGATATATATTTGCAAAAGATATTTAGTGCTTGTTTCTTTTATAAAATCTGAGGCTTAGAAAAAAATAAGCACTTACAGTATATGACAGATTAAAGAAAATACTTGAAAACATTACTTGTGAAATAAGACAGTGCATTACATTATACGTGTATACGTGTCAATATTTATATTAGAAAAACATACAGAGTTTATGATGCATAGAACTTTAGACTGTCAGTCATAACTTTGTTTTCATTTTGAAATATTAACTGAATTTATTAATCTTTTAAAGATTTCTGATAGGTAAATTAGCTTGTGAATGTGTAAAATTAAGAATGCTGTATAATTTATTATTAATAATGATAAGGATCACTTGTATTATGGGAAAGCATAGTGATATACTAATGAGAACAAAGATTCAAAGTACATAACCTAGAAGACAGACATATTCAACTTTAGTGGAATTTGTGCATGAATTTTGTTGTGGTTGTTCGACTAATTGTGACCCCATGGACTGCAGCACACCAGGCTCTTCCATCATCCACTACTGTCCAAAGTTTGCTCAAACTCATGTTCAGTGACTCAGTGACGCTATATAATAATCTTATCCTCTGCTGCTCCCTTCTCCTTTTGCCCTCAATTTTTCCCAGCATCGGGATATTTTCCATTGAGTTGGCTCTTCACATCAGGTGCCCAAAGTATTGGAGCTTCAACTTCAGCATCAGTCCTTCCAATGCATATTCAGGGTTGATTTCATTTAGGTTGGACTGGTTTGATTTCCTCACAGTCCAAGGGGACTCTTAAGAGTCTTCTCCAGCACCACAATTCAAAAGCATCAATTCTTTGGTGTTCAGCATTCTTTATGGCCCAGTTCTCACATCTGTACATAACTACTGGAAAAACCATAGCTTTGACTATATGGACCTTTCTCTGCAACGTGATGTCTCTGCTTTTTATATTCTGATTTGCAGCAGTGATTTTCACCATTCTGTCTTCCAAGTAACTTACCGTATTTTCCTACTCAGTTATTCTACTGTTGAATCCTTCTAGTATATTGCTAATCTCTGTTTGTTTGTTCTTTAGTTCTTCTCAGTTCAGTTCAGTTCAGTGGCTCAGTCATGTCTGACTCTCTGCTCCCCTATGGACTATAGCACACCAGGCTTGCCTGTTCATCACCAACTTCCCAGAATTTGCTCAAACTCATGTCCATCAAGTCGGTCATGCCATTCAACCATCTAATGATGCCAAAGTCCATCATTAGTTCTTCTTGGTCTTTGCTAATTATTTCTTGCATCTTCTCCATTCTCTTCCAAAATCCTGGACCATCTTATCTGTCATTATTCAGAATTCTTTTTTCTGGAAGGTTTCCTATCTCCACTTCATTCCATTGTCTTTCTGGGAATTTATCTTGTTCCTTCATCTGGGACATAATACTATTCTTTTCATTTTAGTTAACTTTCTGTTATTGTGGTATTCATTTTGGAGGTTGCTGTCTCTGCTTTTTAATATGTTATCCTGTCTAGGTTTGTCTTAGCTTTCCTTCTAGGGAGCAAGCATATATTAATTTCATGGCTGTAGTCACCATCCATAGTGATTTTGGAGTCCGGGGAAGTAAGTTCTGTCACTGCTTCCACTTTTTCCCCTTCTATTTGCCATGAAGTTATGGGAAAGGATGCCATGATTTTAGTTTTTTTAATGTTGGGTTTAAGCCAGCTTTTTTCACTCTTTTCTTTCACCCTTATCAAGAGGCTTTTTAGTTCCTCTTCACTTTCTGTTATTAGAGTGGTATCATTGTTTCTGTTCTTTATTGTGCCCATCCTTGCATGAAATGTTCCCTTAATGCCTCCAATTTTCTATAAAAGATCTGTAGTCTTTCTCATCTGTTGTTTTCCTCTATTTTTTTGCATTGTTCATTTTAAAAAGCCTTCTTATCTCTCCTTCTATTCTCTGAATCTCTGCATTCAGTTGGATATATCTTTCCCTTTCTCCCCTGCATGCTGCTTGTCTTCTTAACTCAGCTATTTGTAAAGCCTCCTCAGACAACCACTTTGCCTTTTTGCATTTCTTTTTCTTTCAGATATTTTTGGTTACTACCTCCTGTATAATGTTACAAATCTCCATCCATAGTCCTTCGGATACTTTGTCTACCAGATCTAATCCCTTAAATCTATTCATCACCTCCAGTGTACAATCATAAGGGATTTGATTTAGGTAACACCTGAATGGTGTAGTGGTTTTTTTCTACTTCTTTCAATTTAAACCTGAATTTTGAAATAAGGAGCTCATGATCTGAGAAACAGTCATTCTAGGTATTGTTTCTACTGACTCTATAGAGTTTCTCCTTCTTCAGCTACAAAGTACCTAATCAATCTGATTTCAGTTTTGACCATCTGGTGACATCCATGTGTAGACTCATCTCTTGGGTTGTTGGAAATGAGTCTTTGCTATGACCAGTGCGTTCTCTTAACAAAACTCTGTTAGCTTTTGCCCTGCTTCATTTTGTACTCTTAAGACCAAACTTGCCTGTTATTCTGGTATCACTTGCATTCCTACTTTTGCAACCCAACCAGAAATTCTTTGGAAAAATCATAATCTCCAATCCTTCTTCCATTTTTTGAACAGGTTTTGTTCTTGTTGAGTTTTATAAGTGCTCCTTTATATTTTGGATTAGTTCAGTTCAGTTGCTCAGTCATGTCTGACTCTTTGTGACCCCATGAATCACAGCACGCCAGGCCTCCCTGTCCAACACAAACTCCCGGAGTCCTCCCAAACCCATGTCCATTGAGTCGATGATGCCATTCAAACATCTCAACCTCTGTCGTCCCCTTCTCCTCCTGCCCTCAATCCTTCCCAGCATCAGGATCTTTTCCAATGAGTCAGCTCTTCGCATCAGGTGGCCAAAGTATTGGAGTTTCAGCTTCAACATCAGTCTTTCCAATGAACACCCAGGATTGATCTCCTTTAGGATGGACTGGTTGGATCTCCTTGCAGTCCAAGGGACTCTCAAGAGTCTTCTCCAACACCACAGTTCAAAAGCATCAATTCTTCGGCACTCAGCTTTCTTTATAGTCCAACTGTTACATCCATACATGACCACTGGAAAAACCATAACCTTGACTAGATGGACCGTTGTTGGTAAAGTGATGTCTCTACTTTTTAATATGCTCTCTGGGTCGATCATAACTTTCCTTCCAAGGAGAAAGTGTCTTTTAATTTCATGGCTGCAGGCACCATCTGCAGTGATTTTGAAACCCAGAAAAATAGAGTCAGCCACTGTTTCCACTGTTTCCCCATCTATTTGCCATGAAGTGATGGGACTGGATGCCATGATCTTAGTTTTCTGAATGTTGAGCTTTAAGCCAACTTTTCCACTCTCCTCTTCCATTTTCATCAAGAGGCTCTTTAGTTCTTCTTCGCTTTCTGCCATGAGGGTGGTGTTATCTGCATATCTGAGGTTACTGATATTTCTCCTGGCAATCTTGATTCCAGCTTGTGCTTCTTCCAGCCCAGCGTGTCTCATGATGTACTCTGCATATAAGTTAAATAAGCAGGGTGACAGTATACAGCCTTGAGGTACTCCTTTTCCTATTTGGAACCTGTTGTTCCATGTCCAGTTCTAACTGTTGCTTCCTGACCTGCATACAGATATCTCAGGAGGCAGATCAAGTGGTCTGGTATTCCCATCTCTTTCAGAATTTTCCACAGTTTATTTTTTTTTTTTATTCACATATTTATTTATTTATTTATTTTTCAATTTTAATTTAAAAAAATTATACATGTGTTCCCCATCCTGAACCCTCCTCCCTCCTCCCTCCCCATACCATCCCTCTGGGTCGTCCCAGTGCACCAGCCCCAAGCATCCAGCATCGTGCATTGAACCTGGACTGGCATCTCGTTTCATACATGACATTTCACATGTTTCAATGCCATTCTCCCAAATCTTCCCACCCTCTCCCTCTCCCACGGAGTCCATAAGCCTGTTCTATATATCAGTGTCTCTTTTGCTGTCTCGTATACAGGGTTATCGTTACCATCTTTCTAAATTCCATATATATGCGTTAGTATACTGTATTGGTGTTTGTCCTTCTGGCTTACTTCACTCTGTATAATAGGCTCCAGTTTCACAGTTTATTGTGATCCACACAGTCAAAGGCTTTGGCATAGTCAATAAAACAGAAATAGATGTTTTTCTGGAATTCTCTTGCTTTTGCAATGATCTGGCGGATACTGGCAATTTGATCTCTGGTTCCTCTGCCTTTTCTAAAACCAGCTTGAACATCAGAAAGTTCATGGTTCACGTATTGCTGAAACCTGACTTGGAGAATTTTAAGCATTACTTTACTAGCGTGTGAGATGAGTGCAGTTGTGCCGTAGTTTGAGCATTCTTTGGCATTGCCCTTCTTTGGAATGAAAACTGACCTTTTCCAGTCTTGTGCCCACTTCTGAGTTTCCCAAATTTGCTGGCATATTGAGTGCAGCACTTTTGCAGCATCATCTTTCAGGATTTGAAATAGCTCAACTGGAATTCCATCACCTCCACTAGCTTTGTTCGTAGTGTTGTTTTGGATAGTAAGCCCTTGTTTAATGTAGGGTTTGCAAGTGTCTTCTCCCATTCCATTAGGTGGTATTTTCATTTTGTTAGTCGTTTCCTTTGCTGTTCAGAAGCATTTTAGTTTGATGTAGCCCCATTTGTTTATTTTTGCCTTTGTTTCTCTTTTCTTGGAGACATATCCAGATAGATATTGCTAAGATCGATAACAAACTGTCTATACTGTCCATGCTTTTTTCTAGTCCTTTTATAGTTTTGAGTCTGTAATCTACTTTGAGTTGATGATTATAAATGGCAAAAAATAGTGGTCTGATTTTATTATTTTTCATTTGGCTATTCAGTTTTCACAGTGCCTTTCATTGAATACTATCCTTTGTCAATTGTATCTTCTTTGCTCATTTGTCATAAATTAATTTTCAATATATTTGTAGGTCTATCTGGGCTCTCAATTTTATTCTGTTGAGCTCTAGGTATGATTTTCTGCCAATATTATGCTATTTTAATTATTATAGCTTTGTAATATAATTTTAAATCAGTGTGAGATCTTTATTTTTGTCCTTTTTATGGAATTGCTTTAGTCACTCTGTGTCTTTTATGGTTTCATATAAATTTTAGGACTTTTCATTCTGTTTCTGGAAAAATGTTGGAATTTTTATAGGGATTGTGTTGAAAATGTAGATTGCTCTAGGTAGCATTTTCTTTAACAATGTTAATTCTTCCAACATTTTAACAGTGTTAATCCATAATAATGGAATATCTTTCCATTTCTGCCTTCTAGGCCTTTATTACATTGAAGTACTCTCCTCTATACCTATTTTGTAGAGAGATTTTTGTCATAAATGTGTGTTGAATCTTGTCAAATGCTTTTTCTGTATCTATTGAATTGTACGTATGATATTTATTTTTCATTTTTTATTGTGGTATATTTGTATACCCACATCTGTGTGTATGTGTATATATATATATATATTCATATATTTATATATACATACCTCAACATGTATATCTCACATTGATTTGCAGATGTTGACCCATCCATTCACTCCAGGAATAAATCCCAATTGATCATGACTTATGATTTTTTAAATGCATTGTTGTATTAAGTTTAATATTTGTTGAGAATATTTACATATATGTTCATCAGAGAGGTTGATCTGTAATTTCTTTTGTGTGTGTGTACTCGTCTGGTTTAGGTATCAGGTTAATGTTAGTTTCATATAATGAGTTAGGAAACATTCCTCTTTTATAATTTTTTCGAAGAGTTTGGGAAGCATCAGTATTCAGTATTCTTTGAATATTTGGTAGAATTCACCTGTAAAGCTGTTTTGGGTCTGGAATTTTGTTTTTTGTGAGATTTCTGATTACTGTTTTAATTACTTTACCAGTTTTCAATCTATTCAGATTTTTTTATTTCTTTATGGTTTAATCTTTGGATATTGTATGATTCTAAGAATATATCCATTTCTTCTTGGTTGTGCAGTTTGTTGGTGTATAGTTGCTCGTAGTATTTTTTTATAATCCTTTGTGTTTTTGTGATTCTGTGATATCTTTTGTTATTCCTTCCCTTTCATTTTGGATTTTGTTTATTTGAGCCTTTTTCTTTCTTTTTTCCTTCATGATTCTAGCTAAAGCTTTATCTTTACAAATTCAGCTCTTAATTTCATCGATCATTTCTATTATGTTTTTAAATTTCATTTCAATTTATTTCTGCTGCGATCTATATTATTTTCCTCCTTCTAGGACTTTGTTCTTTTTTTCCTAGTTCTTTTAGGTGAAAAGTTAGATTGTATATTTGAAATTTTTTCTTGTTTCTTGAGATAGATCTGCTTGGCTATAAACTTTCCTTTTAGTACAACATTTGATGCATCTGATAGATTTTGTTATATTTTCTTTTCTTTTCCGTTGTCTCCAGGCATTTAAAAAATATTTTTAATATAATTTTTTTGTGTATGTTGGTACTCCTGTGCTGGGGGTGTGCATATTGATAATTATTGTGTCTTCTTGATGAATTGTACCTTTTATCATTACAGTGTGTCCATCTCTATCTCTTGTTACCATTTTTGGTTTGAATTCTGTCTCATATGAGTATAGTTGGCTGCCATTGCATTGAGTATGGTCTTCCATCCCTTCCCTTTATGTCTATGCTCACCTTTAGAGCTGAGTTGAGTTTCCTGGACAGCATATATTTGGGTGTTTTTGTATTCTGTGTACTTTGTGTTATGACTGGTGAATTCAGCCTATTTATGTTTAGGGTGATTATTGACAAATAAGGGCTTAGTATTTCCATATTTTTTTTTCTGGTTGCTCTGTATCTTTTTTTTTTCTATTATTTCTATTATTAAAAAATAATACTATTATTATTTTATTTTGATGATTTTCTATATTTTTCTCAGTTTCCTTTTCCTTTCTTTTTTGCATCTCTGCTCTAGATTTATTTTTATGGTTACCATGAAGTTTATGTATAACATCTAATAAATAAAATCTTCTTTTTTACTGAAGTGTAGTTGATTTGCAGTGTTTCAGGTATAAAGCAAAGTAATCCAGTTATATCTATCTATTATTTTCTACTATAGGTTATTGTAAGATAGTGAGTATAGTTTCCTGTACTATACAGTAGGTCCTTGGTTATCTATTTTATATAGTGATGTATGTCTGTTAATCACTGTTTCCCAATTTATTCTTCCTCACTTCCCCTTTGATAATGACAAGTTTGTTTTCTGTGTCTATGAGTCTAGTTCTGTTTTGTTATTAAGTTCCTTTAAATTATTTTTTTTAATTCCACATATAAGTGATATCATATATTTGTCTTTCTCAGTCTGACTTACTTTACTTAGTATAATAATCTCTAGGCCCATTCATGTTGCTACAAATGACATTATTTCATTTTTTCAATGGCTGAGTAACATTCCATTATATATGTAATATAATATTTCATATGTATGTATATGTATATATGTGAATTTATATGTATGTATGCTGTATGCAATGTCTGCTTTATGTATTCACCTGTTGATGGACATTAGGATTGGTTCCATTTCTTGGCACTGGTAAATAGTGCTGCTGTGAACACTGGGTACGTATGTCTTTTTTTTGTTTGTTTGTTTGCTTTGTTTTTTTTAATTTAATTTTATTTTTAAACTTTACAATACTGTATTAGTTTTGCCAAATATCGAAATGAATCCACCACAGGTATATACCCGCGTATGTTTTTTTGAATTAGAGTTTTAATCTTCTCTGGATATATGCCCTCGAGTGGGATTATTGGATTATATGGCAGCTCTTTTTTAAGTATTTTATGGAACCTCCATACTGTTCTTCACAGTGGCTGCACCAATTTACATTCCCATTTACCTTATGTGAGGGATCCCTTTTCTCACATCTTCTCCAGAATTTATTAATTTTGGAATTTTTGATAATGGTCATTCCAACAGGTGTGAGAAATTTAGTTTTCATGTGCCTTTTCATGTACCTATTGGCCATCTGTATGTCTTCTTTGGAGAAATGTCTATTTGGGTTTTCTGTGCATTTTTTTTTTTTATATTGAGTTGTATAAGCTGTTTGTATATTTTAGAAATTAACTCCTTGTTGGTTGCATTGTTTGCAAATATTCTCTCCCAGTTTGTAAAATGTCTTTTCATTTTGCTTATAGTTTCCTTTGCTATATAAAGGCTTTTAAGTTTAATTAATAATACATCTGATTTATTTTTGCTTTTGTTTTCTTTACCCTATGAAACAGATGCAAAAAAAAATGTTGCTGTACTTTGTATCAAAGTTTGTTTTGCCTATGTTTTTGGTAGGATTTTTATAGTATCCAGTCTTACATTTAGATCTTTAATACATTTAAAGTTTATTCTTATATATGGTGCTATGTTCTAATGTCGTTCATTGATGCATAACTGTTCAGTTTTTGCATAACTGCCTATTGAAGAAACAGTCTTTTCTCTGTCATATATTCTTGCCTCCTTTGTCATAGGTTGCTGCTGCTGCTATGTGGCTTCAGTCGTGATTATAACTGTGGGCATGTTTCTGGGCCCTTTTCCATTCATCTATGTGTCAGTTTTTGTGCAAGTGCTATACTGTTTTGATGACTGCAATATAGTCTGATATCAGGGAGCATGATTCTGACAGTTCTGTTCTTTCTCGAGATTGTTTTGGCTATTGAGTATTTTTTATGTTTCCATACAGATTAAACAATTTTTGTTCCAGTTCTGTGAAACATACCATTGGTAATTTGATAAATACTGCATTGAATTTGTAGCTTGCCTTGGGTAATGTGATTGTTTTAATAATATTGATTCTTCCAGTCTGAGAACATAGTATATCTTATCATTTGTTTATGTGGTCTTCAATTTCTTTCATCAACATCTTATAGTTTTTGCAGTACAGTTCTTTTGTGTCTTTAGGTAGGTTTATTTGTAGGTATTTTCTTGTTCTTTTTTGTTTGTTTGTTTTTAGTGGAGTGTAATTGCTTTCTGCTGTTGTGTTATCTCCTGCTGTACAACAAAGTGAATCAGCTGTATATATACATATATTTCATCCTCTTGATCTTCCCTCCCATTCCCCATCATAGCACTCCTCTAGGTCATCACAGAGCACTGAGCTGAGTTCCCTGTGCTATACAGCAGCTTCCCACTAGCTCTCTCTTTTACACATGGTAGTGAATATATGTCAATCCTAGTCTCTCAATTCTTCCCACCCTCTCCTTCCCCCTGGGCCATAAGTCTTCTCTATGTCTGCATCTTTATTCCTTCCCTGAAAATATGTTCACCAGTACCATTTTTCTAGATTCCATTTCTATATATGTTAAGATATGATATTTATTTTTCTCTTTCTGACTTATTTCACTTTGAGGAACAGACTCTAAGTTTATCTACCTGACTACAAAGGACCCAATTTCATTCCTTTGTATGACTGAGTAATATTCCTTTGTATATATGTACCTCTTCTTCTTTATCCATTCATCTTTTGATAGACATTTAGGTTGATTGCATGTTCAGGCTATTGTGAATAGTGCTGCAGTCATACATTATGGTACATATGCCTTTTTGAATAATGGTTTTCTCAGGTTTTTTTATGCCCAGTGGTGGGATTGCTGGGCCATATGGTAGTTCTATTTTAGTTTTTTAAGGAACCTCTATACTGTTCTGCATGTTGGTTTTATCAATTTACATTCTCACCAACAGTGCAATAGTGTTCATTTTTCTCCACACCCTGTATAGCACTTAGTGTTTGTAGATTTTTTTAATGCTGTCCATTCTGACCAGTGTGAGGTGATACCTCATTGTGATTTTGATTTGCATTCCTCTGATAGTTAATGACGTTGAGCATTTTTTCATTTGCCTGTTGGCCCCCCTGTATTATCATCTTTGGAGAAATTTCTATTTAGGTCCTCAGCCCATTTTTTTATTACTTCTTTTTTTTTTTTCCTTTTTGAATATTGAGCTGCATGAGCTGCTTGTGTATTTTTAAGATTAATCCTTTATCAACTGTGTTGTCTGCAAGTACTTTCTCCCATTCTGAGGGTTGTTGTTTTGTCTTATCTATGGTTTCCTTTGCTTTGCTACAGCTTTTGAGTTTAATTAAGTCCCATTTATTTATTTTTGTGTTTATTTTTATTACTCTTGGAGGTGGATCAAAAAGGATCTGCAATTTAGGTCACAGAGTGTTCTGACTATATTTTCCCTAAGAGTTTTATAGTGTCTGGCCTTATTTTTATGTCTTTAAACCATTTTGAGTTTGTTTTTGTGTATGGTGTTAGAAAGTGTTCTGATTTCATTCTTTTACAAGTAGCTGTCCAGTTTTCACAGTACCATTTATTGAACAAGCTGTCTTTTCTCCATTTTATATTCTTTCCCCCTTTGTTAAAGATTAGTTGACCATAGGTGCATGGGTTAATCTCTGGACCTTCTATCCTATTCCATAGATCTGTATTTTCTGCCACTACTATGCTGTTTTGATTCCTGTATTCTGAAGTCAGGAAGCCTTGATGCAGTGGTAAATGGCATTCTTTTCTTAATTTCTCTTTCTGTATTTTGTTGTTAGTGTATAAAATACAACAGACTTCTTTATATTAATTTTGTGTCCTGCAGCTTTACCTGATTCATTGATGAGTTCTAGTAATTTTCTGGTAGTATCTTTGGGATTTTCTGTGTATAATTTAATCTGCAAACAGTGAAAGTTTTACATCTTCCTTTCCAATTTGGTTTCCTTTTTATTTATTTTTCTTTGATTGCTGTCAGTAAAGCATCCAAAACTATGTGGAATAAAGTTGGTGTAAGTGATAATTCTTGTTTTGTTCCTGATCTTAGAGGCAATGTGTTCAACTTTTCACCACTACATATGATGTTAGCTGTGGGTTTGTTGTATATGGCCTTTATTATGTTGAGGTTTGTTACCTCTATTTTTACTTTTTGGATAGTTCTTATCATAAATGGATGTTAAATTTTACAGAAGCTTTTTCTACATTTATTGAGATGATCATATGACTTTGATTTTTGTATCATTTAATGTGATGTGTCAACTGATTAATTTATAGATATTGAAAAATCCTTGCAACCCTGGGATAAATCTCACTTGGTCATGGAATATAATCCTTTTGATGTATTGTTAGATTTGGTTGGCTAGTATTTTGTTGAGGATTTTTGCACCCATATTCATCAGTTATATTGCCTTATAATTGTAATATTCTCTGGAGAGATTACATGCTGGGACATAAGCAAGCCTTGATAAGTTTAAGAAAACAGAAATTGTATTAAGCATCTTTTGTGACTGTAACACTATGAAATTAGAAATGAACTGCAAGAAAAAAGCTTTAAAAAAAAGCCACAAAATATGGAGTCTAGAGAATATTCCACTAAACAACGATTAGATCACTGAAGAAATGACAAGGAAATAAAAATACTTAGAGACAAATGAAAATGAAAACCTGATGATCCAAAACCTATGGATACAGCAAAAGAAGTTCTTGCTTACCTCAGGAAACCAGAAAACCTTCAAATAAACTGCCTAATGTTATACCTAAAGCGACTAGAGAAAGAAAAACAAAACTCAAGATTAGTAGAAGGAAATAAATCATAAAGATTAGGGCAGAAATAAATGAAATAGAGACTAAAAAAGAAATAGTAGAAAAGATCAACATAACTAAAAGCTGTTTCTTTGAAAAGAGCACAAAACTGAGAAACCTATAGCCAGACTCATCAAGAAAAAAAGGGAGAGGACACAAATCAACAAAATTAGAAATGAAAAAGGATAGGTAAGAACTGACATAACAGAAGTTGTGTGAGACTATTAAAAGCAAGTTTATGCCAATAATGTGCCTATATACAAAATGCTGGGCTATGTGAATCACAGGCTAGAATTAAGATTTCCAGGAGAAATAACTACAATCTCAAATATGCAGATAATACCACTCTAATGGCAGAGAGCAAAGAGGAACTAAAGAGTCTCTTGATGAGAGTGAAAGAGGAAAGTGAAAAAGCTGGCTTAAAACCCAACATTCAGAAAATGAAGACCATGGAATCTGGTCTCATCTCTTCGTGGCAAATGATGAGGAAAAATTGGAAACAATAGCAGATTTTATTTTCCTGGGCTTCAAAATCACTGAGGATGGTGACTGCAGCCATGAAATGAAAAGACATTTGCTCCTTGGAAGAAAAACTGTGACAAACAGACAGCATATTAAAAAGCAGAGACGTTACTTTGCTGACAAAGATCCATCTAGTCAAAGGTATGGTTTTTCCAGTCCTCATGTACAGATGTGAAAGTTGGACCATAAAGAAGGCTGAGTAACATAGAATTGATGCTTTTGAATTGTTGCACAAGAGAAGACTCTTGAGAGTTGCTTGGACAACATAGAGATCAAACAGTCAGTCCTAAAGGAAATCAGTCCTGAATATTCTTTGGAAGGACTGATGCTGAAGCTGAAGCTTCTACTTTGGCAGCCTGATGTGAAGAACCAACTCATTGGAAAAGATCTTGATGCCATGAAAGACTGAGGGCAAGAGGAAAAGGAGACAAAAGAGGATGAGATGATTGGTTAAAATCACTGGTTAGATGGACATGAGTTTGAGTAAACTCTGGGAGATAGTGAAGAACAGGAAAGCCTGGTGTGCTGCAGTCCATGGGGTCGCAAAGAGTTGGACATGATTTAGCAACTGAACAACAACAATAAATAACAGAAGTCCAGGACCAGATGGCTTCAAAGGCCAATCCTTTGAATTCTGCTGTTATTTCTTTAGGTAAACTCTCCGCTCCTTTTCCCACCCCCACTTTTCTCCTTTCTCCTGTTATCCTAGATTTTTTTCATAATAGAGTTGGGTATTTCTCAAAACATTTCCTCTCCTTCCCCCACCCACTTTCTCCTCCTCATTCTTCTTTTTCTAGATTCTAATTCTCTTCTTCTGTCTTTATTATTTCTATATTTTATTTTCAAGTTCACTAATTCTCTCTTCCATATGATCTGATTTGTTTTCAGTGTTTTAACATTATATCTTTCATCTCATTTATTGTATTCTTAAGCTCCATAATTTCTGTTTGGTTCCTTTTAGAGTTTCAATGTCTTTGGTAAAGTATTCCCTATGTTCAGTAATTTTATTCCTTATCTTGTTGAACTGCCTTTCTGAGTCTTCTTGTTGTTCACTGAGTTTCTTCATGGCAGTTATTTTGAATTTTTCATTAGTTAGAATTTAAATTTGGTTTCTAGAGAATTTTTTTTTGTGATACTGTGTTACCATAATTTTTCATGGGGCTTCATGAGCTGATACTATGCTGGACACCTTTCTCCTTTAGGTACATATTTTATTTTACCTTGATTCTAATGATTTTACAGATTAATAATTAGAGGCCTTTGTTTTGTTTTTCAATAGGTTGTGCTATAGCAATGTTTTGGGAGCTTCCTGTAGTTTTACTTGAGAATAAGTACTTTCTATTCTCTACCACCTTTGCTGGATGTGTTACCTGGAACCTTCATTGTAGCTGCTTGTGCCTCTGTGGGCACTGGGGCCTTGCTGCTACTAGAGTTGATATTGTAGCTGGCATCACCACTGGCATGGCAAGAACCTAAACTGTGTCCGGGATCTCCTGAGTCTTAAGTTCTGCTATGGTGGAGAGAAGAGGGAGAGTAGGGAGCTAGCTGTAGTTTTTTTTGTCTCTACTGTATCTGGTGTTATTAGATTCATAGTTGCTGCTGCTGTGGATTGGCAGGACTGCAGTGGTAGGTATCTTAACAGCTGGAGAGATCAGTTGGAGGCTCAGCTGTCACTGCTGCCAGGTTCTGTGGCCATGGGTCCCACTGTGGCTGGGTGTGCTGGAGTCATGTATGCCTCCTTCCTTGCTACGAGGTTCTCTAGGGTTGTGGGATCAGTTACTATGGTCAAGGGTCCAGGATCTCAGTCACTGTCTCAGCTGTTCCTCTGATTCTGCCTTCTGTATGTGTTCTAGCCCACCCACATTTACATGTACAGGTGTGTGGAACTCTCCAGCATCCTGGTGTGTTAGGCCAAATCATCCTTGTTAAGTTATGGATGTTTTACTGGTTGTTGTTTGAATGGAAGAGGCAAAGAGAGCATCTTGTTCCATCATGATGCAGATGGCACCCACTTGCTTCTCTTTCTATGACTGCTAATTAGCTACTACTTGCTTAAGTATTTGTAGTGTATTAGGAAACATATAAGCATATTCACTTTTAAATTTCACAGTAAGAAACTGAAGCTCTAAAAAAAAATACTCAAGAGTACTTATTAAATGTCAAGAACCTTGAAGAGTTTGAGATTTTACTTGAGTTAGAATTAACAGTTTCTCAGATGGTGAAAGAAGATTCAAGACTCTTGGGTAAGAATCAAATCAGTGTCTTTTTATTCACAAAAGTGTCAGACAGAGCGTTAGTGTTTGTCCCAGTTCTGCAAGCCCCAGTTCTCGTACAAAAGTCTGAGGCATCTGCATATTTTTTTGGTAGTATATATTGTTCTAGGAAAGGAATCATGAGATTAGGAACATTAAATCCTTTATAATGGACATACCTGCCCGTGCTCTTCAGAGAGATCCTATCTCTTTCTCCCAAGATTTTAAACAAACTTATCTTTCATCTGATAGAAAACACCTTTTCTGTCCTCTGAGGCTACTTGCTACACAGATATCTTTGAAAAGATAGTTTTGTACAAAGAGAAAAAGGACAGTTGGTATCTCTGTTCACAAGATGTATAGAAACATGAAGACGAAGAAATGTCTGATGAAGAAATTTTTCCTGATTTGGTGTGTGGTGTATATGCCAGTTTGAATCCATTCTGTCAGGTTCCACAGCTTTAGCTTGATACCCCTTTGATACTTCAACAAAGTCATTTGCATCACTCTTCAAGAATGTTTAATGTTTAACCAGTCGCTCAGTCTTGTCCTACTCTTTGAATTTCAGCACGCCAGGCCTCCCTGTCCATCACCAACTCCCGGAGTTCACTCAGACTCATGTCCATCAAGCAGTGATGCCATCCATCCATCTCATCCTCTGTTGTCCCCTTCTCCTCTTGTCCCCAATACCTCCCAGCATCAGAGTCTTTTCCAGTGAGTCAGCTCTTCGCATGAGGTGGCCAAAGTACTGGAGTTTCAGCTTTAGCATCAGTCCTTCCAAAGAAATCCCAGGGCTGATCTCCTTCAGAATGGACTGGTTGGATCTCCTTGCAGTCCAAGGGACTCTCAAGAGTCTTCTCCAACACCACACTTCAAAAGCATCAATTCTTCGGCTCAGCTTTCTTCACAGTCCAACTCTCACATCCATACATGACCATTGGAAAAACCATAGCCTTGACTAGATGGACCTTTGTTGGCAAAGTCATGTCTCTGCTTTTGAATATGCTATCTAGGTTGGTCATAACTTTCCTTCCAAGGAGTAAGCGTCTTTTAATTTCATGGCTGCAGTCACCATCTGCAGTGATTTTGGAGCCCCCAAAAATAAAGTCTGACACTGTTTCCACTGTTTCCCCATCTATTTCCCATGAAGTGATGGGACCAGATGCTATGATCTTCGTTTTCTGAATGTTGAGCTTTAAGCCAACTTTTTCACTCTCCTCTTTCACTTTCATCAAGAGGCTTTTTAGTTCCTCTTCACTTTCTGCCATAAGGATGGTGTCATTTGCATATCTGAGGTTATTGATATTTCTCCCGGAAATCTTGATTCCAGCTTGTGCTTCTTCCAGCCCAGCATTTCTCATGATGTACTCTACATATAAGTTAAATAAGCAGGGTGACAATATACAGCCTTGACGTACACCTTTTCCTATTTGGAACCAGTCTGTTGCTCCATGTCCAGTTCTAACTGTTGCTCCCTGAACTCCCTAAATATAAATAACTTATTAAGGTATTTAAAACCAAGGAGCATTTCAAGAGGTTTCAATGGAGTATTCCCAAGACTGTCTTGGAGTTAATTTCTGTTGTAGGGCTCTATTTTTTCCTTCTTCATTTAGCTAAAAACCTAAGGGGTCAGGAAGATCTGAATCAAAATACTGATTCCACCACTTACTCACTAGGGCCTTTGAGCAAAAATTTCATTATTTTGGAAAGTGTTTATTTAGCTAAAATAGAATAGATAGATAGACAAGCTAATTCACTCAATTGTATCTGACTCTTTGCAGCCCCCTGGACAGTCGCCCACCAGGCTCCTCTGTCTATGGGATTTCCAAAGCAAGAATACTAGAGTGGGTTGCCATTTCCTTCTCCAGGGGATCTACCTGACCCAGGGATTGAATTGTGTCTCCTTCTCTGGCAGGCAGATTCTTTACCACTGAGTCACTTGGAAGCCTCACTTGATAGCATCCTGATTCTTTATAACTTTGCATGGAGCTGATAACATTGTGATGATCTATTTATTGCTTTCCCTGGAGTTTATATATTCTCTCTTTGATGAAACACTTACCTTTAGAGAGTTATTTTGGTGATCCCTAAACATAACAGTTTAATTAAGAAAAATGAATGCCACATCAGCCTAGAGGGTATACTGCAAGGGTTTTCGTGCTTTTTCACAAGCATGATGAACTTTTCCAACACCCATCTGCTAGTATTTGTAAAGGCAATTAACTACTTACTGCTGTTTTAAATAATATTCTATAAAATTAAATAAAATTCCTGTACTCTAAGTCTGGAATGAAAATACCTGGCATACATACCTGTTCTGTACTCTCTCCTTTTGATAGACATTGCATGTCATTTATTCTCACTGAGTTTTAATGTGACCTCAAAGCCCTTCTCAATTCAGTGCTCCCCACACTTCTTGAAAATTAAAAGTACTTGGAAGACAAGGTGAAATGGTCTTGCTAGTCCTAGAATGACCATTCTAAAGTTCATAATGAGATTCTATATTCAGAATGGCATTTTGGTATACACAATCTGGGGCAAACTAATAAAAGTGCGTGTGAATATGACACATAAATTAAGTGTAACTTTGTGTTTTCCTTCCACATTTGCCATTACTATCTTGACAACATTATCTGGATACAAAATCTTTCACTAGCCCAATCATTTCACATAAAAGGATCTGGTCTCTTCATGTGAACCGCTATATTTTGTAGTAATGAGGAAAACATTTTCTCCATGCCTTTTAATAAACAAGCAAGAGAACCATAAGTCATTTGGTAATAGGGTTTATTTTATCACATCAAAGACAGGCAAAATCCTAGTGATGTCAGGCTACAGGGAAAAAAATTACAAGTCACTTGCTGTTTCTTCATCTCTCTCAGGAAGATGTAGGCTGTTCAGTCAACAATCAGGCCAACACTTAAGCACATTTTCATGTACTCTAACCTTGTTCTGAAAGCTTTGTTTGTGTGGTTAAAAGTATGAAAATGTCCTGATTAGACTGTGTTAGCATTATGGAGCAGAGGACACGAGACTTGACTTTAAGGGTATAAGATCTGTGAGCTGATTTGCCTTCTCTCCCCATGTTACTGGAGTATTGTTTCTTTTGTCAAAAATTGAATATTTCAATTTATCTCAGGAGATTGTAAATGTTAGAGAGATTGGATTAAGTGAAATAATATTTTAAAAATATGTATATAATTCCTAGCACATAGAAGTTACTCAAAAGTTACAAATTGTTTCAAGTACATGAAAAAGTAATTTAAAAATAATATAGAACTGATGGCTATCATTTTTGTTATATATGTATGTAGAATATTAAAAATATCTATCACCAATTAAACATATGCCTATAACTCCGATAGTTTTGTTTTAGTTTTTGTTTTTTTTTTAAACAAGAAAGTACAAAAGTCTGCAAAGAGTGGACTCTGGAGCAATAAAAGCTTTAGTTTGCTTTATTATTTTACATTTTAATTAATTAAGTTTTGGCTGCACTTTGTCTTCATTGCCGTGCACAGGCTTTCTCTAGTTGTGGCAAGCAGCAGCTACTCTCTTCATTGCAGTAAGCAGGTTTCTCCTTGCAGTGGCTTGTCTTGTTGTGGAGCGTGGCCTCTAGAGCGTGTGGGTTCATAGTTGTGGCAGATGGTCTTAGTTGACTTCTGGCATATGGAATCTTTCTGGACCAAGGATCAAACTTGTGTCCCCTGCATTGGCAGGAAGATTGTTAACCACTGGACCACCAGGAAAGACTTGGTTTGCTTTACATCTCTGGCATTGAGACGATGTAGAATCTTTATGTGGGTATTTAGTGTTTCAGATCCCAGTTTTATCACCTGTGTACTAGAGAAATCCTTATTATTTGATATTTTATTTGATATATAAAATATAAACTATTTTGTATGCAAAATACCAAATCTGTATTATTCAATGAGTAGTGATTACTACCTTACTTCTATTGTCATCATCAAAATGTGTATGGACACTTCTAGGGAATGAATGTATCTCAGTTCTAGGACCATGCAAGCAGAGTATTTAATTTTTATCAGAGTTGTAGTAGTTAAGGGGAACTTTAAACCCCACATTAGCCTAACACATTAGGCTGGGCTCATCACGTAATAAACATTAGTGGTGAAATATGTTTCCCATGGATAACAACATTTCTGAGTCATTCATTTCTGGAAGTTTTCACATTTGAAATATATTCAGTAATTAAACTGATATTTATTAAGCAGTCACTGTGCATGTGCCATGTAGCTAAGTGCTAAGATAATTGAAACGGCCCCAGGTCATTAAACCCATAGTTTATTGAATATGAGACCTTTTATTTGGAAGATGACCTATTAGGTGACCTACGTTATTGCCCAGATATATGTACTTTAATCCCATCCAAAAATATAGAGTGGCAATCTTGTATAAGAAATAGGTGCTGGCCTTCTGTGTATTTCTTATATTTAGAGAATAAAATCAGGGATTTCTATTCTTACTGTATAACTGTCTGCTGCTGCAGCTAGCAGTCCATATATTCTTTAACATTCAACTCATACGTTATTTTCCCCACTTGGTATGAGTTATATCTTCCTCCACTCAGGAAGCTATTTACTTTTTTTCCCTTTTTTCCATCCTGTCTATAATAGCACAAACATTTTTGTTGCCTTGCTCTGTTGTTCAAAGTTTTTGTTCCTATATGTCATTCTTGTTTTAAATTAATCCATTTCATTTTACAATAAGAGATGGTCATTAAGTCTGTATTTTTTCATATTATATTTTATGATTATTGTTGTTGTTGTTGTTCACTCAGTCATGTCTGACTTTTGTGACCCCATGGATTGCAACACACCAGGCTTCCCTGTCCTTTACCATTTCCCAGAGTTTCCTCAGATTCATGTCCATTGAGTCCATGATGCCATCCAGCCATCTTGTCTTCTGTCATTCCCTTCTCCTCCTGCCTTCAATCTTTCCCAGCATCAGGATCTTTTCCAGTAAGTCAGTTCTTTGCATTAAGTAGACAAAGTATTGGAGCTTCAGCCTCAGCATCAAACCTTCTAGTGAATATTCAGGATTGATTTTCTTTAGGATTGACTGGTTTGATCTCCGTGTAGTCCAAGGGACTCTCATGTGTCTTCTCCAACACCACAGTTCAAAAGCATCAATTCTTTGGTACTCAGCCTTCTTTATGGTCCAGATCTCATATCCATATGTGACTACTGGAAAACAACAACAACAACAACAACAACATAACTTTGACCATATGGATCTTTGTCAGCAAAGTAATGTCTCTGCTTTTTAATATGCTGTCTAGGTTGGTCATAGATTTTCTTCCAAGGAGCAGGCATCTTTTAAGTTCATGGCTGCAGTCACCATCTGCAGTGAATTTAGAGTCCAAGAAAATAGTCTGTCACTGTTTCCATTGTTTCCCCATCTATTTGCCATGAAGTGATGACACCAGATGCCTTGATCTTTGTTTTTTGAATGTTAAGTTTTAAGACAGCTTTTTTACTCTCCTCTTTCACCTTCATTAAGGGACTCTTTAGTTCCTGTTTGCTTTCTTCCATAAGGGTGATGTCATCTGAATATCTGAGGTTATTGATTTTTCTCCTGGCAATATTGATTCCAGCTTGTGCTTCATCCAGTCCAGCATTTTGCCTGATATACTCTGCATATAAGTTAAATAAGCAGGGTGACAGTATACAGCCTTGAAGTACTCCTTTTCCAATTAGGAAGTAGTCCATTGTTCCATGTCTGGTTCTAACTGTTGCTTCTTGACCTGCACACAGAGTAATCAGGAGGAAGGTAAAGTGGTCTAGTATTCCCTTCTGTTTAAGAATTTTCCATAGTTTGTGTTGGTCCACAGAATCAAAGGCTTTATCATAGTCAGTGAAGCAGAACTCGATGTTTTTTCTGGAATTCTCTTGCTTTTTCTATGATCCAATGGATGTTGACCAATTGACCTCTGGTTCCTCTGCCTTTTCTAAATGCAGCTTGGACATCTGGAAGTTCTCAATTCATGTACTGTTGAAGCCTAGCTTGGATAATTTTGAGTATTACTTTGCTGGCATGTGATATGAGTGCAGTTGTGTGGTAGTTTGAACATTTGTTGGCATTGCCTTTCTTTGGGATTGGAATGAAGACTGACCTTTTCCAGTCCTGTGGCCATTGCTGAGTTTTCCAAATTTGCTGGCATAGTGAGTGTAGCACTTTAACAACATAATCTTCTAAGATTTGGAATAGCTCAATTGGAATTTCATCACCTCCACTAGCTTTATTTGTAGTGATGCTTCCTAAGGCCCACTTAACTTCATACTCCAGGATGTCTGGCTTTAGGTTAATGATCACACCATCATGGTTATCTGATCATGAAGATATTTTTGTATAGTTCTTCTGTGTATTCTTGCCACCTCCTCTTATATGTATTGAGGCTGAATTCCCAATGCATATATTATGATAATGTATTCTTAATTTCTAAATATTTGTGTGTGTGTTTTTGTTTGTTTAGTTTTATTTGCCTATTTTTGTCTGTGCTGTGTCTTGTTGCTACATGGGCTTTGCTCTAGTTGTCAGGAGTTGGGGCTACTCTCTAGTTGCAGTGTGAGGGCATCTCTGTGGTGTCTTCTCTTGTTGCTGAGCACAGGCTCTAGGGTGTGTGAGATTCAGTAGTTGTGGCTCTAGGGCTCTAGAGCACAGGCTCAGCAGTTGTGGCAGACAGGCTTAGTTGCTCAGCAGCATATGGGATCTGTGGATCAGGGATTGAGCCCGTATCTCCGGCATTGACAGACAGATTCTTCACCACTTAGCCACTGGGGAAATCTCAGTTGTTTTTTTTTTCTTAATAAAATGATTTCCACTTCTTTCTTCTTCTGTATGATTCCTAGAAAAATTCTGACAAGTGTGTATTTTGAAAATCAAAGACAATATCAGTTTCCCAACTGAATCTTAAAAAATTTTTATGTTTATTCTGTGCAACATAAAGCCATGTATTTCTGTGGAAATTTTTATTTTTTTAGAGTTTTTTTGTTTTGATGTGTAAAAATTTAAAGTATTTGTTCTAAATGAAATATCCATATTGCTTGAGGAAGGTTTATATTTTTGAAGACTAACAAAGTAGTTTGATAATCTTATACCCAAAATAAAAACAAAATTTTATAAATATTAAGCAGTACTCATTTCTAACACTTAACTACATTTCAAATCTTGTAGAAGGAAAGAAAAATTATACAGTCTCAATGCTCACGAAGTATTCACATGCATATTTCAGACTATGATGAAAAGATGATGAAGCATGCTTGGCCAAAAATATATCAACAGCTTCAGAATTCCCTGTGGTGAAATAGACTGTTCAATGCATGATTCGAACCTTGAAAAGCAACCATCTAACTTCCTAGTAGGATATAAACTCAGTGAACCACACCAGTGACCATCTGGTAGATTTTGTTGCTCTTTGTAAAGCCATCACTTTAAAGATTAAGGCAAAATAATTTAGGAAAGTGAATGGAGGAAGGGGACCGGTAGCTCACTAAAGACATTGAGTAATGCCATGTGACACATGACTAGTTATGTGGACTAGCTTCATGTGAAAAGTCCTTTTTTGTGTGTGCTAAAAAATTACAGCAAGCAAAAATTTTATAGGAATCATTCTAGAATGATACTTCACACATTTTTGTCTTTGGCTCTCTCTCCCCTATGCAGCATTATTGATCACCTTAGTAAATTATATTAAATGTGTGTGTGTGTGTGTGTGTGTGTGTGTTTGAGCCATTCAGTGATGAAAGTTCTTCAATGCAGTTGATAATGGAAGATAAAATTTAAATGTTGAAATCTGAATGCCTTCAGAACTTTTTTTAGTCTATTGCTCAATGTACTTGAAATTTAAAATCTTTCTGTAGTCACTTTTCTTAAGATTTTCCTAATTGTATATCTGACTCAACAGAACAGAAATAAATTGTTTTTTAATACATAATTTTATGTATGTAAAACTGACACTAGATATCTTAAATATTGAAGAAGTTTTAAAATATAATTATTTTATCTGTAATTTTAATGGTTCTGTATTTCTCACTATTCTTTGTGTTTTTGACTAAGATAATTGTCCCTTCATTTATTGCTACTTATGTTTGAGGTTACCATAGCATTCAAACTCAGTTACAGTATTAAGGCCACTTATAATATATTTATATTAGACTTATAGCTAATGCAAAAAAAGCACATTATGTAGCACATGATTATTTACATAGCAAATAAAGTAAATGAAAATAAAGATAAATGTGTTAAGAGAAATAATGTAAGCAAGTTGAAACCAAGAGCAAAGTAAATATACATAAGTAATGTTCTATATTTTTATATACTTGTTAAAATCAGCATTAAATTTGGCTTTAATTCATCTGGGAACTTATTTGGGTTTAATTCATCAGGGAACCTAAACATATCTGGAGAACATGATAAGTTCATAGTCTTAAAGCAGACAAATTGTGATGAAAACCAAACTTACTAAGCAGAGTGCAAAATTTCTTATGCAATACATGATAAAGAAGGCACAGTATAATTTAATGGTCTCTGTCCTATATTAGTAAATATGAACTCAGCAAATGAGCTTCTAAGGGTTGCATCACATATTTTTACTGATGTATAAATGAGGCCTTGATATTGAAAAGATTGAGGATCATATGCATAGAATCAATATCATCAAACCACACATGCCTAATGTCATTGGCCACTATGAGTCCTGTACATACCCACCTATCTATATTTAAATGTGAATCTCTTTGTTAGTTTGTATATTTGAAATTTGATCTGAAAATGCATCATCTGAGAATAGAACCAAGGGTGTAATGTTTCTCCATTAATAGATCTTTATTGATTTTTACATTTTGTCATTTAATAGATTAATAATTAATTTCCAAGATAAGTTAGTTTTTATATTTATACCCCTTATACACGAAACATAATGTCAATATAGGTAACAAAACTGTACTTAGCATGGATTTGTTAACTATTTGTTATAAATATATTAACAGTGATTCCAAATTTTATGAAAATGGGAGATGATTGCATTTATCATAACTCTTTCTTAAATGTCTGTTGCCCGTGAATCTTTATATTTACAATAAAGAAAATGATTCTAAACAACTAAGATGATTTTATTGTAAGTGCAACTGCATATTTAGAAAATCATCTCAGTATAAAGTATTATGCTTCAGTGAAAATACTGGGTATTTTATTGTTGTAAATTTTTATTAAAATAAATCATAGAATTGATGATTGATGTATTAATAATTAAAATGTGAAAATTATAGACAAAACATTTTCAAATTAAAGGATATAGTATTTATGTATTTATAGTAAATTAAATATCTTGATTGACAGTGATGGAGAAGAGATACACAATTGCTGATTTTAAGGAGGTTATGACTTCTGGAAAACACCCACAAAAGTAAATACTGTCATAAAGTAAAAACAGCCCCTTGTACTGCATTCCCTCAAGAGAGTTACAAATAAAATGTCATGGAAAATCAGAATTAACTGTGAATTTTGTCTTGGTGAGAGGGGGATTAATTTTGATGGAGATGTGAAAAATAACTCAGGTGTTCATGTGTATTGTCTTCTTTTTATCTCCTATCATTTATTGAGTGTTTTCTTTAGGTCAGAAACAATTTGTGATTACCCACTTAATCTTCATACTCATGCTATATAGACTAAATAATATCTCAACATACATTTTATAAATGGGAAACTGAAGCACAATGAAGTTAAGGAAATTTCCCAAGGTCATGTGGCTAGTAAAAGGTAGTGCTGGGATTTGTATTCGAGCAATTTGGCTCCAATATCACATTCTTAACTTTTGAGTTACACTCTCGTTCCCACTGTCTTGATTATGAAACCTATTCTTTCCATTTTCCCTTAGTCTATAAAATGTTAATATTTTCTCTTAAATCTAACAAAACTTGTAAACAAAAGTCTCAAGTTAAAAGTTTTATAATGACCTACTGTCCTGAGTTGCTATCTTATTCCTCCAGTTTATTTCAACTCAAAATGTATTAATAATGGTCTTGCCTTGTTTCTTTGCTCTTAATGAAACACTTTCAAACTCTCAGTAGGTTTCAGCTTTTCTAGAGTTAGGGAATAAATATATCTAGTCATATATAACATGTACAGTCAGGTGAATGTTATAGCTGTGCTGCTGTGCTACATCACTTGGGGAAGCTAAAAGTGAATTGACTTTGGTTGGTGGACACAAATGTAAAGAGGAGAGATTATAATTTCAACTGAGATCAGTTGAAATAATCTTTAGGAATGTTTTGAAGCTCAGACTTATCCTCTAGGCAGGTGTAAACGATTAAGTGTATTTGAACATTTTTGAGATTTTTAAGCTTTTTTTTTCTTTTTTTGATGACATGGCAACTGCTGTTTATATAAATGTATCCATCATAAATGAGAGAGCATCAGTGATAGGCAGAAGGTTTGTGCTCCATATTGTGTGTGCATGCATGTCACACACACACACACACAGAGTTTGCACTGAAGTGAAAGATTGTTGAGGGCACTGAAGTGAAAGATAGTTGAGGGAAGTTTGTATTTAGTATCTGCCTTATCTGTTCAAGCTGCTGTAACAGAATAACATAGACTGGGTGACTTATAAACATCAGAAGTTTATTTCTTATGTTTCTGTTGGCTGGGAAGTCTAAGATTGAGTCACTGTGGTAAGTTTCAAACATGAATTTTGTGGGAACACATACATTTAGTCTATAGAACCATCTCAACAATAATAATAACACATAATATTTTTAAGTCCTTATGATGTTCTGAGGCTGGTTCTAAGAACGATCTCATTTTGCATTTATAAAAACTTACCAATGAGGTATTATGATTTCCTCACTGTAAGTATCCACTGAGGAAGGTGAAGGTTAAGACACTAATAGATGGAGAAATATACCATGTTCATGGATTGGAAGAATCAATATAGTGAAAATGAGTATACTACCCAAAGCAATTTATAGATTCAACGCAATCCCTATCAAGCTACCAACAGTATTCTTCACAGAGCTAGAACAAATAATTTCACAATTTGTATGGAAATACAAAAAACCTCGAATAGCCAAAGCGATCTTGAGAAAGAAGAATGGAACTGGAGGAATCAACCTACCTGACTTCAGGCTCTACTACAAAGCCACAGTTATCAAGACAGTATGGTACTGGCACAAAGACAGAAATATTGATCAATGGAATAAAATAGAAAGCCCAGAGATAAATCCACGCACATATGGACACCTTATCTTCGACAAAGGAGGCAAGAATATACAATGGATTAAAGACAATCTCTTTAACAAGTGGTGCTGGGAAATCTGGTCAACCACTTGTAAAAGAATGAAACTGGACCACTTTCTAACACCATACACAAAAATAAACTCAAAATGGATTAAAGATCTAAACATAAGACCAGAAACTATAAAACTCCTAGAGGAGAACATAGGCAAAACACTCTCCGACATACATCACAGCAGGATCCTCTATGACCCACCTCCCAGAATATTGGAAATAAAAACAAAAATAAACAAATGGGACCTAATTAACCTTAAAAGCTTCTGCACATCAAAGGAAACTATTAGCAAGGTGAAAAGACAGCCTTCAGAATGGGAGAAAATAATAGCAAATGAAGCAACTGACAAACAACTAATCTCAAAAATATACAAGCAACTCCTACAGCTCAACTCCAGAAAAATAAACGACCCAATCAAAAAATGGGCCAAAGAACTAAATAGACATTTCTCCAAAAAAGACATACAGATGGCTAACAAACACATGAAAAGATGCTCAACATCACTCATTATCAGAGAAATGCAAATCAAAACCACTATGAGGTACCATTTCACACCAGTCAGAATGGCTGCGATCCAAAAGTCTACAAATAATAAATGCTGGAGAGGGTGTGGAGAAAAGGGAACCCTCTTACACTGTTGGTGGGAATGCAAACTAGTACAGCCACTATGGAGAACAGTGTGGAGATTCCTTAAAAAACTGGAAATAGAACTGCCTTATGATCCAGCAACCCCACTGCTGGGCATACACACTGAGGAAACCAGAAGGGAAAGAGACACGTGTACCCCAATGTTCATCGCAGCACTGTTTATAATAGCCAAGACATGGAAGCAACCTAGATGTCCATCAGCAGATGAATGGATAAGCAAGCTGTGGTACATATACACAATGGAGTATTACTCAGCCATTAAAAAGAATACATTTGAATCAGTTCTAATGAGGTGGATGAAACTGGAGCCTATTATACAGAGTGAAGTAAGCCAGAAGGAAAAACATAAATACAGTATTCTAACGCATATATATGGAATTTAGAAAGATGGTAACAATAACCCTGTGTACGAGACAGCAAAAGAGACACTGATGTATAGAACAGTCTTATGGACTCTGTGGGAGAGGGAGAGGGTGGGAAGATTTGGGAGAATGACATTGTAACATGTAAAATATCATGTAAGAAACGAGTTGCCAGTCCAGGTTCGATCCACGATACTGGATGCTTGGGGCTGGTGCACTGGGACGACCCAGAGGGATGGTATGGGGAGGGAGGAGGGAGGAGGGTTCAGGATGGGGAACACATGTATACCTGTGGTGGATTCATTTTGATATTTGTCAAAACTAATACAATTATGTAAAGTTTAAAAATAAAATAAAATTTAAAAAAAAATAAAATAAAATAAAACCCTGCCAAACCCATCCTACATTGGAATATAGGTTAGAACCTAGTAATATAAAACCAATATGTAAAATCTTTGTAAGATTCCAGAACTTTTGTAACTTTCCAATGATGATCATTCTTCCTAGCACACTACTCTGAATTCAATGAAAGTAAGACTACTCCAATCACTTGTTATCAGGGGATGAATCCCCCATCAACTGACTTAGATAAGTCAAGCTTCAACCCCCAGGACATCTTTAAAAGCACAGAGAATAAACTGAAGTTTCCACCTGCAATGAAAAATTTAAGTGGCTATTGATATCTACCTTAGTAACTAGTTAAAGTTTAGTTAGGAACATGCTGCAGTTAGCCATGTAACATTTTATCAGAAAAGTCATCTTTAAATCCCTTGCGGGACTGTCTTTCCTATATGTCTTAGCATATTTAGTGCATGATCTCTTTTGATTCAACATCTGTCCCCTGAATAGAACATAATGTTTATGGATATGATTATTGCTGGTGATTTCTTTGAGGATAAGGAGAGGATTTCTAGGTGATCATAAATGATGTTATGTGGCATATGGGAATAAATTATTCAGTGAGGACATTTTAAATGATTTTCTTCCTTAGCAATCCCTGGTAATTTCAAAGTGAAAGTGTCCAGGAGTATGAGAATAATTTTTCTCTAGGAAACCTTCTAAAGTTTTAATTAAATTTAATTTAACAAAATAAATATTACAATTTATGGTCCATTTTTCTTTACATACTGTGACTATACAAAGTATTGGGAAAATTAGTTTCCTTCATACAATAACATTCTTACAGCTGACACTCAAAATTTGGAATTCTTCCTATTTTAACTTAGCTTCAATATACACCTCAAGGGGCAAGAGTTAAAAAGAAAATTAAAGTTAGAAAAGGAATAAAGAAAAAGTAGAAAAGAGAGAATGTGGAAGTGTTTAAAATATTGCTATCTTACCAAATACATTGTGAACTTTAGTCACTGATATTTATTGAATTCAATATTAAAAAATTTTATCATCACTCCCACACTTTTGCCATAGTCAGTGGAAATAGTATAATATGCATCAGTGGGCCTTGTATTTTAAGCAATTTATTGTTGAGGAATATGTTAAACAACCTTGCAGTCTTTCCTGGATGATTATAGAAGGAAAATTTAGTGAGGTTATTTCTCATACTAGTGTAAATTATGATTTTTCAAATTATTCCCCAGTAAAACTTAACAAATATACATAAGCAATTGAAAGTATCTGACTTCATAAATTCAAAAAAACATTTCTTCTATCAATTTGTGTTTTTAGATACATCAAGATATCATTCTCACCTATAGTTATTTACCACCGTGTCAATGAAGATCATTTCTCTACTCTTTGACATATGGCTTTTTTAGTGTTGCTTTTACTGAGCACAAATATTTTGATTAGCTTGTAGGAGGTGAAGTTTTCATTCTATAATACTCTGACTTAGCAGTTAGAGGAGTAGTTGGCAGAGGCCACTTTCATTGTTTTCCATCACTTGAACAATAATGCAATCAATTTATGTCCTACAGTGTTAATCAAGTGACCTTTAAGTGTATTTTCTAATATTTTGTAGGAACAAATTATTAGTGAGGAGTAATTTAATCATTTAATGAGAACCTCAGTCTGTTTCATTGATTTTTCTTAATTAAATTTAGGTTAACTCCTCTGCCCTCATGGATAATTCAGCTCAAGAGTGATATTATAATGAATGAATGTGGAGATATTTGAGATAAAGTAACTGCAGTTCAGGGGAAAAAAAAGTAAAGACTTAGGAAGTATTAAGAATTCTTGAAAGTCTTTAAGTTGTATTTAGTACATCAAAACTGACTAACGTATGGCATGCCTGGTGGGTGGCTGAGATGGTAAAGAATCTGCCTGCAATGTGAGAGACCTGGGTTTGATCACTGGGTTGGGAAGATGCCCTGGAGAAGGGAGTGGCTACCCACTCCAATATTCTTGCCTGGAAAACTCAATGGACAAGAGGACCGTGGCAGCTACAGTCCATGGGATCGCAAAGTGTTGGACACTGCTGAGCAACTAACACTTTTAATAGCTTGTTTCCTTTACGTTAAACTAGGTTATGTGGTAACAACAAATAATCTTGTAGTCCATTAGCTTCATGAAATGACAGATATTTTCTCAGTCTACTTACAGAATGCAAGTGACAGCTGGGCTCAGCTTCCCTCAGTTCAGTTCAGTCTCTTAGTCATTTGGACTCTTTGCGACCTCATGAACTGCAGCATGCCAGGCTTCCCTGTCCATCACCACTCCTGGAGTTTACCTAAACTCATGTCCATGGAGTCAGTGATGTCATACAGCCATCTCATTCTCTGTTGTCCCCTTCTCTTCCTGCCTTCAGTCTCTCCCAGCATGAGGATCTTTTCCAATGAGTCAGTTCTTCGCATCAGGTGGCCAAAGTACTGGAGCTTCAGCTTCAGCATCAGTCCTTCCAGTGCTTTCCTAGTCACTGCCTAACTCAGGGTTATAGAGACACCACCTCAGGATATTTTCCCATAACTTCCCACATGGGGTGGGGGGAAGTACAAATGGCAACTAGGTAGTGTTTCTTAAAATTTTGGTCTGGAATAGAGACAGGATATATCTTTTTTTTTCCCCCATTGGCTAAAACAAGCCCCATGGCTCCAAAGGGTACAGAAGTACATCCTACACAAGCATAGAAGTAGCAGAATATTTATACACATTCATAATAATTAGCATATAGCTTTCATTTCATTTCAGTTCAGTTCAGTTCAGTCGTTCAGTCATGTCTGACTCTTTGAGACTCCATGAATCGCAGCACGCCAGGCTTCCCTATTCATCACCAACTCCCAGAGTTCACTCAAACTCATGTCCATCGAGTCGGTGATGCCATCCAGCCATCTCATCCTCTGTCGTCCCCTTCTCTTGCCCCCAATCCCTCCCAGCATCAGAGTCTTTTCCAGTGAGTCAACTCTTCGCATGAGGTGGCCAAAGTATTGGAGTTTCAGCTTTAGCATCAGTCCTTCCAATGAACAGCCAGGACTGATCTCCTTTAGAATGGACTGGCTGGATCTCCTTGCAGTCCAAGAGACTCTCAGGAGTCTTCTCCAACACCACAGTTCAAAAGCATCAGTTCTTCGGTGCTCAGCTTTCTTAACAGTCCAGCTCTCACATCCATACATGACCACTGGAAAAACCATAGCCTTGACTAGACGGACCTTTGTTGGCAAAGTCATGTCTCTGCTTTTGAATATGCTATCTAGGTTGGTCATAACTTTCCTTCCAAGGAGTAAGCGTCTTTTAATTTCATGGCTGCAGTCACCATCTGCAGTGATTTTGGAGCCCCCCAAAATAAAGTCTGACACTGTTTCTACTGTTTCCCCATCTATCTCCCATGAAGCGATGGGACCAGATGCCATGATGTTAGTTTTCATGAGGAACATATATTATATCTGGAGTTTCCAACAAGGGTGCTGCCTTTTCTTAGATTAAAAAGTTATCAATATTGGCTAACAGGCTAAAGGAGCTCAAACATAGATGTATTCTGGGAAAACTCCTTAGAAGATTTTGCTGATTTTAAGATATCATCTGACACCATTGTCTTTATTTTCTTCCACCATCCTTTTCCCTGCTAAATGTGTTTTAAAAAGGATTATTACCTCAAACTTAAGACACGTTTTTCCTGTCATTAGTGTTTTATCAAGAGTGCTGCTTAAAAATTTTATAGATATGAATATGTATCAATATCTGTTTATACATATCTATAATGAAAACGTTTTCTGCTCATATAGGTATTTTCACAGTATAATATTTTATTAGACGTGTCCAAAGTGGATGATTATAAAGACTTTAAACGTAGGTTTGCGGTTATACTCATGGATAGTCTCTTTGACTTTTGAACAGAGAAAATAAAATATCACTACTTGTTTCAGTTTGCTTCAAGAATGAAATTTGGTAACTTGTACTTGAAAGCTATGAATTTAGAGTCATTTCAAGTGATGATATTCAACTTTATTTTATTATGTTCTCACTCATCACTTGATAAAAATAAGATAAAAATTCTGGAAATGATCAATGGGGGAACCTTCTTTACCATACATGTGATTCATGAATGTTTTTCTTATTCCTTCTCCTATACTCATTGTAGAACCAACAGTGTTATTTAGCCTTTCTCTTTGCTGACATCTGCTGACTGTTTTTTATTTATTTTTCTCTCTTTCATTTTCTGTCAGGAAGTGTTAGTATCATATAGGTTTAGTACAGATCTGACTTATTCAATCATAATTTTCAGCACCCTTAATTACAATTGCAGTAGCTTTTTTTCTTCCTTACATGTTTATGAACAAATACTTTCTGTGTGATGTTCCACTCTCCTTTTAATGCTACTTATGTAATATGAAATTGTTTCAAAATTCTTCATCATGAAAGATGATTTATAAATATTTTCTAAAGATTACATTTTCCCAGGAACTGCATTAGAGGAAGAAATGTTATGGTCTAAAATTCAGAACAGTGCTTTATTTAGCATTGCAACTTTTCAGAAAACGGCATATATTTGATTTCTTTGCTTTTCTCTATGAGGCTGCCATTTTTATAGCTGTCACAAAATTAGATTTAAATTCAGCATAGGAAAGTCATATATTCACAGAGAGCTCTGCATATAACACATATCTCATCCTCTGAAAATTCAGCTCCCTCTTTATTTTTAGCATCTATTTCTGAAATGCTGAATGTAAACAGAGAACATGCATGAAATGCACCACTGTTTTCTTCAAAACTTTTGAAATTTCAAGTATTAATTATATACAAAGCTATTTTAAAGTTTAGGAGGTTTAAGTAAACTGTGTCACATGAAAACTGCACCAATATTGTAGCACATATAAATTTGCAAGATTCTATTTGCCTTTGAAGAAACTGGAAACAAAATGCTGCCCACAGCTATGAAAGTTGTAACATTTTGCCTTACTTGAAAGCTAACAAGTAAACTTACCACAGTGTCATATATATTGGCGAAGACATGAGATTCTTGGGTCAGAGACAAAGGACTGCGTTAATGAAAGCACAGTAAATACCATGTTAAATCAGTTCTTATTGCAAAAGTTGCCCTCCAAATACGACAAGACAAAGTAAAGTACCCCAAGTGGAAATTCTGTATGCAGACTTTTTTTGCCAGAGTTGAAGAACCCCAGCTTAGGAAACCCCAATACTTTAAATGCATATTTCTAGCAAATGTGGTCAATGTTTGCTCCAAAGGGAGACATTGTTTTTTATTATTTATGAAGGAAATTTCCTCTCTGCTTCAGAGGGAGATACTGTCTCTGTTTTCCAGGGCTCTTTGTTATACAAATATCCTAATAAAGATATTCTAGAATAAAAGCTTAGTGTTGTGGCAGTCTTATTGAAGTCAAAGGAGATAAAAGGGTAAAAAAAGAACATTGGTTTTATCTTTATTTAAGATTTTGATATCTTGCCCATCGTAGAATTTTTGCATTAATTTTTATAAAAATTTGATATTGAATTATACTTTATCTTAAACACTGAATTTTTTACATCTGAGATTAGTACCTCACTTACTTTATTTCTGGCTCCATTAATGCTGATATAAAATTCAGATCTGCCTTGTCATCTAACAAGCACAAACTACATTTCTTGCTTTTTGCTTGAAAATGCATTTAACAGATACATTCTGTACAAAAGGTATATTTGTATGAAGATCCAAATACATTCTTCCCAAGGTTTGCTACTTTATTTTTGTTAATATTGAAGTTAAATATTTTGGTGTTTACCTAAATACTAGAATCACATATGGCTCTGCCGTCCCTGGGATTCTCTAGACAAGGACACTGGAGTGGGTTGCCATTTCCTTCTCCAGTGCATGAAAGTGAAAAGTAAAAGTGAAGTCGCTCAGTCGTGTCTGATTCTTCGCGACCCCATGGACTGCAGCCCACCAGGCTTCTCGGTCCATGGGATTTTCCAGGCAAGGGTACTGGAGTGGGTTGCCATTGCCTTCTCCACATAGAAATATAGTATACTCCTAATAGAATTCTTATGTATTCTGTTACTTCTCATATTTAATCAGCCTATAATGCTGAAAAATATGTCTTAAAATCCTTGTAAATGATCAGTTTATAACTATATCATGCTATAAATAATAATTCATATTAGGGATTCTAAGAAATGTGACCAAATCTAGCTTATTTTGATGGTTCTAAGATATTTCCAGTACATTTAGTGGGTAAAATACAAGTGGAACACAAATATCTCAGTTTTTTCAGAGAGCCTGAGTTCTAAACTAAGCCTTTTCATGTACTTTAGGGCTTATGAACATTCTTTTGCTTCAATAATACAGTTTTATATTTTCTTAAAGCCCATAATAGTGGCCTAAGGCATCCTTACAATTGGAAGTTAAGTGTATGCCTTGAAGTTTTAAATTATTTTAAAAGGTAAGCAATAGCCATGACAGAGATGAACTCTTGGTAAATTCCATTTTACAATAACATAAAATCATTTTTTCCATACCATGTTTTTACTGGAGTAAATACACAAAGCAAAAATTGTTTACTGACTAAACAATTTTAAGCATATAGTTCAGTTGTTTAAGTACATTCATTTTTTGTACTATCGTTACCACCATCAATCTCCAGAACTCATTCATCTTGTAAAACTGAATCATTAACAGTAACTCCACATTCCTTCCTCCCATCCTAAGCCACTGGCAGCCACAATTCTTTCTTCTGTTTAATTTTGACTGCTTTAGGTACCTCATGTTGAAACAGGAAACCGAGTTCTTGTTTGCAGAGCCAAAAAATGAACTTTGCAAATATGCAAATGCTCGCACAAGAGTTTATTTTAAAGGATACAGATACCAAGCTCTCAGAATAGACACTGAGAAGGGGTGTGCCTGGAAGGGTGGGAATAACAACAGTTTATATCTTTACTAGTATTGACCTGTTTGTTTTTGGTTGGCTCGGAGCCCTGATATATGTACTTTTTGATGAATCAGTTTAAAAGCCGCAATGTCCAGTTTGCCATTTTTATGGCTTTCTTTGATTCCTAAGTCCTTGAGTTTTCTTAGACATTGAGTTACCAGCCTGCAGCCATTTCTCATGACCTCAGGCTATTGTTTAAGGACCAGTTATATGTTTACGACATCAGACTATTTATTAAGGCTATTCAGTTCAGTCGCTCAGTCATGTCTGACTCTTTGTGACCCCATGAATTGCAGTATACCAGGCCTCCCTGTCCATCACCAACTCCCGGAGTTCACTCAAACTCACATCCATTGAGTCAGTGATGTCATCCAGCCATTATTTATTATTTAAGTATGGTTAAAAGTTAATGGTCCACCTGGTGTTTTATCCTAGATAAGTTGGACAGAAGTTACTGATTGTCTTGTCATGGGTCTGTTTGTTTTATGATCCTGTAGACCAGGGAGGCATTCCTCTAAATGTCGGGAAATTAGAACGAGTCAGTTCAGTTCAGTTCAGTCGCTCAGTCGTCTTTGCTACTCCATGAATTGCAGCACGCCAGGCCTCCCTGTCCATCACCAACTCCCGGAGTTCACCTAAATTCATGTCCATCAAGTCTGTGATGCCATCCAGCCATCTCATCCTCTGTCGTCCCCTTCTCCTCCTGCCTCCAATCCCTCCCAGGATCAGAGTCTTCTCCAATGAGTCAACTCTTCGCATGAGGTGGCCAAAGTATTGGAGTTTCAGCTTCAGCATCAGTCCTTCCAATGAACAGCCAGGACTGATCTCCTTTAGAATGGACTGATTGGATCTCCTTGAAGTCCAAGTGACTCTCAAGAGTCTTCTCCAACACCACAGTTCAAAAGCATCAATTCTTCAGCACTCAGCTTTTTCACAGTCCAACTCTCATATCCATACATGACCACTGGAAAAACTATAGCCTTGGCTAGATGAACCTTTGTTGGCAAAGTAATGTCTCCGCTTTTGAATATGCTATCTAGGTTGGTCATAACTTTTCTTCCAAGGAGTAAGCATCTTTTAATTTTATGGCTGCATTCACCATCTGCAGTGATTTTGGAGCCCCTAAAAATAAAGTCTGACCTGTTTCCACTGTTTCCTCATCTATTTCCCATGAAGTGATGGGACCAGATGCCATGATCTTCGTTTTCTGAATATTGAGCTTTAAGCCAACTTTTTCACTCTCCTCTTTCAGTTTCATCAAGAGGCTTTTTAGTTCATCTTCACTTTTTGCCATAAGGGTGGTGTCATCTGCATATCTGAGGTTATTGATATTTCTCTCAGCAGTCTTGATCTCCAGCTTATGCTTCTTCCAGCCCAGCGTTTCTCATGATGTACTCTGCATATAAGTTAAATAAGCAGGGTGACAATGTACAGCCTTAGGCTAATGGAGCTAGACACCTACGTGAGGTAATAAGTTGGACTTAAAAACTATAATTAAACGAAAAGCCTGAGGCCTCAACCCTGCACTGACTGCCCTAAGTTTCTACCTCTATATGAGTAGAATCATACAAGTTTTGTCTCTTTCTTACTGGTTTATTTCACTTAGCATAAGGTCCTCAAGGTTCATCCATTTTATAGCATATGTCAGAATTTCCTTCTTTTTTTAAGTTTGAGTATATTCTATTGTGTTTATATGATTATATTATTTTGTTTATTCATCTTTGGATGGACATGTGGGTTGCTCTCATACTTGAACTACTGTGAATATGGGTGTATATATATGTCTTGAGACACTATTTTCAGTTCTTTTGGGTATATACTCAAAAATTGAATTCTTGGGTCATATAGTAATTCAATTTTAATTTTCTTAATAGACACTATACCCTCTTCTAGAGTAGCAGTACCATTTGACACTCCCACCAAGTGCACAAGGGTTCCAATATCTCTTTGTAATCAGCAGAATTTTTTATTTTTACTTTTTGTTTGTTTGTTTTGCTTTGTTTTTAATAGTAGCTGTTCTAATGAGTTTTAGAATGATCCCTAACCTTTTTTTTTTTAATGCAATATAACCCAATCACTGTTCTCTTTCTAACATTATTTAGAATATGGTAACACTTTTTTAGGTCAGATATTATGAAAGTACAGGATTAGAAAGAGAAATGATAAATTGGAGCTACTGACAGATTATTCACTTTTTAAAATACAGTAGACACTGGAGATACTACTGTAGGAAAACAATGACGATGACGAAAAAAGAAAAAAGTCCTACCATCATAATGGGAATACCCTAGTGAAGAAGATAGATATTTACAAATAATATCAAAAAATATAGTTACAAACTATAGTGGGTGCTATAAAGGTAAAGGTCTATAAAAATGATAAGGTACCATTATGAATTATCTGCTCTTTAGCATAAAAATTTTAAGTTGCTTCATATGATCATAGCTTGCTCCTTGGAAAAAAAGCTATGACAAACCTAGACAGCCTATTAAAAAGCAGAGACATCATTTTGCCGACCAAGGTCCACATAGACTGAGCTCTGGTTTTTCCAGTAGTCACGTATGGATGTAAGAGTTGGACTATCAAGAAGGCTGGATGTCAAAGAATTGATGCTTTCTAAATGTGGTATTGGAGAAGACTCTTGAGAGTCCCTTGAACTGAAAGGAGATAAAACCAGTCAGTCTTTGAGGAAATCAACACTGAATATTCATTGGAAGGACTGATGCTGAATATAAAGCTCCAATACTTTGGCCACATGATGCAAAGAGTCAACTCATTGGAAAAGACCTGATACTGGGAAAGATTGAGGGCAGGAGGATAAGGGGGCAACAGAGGATAAGATGGTTGAACATCACTGAGTCGATGGACATGTGTTTGAGCAAACTGCAGAAGACTTTGAAGTACAGGGAAGCCTGGTGTGCTGCAGTCCATGGGCTCACAAAGAGTCAGATGCAAATTAGCGACTGAACAACAGTGATCATAGCTTACACAGAGATATTGAAATTATATCCAGTTTTCCTTACAGTATATTTCTATTTGGCACTCTGTGAACATGAATGTGGAGATATCAATGTACTTAGATTTCGTATAAAGTTTTTATAAAGTAATTTTCATTTCCTAGAAAATTTTGCTTTTCGTTTTTAGCCTAAGACCCATTTAGACTGCTTAGCTCAAAATGCTTGCTGTTGGCTTGCTGCCAGTGGTAATGTACTTGATAATGGGAAACAAGAAGGAAAAAAATCAAGAAAATGAGTGACCACCTGTAACCCTGATTCTGTAACCCTTGATTCCAGGAAAGAAAGAAATCTTTCAGAGCATAGAAAATCACAGAAGCTGAGAGTCTTCACTTACCCACCTCCCAACAGCTGTTTGTTGCCTATATCTCTTCCATCTATCTGCAAAGCCTAAATGTTGGAGTTAATCATTTAATATATTGTTAATTGTTAGTATGTAATTGCAAACTGGGTACATCTGTACTAAGCTTTCTACTGTACAAGTTAGGATCAAGCTTATTGTCAGAACTAACATGGTCTTAGTAATGCACTTTTTCAACTTAATTAAGCTATTTGTTTTCTTCCCAAAATTATAATATTTTCAAGTTTACCTATTTGGAATTGATTTCAAACAGATAAATATTTACACTATATAGAATATTTTTATCCACTGATGCTTCTGCCTTAGTTCCCTTTTATCGTAAGGGAACAATATTATATACTATTTAAATTTATAATATCACTCTTCCTTTGCTTCATAGATAGAAGTGCTGTGGGTATGTGTAATAATTAACAAAAACTAATCAATATAGTCTAAGAAAAGGAACTAACTTTTAATGAGCTTCTGATTATGTCATGCACTGTGCTTAATGAGGCTTATCACCTGAACCCTTATTTGATTCGCTCCATGAGGTAGGCATATTTTCCTTATTTAAGATGGAAAAATTGTCAGTGGTTCCTGAATCAAGTCCTTACAGAATATTTGACTTGGCAATTTTTAAAAGACACTTAAATTATAATGTTTTCTGGTTGCTTTATCACTAAAGGAAGATTCTTTTCCTACCTAAGTAATACTTTCACTTTTTACCTTTTGTTTTATCAGTAATTATTAAAATAATTTTTCTTTTTAAAATTGCATTCTTGCTTAGTCTCAGGCAAATTTTTAAAGTGTAATTCATCATACTTTATTTTCTATTATTCTTTTCACCCTCCAGCACCAAACTAACTTATTCGTTCAAAAGAGATATATATATATATATATATATATATATATATATATATATATATTAACTCGTAGCTTTCTATGAAGAAATGCCCCCATCATTAGGTCACAAGAGAGACAGATTTGTATTTCTTAAGTCCACATATGAAGTGAATAGAAGCTTAATTATGTGTGTTAGCTTTGGGAATAAAGAAACGTGAGGAATAATACACATTCAAAGATTATTACTCAAATGAGAAAAATGTATAGTGTACATGACATTTCAACATGCTTTATCTCTTCATTCTTAAAGCTCTGAAGGAGATGTTGTTATAGTCAACATCCTTTCTCTCACCCACCCCACTTTATCTTCTAACCCCACATACCATTAACCCTTTCATTCTGCAGCTGCTTCACAATGTGTTTACTTGTGTTACTAATTTATGTTGCCATGAATTCAAGTATCTATTTGCATAAGCAGTTGCACCGTAGGATTTTCAGCCCCCTAAGACTCTCTTATGTGTGCTCAGAACTTATTCCACAGTAGTCATTCAATATATATTTATTGAGTTGAAATGAGTTTCAGAGATCAAGAAACTGAGTTTCACAAAGAAGAAAACACTTGTTAGATGATGGTGCTAAAGTGTGGACTCAGGTGTTCTGATTCTAATTTCAGTTTCCTACTTTAGTTTTGATGCTTTCTATTTTGCTTTAATAAATTTCAGTGACCAAACCTTTCATGACATAATCAGGCAAGGTTTCTTCTTAGTCACACTCAGGTGTCCTGTCAGTAATCACCACGGTTAAACTGTTTCGGCTTGTAATTATTCAGTTCCTTAGATCAGAGGTCCCCAGCCTCCTGACCTAATGCCTAATGATCTGAGGTGGAACTAATGTAATAATACTAGAAATAAAGTGCATGATACATGTAATGTACTTGAATCATCCCCAAACTGTACCGTCCCAACTGTGGAAAAATTTTCTTCCACAAAACTGGTCTCTAGTGCCAAAAAAAGTTGGGTATAACTGGTTAGATAATTTTCCTATTAAGAAGATAAAATCATATATTTTTTGTACATAAAAATCCATTCTGTTTGGCATATTTAAAAATTACAAGGGCATACATGTCAGACTCTCTAAACTTTAGAGAAATTTTCAGAAAAGGTATATTTTATATAGGTGCACTAAATTAAACTTTTATTGGCATGCAGTTTATCTTATATTGAAACCAATAGGTAGTTTAGAATATATTTAGAATAATAGCTGAATTGTACAATGCATAGGTATAATACTTTTCTTCTTAATAACATTAGAAGTTTAATGGAGTTCTTGTAAATCATCTAATTTGGTACTTATGAATGTAAGCAATCTTGGTGAAATGACGCATTTCCTTTGAAGGACCCCAAATAAGACAGTAGAGGAGGAGGTAAGAAGAATATGGCTATGATCATTTGACCTGCATGACAACCGTTATTTGAGCAGCACTGACATATAGATGGCCTCTGCTGCATCCCCACTACTTTTGAACTCTAATGATTGTGACTCACAGTCTTCAATGGCAGATCTTTCCCTATTTGGACAACTCTTACTAGAAGCCATGTTATACTGAAATGTGAAATTCTTGTAACTTCTATCTCGTGATTCGCAGTGTTCCATTTAATGTCAAACAAAATAGTGTCATCTTTCTTGCATATGACAGATGAAGGCCTTCCAAATATTGGAAAAACATTCCTCATAGTCTCAGTGCCTATTACCAAGTCTTTTCTTCTGCAGAGCAATCATTTTTCTCTTAATTATTCCTTTTAAAATAATCATATATTTTGGCATATGCCTTTGTATCTGTTGAATTATCATGTAGTAGGTGAGACTCAGTCAAAGAAAAAATATCTCAAGCTTACAAAGCAGTGAGTGAGTAAAGATAACTTTTCATCTTACTAAATAAAAATATATATTTAAAAAATACTATCTGGGGGAAAAAATAAATTCACAATATAAACTAGAAAGATCTTTAGAGATTATCTCATTCCCCAATTTTATGTTGTCATTATTTATAGCATAGTGACAGAGGATTGAGTTAATTACTTTTCTTATTCCAGTAGTACTGTTATCAGAATTCTTTGCAAGACTGCAAGACCTCTTTCTTGCCTGGATGCAGGTAGTTTGTATGAATATGTATATATTGAATTGCCTTTAATCCTCATTTCATGCTCCCATGCATCTCCCCAGATAAGCAACTGCTCAAATGTGTAAAAGTTACATCTTTTATTTTTGTGTTCTTATAAAATATAAAGTGATATTTTGTGTTTATATGCTTTTTATAGAAGTGGTATTATGCTATAGATTTCTTACTATTTCTTACTCTTCACTCAGTATTCTGATTTTAAGCTTTGTGCAAAACTCTCAACCTTGTCTGCACAACCTTCCATGAAACATCTAGTATCTCAGACCATTGTACACCACTTGAATAAAAATTTCTGAGAGTAGGGCCAGAATATCACTATTTATTTTTAGAAAGCTCTTCAGGTGATTCTAATGCCATACTGTATTGATTCACATAGTGTTAAGTCACTAAACTACCACTGTGAGATGACTCCCTATTACCACAAATAACCCAGTGATGAACACTTTTTCATAAGGTCATTTGTAACTTTAAGGCCTTCTTGTAAAGGATACTCTGTATATGTACTCAGACATGTGATGCAGGGTCATTGGTACAAATGTATTCTTGATTTGACCAATTATTTCCAACCGTTTCTCTAAAATTGCTACACCTTCCTATAGTCCAACTAATAATGTGTTGTGTGTGCTAGGTTGCTTCAGTCGTATCTGACTCTTTGCGACCCTATGGACTGTAAGCCTGCCAGGCTCTTTTGTCTACGGAATTCTCCAGGCAAGAATATTGTATTAGGTTGCCATACCCTCCTCCAGGATATCTTTCTAACCCAGGGACTGAATCCCTGTCTTCTGGAGCTCTTGCCTTGAAGGTGAATTCTTTACACTGAGTCACCAGGAAGGCCCCAGTAAATTAAAATTACTGTATTGAAATTAACTGTTATGTTTTGCCAAGTTATGGCATGATCAGAATTTCTAATATGTTCCAGATAAGCTAAGCATTTCCCAAGATCATGCAGTAAGAAAATTGCAGAAATAAAATTTGAGTTGAAATAGTCTTGGTTCTAAACCGCAGATTTTTTTTAGCATATCAAAATATCTGTAAATAATGCAATGTTTTTGGTTCGATTCTGAAATAAAATGTCAGTTATGAAACAAATTAATTCCTCTGAATTTATCAGAAATTTGATATCAGAAAATTGATGAAATTTGCTGTCTTTCAAATTATATATCCTGCTATTTTATATTACTGTGTCTGTTTCATGGGATGCTGTATACTATCTATGTATCTATGAGTCTGTGTATCTGTTTATCTAAAAATGAGTCCAGTAGTGATCATGAGAAACTAAATATGATCCTTCAACAGTTAAAGAGGTGAAAAGTGCAAGATTTTCCCTCTCTATATTAGTTTTCTACTGCTACATGACAAAACACCACAAACAGTAGCTTAAAACCACAAGAAACTTTTTTCTCAGAGTATAAGTCATGAATCTGCACATGGCTTATCTGGATCCTCTGCTCAGGGTCACATCATGCCGAAATAATTGTTGTCAAAGGCTGCAATTTCATCTTCCGAGCTGACTGGTTGTCTATATAATTCAGTTCCTTGCAGTTTAGGACCGAGGTTCTCAAATCCTAGAGGATGCTCACCATTCTCTGCCATTGGCATTCTCCTCAACATGGCAGGTTGCTCTTTCATGGTCAATAGGAGAGCACCTGCTGCTGCTTAGACTCTTCATCTCTTTAAGAGCTCAGCTAATTAGACTAGGCACATCAAGGATACGCTCCCTTGTGATTAGTTCAACGTCAACTACCTGGGAATCATTATTACTTCTTCAAAGCCCTTTTATTCTGCCATAGAACATAGAATAATCACCAAAGTGATAAAGATTGTATTTGCAGGCTCTGCCTATGCTCAAGGGGAGGAGATTGTACCAGAAGTGTACAAGCCATGTAGAATATTCTAAGAGTGGGAAACATTTTTCTATTTTGTTTGTTATTGTAGCCATACATGATGGCCTCTTATGATACTATCAGTGAATAGTTGCTGGATGAATGAATTGAAGAGCCTCAGTATAGCATGGTAATTTTTCAATTACTCTGAGAGTTTTTGTTGCTGAAAAAATTTCATCTTTACCCAGTGCTTTTAGAGTGTTACATACAGAATATTAAATCTGTTAGGAGGTAGCAGTGTTCTACTAATCTACTAATGAGTTCTGACTGAATCCTAAATTTTTGGCTTAGATTTTATATTGACACACATTTACTATCAATTCAGAGCACAGATGGTACCACAGCTGTTACAACTTGGAGACTCTAGGACACTTTAAGGGATAACATATGGGAAAGCTCATGTTATATTTGAAGGAGTTCCCTCCCTCATAAATTGTTAAATTAGGTCTTTGGGAAATATGTTATTTTCATTCTTTAGCCTAGCATTACACTGTATATGCAAAACTAGGAAGTCAACAGATACCTGGAATAACAGGCAAGTTTGCCTTGGAATACAAAATTAAGCAGGGCAAAGGCTAACAGTTTTGCTAAGAGAACACACTGGTCATAGGAAACACCCTCTTCCAAAAACACAAAAGATGACTCTACACATGGGTATCACCAGATAGTCAATATAGAAATAAGATTGATTATATTCTTTTCAGCCAAAAATGGAGAAGCTTTATACAGTCAACAAAAACAAGACCGGGAGCTGACTGTGGCTCAGATCATTACCTCTCTCTTGGCAAATTCAAACTTAAATTGAAGAAAGTAGAGAAAACCACTAGACCATTCAGGTATGACCTAAATCAAATCCCTTATGATTATACAGTAGAAGTGACAAATAGATTCAAGGGATTAGATATGATAGACAGAGTCCTTGAAGAAGTATGGATGGAGGTTCATGGCATTGTATAGGAAACAGTGATTAAGATCATCCCCAATAAAAAGAAATGCAAAAAGGTAGAATGGTTGTCTTAGGGGGCCTTACAAGTAGCTGAGAAAAGAAGAGATGCATAAGACAAAGAAGAAAATGAAAGATACATTCATCTGAATGCAGAATTCCAAAGAATAGCAAGGAGAGATAAGAAAGCTTTCCTCAGTGATTAATGCACAGAAATAGAGGAAAACAATAGAATGGGAAAGACTAGAGATCTCTTCAAGAAAATTAGAGATACCAGGGGAACATTTAATGCAATGATGGGCACAATAAAGGACAGAAATGGTATGGAACTAGCAAAAGCAAAAGATACTAATAAGAGGTGGTAGGAATACACAGGAGAACTATATGAAAAAATACCTTAATGATCCATATAACCACAACGGTGTGATCATTCACCTAGAGCCAGACATCCTAGAATGTGAAGTTAGGTGGGCCTTAGGAAGATCACTACAAAGCATGTGGAAGCTATGGAATTCTAGTTGAGCTATTTCAAATCCTCTAAAATGATGCTGTGAAAGTGCTGCACTCTCTGTGCCCACAAATTTGGAAAACCCAGCAGTGGCCACAGGACTGGAAAAGGTCAGTTTTCATTCCAATCCCAAAGAAAGGCAATGCCAAAGAATGTTTAGACTACCACTCAATTGCACTCATTTCACACTGGCAAAGTAATGCTCAAAATTCTCCAAGCTAGGGTTCAACAATACATGAACCAAGAACTTCCAAATGTTCAAGCTGGATTTAGAAAAGGCAGAGGAACCAGAGATCAAATTGCCAAAATCCACTGGACCATCAAAAAAGCAAGAGACTTCCAGAAAAATATCTACCTCTGTTTTATTGACTATGCCAAAGTCTTTGACTGTGCATCACAACAAACTGTGGAAAAATCTCAAAGAGATGGGAATACCAAAACAACTCCCCTGCCTACTGAGAAATCTATATCCAGGTCAAGAAGCAACAGTTAGAACCGGATGTGGGACATCAGAATGGTTTCAAATTTGGAAAGGAGTATATCAAGACTGTTAATTGTCACCCTGTGTATTTAACTTATATGCAGAGTACTTTATGCAAAATGCCGGCTGGATGAATCACAAGCTGGAATCAAGATTGTCAGGAGAAATATCAATATCCTCAGACATGCAGATGATACCACCCTAATGGCAGAACGTCAAGAGGAACTAGAGAGCCTGTTGATGAAAGTGAAAGAGGAGAGTGAAAAATCTGGCTTAAAACTCAACATTCAAAAAATGAAGGTCAGGGCATCCAATCCTATCACCTCATGGCAAATAGTTGGGGAAACAATGGAAACAGTGAGAGACTTTATTTTCTTGGGCTCCAAAATCACTGCAGATGTTGACTGAGCCAGGAAATTAAAAAACACTTTCCTTGAAAGAAAAGCTATGACCAACCTAGACAGCATATTAAAAAGCAGAGACATTACTTTGGCAGCAAAGGTCCATCTCGTCAAGGCTATGGTTTTTCAAGTAGTCATGTATAAATGTGATAGTTGGACTTTCCAATGAATATTCGGGACTGATGCTTAAGCTGATTCCCCAATAGTTTGGCCACCTGATACTAAGAACTGACTCATTGGAAAAGACCCTGATGCTGGGAAAGATTGAAGGCAGGATAAGGGGACGACAGAGGCTGAGATGGTTGGATGGCATCACTAACTAGAAGGACGTGAGTTTGAGCAAGCCTAGGAGTGATGAACATCCTATCCAGTGATGGACAGGAGAGCCTGATGTGCTGCAGTCCATGGTGTCACAAAGAGTCAGACACAACTGATCAACTGAATTGAACACCATGGATAGTCACAGGACATGGGCTAGATTATTTTTTCACAATGAGACTGTGGAAAATATTTAAATTATTTATCTGGGAAAAAATATTTTTAGACTTTGAAAGTTGCATACAATTGCATACAATTCACAAGGTGGCACAAAAATGTTCTTTGCTTTAAATGAATGACTTGAATTTGATTAGCACTACCTTGGACAGGGATTTTGGATTTTTCTACAAGCATTGTGATTTTAGATGTGGAAGAATTGTTTCTAAAACAGAGCTGTGTAAATACACAGTAAGGTAACAGTGAGGGAAGGCACTGAACTGAAAGATAAGGATGCAGGCCACAAGTCCTGTTAGGAATTTTGGTGATGTGATCAGTCAGTTCAGTTGCTCAGTCATGTCTGACTCTTTGTGACCACTTGGACTGCAGCACGTCAGGCTTGCCTGTCCATCACCAACTCCTGGAGTTTACTCAAACTATGTCCGTTGAGTTGGTGATGCCATCCAACCATCTCATCCTCTGTCATCCCTTTCTCCTCTTGCCTTCAATCTTTCCCAGCATCACGATCTTTCCAAATGAGTCAGTTCTTTGTATCAGTTGGCCAAAGTTTTGCAGTTTCAGCTTCAACATCAATACTTCCCATGAATATTCAGGACTGATTTCCTTTGTGATGGACTGGTTGGATCTCCTTGCAGTCTAAGGGACTCTCAAGAGTCTTCTCTAACACTACAGTTCAAAAGCCTCCATTCTTCAGCGCTCAGCTTTCTTTATGTGATGTGATGTGATAAGAAACAAACAACAGAGGATACAGAATTGTAAGTGTTTTCCATGTTCCAGATTTTGTTCATAATGTAAATAACGTTGTAAGAGATTATACTGAGTGTAGAATTTTAGACTTTCCCCTTTCCAAGTTTCATCACTCAAGCTCTGAAATGTCAACCTGCCCCTCAGAAGATTTTGATTTAGTAATATACACATATTCAGGATTTGTGCTGTGCATCACCAGAGATGATTAAATATTATGTATGTGAAGTCATTGCTAATTCATGCATAGATCTTCAGAGAAGTGTAATTAACCTAAAAGCTAAGCATCATGTGAGAACTTCGTGTCTACTTAGCTTTAATTCTTTTTTAAAAAATCCTATTATTTGGATTATTTTAATAAAGTTAAAATTTACTAGTTTATAACACGCATGAAGAAATCAATAGAACTTTGTTTTTGTTTCCTTCTCAAATGACTGTTAGGGGTAAAGAGTCAGATCAATATACAGTTAAAATAATTATACAGAAGCCACAGTTCCAGTTGTTGTAAGGGCTCTGAGGAAATGATGCAGTCTTCTATGAGAGGATATAAGTGATGCTAAGAACTAGAGAAAGCAACCCAAAGGAATGATGTTCAGGTTCAGTGTGAGGAATAAATGAAGCCAATATTGCAAAAGGCTATGAAAAGCATAAGAAGGGTGATAAAAGATTTTAAGCAGTTGGACAACATGGTCAAAGACAAGATGAATTTGGTACTTTTGAGGAACTAAAAAAAAAACCCTGTGCATTGGGAAAATAGTAAATGAGAGAAAGTAGAGTGAAAAATGTGGATATCAAATCATTTATAAATAAGACTGCTGTAGGACACTGTAAGTTAGGTTAAAAGTTTTTAACTTTGTCCTATGCAGAATGAGAATTAACTAAATGCTTTGGGATAACAATGGGTTGGTGTTGTGTGATAGAATCAAACCTGCATTTTCAAAGATTCTAGTCATCAAAGATACATGGAAGCAGTGATTGAGAGGAAGTTATTGTAGTGGTCTGGGGAAAATATACCGGTGGCTTGAGCAAGGGTGCTCAGAGAGGTAGGGATATGCTACAGCTGATATGTATATTTGGGAGGAGAATTAATAGAATTTAGAAATTTTTAAATCAATGGAAATGTGAATGAGTGAGGAAGAGTTATCAAATGAGAATAGAGGTGAGGGAAGCTCCCTGTTCATCGACATGAATGATGCAAGAAAATATATTTGAACTGGTAAATGCAAAATACTTTTGTATATTTTAATTTTGAGATACTTTAAAGATATCTAAGTGGCAAATTTACAAAATAGTTTAATATATTTATATATGAATCTGGAGCTCAGAATACAGAAGTGTGAGCTGAAGTTATAATCTTGCAGATCTTTGATATATAAATGTTAGAAAGAATGGAATGAGAAGAGAAGCATGTCCAAAAATATATCCAGAGGCACTGAGGAGTATAAGATCTACAATAGTCAGGAAATCCAAGAAATGAGAAATATGAGAAGCTCCCAGAGATGTACGAAAGATTGTGATATGAAAATAGAGTATTTTGAGAAGAAACGTGTGCCAACTATCAAGTTGTTAAGGTTAATTTCTATAATTAGAAGAATGAGGCCACAAAACCTTTAATGCAGCTTAGGGTTTTTGAGTACAAAGTCTAAGCTTATTATTCTTTATTTCCACCACTTCTTTTAGAGCTTGATAAATGGTTATTAGACTAAACTGTAAAAACAGTTTATAGTCATAAAGCTTCTCCTCAAATCTTTTATTTCTATGTAAGTAAAAGTACTAGCATATGCTTCCTTTTAGCTTATTTATTTATTAGCAAGTGATTTTAATCATGCTGAAATATTCACAATTAACAATCAGGCCATAAGATCTATAATGTTTAATGTTGTATTGTATGATGTAATTAAACACTCCAGTCATACACAGTGCAAGTGCTCAATTATGCATATCATCTTTTAAGTATAGTAAGCCCAATTTAATTCTCACTTAATTTCACAGTGATTCTGACCCTGCCTGATTTTCATTATACATGAATTTCTTTTGCCATCAGGCAGGGAACATGTTTTATTCTCTATAACTCAGTATTTCTCAAGAATTACAGACTATAATAATATTTTTAATGATCATAATAATGCTTTGCAATTAAATATTTTTATATCACCAGAAAACAATAAATGTATCCATATATATAGCTGGTATAAATAAATGACATCAGTCAGCTTGCTGTAATATTTTGAAATGTCTAAATATTCTTTTATGAAATTGAAAAAAGTAACTATAAAAGTCTTTTATAGTTACAACTATTATTATTAATACCATTATTATTATTTTACCAACACTAATTTGTTGTCCTGGCTTATATTCCTTCTCTATAAGGGCTTCTATTTTTACCTTTGCTGATCCATATTCTTCGCCTTCTTGCAAATGTTGAATAAAATATATCTGCTCTTAGAAAGTATTCAAATTGATCCTTAATCCTGACATTGTTTCACTGATTATGTACTCAGGTTAGGCTTTTTAAAATGTTCTCTCTGATATATAGAACTGTAAAGTAAATCAAATGACTTGTTGGTAAATTAGAGTGTATGTATTGTATGCTTGACACTCTTCTTACTTCTTCAGCACTGCTGAGATGCAAGGCTCCAGAGTGTACAATTCATAGTACAGGTGAATAGAGTACTGGAGAAGGAAATGGCAACCCACTCCAGTGTTCTTGCCTGGAGAATCCCAGGGATGGCGGAGCCTGGTGTGCTGCCGTCTATGGGGTCGCACAGAGTTGGACACGACTGAAGCGACTTAGCAGCAGCAGCAGTACTATGTTACCTCCTATCACCAATGTAACAAGTAGTTTCTTTGAGGTTACTACATTCCATGTATATTCATTTTTCTATTCTTGAATTGTTGTTGGTCAGTTGCTAAGTTGTGTCCAACTGTTTGTGACTCTATGGAATGGACTGCAGCACACCAGTCTCCCGTGTCCTTCACCATAGCTTTGACCATACAGACCTTTGCTGGCAAAGTGATGTCTTGTTGTTCAGTAGCTCAGTCGTGTCTGACTCTTTGTGTTCCTACAGACTTCAGCACTTCAGGCTTCCCTGTCCTTCACCATCTCCCAGACCTTGCTCAAACTCATGTGGCCTTCCAACCATCTCATCCCCTGTTGTCCCCTTCTCCTCCTGTCTTCTATCTTTCCCAGCATCAGAATCTTTTCTAATGAGTTGTCTCTTTGCATCAGGTGGTCAAACTGTTGGAGCTTCAGTTTCAGCATCAGCCAATTAATCACCAAATTAATAATCAGGGTTGATTTTGTTTAGAATTGACTGGTTTGATCTCATTGGAGTCCAAGAAGCTCACATATTCTTGAATGTTGTGCTGTGCTGTGCTTTGTTGCTTAGTAATGTCTGACTCTTTGTGATCCCATGGACTGTCCCACCAGGCTCCTCTGTCCATGGGGATTCTCCAGGCAAGAATACTGGAGTGGGTTGCCATGCCCTCCTCCAGGGGCTCTTCCCAACCCAGGGATCTAACCCAGGTCTCCCGAATTGCAGGTGGATTCTTTATCATCTGAGCCACCAGGTAAGCTCAAGAATACTTGAGTGGGTAGCCTATCCCTTCTCCAGGGGGTTTTCCCAACCCAGGAATCAAACTGGGGTCTCCTGCATTGCAGGCAGAATTTTTATCAGCTGAGCTACCAGGGAGGCCCCCATATTCTTGAATACTTGACTATGAAAAAATACAATCAACTCTCACTGTAATGGTTTTTGGCCCTTCATTTTCTATGCACTAATATGTCTCTGACTTTTTAGTCAATTTTTATTTTTCTTTAAATGAACCAAAGTATGAATACTGTAATATATTTCCACTCTATACAATTTCTTAGATTCTTTCACTGAGAAATAAAAGCAGTGTGTCTTCTTATAGAATATTTGGCCATAATGTTATGATATTAAGCACCTAACCTGTGTTGAATACTGGGTTTTTAAATGCTGGGAAAGATTGAAGGCAGGAGGAAAAGGGGATGACAGGGGATAAGATGGTTGAATGGCATCAGTGACTTGATGGACATGAGTCTGAGTAAGCTCTGGGAGTTGGTGATGAATGGGGAAGCCTGGCATGCTGCAGTACATGGGGTCGCAAAGAGTCAAACACAACTGAGCAACTGAACTGAATTGTGTTAAGTACATGCTGGTTGAAAGAATGACTAAATTAAGTATTATAATGAAAAGACAGCATTATTATAGATCTGGTGCGTCTGAATTCTGTCCTACTAATTGTGCCTGTGTGACCAAAAGCAATTTACTTTATATTTTTTGGACAGCATTATAATCAGTAAAGTTGGACTATTCATTTATTTATTTAGCAAATTAAGTACCACCTCTGAGCCATGAACTATTCTATGTCTAAAAACTGGACATCCAAGGTGAACAAAACAAAGTAGATGATTTATTGAGATTCACATTCTAGTCAGAAGAAAAACTGACAATAAATAAATAAAAATACAGTATTTTAGATTTCATTTATCCATTTCAAAAGGATTTATTAAGCAACCGTGTGCAGATATACCAGTATACTTTTGGGTTGGGTACCAGGATGCATGGGCATCCCAGGTGGTGTTAGTGGTAACAACCCCGCCTGCCTGTGCAGGAAATGTAAAAGACATGTATGTGTTCTATCCCTGGGTCAGGAAATTCCCCTGGAGGAGGGCATGGCAACTTACCTCAGTACTCTAGCCTGGAGAACCTTATGGACAGAGGAGCCTAGCAGGCTACAGTGCATAGCATCTCAATGAGTCAGTCTCGACTGAAGTGACATAACACAGGACAGCACACCAAGATGAATAAGATAATATGATTGCTCTCAGTCAGATATATTTTAGTAGGAAATATGTCTCCAAAATTACAGTACTTAACAGTAAAAGCTTATGCAATAGCAGTAAAGACAAAAGTTTGGGGAATTCAGGAAGAAAGGAGACAACTCTATTTGAAATATAGCCACATGATTTCATATTCCCTTATAATAGTAAGATACTAAAATATAATAATCAGTATTTTTGATTGACATTTGCACAGATATTCAAAAGACTCATGTCAAAATTATCATAAAGGGAGGGTAAAATATGCCCATAATATATTTTGCAAGGCCACCAGATCCTAAAACCCTCAGATTGTATTCTTCCTCATTTGGTTAAGGACCTAGTCTTTACCTTGAACCTTAAATTTGATCTTTAAATTTTTACATTGTCCTGTTATTTCTTTGGTCCATCTCCTATCACTTGTGCATCACATTCCATCCAGGCCATCCTAACTAGCTTTCACAATACCACTTGCTAAAGAGACTGTCTTTTCTCCATTGTATATTCTTGTCTCCTTGTCAGAGGTTAATTGACCACAGGTTTGTGAGTTTATTTCTGGGCTTTCTATTATGTTCCATTGATCCATACATCTGTTTTTGTGCCAGTACTATACTATTTCTATTACAGTAGCTTTGTAGCATTGTCTGAAGCCTGCGAGGGTTATGTCTCTAACTTTTTTTTTTTATCTCAGGATTGCTTTGGCGATCTTCTATGATTCTATATAAATTTTAGGATTATTTGTTTTAGTCCTGTGAAAAATATCATGGTTAATTTGATAAGGATCACATTTATTTTTCTTTCCATTTCTGATATTTCATAATTCATTTCTGATACTTCATCAAATTTCATTCTGATATTTCTGTAATGCAACAGATTTCTGTATGTTAATCTTGTGTCCTGCTACCTTGCTAAATTCATTTATCAGTCCTAGAGTTTTTGTGTGGAGACTTGAGGGTTTTTTGTGTATAGAATCTTGTCATCTGCATATAATGACAATTTTACATCTTCCCTTCTAATTTGGATACTTTTTCTTATTATTATTTGATGGCTGTGGCTAGGAATTAAGGGCTTCCCTCGTGGCACAGAGATTAAAGCATCTGCCTGCAATGTGGGAGACCTGGGTTCGATCCCTGGGTCAGGAAGATCCCTTGGAGAAGGAAATGGCAACCCACTCCAGTATTCTTGCCTGGAGAGTCCCATGGACAGAGGAGCTTGCTGGGCTACAGTCCACCGGTCGCAAAGAGTCAGACACGACTGAGCAACTTCACTTTCACTTTTATCATGAATGGATGTTGAATTTTATCAAATACTGTTATGCATCTGTTGAGATCATCATGTGGTTTTTGTCTTTCCTTTTGTTGATGTGGTGTTTCACATGGATTGATTTGCATATGGTGAAACATCCTTGTGACCTTGGGGTGAATCCAACTTGATCATGGTGTATGATCTGTTTTATGTGTTATTGGATTCAGTTTGCTAATATTTCATTGAGATATTTTGCACCTATGTTCATCACAGATATTGGCGTGCAATTTTCTGTCTTCATGTTATGTTTGTTTGATTATGGTATCAGGTTGATGGTGGCTTCATAAAATGACTTTGGGAGTGTTCTCTCATCTTCAGTCTTTTTGAAGTATGTGAATATGATTAGCATATTCTTTTTGTATGTTTGGTAACATTCTGCAGTGAAGCCCTCCATCCCTGAACTTTTGTTTGCAGGTTGTTGTTGTTTTTTTTTTTTTTTAAATTACAGGTTCTATATCACTTGCAATGATCAGTCTGTTCAAATTATCTTTTTTGCCTTGATTCAGTTTTGGTGAGCTGTATGTTTCTAGAAGTGTGTCCATTTTTTTCTAGGTTGTCCAATTTGTTGGCATGTAATTGTTCACAGTATATATATAGTGATAGTGAAGTTGCTCAGTCGTGTCCGACTCTTTGCGATCCCATGGACAGTAGCCAACCAATCTCCTCCATCCATGGGATTTTCCAGGCAAGAGTACTGGAGTGGGTTGACATTTCCTTCTCCAGTATATGTATGTATGTATGTATGTATGTGTGTGTGTATATATATATATATATATATATATATATATATATATATTTCTCCTTTTTCACTTTTTCTTTTCTTTATTCAGGTGTACTCTCTTTTCTTCTTGATGAGCCTGGCCAGAGGTTTGTTGATTTTGTTTACCCTTTCAAAGAAACAGATCTTGGTTTTATTGATTTTTTAAATTGTTTTTTCTTTTTAATCTCTGTTTTATTTATTTCCCCTCCTGATCCTTTCTATGTTTTCCTTGTACTGACTTTACGTTTTGTTTTTCCTTTTTACCTTTGAAATTCTTTTAGGTGGTAGGTTAAGTTGTTTATTTGAGGTTTTTCTTAATTTTTGAGGATGGCCTATATCACATGAACTTTCTTTTACAAACTGCTTTTGTTGCATCCCATAGATTTGTATGGTTGTGTATTCATTGTCTTTTTTCTCAAGATATTTTTAAATTTCTTATTTTATTTCATCATTGACTCACTGATTTTTTTAGTAGCATGTTGTTCATCTGCCTTGTAATTATTTGCTGTTGTTTGTTTGTTTTTGTTTTTCTTTCTGTTGTTGATTTCTAATTTCCTGCCATTGTGGTCAGAAAAGATGCTTGAATAATTCCTGTCTTCTTAACTTTGTTGAGGCTTGTTCTGTGTCCTGGTCGATGGTCTGTTCTAGAGAATGTTTTGTACTTGAAAGGAATATGTATTCTCATTTTTTTGGAATACAATTTCCTGAAAATATCAACTAAGTTCAACTGCAAAGATCTTTATTGCCTTATTAATGTTCTGTTTGAAATATCTATCCATTGATGTGAGTGGGTTGTGTATTCCTGTCAGTTTCTCCCTTTATGTCTCAGTCTTTTTTATGTATTTATGTGTTCCTATATTGGTTGTAAATATGTTAATGAATGTAATATCTGTTTTGTGTTTTGATTCTTTTGTCATTATATAATGTATTTCTTTACCTTTATGGCTTTTGTTTTAAAGTGTTTTGTCTGATTTAAATATTGCTACCCCCACTTTTTTGTCATTTCTGCTTACATGAAATATCTTTTTTCTGTCCCCTCACTTTGAGTCTGTGTGTGTCCTTTGCCTTAATGTGGGTTTCTTGTAGATGCCGTATTGTAACCTCTCTTTTGTTTTCCTAAGTGCCACTCTGTGTTTTTCAGCTGAAGCATTTAGTCCATTAACATTTAGGACAATCATTGATAGATATGTATTTATTGCCATTTTAAACTTTATTTTCCAGTGGATTTTTGTATTTCTTCTTTGTTCCTTTTTAATTTTTCTTTTTGTGATTTGATGTTTTTAATTGTATTATGCTTCTCTTCTTTTTGGTTTTTGTGAATCTATTGTATTAATATTATTATTATTTTTACTTTATAGTTATCCTGTCTTTCAATTATGTTAACCCATTACTACATCTAATTGCTTTAGATGGGTAGTCATAAGGCTTAAACACATTCCAGAAAAAGGAAAATTTACATTTCTTTATTCTCCTTGCCCACATTTTATGATTTTCATGTCCTTTATTACATCTTTTTGTTTTTCCTTTTGCAGTTCATCATAATTACTATTGCTTTCACAAAATTTTTTTTAATATTTTTAAAAAATCTGTGTACTGGCTTATTTAAGTGATATCCCTTCCAATTGTAATTTTTTCCTTTCCTGTGAGTTCTTGCTTCTTTTCTATTTAGAGAAGTACTTTCAATATGTCTTTTAGATTAGGCTTAGTTTTGCTGTATTCTTTTAGTTTTTGCTTGTCTGAGAAATTATCTCTTCTTTTATTCCAAATGATAATCTTGCTGGGTAGACTATCCTAGGTTGCAGATGTTTCACTTCCAGGACTTTGATTAGATCTTGCCACTCACTTTTGTCTTGCACCTTTTCTATAGCCTTATGGGGGTTACTTTGTAATTAACTCTTTCTCTTGCTGTCTTTAGAATCCTCTTTTGGTCTTTAATTTTTACCATTTTAATAGTAATATGTCTTGATGTAAGTATGTTTGAGTTTATCTTGTTTGCGACCCTCTGTGCTTCCTGTACCTGTATATCTGTTTCCTTCTTTAGGCTTCGGAAATCTTCTGCCACAATTTCTTCAAACATTTCTTCAATCCCCTTTTTCAATTTTTCCCCTTTGGAGGTCCCTGTTATGCATAGATTGTGACACTTCTATGTGACAGTCCCCAAAGAGTCATGTATTGCTTTCATATTTTAAAATTTGTCTTTCTGTCTGCCATTCTGATTATGTAATTTCCATTATTCTATCTTCAGTATCTTTTTTTTTTTTTCATTTTTCAAGATTTTGAATTTTGGTGTTGATTTACTTTAGCTTAGTTTTCTTCTAGACAAATGAGTTTTCTAATTTTAATTAGTTCCTCTTTATTTTTTCTAGTTCTTTTTACAGTAATCTCCATTTCTGTCCATAGGTTTTCTTAATTCCTTCAGTAATTTCATTACCTCCTTTTTGAACTTGGGATCTGATAGACTGAAGATACTTGTTTCATTGTTCTTTCAGGGAAATTCTCTTAATGTAATTGTGAATGGTTCTCCTGTTTCTTCAGTTTACTTATCTCTCTCTGACTCTATGAGTTTAATAGAAGTATTTATCTACTGTGGTCCCTATGTAGGAGTGTCCCTGTATAGCCTTTGTGAGTCTAATATTTTTGATAAGAGGTTTGTTTTTAGTATAGATGCCTGCCACATCTTTTCTCAGTGTGTGTGGACCATTATCCCCTTGATGGGAATGTGACTGTTGTTGTGGCAACCCGAATCTGCATTGATAGTTGAGTTGGGCCTCTTCTTTGTTCTGTGGTTGTCACTACCCTGTCAAAACATGGTCTGTGCTATCAAAGCAGTTGTTGGAGTCAGTGCCCTCAAATCTATTTCTGTACTGTAGTGTGAGGTAGGCAGGACTGAAGTGCTCACACTAGGAGAGGAGCCACTGAGTATTCCTTTGCAGGAGCTATCCACTGGGAAGTGCACTCTGTGGTGTTACCTATCATATGTGCAGGCTCACAAAGTACAGTATTTCTGGCAATGCCTTTGTCCAGGACCTCAGCCATGGGAACTTAGAGACTCGGCCAGAGTGTCTTTCAGGATATGTACTCATAAAGATGGTAGCAAAGATTCATTGGCAGAGAACCACTGAGGTCAGACACTGGAACTGCCATAGCTGTGCACCTGTGGTGGCCTGTAGGAGCTACTGTGTCAGCCCAGGCTGCAGCCCAGCATCTGTGTGGGCACTTACAGAGCTTGTAGTTGCTATTGCCAGACTTGCTCCAGCCATGAAAGTACCAGTAATCCACTCAGGTGCACAACAGGACATCCAAATTTTTTTTTTTTTATTAAATTTCATCTTTAAGTCATTTCTTTCTTCTTGCACTTTACTATAAGCATTCATGAGAAACTAGACGACTCTATTGACACTTTGTGAGAAATTCCCTCAGCGAAATATCAAACTTTACCACTCACAAGTTTGACCTTTCACAAAACACTACGGTAGGAACCTAAGTCAGCCAACCTCTTTGTCACTTTTAACAAATATCTCCTTTGTTCTAGTTTCCAATAATATGCTCCTCAGTTCTTTGAGACCTCCTCAAAATGGTGTTTATTGTCCATATTTCTCTCAACATATTCTGTTCACATGCATTTTTATATTCTAAGAAGACTGAGGCTTTCTCCATAACTCTACTTCTCCTAATTTCTCACTAGGATGTCTTTTAATAATTTGCTCATGGCAATGTAGAACATTTTATATCATGTACACAAGAACTCTTTCAACTTCTGTGTATTCCAAAACTACTTCTGTATTTTTAGCTATATGTTATAGCATTACCAACTTTCTGTCTTAGCCCCCCAAAAATAACACAGGCAGAGTACTTTAAACAGTAGAAATGTATTGCTCACATTTCTGAAGGTTGGGAATACAAGATCAGGATACCAGCATGTTCAGTTCAGTTCAGTTCAATTCAGTCGCTCAGTCGTGTCCAACTCTTTGCGACTCCATGGACCATAGTATGCCAGGCCTCCCTGTCCATCACCAACTCCCAGAGTTTACCCAAACTCATGTCCATTGAGTTGGTAATGCCATCCAACCATCTCATCCTCTGTCATCCCCTTCTCTCACCCTCAATCTTTCCCAGCATCAGGGTCTTTTCAAATGAGTTAGCTCTTCACATCAGGTGGCCAAACTATTGGAGTTTCAGCTTTAGCATCAGTCCTTCCAATGAACATTCAGGACTGATTTCCTTTAGGATGGGTTGGTTGAACCTCCTTGCAGTCCAAGGGACTCTCAAGTGTCTTCTTCAACACCACAGTTCAAAAGCATTAATTCTTCTGTGCTCAGCTTTCTTTATAGTCCAATACTCACATCCATACAGGACTACTGGAAAAAACATAGCCTTGACTAGATGGACCTTTGTAGGCAAAGTAATGTCTCTGGTTTTTAATATGTTGTCTAGGTTGGTCATAGCTTTTCTTCCAAGGAGTAAGTGCCTTTTTATTTCATGGCTGCAGTCACCATCTGCAGTGATTTTGGAGCCCCCCAAAATAAAGTCTGTCACTGTTTCTACTGTTTCTCCATCTGTTTGCCATGAAGTGATGGGACCAGATGCCATGATCTTAGTTTTCTGAATGTTGAGCTTTAAGCCAACTTTGTCACTCTCTTCTTTCATTTTCATCAAGAGGCTCTTTAGTTCTTCTTTGCTTTCTGCCATAAGGGTGGTGTCATCTGCATATCTGAGGTTATTGCTATTTCTCCTGGGAATCTTGATTCCAGCTTGTGCTTCATCCAGCCCAGTGTTTCCATCACCTCCACTAGCTTTGTTTGTAGTGATGCTTCCTAAGGCCTACTTGACTTCACAGTATGTTCAGGTTCTGGTAAAAGGCCTCATACAGGTTGAAAGTAAAAGTGAAAGTGAAAGTCACTCAGTCATGTCTGACTCTTTGCCACCGCATGGACTATACAGTCCATGAAATTCTCCAGGCCACATTACTGGAGTGGGTAGCCGTTCCCTTCTCTAGGGGATCTTCCCAACACAGGAATCTAACCCACGTCTCCCAACATTGAAGGCAGATTCCTTTACCAACTGAACCACAAGGGAAGCCCAAGAATACTGGAATGGGTAGTCTATCCCTTTTCCCGTGGATCTTTCCAACCTAGGAATAGAACCAGTTCCCTGCATTTCAGGTGGATTATTTACCAACTGAGCTATGAAGAAAGTCTCTTACAGTTTGCATTCTGCCAATTTCTTGCTGTGTCCTCACATGGTAGAAGGGGTGAGCAAGCCCTCTGGGGCTTCTTATATAAAGATATTAATCCTATTCATGAGGGCTCTGTCCTTAAGACATAATCACTTCCCAAAGGCCTGACTTTCCAATACCATACTCTTGAGAATTAGCTTTCAACTATACATTTTGTGGAGGCATTAACATTGAGATCATAACACCTCTGTCACCAATCTGTTGCGAAGGGGTGTAGCACGTCATTACTGCCAGTTAGGTTAGAATCGTTTCCTCACTTGACCTCCATCAATACCCATTTGTAGGAACTCCTTATTACTGTTGAACACTGTAGTATGGTTCCCTATTAGACTCCACAGATAACCTCGAATACCTCCTTTGTTGGAATGGTAGAAGTACTCTGTTACTGCTTCACATAGGGTCTTTAGTGACACCACAGGGGTCATTGCCTTATTATAGCTATGCTGTGGAGAAAGAGCCAACTGTTTAGAAGTTCTTCTCTGACACTCTCCCAGTGGGGAGGAGGAAGGGTATCTTGTTGCTATTAGGTGGCAGTCATGACCAGGTTTACCACATGGATTCCTCTGAAATTTGGATGATTGCAACATTCATTACTGTTCTGTTGAGTGAAATTCCCAGTTGTCTACTCATCCTTTTTTGATACCAACCTAAGGAAGGAGCTCTAGGACTCCTTATTGCAGTCTCAGGAAGGATTATGTCTAGGATCCCCATTTGTCCTTTACCTGCATGGGTTGCAGAGGGGCCATAGTTTGTGTGTGTGTGTGTGTGTGCATGGTTTTGGTTCTAGTGGAGTCATTATAATCTAAAACTTTACTCATTCTAGGCTACCTCTTTTGGCTAGAACGTGCAGGCCTCTGGTTGGAGCTTTTTATCTGTTCTTTGTTGGCATTTCTGAGTTGTCAGCTTCTTAAAGCTCTCAAGTATTGGGTATATGAAAATTAAAAAAAAAAAACGGAAAACACAATTATAACATTCTTCAGAATCCGATGTCGCTAGTCAGATTCTCTTCTTGTTTCTGTTCTCTAGGAATAGAGGGAAAACAGTAAAGAGAAGTTGGACATTTCACTCAACAGAGCAGTAATGAATGTTGCAGTTACCATTACAGCATGTACTTGTGTATTCCTAGGCTAATAATTTTGCTGGCATTTAATTCGTCAGTTCAGTTCAGTTCAGTCACTCAGTCATGTCCGATTCTTTGCGACCCCATGGAATGCAGCATGCCAAGCCTACCTGTCCATCACCAACTCCTGGAGTTTACTCAAACTCATGTACATTGAGTCAATGATGCCATCCAATCATCTCATCCTCTGTTGTTACCTTCTCCTCCTGCCTTCAATCTTTCCCAGCCTAAGGGTTTTTTCAAAAGAGTCAGTTATTTGCATCAGGTGGCCAAAGTATTGGAGTTCAAGCTTCAGCATCAGTCTTTCCAAAGAATATTCAGGACTGATTTCCTTTATGATGGACTGGTTGGATCTCCTTGCTGTCCAAGGGACTCTCAAGAGTCTTCTCCAACACCACAGTTCAAAAGCATCAATTCTTTGGTGCTCAGCTTTCTTTATACTCCAACACTCACATCCATACAGGACTACTGGAAAAAACATAGCTTTGACAAGATGGACCTTTGTTGGCAAAGTAATGTCTCTGCTTTTTAATATGCTGTCTAGGTTGGTCAGAGCTTTTCTTCCAAGGAGCAAATGTCTTTTAATTTCATGACTATAGTCACAATCTGGAGTAGTTTTGGAGTCCAAAAAAATAAAATCTGTCATGGTTTCCAGTTTCCCCATCTATTTGCCATAAAGTGATGGGACCAGATGTGATGATCTTAGTTTTCTGAATGTTGAGCTAAGCCAACTTTTTCACTCTCCTCTTTCAGTTTCATCAAGAATGGCCTAGTGCTTTTGCTTACTTTTTTCAATTTAAGTCTGAATTTGGCAATAAGGAGTTCACAATCTGAGCCACAGTCAGCTCCCTGTTCCCACCAAATAAGTTGATCGGTTGCAATAATGCTTAGAGAACTGTCCCAACCCTAAAGATGCATTGTGTGTCTTGATGATAAAGCTAATGTGAAATAAGCTCTTTAAATAAACACCCTATGCATATATATTCACTGTAAGTCTGAGTGATAGATATTAGAATATCTGAAGAAATATGCAAAATTAGTTGGCATGATTGTGTTATTGTGAAAGAATTTGGGACATGAGAGAAAGAAGAAAGATTTCAGAGTGAGAGAAAGCTGGAGGTTTTTTTATGTGTGTGTGTATATATATATATACACACACACACACACTTTGGAAGCATATAGGGTTTCTCATACATACTAGATCCTTTGCCTTCTCTGTGTTCATTTATTTTTCAAATATAAGTAAAATTAGTTGAATAGATTATAAAACTCCTAACATCATATTATAATTGAGTTTCATTTAGTAGTATATGAGTTATCCTATGTCTGCATCGGTGGAGTGAAGTCGCAGTAGACAAAACCATTCTCATAATGGTAGTTATCAGAAATGGAGTGACTTAGACAGGTGTCAGTAATTAAGATAAAGTACTAAATACTTAATAGCAAGTGATTGATTCGTAATACAGTCTAATGCTTTTGGAAATCTAGAGCAAAGCAATTAAGATAAAAGAGTGATATAAATTCGACTACTGTGCTTGTGTTCTAAATACTTTTTCCTATATAAATCTAATGTAATCTTTTGATACATGATGCTGATATATGTGATTGACACTGTAAATACTATTAGCTTTTTAAAAGCCATTAAGAGTCAAAGCTCAACAATGATAAAGAGCTGTATTATTTACAAGATGATACATTTCTCATTTTGAAAGAAAAAACATCTAAATTTTTGTTTTTAGATAAAATATGAAGGCACAAATTCAATTTGTTATATTAATTTATATCATAAAAGTAGAGAAAAGTTTGAAATTAAAATTTCTGGTTGTAAAACTCTGTCTTGCATTTATCATAACATTGACATATTTTAATATATATACAGACATATAATCACAGCAGCAGCAACAGCAGTAATGTCTGGGCTTATATTAAAATCTATTATTCTCATATATAGCTTTTAATACTTCAGTTATGTTTTGTGTTCCATTACAATTAATTTGAATTATTACCAGTGATGTTTATGCACTTGCATTTTTATTTTTTCTTTGTTAAAGATATCTGGTTGAACTTGATTTGTGATAGTTTGAATTCTTACCACTGTTGAAAAGGAAAGGCAGCTATTTCCATATAAATAGTCTGAACACATTGTGTCTGTTATCACAAGTGACCTAGAATTTTCAATTTAAATGAAATTATTAAGGGAGTAGAACTAAAGATCATTATTTTTCTGCTTAGGACACTTTCTCAAACAGATATTGCCAAATACACTATAGTTTGTACTAGGATTTGATTAGATTTTTATTTTTCAAGTAAGATGCAAGCGTTTTTAGTGTTTTAAAAGATTTGATTTACAAGCCCTTGTAATAGAGGATTAACCAATGTGTTTTGAGTTTGTCACCAAACTTATGTAGTTCTAAAATTTAAAATTTTTAGTTACCAGTGGTATAAGGAAGGTCTCACTAGTTTGAATGACATCATTTAGTCAGCCTTGGGAAGATCTTGAGGAATAGTTTAGAATGAAGAGAATAGTTTAGAACAAAGGTCCTAATGTTAGAGGGAACTTTGTTAAATTTAAGGAAGTAGAAAATGAACACTGTGGCTTGAGGTTACTGAGAGGTCTGTGGATTGGGATCATTAAGTTTGTGGTAAGAATATTGGTTTTATTCTAAATTTAAGAAAAGCTATTCAAATGTTACAAATATGAAAATGTGATTGATATCATTTAATTTCCACTATAAATAATAGTCTTTACTTCCTTTTAGCAGATAAATTTTAGTGGTACAAGAGAGAAAACCCATATCTGATACATGTCTCTTGTGTCTCCTGCATTGGTAGGTGGATTCTTTACCACCCCTATATTTGTTAATATATTTTTTGAAATACAGATGTACTTTACATAATTTTAAATATATATTTTTACATACATTATTTTATTTTCACACACTTATACATCTGTATTTATAGTTGTGTATGTGTGAATTTAAGCATTTTCAAGGTGTCTCCTGCTGAGATAATTAGAGTGATCTATCATTTCAAACTCAGCTGATTAGCAACCTTAATTGCATTTACAACTTTGATTATCTTTTGCCATGTAAAGTAACATAGTCATAGGTTACCAGTGATGACATCTGTGGGGGGAGATTTTATTTTGCTGAACACACAGTGTTAACACAGTTTTTCTAAATCCGCATGTTTATTAGCTGTGTAATGGAGGATAAATTTATTACCCTCTCTGAGCTTATTTCCTCATCTTTAAAATAGGCCTGTGAACAAGGCTTAATCAACAATACAGGGTCAACCAGAGCTTCTGCATAATATATATGCTCAGTCAATGAAGTTACTGAATCCAGTGTACCTCACAATTTGCTATGTCCCTGTAGATTTCAGGTAGAAAGAAAGATGATATCTCAAGAAGAAGTCACCTAATTGGCTAAAGAGCTTTTGCTAAAATGATTTATTTTCTTGATGTGGATCTAAAAAATAAAAAAGATGAACTAAACATAAAAGAGCTAAACTATGTGATATACATCTTTTTATGTATTTTATGCATTTTCTTTCTTTTCTTTTCTCTGATTTATTTGTTGATAGTAGCAATAAAATAATCCTCCCAAATAGCCCAGATTTTAAATATTACTAGATGCTTTAAAAGGTATTTGAATGAATATTTATTTTAAAATCTTCCTATTTTATTTATAATTCTTAGTTTGAGATTTTAAAATTTAACATATTAAAAAAAACAAAAAACCTGTGCAAATCCCCAGTTTTCCAAGAAATTGAGCTTTAATGATCTTTAGCTATTTGGTAGGGTTTTCTTCCTTTGTTTTAATCAACAATATTTTTGTTTGCTGGTTGTTTGGTTTGGAAAACTCAATCATTATAGAGCATTTTTGAAGACAGAGCCCAAGCCTCTTCATTTCCAGATTGAGAAAGGGACTTAACTGTTGTATTCCTTGGGGAGGTCTTTGGGTCTAGCTAGGTCTGGGAATTAAACAGCACAAGGCAGTGAAGCTTTTACTTGCCTTCTTCATTAGGAGCATTTAAAGTAACTGTGGTAGCTGGTTGTAACAAATCCATCTTCATAGAAAACAATGGCACACTCAGAAGCACGTAATAATATATGCTGGAAGCATTAATACTCTACCCTGATAGCATTTTCCTGAAGGACAAGAGAAGCAGATGTTTTTTTCCCCAGTTAACACAGTTGATTGTGCATGACTAATTCTTTTGCTAATCTTGTCTGGTGTCAATCTTTTGGTTTTTAGTGAAGGTTTCCTTTGGGGATTTAGCAGCACACATGGCTGACCTGCATGCTTCTTTATCTTCAGGGCTCTAGTAAAATATTAGCACACAAAGCTGAATTGATTTAAAACATAAGGCACAAAAAAGCTGATTTTATGCAAATGTTAACACTATAAAAAAGCATTTGGACATCATTTAAAGTGCAGCTTCACCTCACTAACTGGCTCACTGACACTTGGGTGGATGCTAAAATTAACTGTTTAGAAAAATACAAGTTTTGTTGTTCCTGGGGCCCTGCATGTAAATGTGGGTGTATTATATACCTCTGTTCACCCTTGGTACGATTGATTGTGCAGCCAAGTTTTCATTTCTCGTGCCAAGAGAGAAATTATTCAGAACAGCAGAGTATCAAAACTTGTTTACATTTGGCTTTGGACTTACCTTCCCAGTTATAATTGGCTTTGGACTCTATAAAAATTAGTTTGTATTCTCTAACCACATGGAAACTGACATCTTAAAAGGGTGACCGAGATAAATAGTAGGGGGCAAAATTTTGGATGAACAATACAAGCTAAAAATTTACATTTTGATTGCCTGTAATTTTTGATCAATACATTTTTTCCATAGCCACTTGGTTGTATTAAAATATGATCCATATTTCTTATAGTAATGCCTTGTACAAGATTGACACTCAGATTATCAGTTGAATAAATGAAATCACTGTTTAAATGTAGCATATGTCACTGACACAAGTTTTTAGGGTTTATATTTCATTTATTCTTCACTTTTAAAATTGATCAAATGAAAATCTAATTTTGATCGACACATTCACATGTGTATAAAAAACACTTTGTTTTTAGACATGACGTTTTATTACAGGAAGTTAAAGAACAGTCATCAACAAAATTTACAATAGTAATCTGCATAATTTTCCATTTCATCCATCTCATGTCACCAGATAGTTATAGACTATACCATTCCATCCCTTCCAAAGAAAGAAAAAAAGAAGTAACACATATTAAATAAGCCTAAAAATACATCCAGAGCATTGTTGCTAATAATATGCATTTGAGTTATAAAAAATACAAATACTCCTTTAGTTTAGAAAATAATATTAAAAAAGAAGAATATCATTAAGGTATCAGATTTCAGTAATTTAAATAAGAACCAACTTCTTGATAAACATAAAAAGTCTGCAATTGTTAAGTGGATATATTTCAATGTGTGGTACATTTTGTCAATACTAATGTAATATGCAGCTGGCTCTTGAACAATGTGGGGGCTAGGGACATGGACTCCAGCACAGTTGAAATTTGCATGTAAGTTTTTATTTTTAGCTCACTGATAAAGAATCTGCTTGCCAATGCAGGAGACAGGAGACATGAGTTCTATACCTGTGTCTGAAAGATCCCCTCGAAGAGGAAACGGCAATCCACCTCAGTATTCTTGCCTGGAAAATCCCATGGACAGAGGAGTGGGATGGGCTATATTCAGTGGGGTTGCAAAGAGTCAGACACACACACATACCTCTATGGGTTAGCTGAATTCTGCTTCTATGGATTTAACCAAACATAGGTCATGTGATGCTGTCATATATATATATATGTGTCATATATATATATGTCAATATATATATATATATATTGAAAAAAAGTCCACATATAAGTGAACCTTCTTAATTCAAACCCATGTTCTTCAAGGGTCATCTGTAATCATGGATTTGCACAAGAGCATTATGTCAGTATTGCCTAATCCCACTAAAATCATTAAAGTAAATAATTTTACGTGAAGTAGTTTACAGATGGATTCATTATAACCTCATTTTCTTTGGCATTTTAAGGTTGTGTATTTATGCATCTGTTCGCCTGTTAATTTCTTGAGCTCCAAAATCACTGCAGATGGTGACTGCAACCATGAAATTAAAAATCACTTGCTCCTTGGAAGAAAAGTTGTGACCAACCTAGACAGCATATTAAAAGCAGAGATGTTACTTTGCTGACAAAGATACATCTCGTCAAAGCTATGTTTTTTCCAGTAGTCATGTATGGATGTGAGAACTGGAACATAAAGAAATCTGAGTGCTGAAAAATTGATGCTTTGAACTGTGTTGTTGGAGAGGACTCTTGAGGGTCCCTTGGATTGCAAGGAGATCCAACCAGTCAATCCTAAAGGTAATCAGTCCTGAATATTCCTTGGAAGTGTTGATGCTGAAGCTGAAGCTCCAATACTTTGGCTACCTGATGCAAAGAACTGACTCTTTGGAAAAGACCCTGATGCTGGGCAAGATTGAAGGCAGGAGGAGACAGAAACGAAAGAGGATGAGATGGTTGGATGGCATCACCGACTCAATGAATATGAGTTTGAGCAAGCTCTGGGAGTTGGTGATGGACAGGGCAGCCTGGTGTGCTGCAGTCCATGGGCTTGCAAAGAGTTGGACATGACTGAGCAACTGAACTGAACTGAACTGCCTGTTAGTGTATGTTTGCGTGCATACTAATTCGCTTCAGTCATATCCAGTTCTTTGTGGTCCTGTGGACTCTAGCCCTCCAGGCTCTTTGGTCCATGGAATTCTCCAGGCAAGAATACTGGAGTGGTTGGGTTGCCATGCCCTGCTTCAGGGGATCTTCCAGACCTGGAGATCCAACCGGCATCTCTTATATCTCCTGCATTGTAGATGAATTCATTACCCCTGAGACACAGAGGAAGCCCATGTTAGCGTATATGTATGCATATTTTACATTGTGTTATTAGGCTAAAACCTTAATTGTGAATTATAAAGCCATTTAAAAAGCTTTCTATTAGTATAATAAATATAAATGTTTTATTTGAAATATTTAATTTAAAAGTTTAAATATTCTCTTTATATCATATTTTTGAGAAATTAATCTAGAATAATAATTCAAAAGAACATAGAAATATTATAATCATAGTTTTATTTTCATAAATCACCATAATCTTGTGATTGAAGCTTACTAATAAACCAGATCTAGAATGTAAAATGTATGTTATATTCCAGTTGTTTACCCAGTGTTGAAATATTGTATTTAATTACTTTTCCTATTGATTCTTATTCAAATATAGAGAATGATGAATTGAGATAAGAATTTGCCATAAACATTGTTTATTTTCATCATGCATGTCTTGACTTAGGAGGGGCTTTCTAGAAAAAATAAGGAAAATCCTTGTTTTCTATGTATTTGGTTTAATTTGGTCTCTTTTCCTCCTTTGGGCGTCTCTTTCAATTACTTCATATTGCCTGCACCCATTGTATATGTTGGTACACTATATTCTTGACTTTTTCTCACTTGCTTTTTTTTTTTTTTTAATCAAGTTGCAGTGTGTACTGAGATTAGACCAGTTCTCTTAGATGGCTTCATTTGAAACCTGGCTCTTCCACTTTTTAACTGTGTGGTTTGGGGATAGTTATAGACCTTTCTGGTTCCAAATAGGAAAAGGAGTACGTCAAGGCTGTATATTGTCACCCTGTTTATTTAACTTATATGCAGAGTACATCATGAGAAACGCTAGACTGGAAGAAACACAAGCTGGAATCAAGATTGCTGGGAGAAATATCAATAACCTCAGATATGCAGATGACACCACCCTTATGGCAGAAAGTGAAGAGGAACTAAAAAGCCTCTTGATGAAAGTGAAAGTAGACAGTGAAAAAGTTGGCTTAAAGCTCAACATTCAGAAAACTAAGATCATGGCGTCTGGTCCCATCACTTCATGGGAAATAGATGGGGAACCAGTGGAAACAGTGTCAGACTTTATTTTTTTGGGCTCCAAAATCACTGCAGATGGTGACTGCAGCCATGAAATTAAAAAACGCTTACTCCTTGGAAGGAAAGTTATGACCAACCTAGATAGCATATTCAATAGCAGAGATATTATTTTGCCAACAAAGGTCCCTCTAGTCAAGGCAATGGTTTTTCCTGTGGTCATGTATGGATGTGAGAGTTGGACTGTGAAGAAGGCTGAGCGCCGAAGAATTGATGCTTTTGAAGTGTGGTGTTGGAGAAGACTCTTGAGAGTCCCTTGGACTGCAAGGAGATCCAACCAGTCCATTCTGAAGGAGATCAGTCCTGGGATTTCTTTGGAAGGAATGATGTTAAAGCTGAAACTCCAGTACTTTGGCCACCTCATGCAAAGAGCTGACTCATTGGAAAAGACTCTGATGCTGGGAGGGATTGGGGGCAGGAGGAGAAGGGGACGACAGAGGATGATATGGCTGGATGGCATCACTGACTTGATGGACGTGAGTCTGGGTGAACTCCGGGAGTTGGTGATGGACAGGGAGGCCTGACATGCTGCAATTCATGGGGTCGCAAAGAGTCGGACACGACTGAGTGACTGAACTGAACTGAACTTAACTGTGCTCCGATTTCCTCTTCTGTCAGAAACAAATAATTATTGTTTTATTTCACTGTTTTCCTCATAGAGTTATTCTTAGGATTACATTTGATTATCTATTTCAAAAGGTTAGAATAGTGCCTTCATATACACAATGAAGGCAATGGCACCCCACTCTAGTACTCTTGCCTGGAAAATCCCTTGGACGGAGGAGCATGGTAGGCTGCAGTCCATGGAGTCGCTAAGAGTCCGACACGACTGAGCGACTTCTCTTTCACTTTTCACTTTCACACATTGGAGAAGGAAATGGCAACCCACTCCACTGTTCTTGCCTGGAGAATCCCAGGGATGGTGGCTCCTGATGGGCTGCCATCTATGGGATCACACAGAGTCGGACATGACTGAAGCGACTGAGCAGCAGCAGCAGCAGCATACACAATGAATATTACCCATTAATAACTGAAATTGACTAAGTTTCATTAAATATCTAGTTTCTTCTGAATTTCATTGGTTTGGAATAGAATTCAAATAAAACCTCTATTAAAATATAGTAAATTCAGGAGCAGATTGAGAGAGAGCTAAGTTTTAAGCAATCAGGTTCTGTGGAAGACTTCAAATTATACTAAAATAATTTAATAAGTTACCCTTTCTTGAGGCTCCACATGGACAAAGATTTGATACTTTTTCCCTCACTTCTTTTCTCTTCCTACAACTCTACTTTGTAGCAGAAAAATGAGCAACAGTAAGCAGCATTGAACCTGTCATTTAACTAGTAGAGATGATAAGAGTGAAATGAAAAACATGGAACTGAGAGTGTCTTCTCATCACCCTGCTGTGGCAATTTTGCCAGAGGGAGTAACAAGGCAATTGTGCCATCACCTTGTAGGAACCTTTCTACCCACAAAAATAAAACTTCTAAGACACTGATAAGAAAAATAGAAAATATGTAACTGCAATTCATTCTGCTGGGGGTGGAGAGCAGGAGGGTGTGAGTTAGACCTTGGATTGGCAAATAGAGGCCTGGGGTGGAGGGTCAATGTACCTCAGTTTCCTCCCCAACAACAATTGAAATTTTTTAATATCTGAAAATTGAGGGGGCTTCCCTGGTGGCTCAGACAGTAGAGAATCCTCCTGCAATGCAGGAGATGTGAGTTTGATCATTGGGTTGAGAAGATCCCCTGGAGAAGGAAATGGCAACCCACTCCAGTACTCTTGCCAGGAGAATCCCTTGGACAGAGGAGTCTGGTGGGCTACAGTCCATGGGGTTGCAAAGTCGGATATGACCGAGCGACTGACACACAATTGAGAAATTGTTGGCAAAAAGTAAGTCAATAAATGTGCACTATCAAAATAATGATAATTTTACCAATACAAATACAGCTTAGAATTAATTTAAGTAAATTGAATTAGATAGTGCAATTTATGAGTATCAGATTTGTCCTGGGGCCTCTGTAATTCTAGAGCTCCCACTTCTAGATTTACTGTAAAACTGTCTCTCAAATAATTGTCCAAGAAATTTCATGGACATACTGGGGAGCAGATAAAAATATATTTAACCAGATAAAATATTATTTAAGTAACAAGTATAAACCAGCCTTGTTCTGAGTACTTGGGATAATTCAGTGACTAATGAAGTCAAGATTGCATGACATTTATATTCTGCAGGTAAATTAGAAAGAGATGGTCAATACCGAAATCAGATTGCTTATATTCTTTGCAGCTGAAGATGGAGAAGCTCTATACAGTCAGCAAAACCGAGACAGGGAGCTGACTGTGGCTCAGATCATGAACTCCATATTGCAACATTCAGACTTAAATTGAAGAAAGTAGGGAAAACCACTAGACCATTCAGGTATGACCTAAATCAAATCCCTTACGATTAGATAATGGAAATCACAAATAAATTCAAGGGATTAGATCTGATAGACGGAGTCCCTGAAGAACAAAGGACAGAGACTTGTGACATTGTACAGGAGGCAGTGATCAAGACCATCCCCCCAAAAAGAAATGCAAAATGGCAAAATGGCTGTCTGAGGAGGGCTTACAAGTAGCTGAGAAAGAAGAGACACATAAGACAGGAGAAAAGGAAAGATATATTCATCTGAATGCAGAGTTCCAAAGAATAGCAAGGAGAGATAAGAAAGCTTTCCTCAGTGATCAGTGCAAAGAAATAGAGGAAAACATGGAGTGGGAAAGACTATAGTTCTCTTCAAGAAAATGAGAGATACCAAGGGAACATTTCATGCAAAGATGGGCACAATAAAGGACAGAAATGGTATAAACCTAACAGAGCAGATTATATTTAGAATAGGTGGAAAGAATACACAGAATAACTATACAAAAAAGATCTTAATGACCCAGATAACCACAAAGTGTGATCACTCACCTAGAGACAGACATCCTGGAGTGTGAAGTCAAGTGGACCTTAGGAAGCATCACTACGAACAAAGCTAGTGGAGGTTATGGGATTCCAGCTGAGCTATTTCAAATACTAAAAAATGATGTTGTGAAAGTACTGCACTCTATATGCCAGCAAATTTGGTAAACTCAGCAGTGGCCACAGGACTGGAAAAGGTCAGTTTTCATTCCAGTCCCTAAGAAAGGCAATGCTGATGAATGTTCAAACTACCACACAATTGTACTCATCTCTCATGCTAGCAAACTAATGCTCAAAATTCTCCAAGCTAGGGTTCAACAGTACGTGAACCAAGAACTTCCAGATGTTCAAGCTGGAATTAGAAAAGGCAGAGGAACCAGAGATCAAATTGCCAATGTCTACTGGATCATCAAAAAAGCAAGAGAGTTCTAGAAAAACATCTACTTCTGTTTATTGACTAGCCAAAACCTTTGACTGTTGGATCACAACAAACTGTGGAAAATTCTTAAAGAGATGGGAGTACCAGGCCACCTTACATGCCTCCTGAGAAATCTGTATGCAGGTCAAGAATCAACAGTTAGAAACGGATATGAAACAGTAAACTGATTCCAAATTGGGAATGGAGTACACAAGGTTGTATATTGTCACCCTGTTTATTTAACTTATATACAGAGTACATCACACAAAATGCCAGGCTGGATGAAGCACAAACTGGAATCAAGATTGTTGGGAGAAATATCAATATCAGATATGCAGATGGTACCACCCTAATGGCAGAACATGAAGAGGAACTAGAGTGCCTGTTGATGAAAATGAAAGAGGAGATTGAAAAAGCTGGCTTAAAATTCAATATTGAAAAAACTAATATCATTGCATCCTTTCCCAACATTTCATTACAAATAGATTGGAAACAATGGAAGCAGTTAGAAACTTTATTTTCTTGGGCTCCAAAATCACTGCAGATGGTGACTGCAGCCATGATATTAAAATACGCTTGTGCCTTGGAAGAAAAGCTATGACAAACCTAGATAGCATATTAAAAAGCAGAGATGTTACTTTGCTGACAAAGATTCATCTAGACAAAGTTATGTTTTTTCCAGTAATCATGTGTGGATGTGAGTGCTGGACCATAAAGAAAACTGAGCACCGAAGAATTGATGTTTCTGAACTATGGTGCTGGAGAAAATTCGTGAGAGTCCCTTGGGCTGTAAGTTGATCAAACCAATCAATCTTAAAGGAAGTCAGTCCTGAATGTTCATTGAAAGGACTAATGCTGAAGCTGAAGCTCCAATACTTTGACCACCTGGTGCAAAGAACTGACTCGTTAGAAAAGACCCTGATGCTGGGAAAGATTGAAGTCAAGAGGAGAAGGGGATGACAGAGGATGAGATGGTTGGATGGCATCACTGACTCGATGGACATTGATTTGAGCAAATTCCAGGAGTTGGCGATAGTCAGGGACTCCTGGCCTGCTGCAGTCCATAGGATCACAAAGAGTTGGACATAACTGAGCCACTGAACTGAACTGAACTGAGTAGAATGTTACAAATGGGAAAATGTGATTGATGCCATTTGATTTCCACTTTAAAAAATACTATTTACTTCCTTTTAGCAAATACATTTTATTTGTACAAGAGAGAAAACATGAATTGATGTTGGTAAGATATTAATTTTGTTCCACTGAGAAATGATAGAGCATGGATAGATAAGTCAACCAAAAACATAGGGAGAAATAGACAAATATTTTATACATGTAAAGTTAGTAGCTTGGTCTTCTTGGTGGCTAGATGGTAAAGAGTCTGCCTGCAATGCGGGAGACCTGGGTTAGTTCCCAGGGTCAGGAAGATCCCCTCAAGAAGGGAATGACTACCCATTCCTGTATTCTTGCCTGGAGAATTCCATGGGCAGAGGAGCCTGATGTGCTACACTTCATGGGGTCGCAAAGAGTTGGACCCGGCTAGAGCAACTAACACTTTCACTTCAATGTTGATAGCAAAACTTAATACTCAAATATTTAACTACTGTTAGCTTTGTTAACATGATTGCTATCTTCAAAGAATGCAATATCTTTCTTAAAAATTTTGAAAAATATATATACTCTAAGTTCAGCAAAGTTGAATTGGAGGAGGGAGACACTACAATTTTATTAAGAAAAAAATCATTCAAAGTTCATATAAAAGCCAGTGATATCTTGCAAAACCATTCTATTCAATATCATTTAAGACAAATATTTTGATTACTAATTAAATTCCAAGCATATGGGGGCTTCCCTGGTGGCTCAGATGGTAAAGAATTTGTCTGCAATGCAAAAGACCAAGCATATATCTAAATCTTGTCTTTTATAAAATAGATCAACAGATTCACTCAGATTTTAAAATTTCCTTTTTAAAGTAAATTTGGCTCAAGTTTTATAATTTTAGATATGGTAAAACACTGCAAGATATTTATAAAAATAAATACAAGACATAAATTACTGTTCAGTGATCTGTCCTATGAAATAGAAGAGGGAGAAAATTCCTCAAAAACACATCAGATTTAAATATGAAATTAAGACTTATTTGTTTCTATAATTTATAATAATTGACAAAATGAGTTCAAGTGGACAGTGCATCACTATGAAATGGAAAGATTTTGGAAAGGATAATTGGTACACAAACTGGCTAATATGTTTAATTAAAGTTGAAGATTTCCCTTAGGCATCTAAGGGGACAGTGAAAGAGATTTAACTAAATGATGTGGATTGAAAAATCATCAGTATACCTGGAGAGTAATTGACATAAAGAGGGTGGATACTATCACCTTTGGAGAAAGTATACATTTTTAAAAGAAGAGTAGAAGCCTAGGGAGCTCTGATATTAAAGTAACTGATATAAGAGGCAATGTAATAGATGGGTAAGAAGTTTTAGACAACTAAAAGGGTAATCAGGAAAATATTTCACAAGAAGCCAAAGAAGAGGGAAGTGAAGAGTTAATAACAATGCCATCTGTCACTGAGAGACTCAGTTAAAAATACTGAACAACTGTGTATCCTTTAGGAAGTCAATGTTGAGCTCAGGAGAAAGGGTTCAATAGAACGTATAAAGAAAAATAAAGATTTCAGGACGTTGAGGGATGACTGGGAGATAAATAAGTAGAAACATTAAACAAAGATAAATTTTCTGAGGAATTTGGAAAGGGAAGAGGTAAAAATTACTTTTAGAAAAGAATAGTTAATAGTCCAAGATAAATTTAGTTTATCTTCCTATTTGGAGGTGGATAGAGTTGGCTTCAATCATACATGGACCTTTAGGTAATATTGGAGAGAGATTTATCAGTTTAAGTGAACTCAAGTTAAGACCCTGAGTTAAATAAAAGATATGGTCAAGTACCCAAGTGAATGGAGTAGCTATTTTGCATGAATTATTACAGTGATTGTTGATCCTAACTATGCATTAGAATTTCCTATCGAGCAAGTAAATAAGAATCTTGGGGTTGGGGCTGATTTGTGTGAAAATGTTAGTTGCTCAGTTGTGTCCAACTCTTTGCTACCCCATGGACTGTGGCCTCTGTTCGTGGAATTCTCCAGGCAAGAAAACTGGAGTGGGTTGCCATTCCCTTCTCTAGGGCATCTTCTTCATCCAGGAATCAAATCGAGGTCTCCTGCATTGCAGGCAGATTCTTTATCATCTGAGCCATCAGGGAAGCCCAGGGCTGATTTATAGTTGTTTTAAAAGGCTCTACACAGATTTCTGATATTCAGTCCATGTTGAAACAGAGGTTATAGGACTTTGGAAATTTTGAGGGCAATAAGGCCCTGAATATTCTTTCTTTTTAAAATGTAGTAGCATTGAAGTTTGCCTTCTGAGAGTAATAATAATAATCACATGGATGAGGACTTGAGAACAGTAGTGGAAGTTAAAAATGAAATATGAACAAGGACAAGGGTTATGGAAAATAGAAAAAAATGAGATGGTAGCTACTATCTTAGTACCAAAACCATAGTTTCAAATTGCAAATTTCTAGGCTGATTTCTGGACTTGCTGTATCAAAAACTCTGGGAATGACACCCAGCAGTCAACTGTCTTTAGGCACTCCCAAATCACACTAAACTTTGAGAACAATGACTTTGCTAGTCCTGAATGTCTAGATCATGCTCAGTTTCTAATTTCCATCTCAAAGAATTCAGGAAGAGGTGGGACAGCTCTGAACAGTCTTTAGGAGATTTAGGGCACATCTCATGACATATTTGCTGACTTGAAAGGAGAATATCTCCTTTTAAAGTTTTCTTCTCTTTTATTTTATAACATTTTTAATTAAAATATAATACAAATAAAGAAAGGTTACAAGTTATAAGTGTACAGCTAGATACTTTTTCACAAAATAAACATCGATTTGGTTGGTTCAGTCGCTCAGTTGTGTCCGACTCGTTGCGACCCCATGAATTGCAGCATGTCAGGCCTCCCTGTCCATCACCAACTCCCGGAGTTCACTCAAACTCACGTCCATCGAGTCAGCGATGCCATCCAGCCATCTCATCCTCTGTCATCCCCTTCTCCTCCTGCCCCCAATCCCTTCCAGCATCAGAGTCTTTTCCAATGAGTCAGCTCTTCGCATGAGGTGGCCAAAGTACTGGAGTTTCAGCTTTAGCATCATTCCTTCCAAAGAAATCCCAGGGCTGATCTCCTTTAGAATGGACTGGTTGGATCTCCTTGCAGTCCAAGGGACTCTCACGAGTCTTCTCCAACACCACAGTTCAAAAGCATCAATTCTTCAGCGCTCAGCCTTCTTCACAGTCAAACTCTCACATCCATACATGACCACAGGAAAAACCATAGCCTTGACTAGACGGACGTTTGTTGGCAAAGTCATGCCTCTGCTTTTGAATGTGCTATCTAGGTTGATCATAACTTTCCTTCCAAGGAGTAAGTGTCTTTTAATTTCATGGCTGCAGTCACCATCTGCAGTGATTTTGGAGCCCCCCAAAATAAAGTCTGACACTGTTTCCACTGTTTCCCCATCTATTTCCCATGAAGTGATGGGACTGGATGCCATGATCTTCGTTTTCTTAATGTTGAGCTTTAAGCCAACTTTTTCATTCTCCACTTTCACTTTCATCAAGAGGCTCTTTAGTTCCTCTTCACTTTCTGCTATAAGGGTGGTATCATCTGCATATCTGAGGTTATTGATATTTCTCCTGGCGATCTTGATTCCAGCTTGTGCTTCTTCCAGCCCAGCGTTTCTCATGATGTACTCTGCATGTAAGTTAAGTAAGCAGGGTGACAATATACAGCCTTGACTTACTCCTTTTCCTATTTGGAACCAATCTGTTGTTCCATGTCAAGTTCTAACTATTGCTTCCTGACCTGCATACAGATTTCTCAAGAGGCAGGTCAGGTGATCTGGTATTCCCCTCTCTTGAAGAATTTTCCACAGTTTATTGTGACCCACACAGTCAAAGGCTTTGGCACAGTCAATAAAGCAGAAATAGACATTTTTCTGGAACTCTCTTGCTTTTTCCATGATCCAAGAACAATATTGCATAGGAACCTGGAATGTCAGGTCCATGAATCAAGGCAAATTGGAAGTGTTCAAACAAGAGATGGCAAAAGTGAATGTCGACATTCTAGGAATCAGCAAACTCAAATGGACTGGAATGGGTGAATTTAACTCAGATGACCATTATATCTACTACTGTGGACAGGAATCCTTCAGAAGAAATGGAGTAGCCATCATGGTCAACAAAAGTGTCCGTAATGCAGTACTTGGATGCAATCTCAAAAATGACAGAATGATCTCTGTTCGTTTTCAAGGCAAACCATTTAATATCACGGTAATCCAAGTCTATGCCCCAACCAGTAACGCTGAAGAAGCTGAAGTTGAACAGTTCTGTGAAGACCTACAAGACCTTTTAAAACTAACATCCAAAAAAGATGTCCTTTTCATTATAGGGGACTGGAATGCAAAAGTAGGAAGTCAAGAAACACCTGGAGTAACAGGGAAATTTGGCCTGGAATACGGAATAAAGCAGGGCAAAGACTAATAGAGTTTTGCCAAGAAAATGCACTGGTCATAGCAAACACCCTCTTCCAAAATAAACATATCTGTGGTACTAGAACCCAGATCGGGAATAGAATATTACTGGAAATTTCTTGAGTATTCCTCCTGGTCATTATTTGTCCTTGCCTGAAACTAAGCATACCTCTGAATTTCTAGCAACATATTATTTTTTGCATATTTTCAATTATATAAAGTGGAATATTACAGTATGTACTCTTCAGTGTTATTCTTTGTGACTCATCATATTTGCTTTGTATAGTAATAGTTTCTTCATTTTCACTGATAGTTCCTTCATTATAGGACTAAACCACCATTGATACATATGTGATATCTTTGATGAACATTTAGGTTCTTTCTGGCTTGGATTATTATAAATAATTAATCCATGAACATTTTTATAAATATCTTTCAGTGCATCTGAGAAAATACTTAACAGTAGAAGGAAATGGCAACCCACTCCAGTATTCTTGACAGGTGAATCCCAGGGACAGAGGAGCCTAGTGGGCTGCTGTCTGTGGGGTCGCACAGAGTCGGACACGACTGAAGTGACTTAGCAGCAGCAGCAGAAACATTGTCATATGGTATTTAGAGTTTTATTAGATAGCAGCCAATAACTTTTCCAAAGGGACTATACTAATTTACAGTTATCAGGGGGATACAGAAATTTGGACTGTTTCATTTTCTTACTAAACTTTTACATTATCAATTTTTGTAATTTTAAACTTTCTAGTGTGTGTGTGTAGTAGAGAGTTATTGTGATTTTAATTTTAATCTCCTTGATGACTATTGAGTACCTTTCTTATATGTCCATTGGCAATTCCTCTGCTTTCAATTGTGAGATGCTAATTATAGTGTTTTGTCTATTTTTCTAGTAAGTTGTTTGCTTGTTACTTAATGATTTGTAGTTTTTTATATATTTTGGGTGAAACCTCATCAATTATGTATATTGGAAGTATCTTCCACTTTGTGTCTGGATTCTCCTAGTGAAATTACTTTAAAAATATAATTCCTAATTTTTATGTAGTATAATATACCTATTTAAGAAAACTTGGACAATCCTAAGGATATTTTACATTGTTTCAGAATCTGAGGGCTTCCCTTGTAGTGCTAGTGATAAGGAATCTACCTGCCAATGCAGGAGAAGCAGGAGACATGGGTTAGATCCCTGGGTCTAGAGATCACCTGGAGTAGGAAATGGCAAACCACTCCAGTATTCTTGCCTGGAAAATCCCATGGACAGAGGAACATGACTGATTACAGCCCGAGGTGTTGTACAGAGTCAGGCATGACTGAGCACACATGCAGGATCTGAATTCTTTCACCTTTTTTATTTAAGTCTATGGTTAAAATGTGGATATCCAATTGATCGAGCACCATTTAATGAAAAGATGTTCTATTCCCACTGCTCTGCAGTGCCGCTTTTTTCACAAATCAAATGTTTAAGTGTGTTTGTGTGTATGCAGGTATGTATTTTTCTGAAATCTTTTTTTCTGTTCCATTGGTTGACTGATCTATATTTACTTTTAATCCCTCATTGTTTTGATTAGTGTAGCTTTATAATAATAAATCTTAATGGTGGTAACTTAAATTTATTTTCCTCTTTAAGATTATTTTAGATATGCTTATTAGCTTTTTGAATTTCGAGGTAAATTTTATTTTATTTTTTTTTCAAGATTTCTTTTTTTTTAAATTTAATTTAATTTTATTTTTAAACTTTACATAATTGTATTAGTTTTGCCAAATATCAAAATGAATCCGCCACAGGTATACATGTGTTCCCCATCCTGAACCCTCCTCCCTCCTCCCTCCCCTACCATCCCTCTGGGTCGTCCCAGTGCACTAGCCCCAAGCATCCAGTATCGTGCATCGAACCTGGACTGGCATCTCGTTTCTTACATGATATTTTACATGTTTCAATGTCATTTTCCCAAATCTTCCCACCCTCTCCCTCTCCCACAGAGTCCATAAGACTCGAGGTAAATTTTAAAAATAGCTTGTCAGTTTACATACTTGTATCTACACATGCACACATACACATTCCAAAATTTTGATTGGGATTATATTACATTACAGATTAATCTGGGGAGAATTGACATTTTTAGGTTACTGTTTGAAAACATGGAATGTCTATTTATTTACATAGATCTAAATTTTCTTTCAAAAATAAATTTAAAACTTCACTCAGGCTTTTCTTGTTTCACTACTTTCATTCCTAGATATTTGAATTTTTATCCTATTAGAAATTATATTTTTAAAAAACCTCAGCTTCTAATTGTTTAGTGCTCATATATTTTTGAGTATTGCCCTTATGTTCAGTTCAGTTCAGTCACTCAGTCATGTCTGACTCTTTGTGACCCATGAATTGCAGCATGCCAGGCCTCCCTGTCCAACACCAACTCCCGGAGTTCACTCAAACTCACATCCATAGAGTCGATGATGCCATCCAGCCATCTCATCCTCTGTCGTCCCCTTTTCCTCCTGCCCCCAATCCCTCCCAGCATCAGAGTCTTTTCCAATGAGTCAACTCTTCACATCAGGTGGCCAAAGTACTGGAGTTTCAGCTTTAGCATCATTCCTTCCAAAGAACACCCAGGGCTGATCTCCTTTAGAATGGATGGGTTGAATCTCCTTGCAGACCAAGGGACTCTCAAGAGTCTTCTCCAACACCACACTTCAAAAGCATCAATTCTTCGGTGCTTAGCTTTCTTCACAGTCCAACTCTCACATCCATACATGACCATTGGAAAAACCATAGCCTTGACTAGACAGACTTTTGTTGGCAAGGTCATGTCTCTGCTTTTGAATATGCTATCTAGGTTGGTCATAACTTGCCTTCCAAGGAGTAAGCGTCTTTTAATTTCATGGCTGCAGTCACCATCTCCCGTGATTTTGGAGCCCAGAAAAATAAAGTCTGACACTGTTTCCACTCTTTCCCCATCTATTTCCTATGAAGAGATGGGACCCGATGCCGTGATCTTAGTTTTCTGAATGTTGAGCTTTAAGCCAACTTTTTTACTCTCTTCTTTCACTTTCATCAAGAGGCTTTTTAGTTCCTCCTCACTTTCTGCCATAAGGGTGGTGTCATCTGCATATTTGAGGTTATTGATATTTCTCCCGGCAATCTTGATTCCAGTTTGTGCTTCTTCCAGCCCAGAATTTCTCATGATGTACTCTGCATAGAAGTTAAATAAGCACGGTAACAGTATACAGCCTTGACGTACTCCTTTTCCTATTTGAAACCAGTCTGTTATTTCATGTCCAGTTCTAACTGTAGTCTTGCTTAATTCACACATTAAATCAATATTTTATTGGATGATTCTCTTGAATACTCCACATATATAATTCTTCCATCTGCAAATAATGATTTGAAGTAAAATATGGAGAAAAGTTTTAAAATGAGGTAACTCCCATACTGAACAGCAATAAGCATTTTCCGTTTATGCTTACCTTTTTATTATAAAGCTTTTGACATACAACATACAGTTTGTTCCTAAAATTTATTTGGCAAATATTATCATCCTTCTACTTTGTTTTGATTTTTTGTTCCAATTATCAATTATCCTGTTTTGAAATGGTGACATATAACTTGTGTTTTCTTTTTATGCTATTCCATAGATGGCTTAGAAATTAGAGTTTAATTTGATGATTAGCCTAAATAGGTGTATATATTCATTTATTTCATATTTAATTCAGTAAATTCATATAAATCTCTAATATATGTCAGTCTTTCTTTAATAGTACAGATGTGATGTGAACAAAAATAGATGCATCATCTGTCCATTGGTGAAAGTTGAATGTTAAAATCCTCCACTACTGTTGTGTTCCTGTTGATTTCTCCCTTTATGGCGCTTAGTATTTGCCTTTTATATTGAGGTACTCCTATGTTGGATGTCTATAAGTTTACAATTGTTATGTCTTCTTGTTTTGATCACTTGATCATATATAATGTCCTCCTTTGTCTCTATAAAAGTCTTTATTTTATAGTTTATTTGTATGATATGAGTATTGTTACTTCAGTTTTCTTTTGATTTCCATTTGCATGGAATATCTTTTCCATCCCCTCACTTTCAGTCTGTGTGTGTCCCTTGGTCTGAAGAGGGTCTCTTGTAGATAGCATATATGTGGTCTTGTTTTAGTATCCATTCAGCACTCTCTGTCTTTTGGTTGGAGCATATAATACACTTATGTTTTAAGTAATTATTGATTATATATTATATTATTGTGACTATTGATTAATTATTGATATTAATCACAATTATAATTTATTATCAATATTAATTAGTATGATTATATATTGTATATATATTATAATTAACATACATATATTGATATAGATATATAAGGGAAAACAGGGCTTTTAGATGACACATTAGACCAGATAGACTTAATTGTTCTTTAAAAGGCATTCCGTCCAAAAGCAGCAGAATTCACATTCTTTGTGCACATGCAACATTCTTTAGGATTGACCACACAAAGGCTACAAAGTGAGCTTCGGTAAATTTAAGAGAACTGAAGTCATATCAAACATCTATTCTGTCCATGAAGCTATGAGATTAGTAATAAACTATAAAAAAGCTGTATAAAACACAAAACACATGGAGGCTAAACAATTTGCTACTGAATAGGGTTTCCCTGGTGGCTCAGATGGTAAAGAATCTGGGTGCAATTTAAGAGACCTGAGTTTGATCCCTGGGTCGGGGAGATCCCATGGAGAAAGAAATGGCAGCCCACTTCAGTATTCTTGCCTAAAGAATTCCATGGACAGAGGAACTGGCGGGCTACAGTATGCACTGCTGAGTGACTAACACTTTTACTTTCAACCAGTGGATCACTGAAGAAATCAAAGCAGAAATAAAAAAAACACCTAGAGAATGAAATGAAAATGAAAGCACAATAATTCCAAACCTATGGGATGCAAAAAAAGCAGTTCTAATGGGAAATTTATAGCAATACAGTCTTACATCAAGAAATAAGAAAAATCACAAACAACCTAACCTTACACCTAAAGCAATAATAGAGAGAAGAACAAGCAAAAGCTAAAATTGTTAGAAGGAAAAAAAAGTCAAAATGATTATGGCAGAAATAAATTAAATAGAAATGAAGAAAATATTAGCAAAGATCCATGAAACTAAAAGCTGGTTTTTGGAGAAAGTAAACAAAATTGATAAACTTTTAACCATACTCATCAAGAAATAAAAAGAATGAATAAAAAATACGAACCGACCATTTATAAGTACTGATAATGAAACTGTGATTAAAAAATTCCCAACAAACTCACAGCTAACATTGAGCATACTTAATGAACAAAAGTGGCGAGAGTGGACATCCTTGTTTTATTCCTGATTTTAGAGGAAATGCTTTCAGCATTCCAGTATTCTTGCCTGGAGAATCCCCTGGAGTCTGGTGGGATACAGTCCATGGGGGCGCAAAGAGTTGGACACGACTGAATGATTAAGCACAGCACATTCATCATTGAGTATGATGTTAGCTGTTGGTTTGTTAGATATGGCCTTTATTATGTTGAGGTATATTCCCTTTTATGTCCACTTTCTGGAGAGTTTTATCATAAATGGATGCTGAATTTTGTCAAAAGCTCATTTTGTGTCTATTCAGATGATCATATAGTTTTTATTCTTCAATTTGTTGATGTTATATATCATACTGATTTATTTGAAGATATTGAAAAATTATTGCATCCCTGGGATGCATCTGTCTTGATCATGAGCCTTTTAATGTATCATTGGATTCAGATTGCCAGTATTTTGTGTCTATGTTCATCAGTGACATTGGCCTGTAAATTTCTTTTTTGTATATGTTTGTCTGGTTGTGGTATCAGGGTGAATGTGGCCTCATAGAACATGACTGGGAGTTTTCCTCCCTCTGCAATTTTTTATAACAGTTTCAGAAGGATGGGTGTTGGCTCTTCTATAAACCAGTGAACCAGTGAAGTTTCTCAGTCGTATCTGCCTCTTTGTGATCCCATGGACTGTAGCCTACCCGGCCCCTCCATCCATGGAATTTTCCAGGCAAGAGTACTGGAGTGTGTTGCCATTTCTTTCTCCAGGGGATCTTCTCGACCCAGGGATCAAACCCAGGTCTCCTGCATTGCAGGGAGATGCTTTACTGTCTGAGTCACCAGGGAGAATTTGCCTGTGAAACCATCTAGTCCTCCATTTTCTCTAAGATCAGGAACAAGACAAAAGTGCCCAATCAGACCACTTTTATTCAACATAGTCTTGGAAGTACTAGCAATATTAATCAGAGAAGAAAAGAAATGAATGGGATCCAAACTGGAAAAAAAGTTAAAACTGCCATTGTTTGCAGATGACATGATACTATACATAGAAAATCCTAAAGACACTACCAGAAGACTACTAGGCCTCATTGATTAATTTTGTAAAGTTGCAGGATATAAAATTAATACACAAAAATCTGTTGTATTTCTGTAACCTAACAATGAAAGTGGAGAAGGCAATGGCACCCCACTCCAGTACTCTTGCCTGGAAAATTCCATGGACGGAGGAGCCTGGTAGGGTGCAGTCCATGGGGTCGCTAAGAGTCAGACATGACTGAACGACTTCACTTTGACTTTTCACTTTCATGCATTGGAGGAGGAAATGGCAACCCACTCCAGTGTTCTTGCCTGGAGAATCCCACAGACAGAGGAGCCTGGTGGGCTGCTGTCTATGGGGTTGCACAGAGTCGGACACGACTGAAGCGACTTAGCAGCAGCAGCAGCTGCAGCAACAATGAGAGATCAGGAAGAGAAATACAAAAAGCGATCCCATTATCATTGTATCTAAAAGAATAAAATCCCCTTGGAGTAAACCCTACTAAGGAGACAAAAGACCTTTACTGAACTCCCAAAACTATAAGATGCTGTTGAAAGAAATTGAATATGAGACCAGCAGATGAAAAGATTTTCCCTTTTTTTGGATTGAAAGAATCAATTTTGTCAAAATGACTACACTACCCAAGGCAGTACAGATTCAGTGTAATCTCTATGAAATGACCTATGGCGTTTTTCACAGAACTAGAACCAAAAAAATCTTAAAATCTGTATGGAATCCAGAAGACCTCAAATAGCCAAACCAGTCTTGAGAAAGAAAAATGGAGCTGGTGGAATCGGCCTTCCTGATTTTAGACTATACTACAAGGGTATAGTCATCAAAACAGTATTGTACTGGCACAAAAATAGAAATATCCTGATCAACAGAGCAGGATAGAAAGCCCAGAATAAACCCACACACCTATGGTCAGTTAATTTACAACAAAGGAGGCAACATACAGTGGAGGAAAGATAGTCTTTTCAGTGAATCGTGCTGGAAAAGCTGGATGGCTGCATGTAAATAAAAACACAAAATTAAAACATTCTTTAACACCATACACAAAAATAAATTCATAATGGATTAAGACCTAAATATGAGACTGGACATTTTGTAATTCTTAGAGACAAACATAGAACACCCTGTGACATAAATCACAGCAGTATCTTTTACAATCTGTCTCCCAGACTCATGGAAATAAAAATGAAAATAAATAAATGGGACCTAATTAAACTCAAAAGCCTTTGCACAGCAAAGGAAACCATAAATAAAATGAAAAGAAGACCCACAGAATGGGATAAAATATTTACAAATGAGGCAGCTGACAAGGGATTAGTCTCCAAAATTTACGAACAGTTCATGTGGCTGAATATCATAAAAAAATAAATAAATAAAAATATGGGCAAAAAAAAAAAAAAAAGGACAGAGACCTAAATAGACATTTCTCCAAAGAAGACATACAGATGACCAAGAGCCACATGAAAAGATGTTCAACATCACTAATTATTAAAGATATGCAAATCAAAACTAAAATGAGTTATCACCTCACACCAGTAAGAATGGCTATCACTAAAAAATTGAAAAACAATAAATGCTGGAGAAAGTGTGGAGAAAAGAGAACACTCCTATACTGTTTTTGGAAATTGGCACAGCCACTGTGGAGAACATTATGAAGGCTCCTTAAGAAATTAAAACATAGAGCTACCATGTTTTTGTTGTTCAGTCACTAAATCCTGTCCAACTTTTGTGAACTCATGGACTGCAGTATGCCAGGCTCCTCTGCCCTCCACTATCTCTTGGAATTTGCTAAAATTCATGTTCGTTGATTTGGTTTTGTTATCTAACCTGTCTCATTTTCTGCTGCCATCTTTTCCTTTTGTCTTCAATCTTTCCTAGCATCAGGCTCTTGTCTAGTGAGTAGGCTATTCGTATCAGGTGGCCAAAGTATTGGAGCTTCAGTTTCAGCATCGGCCATTCCAATGAATATTCAGGGTTGATTTCCTTTAGGATTGATTGGTTTGATCTCCTTGCAGTCCAAGGGACTCTCAAGAATCAATGTTCTCAAGCACTATGATCTGAGAACAACAATTCTTTGGTGCTCAGTCCTCTTTATGGTCCAACTCTCATATCCTGCATGACTACTGTAAACACCATAGCTTTGACTATACACACCATTGTCAGCAAAGTGATGTCTCTGCTTTTAATATGTTCTCTAGGTTTGTCATGGCTTTTCTTCCAAGGAGAAAGTCTTTAATTTCATGGCTACAATCACTGTGCACAGTGATTTTAGGGCCCAATAAATAAAATCTGTCACTGTTACCATTTCTCCCCTATCTATTTGCCATAAAGTGATGGGACCCAATGGCATGATCTTAGTTTTTTTATTGTTGAGTTATAAGCCAGCCTTTTCACCCTCTTCTTTCACCCTCATCAAGAGGCTCTTTAGTTCCTTTTCACTTTCTGCCAGTAGGGTGGTATCTGCATATCTGAGGTTGTTGATATTTATCCCAGCAATCTTGATTCTAGCTTGTGAGTCATCCAGCCCAGGATTTCACATGATATACTCTGCATGTAAGTTAAATAACAGGGTGACAATATACAGCCTTGACATGCCACTTTTACAATTTTGAACCAGTCTGCTTGTTCCATGTCCAGTTCTAACTGTTACTTCTTGTCCTGTGTACAGGTTTCTCAGGAGACAGATAAGGTGGTCTGGTATTCCCATCTCTTTAAGAATTTTCCACAGTTTATCGTGATCCACATAGTCAGAGTATGTTCTGGCCCATACATGTACACACTGGTATATTTAAAATAAATAACCAACAAAGAATAATAAAAAAAGGCCCAATCCCTACCTTTTTAGAGCTTACAAATTAGAGGGAGATAGAGGTTTTCAAATACTAACCCAGAAAAATACCTTTCATCAACATGTGGCCTTTAAGGTCACTCAAGGTCACAGTATCCAGATAAAATAAGAAGAAAAAATGTCAGTGAGTTTGTGGGAAGTTTTTATGACCAAAGCATGCAATGGTAATTCACATCACTGACATTCTACTAACAAGAATTCAGTTACGTGGCTTAACCTAGACGTGAGGAGCATTAGAAAGTTTGCCATTCTTGTGAAGCTGTCTCCCAACAATAACCTTACATTTGAAGATGGAACAGGGGTTTTAGTGCTTAGCTAGTTATCTCTCCACATCAAGATGCTAAGATGCATGTGCTTCTTATATCTGGATTTTTAGTTTTTATCAAATTCGGAAATATTTTTCTCTTCAAATACTTTTCTAGGGTTCCTCCCCTCCCCACAGCCTTTTTGGAATTTTAGTATAATTTATGCTAAGCTGCTTCATATTTCCTGCTGCTGCTGTTGCATATTTTCCTACAGGAGAAAAAATATTTTTTAAGTTCTTCTATTTTCTTTGCTTCATTTTGAATAATTTCTGTTGATCTGTGTTCAAGTTTTATATGTTTTATTCTGTAGTATCTAATCTGCTCTAAGGCCCATTGAGCAATTATTTTTATTCTTAATAATGTATTTTGATCTGAGTTTCATTTGGTTTTAATTTATGTCTTCTCTTCCTTTTCTCACTATAGTCACTGTGTTTACTTTTTCTGTAAATGGCTATGTAGTAAATATTTTAGACTTTCCATAGCATATGTGGTCTCCATCATATATTTATCTTTAATTCTAGTCTATTTTTCATCTGTTTTTATAATCCTTTAGAATTATGAAAATCATTCTTAACTCTCAGGAGATACCAAAACCAGGCACAGGCTAGATATAGTAAAATACAGTTAAAATATGTTATATAGTTTTTGTATGCTAATTCCATTATCTCCACATTTTTTCTCTGTTTCTATTAACTGATATTTCTCTGGATAATTGGTCATAATTTTCTGCTTCTTGAGATGGCTAATCATTTTTTACTGGGTGTTGAACTTTGTGAATTTTAAATTACTGAGTGTATGGATTTAGTTATCTTTTTTTAAGAAATGTTGGGCATTCATCTGGCATATAGTGAATATATATTTGGTTCAGTTTATGTTTTCGAGTTTTAAGTTTGTTAGGGATGTTCTAGAGTAATCTTCAGGGATGGTTTAACTCCTCTACTGAAAGTGTATCCCTTCTAAATTTGCTGGTAAGTATACTAGTTTCACTGCAGATGGTGCAGCCATGAAATAAAAAGACGCTTACTCCTTGGAAGGAAAGTTATGACCAACCTAGATAGCATATTCAAAAGCAGAGACATGACTTTGCCAACAATGGTCCATCTAGTCAAGGCTATGGTTTTTACAGTAGTCATGTATGGATGTGAGAGTTGGACTGTGAAGAAAACTGAGCACCAAAGAATTGATGCTTTTGAACTGTAGTGTTGAAGAAGACTCTTGAGAGTCCCTTGGACTGCAAGGAGATCCAACCAGTCCATCCTAAAGGAGATCAGTTCTGGGTGTTCATTGGAAGTACTGATGCTAAAGCTGAAACTCCAATACTTTGGCCACCTCATGTGAAGAGTTAACTCATTGGAAAAGACCCTGATGCTGGGAGGGATTGGTGGCAGGAGGGGAAGGGGATGACAGAGGATGAGATGGCTGGATGGCATAACCGACTCGATGGACATGAGTTTGAGTGAACTACAGGAGTTGGTGATGGACAGGGATGCCTGGTGTGCTGCTGTTCATGGGGTCACAAAGAGTCAGATATGACTGAGCGACTGAACTGAACTGAACTGAACTGATACTGGTTATTTACAGAGGACTCTTCATTCTTGCCAAAGGAAATTGAAAATTATCCAACTATGCCTCTCTCTTGGAACCTTTCAGGCCACAGATCCCTTGACTCTGCCTAACACCATGGAATTTTATCCTTTGCATGCATTTGTTAGTATTTAGCACCTATCCAGGGACAGCTATTAAGATTTTGTAAATTCTTTTTCTGCAGAGCTCCCTTTTCTCTGGATCTGTCTTTCGGCTTATAGGCACTTCATATTTCCTCACAGTGTCTACTCATTCTAGGGAGAACATGATGTTCTTTTTAAAATCCACTCCTTGGTTTATGGTTTTGAAATTGCTTCTAGACAAATGCCAGGCAATTATGGGAGCCTCCCCCTTTGTCCTCTCCATTTTGGGATCACAGTTCTATATGGCCCTGGCCCAGTGTTTGAATAAAGATATATTTTGCTCAGTTTTTAAAATTCTTTGAAAAAACGTGAAAATATGCTCCCTGTTTTGCTATCATGGCTCTTTCTTGATTTTAAGATTTTATTTTTCCTCCAGATTTTTAGATAATTTAAATTATCATTGAATGAATTCTTGTGTGTTTTTTTTTAATTTGGAAATTCTGAGAAGTATTGAGTGAAAAAATATTTATTAATTACTTTCCTCAGTGCATTAACTTACATTGTCATTTCTAAACATGTCTCTTCAGTGAAAGTCACTCAGTTGTGTCCGACTCTGCAACCCCATGGACAGTAGACTGCCAGGCTCCTCTGTCCATGGACTTCTTCAGAGCAGAGTACTAGAAGGGGTAGCCATTCCCTTCCCCAGGGGATCTTTCCAACCCAGGAATCGAACCAGGTCTCCTTCATTGCAGGTGAATTCTTTGCTGTTTGAGCCAGCAAGCATGTTTCTTAAGGAAAGTAAATAAAACTGAGGTGGGATATTTACTTTAAAGCATATTTGAGTTCAGTTCAGTTCAGTCGCTCAGTCGTGTCTGACTCTTTGCAACCCCATGCCCTGCAGCACATCAGGTCTCCCTGTTCATCACCAACTCCTGGAGTTCACCCAAACCCATGTCCATTGAGTTGGTGATGCCATCCAACCATCTTTGAATATTCAGAACTAAATCTTCAGTGCTGAGATGTCATATTTAGTTCATTTCCATGATGTGGTCATCTGGATAAAAATGATGAATATTTGTCTTCAAATTGTCATAAATCAATTTCTCAGATGAATTTAATTTCATCTGTTTTAGAAAGAATCAGAAGTAGCTTAAGTGAGAGATAAAAAATTGAGAAATCCTTTAGTTTTCTTTCATAATGATCAACATTTTTAGTTTCTTTAAAATTTGGAAGATTATTTGTTGTACCTTGACAAGTGTTATAATTACCCTGTTCCTAATTTTCTTCCCTTGAAAAGTGAAAATGAAAGTGTTAGTCAACCAATCGTGTCCAACTCTGCAACCCCATGAACTGTAGCACACCAGGCTCCCCTGTCTATAGAATTCTGCAGCTCAAGCAAGAATACTGGAGTCAGTAGCCATTCACTCCTCCAGGGGATCTTCCTTACCCAGGGATCTATACTGGTCTCTACACTGGTCTCAAAGAATTGCAGACAGATTCTTTACCGTTGGAGCCACTATGAGAAAAAGAGTTTCTTCTTACAAATAAAGATGTGTAAGGCTAAACTATTAAATATAAAGAAAGTTGCTATATATGTGGACCTGCTGCTCTGTATATGTAATAGATAATTAATGAATTTAATATTAAATAGTTTGTCTAATTAGGAGATAGCAGTGATGCCTGTCTTGGGAAGGAAAAGAAAACCTCACATAAATGACAATTTTACTTGAGTGCTGATGGAATGTTGAAATTTAGCAAGGGAGATTTGCAGAATTTCCCAGTGTAACATCTGAGATTGGATTGAATGCTTAGCAGTATCTGGAACTGACCAAGTGTACTCCTCTTCTACAATGTACAATTCATTTCTTTTTTTGAAAAAAATAAGCCTATGTCCTGTCACTACTCCCTCCAAAAATCCCTAAGCTCTTTAAGAAGAAACTAATAGCAGGACAGAGAACAGTATGATCAATATCTGAAAAAATGTGTTACAGTCAACTTGTAGGTTTGTTTTGAAACTTTTTTCTTTTAAGCTGTCATGTTTGTGGTGTACTCAATATGCCAGCAAATTTGGAAGACTCAGTAGTGGCCACAGGACTGGAAAAGGTCAATTTTCATTCCAGTCTCAAAGAAAGGCAATGCCAAAGAACGCTCAGACTACTGCACAATTGCACTCATCTCACACGCTAGTAAAGTGATGCTTAAAATTCTCCAAGCCAGGCTTCAGCAATATGTGAACTGTGAACCTCCAGAAGTTTCAGCTTGTTTTAGAAAAGGCAGAGGAACCAGAGATCAAATTGCCAATATCTACTGGATCATTGAAAAAGCAAGAGAGTTCCAGAAAAACATCTATTTCTGCTTTATTGACTATGCCAAAGCCTTTGTGTGGATCACAATAAACTGGAAAATTCTGAAAGATGGGAATACCAGACCACCTGACCTGCCTCTTGAGAAACCTGTATGCAGGTCAGGAAGCAAAGGTTAGAAGTGGACGTGGAACAAAAGACTGGTTCCAAATAGGAAAAGGAGTATGTCAAGGCTGTATATTGTCACCCTGCTTATTAAACTTATATGCAGAGTACATCATGAGAAACTCTGGCTGGGGAAGCACAAGCTGGAATCAAGATTGCTGGGAGAAATATTAATAACCTCAGATATACAGATGACAGCACCCTTATGGCAGAAAGTGAAGAAGAACTAAAGAGCCTCTTGATGAAAGTGAAATAGGAGAGTGAAAAAGTTGGCTTAAAGCTCAACATTCAGAAAACTAAGGTCATAGCATACGGTCCCATCACTTCGTGGCAAACAGATGGGGAAACAGTGGAAACAGTGTCAGACTTTATTTTTTTGGTCTCCAAAATCACTGCAAATGTTGACTGAAGCCATGAAATAAAAAAGGCACTTACTCCTTGGAAGGAAGGTTATGACCAACCTAGACAGCATATTAAAAAGCAGAGACATTACTTTGCCAACAAAGGTCCATCTGGTCAAGGCTATGGTTTTTCCGGTGGTCATGTATGGATGTGAGAGTCATATTATAAAGAAAGCTGAGTGCCGAAGAATTGATGCTTTTGAACTGTAGTGTTGGAGAAGACTCTTGAGAGTGCCTTGGACTGTAAGGAGATCCAACCAGTCCATCCTGACTGATGCTGAAGCTGAAACTCCAATACTTGGCCACCTGATGTGAAGAGCTGACTCATTTGTAAAGACCCTGATGCTTGGAAAGATTGAGGGCAGGAGGAGAAGGGGACGACAGAGGATGAGACGGTTGGATGGCATCACTGACTCAATGGACATGGGTTTGGGTGGACTCCAGGAGTTGGTGATGGACAGGTAGGCCTAGCGTGCTGCGATTCATGGGGTCACAAAGAGTTGCACAGGACTGAGTGACTGAACTGACTGACATTTTTGTGGAAGTTCCAGCTTATACTACTTCAAATGAGTATGATCTCATACTCAAAATCAGAGCAAGATCAGTTATTTTCAGTATCTAAATAAGTGTCACAGTAACTAAATGTAAATAAAATTTGATTTTAAGAAAAATAAATTTCTGCAAATTATTAAGCTTTTTTCTTCTTAATACCAATAATTTTGATTTTATTTTGTGACTTTTCCCCCTGCTTTATAGGTAAGAAATTAAAGGGTATTGTTTCTATAAATTCAGTTATTTTAAAGTGTAGAAACAGGAGCATTTGATGGTAGATTTACAATATTATAAACAATTAAAATTAGGTTTAATAGCATTTTAAATTTAATAGCTATATTTTTATCAATATATTTGAGTACATCAAGAATTTAGACAGAGTTGTTAGTATTTCATGCAGGTAATTGGAATAAGTTTCAACTCAAATGATTAATTAAAAAAAATCATGTTCTTAAATGACTACATTGCCCTCACTGATTCTGTTAGCTGAGTTGGTTGTTTCCTTCATGTTTTACAATAGTGTGAGTGACTCTGCAAACTTAACATGCCACTAACATCATTCAGCCTATGTATTGCATTCAAAAAAAAGAAAGAAATCACATTTTAAGTCTTAACAACCTAAATCATTTTTAGAACAAGAGTAGAGAAACCATCAACCTTTTTATATTTCTAGTATGTTAAATAACTACATTTTGAAGCCATCATTACTTCTAGTTAACATCATGAGAAGTCTAAAATATATAATCATATTCTTTACTCTTTAGATGAAAAACATTATTCTTAAAAATGGATCTAAGATAATTATTCTTATTTATTGTGCAATTATGCTGTTTATCCCAAAGTACCTACAAAGACCAAACTAATATTTTGAAGATATTGAGACAAAAATATTCTAAACTATTGAATAAATGAGAGATAGTTTATCTTTGGGAATAATAAAGCATGAGAAAAATTGACTGGATTCTTGATTCAGTCCCCTAATCTATATCTTCCATTATTTCCTTTCTCTGTCATTTTTATAGAGCAGCAAGAATATTTTTAAGACTCAAAACCAATCATGTCATCTCTTTGCTGAAAACCCATTAATAACTTTCCATTGCTCCTCTGAATGCATCCCATAGTCTTGTCAAAAATGTCCTGCAAGGTCTTGGAAGTTGCATATCGATTTATTTATTTATTTTTTTTCTTCTCAGCTTGGGGAATTTTGGAGAATGCTCATTTCCTCTGGTGAAAAAACATGTGTATGTACTCAAAACAATGTTCATTTCCTCATGTAGTTAATGCCTAACTATTCACCCTTCAGGTTTCTAGTCCATCATCACTTCCTACTTCAAAGCCACAAACATGCATTGTCAGTACTAAACACTCCTTCTTCAAGGTACCTGACAGAAATGTAATTTTATATGTTTTTTGTTACTTATTTAGAGCCTTAATCTCTGCTATGTACAGAATTATCAGTTAGGCAGGTATCATGCTGACTTAAATAACCACTGTAGCATGAAAGACTAACACAGTTTCTCCTGGTATTTTAGCATATCTCGAAGAACATTGCTTGACTAGATGACCAAATGAATTAACTTTAAAATTCAAAGAAAGCTTATACAAATAACCAGTATCACCTCATGTGTATCTTGAGTATGTTCTGTTGAATGTTCTATGTTCTGTGGTTCTATTGAATAATTTCTATGAGCCCTGCCCTTTCTATGACATAAGAGACAGAAAATACTACAGACAACACTAATCAAATGAGCAAGGCTGGTGACCAAGACAGACTGATGCTGAAAGAATAAAGGTTCTGTCATTGCCATGATATGTATCAAGGCACTTTGCCCAGAGACCAGGCAATATTATTTAGCAGAGAGAGCACAGCACTATATATAAAAGTCTCATGGTTTGTTTGCCTTTTACTTGTTCTAACTCTTGATACAAAAATGAAGTTTTTATTTAGGCAATACTTTCTACTGCAAGATAAAACTGTATTTGTTTTTATAAATATTATAGTAAATCCAGGTTGAATCACAATACAAATGTTCTGGCATTCAAATAGGTCACCTAGGCAAAATGTTGCATATCTAACGAGCTAAAAGAAAGCTTATTTCACAGTTTTGTCAATTGCTGATTCTATGATAGTCTCTGTAGTAATAAAGAGATCAAACAAGTGTACTGAACCGAGAACTTGATACAGGAATTGGCAAGAGCATTGGTCTGAATGCTGGAAGGTCTCGATTCCCATGCTTGTTTTCATGCAGGTCAATTATACTTTTGGGTTCAAGTTCTTTTTCTATAAAATAAGACTTTCCCTGGGGTGAACTATTCTATGAATTACTCTGCATTTCATGTGACAAGAATTTGGGATGATGTCTGTCTTCTATGTGCCTAGATTACTTCTTAAAGGAGACCATGCAGACAAATGGATTTGTTTGCTCTGGAGCTTGGGGAACACAGTGTATTATTATTAAGACCTTAGCTGAAATATTTAAATATCTGTTGCAAACCAAGAAGTCTACATTTGGGAAGAAATTGCATTTCCACAGAGGATAAATAAATGGGGCATGTTTCCTTGACCATATGCAAGACTTTTGAGAGGGAGTTATAGCCTGGAATTATCTTAGATCCTGCCCAAAGGGTCTACCCATAAGGATAAAGAAATATAGTTGGAAAGGGAGTAGAACATACCATTCTATACACATGGTGTTCTTGGGTTGGTTATTTCTCTGTCTTGGTTCTCTCATTGCAATAAAAATTTGGAACATCTTCTGGACCATCTTCGGACTAAAGGGTTTAAAACAACAGACAAGTTACAGCTCAGTTACAGTTCAAGCAGATTTATCGTTATTAAACAGACACTCCCAAGACATGGGAACAGACCAACCTCAAAAGAGTCGTTCTTGCCACTGTTCCCTCTTGACTTCCCCCCTTTTATATTTCCTGTCTCCTCCATTTGGTTGTGTCCTCTGCAATATAATCAGTTTTATATATGTATAGAATATTTATGAATCCTTAATTGCCTCCTGGCTGCCTACGGTTAAGTGGAAGACCTCATGGTTAGTTTGTTTCTACTGTGTGCCTAGGGTTGATGTGCAGGAGTTGGAAAAGTCTCTGAGGTTGTCTTGTAGCATATCTGTTAGCTCCTCTGGGTGTGTCCGGGATGAGGTTTAGAGAATAGCTTGCATCCTTTTTGGCTAGGCCACCTTTGGTTGCTCATGCCTAATTTCCTACCTAACAGTAGGGTGGAGAAAATAAGCAGTCAGCCAGAGAAACAATTCATCCACAACAAGGAAACTTCTGAGGGTCGCACGAAAAGATTTACAATCAAAATGAATCATCTTTCTTTAATCATCTGCCAAAGCCCTTGGAAACCAGTACCAAATCAGTGCGAGGCAAATAATATTCATGTGCCCTAATCTCTTTTACTTCCAAATCTACGATGAATCATAGGGAACTCAGTGAGTAGGGAGAGATGAAAAAGAAATTCTAGAGGGGACAATGGAAAAGAAAAGCTGACTTCAATCCCTCACCTCTGCCCCATTTGCCACAGGCCTTAGCTAAGGAAAGCAAAGAATCTTTACCCAAATGAAATAATTTTTTTGTGTGTGATTAGCTAGGAATTTTTTTATACAGTTCATGAGGTTCTTATGGCATGTATAATGCAGTGGTTTGCCATTCCCTTCTCCAGTGGATTAGATCACATTTTGTTAGAACTCTCCACTATGACCCATCCATCTTGGGTGGTCCTACATGGCAGGGCTCATAGCTTCGTTGCATTACCCAGGCCCCTTCGCCATGACATGAAAAACATCTATCTTTGTTGCATAGACTACACCAAAGCCTTTATATCATTAAACTGCAGAAAGCTCTTAAAAAGATTGGAATACCAGACTATCATATCTGTCTCCTGAGAAACCTGTACACACGTTAGGAAGCAACAGTTAGAACCCTGTATGGGACAACTGATTGATGCAAGATAGAGAAAGGAGTATGACAAGGCTGTCTTCTGTCACCCTGTTTGTTTAACCTATATGCTGAACACATCATGAGAAATGCTGGGCTGGATGAGTTACAAAATGAAATCAAGATAGGTGGAGGAAGCACCAACTACCTCAGATATGTGGATGATATCACTCTAATGGCAGAAAACGAAGAGGAACTAAAGAGCCTTTTGATGAGGGTGAAGGATGAGAGTGAAAGAACCAGCTTAAAACTAAATATTAAGAAAACTAAGATCATGGCATCCAGCCCCATTACTTCATGGTAAATAAAAGGGGAGAGGGTGGAAGTAGAGACAGATTTCCTCTTCTTGGGCTCCAAAATCACTGCAGGTGGTGACAGTAGCCATGAAATCAGAAGATGATTACTTCTTGGAAGGACAGTTATGACAAACCTAGACAGTATGTTGAAAAGCAAAGACATTACTCTGCTGACAGAGGTTCATGTAGTCAAGGCTATGGTCTTCCCAGTGGTCATGTACGATTGTGAGAGCCAGCCCATAAAAAAGGCAGAACAGCAAAGAATTGATGCTTTTGAACTGTGGTGCTAGAGAAGACTCCTAAAAGTCCCTTGGACAGCAAGGTGATCAAACCAGTCAATCTTTAGGAAAATCAACCCTGAATCCTCATTGGAAGGACTGATGCTGAAGCACCAGTATTTTGGCTATCTGCTACCAACAGCCAACTCATTGGGCAAGTCCCTAATGCTGTGAAAAATTGAGGGCAGAAGGATAAGAGGGCATCAGAGGATGAGATAGCTGGATGGCATCATTGATGCAATGAACATGAACTTGGGCAGACTTTGGGAGATGGTGAGGGACAGGGAGGCCTGGTGCACTGCAATCCATGGGGTTGCAGAGTTGGCCATGATTGGGTGACTGAATGACAACATCCAGGACTAGACACACTAATAGATAAATTTATATTTTTGAATTAAAAACTGGAGTATTTTTTTCTTATTCTGAGTATGAACTGAAATGTTTCTCCCTGAGATTTTATCTAGACAGAGAAATAAAGAGCTCACAGAACTTGTTTGAGTATGTTGCATACCAGTTACACTACAAATACATGATAGCATAACATTTCATTTCTGAAGCAATACTTAACCTTGGTGTTACTACTGAGAAGACAAAGAGTGGAAATAATTTGTGGTTCTGGATTGAAAGCTGTAGACATTTTCACCAGAGGTTAAAGTTAACGTATTGAGGGAAGACATTGTGTATTCTGGCAAGAAAATTATAGTAATATATCTCATAGTCTATACTGGACCACTAGGTCATTCTAATTACTCATCAAACTTAAAAAAGTAGAGAGGGCATCATTAAAATAAATACCATACTTACCGTAGTGTATGATAAAAATTAAGTTATCTTTTAAGAGCAATATATTTATGCTTTTAAATTTTGAATTATGGAGCTAGGTGGATAAAGAGTGGGGCAGAATGAAGCTAATGTTATTTAATGCATACAATTTAATAAGAAAATTATTCTTAGTACCAAAGCATGTTGCCATTCTGTGCCCATTGTGTAGTAAAATAGAATGCTGTATATCTCTATTTATTAACCTTATAGAGTGTTAGCTATTTCATCAAACAATAATTGGTCATTATAGAGCTAGATATTTCCCCAGACATTTGATTTGAATTGAAGGAATTCCCTGAGTGGCTCAAGACAACAGCATAAATCTTGAGAAATTTTATTGTACAAATAGACCAGTAGCCTATTGACCAGCTTAAACCATGTTAGGATAAGACACATTTTATAGCTTCAATTTCTTTATTAAACAATGAGCTTTATCTTATGTTTTAGCATTAAGCATTGGTGGTCATATAATTTCTCTGTTAACATACTCCATTAGTTAAAAATAGACTCATGGAGAATCTGTGGCCCTTATTGGAAAATGAGAACCGCAGGTCCAAATGTCCAAACGTAACATTAGTACGAACTTTCCAAATTGAAGAAAAGTATGATTTATAAAATAGAAGGTTCTGTACCACCTACAGTATAATAAGTTGATACGTCTACTCAACCTGTCACTGATGTCATTGCATTTATAATACTGTGTATACGTGTATTATATGACTATGTAGCAAAATATGCTTACATTGCTTGATAGTCATAGGGAATATGTTACTAAAGATGTGTTGCTGAGTATATTATTGTAGTGGCTATATTATTTCTTTCTAATTAAAGTGTCCTAGATATGTGATGTGTTTTATTTAAATTGCATTTCCACAAACATTTTCAATAACTTTTGAATGTCAATGACAAAAATTTATTTTTTATTATATTCTCTCATATTATTTATTTGGTACATAACTACATTAAGGAAATAAAAACAAAGCTGAGACCTATCATGAATATGCACAAAGTGACTGAAAATTTCCCATTATAGACCTTAAGAACAATGTTTCTTTTGTTTTACTCCATCATCTAATCAATGTAAAGAAAATCTTAATTCTTTTACTCTGAGCTCTGATTGGAGTACAGTTTTTATTTACATCATTGCTATTTCAACCAATGATTATAAAATAATCATGATAGCCCATCCTTCCATCCTTCCTTGCTCAGTCATGTCTGACTCTTTGTGATCCCATGGCCTGTAGCCTGCCAGTCTCCTCTGTCTGTGTTGCCATTTGCCATTTCCTACTCTAGGGGATCTTCCCTACTCAGAGATCAAACCGACCTCTCTTGCATGTCTTGCACTCACAGTGGATTCACAGTGGTGGATTCTTTACCACTAGTGCCGCCCAGGACCACTGGTAGCTCAGAGGTTAAAGCGTCTGCCTGCAATGCAGGAGACCAGGGTTCGATCCCTGGGTCAGGAAGATCCCCTGGAGAAGGAAATGGCAACCCACTCCAGTATTCTTGCCTGGAGAATTCCATGGAGGGAGGAGCCTGGTAGGCTACAGCCCACAGGGTAACAAAGAGTGGGACATGACTGAGCTACTTCACTTTCACTTTCAGCACCACCTGGAAGCCCAGTCATGATAGCATTTATATTTATATATGTGATTAAAAATTTTTATGAACTTAACATTTTATTTAATCTCTATTAGTATAATGTGCATTTGGTTTCAAAACATTTGTCCTGTTACCTTTATTCAATAATATTAACAATTGATTTAATAGCATTTCTCTTAATGATTTATATCTGAACATCTCATTTTTGTTTTCAACAGCTGAAGATGCATGTGGAGGAACAATGAGAGGATCTAGTGGCATCATATCAAGCCCTAGTTTTCCTAATGAGTACCATAATAATGCTGATTGTACTTGGACCATTGTAGCAGAACCTGGGGATACAATTTCACTCATATTTACTGATTTCCAAATGGAAGAAAAGTATGATTACTTAGAAATAGAAGGTTCTGAGCCACCTACAATATGGTAAGTAGACAGTTTCTATCAACTTAGCATTGATGTCATTGCCTGAGGCAAAATTGGGATTCAAGAACAACTATATTTGGGCCTTTAAAGAATTAGATATCTTAAAAGATTAACAGATTCAGGAAAATTATAAGGAGTAATTATCAGAGCTGAGGAAATTTTGAAGATTGGATACTGATATATAGAGTGGAATTTTGAAAGATGAAGCATTTCATCAAGTATTTCTTTATCACTCAATGAAAAGTACTTTGATTTTATCAAAACTTGTGAAAGGAAGTAAAAGTTGTTCCTACAGTTCTGTTCCTTAGTGTGCCAGTTCATATTTGGCATTCTTTTCAAATTAATTGAATAGTCTTGGAAATAATTTGCCTTTGGTTTTGTAAGTATATCTTTTAGGTACCATGTTATTTGAAGGCAAAAATTAAACACTATGATATGGGTGAATATGATCTATTTCTTTAGAAACTCAAGACATGGTCTCATGAAACTGCAGAGTTTTCAAAACATAATTTTAGGATATAATATTTTTAAAAAGAAAATACATATTTATGCTGTTTTAAAAATTTTAATGCACTGTTATCATTGAAGTGTAAAGTAAAATCAGTAATTGAGTGAAGAATGGTGGAATTAGTGAAATGAAGTCATAGGTAAAATCTAGACTAAAAGGGTATTTTAAGAAATGTAAAAATTTGATAGGAATACTGATAATTTATTGAAGGATTTTTATCAAAATCAATTAAATGAAGAGGTTTGCATTTTTAGATGATAATTCTTACTGAAATATAGAGATTGATTTGAAGTGAGGCCAGATTAGCTACAAGAAAATCTCTTAAGAGGTGATTGCTGTAATTTAAGAAAAAAATCATGATAGCTTGTATTAGGATGATATTGATGGTGATAAAGAAGTAGAATAACCTGATACATATTTAGGAGGTATAGTGATAAAGACCTCTGTAATGAAGAATGTTAAAGAAGGTGGTGTTCTAATAAAACATCGTTTTCTAGTGAGCATAAATTGGTGAAGGCCAGAGATATACTCACTGAGTTGGAAAATGTTGAAGAAAGGTCAAGTTTCGAATAGAAATACTGTGATTATTAAGAGTTGTTTTAGTAATATTATTTAGTTGTTTTAGTAATAAGTCTCTTTGAGACATATTAAAGCCATCTGATAGACAGTATCTATTTATATGATTCAATAGCTGTGAGTAGAAGCACAACTGATATGTATTTGATATTGATGGTAATAAAACAAAAACACATTGATAGGAGTCTAAAACAGAGAGATAGGAGGAAATACAAGGGATAAGGTGTCACATAGGCAAGAGAAGTATGAAGAAGGAAGAATAAGACGACATTGCAGATTGCCATCGAAAGGACACTAGGTAAAAGTGTGTGTGTTTCTTTTGTGACTCCATGGATTGTAGCACCAGGCTCCTCTGTCTATGGGATTTTCCAGGCAAGAATACTGAAGTGGGTAGCTATTTCCTTCTCCAGGGGATCTTCCTGACTCAGGGATCGAACCCAGATCTCCTGCATTGCAGGTGGATTCTTAACCGCAGAGCCACCACAGAGGCCCATATATTATATGCAAACACATAAATTAGATATACACACAAATATGTACACATTAGTTTGTGTATATGTGTGTGTGTATATATATACACACACACCTATATGGTATATTATCTTTCATATGTTTGGAATATATACATTTTATATATATATGCTAATGGCTTCTCTGGTGGCTCAGTGGTAAATAATCCTTCTGCCAATGCAGGTGACATGGGTTCATTCCCTGGGTTGGGAAGATTCCCTGGAGAAGAAAATGGCAACCCACTCCAGTATTCCTGCCTGGTAAATCCCATGGACAGAGGAGCTTGGTGGGCTCCAGTCCATGGAGTCACAAAAGAGTTGGACATGACTTAGCGACTAAACGACAGACAAATATATGCTAATAATTCCAAATTTAACAGTATTTCTCATATGGGGTTTTGTGTGTGTGTGTGGTTTTTTGGTAATATTTACATCATAATTACCTTCAGTGTTTGTTAAAGTGCAGATTTACAAGCTCCTGCACAAATGTATTGATTTATATGCTATAGACATGAAATCAGTAGTCTGCAAACTAGATTATTCCACTCATTGCTATGGCAAGTAAAACAATAAGTTTGGTTTTATCACTATCGTACTCTGTCAATATAACTGTCCTATAAGCCATCCTACAAGAGTTAAAATATTTACCAGTCAAAAAACTGAAAGTCAAATTAACATGGTATATAAAATCAAACTAATTATATAATATATACATTTAAATATATGGTAAGGATTTATATAATGGATAGCACAAAGATTGTGTTAGTGAATCAACAATTATCCAACTAAATAAGATAAATTAATTAGAAGTAACTGACTATAATTTCATTTTACAAAATAAATATTACATATACTAATCCTATCAAACAAGTATTTCTCTTTACCACCTTATTTATGACAATTATGAGACTAAAATGTACAGTGAAGAAGCTGTGGTTCTGTATATTATTGCTTATTCACAGCAGTAAAACAATTTGATTAAATATGTATTGTGGTTATATAATTTTGAATTAACATTCATTGCTGTGATAAGAGAATTTAACATAAGATCTACCTTCTTAGCAAAATTTTAAGTATACAATACAGTGTTCTTAACCATAGGCACAATATTGAACAGCAGATCTGTAGAATAGAACTTACCTGTTTTACATAACTAAAACTTTAATTCTAGTGGATAGCAAATCTCCATTTCCTTTCCCTCCAGCCATTGGCAAATAACATTACACTCTCAGTTTCTGTAACTATATAAGATATCTCATAAGCAAAATCATGCAGTATTTGTCCTTCTGTGGCTGGCTTATTTCACTTAATGTAATGTCCTTAAGGTTCATCCATATTGTTGAATATAGCAGGGTTCTTATTTCCTAAGGTTGAATGTTATTTCTTTATATGTGTATGCTACGTTTTCCTTACCCATTCTTCCAACATGGTTGCTTCTCTTTAGACGAATAGAGTACTCATAAAATGGTAAGAGCCAGAGGGATTTTAGGGATCCAGCTGACCAGAGGGTTCTTTGAGGGAAATACGTTTTCAGGCTTATTGTGTATGTTGAAAATTCAGGATGAAAACCAAGATCTTCTAATAGTTACTGCAGTGTAATCTCTGACAAAAGTAATTCTTGTTATGCATACAACCAGGGCTTTTTCAAAAATATATGCCATATATCAGTAAAACATTTTGAAAGCCTGAAACTCTGACATATGAATAGCACAATATGGATTAATGCTTTTAAACGCCTAAAGTTCCTACTAGATATTTAGTTGATACCTAAATATGAATTTGCATCAAACAAAACTTCTTACAGATATCTAAGAATCCCTAGTATGGTTAATTTACCATTTCTAGTACATCTGAATGTATTTTTTTCTATCTTAAGGAAAACCTGTTTGACAGTGTACCTAGAAGAGGTAACACTTCTATAATATAGCCTTGCTTGCTCATCCATTAAATAATGAGCCTTGCTTGCTCATCCATTAAAATAAAAATTACATAATAGATGAAACCAGAATTAACACAAATAACTGGGAACTACTGAGAGAAGCATTTTGAAAGTTTTCTAAAAAGACCACTTCAATTTATGTACATGTGTTTCCTCTCTAACTTCTTTTTCATAGTATTCTTAAAAAAAAAAAAACTGGAGTATAATTGCTTTACAGTGTTGTATTGCTTTCTTCTATACAGCAAAATGAATCATTTATATATATACATGTATCCCCTCTTTTTCAGATTTCCTTCACATTTAGGTTACAAAATAGCACTGAGTAGAGTTCCCTGTGCTATAAAGTAGGTTTCATTAGTTATCTATTTCATACATGATAGTGTATATATGTCTATCTCTGTCTCCCAATTCATTCCACCCACTCTTTCCCGCTTGGTATTCGTAAGTTTTATCTCTACTTGTTTGTCTTTATTTCTGCTTTGAAAATAAGTTCATCTGTACCATTTTGGTGACTGCAGCCATGAAATTAAAAGACGCTTACTCCTTGGAAGGAAAGTTATGACCAACCTAGATAGCATATTTTGAGAAGGCAATGGCACCCCACTCCAGTACTCTTGTCTGGAAAATCCCATGGATGGAGGAGCCTGGTGGGCTACAGTCCATGGGGTCAAAATCTTTCAAGCTCAGCTCCAACAGTACATGAACCAAGAACTCCCAGATGTACAGTCTGGATTTAAAAGGGCAGAGGAACCAGAGATCAATTTGCCAACATCCCCTGGATCTTAGAAAAAGCCAGGAAATTCCAGAAGAACATCTACTTCTTCTTCATTACTATGCCAAAGACTTTGACTGTGTGGATCACAAAACTAGAATATTCTTAAAGAGATGGGAATACCAGACCACCTTACCTGCCTCCTGAGTAATCTGTATGCAGGTCAAGAAGCAATAGTTAGAACCAGTCATGGAATACCAAACTAGTTCAAAATTGGGAAAGGAGTACGTCAAAGCTGTATATGGTCACCTTGCTTATTTAATTGCTATGCAGAGTACATTATGCAAAATGCTGGGCTGGATGAGGCTCAAGCTGGAGAAAAGATTGCTGTGAGAAATATCAATAACCTCAGATATGCAGATGGCACCGCCCTTGTGGCAGAAAGTGAAGAGGAACTAAAGAGTGTCCTGATGAGGGTAAAAGGAGAGTGAAAAAGTTGGCTTAAAACTCTACATTAAAAAAAACGCTGAGATCATGCCATCCAGTCCTATCACTTCATGACAAATAGATGGGGAAAAAATGGAAGCAGTGACAGACTTTATTTCCTTGGGTTCCAGAATCACTGTGGATAGTGACTGCAGCCAGGAAATTAGAAGATACATGCTTCTTGGGAAAGAAAACTGACAAACCTAGACGGTGTATTAAAAAGCAGAGACATCACTTTGCCGCCGATTGTCCCTATAGTCAAAGCTGTGATTTTTCCAGTAATCATGTATGGATATGAGAGTTGGACCATAAAGAAGGCTGCTGCTGCTGCTGCTGCTGCTGCTAAGTCGCTTCAGTCGTGTCCGACTCTGTGCGACCCCATAGACGGCAGCCCACCAGGCTCCCCCGTCCCTGGGATTCTCCAGGCAAGAACACTGGAGTGGGTTGCCATTTCCTTCTCCAATATGAAAGTGAAAAGTAAAAGTGAGCTCTGAGGAATTGATGCTTTCAAACTGTGATACTGGAGAAGAGTCTTGATAGTCCTTTGGACAGCAAGGTGATCAAATCGGTCAATCCTAAAGAATACCAGCTCTGAATATTCACTGGAGGGACTGATGCTGAAGCTGAAACTCCAGTACTTTGGCCAACTGAATCAAAGATGGGAAGAGCTGACTCATTGGAAAACACGCTGATGCTGGGCAAGACTGAAGGCAGGAGGAGAAGGGGATGACAAAGATGAGATGGTTGGATGGCACATTCAGTGGACATGAGTTTCAGCAAACTCAAGGAGATAGTGAAAGACAGGGGAGCCTGGCGTTCTGCAGTCCATATGGTCACAAAGAGTTAGACATGACTGAGCAAACGAACAATAACAACAACATATATACATGTTTGTACAGCATGCATATTTACCACATCTTCTTTATCCATTCTTTTATTGATGGACATTTATATTATTTCCATTTCCTGGCTATTGTAAATAGTGCTGCTGTAAACATTGAGGTCTGTGTATCTTTTTGAATTATGTTTTTTTTTTCCAGGTATATGCCCAGGAGTGAAATTGATGGGTCATATGGTAGTTCTATTTTTATTTTTCTTGAAGACCTCCATAATGTTCTCCATAATGGCTGTACCAATTTACATTCCAGTGAACAGTGTCAGAGAGTTCCCTTTTCTCCACACCCTCTACAGCATTCATTTTTTTATTTATTAAAAAAAAATTTTTTTTTGATTGTAAGAAAACTGCTTTACAGTGTTGTGTTGGTTTCTGACATACAACAGCACTAATCAGCCATAATTAAATATGTATCACTTCCCTCTTGAGCCTCCTTCCTACCCCCCATGCTGTCCCTCTAGGTCATTACAGAGTTCCAAGCTGGACTCCCTGTCTTATATGGGATCTTCTTACTAGCTATCTATTTTACACATGGTAGTATATATATATTGTTTCTACTTTCTCCATTCATCCCACTCTTTCCTTCTCCTGTTGTGTGCACAAGTCATTCTCTATATCTGCATATCTATTCCTTCTCTACAACTTAAGTTCATCAACACCATTTTTTTTATTCCATATATATGCATTAATACATGATAATTGTTTTTCTGACTTACTGCACTCTGTATCACAGGATCTAGGTTTATCCGCCTCACTAGAACTGACTCAAGTTCATTCTTTTTAATCACTAAGTAATATCCCATTATCTATATGTACCACATCTTCTTTATCCATTCATCTGTCCATTGAGTATTCATCCATTGACAGATGAATGTCCAGGTTCCTTTCATGGGCTAGCTATGGAGTAAAGAGTGCTGGTATGAACTTTGGAGTACATGTGTCTTTTTCAATTATGGTGTTCACAGGGTATATACCCAATAGTGGGATTGCTGGTCCATATGGTAGTTTTATTCCTAGTTGTTTAAGGAATCTCCATACTGTTCTCTGTAGTGGCTGTATCAATTTACATTCCCATCAGCAATGCAAGAGTGTTTTGTTTTCTCTGCAACCTCTCCAGCATTTATTGTTTGTTGATTTCTTTGACTATGGCTATTCTGACTGGTGTGAGGTGATATCTCACTGTTTTTTTGATTTGAATTTCTTTAATAATTAGTGATGTTGAGCATCTTTTCATATGTTCACTGGCTATCTGTATATCTTCTTTGGAGAAATATCTATCTAGGTCTTCTACCCATTTTTTGATTGGGCTGTATTTTTTTCTGTTACTGAGTTGTATGAGTTGCTTATATACTTTGCAAATTCCAGCATTTATTTTTTGTAGATATTTTGATAATAGCCATTCTGACCAGCCTAATGTGATATCTCATTATAGTTTTAGTTATATTTCTCTAATATTTAGTGATGCTGAGCATCTTTTCATGTTGTTTCTCACTGTGTGTATGGTTTCTTTGGAGAAATGTCTATTTAGATCTTCTCCCCAATTTTTGATTCCATTATTTTTTTTAATTGAGTTGAATGAGCTGTTTGGATATTTTGGATGTTAATCCCTTGCATTTGTAAATATATTCTCCCATTCTGAGGGTTGCCTTTATATTTTTAATTTTTTCTTTATTTTTATTTACTTATTTTTAAAAATTATTTTTATTGGAGTACAGTTGTTTTACAATGTTGTGTTAGTTTCTACTTTATGGCAAAATGAATCAACCATACATATACATATATTCCCTCCCTTTTGAACTTCATTCTCATTCAGGTCACCAGAGTGCATTATGTCATTTCCTGTGCTCTTCAGTATGTTCTCATTGGTTATCTATTTTATACATAGCATTGGTAGTATATATGCATGCATCACCATCTCCCAATTCTTCCCACTCCCCGCCCCTTTGCTATCCATACATTTGTTCTCTAAGACTGTCTCTGTTTCTGCTTCTCAGATAAGATCATCTTTACCATTTATATAAGTGATGTTATACAATATTTGTTTTTCTCTTTCTGACTGATTTCTCCCTGTATGACATTCTCTAGGACCATCCATGTCTCTAAAAATAACCTAATCTCATTACATTTTATGGCTGAGTAATATTCCATTGTAAATATTGACTGCATCATCTTTATGCATTCTTCTATCAGTGGTCATTTAGGCTACTCCCATGTTCTGGCTGTCATAAATAGTGCTGCTGTGAACATTGGGGCACATCTATCTCTTTGAATTATGATTTGCTTCTGGTATATGCCCAGGCGTGGAATTTCTGGGTCATACGATAGTTCTATTTTTAGTTTTTTGAGGAGCTTCCATAGTGTTTTCCATGGTAGTTGTTTCAGTTTACACTCTACCAGAAGTGTAGGAGGGTTACCTTTTCTCGATACTCACTCCAGCATTTATTGTTTGTAGATTTTTGATAATAGCCATTCTGACCAGTGAGACCTCACTGTAGTTTTGCTTTGTATTTCTCTAATAATTATAATAAAGTTTCCCTAGTGGCTCAGATGGTAAAGCGTCTGTCTACAATGTGGGAGACCCAGGTTTGATCCCTGGGTTGGAAAGATCCCCTGGAGAAGGAAATGGCAATCCACTCCAGTACTATTGCCTGGAAAATCCCATGGACAGAGGAGCCTGGTAGGCTACAGTGCATGGGGTCGCAAAGAGTCGGACACTATTATAATTTTAATAGCAATGTTGAGCATCTTTTCATGTGCTTGTTGGTCATCTGTATGTAGGTTGAATTTTATTAAATGCTTTTTCTACATCTATTGAGATGATGTGTTTTTTGTTTTTCTTTTTGTTGGTATGGTGTGTCACGTTGATTGCTTTGTATGTATTGGATCATCCTTCTGACCTTGAAATGAATCCACCCAGGCCAAGGTGTATGATACATTTTAGGTGTTTTTGTATTTGGTCTGCCAAAATTTTGTTGAGAATTTTTGCGTCTATATTCATCAAAGATACTGACTTATGATTTTCCTTTTTGGTAGTGTCTTTGTCTATTTTTGGTATCAGGGTGATGATGGTTTCATAGAATGACTTTGAGAATGGCCCCTCTTTTATGTTTTGGAAGAAATTTGAGATGGATTGATGTAAGTTCTTTTTTGCATGTTTGGTAACTTTCCCCAGTTAAGCTGTCCAGTCCTGGATTTTGTTTACAAGGAGGTTTTTTTTTTTTTTTAATTCCAGATTCTGTTTCACTTGTAGTGATCAGTCTGTTCAAATTATCTTTTTCTTCTTGATTCACTTTTGATTTGTTGGCATTTATTTGTTCATTGTATTCTGTTATTTATTTATTTATTTTTGGTATATCTTTTATAGGTTGTTACTTCCCCTCTTTCTTTTATTATTTTACTTGGGTCTCTCTTTTCTTCTTCATGAGTCTGGGCAGAGGTTTGTTGATTTTGTTTATCCTTTCAAAGAATTAGCTGCTGTTTTATTGATTTTTTTTCTCCTATTTTATGAATGTCTAATATATTTCCTCTTTTATCTTTCCTTTTTTTTCCCTTTCTTCTGCAAACCTTAGGTTTTGTTTGTTCCTCTTTTTCTAATTCTTCTAGTTGATAGGTTAGGTTGTTATTTGAGATTTTTCTTGTCGTTTGAGGAAGGCCTGTATTGCATGAAATTCCTTCTTAAAGCTGCTTTTGTTGCATCTCACAGATTTGTATGGGTTTGTTTTGTCATTTTTATCAAAGTATTTGTTTTTTTGTTTTTTTTTTTCCAGTCTTACTGAGATATAATTGACACCCAGCACTATATAAGTGTAACATAATGATTTGACTGATGTACATCATGAAATGATTATCACAGTAAGTTTAGTAAACTCCATCATCTCATAAAGATATGAAATTAAAGACAGAAACGATTTTCCATTGTGATGAGAACTCTTAGAATTTATTTTCTTTAATATATAATGTACAACAATATTAATTATATGTATGTGATGTTGTACATTGCATCACTAGTACTTAATGGTCCAAGTATTTTTTAAATTTCTTCTTTGATTTCATCGTTGACCCATTTTTTTTTTAGTCTCATGTTCATTCCACATGTAATCTTTTTTTACTTGTTTATCTTTCTGAGATTAATTTCTAGTTTCATGCCATTTTGGTCAGAAAAGATGCTTGAAATAACTCCTGTCCTCTTATTGTTGAGACTTGTTCTGTCCTATTAGGTAGTCTCTCCCAGAGAAAGTTTCATTTGCACAGGAGAAGAAAATGAATTCTGAATTTTTTTAATGTAAACCAATACAATATTGTAAAGTAATTAGCCTCCAATTAAAATAAATAAATTTAAATTAAAAAAAAAGAAAATATCAATGAAGTCCAACTGTAAGAATCTTTGTCGCCTTATCGATTTTCTGTTTGGAAGATCTGTTCCAATGATGTGAATAGGGTGTTAAGGTCTCCTACTATTATTGTATTTCTGTCAGGTTCTCCCTTTATGTCTGTTGGTATTGTTTTATGTATTTAGGTGCTCCTGTATAAGGTGTTTATATGTTAATGAGTATAATGTCTTCTTTTCGTATTGATTCTTTTTTCATTATTTACTGTTCTTTCTTTCAAAGTCCATTGTGTCTGATATGAATATTGCTAGCCCCACTTTCTTGTCATTTCTGACTGCATGAAATATCTTTTTCCATTCCTGCTTTCAATCTGTATGTGTCCTTTGCCCTAAAGCAGGTCTTTCATAAGCAGTATATTCTCATTTGATTCATTTGAAAGTATATTTTCCCATTCAGTAGGTTGTCTTTTTGTTTTGTTTCTGGTTTCCTTTGCTGTACAAAATACCTTTTTGCCCCACATTTAATTATCTGGACACACATAATGTTGTGGTTTTAAGACATCATTATATTTGTTTCCCCTATGTAATCATGTAAGATTCATCATGCTAAATAAAACATAATGGAAAGTATGGAATTTAATTATCTCTAAGTAACTATTACATGTTAGAGTAGTCTTAAAGTTTATAGTATCCTTAAAAGAAAAAAATAGAATAATAAGCAGCCTAGTTTTTATATTTTGTATTATGTACTTGAAGAAAGGTGTAAAAACGCCAAATAGAAGATACTGGTTAAAAGTATTTATGAATTCACAAAATGGAGAACCATTCAGATTATGGTTGACAGGGAAACTTACAAAGAACTTTAGGCCCTGAATTGAATGTTGAAAGATAATAGTCTTTTAGCCAGTTACATGAAATCCCTGCTCATGCTATATCCATTAATCCTGCCACTTTTTGTTCCAACATTTAGGGAGTAGAATTATGTTTCCCTTAAAAATATATATTCAGACCCAAGTCCCTTGTATCTGTAAATGTGACTTTATTTGGAAATACAATCTTTGCAGATATGTTCAGCTTTAGATAAGGTCAGTTTAGATTTTAATGTGGGCCCTAATCCATTGATTGTCACTATTATTAGAACAAAATTTGGATATAGACATATAGGAAAGAAGAATATGTGATGCTGAGGCAGAGATTGAAATTACATATCTAGAGCTAAGGACTGACAAGGATTTCCAACAACCTTATGCAAGCAAGGAAGAAGTAAGGCAGGATTCTTCAGTAGGACAGAGCATACATAGTGCTACTGACCCTTGATTTCAAAATTCTGTGTATAGAACTGTGTGATAATAAAATTCTGTTGTCTTAAGATACCTAATTTTTGGTACTTTTTGATTAAATTCATTGGGAATTAATGAAGTAACAGTGATTTTCAATAATTCTTTCACGTTTCAGAGGACATTTAAAGGTATAACTAAGCTCTTTTATATAGTATATAAAATTTGTTCAAGGATTCAAGGACAGCTTTCATTTAAGAGGTGCTGAAATCCATCTGTTTGGCAGACATCACTCAGTGTATGCACCAGAGGCCATGTTAATTGCTAACAAAAAAGAACCAATAAGAGCACTTGCCCACAGTGCCAAAGAATGAGGTAGAAGGTGCTATATTCAAGCCTACAGAAAGAGTGCATTTACTTGAGAGTGGTAGAATGTAAAGAAAGGAAAATATTTAAAAATACCAAGGTAGTTTATTATAAATTTAAAAGACATTAATATCTTATATGTATAGTTTGGAAGATAATCACTCCAGGTTTCTCTGCAAAAATGCACTTAAATAGGATACCTTGTTATAAGTGATTAAGAAGTCAGAATGTCATAATAGAGAAATAAATCAGTGGTTTAACTGACTCTTCAAAGAAATCCAAAAAATAATATTGAATGGGAATGTACTGCTTAATTTTTACTTCAATAAAAATTTGGAGTATGTCCTTCTAGTGTGTAGCTTTTCAGCTCTATCATGCCTATATGATTGCCTTCATCAATGTTTGTAAAAAAAGATTGATGTCCTACTTCTCATACTTAAAGCATTTCATTTTTCTTTAGCCAATATGTAAAATCCTTTAAACTTACTGTGTTACTTCAATCTTCAAATGCAAATTTGGCAGCCCCTCTCTCTATATAATATTCTCTCTGCTGCTGTTGCTGCTAAGTCGCTTCAGTCATGTCCGACAGTGGGACCCCATAAATGGAAGCCCACCAGGGTCCCCCGTCCCTGGGATTCTCCAGGCAAGAACACTGGAGTGGGCTGCCATTTCCTTCTCCAATGCATGAAAGTGAAAAGGGACAGTGAAGTGTCTCAGTCGTGTCCGACTCTTAGTGACCCAATGGACTGCAGCCCACCAGGCTCCTCCTTCCATGATATTTTCCAGGCAGGAGTGCTGGAGTGGGGTGCCTTTGCCTTCTCCAACATTCTACTTAGGAAGAAAAAGATGAAACTAACTTGAAGAAATGAAAGTTGAATACTAGGGTGAATTGTTCTGGTAATTATTTCACTACTGCTAGCAAGTTCACTGAAAATAAGATTACCTGTGCTGAAAATATAAATGTAGATTTTGTGTTAATACAATAATTTAAACTTTGCAAATCTTATAATTATTAAGAAATACTTACCAAAATATTTTCTTCAATATGTACTGAGTAATGTTATTTATTTTGAGAAATTCCAAGTTATTTTTACAATCTCAGTCATTTGTTTTATTTTAATATTTGCTTTCTAGGGATAGCTTAGGATAATATTCAGTTCAGTTCAGTTACTCAGTCGTTTCCGACTCTTTGCGACCCCATGAATCGCAGCACTCCAGGCCTCCCTGTCCATCACCAACTCCGGGAGTTTACACAAACTCATGTCCTTCGAGTCGGTGATACCGTCCAACCATCTCATCCTCTGTCATCCCCGTCTCCTCCTGCCCCCAATCCCTCCCAGCATCAGGGTCTTTTCCAATGAGTCCACACTTCACATGAGGTGGCCAAAGTATTGGAGTTTCAGCTTCAGCATCAGTCCTTCCAATGAACACCCAGGACTGATCTCCTTCAGAATGGACTGGTTGGATCTCCTTGCAGTCCAAGGGACTCTCAAGAGTCTTCTCCCACACCACAGTTCAAAAGCATCAATTCTTCAGTGCTCAGTTTTCTTCACAGTCCAACTCTCACATCCATACATGACCACTGGAAAAACCATAGATAGCCTTGACCAGACAGACCTTTGTTGGCCAAGTAATGTCTCTGCTTTTGAATATGCTATCTAGGTTGGTCATAACTTTTTCCAAGGAGTAAGTGCCTTTTAATTTCATGGCTGCAATCACATTTGCAGTGATTTTGGAGCCCAAAAAATAAAGTCTGCCACTGCAAGTCTGCCAATGTTTCCTCATTTATTTCCCATGAAGATAGGTTGGCCAAAAAGTTCCTTTGAGTTTTTCTGTAAAATGTTATGGAAAAGCTTGAATGAACTTTTTGGCCAACTCAGTAAATATTTTTTGAAAAGATAAAGGGCAAAAAAAAATCCCAAAAATCTTCAAATATACTTCCTGCATCAGGATTGCTAAAATGTTGTTCTAATCCTTGTCCAAAGCAAAGTAGCATTTCCATTAATCTAAAATACATGCTGCCTGTGAAACAAAAGATGTTCTCACAGGTTTTATATCCATAATCTTGGATGTTTCAGGAAGTAACAGGTACAAATTAACTACTTTTCAAATCATTTTTTTTTCTTTTCCTTTTAGCCCTTTGCTTTAAAAGGAGACCTGGCTTGATTTCTTATATGTAGTGATCTGGTTCTGAAGGTGTTTGTTGAATACATCTTCTCTGTGGCATTTACATACAGATGTAGTTCTTAAAGCATCTTGTCCATCCCTTACTTTTCAAATAGAATAAGAAAGTGATGCAGTGGTTTTGGCTAACTCAACAATATTTTCAAAATAATTTTCTCAAAGAGAAACAAAACAAAATAAAATATAAACTTTATAATAAAGATTTCCACTTTCATTAAAGCCAACATAGGCATTCAAAAATTAATCAAAATGAAGCTTTTCAACCCCTCAAATTTATACAAAAGTAGAATGACTAAGATAAGGAAAAATAAAGTTATGATATAATTTGTTTTATGTTCATATATTTTAATGAAAGGTAAGGTGAACTTTCATTTGGTTAGCTTATAATTTTTTTTTAATTTAAGAATATTTTGAGGCAAGGAACATATTTCATATTTACTAAATTGGAATTTAGTAAACTAAATTGGAATTATTTAAACAATGGAAGTCTGTGAAACATACAATGGATTTCTTAAGAATCAGTACCATAAAATAATACTTAATCTATTTTATCTGAAATTTGTCTCAAGGGGATCTGTGTGGCATGCAGGAAAAGGGAGTATATACTATATTCCCCAACTAACAAGTAGAGCTGGGAAAGCGATGCAATAAAAACTCCAGGAGACTCCAGGTATATCATAGTCTATGTAAGTGGCACCTGTTTCTGTTGTACAGTGCACAGCTAGTATGACTGTCAATGGTCTCCTTTTTGTATTGAGTGTAGTTTCTTGCCAGGATGGTCTTCCTCTATCCAGACTGTACTACTGTGATGAAAAGCTTTTAAGTCAATTCTTTTTTGATGGGTGAACATCCTTTTCTAACTCCAAACTCCCCTTCTTTTTTGTTTTAGATTTTACTTATATTTTCACATTAAAAACTCTAATTAGGCATCTCAGAAAACAAAGAAATAATCTTGTGCTGGAAACATGCATTCTTTCTGATTTCTCTGATGTCAAAACTGAGTCTCAAATTGAATCTCAAATATTAGTAATTTCTGGCTTTTGTTATTGTCCACCAAGTAGTTTAGTAACTGGTTGACACATTCCTTGCTTTCTCTTCTCATACTACATATTTTTGTATTCCTAAGTGAAGTTAAACTAGTTTCTTCTCATCTGTAGTCTTTCTTGTGTGTTAGAGATATTTATTAACTAGTTTCTCTGACTCTACTCTTCCATTCACTTCTTGTCATAATGCCTTCCTCAGTTCAGTTCAGTCGCTCAGTCATGTCCAACTCTTTGCAACCCCATGGATCACAGCACACCAGGCCAGTCTGTCAAATTCCCGGGGTTTACCCCAACTCATGTCCATCAAGTCGGTGATGCATTCCAGCCATTTCATACTCTATCGTCCCCTTCTCCTCCTGCCCCCTATCCCTCCCAGCATCAGGGTCTTTTCCAATGAGTCAGCTCTTTGCATGAGGTGGCCAAAGTACTGGAGTTTCAGCTTCAGCATCATTCCTTCCAATGAACACCCAGGACTGATCTCCTTTAGGATGGACTGGTTGGGTCTCTTTGCAGTCCAAGGGACTCTGAAGAGTCTTCTAAAACACCACAGTTCAAAAGCATCATTTCTTCCATGCTCAGCTTTCTTCACAGTCCAACTCTCACATCCATATATGACCACTGGAAAAACCATAGCCTTAACTAGATGGACCTTTGTTGGCAAAGAAATGTCTCTGCTTTTGAATATGCTATCTAAGTTGGTCATAACTTTCCTTCCAAGGAGTAAGCATCTTTTAATTTCATGGCTGCCACCATCTGCAGTGATTTTGGAGCCCCCCAAAATAGTCTGTCATTGTTTCCACTGTTTCCCCATCTATTTACCATAAAGTGATGGGACCAGATGCCATGATCTTAGTTTTCTGAATGTTGAGCTTTAAGCCAACTTTTTCACTCTCCTCTTTCACTTTCATCAAGAGGCTTTTTAGTTCCTCTTCACTTTCTGCCATAAGCGTGATGTCATCTGCATATCTGAGGTTATTAATATTTCTCCGGGCAATCGTGATTCCAACTTGTGCTTCTTCCAGCCCAGCTTTTCTCATGATGTACTCTATATATAAGTTAAATAAGCGAGGTGACAATATACAGCCTTGACGTACTCCTTTTCCTATTTGGAACCAGTGTGTTGTTCCATGTCCAATTCTAACTGTTGCTTCCTGACCTGCATATAGGTTTCTCAAGAGGCAGGTCAGGTGGTCTGGTATGCCTATCTCTTTCAGAATTTTCCACAGTTTATTGTGATGCACACAGTCAAAGGCTTTGGCATAGTCAATAGAGCAGAAATAGATGTTTTTCTGGAACTCTTCTTGCTAGGAATGATGTCCTAGACATTTCTTCCTAGACTAGTAATGTCTAGTCTAGGAATGTCTTCTGAGACTAACCCAAAATGTTGAGTGTTATTATAACCATAGTTTATAGTTCTATCTCAAATTGAAAAAAGTAGGGAAAACCACCAGGTCATTCAAGTACAATTTAAATTAAATCCCTTATAATTATACAGTGGAGGTGATTAATAGATTTAAGAGATTAGATGTGGTAGACAGAATGCCTGAAGAACTTTGCATGGAGGTTTGTAACATTGAACAGGAGGTAGTGACCAATACCACTCCAAGGGAAAGAAAAGCAGGAAGGAAAAGTGGGCGTCTAATGAGGCCTTACAAATAGCTAAGACAAGAAGAGAAGCAGAAAGAAAGGAGGAAAGGAAAGATATTCCAACTGAATGCAGAGTTCCAAAGAATAACAAGGAGAGATAGGAAAGCCTTCTTAAGTAAACAGTGCAAAGAAATAGGTAAAACCAATAGAATGGGAAAGACTAGAGATCTCTGCAAGAAAATTGGAGATACCAAGGCAAAATTTCATGCAAAGATGAGCATAATAAGTACAGAAATGGCAAGGACCTAACAGAAGCGGAAGAGATTAAGAGAGGTGGCAATAATACACAGAGGAATTATATAAAAAAAAAGTCCTAATGACTCATGTAACCATGATGGTGTTGTCACTAAACTAGAGCAAGATATCTTGGAATGTAACGTCAAGTAGAAAGCATTACTACGAACAAAGCTAGTGCATGTGATGAAATTCCAGCTGAACTATTTCAGACCCTAAAAGTTGATGCTTTTAAAGTGCTTCACTCAGTTTGCAACGAAGTTGGAAAACTCAGCATGGGCCACAGAACTGGAAAAGGTCAGTTTTCATTCCAGTCCCAAAGAAGGGCAATACCAAAGAATGTTCAAACTTCCACACAGTTGCATGCACTCCCTATGCTAGCAAAGAAATGCTGAAAAATTCTCCATGCTTGGCTTCAGCAGTATGTGAACCGAGAACTTCTAGATGTTGAAGCTGGATTTAGAAAAGAGGAACCAGAAATCAAATTGCCAACATCCGTTGGAACATAGAAAAAGCAAGAGAGTTCCAGAAAAAGATCTGCTTTATTGACAAAGCCAAAAGCCTTTGATTGTGTGGATCACAGCCGGCTGTGGAAAATTCTTAAACAGATGGGAACACCAGACCACCTGACCTGCCTCCTGAGAAATCTGTATGCAGGTCAAGAAGTAACAGTTAGAACTGGACATGGGACAATAAACTGGTTCCAGATGGGGAACGGAATACGTCAAGGCTGTATATTGTCATCCTGCTTACTTAACTTATATGCAGAGTACATCATGCAAAATGCTGGGGTGGATAAAGTACAAGCTGGAATCAAGATTGCCTGGAGAAATAACAATACCCTCAGATATGCAGATGACATCACCCTTATCGCAGAAAGCAAAGAAGAACTAAAGAGCCTCTTGATGAAAGTGAAAGAGGAGAGTGAAAAAGTTGGCTTAAAACTCAACATTCAGAAAACTAAGATCATGGTATCTGGTCCTATCACTTCATGGCAAATAGATGCGAAAACAGTGGAAACATGACAGACTTTATTTTCTTGGGCTCCAAAGTCACTGCAGTTGGTGGCTGCAGCCATGAAATTAAAAGACACTTGCTCCTTGCAAGAAAAGCTATGACCAGCCTAGACAGCATATTAAAAAGCAGAAACATTACTTTGCCGACAAAGGTACATATCGTCAAAGCTATGTTTTTTTCAGTAGTCATGTGACAGTTGGACTGTAAAGGAGGCTGCGGCTGCTGCTGCTGCTAAGTCGCTTCAGTCACGTCCAACTCTGTGCGACCCCATAGATGGCAGCCCACCAGGCTCCCCTGTCCTTGGGATTCTCCAGGCAAGGACGCTGGAGTGGGTTGCCATTTCCTTCTCCAATTCATGAAAGTGAAAAGTAAAAGTGAAGTTGCTCAGTCCCATTCTTAGTGACCCCATGGACTGCAGCCTACCAGGCTCCTCCATCCATGGGATTTTCCAGGCAAGAGTCCTGGAGTGGGGTGCCACTGCCTTCTCCAAAATGAGGCTCAGTGCCAAAGAATTGATGCCTTTTAATTGTGGTGCTGGAGTGAATTGTGGTGCTGGAGAATACTTTTGCGAGTCCCTAGGACAGCAGGGAGATCAAACCAATCAGTCCTGAAGGACATCAACCTTGAATATCACTGGAAGACCTAAACCTGTAGCTGAAGCTCCAATTTTTCAGCCACATGACGTGAGGAACTGACTCATCAGAAATACCCTGATGATGGGAAAGATTGAGAGCAGGAAGGGAAAGTGATGACAGAAGTTGAGCTGGTTGGAAAGCATCACCAACTCACATAGACATGAGTTTTAACAAAATTCAGGAGATAATGAAGGGAAGCCTGGTGTACTGCAGTCCATGGGGTTGCAAAAAGTTGGACATGACTTAACAACTAGACATCAATGTAGTTCTATTATCATCCATTCATTTCTAATCCACTGTATATTTATAAGAATATGCTTTAATGAGATAGCATTTGCTTCAAATTTTATTTATGTTATATTAAGAAAGATCATTTAATATTTTAAAAATAAAAGCATTATTATATATACCACATTGTACCTCTACCACTAAATTTTTGGATTAGCTTATGCAAATGATTACTCTCTCTCATACTTTTCCTATGCTTTTTAAGATCAAAGGAAAGTTTATATTTTATGATTGTAAAACCCCCTCTAACTGGTCTATATTTAATGTTAATCTTCTAGGTGTTATAACATTGTCCTCTGGCTTTAATTTATAATGTAAATTATCTTAGACTTTAAATTATGAAGGATTAGACTAATGTTATAATTGGTTCACAAAACTGTCCTTGAACATAACAGTAAAAGATTTAGTATAGATAATTTTGATAAATAGGTATCAACTTCAAAAGGTTGATTATGACCACAAAAATTTGTAATCAGCATATCTATCCAGATTACTTACTGTATATGTAATGTCCATGAATTTATCTTAGATCTAGTTAAATAAGTTTTATTTCCATATTCTTACTGCTATGGCCACCTCATGTGAAGAGTTGACTCACTGGAAAAAACTCTGATGCTGGGAGGGATTGGGGGCAGGAGGAGAAGGGGATGACAGAGGATGAGATGGCTGGATGGCATCACTGACTTGATGGACATAAGTTTGAGTGAACTCCAGGATTTGGTAATAGACAGGGAGGCCTGGCGTGCTGCGATTCATGGGGTCACAAAGAGTCGGACACGACTGAGCGGCTGAACTGAACTGAACTGCTATGTATAAAGACTGAGATGCATGACTTTGCATATTACTTTATACGGTAACATCATTGGCTGTCTTTGTTTTGCTTAAAATCCCTCAAGCTTCAAGGGTGATTTCTAGTGATAATGCTCAATAGGAATACAGTAGGTGTAGAGACCAGAAGAAGTTGTAACTTCCTGATGCACAATTTTTATGTCTCCTATTTTCACATGTCAAATCATCTATGATTAAATGGCAGAATTTACCAAATTTTCAGCTTTTATGTGTCTAATAGAAAATATTGATTTTTACAGGAGATCACTGATACACTGCTTTTAACTTTTTTAGGTACCTTGTCATTTCTAACAGTGACACACTCTGTAAAATATTTTTATCCTATTTGTTTTCATGCAAGGGTCAGTGTCAGCATGATCCTTAGCTGTGTTGATATTTTGTACCACCTAAATAGGTTGAAATAGATGAGGTATTTTGAATACTATAGGCATATTTCATGACCATTGTTTTCAGTGAGTCTCTCTCTAATATTACATCTTTTATCTCTCCTTTGATGAGAATGAATTAACCCAAGGCACTATTAGATGTGGTACTATTGTCTATATATATATTTTGAAAATATTTCATAGTCATCTTAAGCATAAAATATTTAATACTTTGGACAGTCATATGAAATCATTTCAGATGTTTAAAATATTGATAATGCAAGAGAGATGATACTTAGCCTGTTTGAATAAGTGGAAAAAACTGAAGGTAACAGTTATAAATTATTAAGGGAAGGAATTTGGCTCAAGATAAGTAGACTCTTTCAATGACTAATGATTCCCTCCAAAATAGATGACTTCTTATAGGCAGTAAGATGCTTTCTTTGAAAAGCCTTGTACAGAGGTAAACAATTTATTATTGGTAATAAAGGATTCATGAAATAAATAGTGATTATTCAGTATGACTATTAAAATACCCTTTAATGTAGGGCTTCTCTTTGACAATCTCAGCAGTTTTTCCTGAGTGTTACTGATACTAAACAATGTGTTCATCAAATACAACTTCATCTAGCCTGAATTTTTCTTAAACTGTGCTTGCTACAATACCAGCCATTTAGCCATTCATTGGTCATCTCAGCCTTAAAAATGCATTCTCAAAAGCAAAATTACAATAAATAAGATGAAGTAAAGATTGAAAACACTATTTAAACGTAGTATTTGAGCCATCTAAAATAATATCAAACCATATTTAATTTTCATTCCCCCTAAAGGACTTGCCAATTATAAAATATTTCTACTTTCATATCAGTTCAGGTCAGTCACTCAGTCGTGTCTGATTCTTTGCAACCCCATGAACTGCAGAACGCCAGGCTTCCCTGTCCATTACCAACTCTCACAGGTAATCAACTCATGTCCATCGAGTCGGTGATGGCATTCAACCATCTCATCCTCTGTCTTCCCCTTCTCCCACCTTCAATCTTTCCCAGTATCATGATCTTTTCCGATGAGTCAGTTCTTCGCATCAGGTGGCCCAAGTATTGGAGTTTCAGCTTCAGCATCAGTCTTTTCAATGAATATTCAGGAATGATTTCCTTTAGGATGGACTGGTTGGATCTCCTTGCTCTCCAAGGGACTCTCTCAGAGTCTTCTCCAACTCTACAGTTCAAAAGCATCAGTTCTTCGGCCCTCGGCTTTCTTTATACTCCAACTCTCACATAAATACATGACTATTGGAAAAACATAATTATAACTAAATGGGTTTGCCATAACTTTTCTTCCAAGGAGCAAGCGTCTTTTGATTTCATGGTTGAGGTCATCATCTGCAGTGATTTTGGAGCCCTCAAAATAAAGTCTGTCACTGTTTCCATTGTTGCCTCATCTATTTGCCATGAAGTGGTGGGACCATATGCAATGATCTTAGTTTTCAGAATGTTGAGATTTAAGCCAACTTTTTCACTCTCCTCTTTCACTTTCATCAAGAGGCTCTTTAGTTCTTCTTTGCTTTCCGCCATAAGGGTGTCGTCTGCATATCTGAGGTTATTGATATTTATTTTGGCAATCTTGATTCCAGCTTGTACTTCATCCACCCCAGCATTTCTCATGATGTACTCTGCATGTAAGTTAATTAAGCAGAGTGACAATATACAGCCTTGATGTACTCCTTTCCCAAATTGGACTCAGTCTGTTGTTCCATGTCCAGTTATAACTGTTGCTTCTTGACCTGCATAAAGATTTTTCAGGAGGCAGGTCAGGTGATCTGGTATTCTCATCTCTTTAAGAATTTTCCAGTGTTTGTTGTGATCCACACAGTCAAAGGCTTTGGTATAGTCAATAAAGCAGAAGTAGATGTTTTTCTGGAACTGTCTTGCCTTTTCTGTGATCCAGCAGATGTTGGCAATATGATCTCTGGTTCCTCTGCTTTTTCTAAATTCAGCTTGAACATCTGGAAGTTAACAATTCACATACTGTTAAAGCCTGGTTTGGAGAAATTTGAGCATTACCTTGCTAGCATGTGAGATGAGTGCAATTTTGCAGTAGTTTGAACAATTTTTGGCATTGCCTTTCTTTGGGATTGGAATGAAAACTGACATTTTCCAGTCCTGTGGCCACTGCTGAGTTTTCCAAATATACCAGCATATTGAGTGCAGCACTTTCACAGCATCATCTTTTAGGATTTGAGATAGCTCAGCTGGCATTCCATCACCTCCACTAGCTTTGTAGTGATGCTTCCTAAGGCCCCTTTGACTTCACATTCCAGAATATCTGGCTCTAGATGAGTGACCACACCATTGTGATTATCTACATCATGAAGATCTTTTTTGTACAGTTCTTCTATGTATTCTTACCTCTTCTTCTTAATATCTTCTGCTTCTGTTAGGTCCATACCATTTCTGTCTTTTATTGAGCCCATCTTTGCATGAAATGTTCCCTTGGTATCTCTAATTTTCTTGAAGAGATCTCTAGTCTTTCCCATTCTGTTGTTTTCCTCTATTTCTTTGCACTGATCACTGATGAAGGCTTTCTTATCTCTTCCTGCTATTCTTTGGAACTCTGCCTTCAAATGGACATACCTTTCCTTTTCTCCTATGCTTTTGGCTTCTCTTCTTTTCACAGCTATTTGTAAGGCCTCCTCAGATAGCCATTTTGCTTTTTTTGCATTGTAGGAAAAGTAGGAAATTAAGTCATATCTGAAGTTACAGTCAAGTTTGGCTTTGGAGTACAAAATGAAGCATGGCAAAGGCTAAGAGTTTTGCCAAGAGATCTCTAGTCTTTCCGATTCTATTGTTTTCCTCTATTTCTTTGCACTGATTGCTGAGGAAGGCTTTCTTATCTCTCCTTGCTATTCTTTGGAACTCTGCATTCAAATGGGTATATCTTTTCTTTTGTCCCTTGCTTCTTGAGTCTTTTCTTTTCTCATCTTTGCAAGGCCTCCTTGGACAACCATTTTGCCTTTTTGCATTTCTTTTTCTTGGGGATGATCTTGATCACTGCCTCCTGTACAATGTCATGAACCTCTGTCCACAGTTCTTCAGGCACTCAGTCTATCAAAATCCCTTAAATCTATTTCTCACTTCCACTATATAATTGTAAGAGATTTGATTTAGGTCATACCCTAATGGTGTAGTGGTTTTCCCTACTGTTTTCAGTTTAATTCTGAATTTGTCAATAAGTATTTCATTATCTGAGCCACATTCCACTCTTAGTCTTGTTTTTCTGACTGTATAGAGCTTCTCAATCTTCGCTTATAGATTATATTAAATTAATGTATATTAAATATAGATTATATTAAAGAATATAATCAATCTGATTTCAATGTTGACCATCTGGTAATGTCCATGTGTAGAGTCTTCTCTTTTGTTGTTGGAAGAGGGTCTTTGCAATGACCAGTGCCTTCTCTGCAAAAATTGTTAGCCTTTGACCTGCTTCATTTTGTACTCCAAGGTCAAATTTGCCTGCTTTTGCATTCCACTCCCCTACAATGAAAAGTACATCTTTTTCGCGTGTTAGTTCTAGAAGATCTTGTAGGTCTTCATAGAACCATTCAACTTCAGCTTCAGCATTACCAGTCTGGGCATAGACTGGGATTACTGTGATATTGAATGGTTTGCCTTGGAAAAGAACAGAGATCAGTCTGTCCTTTTTTGAGATTGTACCCAAATACTGCATTTTGGACTCTTTTGTTGACTATGATAGCTATGGACTGTAGCCTACCAGGTTCTCCGTCCATGAAATTTTCCAGGCCAAAGTACTGGAGTGGGTTGCCATTTTCTTCCCCAGTGGATCTTCCAAACCCAGGGATCGAACCCTGGTCTCCCGCATTGCAGGTGGGCGCTTTACCATCTGAGCCATCAGGGAAGCCCAATAGTCAACAAAATAAAATATTTTACTTATATATAGGAAAACATAATATACAGAAAAATGTGCATGTCCTTGTAATAAACTTTTCTGGAGAGATTAACAATTTATAATGGCTTTCCTTTCAGATTAAGTTAAGAAACATTTGTCCAGTATTTTTGATTGTTTATAGAGAAACTCCATGGCCATGAAACAAAGTAAATAAAACTCTAAGGGATGTCACAAAAGTAGTAAACACAAGGTCTTGAAGGTCTCAGCTATATGGTCTACCAAGTGTTCTAACTAACTATAGCATGAAAGATTACATGGTACATAATTCAATTCATTAAGGTTCTGATTGGAGCAGGCAAAATTTTACATTCTAATTTTCTAGTTATCTAGGTTTCTGCAAATGACATACTATTAAAAACCTGCTGGAAAGGTCTGACTTAAGGTTATGCATCCCATAGCTCTTGATAATATTCAGTTCCAAATTGAAATAACTTAATTACATTCTCCAAGGATCCATTTTCAGAGTAGATGCAGCTGTTGCATTTTCTTTTTTAGAAAGACAATTATAATTACAGGCAAGTTTCTTAAGAAGATGGAATTAATAATGTATTACAATTTCAGAAAAACAGATTAAAGTTTTGGTTCATGTAAAAAGAGACTGGTGATGATACACCAATAGAAATGAAACTATCCTTTGTGTGTATGATTGTGTGCACACTTTAAGTTACATTTTGCAGAGAGCATATGTAAGATAATCTAGCAATAAATTTATTTTTTAGGGAGTTTCATCTAGTGTTTACTACATAACAGTGTACAGAATATATAGTCAAAAAGAAGCATAATAAGCATAATATTTAGCAAGAAGATCACAGTCTTGCAAGGACAAACCTCTATAATCAACAATTCCCTGAGAGAGTCTTATAGATATGTATAAAGCACATCTGGGTCAGTATAGGAGGAAACTGCATGTAGGGAGTACAATTCAGCAAAGTCTTAAAGCAAGGCTTTTAATTAATTAGGATGACAAGACTGGGGGCCATAGGAACCAAAATTAGACAACATTCCCTAGGGAAGAACCTGTCAACTGTGAAGGGTCAGAAATTGTATTATGTTGTCAGCTAATGGGTTAGAATCCCATATTTTAAAGTATGCAGGAGAAAACACAAGACCCCTATGTCAGATTCAAAGGCCTTTATTTATTAAGTGTGGCACAGCAACAGGGTGAACTTGAGGTTTGTGTCAATTTTTCCTAGCCCATTTGACCCAGAGTGACACAAAGAGGACCAAGTAACAGCTTCATGTGTGGTAGGTCCCATTATGGGAGAAAACCTGAGTTGAGGAAACCTGGATCTTTGATCCTGGACAGTAAGAATTGCCTACACATCCTCTGTAGCAAGGTGCTATCTCTATCTTTCAAAGCTGTGAGGAAACCTACACTTTACTACACTTAACTGTATTAGGAGCCTTTTTGTGATTAAAAAATCCTTGAAAAAATAGTCTATGAAGAAGGAAGTCAATGCATCTACCTATAAGGTGTGCAGAAATGAGACACACTTGTGAAACAACCAAATGTAAAATCTCTGAGTTTAAATATTATATTTTGCCTCAAAAGCTCAAAGAAGTCTCATGTGGATAAATGATAGTGTGTTATTTGGTCTGTGAAAATTCCAGGGAGTATACTGATTATGAAGATCTTGGCATATCTTCCTAATATATTTGGCTTTTATTCTGAAGGTTAATTGAGTAGATGAGGACCCACAATTATTCTAAACAGGTGTGTTACATAGTCAAATTTGAAATTTGAAATATCATTAAGCCTGTTGTGTGAGGATGAAGCTAATATTTGTAGACAGAGTGCTAACTCATAAAGTTTGAGGAGGCCCTTGTGAGTGATGAAAAGAATATTAACCAGTCAAGTTATACCCAGGTTGAGGATTAGCAGAATTATTTATATTTAACTTAGAAATAATTTGGTATTTGCAAATCCATTGGAGGTAAGATGGGATAAAAGAGAAGCAGGAATTGAGCATGTCTCAAAATATAGAGGAAGAGGAAATTGATGGGTGAAAAGCATTTAACTGTTTAAATATTGACTGTCCAAAGAATGAGACATTGTAGGTAGAAGATATTTATAATTTGAGCAGGAATAATTCTGAGGAGCCATACTGGGATAAAGCAGTTAAAATATATGAGCTCAAAGGGAATGAGTGGAATAATAAAACAGAGAAGAAGGAGCAACTTTGGGATAAGGGCAAAAAGAGAAATTATGAACTAATGAGACAGTTGTAAGAGAGAACGGAGGAGAATGCAGAAAGAGAAGGTTTGTGGCAATAAGGAGAGGCCACATCGTCAGGGAGGATCAGTTCAGTTCATTCAGTCACTCAGTCATGTCCGACTGTGACCCCATGGACTGCAGCACGCCGGGCTTCCCTGTCCATCATTAACTCCTGGAGCTTACTCAAACTCAAGTCCAACCAACCATCTCATCCTTTGTTATTCCCTTCTCCTCATTCCTTCAGTCTTTTTGAGCTTCAGGGTCTTTTCCAATGAGTCCATTCTTTGCATCAGGTGGCCAGAGAACTGGAGCTTCAGTTTTAGCATCAGTCCTTCCAATGAATATTCAATGATTTCCTTGAGGATTGATTGATCTCCTTGCAGTCCAAGAGACTTAAAAGAGTCTTCTCCAATTCCACAATTCAAAAACATCAATTCTTCAGTGCTCAGCTTTCTTTATGGTCCAACTCTCACATCCATACATGACTATTGGAAAAACCATAGCTTTGACTATACTGACCTTTGTCGGCAAAATAATGTCTCTGCTTTTTAATATGCTGTCTAAGCTGGTCATAGCTTTTCTTCCAAGGAGTAAGCATCTTTTAATTTCATGGTGGCAGTCACTATCTGCAGTGATTTTGAAGCCCAAGAAAACAAAGTCGGTCACTGTTTCCATTGTTTCCCCATCTATTTGCCATGAAGTGTTGGGACCAGATGCCATGATCTTAGTTTTTTGAATGTTGAGAATTAAGCCAGCTTTTTCATTCTCCTCTTTCCAATTCATCAGAAGGCTTTTTAGTTCCTCTTCACTTTCTGTCATAAGGGTGGTGTCATCTGCATATCTGAGGTTATTGATATTTCTCCTGGCAATCTTTATTCCAGCTTGTGCTTTATCCAGTATTTCTCATGATGTATTCTGCATATAAGTTAAATAAGGTAGGTCACAATATACAACCCTGACGTACTCCTTTCTCAATATGGAACCAGTCGGTTGTTCCATGTCCACTTCTAACTGTTGCTTCCTGACCTGCATACAGATTTCTCAAGAGGCAGGTCAGGTGGTCTGATATTCCCATCTCTTCAAGAATTTTCCAGTTTGTTGTGATCCACACAGTGAAAGGCTTTAGCATAGTCAGTGAAGCAGAAGTAAATGTTTTTTTTCTGAAATTTTCTTGCTCTTTTGATGATGCAATGGATGTTGGCAATTTGATCTCTGATTCCTCTGCCTTTTCTAAATCCACCTTGAACAGCTGGAAGTTCTCAGTTCAAGTACTGTTGAAGTGTGGCTTGGAGAATTTTGAGCATTTGCTAGCGAGTGAGATGAGTGCAATTGTGTGGTAGTCTGAACATTCTTTGGCATTGCCTTTCTTTGGGATTGAAAACTGACTTTTTCCAGTCCTGTGGCCACTGCTGAGTTTTCCAATTTTGCTGGCATCTTGAGTGCAACACTTTCACAGCATCATCTTTAGGATTTGAAATAGCTCAACTGGAATCCCATCACCTCCACTAGCTTTGTTGATAGTAATGCTTCCTAAATTCCACTTGACCTCACACTCCAGGTTGTCTGGCTCTTGGTGAATGATCACACCATCATGGTTATCTGGATCATGAAGATCTTTTTTGTACAGTTTTATGTATTTGTGCCAACTCTTAATATCTTCTGCTTCTGTTAGCTTCATACAGTTTCTACCTTTTATTGTGCCAATCTTGTGTGAAATGTTCCCTTGGAATCTCTAATTTTCTTGAAGAGATCTCTAGTCTTTCCCAGTCTGTTGTTTTCCTCTATTTCTTTGCATTGATCACTGCAGAATGCTTTCTTATCTCTCCTTGCTATTCTTTGGAACTCTGCATTCAGGTGGATTTCCTTTTCTCCTTTTCCTTTTACTTCTCATCTTCTCTTAGCTATTTATAAAGCCTCCTCAGACAACCATTTTGCTTTTTTGCATTTCTTGGGGATGGTCTTGATCACAGCCTCCTATACAATATTGGAAACCTCCATCCATCGTTCTTCAGACACTGTTTCAGATCTAATCCCTTGAATCTATTTGTCACTTCCACTGTGTAGTCATAAGGGATTTGATTTAGGTCATATCTAAATGATGTAGTGGTTTTCCCTACTTTCTTCAATTTCAGTCTGAATTTGGCAATATGGAGTTCATGATCTAGCCACAGTCAGCTCCTGGTCTTGTTTTTGCTGACTGTATAGGCTTCTCCATTTTCAGTTGTAAATAATATAATCAGTCTGATTTCGGTATTGACCATCTGGTGATGTCCATGTGTAGAGTATTTCTTGTGTTGTTGGAAGAGGGTGTTTGATATGACCAGTGACTTCTCTTGGCAAAAGCCTATTAGGCTTTGACCTGCTTCATTTTGTATTCCAAGGCCAAACTTGCCTGCTACTTCAGGTATCTCTTGGCTACCTACTTTTGCTTTCCACTCCTGTATAATGAAAAGGACATGTTTTTTTGGTGTTAGTTCTAGAGGGCATTGTAGGTCTTCATAGAACCATTCAACTTCAGCTTCTTTGACATTAGTGGTTAGAACATAGACTTGGATTACTGTGATGTTGTATGGCTGGCCTTGGAAACTAACAGAGATCATTCTGTTGTTTTTGAGACTGCACCCAAGTACTGCATTTTGGTTTCTTTTGTTGACTATTAGGGCTACTCCATGTCTTCTGAGGGATTCTTGCCCACAGTAGTAGATGTAATGGTCATCTGAAATAACTTCACTTATTCCGGTCCATTTTAATTCACCCTTGCCCAACATTTCCTTTGGCAAAACTTTCCCTTCACCTTCCTCCACTACTTTCTTGCCTGAAATGCAGCAGTGATGGCTAAAAGAGTGGCGGTTATCTTATTGCAAGCATGAGGTTGCAAACCACCATCATGTATCAGTCAAGATCTAGGATATGGAATAAAACAAATCAACCCTGACATCTCAGTGGCTTAATAAACAAAGATTTATTTGTCTGTTTATTTTATTTTACACTTTTGAAAGCTGAATTTACATTTACTCTCCACTTAATGGCAGCTAGGTAAATTGCAGGCAATAACAGGTCCTCTGTAGGGCAGGCTGTCCTTCTGTACAAGTGAAGTACAAGAGAAAGTCGCTCGGTCATGTCTGATTCTTTGCAACCCCATGAACTATACAGTCCATGGAATTCTCCAGGCCAGAATACTGAAGTGGGTAGCCTTTCCCTTCTTCAGGGGATCTTCCTAAGCCAGGAATCGAACCTAGGTCTCCCACACTGCAAGCGGATTCTTTACCAGCTGAGCAACAATGGCTACCTTTTAAACAGTGGCTAGGGGATCTAGTCAGCTGCTATTCTATAAGTGCAATTACAGCCAAGGCTTCTAAGTCAGGAGGAGAGGAGAAGAGATTAAGAAGGTCATGAAGGGACTTTTTACTACCTTAGAGTCAGACACAACTGAAGGACTTCACTTTCACTTTTCACTTTCATGCATTGGAGAAGGAAATGGCAACCCACTCCAGTGTTCTTGCCTGGAGAATCCCAGGGACGGGGGAGCCTGGTGGGCTGCTGTCTATGGGGTTGCACAGAGTCAGACATGACTGAAGCCACTTAGCAGCAGCAGTTTGAAAGTTACAGAAGACCTCTGCTCTTGGTCTTTGGGCCTGAACTCATCACGTGACCTTGTCTCCCTACAAGAGGGCAAGAAAGTAGTGCAGTCTTCAGTGAGCTCAGGAAGAGCAAGAGTACCGGAGACAAGGGAATTAATGAATGCAATATTGTAAAGTTAAAAAATAAAATAATTAAAAAATAAAAATAAAAAAAATTTAAAAAATGAATGCAATAGTTTAAGGCACCTTAAGCAATTATATTAGCCCTGTACTGCCCACCTCTGGACATCTTACTGAATGAGATCAAGGTATTTCTATTCATGACAGCTACCATAAGTCAGATTTGGGGGCTTCCCAAGTGGCTTAGTGGTAAAGAATCTGCCTGCTGAGCAGGATATGCAGGTTTGATCCCTGGGTGGGGAAGATCCCCAGGAGAAGGAAATGGCAACCCACTCCAGTATTTTTTCCTGGGAAATCCGATGGACAGAGTCGCCTGGTGGTATGCAGAGTTGGATATGACTTTAGCGACTAAACAAGAAGTCAGATTTATATCCCGTGAAATGAAACAGAATCCTGACAGACTTAAGAAAAAATATAATATTTAATTTAATTTAAATTAGCTGTTAAAATAAATGCTGTTTTACATTAATGGAAATTAAAATGTTATTTATTTACTTAATTTAACTAAAATGTTAGTTCAAATCCAATATTGCTGTTTTAAGACTAGCAGACAGGGCTAGCAACAGAACTGAGTGGGCACTGAAATGGAGAATGGAGTGGTATTTCAGGTTTGCAGACAGTGGGATCCAGAGGTTTCCTATGATCTGCTATTTTCTTCACTGATAGATGAGAGGACCTCCCTGGAATAGATAAGACATCTGTTTATTCTCTAAACTGCTAGGTGTCATTGTGAGTGCATGACAAGTTTAAAATAGCCTGTTCTAATGTACAAAATTAAAGCTCATTGTGAAATAAACTAAGGAACTTAAATTTATATTATTTGGTGTTTTTGTCAGGGAGGAAGGGTATAAATACAACATTGGAAAAATTTTTGTCTTTTATACTCTTTGTTTTATTTGTTTATTTGTTCTTTTGTTTGAGACCTTGGTACTGTTTATTTATCTCTAAAATAACATTAATCAGTTCAGTTCAGTCACTCAATTGTGTCTGACTCTTTGCGACCCCATGGATTGTAGCACTCAAGGCTTCCCTGTCCATCACCAACTCCTGGAGCTTACTCAAACTCATGTCTATTGAGTTGAGATGCCATCCAACTATCTCATCCTCTCCACCCACCTTCAGTCTTTCCCAGCATCAGGATCTTTAACAATGAGTCATTTCTTTGCATCAGGTCTCCAAAGTATTGGGGTTTCAACTTCAGCATCAGTCCTTCCAATGAATATTCAGGATGGATTTCCTATAGGATGGACTGGTTGAATCTCCTTGTGGTCCAAGAGACTCTCAAGAGTCTTCTCCAACACCACAGTTCAAAAGCATCAATTCTTTAGTGCTCAGCATTCTTTGTAGTCCAACTCTCACATCCATACATGACTACTGGAAAAACCGTAGCTTTGGCTAAATGGAATTTTGTTGGCAAAGTGATATATCTGATTTTTAATATGCTGTCCGGGTTGGTCATAACTTTTCTTTCAAGTGGCAAGCATCTTTTAATTTCATGGCTGCAGTCATCATCTGCAGTGATTTTGGAGCCCCAAAATATAAAGCCTGTCACTGTTTCCCCATCTATTTGTCATGAAGTGATATAAAAATAGTATTATTATAAAAATAGAGGTAATCGTGAGACCCAAATCATACCTGTTAAGGATTGGGGGTGGATTTTTCTTGCTAAAATTCTTCCATTCACACTTTTTGAACTCAGAATTTTTCAGCTAGAAATCCATCAGTAGCAAGATCAACAGTTTCAAATAAAAAATAAGTTATGCTGTTTTTGTTCAACATTTGAGAAAAAACTGGATGTTTTTAGGTGTAACAGGAAACTTTCTGGCACAGGAGGCTTAGTTCTAAAAGTCTAACCTGATTCTTAATTTGTATTTCTACAAAATAAAATTGCTATTGTGGGAATAAAGTCAGTTGACTTTTCTGATCATGCACACAAAGATGATGGCTAGTCCAGTCCTAAGGGCTAGGTGCCTTTACCACATGGAAAGAAATAGGTAGTGGATGAAAACTGATTGTGGATCTTTAAGTCAATTATCCTGCCCATTGTTGAGAAGTGATGTGATTAACAGTTCTGAGTCTTACCACTCATATTATTAGCACTTTTCTTTTTCTGGAGACCTGAAAATAAATGGTAGGGAATACAAGATCTGTGTTATGGGTTGATTTGTATCCCATTGAAAGTTATTTGTTGAAATCCTAACCCCTAGAGCCTGTGAATATGAATTTATTTGGATGAAAATAGTATCTTTACAGATGATCAAGTTAAAGTTATATAAAAAGTGGAAATTTGGGAAGAGATATTCACAGGCAGAATGCCCTGTGAACCTGAAGGCAAAGATTGTGGTGATGCCTTTACATGCCAAGGAACACTAAAAATTTCTAGGAAATCACCAGAATATAGGGGAGAGGCATGGGATAGATTCTTTTTGACATTTCACAGAAGGAACCAATACTGATGACGTCTTGATCTTAGATTTCTATCCTACAGAACTGTAAGAAAATTAATTTATGTCATTTAAGTCATTCAGTGTGTGGTATGTTGTGAGGGTACCCTAGCAAACTCTAGTTCAAAGTATCAGGAGAAGGGGATCCCTCTAATGTAAGTTAAGTAAAAATGTGGAGAGAGGATAGTTTATAATGTGGATTAGCTACTGTATAAAACATTTATCAGAGTATGTCACACATAATAAGCAGAAAGTGCTGTTGCCATTGCAGTGTTGATAACTTAGTCTTGATTCTGTTTACAATATGATGGTCAATTTCACTATATCCAAACAGCGTGGCTCGAATCCTGCCTCCACTTTCCAGCTGTCTGGCCTCAGACAACATACTTAAATTTTCTATATTTTCATTGTCTCTAAAATAAACTTAATGTGAATGCCCACCTGATGGGAATATGAAATTATGCCCAGGAGAGCTCAACATGGGCCTACTTTCGCTCAGTATATTTTAGCTGTTACTATTATTTTTAGTTTTCCAAATACTCACATTTGTTGTTTTGACAATGAGAATTGTATTCACTAAATAAGCCTGGTAAATAAAGATTGCTGCTAAGTCACTTCAGTTGTGTCCGACTCTGTGTGACCCCATAGATGGCAGCCCACCAGGCTCCCCCATCCCTGGGATTCTCCAGGCAAGAACACTGGAGTGGGTTGCCTTTTCCTTCTCCAATCAATAAAGATTAGTTCACTGAAATTCACTTAAAATTTTCCACTTGTTCTAATGTAAAGTTGGAATCTTATTTTTAAAAAAGCAAACTTAGATAGCATTGTTTTTCTCTTTACTTAGGAACAAAATTTCAGTTTGTTTTAAAACTTTGGAACACCTCACTGAACAATAATTAAAGTAATAAAATTGTATTCAAAGTACCTAAGTCAGTCCCTTGTAGTCAATTAGGTGTTCAGAGAAGTGCAATTATGTTTTAAACCACTAGGGTACATTTAAACCACTGAAGCAGAATGTTGCCCTGGTGATGTTAGGAAAATGCTATAGGCGATTTGTTCAGGCCATTTATTCACCTTACAGAGCCACATTAACCCTTTAAGTCATAAGTACACATTCACACCTACTATTCTTTTCCTAGGTACTAGAGGGGAAATAAAAGTCATATAGGAAATACTTTGTAATATATTAGAAAAGCATGAAAATAGGTCAGATAATTTTTGAATGTTTCTCTGCTGTAAATTTTTTTTGTTGTTAATTGAAGTATATTTCTCTGGAAGTGTGTTAATAATATGTCCAGCTAAAGTACATTTTGTCTTTCAAGGCTTTTAAGCAAAATTTACATCACGTTCCTGATTTTAAAGAATGCATATTTTTCTTAAACCTGTATTCTGCAATTTTAGTCAATTCTGTACAATTCTATTTTCAGTATGGATTGATAATACTGATGGCCATGTGTTTAATATTTATCTTTTGTCTGAAGTAATGTAATCGTTGTTTTTTGGCAATATGAACACCAGAGTCTTGCACTGTATTGTGGACATAATTCACAGTGAAATGAATCAGGAACATGTTCATACCTGAATAATCCACCAATTTGCCAATAATTGAATATTCTGACAGTTAACTAAAAAGATGACTTGTTCAATTAAAAGTTATACATTTCAAAGTTCAGATTTCTTATCTATCTAAATTAACATTCTCTTTAAAATTTTAGCCAGCTTTATACACTTTTGTCCTTAGATATTGTTAATAATAGTGGTCTTCCTGTTTACTTAAGAGCAATTTGTATATTTGTTTGTAGATAATTTCTTAGTAATGTTTTAGTTTAATAGATGTGCCTTGTATTTATAAACACTTTATACTGTCTGATTTTAAGTATGTTGATAGGTTGTGTCTGACTCTTTGCAACCCCATGGACTGCAGCACACCAGGTGTCCCTGTCTTTCACTATCTCCTGGATTTTGCCCAAGTTCATTTCCATTAAATTGGTGATGCTTTCCAACCATTTCTCCTTTTGCCTTCAATTTTTCCCAACATCAGGGTCTTTTCCAGTGAGTCGGCACTTCACATCAGAGTATTGGCCAAAGTATTGGAACTTCAGCTTCAACATTAGTCCTTCCAGTGAATATTCAGAATTGATTTCCTTTAGGATTGACTAGTTTGATCTCCTTACTGTCCAAGGGACTCTCAAAACTCTTCTCCAGCACAACAGTTCAAAAACATCAATTCTTTAGCATTCAGCCTTCTTTATGGTCCAACTCTTACATCCATGTATAACTACTGGAAAACCGTAGCTTTGACTATATGGACCTTTGCCGTCAAAGTGATGTTTATGCTTTTCAATATGCTGTCTAGGTTTGTCATAGCTTTCCTTCCAAAAACCAAGCATCTTCTAATTTCATGGCTGCAGTCACCATCTGCAGTGATTTTGGAGCATAAGAAAAGAAAACTGTCATTGCTTCCACTTTTTCTCCCCTTCTACTTGCCATGAGGTGATGGGACTGTATGCCATGATAGTTTTTTGAATGTTGAATTTTTTTTTTTAATTTTTTATTTTATTTTTAAACTTTACATAATTGTATTAGTTTTGCCAAATATCAAAATGAATCCGCCACAGGCATACATGTGTTCCCCATCCTGAACCCTCCTCCGTCCTCCCTCCCCACACCATCCCTCTGGGTCATCCCTGGATGAATGTTGAATTTTAAGCCAGCTTTTTTACTCTCGTCTTTCACTCTCATCAAGAAGCTCTTTAGTTCCTCTTTGATTTCTACCATTATGGTGGTATCATCTGGATATCTGAGGTGTTGATATTTTTCCCAGTAATCTTGATTCTATTTTGTAATTCATCCAGCCTGGCATTTCACATGTTGATGCTTTTGAACTGTGGTGTTAGAGAAAACTCTTGGGAGTCCCTTGGACTGCAAGGAGATCCAACCAGTCCATCTTAAAGGAGATCAGTCCTGGGTGTTCATTGGAAGGACTGATGTTGAAGCTGAAATGCCAATACTTTGTCCACCTGATGCGAAGAGCTGACTCATTTGAAAAGACCCTGATGCTGGGAAAGATTGAGGGCAGGAGGAGAATGGGACGACGGAGGATGAGATGGTTGGATGGCATCATTGACTCAATGCACATGAGTTGGGTCAACTCCGGAAGTTGATGATGGACAGGGCAGCCTGGCATGCTGTGGTTCATGGTGTTGCAAAGAGTTGGACACGACTGAGCGACTGAACTGAACTCAATAAGTTAAGTAAACAGGGTGACAGTATACATTCTTGCTGTACTCCATTCCCAGTTTTGAGCCACTCTGTTGTTGTTGCTTCTTGACCTGCATACAGGTTTCTCAGGAGACAGGTAAGATGGTCTGGTATTCCTGTCTCTTTAAGAATTTTCCACAGTTTATTGTGATCCACATAGACAAAGGATTTCCTGTAGTCAGTGAAGCTGAAGTACATGTTTCTCTGGAATTCCCTTGCTTTCTCTATGGTCCAATGAATGTTGCCAATTTGACCTGTGAACAGTGCTAAAGAACATTAAAGAAAATTGCGTTTGTTTCCCATGCCATTAAGGTTGTGCTCAAAATCCTACAAGCTAGGCTTCAGCAGTACTTGAATTTAGAACTTCCAGATGTTCAAGCTGGGTTTAGAAAAGGCTCAGGAACCAGAGTTTATATATATATATATATAATTTAGCCAATTAAGTGAAAATAAATTAGTTTACAGCAAATAAATACAGATGAATGGAATTAATGACTAATGTCTTTGAATAGTGAAAATAGAAGTTATCACTTGAAAATTCTGATGATCTCTCAGAAAATGAAAAGACATTTTATAGGAAGAACTTCACAGAAATGTGACTGGTTGAATGATGAATTATAAATGAAGGAGGAACAATACAGTAGGAAACTACCCTAGCAAAAGATAAATTATAAGATGATAAATAGAAAAATTATTTCAGACTGATGTCAGCAACATGATGGAATGAAAAACTAACTCTGTCTTTTCCTTTAAGCTATAACCGATAAACTATCTACAAGGCAAAAAAGGTGCCTGTGCCCAAAACACACTAGTACATTAGAGAATTCTATACATCTCTATATCTAAAGGTAGGTGGTCTTAAACACATAGAGATGAAACCTAGAGAACAGCAGAAACATTGGACACTGTCACTATTTGTGGATGTCATGATTTTATATATATAAAACTCTAAAAACACCAAAAAACTATTAGAAATAATAAAAGGATCAACTTTCAGGGTGCAAAGTTAACATACAAAATCTGTTGTATTTCTATAAGCTAATAGAGAAGTTAAGAAAACAATCGCATTTTCATTTTCAACAGCAACAAAAAATACCTAAGACTAAGTTTATCCCAGGTGGTGAAAGACCTGGATGCTGAAAACTGTACAGGTTTTGACATTGTTGAAAGAAATTGAAGAAGATATTGTTGAATGAAAATGAAGAAGACACAAAGAAATTGGAAGATATCTGTGTTCATGGATTGAAATAACTAATATGTTTAAAATATCTGTATTACCCAAATCAGTCTACAAATTTGGTGCCATCTCTTTCAAAACTACAAAGACATTTTTTGCAGAAATAGAACAAAACATGCTAAAATCTTATGGAACCATAAAAGGGTTCCATAAGACCCCAAATAGTTAAAGCAATCCTAAGAAAAAAGAACAAAGCTGGAAGTATCACACTCCTTGACTTCAAATTATATTACAAAACCATAGTAATCCAAACAGCAAGGTACTGGATGCACTGAATGACTGGCCTGGCACTGCAGATTGAGAGGAGAGCCTGAAGGTGCAGGGGAAATTATGAAGCCACTTCTGTTAGTGAACCTCAAAAAATCTGAGGCAGAATGGCCAAAATGACAGAATGGAAAGACCCTGAGCTTGTCTTCTCTCACAAGCAGACCAAAATCACAACAATCTGCAGAACAACTATTGATGGAAAAAGATTGGAATCTACCAGAAAAGATCTTCTATAATTAGATATATAGAAGGAACCATGAAACAAGCAGGAGTGGCAGACTTCTGATATAATCAGATTTCATATCCCCTTAGTAGGTAACTCACAAACTGGAGAATAATTGTATCGAGGAGGTTCTTCCTCAGGAATTAGAGTTTTGAATTCCATGTCAGGTTTCCCACCTAGATGTCTGGCACTGGAAAGATGAATCCCCAGAGCATTTGTCTTTAAAGAGCAGCAGAGCTTAATTGTAGGAGCCACACAGGACTAGGGGAAATAGAGTCTTCACTTTTAAAGGGTGCACACAAAATCTCACATGCACCAGGACTCAAGCAAAAGCAGTAATTTAATAGGAGCCTGAGCCAGACTTACTTTCTGGTCTTGAAAAGTTTCCTGGAGAGGCAGAAGGTGGCTGTGGCTCAACCTGGGGATGTAGACAGTGGTGGCAGACATATCTAGGAACATTCAACCCTGTGACACTCCTGATGACTGTCATCTTGGATCATTAATGCTGAGACCTGGCCCCACCCGATACCCTGTAAAATTTGGTGCCCAAATTAAGTGGGCAGGGACACAGCCCTACTGATTAGCAGACAGTCTGCCTAAATACTTCCATGCCCCTAGATACAACCCTGCCCACTAGAGGGCTAAGACCCAGCTCCCCTACCACAAGGAAGCCTGCACAAAACTCTAGATCAGTCTCACCCACCATGGAGGAGATTTTTGAAGCAAGAAAGCTATGATCCCACAGCTGATGGAACCACGTCCACCAATGCAGGCTAGACCCTGCTCTGGGACTAGCTGAGCCCTGGCCACTCTGCCCATTAGCAAACCAGTACAACCTTGGGACACCCCAGGTCATACACAACTGTGTCAGGAACCAGCATACCTCTCCCCACTCTCATTTATCTCAAAATCTCTCTGGATACATGAGCCTTGCAGCCAGACTCCAGGAACCAGCTCTGCCTGCTGGTACTCCAGACCTAACTCCAGGACCTAGCTTCACCTGGCAGTGGGTGGGCAACAGTCCCAGAATCAGGACTAACTGCCTACCAGCAAGCCAAAATTAGATCCAGGCCCCTTCTTGGGTTCTGCCTGCCACACATGACTGCTGCTGCTGCTGCTGCTGCTAAGTCACTTCAGTCATGTCTGACTCCGTGCGACCCCATAGACAGCAGCCCAGCAGGCTCTCCTGTCCCTGGGATTCTCCAGGCAAGAACACTGGAGTGGGTTGCCATTTCCTTCTCCAGTGCATGAAAGTGAAAAGTGAAAGTGAAGTCGCTCAGTCATGTCCGACTCTTCGCGACCCCATGGACTGGACCCCATAGACTGAAGCAGCCCAGCAGGCTCCTCGGTCCATGAGATTTTCCAGGCAAGAGTGCTGGAGTAGGGTGCCATTGCCTTCTCTGTCACACACATGACTAGGCCCCACTAAAATTCTACTAAACATTTAAAGAAGAGTTGGCACTTATAGGAAACTATTCCAAAAATAGTTTTCATAACTATTCCAAAAAAAGGAAAGAATATTTCTGAATTCATCCTATGAGGCCCTCATCACCCTGATACCGAAAATCAAATAAAGATATCAGAAGAAAAGAAAATTACAGCCCAGCATCAGTGGTGAGCATAGATGCAAAAATCCTCAAAAAATACCAGCTAGACAACTTCAGTGATGCATTAAAAAGGTCATACACCATGATCAAGTGAAATTTATCTCAGCAATGTAAGGAATTTTTAATATCTGCAAATCAGTCATTGTGATATACCATATTAACAAGTTGAAAAATAAAAGTCATATGATTATCTCAATAGATGCATGAAAACTTTTGATCAAATAAAAGATCATTTGTGATAAAAACTCTCCAGAAGGTGGGCATAGAGGGAATGAACATACCTCAACATAATAAAGACCATATATGACAAACCCACAGCTAATATCCACAATGATGAAAAGCTGAAAGCTTTCCTCTATAATCAGGCATAAAACAAAGATGCCCACTCTTACCAGTTTTACTCAACAAAGTTTTGGAAGTCTTAGACACAACAATCAGAGAAGAAAAGTAAAGGATCCAAAGTGGAAAAGAAGAAGTGAAACTCACTCTTTGCAGATGATGTGATACTATACATAGTATATTCTAAGATGTCACCAGAAAACAACTAGATTTCATCAGTGGACTTAGTAAAGTTGCAGGATACAACTTAGTGTATTTATATACACTAACAACATGATATCGAACAGAGAAATTAAGGAAAGAATCCTGTTTACATGCCAAAATCAGTAGAATACCTAGGTATAAACCTACCTAAGGACACAAAAGACCTGTCGTCCCAAATTATAAGATGCTAATGAAAGAAATTAAAGACCACACAAACAAATGAAAGATATACCATATTCTAGGATTGGAAAAATCAGTTTTGTTAAAATGACCATACTACCCAAGGCAATCTGCAGATTCAATGCAATCCCTATTAAGTTATCATGAAATTTTTCACAGAACTAGAACAAATAATTTAAAATCTGTATGGAAGCAAAATACAGCCTAAATAGCCAAAACAATTCTGAGAAAGAAGAATGAAGCTGGAGAACGTCAGACTATACTACAGAGCTATAATTATCAAAACAGAATAGTATTGGCAGAAAAATATACACATAAAATTAATGGAACAGAATAGAAAATCCATAAATAAACTGACTCCCTTAAGTTCAATTAATCTATGAATGACCAAGGAGGCAAGAATACACAGTGGGAAAAAAAGACAGCCTTTTCAATAAATGGTGCTTGGAAAGCTTGATAGCTGCATGTAAAAGAATGAAACTTAGGAGGGGCAGGAAAAAATTAGGACTTTGGAATTAACAGATGCATACTAATATATTATTAAGTAAACAACAACTACTTACTGAACAGCACAGGGAACCATATACACTATCTTGTAATTAACTACAATGGAAAAGAATCTGGAAAACTGAATAACTGAATCACTTTGCAGTATACCCAGAGGATTGTCAAATAGATATATTTCAATAAAAAAAGAAAAAAAAAAGAATGAAACTAAAATATTTTCTAACAGTATATACAAAAATAAATTTCAGTTCAGTTCAGTTCAGTCGATTAGTCATGTCCGATTCTTTGCGACCCCATGAATCGCAGCACGCTAGGCCTCCCTGTCCATCACCAACTCCCGGAGTTCACTCAGACTCACGTCCATCGAGTCAGTGATGCCATCCAGCCATCTCATCCTCTGTCGTCCCTTCTCCTCCTGCCCCCATTCCCTCCCAGAATCAGAGTCTTTTCTAATGAGTCAAGTCTTCGCATGAGGTAGCCAAAGTATTGGAGTTTCAGCTTTAGCATCATTCCTTCCAAAGAAATCCCAGGACTGATCTCCTTCAGAGTGGACTGGTTGGATCTCCTTGTAGTCCAAGGGACTCTCAAGAGTCTTCTCCAACACCACAGTTCAAAAGCATCAATTCTTCAGCGCTCAGCCTTCTTCACAGTCCAACTCTCACATCCATACATGACCACTGGAAAAACCATTGCCTTAACTAGACGGACCTTTGTTGGCAAAGTAATATCTCTGCTTTTCAATATGCTATCTAGGTTGGTCATAACTTTCCTTCCAAGGAGTAAACATCTTTTAAATTCATGGCTGCAGTCACCATCTGCAGTGATTTTGGAGCCCCCAAAAATGAAGTCTGACACTGCTTCCACTGTTTCCCCATCTGTTTGCCATGAAGTGATGGGACCGGATACCATGATCTTCATTTTCTGAATGTTGAGCTTTAAGCCAACTTTTTCACTCTCCACTTTCACTTTCATCAAGAGGCTTTTGAGTTCCTCTTCACTTTCTGCCATAAGGGTCGTGTCATCTGCATATCTAAGGATGTTGATATTTCTCCCTGCAATCTTGATTCCAGCTTGTGTTTCTTCCAGTACAGCAGTTTTCATGATGTACTCTGCATATAAGTTAAATAAGCAGGGTGACAATATACAGCCTTGACGTACTCCTTTTCCTATTTGGAACCAGTCTGTTGTTCTATGTCCAGTTCTAACTGTTGCTTTCTGATCTGCATACAGGTTCTCAAGAGGCAGGTCAGGTGGTCTGATATTCCCATCTCTTTCAGAATTTTCCACAGTTTATTGTGACCCACACAGTCAAAGGCTTTGGCATAGTCAATGAAGCAGAAATAGATGTTTTTCTGGGACTCTCTTGCTTTTTCCATGATCCAGCAGATGTTGGCAATTTGATCTCTGGTTCCCCTGCCTTTTCTAAAACCAGCTGGAACATCAGGAAGTTCACGGTTCACGTATTGCTGAAGCCTTGCTTGGAGAATTTTGAGCATTACTTTACTAGCATGTGAGATGAGTTAAAATTGATTAAAAACAAAAATGTAAGCCTGGATTCTATAACACTTCTAGATGTTGACATAAATAGCACCCATATGTATTTGGATCTGCCATCTAGGGTAATGAAAATAAAAGCAAAAATAAACTTAAACACTTTTGCACAGCAAAGGAAAGCATAAACAAAATGAAAGACAACCTACAGAATGTGAGAAATATTTGCAAGAGATGTGACTGAAAAGAGATTAAAGTCCAAAATAAACAAATAGCTCATACAGCTCAATATTTAATAAAAAATAAATTAAAAATGAACAGAAGACCTAAATAGACATTTCTCAAAAAAAATACAGATGGCCAATAAGCACATGAAAAAATGCTCAACATCACTAATTATTAAAATAATGCAGATGAAAACTATAATATGATGACATATCACCTCATACTAGTCAGAATAGACACTGTGAAAAAGTCTAGATGATAAATGCTGAAGAATGTGTGGAGAAACGGAAACCTCCTACACTGTTTTGGGAACATATATTGGTACGACTACCACAGAGAACAGTGGGAGTTTCCTTAAAAAAATTTAAAACAGAGTCTCTACCATTTGATCCAGGAATCCCAGTCTGGGTCATAAATATGTAAAAGGCAAAACTTTAATTAAAAAAGATATTTGCACTCCAGTGTTCTTAGAGACACTATTAACAATGGCCAAGGTATGGAAGAAACCTGAATATCCATTGACATATGATGTATAAAGAAGATATGGTATCTTTTAGTTTTGTTTTCTACAATTCCAGAGTAGATTAAGAAAAAAATGCTGAGAAAAGACTAAATGAATGAATCTGAAAGTGGTTAAGTATACTGATTTAGGAAAATATGAAATAAATATTGACAGTGACCATTTGGTAAAAATATATTTAAGTCAGTTACACTGAAAAGAATAAACATTATCTCAAAAAATCTAAGAGCTAAGACAGAGAAGAAAAATAATTTGATTAAAATAAGAAAATATTCCCTACATTGTAAGTGGTTAAATAGTAAAAAAAAAAAAAAAAAAAGCAAAAAGAATCATTAAGCAAAAGTATTTATTTCTAGATATTATTATTATAAAATAGATATATATATGTAAACACACTAAGATAAAACTTAATTTTCTTACATACTTAATATCTCATTTTACTGATTTATAATTTTTTTTAAATCTAAATTTCAAAGTTTTTCATTAATTTTGACTTTTATTACTTTCTTGCTATTAATGTTTGACATTGTTTTAATCTGCTTATTATTATTCATACAATTGTGCTATAGTCATCCTATTTCTTCTTTCTTTAAAAATTTTCCTTTTTATAATGGTGGCAATATATGGGGAGCCCCCTTGCCCCAGGGGTTTTTGTAGTAATTTCTTAAGCTTCTTTAAAATTTTCCAACAATTCTAAAGTTTTATATTTAAAATTACTAGAATTTTAGATAAATCAAAGAATTTGTTGGCTTATTTCACTTGCTACCTGTTAACTTACAAGAACCTGTTGCCACAAAATTCATGATTCAACTCTGAATAAGTGTCTGCTCAAATAGAATACCTTAAAATTGCCTATTCTGACAATATATTTATACTTTAAGTACTACCTTTACACACACACACACACACACATTTTCTCTTGGATGATTACTTGTTTATGCATATAGTCAGGGAAAATAATATGTATATATTCATTTATTGATTACCCACCTTTTGTTAAACACTAGTAGTGTTTAGTAAGTGAAAGTCGCTCGGTCATGTCTGACTCTTTGTAACTCCAAGGACTGTATCAGTTCAGTTCAGTTCAGTTCAGTCGCTCAGTCGTGTCCGACTCTTTGCAACCCCGTGAATCACAGCACACCAGACCTCCCTGTCCATCATCAGCTCCAGGAGTTCACTCAAACTCACGTCCATCGAGTCTGTGATGCAATCCAGCCATCTCATCCTCTGTCGTCCCCTTTTCCTCCTTCCCCCAATCCTTCCCAGCATCAGAGTCTTTTCCAGTGAGTCAGCTCTTCGCATGAGGTGGCCAAAGTACTGGAGTTTCAGCTTTAGCATCATTCCTTCCAAAGAACACCCAGGGCTGATCTCCTTCAGAATGGACTGGTTGGATCTCCTTGCAGTCCAAGGGACTCTCATGAGTCTTCTCCAACACCACAGTTCAAAAGCATCAATTCTTCGGCACTAAGCTTTCTTCACAGTCCAACTCTCACATCCATACATGACCACTGGAAAAACCATAGCCTTGACTAGACGGACCTTTGTTGGCAAAGTAATGTCTCTGCTTTTGAATATGCTATCTAGGTTGGCCATTCCAAACCCAGTAATTGAACCTAGGTCTCCCATGTTGCAAGTGGATTCTTTACCAGCTGAGCCACAAGGGAAGCCCAGTGTTCAGTAAAAGAGGACAAAATTTATGACCTAATGGGGAGTGGTTTATATGAATTATTTTGCATACTAAGGAGTTCAATATTTAAATAAATGTATTTTCAGCAGCAAAAGATGTAAATAAAATCCTTTGACTCAGATGTAAATAGCTACTGGTTTGAGGACCATCTGTGCAAATATGTCATATTATAGGAGAAAAATCCTAATAGACTTTGAAGGAGGGCTAAGGCTATGTTGAACCTTCTGGTCAATATTCCTGAGAGAGGCATGGGGTAGTATAAAGTGCTGATGTTTTGGAAACTGACAAACCTAGATTCAAGCCTTATTTTACTCTTAGTCATGTGTCTATGAATAGTTAAACTATTTAAGTTTTTCCTCATTTAAAAAATTGAATAGTCATAGGATTTTTCTGCTTGATTTAAATGAAAAATATTTACTGATTGTCTAAACTAGGACATGTGTCTCTAAGTTCACTATGGTACATATTCCTTGTCTTCATGATAGTAAGAGAATATCCTCCTGCTTTTTTGGCCATTACTGATAGAATAAAGTAACCAGGGGTAGTAACAGACTAGAATTTTAGAATTCCATTTTACAGCAGGGACAGTGACTTCCATTTAGACTGGATCATTACTGAAAGATCTGGATATTAGGAGAATACAAGGACTAAAGGAATCAAGAAATTATTCAGTTTTTTAAGGAATCTCCACACTGTTCTCCATAGTGGCTGTTCAGCAGATGAATGGATAAGAAAGCTGTGGTACATATACACAATGGAGTATTTCTCAGCCATTAAAAAGAATACATTTGAATCAGTTCTAATGAGGTGGATGAAACTGGAGCCTATTATACAGAGTGAAGTAAGCCAGAAGGAAAAACATAAATATAGTATACTAACGCATATATATGGAATTTAGAAAGATGGTAACAATAACCCTGTGTACGAGATAGCAAAAGAGACACTGATGTATAGAACAGTCTTATGGACTCTGTGGGAGAGGGAGAGGGTGGGAAGATTTGGGAGAATGACATTGAAACATGTAAAATATCATGTAAGAAACGAGTTGCCAGTCCAGGTTCGATGCAGGATACTGGATGCTTGGGGCTAGTGCACTGGGACGACCCAGAGGGATGGTACGGGGAGGGAGGAGGGAGGAGGGTTCAGGATGGGGAACACATGTATACCTGTGGCGGATTCATTTTGATATTTGGCAAAACTAATACAATTATGTAAAGTTTAAAAATAAAATTAGAAAAAAAAAAGAAAAAAAAAAAAGAAATTATTCACTTAAATATTTTTCTACAGCCTTTGTTTCCCAGATAAACTCTTGGAGCAAAAGCATATAACCAAAATCAGAATTCTCTTTTCCTTTACTTACCATTTCAAGAAGAAGCAAATATTAATCTCAAATTATTAGGAAAAAAGTTCCTTTAGGAATCGTGCCTTAACATTCACTAACCCAAATTCAGGCTGTTCTCTTCCAGTAGAAATAAACAAAATGGCATTAATTCCTATATGGTATAGTATATCAACATTACAAAGCAGCGTTTTCCTTTGTCCTGACCTGTTTGAGAATTTGAGCCACCAGCTCTAATTTCTTCAGAGATACTCCATGATTTTAAATGACCTTTGATGACAGATTCTTTTTTTATAGTACAATTTAGTCATGTACATTAAAATCAGGGATGAAGGTAGATTTTGATTTATCCTTCCATGTGGCATATGTGAATAATGTTTGTGAGGCTTGTTTTTTTCTCTGATTTATAACAGGAATGAACAAAAGTCCAAACAAAGCTAGAATCCAAAGCATGATCAGTTTAAAAAGGCTTAAAGAGAGGGAAGGATGAATTAGAAGTTTGGGATCAACAGATACATGCTACTATATATATATGTCTAAGGGGAATCAGTGGCTCAAAGGTAATGAATCCACCTGTAGTGCAAGAGGCATAGGAGATGCCGGTTCGATCCCTGGATCTGGAAGATCCCCTGGAGAGGGAAATGGCAACCCTCTCCAGTATTCTTGCTTGGAAAATCTCATGGACAGAGTAGCCTAGCGGACTATAGTCCATAGGGTCTCAAAGAGTCAGACATGATTGAACAACTAAAGACAGGAATGTGTGTGTGTGTGTGTGTGTGTGTGTGTGTATGTATATATGTATCTATAGACATGTGTATATATGCTATTGATATATATATGTATATATATGTATGTTATAGACATATATATGTGTATATATGTTATTGATAGATAACAAGGATCTATTTTATAGCACACAGAACTGTATTCAATATTGTGTAATAAGCTGTAATGGGAAGAATCTTAAAATGAAAATGTGTGTGTGTGTGTGTGTAACAGAATCACTTTGCTGTGTACCCGAAACTAACACAACATTGTAAATCAACTATATGTCAATTAATTTTTTTAAAAAGACTGAAATTAAATGCATTGGAAAGAATTCTGTTATTTTAAGTAAAATCTCCCTTTCTGATTGGTCAAAAATATATTTAATCTTATTCATGTTTTAAATAATATGTGTCATCTGTTTCTTTCCTTTTTTATTAAAGTGAAATTCTCTACCACAGCCCTTTCCTCACTCTTTACTTCATCCTCCATAACAAAATATAGGTAGGGTTTAAATCTAATAATTAAGAGTACTTTTTCCATCTAAGACGTATGCTAAAACCTTTAAAATCCTCACAAAATTCTTGAAATTATTGTAAAACTTATGGATGAAGAACCTGAAACTTAAAATATGAATCATCCTCTCTGTCACTGAGCTAGTATATGCCAGAACTGAAATATGAAACCTGGTCTTCACCCTGATATCACATTACTGAAAGTGAGTGTCATTTCTTCCCTAATGCATTGCAAGTCTTGGATTTTCATCCCAAATACTGTGAAATAAACAGGTAAAACATAGACTTGACTATTCTACTGCTTATCATTACACAAAAGACAGAGCAAGATGATTTGCTTTTGTCTGGGATTTTGGTTTATAGACAAGAAAGAACAGAGCAAAAGTCTCCATGCTTTTCAGATTTGCACACCTATCAGGAAAAAATTGAGCATGCATGGTCAATATAAGTTTGCTTAATTGTTCATTCATTTATAAAGTATCTGTGTATGTATACAGATATTTAATATTATATAAAGTATGTGACAACATAATATATATTATAAAATATTACAATAATATATTATACAGACTCTTTGCGACCCCATGAATCGCAGCACGCCAGGCCTCCTTGTGCATCACCAGCTCCCGGAGTTCACTGAGACTCATGTCCATCGAGTCAGTGATGCTATCCAGCCATCTCATCCTCTGTCGTCCCCTTCTCCTCTTGCCCCCAATCCCTCCCAGCATCAGAGTCTTTTCCAATGAGTCAACTCTTTGCATGAGGTGGCCAAAGTACTGGAGTTTCAGCTTTAGCATCAGTCCTTCCAAAGAAATCCCAGGGCTGATCTCCTTCAGAATGGACTGGTTGGATCTCCTTGCAGTCCAAGGGACTCTCAAGAGTCTTCTCCAACACCACAGTTCAAAAGCATCAATTCTTCAGCGCTCAGCCTTTTTCACAGTCCAACTCTCACATCCATACGTGACCACAGGAAAAACCATAGCCTTGACTAGACGAACCTTTGTTGACAAAGTAATGTCTCTGCTTTTGAATATGTTATCTAGGTTGGTCATAACTTTCCTTCCAAGGAGTAAGCGTCTTTTAATTTCATGGCTGCAGTTACCATCTGCAGTGATTTTGGAGCCCAGAAAAATAAAGTCTGACACTGTTTCCCCATCTATTTCCCATAGCAATACTAATAAATCATATGCATTTTGCAAGTGATATAGAGACTACTGATTCTAAATTTTGTGAATTTGATTCATAATTTCAGCTATGTAATATCTTCTAAACCTTACTGGTGTCTTAGTGAAGAGTTTGAGGAAATGCATTATAGCATTCAGTTGAAAGAACAGCAGGCTATTTTTGTCCCTCATCCCATGTATGTTATTTGGATTTTAATGACATTGAACAACATTTTGATGTACTTGAAACTTAAAATATAAATATAACTCTTTTCTAGAATAATTTTATGGTTTTATTGTTGCAAACTAGAAGTGACCTAAGAAATTGCCAACATCCTTTGGATTGTCGAAAACGTGAGAGAGTTACAGAAAAACATCTACTTCTGTTTATTGACTAGGCCAAAGCTTTTGACTGTGTGTATCACAACAAACTGTGGGAAATTCTTAAAGAGATGAGAATACCAGACAACCTGACCTGCTTCCTGAGAAATCTGTATGCAGGACAAGAAGAAATAGAACTGGACATGGAACAACAGATTGGTTCCAAATTGGGAAAGGAGTAGGTCAAAGCTATATATTGTCACTGTGCTTATTTAACTTATATACAGAGTACATCATAAGAAATTCTGGGCTGGATGAAGCACAAGATGGAATCGAGATTGCAGGGAGAAATATCAATAACATCATATATGCAGGTGACACCACCCTTATGGCAGAAAGTGAAGAAGAACTAAAAAGCATCTTGATGAAAGCGAAAGAGGAGAATGAAAAAGTTGGCTTAAATCTCAACATTCAGAAATCTAAGATCATGGCATCTGGCAATGGCACCCCACTCCAGTACTCTTGCCTGGAAAATCCCATGGATGGAGGAGCCTGGTAGGCTGCAGTCCATGGGGTCGCTAAGAGTCTGACACGACTGAGCGACTTCACTTTCACTTTTCACTTTCATGCATTGGAGAAGGAAATGGCAACCCACTCCAGTATTCTTGCCTGGAGAATCCCAGGGATGGGGGAGCCTGGTGGGCTGCCGTCTATGGGGTCGCACAGAGTCGGACATGACTACTGAAGTTACTTAGCAGACAGCATATTAAAAAGCAGAGACATTACTTTGCCAACAAAGGTCCATCTAGTCAAGGCTTTGGTTTTTCCAGTAGATGTGAGAGTTGGACTATAAAGAAATCTGAGTTCTGAAGAATTGATGCTTTTGAACTGTGGTGTGGGAGAAGACTCTTGAGAGTCCCTTGGACTGCAAGGAGATCCAACCAGTCCATCCTAAAGGAAATCAGTCCTGAATGTTCATTGGAAAGACTGATGCTGAAGCTCAAACTCCAATACTTTGGTCACCTGATGTGAAGAACTGACTCATTTGAAAAGACCCTGATGTTGGGAAAGACTGAAGGCAGGAGGAGAAGGGGATGACAGAGGATGAGATGGTTGGATGGCATCACTAACTCAATGAACATGAATTTGAATATGCTCTGGGTGTTGGTGATGGACAGGGAAGCCTGGTGTACTGCAGTCCATGGGGTCACAAAGAGTTGGACATGACTGAGAAACTGAACTCAAGAAACAGCACATCCACCTACTTATTTATTGCCAAAAAATGTAGCTTGTTACAATAAAATCTAACCAAGCCAAAGCACTGTGTTTGGTATATATTTACTGATACCTAAATAGTTTATATCTAAAGACTTTAGATTATCAATTATATGATTGTATGTTTTTTACTCATTGTGGAAGATACACCAGGAAAACAGACAGTTTACAAATAATTGTTGTATGAACACTTTATTACAATAACTTACTAAGTTGTACTATGTTAAAGAACATTCAAGTGAAACTTACAGTTGGTCTTCTCTATGGTACATAATTTTGTCTTGTCAAGCAACATTTTGTCTGTATGATAGAATAGATCCAGGGTATTTCCTAGACTTGCAGAGATAGGATGGTTTCAGTGACAGTGCTGTAATTCCTCTCTCAAAACAGAGGGGAATAAAGTCCTAATCTGTGGAGTGTTCCAGTTCCATAGTCAACCAAACTAGTAACCTGTCACTGAATATGAAGAGATGTGCAAGTTCTCACAAGCTGGACCAGGAGGCTCCAGCTCACCATTGGATAGCTGTATTTTCTTCTTTTATTAAATACCATTTACTAGTTTCATTAATGACTTAGTTTTATCCTATAGTATTATTAATAAGAATATCATATACTTTTGAAGAGTAAGGTAGAGCTTAAATAAATTAAGAAGAAATGTGTCTTTTTAAAGAATCTCAAGTTTTGTGTACCTTGTTTATTATTACCTTATAGGTTTCTTGCTCTGTAAAACATGTTAAGTAGATCATACATTAAACAAAGTGAAACATAAAAAAACAAAACAATTTATACATACTTTTTAGCAAAATGAAAAAAGTGGGAACTTGTTGATGCATACTAGTTATATTCATAAATTTATTTTTAATTCAATCCACCTTATCAAGGGCTACTTTTAGTAATTACCTTAGCTGCTTAACAGTGTTTGAGGATGAAGAAAAAAAATGTTGTCATGTAAAGCTATTGAAATGATTTAAAAATACTGATTATACTAAGCCTCTACCATTATAATTGTCATTTAAGCAGTGAATTTTAGATAAATACTTTAAATATTACAAAATATGAGTATTTGACTCTATTAATATACCATTAAAATTAATACTTCCACGATATTATATTTATTATTTTTTTTTGCTTTAAAAATCTATAAACATAAATTACATCTAAAGAGAGTAGGATATCTTCACCTAAACAAATGCAGTGGAAGGATGTTGGGTTTGTAAACACATCTTTCCAGTAAATAAAGAGGTGAAAATGCTGTGACATAGGTCAATAATTTCCAGACTGATTTATTGAGCACAGCAGGTGGCTAATTATCAACCTTACAAGATGGTGTCCCTGAGCAGTGTGCTTGTTTTCTAGGTCAGGGTTTTAGTTTTCAAAGGAAATCAAGTGTATACATAAGTAGTGAGTCTGACATAGATTGAGTTGCATTTTCATCACCAAATTAAATATAAATCTGATAATGCAAAAAATATATATATACTAAATATTGAACATGCTATTTTCAGTATAAAATGTAACATATATTTTAAATCAGTAGAGTTTTCAAATGAATATCCATGCAGTGAAGATATTCTTTGACTAAATAACTTTAGCCCCACAGCAATTAACAATATCAGTTGGATAAAAAGTAGGATGGACAGCAGAATTTGTTGTTCCATCGCTAAGTCATGTCCAACTCTTGGCGACACCATGGACTGCAACATGCCAGACTTACCTGTCCTTCACTACCTCCCAATGTTTGCTCAAGTTCATGTTCATTGAGTTGCTATGCCATCTAACCATCTCATCCTCTGCCACCTTTTCTCCTTTTGCCTTCAATCTTTCCCAGCATCAGTGTCTTTTCCAATGAGTTGGGTCTTCGCATCAGGTGGCCAAAGTATTGGAGCTTCAACTTCAGCATCAGTCCTTCCAATGAATATTCAAGGTTGATTTCCTTTAGGAAAGGAAGGCAGAATATTCTATCCTTATTGTACAAATTGAAGGGATTTAGGAAAATCTGAATTCTAACCTCAATTAATCATTATAAGATATATGGCTTTGTTTACTTTTGTCATTACCTTTCTTTTCAGATTTATGAAAACAGTCAAAATTTTATTCAAATTATTTCTTACTTAAAAGTTGGCCTTTAACAATATGACAATCAGAATCCACTAAATATGTAATAAAGTATACTTACTTTCATATTTATGTATGTAAACTACCTCCAAAAGAAGAAAATACTTTTGTGTAGCTTCAGATGAATTCAGTGAACACAGTTTTGCAAAACAAATTCCCAGACCACAGGTTTGGGAATAAGTGTGAATATGTATATGTATTTCTTGAAGAAATGCCAATGACTAAATAGTGAATGTTATCTGTATGAAAACAACTTGAATGCTTGGGGTCAGATTAATAAGGATAGATCACTAAAAGTATCTAAAGGCTAAGTAGGGAACAGATACCTTTAAAAGTAGGCATATAATAACTGAAAATAGTTAAAAATAGAAAGTAATGCAAAATAGTAGAACAATAATATTAAAAAGAAGCATTTTAAAACAAATTGTTTAATAGGTGTTTTTAATTACTTTTCAACTTTAAATAAATGGAATGGTAAGGAACTATGTTTCATCAACTACATATATATACATATATATGTGTATATATGTGTGTGTATATATATATATATATAAAGTTAATTACAGTTGCAATTGTTAGATATCTGCCTAAAGAGAGAATTCTTGGGTTTATATCAGATTTATGGATGAGTGTACATCTACATATCTTAAGATAAAGTATTTAAAATTTTGTTGATACTTTTACAGAGTATTTGATATCCCACTAACTTTTCATTAACTAATTTGTGTGTCCCAATTATACTAAGTAAATGTGCTTATCAAATATCAAGAATACATGAAAACTAAACCAGTTGTTCAAAAAAGCAGGAGTTCCAGAAAAACATCTATTTCTGCTTTATTGACTATGCTGAAGCCTTTGACTGTGTGGATCACAATAAACTGTGGAAAATTCTGAAAGAGATGGGCATACCAGACCCCCTGATGTGCCTCTTGAGAAACCTGTATGAAGGTCAGGAAGCAACAGTTAGAAATGGACATGGAACAACAGACTGGTTTCAAATAGGAAAAGGAGTACATCAAGGCTGTATATTGTCATCCTCCTTATTTAACTTATATGTAGAGTATGTAATGAGAAATGCTGGGCTGGAAGAAGCAAAAGCTGGAATCAAGATTGCAGGGAGAAATATCAATATCCTCAGATAGGCAGATAACACGACCCTTATGGCAGAAAGTAAAGAGAAACTAAAGAGTCTCTTGATGAAAGTGAAAGAGGAGAGTGAAAAAGTTGGCTTAAATCTCAACATTCAGAAAACGAAGATCATGGCATCTGGTTCCATCACTTCATGGCAAATAATGGGGAAACAGTGGAAACAGTGGCTGACTTTATTTATTTATTTTTTTGACTCCAATAAATTAAATAAATTTTGACTCCAATAAATTAAAAGATGCTTACTCCTTGGAAGGAAAATTATGACCAACCTAGACTGCATATTAAAAAGCAGAGACATTACTTTGCCAACAAAGGTCTGTCTAGTCAAGGCTATGGTTTTTTCAGTGGTCATGTATGGATGTGAGAGTTGGGCGATAAAGAAAGCTGAGCACCGAAGAATTGATGCTTTTGAACTGTGGTGTTGGAGAAGACTCTTGAGAGTCCCTTGGACTGCAAGGAGATCCAACCTGTCCATCCTAAGAGAAATCAGTCCTGGGTGTTCATTGGAAGGACTGATGTTAAAGTTGAAACTCTAGTATTTTGGCCACCTGATCGGAAGAGCTGACTCATTTAAAAAGACCTTGCTGTTGGGAAAGATTGAAGGCAGGAGAAGGGGACGACAGAGGATGAGATGGTTGGATGCCATCACCGACTCAATGGACATGAGTTTAGGTAAACACCATTTGGTGATGGACAGGGACGCCTGGCATGCTGCGACTCATGGGGTCACAAAGAGTCAGACACAACTGAGCGACTGAACTGAACTGAACTGAAACCAGTTGTTTAAAATTAAATTTTGAGAAAAGTCCGTTTGAAATGTATGAACAGTTAATTCCATCTGTTTCTTTCCCATCAATTCCAAACTATAGGAAACTATCAGTTTGTTTGTTTCCTGTCGCTGCCTCATATTTCCTTTCCTCCTTAATTCCTAGAACCTCACCTAGGACTTAATTCTCAAACGGACAAATTTGCTCTGCATTGTGATTCAAACAGTTCTGTTGGATGACTAGTATCCATGTGGGTGATGGTCCCTCCAACACTCTAGTACAGTCTATTTGACACTGAAGTTCATCCTGTACATAAAGCTGATGCAGAAACCCCTGAAGTAATAAAGATGTTTCAGGGAGGGAGTACCTTCCAAAATATAAGAATAGTTTGCACAGGATTCCAAACAATAGACAGCAGGGAAATATGAGACTGTAAGAGAACTGAGGAGAAGCAGTCCTAGAGATGAAAAGAAGTAACAGTTATGGACTCATGGATGAGAAGAGAAGGAGGTATTTGAGTTCCAGGGGGGCAACTGCACATTTTTTGCATTATCATTTGGTACAATCTCTTTTTCTTCCTTGTTCATTTTTTAAAAACAAATATAATGATATTTCTTTATAATATATGGTACTTCTTATGAAGTATATGATTACTGTAGTTTAAAAGCAAAGGTTGTAGTAGGCACAAATAAATAGTAGAAGTATCACAATTTTTTCTGTGGTTAATTCTATTTTGTAACCAATTAAGTAAGCTCAGGTTTATGGTATTTCTGTTAAGGATCTGAAGCTCTGAGTCTCACATAAACCTTGGCAAGAAAACAAGGCCCTGTAGTCTTTATAACCTACTGCTAGGTTAATTACCCTTAATTAACTTGTATATCTTATTAAAAGCAAAAAAGTGTTACACTTGACTCTATCTTCTGCTGAGTCCCTAGCTGCTTCCCAGATATGTCTTCTGCTTTCCTCTGCAGTTCAAATAGAAAATTCCTGTTTCTGTTTTCAATGTAAATGTTGCCAATAGAAACCTGGAAGCAAAGGTGATACCCTGGATCTAAATCCGATTCTCTCTTTGTTCTCTGTATGTCAGACCTTTTAAAGAATAACTAATGTTTCCAAAGTGATTCATGGTTCAAAAATTCAAGTTAGTTAGCATGTAATATCACATCTTCCATACATCTACTATCTCAGGTTCTTTTCACATTTCAGCCAGTAGCCACTTTTAAAATTTAATAAGAGACAAAGGGATTTCAAACACAATTTTCAGTAGTAGTTTTCTTTCAGTCAATTAGTAGTTAGCAAAAATAGCAGCAGGGAAAATTGTGTCTAATTTATATATTTATTGTCTTGTAACAAAAGCAGTATCTATAAAGTAGGAGGGGAAATGGGTAGACTGATGATTATGGATGTAGGATGCAATAATTGAAGGATAGCTATTATCAGGGCATGATGATCAGACAGTTCTATATGGTGCCAAATCAGAAACAAATCTTTCCATTTGCCAAGTGTTAGATTTATGTCTCAAAACACAAATCTGATATATTTTGTTTCATGCAGTGATGGGAATGAAAATGTAGGGTTATAACCACAAATTAGATAGAATCTGACACAAAATAAAATTATCTAGTTTGCTTTGAGTTACCTAGAGAGATGAACCTTTGTGCTTTTACTGTTAATTTCTAAACTATTTAAATTTTTAACCATTATGAATGTCCCTGGGGAGTCATAAGTAGACTCTGTGCTATGTATTATAAAGCATTAATGTTGCATTATGCAATTTCTTGAATAAATTTGCTAATTTCCAGTTGATTACAACTCTCCTTACCTTTTGCTATGGTAGCTATAATGTAGTTTGTTAGGTATTATTTGAGAATGCCTCTAAATCATTTATGGAAGTCTATATTATCTCCAGTGTGCTTTAATTAAAAAAAAAAAAAAAAAAACCTCTATTTCATTGTGTAGAAATTTTTTGTACATAGCATTAAATTTTTAAATTGAAAACCAACCATAGAGAAAAAGTGTAATTTTTGGCTTATTCAGTATTTTCAAATAAGTGAACCCATAAGAAGACACTGGATTGTAGGTATCACTAGGGAAGCTACTTCTTTACATTTATAAAATCAGTTTAATTAAAGTAGAAATAGTACCGAAGGGAACATTTGACCATAAAATTGTAATATAAATATGTCAATGTTATTTTTTAATCAACTCAGCATGTTTAAGCATATCATTTTAATTATGCATGTTTTTAGCATTGATATTTGAATGGAAACAACTGAATTTACATATTCTAGATCATATGTCAGTATTAGACAAACTGGACTTAACTAGACAGCTTTATTTCCAATATTTCTCTCTGTTACTCTGGATTAGAAGTTGTTTTTTTTTCCTTGTTGGTTTGAAAGAAAAAGCACTCAAAGACAGACATCTAAGAGATTCGCCTAGAACCAGCAAGAGAACTTGCATGACCGAGAATAAACCTTGGCTATTTAAAGCCCTTGAAACAGTAAAGTTATTTGTTACTAGTCTAGTCTATCAGAGAAGGCAATGGCACCCCTCTCCAGTACTCTTGCCTGGAAAATCCCATGGATGGAGGAGCCTGGTAGGCTGCAGTCCATGGGGTTGCTAGGAGTCAGACACGACTGAGCGACTTCACTTTCACTTTCATGCATTGGAGAAGGAAATGGCAACCCACTCCAGTATTCTTGCCTGGAGAATCCCATGGACAGGGGAGCCTGGTGGGCTGCTGTCTATGGGGTCGCACAGAGTTGGACACGACTGAAGCGACTTAGCAGTCTAGTCTATTCATATAATATAATGCTTGAATTTTATTTAGAGTATAGCTGTTTCATTAAATTTTTAACTGGAAATATTTAAAGCTCATGCCATATACTAATGGAATACAGAATATCTGGTGTTCTAAACTAGCTAATATTTCAGAGGAAATTAGTTTACTGATTAAAAATAATAAAAACAAAGAAATTAGATCATTATTTTCAAGTTTTCCTGATAAAATATGATGAAATTTATTTCAGAGAAGCTTGTGTACCTAATTATATGAATTTTCAATGGAATTTTAGTATTTTAACCACAGTATTTCCATATCAATAAAATTGTTTATTTTTGTGACACTGGGTTCAGTTTGAAGAATCACTATCAAATTATTAAAATATTCTACTTAATAGGTAAAAAAAGGTCAGTTTGTTTAGTGATTCCATAATAGGAAAAACAATATGAGGAAATTTTATTAAGTTTTTGCTTACGATGTGTTAACAAAATGTGTATTACTATTTAGTTCATTACTTCAGCTATCAACCAAAAAGAGCACTGTTTTATATTTTTTTAATTTCATATCCTACATACTCAGCCTTGAAGTACTTAATTCTATTCACTCCTCTGCATTTAAAAGTAGTAGTTGTTTTGAAGTAGTTATTATATATGTAAGTAGGAGGATACAATTTTAAAAACTTTCATTTTAGTTATGGAACTTTGAATTCTTGGTTGTCTTCATGTGTAGATATTTTCTTTCATCTTTATTAATATTACTTATAACTGAAAATTCTCATATGGCTATTTAAATGAAATTATTCCTTGATAAATTCATTGTGTCTTTTCTAATTTATGATTTGAGTAATAATACATGATGATTATATGACCCAAATTCAAGTTCTTAATATTATTAAGCTAAATATTTATGAGTTGTTATAAATCCATCATCTAGTAACTTTTAGATTAGAGACAATCTAACTTTGTTGTCACAGATTGCCTGGTGAATATACATTTTTTTTGAGTGAAATAAAAAAACCTAAATTTTCTTTTTAAAGTATAAATTAATGTTAAAGTTTCTATTCAGTTCATTGTTAAGAAAATTGTTTAAATTGGATTCTATACTACTATGCAGTTCTAAGATCAATGATAAAGATAGACAAGCTCTCTGCTTGCTTGGATCTGATGTTCTAAAGGAAGGGCTTCTGAAATTACTATATTAGTAAATAAAGGAAACAGCTTCAAAAGCAGAAAAAATGTAAATATTAAAGTAGCATAATGTGCTAGAGTGGGAAGGGTGTGTTACGGTCAACCAACTACAGTTATGTGCGTGCCTGTATGCTCAGTCATGTCCCACTCTTTGTGACCCCTTGGATGGTATCCCAGCAGGCTCCTCTGTCCATGGCATTCTCTAGGCAAGAATACCGGAGTGGGTTGCCTTTTCCTACTCCAGGGGATCTTCCGAGTCTCCTGTGTTTCCTGCATTGGCAGACAGATTCTTTACTACTGCGCCACCTGGGAAGCCCAGTATAGTTATATTTGAGGACTGAATTCTTGATTGAATAATGAAGATGAGGCTAACTAACCAGAGGACCACCTGGGGAAATGGCATTCAAGCTCAGCGAATGTTAAGTGCAAAGGCCATGTGATGGCAAATAATTTCCCATGTTTAAGGGAAAAGAAACAGTGAGACTAAAGTATGGTGAAGGTAAAGTTGCTTTGTATGAGATGAGTGAGAAGGGTGGACGAAGACCAGAATTTCTAGGCCTTCTGAGGACTGAGTAAGGAGTCAAAATTTAATTCAAGGTTAATGAAAAGTAAAGCTTGGTAGTGACATGTCAGTTGGAAAAAGAATGCTTTGGCTACTGGATAAGAAGCAGTTTGTAAGAATGCTTGGTAGAATCAAAAAAAGGGACTACTGCATCGTCTGTGTGAGAACATAGGCACCTGTCTGTTATCATAAGAGCAGAAATTTTAAAAAATGAACAAATTTAGGATGGATTTTAGAGGCAGAAGAAGATTTGCAAATTCATTGGGATTCTAGGAGTGAGGAGAATAAAGAATTAAAAGATGACACTTAAATGTTTGACAGACTCATGAGTGATGGTGCCATTTGATGTGACGTATTGAGGAATAGGGGTTTCCTGATGGTGGCTCAGTGGTAGAGAATCTACCTGTGATTCAGGAGAGGCAAGAGACTCAGAAGATCCCCTGGAGAAGGAAATGGCAAACTACTCCAGTATTCTTGCCTGAGAAATTCTATAGACAAAGGATCCTGGCAGGCTACAGTCCCTGGGGTTGCAAAGAGTCGGACACGACTGAAGTGACTGAGCATGCACATACACACTTAAGAATAGAGGAAAGACATACTTGTGAAGAGGACATTAAAAATTCTGATATGGAGAGGGGTTGGGGTGGGGGTGTTGGGGCGGCTACAGTGGGCAGCAGTCTTGAGGAGACGATTTCTCAGGTCCTCTGGCAGACCTCCTCCCCTCCCCAGCTGCAGAGGCCCTTAGGGTACTGGGACCTGGCCTGTGGAACATCAAGAGATTACTGCCCACGGAGAACTCCAAGTTCTGTTCAAACTTGTATTGGTTGGTGCTGGTGATACTGAAAGAATACATTCGTGCAAGGTCATCTGACTGGTGAATTTGAGAAGTAAATTGTTGAGGTCCATCTCCTTGTGCTCCATACCAACAGAGGACCAATTAAGTTCAATGTATGGGATACAGCTGGTCAGGAGAAATTTGGTGAACTGAGAGTTGGCTATTATATCCAAGCTCAGTGTGCCATTATTACGCTTGATGTAACATCGAGTTACGTACAAGAATATGCCTAACTGGCATAGACATCTGATAGGACTGTGTGAGAACATCCCCATTGTGTTGTGTGGCAATGAAGTGGATATTAAGGACCAAAAGATTAAGGCAAAGTCAAGTTGTCTTCCACAGAAAGAAGAATCTTCAGTACTATGACATTTCTGCCAAAAGTAACTAAAACTTTGAAAAGCCCTTCCTCTGTCTTGCTAGAAAACTGATCAGAGACCCTAACTTGGAATTTCTTGCCATGCCTACTCTCATCCCACCAGAGGTGGTCAGAGACCCAGCCTTGGCAGCGGCTGTACAAGCACAATTTAGAGGTTGCTCAGACAGATGCTTTACTGTGAGAAAGTGAAGCTGGGGCCCAACATCCAAAGTCTAATTTTATAGGCAATTTTCCTGTGATATCAATGGTGCCGTGTGTTTGCCATTTTATTATATAGGGAAACAGAACATGTGCTTCATCTTTGGACGCTGAAGAAAATGGACAGGCTTTGGAGTGAATATGGAAGTTACAAAACTATGTTCATTGTTTGGACCTGCATATTTAGGTGTTTCGAAACACAGCTGTTTCTTCTTTGAGTTTCAGATATAAGACTGCTATAGTCACATGACATATTGAGAGGTGGAATCTTGTTTTTGTCATTCCCATTCCTTTTTGTTTTGAATCAGAATAAAGTTGTATTTCAAATATCTTAAAAAAAAATTCTGATTCAGAGTTTGAGTTTAAGACACGTATTTGAAACCCAAGTGGGGGTGTTGAGTAGAAAGTTTGGATATGGTAGGTAGCATTGAAAAACAGGCAGCACTTGGACATGGACAATGGGATTGTTGCTTTAGGTTCTGCTTTGGTATACTGCTACGTGATGTCCAACTGCTGTCTTCGTTTCTGCTGTCATTGAATTTTTTTTCCTAATAATGACATTCAGCAGTGTTTTGATATTCTGCACTGATGACTGCTGCCACGTGGTCTCTCTAAGCATAAGCATTGTGTCCCCCAAACACTGTTTCCTCTGCTCTGGATTTAATTTTGGTGGATTATCAGAGGTCTGCCACATCCTCTCTGATACTCCATGAGAGATATGAACCTTGTGATGTTTGGAAGTATTTTCCTTCTTAATTATCTGTAAAAGCTCAAGCTCTCCTAGGACAACACATACTGCCTCTCAAAGGAGCCATGGTAAATTGCACTGATACTGCTAAGGGGTTGAGAATATTAGGATGAGAAGGGACTTTGACATTCTTGGAGTTCAGCTTATTGACTTTTTGTTGCAGGAAACTGTAATGAGGATGATAAGAGGTATATGAAAGATAATGTTGGTATAATATATAAAGACATTTAAATAAAATATAAGCTGTATTATGGGTTATAACTTTATGAAGAAAAATAAAACAGGGGAAAACGACAGTGCAGTGAGGAGATAAAATTTTAGACATAGTGTTCAGCATTTATACCAAGAAGGTGTGGCAGGGAGAGTGAAGGAGAAAGCCTTGAAGGTACATTGGAGAAGGCATTCCAGGATAAAGGATTACTGCTGCTAAGTCACTTCAGTCGTGTCCGACTCTGTGCGACCTCATAGACGGCAGCTCACCAGGCTCCTCTGTCCATGGGATTCTCCAGGCAAGAACACTGGAGTGGGTTGCCATTTCCTTCTCCAATGCATGAAAGTGAAAAGTGAAAGTGAAGTTGCTCAGTCGTGTCCGACTCTTAGCGACCCCATGGACTGCAGCCCACCAGGCTCCTCCATCCATGGGATTTTCCGGGCAAGAGTACTGGAGTGGGGTGCCATTGCCTTCTCCAAAAGGATTACTAAGGATTACTAAGTGCTAGAATCTTGGTGCACCTCTAGAGCCATTTAAGTAAAGCCCTTCCATTCCCTCTGGAATGGAAGCCCATCTGGAATGGGTTCAAGAGGAAAAGTTAGACAACAAATGAAAAAAGTATGTACAGAGAGTTCTTTCTAAGAGTCATTTTGAGGGGAAGTAGAAAAATGGAGCTGCAGGAAAACAGAGCATGCTAGTTGTGGGATGTCTCAATAAGAGTGTAAATAATTTGATTGAAAGTAAATATTTTATATTCTGAGAATAAAAATGAATATTATATAATAATATTTTAATATAATATACCTGAAATATATTTTATTGTTTGTTCCAAGTTGATTCAGGTAAATGGCTTTCAAACCTCCTTTTTTAATTGTGGCAATGTAGAATATTTATGTTGTAGTCATAATACCCAACCCTATTATAAGTAACTGAGGTAAATTGTGCCAAATTACTAGAAATATTTCTAGTAAAATCTATCTCTAAATTCTCATGTGAAAGTAAGTTTAAAGACCTTAAAAAATTCTCTTTTTTTACCTTTTTTTTTTTTTTGCTGACATATCATGTTATCACACTTTCTCTTTTCCTTGATGAGAAAAAATTGGTTTATTTTTCTTGAAGGTTAGGTGTTGACCCTTAATGTAATTCAACATACATTTATGGAACACTTGTTATGTGCTTGTGCTATAAACACTGAATTTCAAATGAAGACCCAGCCTTCAGGAAATTATAGTATAGTTCAATGGCCAAGTTGGTTGTTAGTGTTTTCACAAATACAGAATTTTCTTTGAAGTTAATATACAAGACGTTCAAATTCTTCTAACATGAATTTGAATTATACATATGGAAATAGAAGGTGGCCAATAAATATCTACTTATAAATTATTTGTGTGAAACTTTCATGTGTAAAGTCGAGTAACAGAAGAAGATTTGAAGAGACAGTAAAATTTAGGAATTTGCAGGTAGAGCTCTTTAGAAAAAATAACTCAATTCAGTTCTTTAACATAAAAATAATATAAAATCTCTATAGAAAAGTTTTATTTTTGATATAATGGGGAAACTTGAACTGCATATATTCTTTGACAGATATCCGGGGTATTGTTGGAGAAGGCAATGGCAACCCACTCCAGTACTCTTGCTTGGCAAATTCCGTGGACGGAGGAGCCTGGTAGGCTGCAGTCCATGGGGTTGCAAAGAGTCAGACACGACACGTGATTTAGCAGCAGCAGGGTATTGTGGTAATTTTAGGAAGTTTGTTTACAAAATTACCTCATTTGGAAATTAGAGGTAGAGTGGGAAGTAGTTTATCTATCTAGGCGATGCACTATTCTCACTGAATACAGTAGAAAGAATGAAATGACTCTGAGCCTTCCAGGTTAATGTAACGAACAATACCAAGAGTGTATTTTTCAATGTCAGAAATATATAGTATTTAGTTTGCAAAACATCACCTTCAAAAGGACTACTACATTTTGAGTACGTCTTCAGAAAATTATTAGAGTGTTTTTCACTTGTAATGTTGAAGCTTTGCTAAACTTGAAAAAAAAACATTGAAGATGAAAATTTAGAAATAACCTCAGCTCACAACTCTCGTTTATCATTTTATTCCATCCAATGTTATATACATCACTACTCCTAGATGTGGAAGCTTCATTCTTGCAGAATTTTAAATTGCTGAAAAATTAGAATGTTTAATTTTATCTCATATTGTAAATTGAGAGAATAGATGATACAGATCTCTAAATAAAATATTTTGACATCTGTGAGATGTTTAGATTGATTCACATGCCTAATACTTTATATTAAATAACTTAATGGATACCTATTAAATTGATTTGCCCTTTAGACAACCAGAAGGGAACAGTTACTACTGAGCACAAGTCTAGAATCTGCAAATACTCTTTTAAATTGGAAAATCTTAAATGTAGTATAGATATGAACATATATGTTCTTTTTTTAAAATTTATTTTAATTGGAAGATAATTGCTTTACAATGTTGTACTGACTTTTGCCATGCAGCAGTGTGAATCAGCCATAAGTATACATATGTTCCCTCTTCTTGAATATCCCTCTCACTTCTCACCCCATCCAACCCCTCTACGTTGTCACAGAGCACCAGGTTGAGCTGGCTGTGTTATATAGCAACTTCCCACTAGCTATCTGTTTTACTTATGGTAATGTGTATGTTTTAAAGCTACTATCTCAATTCATCCCAGTGGCATGGGTCAGAAATAGAAAAACAAATATCGTGTATTAATGCGTCAGATCAGATCAGATCAGTGGTACTGATGAGCTTATTTGCAGGGCAGGATTAGAGGTACAGACATACAGAAAACAGACTTGTGGACACAGTCGGGGAAGGAAAGGATGGAGCAAATATATTCTTTTGTATGCTTTTTTAATTTTCAGGACTACTCTGTAAGCTTGGTATGAATTTATTCTGTCTTTGACATTTGTGATTTTTACATCACTGAGAGAGTTGGCTAATTCTTTAATGCCATTTTCTTATCTAAGATAAGGCAGTCTTTTGTTTCTGATCCATTGCCTCTGAACTCTGCTGGCAAGCTTATAAATCAGATCACCAACCATACATAATTTATTTCCATAGGTTACTAAATGTGCAGTGTATAATACAAATATGTTTCAAACAGTATATCTGCATATCTTAAATTTAATAGATTTAAAGGTTTACAGAATAGGCTGATATTTCTTTTTGTTATTTTTACTTTTCCTCTCAACTGAATATAATCTATATCATGCAAACCAGATTTATTCATTATTACTTACATGTATGACTTCTAAGATGTATAAACCTACTAATTTTATTTTAGCAGTATATGCTTTGACTATCTTAATTTTTTTTTAAATTTCCCTTAAAATCGAGGACAATTTCCTTAATAAAACATCCTTGTTTATGTTTCCTCCAGAGATAACTAGTTATATCTAACGTTAAAAAATAAATTATTTCATGAGAACATTCCATTGAGAGCTTTTTGTAAGGTAATGAGATGAATGTGTTGTTGGGCATTATATGAAACATTATGTAATGTAAAATGTTGTGACCTTTCTGTGTCATTTACTCTGTTATATCATGTGGGTATCAATATAAGATAATCACTGAAAAGTCTCCTCAATCAAAGTTTGTGTGGATTACAAACAGGAAAGAAATATACTTCTACCCTTAAATTTTTACATTCCTGTGACTGCAGCCATGAAATTGAAAGACGCTTACTCCTTGGAAGGAAAGTTATGACCAACCTAGATAGCATATTGAAAAGCAGAGATATTACTTTGCCAACAAAGGTCCGTCTAGTCAAGGCTATGGTTTTTCCTGTGGTCATGTATGGATGTGAGAGTTGGACTGTGAAGAAGGCTGAGCGCCGAAGAATTGATGCTTTTGAACTGTGGTGTTGAAGAAGACTCTTGAGAGTCCCTTGGACTGCGAGGAGATCCAACCAGTCCATTCTGAAGGAGATCAGCCCTGGAATTTCTTTGGAAGGAATGATGCTAAAGCTGAAACTCCAGTACTTTGGCCACCTGTTGTGAAGAGTTGACTCACTGGAAAAGACTCTGATGCTGGGAGGGATTGGGGGCAGGAGGAGAAGGGGACGACAGAGGATGAGATGGCTGGATGGCATCACTGACTCGATGGACGTGAGTCTCAGTGAATTCTGGGAGTTGATGATGGACAGGGTGGCCTGGCATGCTGCGATTCATAGGGTCGCAAAGAGTCGGACACGACTGAGTGACTGATCTGATCTGATTTGATAAGCTCATTTAAAAAAAATATGCTGACATCAAATCTTGTTTATTTTGAAACCTCTGTACAATTGAAAATGTCAACATAAAAACATGTTATGTAAATGTGTTATAGAATATAGCTTGCCTTTTTATTTCTGAGATGCTTATATCTATTGTTCTGCTTTTGTTTTGTGTATGTTGTCTTTATGTGTCTCCTGCTCTTAAAAGTAATAACTTTTGTTAGTTGGTCTGTCAGCATTATGTGAAAACCAGTTCAGTACTCAGCAATGGATGGCTCATTGTTAATAGTAATAAAACTGACTCACATATTAGATTCCCAAGTACTTTCTCCTAGTAAAACAGACAAAATCAAAGACCTGTAGTCAGGTCTGTCTGATATAGAGACTTCCAAGTATTTTCCCTGCTGCTCTCAGGTGTTTATGATCATTTTGGGGAATTTGGAAATGTATAAAATTCAAAACTCATATGATTTCTACAGAGACTCTAAAAAATTAAGTGCTCATTCAAAGATTTTGTTAGAGAAAAACTTTAAATTTGTAGATCTTGAAAATTATTATATATTATAATATTATATAAGATTATTATATAATATAATATACTATATAATTATAAAATTATTATAATATTAATTTGTAATTATTATATAATACATAATTATTATAGATTATAATAATAATAATCTTCAAGATCTACAAATTTAAAGTTTTCACTATCATAATTTTGAATTAGCACTTAAACTATTTAGAAGTCTCTGATAGAAATCATAAGAGTTAGGAGGAGGAGTGAATTTGATCTCTGGGTTGGAAAGACCACTGGAGGCAGGCATGGCAACCCACTCCAGTATTCTTGCCTGGAGAATCCCATGGACAGAGGAGCCTGGTGGGCCACAGTCCATAGGGTCACAAAGAGTTGGACATGACTGAAACGAGTTAGCATGCACATAGTTGATTTACAATGTTGTGTTATTTTCTGCTATACTGTAAAGTGAATCAGTTATGTTGTTGTTGTTTAGTCACTAAGTCATGTCCAACTCCTTTCTGACCCCGTGGACTGTAGCCCACCAGGCTTCTCTGTCCATGGGATAGCCCAGGCAAGAATACTGGAGTGGGTTGCCATACCCTCCTCCAGGGGATCTTTCAGACACAGGGATCAAACCCAGGTCTCTTGATTGTCTTTCTTCACCCAGTTAGAGACTGGATTAAAAGAAGCAAGTTTAAAGTCCAATTGGCTGCAGGATCTGTAGTGCTTTCCTTCAGTAATCTTATTTTCAGTTCCTTTTACTATTCTATTTACTGAAAAGTTCCCAGCTCCACTTGTATCTTTGTATTTCTATTTAAAAATATACATGATATTTAACACTGTTCTAGAAGTTCTGATTAAAGAAATAAAATGTGAAAGTTAAGGGTTTTTATAAAATTTTATTTTCAAAGAAGAAATACATTAAATCTAGGAAAGTTAAAGAATTAAGTACACTTAGAATTAATGAGCAGAGAAGGCAATGGAACCCCACTCCAATACTCTTGCCTGGAAAATCCCATGGACGGAGGAGCCTGGTAGGCTGCAGTCCATGGGGGTCACAAAGAGTCGGACACGATTGAGCGACTTCACTTTCACTTTTCACTTTCATGCATTGGAGAAGGAAATGGCAACCCACTCCAGTTTTCTTGCCTGGAGAATCCCAGGTACAGGGGAGCCTGGTGGGCTGCCGTCTATGGGGTCGCACAGAGTCAGACACGACTGAAGCAACTTAGCAGCAGCAGCAGCAGTAGAATTAATGAGACAACAAGAAACTACACGTAAGATAAATATACACAATTCACTAGAAGTAACAAGTAGAAGAATGAAGGCAAAATAGCACACTCTTCAAAGTATAAAATAGAGTGAGGTCTTATTCTAAAGAGAAATGTGAAGAATCTGTCGGGAAAGCTGTGTAACTTCATTAAAAGATGTCAAAGATGACAGAGGTAACCACATCAGGCTAATAGTTTTCTTGACTATTCTAATTGACTTGTGACTCTGTTGTACCTGTTAACTATTTTTAACCAATGTCTGGACTGTTCTTTCTTTCCAAATGAGTGTAATACAATTCTAATCAGAACTTTAAAAAATTATTTTTCATAAAATTGACAGTATATTGGAAATAAACAGAGGTGTAAGTAACTAAAACTTTTCAAAAAATATAATAATGAGGCTGGACCTTCAAACTAGTTATGAACTTAGAAATGCAGAGAGATGCAATCATTGAAATAATGTCTTAGGTACACACATGAAAATAGATGTAATCAGTAAAACAAAATGGAGATTCTGCTATATATTGGAGCATAAGACTTGATAAAGCAGATAATTCCTTAAGAAACTGGAGAGCAGTATGGAACTCCTTCGAGAAACTAAAAATAGAACTACTGAATGATCCAGCAATTCTATTTCTGTGTATTTATCCAAGAAAACAAAATCACTAATGTGAAAAGTTACATGCACCTTTATGTTTACTGTAGCATTATTTACAAGATATGGGCAAGATATGGAAGCAACCTAATTGTCCATCCCATAGATGAATAGATAAAAAATATATTGTGTGTATGTATGCACATGTGTATACACACACATATACACCTATACATACAATGTAACATTATTCTGCAATAAAAAAAGAATGAAATATTGTCATTTGCAACACCATAGGTAGACCTGGAGACTATTACACTAAGTGAAATAAGTCAGAGAATAACAAATACCATATGAGTTCACTTCTATGTGGAATCTTAAAAAACAAAGCAAAGAAACAAAACAAAACTGAAATGGGCTAGTAGAGAACCAACTGGCAGTTGCCAAACAGGAGGAAGTAGGGAAATGGGCAAAATAGGTGAAGAGGATTAAGAGTTACACATCCCAAATCTATGCACACAGCCCAACATGCTTTCTTGTTTTTCTTTTCCAAAAGACAAAACCCAAATAAAGGTATGGGAAATATAATTAGCATAATCAGTATCTTAGAGGAGACACTTTTATAATTAATGTTTCATTTAAATGAAAATTTGATTCTCTGTGTGTGTACATGTGCAAGAGCTATTATTTTTTTCTGTATGAATATCTCTTACATGAACTCATAAGCTACTTGTATCCTACAATATAACTTTTTTTCTAAAAGTGAAGTGAATAGTCCATTTAATTGAGGATATTTATGTTGAATACTGTTTATCTGAAATTTGGTTGTACAACAAAATTATAAATGCAAATATTTACGATTTTAAACATAGATGACTATATTCAAATTTGTAAATTCATATGCCATCTTTCAAGCTGATAGAAGGGGAGACATAGATACAATATGCTTAAACTTGTTGTACTATTGTATTTATTTTTTTTCTTTTAATTTTATTTTATTTTTAAACTTTAAAATATTGTTATTAGTTTTGCCAAATATTGAAATGAATCCGCCACAGGTATACCCGTGTTCCCCATCCTGAACCCTCCTCCCTCCTCCTTCCCTTAACCTCCCTCTGGGTCGTGCCAGTGCACCAGCCCCAAGCATCCAGTACTGTGCATCGAACCTGGACTGGTGACTTGTTTCATACATGATATTATACATGTTTCAATGCTATTCTCCCAAATCTCCCCACCCTCTCCCTCTCCCACAGAGTCCATAAGACTGATCTATACATCGGTGTCTCTTTTGCTGTCTCGTACACAGGGTTATTGTTACCATCTTTATAAATTCCATATATATGCATTAGTATACTGTATTGGTGTTTTTCTTTCTAGCTTACTTCACTCTGTATAATAGGTTCCAGTTTCATCCATCTCATTAGAACTGATTCAAATGTATTCTTTTTAATGGCTGAGTAATACTCCATTGTGTATATGTACCACAGCTTTCTTATCCATTCATCTGCTGATGGGCAGCTAGGTTGCTTCCATGTCCTGGCTATTATAAACAGTGCTGCGATGAACATTGGGGTACACGTGTCTCTTTCCCTTCTGGTTTCCTCAGTGTGTATGCCTAACAGTGGGATTGCTGGATCATAAGGCAGTTCTATTTCCAGTTTTTTAAGGAATCTCCACACTGTTCTCCATAGTGGCTGTACTAGTTTGCATTCCCACCAACAGTGTAAGAGATTTCCCTTTTCTCCACACCGTCTCCAGCATTTATTGTTTGTAGACTTATGGATCGCAGCCATTCTGACTGGTGTGAAATGGTACCTCATGTTGGTTTTGATTTGCATTTCTCTGATAATGAGTGATGTTGAGCATCTTTTCATGTGTTTGTTAGCCATCTGTATGTGTTCTTTGGAGAAATGTCTATTTAGTTCTTTGGCCCATTTTTTGATTGGGTCATTTATTTTTCTGGAGTTGAGCTGTAGGAGTTGCTTGTATATTTTTGAGGTTAGTTGTTTGTCCGTTGCTTCATTTGCTATTATTTTCTCCCATTCTGAAGGCTGCCTTTTCACCTTGCTAATAGTTTCCTTTGTTGTGCAGAAGCTTTTAAGTTTAATTAGGTCCCATTTTTTTATTTTTGCTTTTATTTCCAATATTCTGGGAGGTGGGTCATAGAGGATCCTGCTGTGATATATGTCGGAGAGTGTTTTGCCTATGTTCTCCTTTAGGAGTTTTATAGTTTCTGGTCTTCCATTGAGATCTTTAATCCATTTTGAGTTTATTTTTGTGTATGGTGTTAGAAAGTGTTCTAGTTTCATTCTTTTACAAGTGGTTGACCAGTTTTCCCAGCACCACTTGTTAAAGAGATTGTCTTTAATCCATTGTATATTCTTGCCTCCTTTGTCAAAGATAAGGTGTCCGTATGTGTGTGGATTTATCTCTGGGCTTTCTATTTTGTTCCATTGATCAATATTTCTGTCTTTGTGCCAGTACCATACTGTCTTGATAACTGTGGCTTTGTAATAGAGCCTGAAGTCAGGTAGGTTGATTCCTCCAGTTCCATTCTTCTTTCTCAAGATAGCTTTGGCTATTTGAGGTTTTTTGTATTTCCATACAAATTGTGAAATTATTTGTTCTAGCTCTGTGAAGAATACCGTTGGTAGCTTGATAGGGATTGCATTGAATCTATAAATTGCTTTGGATAGTATACTCATTTTCACTATATTGATTCTTCCAATCCATGAACATGGTGTATTTCTCCATCTATTAGTGTCCTCTTTGATTTCTTTCACCAGTGTTTTATAGTTTTCTATGTATAGGTATTTAGTTTCTTTAGGTATATATATTCCTAAGTATTTTATTCTTTCTGTTGCAATGGTGAATGGAATTGTTTCCTTAATTTCTCTTTCAGTTTTCTCATTATTAGCATATAGGAATGCAAGGGATTTCTGTGTGTTGATTTTATATCCTTCAACTTTACTATAATCATTGATTAGTTCTAGTAATTTTCTGGTGGAGTCTTTAGGGTTTTCTATGTAAAGGATCATGTCATCTGCAAACAGTGAGAGTTTTCCTTCTTTTCCAGTTTGGATTCCTTTTATTTCTTTTCCTGCTCTGATTGCTGTGGCCAAAACTTCCAAAACTATGTTGAATAGTAATGGTGAAAGTGGGCACCCTTGTCTTGTTCCTGACTTTAGAGGAAATGCTTTCAATTTCTCCCCATTGAGGATAATGTTTGCTGTGGGTTTGTCATATATAGCTTTTATTATGTTGAGGTATGTTCCTTCTATTCCTGCTTTCTGGAGAGTTCTTATCATAAATGGATGTTGAATTTTGTCAAAGGCTTTCTCTGCATCTATTGAGATAATCATATGGTTTTTGTTTTTCAATTTGTCAATGTGGTGTATAACATTGATTGATTTGCGGATATTGAAGAATCCTTGCATGCCTGGGATAAAGCCCACTTGGTCATGGTGTATGATCTTTTTAATGTGTTGTTGGATTCTTATTGCTAGAATTTTGTTAAGGATTTTTGCGTCTATGTTCATCAGTGATATTGGCCTGTAGTTTTCTTTTTTTGTGGGATCTTTGTCAGGTTTTGGCATTAGGGTGATGGTGGCCTCATAGAATGAGTTTGGAAGTTTACCTTCCTCTGCAATTTTCTGGAAGAGTTTGAGCAGGATAGGTGTTAGCTCTTCTCTAAATTTTTGGTAGAATTCAGCTGTGAAGCCGTCTGGACCTGGGCTTTTGTTTGCTGGAAGATTTTTGATTACAGTTTCAATTTCCGTGCTTGTGATGGGTCTGTTAAGATTTTCTATTTCTTCCTGGTCCAGTTTTGGAAAGTTTTACTTTTCTAAGAATTTGTCCATTTCTTCCACGTTGTCCATTTTATTGGCATATAATTGTTGATAATAGTCTCTTATGATCCTTTGTATTTCTGTGTTATCTGTTGTGATCTCTCCATTTTCATTTCTAATTTTATTGATTTGATTTTTCTCCCTTTGTTTCTTGATGAGTCTGGCTAATGGTTTGTCAATTTTATTTATCCTTTCAAAGAACCAGCTTTTGGCTTTGTTGATTTTTGCTATGGTCTCTTTTGTTTCTTTTGCATTTATTTCTGCCCTAATTTTTAAAAGATTTCTTTCCTTCTACTAACCCTGGGGTTCTTCATTTCTTCCTTTTCTAGTTGCTTTAGGTGTAGGGTTAGGTTATTTATTTGACTTTTTTCTTGTTTCTTGAGATATGCCTGTATTGCTATGAACTTTCCCCCTAGGACTGCTTTTAAAGTGTCCCACAGGTTTTGAGTTGTTGTGTTTTCATTTTCATTAGTTTCTATGCAAATTTTGATTTCTTTTTTGATTTCTTCTGTGATTTGTTGGTTATTCAGCAGCGTGTTGTTCAGCCTCCATATGTTGGAATTTTTAATAGTTTTTCTTCTGTAATTGAGATCTAATCTTACTGCATTGTGGTCAGAAAAGATGCTTGGAATGATTTCTATTTTTTTTTGGATTTACCAAGGCTAGATTTATGTCCCAGGATGTGATCTATCCTGTGCTTGAGAGAAAGGTGAAATTCATTGTTTTGGGATGAAATGTCCTATAGATATCAATTAGGTCTACATGGTCTATTGTATAATTTAACGTTTGTGTTTCCTTGTTAATTTTCTGTTTAGTTGATCTATCCATAGCTGTCAGTGGGGTATGAAAGTCTCCCACTATTATTGTGTTATTGTTAATTTCTCCTTTCATACTTGTTAGCATTTGTCTTACATATTGCGGCACTCCCGTGTTGGGTGCATATATATTTATAATTGTTATATCTTCTTCTTGGATTGATCCTTTGATCATTATGTAGTGACCATCTTTGTCTCTTTTTACAGCCTTTGTTTTAAAGTCTATTTTATCTGATATAAGTATTGCTACTCCTGCTTTCTTTTGGTCCCTATTTGCATGGAAAATCTTTTTCCAGCCCTTCACTTTCAGTCTGTATGTGTCCCCTGTTTTGAGATGGGTCTTTTGTAGACAACAGATGTAGGGGTCTTGTTTTTGTATCTATTCAGTCAGTCTTTGTCTTTTGGTTGGGGCATTCAACCCATTTACGTTTAAGGTAATTACTGATAAGTATGATCCCGTTGCCATTTACTTTATTGTTTTGGGTTCGAGTTTATACACTGTTTTTGTGTTTCCTGTCTAGAGAATATCCTTTGGTATTTGTTGGAGAGCTGGTTTGGTGGTGCTGAATTCTCTCAGCTTTTGCTTGTCTGAGAAGCTTTTGATTTCTCCTTCATATTTGAATGAGATCCTTGCTGGGTACAATAATCTGGGCTGTAGGTTATTTTCTTTCATCACTTTAAGTATGTCTTGCCATTCCCTCCTGGCTTGAAGAGTTTCTATTGAAAGATCAGCTGTTATCCTATTGGGAATTCCCTTGTGTGTTATTTGTTGTTTTTCCCTTGCTGCTTTTAATATTTGTTCTTTGTGTTTGATCTTTGTTAATTTGATTAATATGTGTCTTGGGGTGTTTCGCCTTGGGTTTATCCTGTTTGGGACTCTCTGGGTTTCTTGGACTTGGGTGATTATTTCCTTCCCCATTTTAGGGAAGTTTTCAACTATTATCTCCTCAAGTATTTTCTTATGGTCTTTCTTTTTGTCTTCTTCTTCTGGGACCCCTACGATTCGAATGTTGTAGCGTTTAATATTGTCCTGGAGGTCTCTGAGATTGTCCTCATTTCTCTTAATTCGTTTTTCTTTTATCCTCTCTGATTCATTTATTTCTACCATTCTATCTTCTAATTCAGTAATCCTATCTTCTGCCTCTGTTATTCTACTATTTGTTGCCTCCAGAGTGTTTTTAATTTCATTTATTGCATTATTCATTTTATATTGACTCTCTTTTATTTCTTCTAGGTCCTTGTTAAACCTTTCTTGCATCTTCTCAATCTTTGTCTCCAAGCTATTTATCTGTGATTCCATTTTGATTTCAAGATTTTGGATCAGTTTCACTATCATTATTCGGAATTCTTTATCAGGTAGATTCCCTATGTCTTCCTCTTTTGTTTGGTTTGGTGGGCATTTATCCTGTTCCTTTATCTGCTGGGTATTCCTCTGTCTTTTCATCTTGTTTAAATTGCTGAGTTTAGGGTGTCCTTTCTGTATTCTGGCAGTTTGTGGAGTTCTATTTACTGTGGCATTTCCTCGCTCTGTGTGGGTTTGTACAGGTGGCTTGTCAAGGTTTCTTGGTTAGGGAAGCTTGTGTCAGTGTTCTGGTGAGTGGAGCTGTTTCTTCTCTCTCCTTTTGAAGACTTGGGTTGCTTTTCTGGGTGCCTGATGTCCTCTGCCGGCATTCAGAAGTTGTTTTGTGGAATTTACTCGGTGTTTAAATGTTCTTTTGATGAATTTGTGGGGGAGAAAGTGTTCTCCCTGTCCTACTCCTCCGCCATCTTAGCTCCTCCCCCTGTACTATTGTATTTATTTGGTAAACATTTATTATTTAAACATATTAATAGAAATATACCATGAAATGGTAGTTCTATGATATTGATTCAGTGACTTTTCCTAATTCAAAGGAGATCATTGAACACTATATCATAAGTAATCAATTTTAAAACACATTCTGTTTTTAAAAATAGATTTAAAGAACAACTTTTGGGAAAAAATTCAGTATTTTTATTGTAGCTATACAATTGTGTATGTGTGTCAAAATATTAATACATAAAATTGATGCCTGAGAAGGGTGACTTTTATCATAAATTACACTTCAATAGACCTGACTTTAAGAAAACAAAAAAAATTTTGAGAGATTTTGGCTTGCTAATTAATAACATTAAAATATAATATGTATATTTCCATGTTTAGAAGCATAAAGTTGAAACAAATCTATTCTCCCAAAAAAATGACAGAAAGTCATTTTAAATTATTTGAAAAGATTATTCTCCTTATAACTAGAGGAATTAAACCTCAACTGCCCACCCCCCCAAATTTTCTTGTGTCACTCTGTAATAATTTCCCCCTTACCTCCAGCCCTCAGCAACCAGTTATAACATCTGTAAGTCTTTCCTTTGTTCAGAATGTCATATAAAAAAAATCATACAGTATGCAGACCTATAGTATGTGGCATGTATATTCTTTCACTTACAGTGCTTTTGAGATTCATCTGTGTTGTTTTATGTATCAACATTTCATTCCTTTTTATTGGTAAGTAACAGATTATTATATGAATGTACCAAATATATTTATTTGCCACTTTTGACTTTTTGTAATTAGGAAAGAAGATGGCATGAGCATTTGTGTGCAAGTCTTTTTATGGCCATATATTTCACTTCTCTTAGGTGAATGACTAGGAGTGAAATTACTGAGTGAATGTGTACTTTTATAAAAAATTGCTGCAATGTTTTCCAAAGTGTCTCTGCCACACTGCATTTTATCAGCAATGTGTAAAAGTTCCAGTTTCTATTAACCTTTTCAAACCTGAAAATTTTTGCCTTTGAAATGAAAATTATTTTAATTTGATGTGTCAGTTCAGTGTGATGTTCTAATCAGCTGCTTTCCTAAGTGGATGACAGTGAAACTGACAGTTGCTCAGTCATGTCCTACTCTTTGTGACCACATGGACTGTAGTCCATGGAATTCTCCAGGCCAGAATACTGGAGTGGGCAGCCATTCCCTTCTCCAAGGGGTCTTCCCAACCCATGGATCAAACCCAGGTCTCCTGCATTGCAGGTGGATTATTTACCAGCTGAGTCACAAGGGGAACCCTCCTAAATGGATAGTGGTATCTCATTTTAGTTTGCCTATTCTTAAGGATATTGCAAAAGTAGGAAGTCAAGAAACACCTGGGCAACAGACAAATTTGGCCTTAGAATATGGAATGAAGCAGGGCAAAGGCTAATAGAGTTTTGCCAAGAAATGCATTGGTCATAGTAAACACCCTCTTCCAACAACACAAGAGAAGATTCTACACATGGACATCATCAGATGGTCAACACCGAAATCAGATTGATTATATTCTTTGCAGCCAAAGATGGAGAAGCTCTATACAGTCAGCAAAAGCAAGACCAGGAGCTGACCGTGGCTCAGATCATGAACACCTTATTTCCAAATTCAGACTTAAATTGAAGAAAGTAGGGAAAAACCACTAGACCATTCAGTTATGACCTAAATCAAATCCCTTATGGTTATTTGTGGAAGTGAGAAGTGAGAAATAGATTTAAGGGATTAGATCTGATAGACAGAGTGCCTGATGAACCATGGATGGAGGTTCGTGACATTGTACAGGAGACAGGGATCAAGACCATCCTCGTGGAAAAGAAATGCAAAAAAGCAAAATGGCTGTCTGAGGAGGCCTTACAAATAGCTGTGAAAAGAAGAGAAGAGAAAAGGAGAAAAGGAAAGATATAAGCATCTGAATGCAGAGTTCCAAAGATAGCAAGAAGAGATAAGAAAGCCTTCCTCAGTGATCAATGCAAAGAAATAAAGGGAAACAACAGAATGGAAAAGACTAGAGATCTCTTCAAGACAATTAGAGATACCAAGGGAACATTTCATGCAAAGATGGGCTCGATAAAGAACAGAAATGGTATGGACCTAACAGATGCAGAAAATATTAAGAAGAGGTGGCAAGAACACACAGAAGAACCGAACAAGAAAAAGCTTCACAACCCAGATAATCACTATGGTGTGATCGTTGACCTAGAGCCAGACATCCTGGAATGTGAAGTCCTGTGGGCCTTAGAAAGCATCACTACGAACAAAGCTAGTGGAGATGATGGAATTCCAGTTGAGCTATTTCAAATCCTGAAAGATGATGCTGTGAAAGTGCTGCACTCAATATGCCAGCAAATTTGGAAAACTCAGCAGTGGCCACAGGACTGGAAAAGGTCAGTTTTCATTCTAATCCCAAAGAAAGGCAATGCCAAAGAATGCTCAAACTACCGCACAATTGCACTCATCTCACACGCTAGTAAAGTAATGCTCAAAATTCTGCAAGCCAGGCTTCAGCAATATGTGAATTGTGAATTTCCATATGTTCAAGCTGGTTTTAGAAAAGGCAGAGGAACCAGAGATCAAATTGCCAACATCCGCTGGATCATGGAAAAAGCAAGAGAGTTCCAGAAAAACATCTATTTCTGCTTTATTGACTATGCCAAAGCCTTTGACTGTGTGGATCGCAATAAACGGTGGAAAATTATTCAAGAGTTAGGAATACCAGACCACCTGACCTGCCTCTTGAGAAACCTGTATGCAGATCAGGAAGACAGTTAGAACTGGACATAGAACAACAGACTGGTTCCAAATAGAAAAAAGAGTACGTCAAGGCTATATATTGTCACCCTGCTTATTTAACTTATATTCAAAGTACATCATGAGAAATGCTGGGCTAGAAGAAGCACAAGCTGGAATCAAGATTTCCAGGAGAAATATCAGTAACCTCAGATATAAAGATGACACCATCCTTATGGCAGAAATTGAAGAAGAACTAAAAAGCCTCTTGATGAAAGTGAAAGAGGAGAGTGGAAAAGTTGGCTTAAAGCTCAACATTCAGAAAACTAAGATCATGGCATCCGGTCCCATCACTTTATGGCAAATAGATGGGAAACAGTGGAAACAGTGACTGACTTTATTTTGGGAGGCTCTAAAAATCACTGCAGATGGTGATTTCAGCTTTGAAATTAAAAGACACTTCCTCCTTGGAAGGAGAGTTATGACCAACCTAGAAAGCATATTAAAAGCAGACGCATTACTTTGTCAACAAAGGTCTGTCCAGTCAAGGCTATGGTTTTTCCTGTGGTCATGTATGGATGTGAGAGTTGGACTATAAAGAAAGCTGAGCAGCAAAGAACTGATACTTTTGACCTGTGGTGTTGGAGAAGACTCTTGTGAGTCCCTTGGACTGCAAAGAGATCCAACCAGTTAATCCTAAAGAAGATCAGTCCTGAGTGTTCATTGGAAGAACTGATGTTGAAGCTTAAACTCCTATACTTTGGCCACCTCATGCGAAGAGCTGACTCATTTGAAAACACCCTGATGCCTTTCCTGCACTCTGTTGAGGTCAGGAGGAGAAAGGGACGACAGAGAATGAGATGGTTAGATGGCATCACTGGCTCAATGGACATGAGTTTGGGTAAACTCTGGGAATTGTTGATGGACAGGGAGACCTGGTGTGCTGCAGTTCATTGGGTTGCAAAGAGTCAGACACAACTGAGCAACTGAACTGAACTGAATTCATTAGACCAAGGACACATTCCATGAGTTTGCAAGATGGTATAGCTTTAGGCCAATGGAGTTCTACACTGACTGCCTACCAATTTCTACCTTTTACTGTTATTGGACATCTTTGTTATAGGAGCAATGGTAGCTTTGTAAAACTAACTGGTGTGCACTTTCTTTTGTTGTTGTTGTTTTCTGAAAAACTTTGTGTATAACTGATATTATTTTTTATTTAAATATTTGGTAGAATTCAGTGTAACTATTAGGGCTTCTAAGGTGGCACTAGTGGTAAAGAACCCACCTCCCAATTCAGAAAACATAAGAGATGCTGGTTTGATCCCTGAGTCAGAAGATCCCCTGCAGGAGGGCATGGCAACCCACTCCAGTATTCGTGCCTTGACAACCCCTTAGACAGAGGAGCCTGGCAGGCCACACTCCATAGGGTCTCAAAGAGTTGGACACAACTGAAGCAACTTGGTGATGGACAGGGAGGCCTGGAGTGTTGCAATTCATGGGGTTGCAAAGAGTCAGACACGACTGAGTGACTGAACTGAACTGAAGCGACTTAGCATGCATATATTTGGGCCTGAAATTCTACTTTTACTGTGAACTTTATTTGTAGAAAAGAATTTACTGTCCATGTAATCTATTTCTTGTTTTATAGAAAGTTTTTACTTCTATCTCAGTTTTAAAGGATTTGTTAGTGAAGTAACACTCTTGTTATATACAAATAAAAATTATCTAGCTTACTTTCAATATACTAACATTAAAAGAAAAGAGAAATAGAAATAGAGGAGGCTACCTTACAAATTGGGTTTTGACCAACGTTAAGACTTAAACAATGTTGGGAAATCCCATGACACAGCACATCAGAAGTCCCTGTTGGGAAAAAGTCCCAGACAGCATGTTCCTTCCATTGGTGAGACTATAAAAATTGCTGTTTTAGTTCTTGCTTATAATCCCAGGAAGCAAACTGATACACTTGTAAGTCTGTGAGAAAACTGAAGCTCTGTTTTCAGTTAATGCTGTTTGTTTTGTCTTGAAAAATGGACTGTTGTTAAGCTTGGGGGCATGGTTGGCCAAACCTCCTCCAGGGGCTCAACAATCTCAAGTTTCATGCTCTATTTTATCTATAATCTGTGGTACCACAAGATTTGCACTCACAGCAGTCAGGTGGTCAGGGCATTCACGGTCAGGTCAGTGTCCAGCAAGGTTAGAACAAAGTCAAAGGACTGCTCTGCTTTGTCTCTGAAGCCTAAACAAGACTACCTATTTAATGCCCCTAACACTTGTAGAATGAGGTTTTGCAGTATATACCTTAAGGAGTTTTCCATTGCACCTGATTTTTCAAATTAGCTGGAATGAAGATTTTATTTAGAATATTGCATTAATATTATTGAAATATCTGTATTGTCTTTGATGGTAAATCCTTATCTAGTTTTGTAATTTGTATTCTCTTTCTTTGATTAGTCTACTAGGATCTTTATCAACTTTATTGATCTTGTCAAAGAACAAGGTTTTAGTTTTATCGATTTTTCTGTATTGTTTTTCTGTTTTTAATTTTTTGCTTTCTGTCTTATTTTCGCTATCCCTTTCCCTTCTGCTTGAAGTGGGTTTGGCTTGCTTTCACCTCCTAATTTCTTAAAACTTAGATTATTGACTTGAAACTTCATTATTTTCAGCTCAGTAACATAATACTGTAAAATTTTCTCTACTTGCTGTAAATACTCAGGTTGTTGACTTAGTTCAATTCAAAGACTTCAGATTCAATTTTGCTTTGTCCTTCACATTTGAGTTATTTAGAAATATGTCATTTAATATTCAAATATTTGATCAGTTTCTTGATAGTGGTTGTTATTTGTTTTTAGTAATTTTCTAAATAGGTCAACTGTGCTGAATCTTCATTGCTGCACAGGCTTTTCTCTAGTTGTGAATGGGAGATACTCTTTAATTGTGGTGCATGGGCTTCTCAAGATGGTGGCTTCTTGTTGTAGAGCATAGGCTCTAGGGTTTACTGGCTTCAGTAGTTGAAATGCGAGGTCTCAGTAGTTGTGGTTTCTGGGCTCTAGCTGCTAAGTCACTTCAGTCGTGTCTGACTCTGTGCGACCCCATAGACGGCAGCCCACCAGGTTTCCCTGTCCCTGGGATTCTCCAGGCAAGAACGCTGGAGTGGGTTGCCATTTCCTTCTCCAATGCATGAAAGTGAAAAGTGAAAATGAAGTTGCTCAGTCATGTCCGACCCTTAGCATGGACTGCAGCCTACCAGGCTCCTCTGTCCATGGGATTTTCCAGGCAAGAGTACTGGAGTGGGGTGTCATTGCCTTCTCCGTCTGGGCTCTAGAGCACAGGCTTAATAGTTGTGGCACATGGGCCCATTTGCTGCATGGCAGGTAGGATCTTCCCTTACCAGGGATTGAACCCATGCCTTCTGCATTGGCAGACAGATTCTTCATCACTGAGCCACTAGGGAAGCCCCTGTTGTTTATTTTTAGCTTAATTTATTTTGGTCAGAGAACATACTTCATAAGATTCCAATTATTTTTAAACTGTTGAGATTGGTTTTGTGTCCCAGAATAGGGTCTTTTTCTTTGTGTCCATTAAAAAAAAAATGTTGCTGAGTAATATATTTTATAAATGTCATATAGGAAAAATTTTTTGATAGAGTTGCCACCGTATGGCAGAAAGTGAAGAGGAACTAAAAAGCCTCTTGATGAAAGTGAAAGTGGAGAGTGAAAAAGTTGGCTTAAAGCTCAACATTCAGAAAACGAAGATCATGGCATCTGGTCCCATCACTTCATGGGAAATAGATGGGGAAACAGTGTCAGACTTTATTTTTCTGGGCTCCAAACTCACTGCAGATGGTGACTGCAGCCATGAAATTAAAAGACACTTACTCCTTGGAAGGAAAGTTATGACCAACCTAGATAGCATATTCAAAAGCAGGGACATTACTTTGCCAATGAAGGTTCGTCTAGTCAAGGCTATTGTTCTTCCTGTGATCATGTATGGATGTGAGAGTTGGACTGTGAAGAAGGCTGAGCACTGAAGAATTGATGCTTTTGAACTGTGGTGTTGGAGAAGACTCTTGAGAGTCCCTTGGACTGCAAGGAGATCCAACCAGTCCATTCTGAAGGAGATCAGTCCTGGGATTTCTTTGGAAGGAATGATGCTAAAGCTGAAACTCCAGTACTTTGGCCACCTCATACGAAGAGTTGACTCATTGGCAAAGACTCTGATGCTGGGAGGGATTGGGGGCAAGAGGAGAAGGGGACGACAGAAGATGAGATGGCTGGATGGCATCACTGACTCGATGGACGTGAGTCTGAGTGAACTCCGGGAGTTGGTGATGGACAGGGAGGCCTGGTGTGCTGCCATTCATCGGGTTGCAAAGAGTCAGACATGACTGAGTGACTGATCTGATCTGAGATCTTCAGTATCTTTATTGATTCTCTGTATACTTAGTCACTAACTAAGAGAAGATTGTTGAGGACTCACTGTATTTGTGTCCTATGTATTATTTTGTTTGTTTAAGTTTTTGCTTCAGATAAAAATACATGAATAATACTGGATAATATTTAGTCTTATTTAGTAGATGTATTCATTTATCACTATCTACTATTCTACATTTTCTCCAGTAATATTCCTTTCTTTGAGATCTATTTATATTAGTGTGACCACCCCTAATTTTTATGATTAACGTTTTCATGGTATATTTTCTGTTCTTTTAGTTCATTAGATATTTTTAAATGACTTGTTGAGATATGGTTCACATATGTTAGAATTAACTCATTTTAAGTATAAATTCAGAATTCTGTGAATTTTACAATAATCTAATTTTAGAACTTTTTCATCACTCCAAGAAGAGAACTCATATCCAGCAGCCATCAACTCATCTCAACCATCATTAATAGCAGTCCTAGACAACTACCAATTTAATTTCAGGCTCTTGAGTTTTGCCTATCCTGGATATTTCCTATAAACAGAATCATTCACTATATCGTCTTTTGTGACTGGTATCTTTCATTGAGCATAATTTTTCAAGTTTCATGTGTGTCATAGCATTTATCAATACTCCATTTTCATTGCCAAATAACATTCAATTGTATGGAAGTACCACATTCTGTTTGTCCATTCATCAGTTGATAAACAACTGAATTTTGGGAGCCTTTTGCAGGAATAATACTATTTTAAGTTTGTGAATAATTGTGATCAATATTTAAGATTTCTAATTTTTCTTTATTTTGAGGCATTGTAGATTTACCTTCAGTTGCAAGAATTAATACAGAAACATTTGCATACTATTCATTCAGTTTCCTGCAATTGTAACAGCTTGCATAACTGGAATCCAGTGTAACAACAGGAAATAATCATTGAGATATTCCATTGAACTTATTCAGATTTCACAAATTTTACATGCATTCATTATAAGTGTCTGTGCATGTATTTAGTTGCATGCAGTTTACCACAAGTATAGATTCTTGTGACCATCACCACAGTCAAGATACAAAAAAACTCCATCAAAAAAATCCCTCGAACTACACTTTTATAGCCATAGTCATGTGCTGTCACACCCCCCATACAATATCACCAAACCTGGCAACTACTACCATATTTTTCATCTTTTTAATATTGTCATTTCAATAATGTTCTATAGGTGAAAATGTACAACATATAACCTTTATGAGATTTCTTTTTTTTTCTCACTTAAATTTTTGCTTTCACACATAATTACTTTGAGAGTCATAGAAGTTGTTTTGTACATCAATAATTTGTTCTTTGTATCGCTGAGTAGTTTGAACATTCTTTGTCATTGCCTTTCTTTGGGATTGGAATTAAAACTTACCTTTTCCAAGGCTGTGGCCACTGCTGAGTTTTCAAAACATGCTGATATATTGAGTGCAACACTTTCACAGCATCATCTTTTAGGATTTGAAATAGCTCAACTGGAATTTCATCACCTTCATTAGCTAAAGAGATGGGAATACCAGACCACCTGACCTGCCTCCTGAGAAATCTGTATGTAGGTAAAGAAGCAACAGTTAGAACTGTACATAGAACAGTTAGAAGTGTACATAGACTGATTCCAAATTGGGAAAGGAATACATCAAGGCAGTATATTGTCACCCTGCTTATTTAACTTACATGCAGAGTACATCATGCAAAATGCTGGGCTGGATGAAGCACAAGCTGGAATCAAGATTATAAAGAGAAATATCAATAACTTCAGATATGCATATGACACCACCCTTATGGCAGAAAGCGAAGAAGAACTAAAGAGCCTCTTGATGAAAGGGAAAGAGGAGAGTGAAAAAATTGGCTTAAATCTCAAATTCAGAAATCTAAGATCATGCCATCCGGTTCCATCACTTTATGGCAAATAGATGGGGAAACAATGGAAACAGTGAGAGACTTTATTTTCCTGGGCTCCAGAATCACTGCAGATGGTGACTTCAGCTATGAAATTAGAAGACACTTCTTGGAAGACAAACTGTGACCAGCCTAGACAGCATATTAAAAAGCAGAGACATTACTTTGCCAACAAAGGTCTATCTAGTCAAAGCTATGGTTTTACCACTAGTCATGTACAAATGTGTGAGTGTGTGTGTATGTATGTGTGTGTGTTTGTGTGTGTGTTAGTCACTCAGTTGTGTCTGACTCTTTGTGACCCCATGGATTATAGCCCTCCAGGATCCTCATTCCATGGGATTCTCCATGCAAGAGTATTGGAGTGGGTTGCCATTTCCTTCTCCATACAACTGCCTCTGTGTGTATGTGTGTGTGTGTGTGTGTGTGTGTGTGTGTGTGTGTGTGTGTGTTAGTCGCTGTCATGTCCGACTCTTTGTGACCCCATGGACTGTAGCCTGCCAGCCTCCTCTGTCTATGGAATTCTCCAGGCAAGAGTATTGGAGTGGTTTTCCATTTCCTACCAATGTGAGAGTTGGACTATAAAGAAAAGTTTCTTGGACTGCATGGAGATCCAACCAGTCCATCCTAAAGGAAATCAGTCCTGAATATTAATTGAAAGGACTGATGCGGAAGCTGAAACTCCAATACCTTGGCCACCTGATGCGAAGAACTGACTCATTGGAAAAGACCCTGATGCTGGGAAAGATTGAAGGCAGGAGGAGAAGGGGACAACAGAAGATGAGATGGTTGGATGTCATCACCGACTCAGTAGACATGCATTTGAGTAAGCTCTGGAAGTTGGTGATGGACAGAGAATCCTGGCATGCTGCAGTCCAATGGGTTGCAGAGTTGGACATGACTGAGCGACTGAACTGAACTGAACTAATTGTTGAATAGTATTCCATGATATGAATGTGCTACAATTTATTGAATCTTTCATCTGTTGTGAAGAATTTGAGTTTTCTCAAGCAGTTTTTGAAGATTATAGGTTTTTGTGTGACTAAAACTTCTTGTATCGCTGGCATAATGCTCAAGAGTACAATTACAGGTTGTATGGTAAGTACAATTTTAGTTTTCTAAGAGGCTATATTACTCTTTTCCAGAGTGGCTATACATTATACATTCCCAACAGCAGTATATGAGTGGTCCAGTTTCTCCATATCCTCATATTTGGTGGAGTCACTCTTTTTAAAGTGTGATGTAACAGGTATAACATGGTATCTTACTGTGCATTTAATTTGCATATTCTCATGGTTAATAATGAGGAATATACATTTGTATACTTATTTTCAAATTTATACCCTTTCAGTATAATGTCTATTTATATCTTTTGCTCATTTGCTATTTTTTTTTATTTTTTTGCCTTTTTTACTGGTTGAGGTTAAGAAGTCTTTATGTTTTCTACATACAAATACTTTGTCAGATATGTGGTTCGGTTCAGTGCAGTTACTCAGTTGTGTCCAGCTCTTTGGGACCCCATGAACCGCAGCATGCCAGGCCTCCCTGTCCATCACCACTCCTGGAGTTCACCCAAACTCATCCCCATTGACTCAGTGATGCCATCCAACCATCTCATCCTCTGTCATCCCCTTCTCCTCCTGCCCTCAGTCTTTCCCAGACCAGGGTCTTTTCAAGGAGTCAGTCAGTCAGATCAGGTGGCCAAAGTATTGGACTTTCAGCTTCAGTATCAGACCTTCCAAAGAACACCCAGGACTGATCTCCTTTAGGATGGACAGGTTGGATCTCCTTGCAGTCCAAGGGACTCTCAAGAGTCTTCTCCAACACCGCAGTTCAAAAGCATCAGTTCTTCGGTGCTGAGCTTCACAGTCCAACTCTCAAATCCATACATGACTACTGGAAAAATCATAGCCTTGACTAGACAGACCTTTTTTGACAAAGTAATGTCTCTGCTTTTTAGTTCGCTGTCTATGTTGGTCATAACTTTCCTTCCAAGGAGTAAGTGTCTTTTACTTTCATGGCTGCAGTCACCATCTGCAGTGATTTTGGAGCCCAGAAAAATAGAGTCAGCCACTGTTTCCACTGTTTCCCCATCTATTTGCCATGAAGTGATGGGACTGGATGCCATGACCTTAGTTTTCTGAATGTTGAGCTTTAAGCCAACTTTTTCACTCTCCTCTTTCACTTTCATCAAAAGGCTCTTTAGTTCTTCACTTTCTGCCATAAGGGTGGTGTGGTATGAAAATATTTTCCATATTATACCTTATCTTTTTATCTTTTTATTCAATATCTTCTGCATCACTAAAGTATTTAATTTTGATGAGACCCACTTTATCAATTATTTTCTTCTGAATCATGGTTTTGAATTAAATCTAAAACTTCATTTAACCTACATCCCTCAAATTTACTTTTATATGTTTTCAAAGTGTTTTATAATACTTTTATGTTTCACATGTAAGTCTGTCATGAAGCTTGGGCTAATGTTTTTTCATAATTATGAAAATTATGTAAAAATGTAAATATGTAAAAATTCACACAAATATGTAAAATTATGAAATTTTACATTAAGTCATTTTTTGCCTATCATTTTCCATTTGCTTCAGCATCACTTGTTGAAAAGGCTATGGCTTATTTGCACTTCATTCTTCTTTTTCAATTGTTTTAAATTTTCTGGATCTTTACCTTTCCATATACATTTATAATTGCCTTGTCAATATCCTTGAAAACAATTTGCTGAGAATTCAACAGGAATTGTATTAAATACACATTTAATAGTTTTGAGGATCATTTTGTGAAGAATTGTCTTCTTTATTATGCTAAGTCTCCAATTAAGGAATGTGGTATGTTGGTCTATTTATTTATGTCTTTTATTTCTTTCATTGCATTGTGTAATTTTTTTGAGATAGACCCTGTAAGCAATGTACTGAAACTATACCTCAGAATTTACTTTTATTTCAAACAATTTTAAATTGCATTGTGATTTTAAACTATTTTAATTTCCACATATTCATTGTTACTGTTTAGAAATATGAATGATTTATGTTCATCTTGTATCCAGTGACTTGGCTGAATGTGTTTATTTATTCTAGAACTCTTTTTATCTACTGGTTGAGATTTTCTACATAAATAATCTTGTCACCTTCACATAGGACAGTTACTTTCTTTCCAATATGTTTCTTTTATTTATTTTCTAAGCTTTATTGCATTCTCTAGAACATGAATGAGAGTGATGTGTCATGTGCCTAATCTTAATGAAAGTCATCCAGTGGTTCAACATTAAATGTGATGTCAATTGTATTACAGGTTTTTGGTATATAACCTTTATCAAGTTGAGGGTATGCCATTTGTTCCTAATTTGCTGAGAGCTTTTATCACAAATATGTGCTGGATTTTGTCAAATGCTTTTTCTGTGTCCATTGATTTGATTATTTAAATTTTCTTCTTTAGCCTGTTGAGATGGTGGATTACATTGATTTTTCAAATGTTGAACTAACCTTATGTAACTCATAATAAATCTCACTGGATCATGATATATAATTCTCTTCTTATTTTCTGGATTTAATATGCTAATATTTTATTGAGAATTTTGCATCTAAGTTCATGAGATAGATTTGTTTGTAGATTTTGTTTTTGATTTTGTATTTTTGTTTTTCTACTGACTTAATGCTTTTGAACTGTGGTGTTGGAGAAGACTCTTGAGAGTCCCCTTGGACTGCAAGGAGATCCAACCAGTCCGTTCTAAAGGAGATCAGTCCTGGTGTTCTTTGGAAGGAATGATGTAAAGCTGAAACTGCAGTTCTTTGGCCACCTCATGCAAAGAGTTGACTCATTGGAAAAGACTCTGATGCTGGGAGGGATTGGAGGCAGGAGGAGAAGGGGACAACAGATGATGAGATGGCTGGATGGCATCACCGACTCGATGGACATGAGTTGGTGATGGACAGGGAGGCCTGGTGTGCCGCGATTCATGGGGACGCAAAGAGTCGGACACGGCTGAGTGACTGAAGTGAACTGAATCTGGTTTTATTATCAGGGTAATACTAGCCTTGAAAAATGAGTTGAGAAGTGTTCCCTCCTCTTATTTTCTGGGAAAAAAAATGAGAAAAATTGTTGCAGTTCTTTATATGTTTAGTAAAATTCTCTCTTAAAGAATCTAGATCTGGATTTTTTTTTGTCAGGTTGCTGCAGTCCATGGGGTTGCAAAGAGTCAGACATGACTGAGCAACTGAACTGACTGACTGAAATTACAAGTTTAATTTTGAATTGGTGGTAGTACTATTCAGCTATTCTATTTATCTGTGTTAAAATTTGGTAGTTGAATACACACACATATTGTATCTAAAGTATAAACCTGGATTTCTATGAAGCATGTGTTTAGATAAAAATGACACTATTCAGCAGCAAAGGGGGAAAGAGAACACTAAGTGTGACTACTTCTCTTATATGCCTTGAAAATTCTTTAGTGTGTCTGGCTTCTGAGAAATTGGACTATATAACACAATACGTAGCCTCTTAATGCTCTTGTTAAAACCATGTAGGATTGTATGTTCTGTAGGCCAGTGACTTTCAAACATCTAATCAAGAGCAGAGTCAGAAATCTGTGACAAAAAAAGTACAGTCTGGTCAGTGTCACTATCTGTACACCCCATACACAGAGTATTCATGACTTGAATAGAGTGAAATAGTGCTTTTGATGCCATCCATAAATGGATTATTTTTGTTGTTAAGATAGTATATCTACTTATATTGCAGAACATAATAGAAAGCTTATTAGTTTTTCATTTTGACCGTGTTTAAAGATGCTGATTTTTCTTGGGACTGTGGAATACATTCCTGACCAGACATAAATAACATCAGTGGTTTCTGAAAGGGTTCATTAAACTAATTGCACTGCATATTATTTGACTTTAAGGCAAAGTGTGAAAAGAGAGTCTTTGTTGAAATACATTTAAAGAATTCTTTGTTAAAACATATTTTTTAAAAACTATGAGAGGAGGATACAGTTACAAAAGAATAACTCAAAAACCTTTTGACTAGTGTACCTTCCCTCATTCCCAAAAGCATTTTTGGTGGCTAATTTCTGTAGCACACACGTTGAGAAATTTTGTAAAGAGGGATTACTTTATATAATCAGCATCATTTATTATCTATAGTTTGAAATGTGCTTGTGGATTCAATGATAAATCCAGTGTGGCTCATTTTCCAAATTCTTATAATTTGTGGAATGTATATAATAAGATGAAATCAGTATTAAGTGCCAAAAGAAGAGTTTAACAGAGAAATAACCTTCAACTAAGAAAACTGAAGAACTCTGAAGGAAATATAACTTTAGATGGACCTTAAATAAAGAAAAGAATTAAAGCATTTGATAATGGTATGAGATAGAGTTATTGACAATTTACATTAAAAATATGAATGAATGCTTAAATACAGAAAGATAGGGTATGTATCAAGTTTATATTCATTTATTTTCTTGATAAACAATTTCAGTGTATACATACTTTTCATCAGTCATTGTGCTCAGCATTAGGGACTTAATGACCTATTTCAATGAAAATATAAAATAATACTGAAGATAGAAAACTTACTATCAAATAACATAATAAGTTATGTGATAACAATATTCACAGGTGCTCTGTGAGGGCAGAGAAGGAGAATGAGAATTTATATTAACCTTGAAACTTTAAGGCTAGCTTCACAAATTAAGAAAATGTTAAAAACATGGTACTTATTTCAGTCTTAAAGAGTAGTATGTGAAAAGACCCTGAGTTAAAATGAAAGAATGAATTTTAGAAATTAACTAGAGCTCAGTATAAAACAATTAACCTGATAACACAATCTTGGAGAACTAGGAAGCATGAGGAGTGACTCTTATCTCAGTCCCAGAGAAAGAGGGTCAAAAGAAGTAAAAGAAGGAGAGTGGGGAAAAAGTGAGAGAGTGAGAGAGCAAGAAAGAGAAAGCAGTAAAATTAGGAGAAAGTGGGAGAATTGTGGTGTTTGCCAGGTGATGATTTGAAAAATCATGGGTTTAGATTTGACTGTGTCTACAGACTCTTGAGAGTCCCTTGGACTGCAAGGAGATCCAACCAGTCCATCCTAAAGGAGATCAGTCCTGGGCATTCATTGGAAGGACTGATGCTGAAGCTGAAACTCCAATATTTGGCCACCTCATGCGAAGAGTTGACTGACTGGAAAAGACCCTGATGCTGGGAGGGATTGGGGGCAGGAGGAGAAGGGAATGACAGAGGATGAGATGGCTGGATGGCATCACTGACTCGATGGACATGAGTCTGAATGAACTCCGGGAGTTGGTGATGGACAGGGAGGCCTGGCGTGCTGCAATTCATGGGATTGCAAAGAGTTGGACACGACTGAGCGACTAAACTGAACTGAACTGATAGTTACTAAAGACGAGAGAAAACAGATCATACCGCCAAAGATGACATCTGTTGTTGGAAATGCTAATTTTGAGAAAATTGAGAACCAGAGATCCACCAAGGACAGCAATGAGGATCTCAGAAGAGAGTTATAAACCAAAGGAATAAGCTCAGAATAGTTCTAGGCTCTTTTTAAAAAAATGGTAAAGACTTCTGGTTCTTTTAATTTTCTTACACTTAATTGAGTTTTTTTTTAATATAAATTTATTTATTTTAATTGGAGGCTAATTAGTTTACAATATTGTATTGGTTTTGCCATACATTGAGTTTTAAGACAATCTTGTAAGGGTTATAATCATATTCTTTCAGGTAGTATCTATAAAAATAAAACATTGCATTTATTTAATGCCAATTTATGATTTAGTTATTTCTCTAGAAAACTGTATAAATAAAAGCAATTTTAGCAAAGATTAATTATGGCAGATCACACTGTTTTATTGTCCGTATCCTATATTGAATGTGCAATGAACTTTGATGCTATTATTAATTTACTATGCTCATTCAAATTTATTAATTACTCAAATGGCATGTCTTAAATTCTTTTTGGAAATAAATATCATAGGTTAAAAGTTATGACATTTATTGTTATCATTATTGTTATTGATATAATACTCCTAAAATCCAAGTTAATAATTACACTTTCACAACATAAAATCATGAGTATGGCTGTTTCAAGTGTAAAATGCAGAAGATAACAGACAAATTGAAACCTTATTGCTAGAAATTCTTTATCAGGTTGCTCTTTTTTTTTTTTTTTGATACATCTTTTGGCACCCTCTGAAATTATCTTACTAATTTGTTTATGTTTTCTTATTTGTTTGTAAGACCACAGATCTTGTTGGTGTTGTTTACAATTATGTTTCCAGCCCTTAACATCAGTGTTTGTCACATAGTAAATGCTCAGTAAATAAAGAGTATGCTTAATCTCTTTCAGTCTTTGTGCCAGTACCATACTGTCTTGATAACTGTGGCTTTGTAGTAGAGCCTGAAGTCAGGTAGGTTGATTCCTCCAGTTCCATTCTTCTTTCTCAAGATAGCTTTGGCTATTCGAGGTTTTTTGTAAGACAGAAATATAGATCAATGGAACAAACTAGAAAGCCCAGAGATAAATCCACGCACATATGGACACCTTATCTTTGACAAAGGAGGCAAGAATATACAATGGATTAAAGACAATCTCTTTAACAAGTGATGCTGGGAAATCTGGTCAACCACTTGTAAAAGAATGAAACTAGAACACTTTCTAACACCATACACAAAAATAAACTCAAAATGGATTAAAGATCTCAATGGAAGACCAGAAACTATAAAACTCCTAAAGGAGAACATAGGCAAAACACTCTCTGACATACATCACAGAAGGATCCTCTTTGACCCACCTCCAAGAATATTGGAAATAAAAGCAAAAATAAACAAATGGGACCTAATTAAACTTAAAAGCTTCTGCACAACAAAGGAAACTATTAGCAAGGTGAAAAGGCAGCCTTCAGAATGGGAGAAAATAATAGCAAATGAAGCAACTGACAAACAACTAATCTCAAAAATGTACAAGCAACTCCTACAGCTCAACTCCAGAAATATAAATGACCCAATCAAAAAAATGGGTCAAAGAACTAAATAGACATTTCTCCAAAGAACACATACAGATGGCTAACAAACACATGAAAAGATGCTCAACATCACTCATTATCAGAGAAATGCAAATCAAAACCACTATGAAGTATCATTTCACACCAGTCAGAATGGCTGCGATCCAAAAGTCTACAAGCAATAAATGCTGGAGAGGGTGTGGAGAAAAGGCAACCCTCTTACACTGTTGGTGGGAATGCAAACTAGTACAGCCACTATGGATAACAGTGTGGAGATTCCTTAAAAAACTGGAAATAGAACTGCCTTATGATCCAGCAATCCCACTGCCGGGCATACACACTGAGAAAACCAGAAGGGAAAGAGACACGTGTGCCCCAGTGTTCATCGCAGCACTGTTTATAATAGCCAGGACATGGAAGCAACCTAGCTGCCCATCAGCAGATGAATGGATAAGAAAGCTGTGGTACATACACACAATGGAGTATTACTCAGCCATTAAAAAGAATACATTTGAATCAGTTCTAATGAGATGGATGAAACTAGAGCCTATTATACAGAGTGAAGTAAGCTAGAAAGAAAAATACCAATACAGTATACTAACGCATATATATGGAATTTATAAAGATGGTAACAATAACCCTGTGTACGAGACAGCAAAAGAGACACTGATGTATAGAACAGTCTTATGGACTCTGTTGCAGAGAGAGAGGGTGGGAAGATTTGGGAGAATGGCATTGAAACATGTATAATATCGTGTATGAAATGAGTTGTCAGTCCAGGTTCAATGCACGATACTGGATGCTTGGGGCTAGTGCACTGGGACGACCAGAGGGATGGTATGGGGAGGGAGGAGAGAGGAGGGTTCAGGATGGGGAACACATGTATACCTGTGGCGGATTCATTTTGATATTTGGCAAAACTAATACAATTATGTAAAGTTTAAAAATAAAATAAAATTTAAAAGAAAGAAAGAAAAAAAAATCTCTTTCAGTACCAAGAGGTGATTCTCACTGGCTTTATAGTAGAATGAATCCATATGGGCCTACTTTCAAGTGACCATAGTAGCTTCATATAGGGATAACAGTGAGTTATATTTAAGAAATATCTCTATTAGTATTTAATAAATTAATTATCATTAGTAGTTAATTTAATGTAATCTTCTAGTTGTCACATAATCTCACACCTCCTGATAACATGTGAAATATATTGCATATATATGGAAATTCATTTACTAGATTGCTCCATAAGTCACAAAGTCATATTGTATAAATCATGTTTAAATAGTGAGCAATACTAAGAGCAATTTGGAAATTCCATGTGACCCCCTTATAACCAATGAAGCTAAATAGTTTTCTTCTCTGGTGGCAGATGGGTCTTTGGTACACTTGCTTTCTATTTCTTGGTTTGTCTACTGTTACGCTTCATGAGAATAAGCACTGATCTGTTAGGAATATCTGTTTGGTTCCACCTCTGTTAAATTGTCATTTTTTTTCTCGACCTCATGCATATTTTGCTTCTAGATAATTCTGCTCTAACATCTTCAGTTCTAGCTTTCTCAATTCCTGAAGCTGAATTTAGTTTATAAACTGTTGTTCCACATTAACTATTACTTGCTTTTTTACTCCATTCTATTGCTGGAATTATTTTTGATGTTGCTGAGAAAGGTGGAAAGTTTATCATTTTTATTGTCTGTATCATCTTCTTTCCTCTCACACTTTTCTTGATATGCTTGTTGAGTTGCTTCTCATCTGTTGGATTTTCTAAGGGTCATTCTCCATACTGTATACTTTAGTCTTTTACAACCATCCATATATTATAGTCTCTCTATATGTAGAAATGTGTGCAGCCTATCAAAAATAATTTAAACTTTCCCTAATGGATGTTTATGCTCAGTGAATTAGGGAAATGAAGAGCATAAAATTATAAATCAAAATCTGGCATGCTATGTACCGAAAATATAATTGTACCAAATCCAAATTTTTTTCATTGAATTTTTGTTTAAACCAAGCCACCCAGAAAGCAAACAAAATTAAATATAACCTGGATACTGAACTTTCTGAAAGAAATGAAGTAAATTTTTATAAGATGAATTTTAAAATTAAGCATGCATTTTACAAATATTTATTTACTCAATTCAGATTCATTAAAAGAAAAAAAAAAAAACAGCCAGCTCTACTTATGAACAGTTGCACTAAGAACAGAGGAAATAAGACACTGATTCAGTTCAGTTCAGTTGCTCAGCTGTATCCAATTCTTTGTGACCCCATGATCTGCAACATGCCAGAATCCCTGCCCTTCATCAACTCCCAAAGCTTGCTCAAACTCATGTCCATCAAGTCAGTGATGCCATCCAACCATCTCATCCTCTGTCATCCCCTTCTCCTGCCTTCAATATCTCCCAGCATCACGATCTTTTCCAGTGAGTCCATTCTTCGCATCAGATGGCCAAAATATTGGAGCTTCAACTTTAGCATCAGTCCTTCCAATGAATATTCAGTACTGATTTCCTTTAGGACTGACTGGTTTGATCCCGTGCAGTCCAAGGGACTCTCAAGAGTCTTCTCCAACACTAGTTCAAAAGCATCAATTCTTTGGGGCTCAGCTTTCTTTATGGTCCCAACTCTCACATCCATATATGACTCCTGGAAAAGCCATAGCTTTGGCTAGATGGGCCTTTGTTGGCAAAGTAACATCTCTGCTTTTTAATATGCTGTCTGAGTTGATTATAGCTTTTATTCTAAGGAGCAAGTGTCTTTTAATTTCATGGCTGCAGTTACCATCTGCAGTGATTTTGGAGCCCAGGAAAATAAAGTCTCTCACTGTTTCCATTGTTTTCCCATGTGTTTGCTATGAAGTGATGGGACCAGATACCATGATCTTATTTTTTTGAACGTTGAGTTTTAAGCCAGCTTTTTTCACTCTCCTCTTTTATTTTCCTCAAGCAGCTCTTTAGTTCCTCTTTGCTTTCTGCCATAAGGGTGGTGTCATCTGCATATCTGAGGTTGTTACTATTTCTCCTGGCAATCTTGATTCCAGCCTGTGCTTCATCCAGCCCAGCATTTCACATGATGTACTCTACATATGAGTTAAATAAGCCGGGTGACAGTATATAGCCTTGATGTACTCCTTTTCCAATTTGCAACCAGGGTGTCGTTCAATGTCCAGTTCTAATTGGCTTCTTGACCTACATACAGATTTCTCAGGAGGCAGGTAAGGTGGTCTGGTATTCCCATCTCTTTAAGAATTTTCCACATTTGTTATGATCCACACAGTCAAAGGCTTTACCATAGTCAATGAAGCAGATGCTTTTCTGGAATTCTCTTGCTTTTTCTATGTTCCAATGGATGTTGGCAATTTGATTTCTCATCCTCTGCCTTTTCCAAATCCAGCTTGAACATCTGAAAGTTCTCAGTTCACGTACTGTTGAAGTGTGGCTTGGAGAATTTTGAGCATACTTTGCTAGTGTGTGTGATGAGTGCAACTGTGCAGTAGTTTGAACAATCTTCGGCATTGCCTTTCTTTGGGATTGGAATGAAAAATGACCTTTTTCAATCCTATGGCCACTGCTGAGTTTTCCAAATGTGCTGGCATGTTGAGTGCAGCACTTTGACAGCATCATCTTTTGGGATTTGAAATAGCTCATATGGAATTCCATCACCTCCACTAGCTTTGTTCATAGTGATACTTCCTAAGGCCCACTTAACCTCACACTCCAGGATGTCTGGCTCTAGGTAAGTAATCACACCATTTTGATTATCTGGGATCATTAAGATATTTTTTGTATAGATCTTTTGTGTATTCTTGCCACCTCTTCTTAATGTATTCTGCTTCTGTTAAGTCTGTACCATTTCTGTATGGTTAGGTCCATACGATTTCTGTATCAATTTAATACACTGATAGGGATAAGTTAAAGAGAATTCATTCTAAAGCTGGTGGAGAAATGAGAAACATATGTGACAGAAGCCACCTTGTTCATCTTGCTTGCTGTATGCTGCTAAGTCACTTCAGTCGTGTCCGACTCTGTGTGACCCCATAGACGGCAGCCCACCAGGCTCCCCCATCCCTGGGATTCTCCAGGCAAGAACACTGGAGTGGGTTGCCATTGCCTTCTCCAATGCATGAAAGTGAAAAGTGAAAGTCAAGTCGCTCAGTCGTGTCCGACTCCTAGCGAGCCCATGAACTGCAGCCTACCAGGCTCCTCCATCCATGGGATTTTCCAGGCAAGAGTACTGGAGTGGGGTGCCATTGCCTTCTCCGTTGTTCATCTTAGAATCCATGAAAATTGGATTTCACAATAATGTTGCCAAGCCCACTGTATACATTCTTGGGCACAGTGATACAATGAATGTGAATTCGTAATTTTTGTGCCACTAAAAGCGATGGCTAGCTCCCAAGCATCCTAGGAAATGTGAGTTTAGGGGAATAAAAGGGAAGGATGTAGGATAAAATGTTTTTGTTTCACTATCTACACTTCACTACTGATTACATGTGCAAGATGGATATTCTAATCTCCCCCTACCTGTCTCTGAGATGAATGACTGCCAAGCATTGAGAGAAGAGTTGTAATCTCCTGCCCCAACATACGTGCACACACACACACACACACACACACACACACACACACACACCCCAAGTGGTCTAGTTTGTCTTCCTATGAAGAAAGAAAGAAAAGTATAGGCTTTGAAGATTGGGAAAGATATGCCATATAGTGGTATTAGGAAACCTTTTCTAGAATTCTGCTTCACGATGTAATAGTCTTTTGAGAGCATTTCACCTTGGCTTTATAACACATATCTACTATTTAAATAGATTTATAGGGTGGTATTTTTTGTTGAATTAAATCAGAAAACCTGCTTTGCTGGAAATCTTCAAAAGATTATAGAGCTTTGAAAGTTATTTCATCTGTTAATCATGACCAATATCTGGGGCATAGTTTTAAATATTTGCTTTAAGGAGATTATGCAATAATCTCTGTGACTAGATACCTGGTGACTAAGTATATATACAAAATACAATCTGTTTTCTATCAATTGAAGCAGAACTCTAGTGCCTTATAGTATTGTAATGAAAGCTAATCATACAAATGTACAATGCTATGAAATTACATTAAAATAGTGCTTGTTCTAGGAAATAGTGAAATCTTCCATTGAATGTGAAATGTTAAAAATATATAACATGGAGAAAACTATATCAATTGCTTTAAAGTCTGTTTTGTAATTATTACCATATCAATACATACATAGGTTATGCAGTGACCAACAGTATTAGCTAAGCAGCCATTATGTTTATTATTATCTACTTAATAAATTTGGGAGAATCAAAAAAAATTTTTTTTTGAGAATCAAAAATTACATTTAGTTTCCTATATGCAACCTGATTGGAACAGCTTATTTTGAAATTATGCTATTCTATGATTGACTTTTCTATGCATAAAACTATTTCACTTGTGCTTAAAAAGGTAGCAGTGAAAAGTTATGAATATTGTATACAGGTAAACTTTTTTGGGTCCCAATTCAGTGGCAATGTTTACTACTGAAAAGCTTTTTAAATTTGTTTGTTGTTGTCTTCCATAATTCAGGTTATCTGGAATGAATATACCACCACCAATTATCAGCAACAAAAACTGGCTCAGACTGCATTTTGTTACAGACAGCAATCATCGATACCGTGGATTTAGTGCTCCGTATCAAGGTATATTTAACTAATACCTCTGCCTCTTTTGACGTGTAAAATGATTTTGGTATACATAACTGAATTTTATGTTAGAGGCAAAATATCTTTATCTTAAAACATGGTAATTTGAGTAAGCAAAAATGACCATTTTATTGCTAAGGCAATATTGTGATCATAACTAAATTGCAGTATAAAAGTTAGTTGGGTTTTATAGCACACTGTCCAGAATAAAGAATATTATAACCTCCAAAAGATAATGTGTAACATGTAATATTTATCTTTAAGAAAGTGTTTCAGCAGTGGGACATGCTACCCAAACATGTACCACAAAACACTGCAGAAAATTCTGAACAGAGTCTTCATCAATTGAAATCCATTTCCATATACAGTGTTTTTGTGGATGCTATTTTAGTTAACCTTGTTAAGATTGCTGTCTACCATTTTTATTAACAGGTATAATTTTGAATAAGTGAGATATAGTATTTGCTATGTTAACTTAAAAAAACTCTGTTTAGAACTTGATTATTATGAGGATGGAGTATTAATAAAAATGTGCTTTCTGTAATGTTTAGTAATATTATGTGGATTTAGTGCATTTTATCCTGACTACTTATTTAAATAATTCATTTCATTCTCAGCAGTGTATTAGCTACTATTCAGTGAACATTGCCACAGTTACATATTTCCATTTATCTATTTTTTTACAATACTTTCCTTTTTAGTAATCTCCAGTATTAAGCACTTTGGGAATTTAATATGATGGCTTTCAGCAGCTTATAGTTAATAACTGAAATAGTGTTAGACTACATATTGTTTTCTGGAATACAGATTTCAACAATTTATATTTTGTATACCAGTAACCTTTCTACAGCTACCCTGTCAATACGTTTCTCATAATAATAGCAAAAGATTAATATGATTGGAATTTGTAATAGTGTATTGGGTGTCACTGTAATAAAAATTCCAAAGATTTTAACTCAAGATATTAGACAAAGTCCACTGTAGAAAAATCTATAATTTCTATTGTAAAGTTGTTGATTCAAATGGAAACATGAATGCAGATTTTCTCTTAAATCTGTGCATTGTATTAACATCTCTTACGATAGCATATATTTTTAAAATGAAAATTAAATATCTATAGAAATTTTTTTCCTTTATTTTATTAAAAATAACTGGGCATATTACTTAAATCTTATGATTTTTAGCCAGTGTCATTTTAAAATTTGCAATCACATTTTGCTGCATTTTCACTTAAATTTTAAAAATTTTTGTGCGCTTCAGAAATAAGAGGACTCTTTAAGTGAAAATAAATAGTTTGTGTAGAGCCTCTTTATTTCTGGGTTCACCCCTTTCCTTATGGAGTTTTCCACTCACATGATTTTATGGCTCTGATTTCCCTCTACAATGAGTTAAAGCAGATGGCATGGCAGATATTCAAATGATTATCATCTTTGACTCATGTGGTGATCCTTTCTGCTTGATTCATGGAATCCTTCAGTAAGATGTACTCTTTATCTGAATAGAAATAAAGTAGCACTTATTTTATATTGAAATGTACAACTTGCAGAGAGAAAAAAAAAAAAAACATAGATGTCCTGTCTTAAAAAATAAAGTGGGATTTCATTTGCTGTATGCTGTATGGTTTCATAAAAATGGTATCTTTAGATAGATTGTTTTCCATTACAAGACAGTAGTACAAAATTGTTAGTAAATTTGTATACTTAATTATCAATATTCTACTGACTGGTCTTAAATTGACTTTTATAGTACGCTCAAGATTCAGTTTGATTTTCCTGCATTGCCTATCCAGTTTCAGCACTGAAAAGTAACATATAAAAAAATTTACTGTAGAAAAATAGGAAGTGTTTTATGGGATATGAATTATTTCTATTTTTAGCAGGAAAAGGAGCTCAAATGAGGATGACTTTAGATATAATCTGTATCTTCACACTATAGAGGGAATAAGGTGGCCTGAGAAAATGTAAGCTATAATTTTATAATAAAATCAAGGAAAAGTTTTAATATATAAAAGCATACCTTTGCACTGTATCCTTTTAAAACTTTCCTGATTCAGCCTTGAGTTTTTCAACTGCATTATCTTCAAAAAACATTTTATCTAAACCACAGAAGTTCAGTTGGAGAAGTAATTATTGAAACTATAATCAAAGAAATTCGGATTAACAAATACTCTGCTAGGCTAACTTAAATAGCTATAAAATTCATAATTCCACAATCTGACATCCTGAATACATGCCCAGACATGAAATGACAATCATGATTTTTAGATTGTTTTGTGCTACCATATAATTTCAGTAGTATCTAAATTGTAACCAATTCAAGATAGAAAATTTTGTAGAATATTCTACTCAAAAGTCACCACCAGGTCTCCATGTGGCATGATTTCCTAATAACTCAAATACTTATTGAGTACTTGTAATTATTATTGATTTATATTGTTTCCAAAGATTGATGTTTTTCCCCCTAATGTTTTTGTTTAATCTGTATTATTTATATTATGAAAATAAGCTGAAAACTCCTAAGATTCCTAAGTACCACTAGCTATTTTTAATAGCTTGCTCCATAATTGATCCTGTAATTGATAGTATAGGCATATAGATACAGCAACATGCTTTCCCCCATAGAGCTTCCTTTCAGTTATGTTATATGGCTTCTTTATTATTTTATATACAGCAATTTAAATAGGGTTGTGTAGAGTTTGAGGATACACACTGACAAATATTTATGTTCTGACTCAAAAGTAGTGAGAAAAATCATGGTTTAAATGAAATACCTTTGATACAGAAAATGCTTTTCCTCCCCTTGGTCCCACATTGAATATATTCACTCCTGTCTAAAACAAATAAAGCATACCCCCCAAATTTATTTATATTGGAAATATCTTCTTTTAAAGTTCTATTATTATCTGTTCTATGCTTTAAAACTTTTCCTTTTTCAATTTTCAATTCTCCCTCAAAGGAAGATTTCAATATCGTTTTTCCGTATTAGTCTTTGATTTTAAATAAGATTCTTATATTTAATTTACATTATTCTCTTCTAATAAGAACTTGAATAGTGCTACTTCACACATAATAGTGAAACTTTTCTTTATCTGTGGTGTTTTCAAGTTCTCTTATTTATTTATAGAAATCCCCATATTATTGTCACTTATAAACATAAAATCTATTATTTTCTATTTGCATGAATAATAATCAATTTTCTTAATTTCTAAGTTGGAAGGAGATTTTCAGATGACAACCATAGAGAAAATTTTACCTCTACATGATGTTTATTAAAAACTATAATTTTTATCAGATATTCAAGTGTGAAATATTATTACAACATTTTCATTTTAAGTTATTTGACGTATCACACTTTTTAATATACAAAGATACAATTCCTGTATTCATAAAATTGTCTTTGGCATGCAAATTTAGGAATTACAGTATTTAAATAATTATAAATATGTAAATATATGAGTAATCTTATATTTGTCTTCTAAATCTTTATAGATTTTATCACAGTTTGATTTTTCTTTTGTCTTCCATAATATTGTTGATATGATTCTTTTTATGCATATCAACATTTTGTAGACACTTAGTTTTAATTCAACAAAGGTATGCCAATAGTAATAGAATGTGTTCTCAATTTATGTATAAAATGTTTTATAATATTCTAAAAGGGATTAGCATTTTCAGATCAGCAATGCATCTTTTTGGTAAGGAAATCATACTTAATGGACAGACCTTTCAAATTCTATTGAAAATTCACATAAACTCCAGTTACACTGAGGCCCTTGGCATTTTAGATGCACATAATATAATTTGGAAATAACTTCCGAGGACTCTATATTTTACATTTGGAAGGGTTTTGACTTAAGTGTGTGTGCACTGTCACTGAGCAAAATAAATAAAAATATCAGGGATGCAGCGTAATATAGTGGGAAATAATAGAATTTGATGGTCAGAAGGTGAGTGTTGAATTGTGAAGTTACTAATTGCTATCTGAGTTGTCTTAAGCCTTGGTTTCCCAAAGAGTTAAAATATTCACAATAGATAGACATGTTATCTTGGTGTAAATCAAAAGATATTAGGATTTCTTTTAATAAAATTCGGACATGCAAGTGAATAAAGATACTATTTAATGAAAGAGATAATCAACTATATGGGATGAATGAGAAGCACATTGTCTAACCATGAGGTACAGATAGTTAAAAAAAAAATTGTGATCAAGCGTAAAATTTAAATCCAGCACTCACAATTAAAAGGAAAAATGTAAAGTTTTGTTATTTCTCACTATCACAAATGGTGTCCATATTTCTCCAGGAAAAAAAGCACTTTTCCTTAGAACTTAAATTTAAATTACAATTTTAGTGAAAGTGTAACTGAAAAACAGTTTCCTCTGTATTACAGAATTTTAAAAATCATAAAGTTTGAAAATAGAGCACAGCATCAAAGCAATTCTGTTTAAATGCACTGTTTTCTAATTTTGTTTAGATAATCAGCTTTTCCTATTTTCCTTTATACATTGTTTAAAAAAAAGGCAGGGAATCATATTTCAGCATCTAATCTTGAAATAGCTCCTCTAACTTAATAACTATCAATGTGAGTCAATGTTTATGATTTCAGGATTGAAGGTGGGAGCATGATATAGTAAGAGAATATCACCTCTTTTGGTTTGGACAATTGAAGTGTAGTTTACTTTCATGGGAGTGTAGCACATGGATAAATAGGCTCTTTTTCTGATAAAGACAGTGGGCATAGCCTTGTCAGCACAATTTAAGAAATAGTGATATATATATATATATATGTGTGTGTGTGTGTGTGTGTGTATGTGTGTGTGTGATGTGTGTGTGTGTGCACGTGCTCAGTCACTCAGTCACATCCAACGCTTTCTGACCCAATAGACTGTAGCCTGCCAGGCTTCTCTGTCCATGGAGTTTTCCAAGCAAAGTACTGGAGTGGGTTGCCATTTCCTCCTCCAGGGTATATTCCTGACCCAGAGATCGAAGCCATACCTCTTGCATCTCCTGCACTGGCAGACAGATTCTTTACCTCTGAACAACCTGGGAAGTTTATATGTGTGGTAGTAGATATTGTTTCAATTTTAATTGACCACATTCTGAGAGAACATTCACAAGCTGAATTTGAATCCTTATCTTAATCCCCTTTTCATACATGGACAAACTGCATTATTTTAAGCTTATATAAATTGTTCATGCATGCTAAGTCAATTCAGTTGTGTTCTCTGCGTGACCCTATGAACTAACTGTAGCTTGCCAGGCTCGTCTGTCCATGGGATTCTCCAGGCAAGAATACTGGAGTGGACTGCCATGCACTCTTCCAGGGGATCTTCCCAATCCAGGGATCTAACCTGTGTCTCTTATGTCTCCTTCATTGACTGGCAAGTTCTTTACCACTAGGACCACCTGGGAAGCCTTATAAATTAAACTAGATATTTCATTTACTGAGTTTTAAGAGAATAGGAAGTTGAGTTCTATTGGTCTGTAGAGTTTGAAAATAGTTCCTAATCTTGTCACTTGTTTTATTTCCTTTTGATTTTAATAGCAATGTAACCATTATATCATCATGTATCTTTTAGTGCTAAATAGTTACTTTACCTTGAAATACTTAAAAAAGAAACTTCTTTTACTTCTCTGTCTTTATGAACCTCTCTGGTCTATTAGAGTCAACATAATTAATATAATGTCTACAGAACCCATGACAATAATTAAAAGAAGATATTTAGTTGTCAGAATGGTCTAAGTAACCATTGGTCTAAAACAACCATTAAAAACTCCCTGATAATATTTTCTTGCATGATATAACTGTATATTTCATAGTTATGGCAATGTAACATTTAAGGCCTTTGACCGTATTAGTTGATAATGATGTTAGAATTAAATTCTTCCATAGCTGACTATGGGGTTTCCCTGGTGGCTTAACGGTAAAAGAATCCACCTGCAATGCAAGAGACATGGGTTCAATCCCTGGGTTAAGAAGATCCCCTGGAAAAAGAAATGACAACCTACTCCTGTATTTTTGCCTGGGGTATACCATAGACAGAGGAGTCTGGCATGCTACAGTCCAACAGGTTGCAAGAGTTGGACAAGACTTAGCCACTAAACTACCACCATCACATAGCTGACTATATTTATGTTTTCATTTCAATCCTTACAATTAATTTGCCAGTCATATATCTCCCAACATAAAATTCTGTTCATAAATTATGGGTGTATTTAACAGTAAACTGGGTAATTGCCATTTAATTTCAAATGAAATTTGAAATGTGTAGAGAAGTAGTCATGTAAATCAGCATATTAAATACGGGATTGAGATTCTGTTACAAAAATTTCATTATTTTCTAAAGAACTGAATCCATCTTCATAATACTGATACTAGAGGAACCCTGACTTATAGATAAAAAGGGAAATATGGCAGATTGTTACTTTAAAAAAAAGGACTATGCTGCTTACATTTTCTGTGTTCTTAATGTGTTTAATATATGAAAGTGAAAGTCGCTCCATCATGTCCAACTCTTTGCGACCCCATGGACTATACAGTCCATGGAATTCTCCAGGTCAGAATACTGGAGTGGGTAGCCATTCCCTTCTCCAGGGGATCTTGCCAACCCATGGATCAAAACCAGGTCTCCCATATTGCAGGTGGATTCTTTACCATCTGAGCCACCAGGGAAGCCCATTATATATATATATATATATATATATATTCACACAAATATATATATACACAAACCCATTATTGATCTATTTTACAGTGAAAATCAAGTTATATTAACCTTATTTTAATATCTCATTGAATTTGTGAAAACCAAGATATATCTTAGTAAAAAGAATTTAGATTACTATATTTAAGTATCAATAGAACTGTTATTAATAGGAGATAATCTATCAAATATCCAGTTTTAATGTAGATCATATACTAAAACATCTAGCAGGTTTAAAATATAGTACTTGATGACTATAAAACTGAAAAAAATTTGATTTACATTTTAGTTTGGATCACACATGCCTACTATTGATAGAATAAAGTTAAAATTTCACAACCTCTGCTATGAGAAAAGTCTCTTTTGTGTTAACTCAGCTTTCTTGTGGCCTTCAAACTTTCATGGCTTAGGCCACCTCCTACTTCCTTTTTAAAGCAAACTTCTAGTTATAAGTGATATCTTTTGAACCCTCATAGTGATGAGTTGAAACCTACTGGTCATATATAGAACCCCAGTTCTTATTCAGACATATTAACTGGTTTCAGTGAAGACTTCATTTCTTGGTACCTGAGATTTCTGAAGATACCAATGCTGGTGTCCACAGGCAATTTGTAATTTTTGATTTTTGCAGTTATCTACCTTTCTGATTGTACTCCATACCTTTTGCTGGGTCTTCCATTCAGTCTGGCTATAACTCTTTTAACTACATATTCTATAATAAATTTTCCTTTTCCCTTACCATGATAGACCAGTGGCAGGGTCCTGGCTGTCTGTTAACTCACTCATATGTTTATGCCACCCAAAACTGTCCTTCAGTGAAGTATAAAACTCTCAATTTGTTGAACATATATTATGCTTTGTGAGCTACTGAATGTGTATATGTATTTAAGAGGCTTATATTTTTCCATAAATCAGTGCTGTAGGACTTCAGAATTAATTCCTTTAGCCAATGGGTTTTAACAAATCTGTATAAAATTTTGAGCTATCCTCGCTAACCTCTATCCTCCATGAGAGATTTTATATGAAGGTGCAGCTTATACTTCTTATTCCTATCCGATGTTGGGAGAACTTCTCTCTTGTCATGTCCTGAGTTTTCACTAGTAATGGCTTTTGGTAAAGTTCTGTTAACTGAGTCTTCCAGGCTTGCCTCTTGATCGAAAACGTGACTCTCAAGATTAACATGTGGGTTGGACTCTGAAAGTAAAAGTGTTAGTTGCTTAATCGTGTCTGACTTTTTGGGACCATGTGGACTATAGCCCACCAGGCTCCTCTGTCCATGGAATTCTCTAGGCAAGAATACTGGAATGGCTAGCCATTCACTTTTCCAGAGTATCTTCTAGACCCAGGGATCAAACCCAGGTCTCCTGCATTCCAGATGAGTTCTTTACCACTGAGCCACTAGGGAAGCCAGGTTTGGGCTCTAAATAATGTAATTTTCAGTCAAGGTTGTACAAGAACTCTCCCAAATAAGATGAATCCAAGGTAATCAAAGAATGAGAAAATTCACAGAATCATGATTAATAGTAACAAGAAGTACAAATATTTAGATGTTCAAAATAGCCTACTTTTATTAAGTGAAAAACTGTTCTCCTTGAGGAAATATGCATGTTATCTTTCCTATGTAAACTTAAAAGATATTCTGTATTGATTTAATAATATTCAAGCTACACTTACAGCTTCAATTATTTTTTAAAATACATTGTCTACAATACTTACTGTCTTTATTATCCCAACTAACTTTGAATTAACATTTCCCTTTCAGTTAATGTGATTTCTATCCAATACTTTAAATTATTATAAATTTAATTAATTAGTAATAACTTTTTAGTCTTTAATTGTATGGATTTCTTGTATTTCCAAGTATACAAAAATTTAAGGCAAAGTATTACAAAATTTGCCCTTGTTTTATGGTAGTACCACATGGTGTTTCGTAATGGTTCCATTTAGCATTCATTTATATATGAATGTATTTGGTAGCATTTTAGTCACAATAAGGAGTCTTAAATCTTCACATTTACTATCTCTAGTGAGGGCACATCACCTGAAGAATAGCATCAACAAAAAATAATTGATGAAGTTGGCGTTTAATAAACAAAATTCACTGTTTTATAATTCTGCTGAGATGATTAAGATATTGAACAGGTAATTTTAGTTTCTAGTAATGACTCAATAATTGCACAAAATGACCTATAAAGGGCTTCAGTCAACCACAGCAGGTAGAAGTAGTCAAACACACTGGAAGTGATGGATTCCTCCATTTCAGTATGGAAAATGGAGTTTGAGGCAATAAGCCTATAGGCTTTAATTATTTATTTTTTAGATAGTTTTACCATGCCACTTGAAAATGACATTATGGGATTAAAATCCCAAGACTTTTAAATTCAAATTCAAAGATATTTAGAAATAGCTAAAGGTAATTTAAGAAAAGTTTGTTTAAATTGACAAAGATAGTATTAACTTAGGGTTTTCCTAAAGTTTAGAGTTGTATGGTGATCGATAGTCATGTGGAGGTCAATTTTGTGGCCCAAAACACTTTGGAGTCACCGGGTTAAACAAATTTAAACTGAATTATTTAAGTAGATAAGCCCTTTTTTAGCATTTTTTGGAACTACTATTCCTCAGGACACATTTTGGGAAATGATCCTATAAATTATGATAGAAAAGACTGACTTTTATCTGCCAATAAATTTACCATCACTTAGTATGTTCTTTTCTTCAATTATTTAGTTCACTGAAACTATTAAATGAAGCATGTTAACTGCTAATATTTAATTAAACTAGTCCAATTTTTAGATTAAAGCTCACATTAGAGATGTATTATAGAAAATTTATTTACTTACTTACCCACCATCTGATTTTGTTCAACAAAAATATTTCTGAGTACTTACTCTGTACCAGAAACTGTAGTATACTAGACTCCGGTATACAATCCCTGAATTAAGAGAGCTTTTTGCCTAGTATATAAAATATGAGTGAGTATTCTAGTAGGAGAAAAGTAATTTATAAAATGTTATAATTTAGAATATGTAAGCTCATGTGGGCAGTGAAGGAGAATGTATGGTCCTGGAAAGCTTCCAGACTTGAGTCTGAAGGATGCAGAATAGTATTCCATTACAATGAACGTGTGATAACTATGAGATATAAAACTATATTAGTCCACTCTTTGTTCTAAAGATAATTAAAATATTGAAATAGTATTGATTGGTAAATAGCTACTCCCAGTAGGCTCAGAGTACCTGTATTGCTTTCCTGACTCCTGAACTGCCCCATCTCTTTCAGGACGCCCAGGATTGTCCTGTAATACAACAAATGGCTAATTGCTGGCATAGCTGGTTGCCTTCTGCATACCACTGTGTCCACCGTTCACAATTCAGTTTCTAATTCCTGCTAGCTATTAATCAATATTCTCAGTATCACTCTCAGACCTCCTGGTTTCTGACAAATTCAAAGTGACTGGCAAGTAGCAAAAATTAGTACTCTCTATTACTATTGGGTGCCTTTTAAAATGTGTTGTTCTATTAAAAGAATAATATAATATGTGTAAATTAAAATGTATGGACAGTATAAATATTCTACCTATATACAAAATCTGGAAAACAGACTCTGAACTGTTATGATTTTATAATTTCCACCTCCCTAAAAAGAGTGACTGTGTCTTTTTATCTCTGCATCCCAGAGTTTACTATATTATAGGTACCCAGTATATACTGAAAGAATGATTGAAATTATATATTCAGATATATTTGTCACATAAAATACTTGTGCATGCATTATTTCATGTGATCCTCACAATATCTCATCTATTGATTTATTTTTGTTTTATCAAATAAGAAACAAATACTCTGGGACAAGTTTGCTGACATGCTTTGCACAAGGATACCCAGGCTAGGTGGCAGTGGGAACTGTGCACCTCTAGCTAAGCCCTTTGCCTAATGCTGCATCACCCAGGGAAAGGGGCTTATTTGTCTAATTCATTCCAACATCCTATTGAGCTGGCCGCAGCCCTGTCAAAATAGTGTTAGACCCAACATCATACTAGGAATTAGCAGAACCAGGTCTTAAACCGGAGAAGGCCATGGCACCCCACTCCAGTACTCTTGCCTGGAGAATCCCATGGACGGAGGAGCCTCATGGGCTGCAGTCCATGGGGTCGCTAAGAGTTGGACATGACTGAGCGACTTCACTTTGATTTTTCACTTTCATGCATTGGAGAAGGAAATGGCAACCCACTCCAGTGTTCTTGCCTGGAGAATCCCAGGGACGGGGGAGCCTGGTGGGCTGCCGTCTATGGGGTAGCACAGAGTTGGCCACGACTGAAGCAACTTAGCAGCAGCAGCAGCAGGTCTTAAACACTTAGAGTTTTCTACTTCTAAGGCCTGCACTTATTTCAAGATGAACTCCAGCCTTTCTTATCCTCAAATTTGCAAATTCACAGAAGATTTTTTTTTTTTTTTTAACTTTTATAAAAGACTAAAATGCTTCCCCCAGGAGGTGCTAGTGGTTAAGAACCCGCCTTCAGTGCAGGAGACATAAGAGTAGTGGGTTCGATCCTTGGGTTGGGAAGATTCCCCTGGAGAAGGGTATGGCAACCCACTCCAGTATTCTTGCCTGGATAATCCTATTACAGAGGAGCCTGGTGGACTACAGTCCATAGGATCACAAAGATTCGGACGTGACTAAAGCTACTTAGCATGCACAAAATTCATTGAGAATCAAATTTGGTGAATAAAATAAGTAAAATTGTGGAAATAGACTGTTCTTGACTATAAGTGACAGGTTCATAAAACAATATCAGTTTATAGTTAATATATGTAAAGTGCTTTGAATGGTATCTGACAGAGAATAAGCATTACATAAAATATTAGCTATTATTAAGAATATCAGCAACATCAGTGGGAGAAGCATCATTATCTTTATTATTTGACTAAAAATGAATTGGGAGGCAATTTCAGGTGTCTTCTGAGTAATAGGGATGTTTTGTGAAATAAAAATATCCTAACCTTTTGTGGTAATTAGTTGGAGGCTCATTTATTTGATTACATAATATGAGTGGCTGGATGTTGATTAAAAAAAAATGATCCATTAAAACATATTTCAATGCAATATGTATTATAATGAAAATTATTCACAATGAAATATCTCAAATATTTAATAAACATCTTACAAATTAAACCTGTTAATATCAGCAGAATATATTCTTTACTACTATATATGTTTGAGGTGAAAAAAAATAAAATAGTATACTGTTCCAAACTTATTTATCCTTTTATTGGGTCAGGTACTATTGACTGTTATTATAAAATCCAAGAGAAATCTGTAGTTACAAAACAGTTTAAGGTGAAAGAAGTATAATAGCCCTTTTAAGGAAAGGCAATGATTTCATAATACCCAATGTACTTTTGTTGGAAAAGGTAAAATTAAAACCTGTTGATCTAACAGGGAAACAACCATGTTGCATTGGGTTACATGTTATCTTCCCACAAAAAATACAACAGGTTCTTTTGAGAGGTTCTGTTAAATAACAAACATGAACCTTCAGATTTTGTGGTCATATGCTTGCATCATACCTCCAAGCAAGTACTTGGAGATGCTTCCATCGAACCTCCAAGCAAGTACATGTGTGTGTGTATACATATTTAATATATATAATATATTTAAATGTGAAAAATAATTTTTATATTTTAAATATAAAATGTAACATAATATATTTAAATGTAAAATTATATATATATATTTTTCACATTTCTGTAGCCACATAACAAACACATAACACATACACAAACACATAACAAAATAAAATGGGCAAAGTTAATTGTAATTATTTTTAAGCTGATATGTCCAAAATGTTAACATTTCAACATTTAATCAATATAAAATGATAATGATATATTTTGCATTCTATTTTTCAGTTAAGTCTCCCAAATCTAGATGCATATTTTATACTCACAGCACAATTCATTATTGAACACTAAGTTTTCATTGGGAAGAGTTGGTTTTTTTATTAGAAGAATAATTTACTTATACTTAATAAATAATTGATTAGCAATTATGCTTTACTTAGGCTTCAATATAATTCTTATTATCTGAATAAAATATTCAGATAAACACATTTTAATGTTGCATTAGTGTATATGTCCAATACTTTCCCTACAATACTATATCTTATGCAATGCAGCATATGTAGTCTACCAGTACAACAAAGTTGTATTTAATGGATAATATATTTTGTGCTGCCTATTTCTAGATTCAAATTAAAATTGATTACATTGAAATACAATTGAAAATTCAGTTATTCAGTCTCACTAGCTATATTTCAAATGCTCAAAAGCCTCAGGTGGCTAGTGGCTGCCATCTTGGACTCTTTGGCCTCAACAGTCTTCATGTGGCAGCTGTTAGTGTTCTGCAATTATAAAGAAGTAGAAAATCTCTTCAAAAATCACAATAAATACAATGAAGACTATGATATAGTGTGAATTTTATCATTGTTTCTCAGGTTTTTGTTGTTATTACTCACCTAGGTCTGCCTTATTTTAGAACTTTAGAATCCATAATTAATTTTTTAAATTATGCTTTCCCTCTCCACCATACACACTTTAAAATAAATCTATAACATAAAAGATATTCAACAAAATTCTGTCTTTCCCTATTTAATACCTTTAAAAGCATTAATTTATTTGAAAACAAATTTCTTTTCTTTTTCTCCTTTTTCTTTCTATGGTGCCCTTTAATGTATGTTTACTCTGTCAGACATGTAGCACAGATTTATCTTTTCCTAACAAAAAGATAATGAGAAGATTAGCCTCCTATTTAACAAATGGAATGAGTGTTTCTGATTCAGTGTATTCTGATTCTCTACTGTGGGCATGATTTCATACATTCTGTTTGTTTCATTTTCCCTGTAAAGGTATTTATTGACTGATTCAGCAAGTGTGGTGACTGTATGCAAAAAGCAGTGTCACAAATGCATGTTAAGTTTTAATAAAAGCCTCAAATTTCTTCTAGTTTTCACAGTTAGATATGCAGATAATAATTTTAGTTTTCTAGAAAGAAACCCTCAACATACATCTCCTCCAGGATGAAAAGCTAGTTAGGTCTGTTGTCACATTAAATGTGTAAAATATATTACTAGGTCTGCTGTAACAAGATGCCACAGACTATTTGGCCCATAAAAGGAGACCCAGTTTCAATTCTATAACTAGAAAACTGGGCCCCAGATATTAATAAAAACAATAAATTTGAAAACAAATTTCTTTTATTTCTCTCCTTTTGAATGCCAACCTATTTTCCCTCTTTCCCATCCCAGGCCTTGCTAGCCAGGTACCTGTGTAAAGAACGGACAAGGTTGAGATTGGCTGTTCTGGTCTCTCCACCTTGCATTTTCCTTCTTCCAAACTCCTTACTTGCTGCTGTTTCAGGTTTCTCTGAGATTCAACAGAGGTAGAGGGGAGAAGAGGTAAAGGAGTTGGCCTGGTTCTAAGTCCTAGGCAGGCTACAACCTCTCTTATCCTGATAGTCAGGCTAATTGTATCATGGGCAGTCATGGGTCCTTTTTAGTGATTTCAGGGGGATGCATCAGTATCATCAAGTGACACTTGTCCAGCGTGGTCCCTGGCCATTGGATACCCTCAGTCTTCTCCTGAGGTATTTTTTAGCCCTCATGTGGCCTAATTGGACAGGTTCCCAGATGATGCCATATTGAGTCTCTGTAATCCTTGGTGAAAAGGCTTTCCAGGCAGCTCAGTGGTTAAGAATCCACTGCCAAGCAGGTGATACGAGCTCAGTCCCTGGATTGGGAAGATCCCCTGGAGAAGAAATGGCCACCCACTCCAGTATTCTTGCTTGGGAGATCCCATAGACGGAGGAGCCTGTTTGGCTACAATCCATGAGGTTGCAAAGAGTCAGACATGACATAGCGACTAAACAACAACAAAAATCTTGATGAAACAGGAAACAAATTCTTCCTCTGAGAAACACAAAAAGATCAGGCTTATCTCAACATGGAAGGTCTCTTGTCTGTCTTGAAATTGAAAGTTGCTCAGTCATGTCTGAATTCTCCAGGCCAGAATACTGGAAAAGATAGCCTTTCCCTTCTCCGGGGGATCTTCAGAACCCAGGGATCAAACCCAGGTCTCCTGCATTGTAGACAGATTCTTTACCAGCTGAGCTACAGGGGAAGCCCTCCTGTCTCTCTTACCCTCTAAGATTTCTTCAGATGCCAGTTTTGGCTTATTCCTGTGTGGATTCAACTTTAGCTTTCTCAGACATGAATAGACACCAATTGTGTGTGTGTGTATGCCAACTACATGAAACAAATTTCATAACTGAGTGATCCCATTGAAGCCCAACTCACTAGACCAGCATGAGAGGGTACTTCATTAGAAAGATTCTGATCTAAATGGGCTCTGTTAAAGGAAACAATTTCACCAGTTTCTTTCTCTCCTCTCTAGCTCCCTTTCTCATCCTTGCTGAGTTTGAAGAGCGCATGAGTCACAAACAAGATTCTCCTATCATTCCTTTGAAAATATTCATATAAGAATCTGAACCTATTGCACATTCACTTAAATATCTTAATGTTTACTAAATCAGTGAATCAGAAAAAATCCTTTCTATCTATATAGTACACACTGCACACACATATATTTATGGAAATGTTTACACACTTGATGAAATCAATATTTTACCTTGTAAACTATTTAATAGCCAATGAAAACTCTATTTATCATTTTGAATACTTGGTATTACTGATCTAAAGCAAATAGATTACCAGATTTTTTTTTTTTTTTTCAGCAGAGATGAGTTTGTTTGAAATCACCAGAGAATTGCAATTGCAGTCTCGGTGAGACATGTGGAACTCCCCACATGACAATGGAAAAAGAACTCTTTTATGGGGGTAGAAAGGACATTGGAGGAGATAATAGTAAACAAAGAGTCTTTCTCTGGCTTTTCATTGACTGAGTCCTTACCAGGAAAGAAAAGGAATATTTCTTCTTCCTTCTAGGCTCTGCTATGTTTGTAGGGTATGAGAGGACCCTCCAGTCCCCCAACTCTTTTGTTTCCTTTTATTAATTTAAAAATATATATATTTGGCTGTACCAAATAGTTGGTGGAATTTTAGTTCCCCAACTACGGATTGAACTTGGGCCCACAGCAGTGAAGGTGCAGAGTCCTAACCACTGGACCACCAAGGAATTCCCCAATTCATTTAAGTGAAGATTTTGTTTTTTAATTGTTTATAGTATACTATGTTACATATGATTTGCATCTTCTTTTAATTGTAAAAAATGTTCTCTCCCAGTAACCTGTTTATCACACTTTGATTAAACGCCTATGATTTGTGTAGCTTATAAATAAAATATGCAAAGCCAGCAAGGAATAGATAGTGCAAAATCAGCCAATATTTGGAAACTTTTGGAATCTAGGATGAATCTTAGGTAAATAGCTACACATATAAAATTTCTTTATTTGCTGTTTTCAATAAGAGACAATAGGAAAGGCACTAATATTAAGCTAAAGATTTAAAGTTACATATTGGAATCTCAGTTATATCACTGTATGATGGCATATTATACAGCATATAGTGTATTGGTTTAGTCACTCAGTCATGTCCACTCTTTGTGACCTCATGAACTGTAGCCTGCCAGGCTCCTCTCTCCATGGGATTTTCCAGGCAAGAATACCAGAGTGGGTTGCCATTTCCTTCTCCAGAGGAACTTCCCGACTCAGGGATTGAACCCAGGTCTCCTGAATAGTAGGCAGATTCTTTACTGACTAAGCTACCAGGGAAGCCCTGGTGTATAGTATATGTTAACTGTAAAAAATCAGCTGAATGTTTGAATCTTAATTTGCTCATAAAGAAACTGAGGGAGATGGATTATATAATCATTATTCTCTTTTTTGGCTAAGTTTTTAAAAATCTTGAATGCTTTCATTTCTCTTTTAAATAGCATATCAGTAATTTAGTTAATTATTTGCAGGTGACAAAACATTTGTTTATATTTTAGAATTTTCCCAAAATGTGTGTACATAGCTATGAGAATAGATGTTAGGGGGAGCTGCTTTTCAGTTCTGACTCTAAAAAATAATTAATCAAATGAACTTGATTTCTATATGTCTTAATTTAAATTACATAGTCTGTGTTTTATGACTGTGTCAACATACAAGATATATCTATCCTAAGATTATTTTATTCATTTGTATATTTATTCTATAAGTCTCCATGCATCTAAACTATGGTTATATAGCCATAATTATTTGTTAATTGTGTGACATGGTGGCTGACTGAGGAAACTGATGACTTGTCCTTTTTTTTTCCTGGTTCACAGTGACTCAGTAGTACTTGGTGAGGGGTTTATTTTGCCACCTGTTTTCTCAGTCTCTCTTGATAGGCAGATAGATAATCACTGGATGAAAGTTAAATTACTCAAAAGTGTTAGTCACTCAGTTTTGACAGACTTTTTGCAACCCCATGGACAAGTGGCCCAGTAGGCTCCTCTGTCCATGGGATTCTTCAGGCAAGAATACTGGAGGGGGTAGCCATTTCCTTCTCCAGCTGATCTTCCTAACCCAGGGATTGAACCTGGTCTCCCACATTGCAGGCAGATTGTTTACCATCTGAGGCACGAAGTGAAAGTGAAAGTCACTCAGTTGTCTCCGACTCTTTCCGACCCCATAGACTATACAGTCCATGGAATTCTCTAGGCCAGAATACTGGAGTGGGTAGCCTTTCCCTTCTCCAGGGGATCTTCCCAACCCAGGGATCTAACAGAGGTCTCCCACAATATAGGCAGATTCTTTACCAGCTGAGCCACAAGGGAACCCCAAGGAAGCCCATAAATTACTTATCCATAGAAATTTAAGCAGGACATAAAATTGGGCTAATGTTACCAAAACATGTTTGACAATATTGTTATTAAATTACTTAAATCGTTGGAAATTATTCACTAAATGTAACTGATCATGAAGAAATACTTTAGTAAATAAATTAAAAAATGTGGCCTCAGAATTGTTTTCTTTCTTTTCTAAAGTTCTACATAAGTATTGCTAAAGTAATTTCTTGATACAGAGATTTTAATTTTTAACTTTTTCCATTGACCTATAGTATTAACTCCACAGCTATTAAATTGCCTTTAATAATAAAAGGTCCTTTTCATGACATTGTTATTTTGTAAATAAAAGACTCAATATTTTAAGTCTTCCTGTGCATTACATTGTTCAGTAATTCTTCTGTTTTCTCTCATGCTTTCTCTTTGGCTGTAGATGCCCCTGTAATACTCTTATCTTCCTGTGAGAATTCTTTCTGTATAATTTGTGATGTATTTTCATGCTAGATTTCGTTGCTTCTTTTGCTACAGGACTGATTTAATAGCTTAGCATAATGCATTCCCATTTAATTAAATGATAAGTAGGACTGTAGGCCAAAATCAGTCTGAATCTGAATGGGACCAATTTGTTTCATACTCTACAAGAAAATTTCATTCCTTAGGGTTTTGTTGGTACTTAGAGAATAACACATTTTAAAGTCATACAAGTTCTATTCTTTTAATAGAAACTTCACAAAAATGTCTGTACTCAAGGGCCTCTTTAACCCAGATGATGTCAAACAACCAAAAAGAAAAAAAAAAAAAAAAAGTGATATCCCTTTCAAAATAAGTTATATTGTGACAGTGTATTGCTGTCATTGGTTTTTACAGCTTTTGCAGGGGAATAGAGTGGTGATAGCTTATATGTATCAGTAGAAAATAAATGTTTTGTATCTTCAGAGCCAGTGTCTTCAATAATGTGGTAGAGATATGTTTTCAAGGCTATACATGTATATTGGGTTGGCCAAAAGGTTCATTCCACATAAAAGCTGAATTAACAAACATTTTGGCCAACCTAATATTATATATACACACACACTCACACATACACATATTTGTATATATGGATTTGATTGATAAATTGTTGAAATATATAGTTGCTTATATGATGTAACTTGAAGATAACAAGAATTTTGGGTTTCTTTTTGCATAGTTGTCAATTGTGGTTCTGGATTCAGAATGTCTAAAGTTATATCTTGGTTTTTCCATTAGTTCCAAAAATATGTTCTTTCTTCATTTTCTCTCACTACATAATTCAGATTCCTGAATTTGTTCTTTCCTCCCCTTACCTTAAAAATTCTGTTATATCTTCTATTTTTTCAGAGCCTATTATGGTATTTATTAAACCATAAACTATTACTGGGCAAGTATTATGATTATTATAGAAGTTTATTTCAATTTCTATATAACAATATTATCTGTGTTTTAGGCTGGATAACTGGCAAAAACATTTATTACAAATTTGGGGAAAAAAAATACTAAGAAAGTGTTTGCTAAAATACCGTATGCTACTCTGATTTTTAATAGGTGTGAAATATATTTTAAAAAATCAATAATTTCAACACAAGTTAATGTCTATATTTTTAAATATGAGTAAATTCTGAATTCTCACTGTCTCTCACATCACAACTTACAATGCCATGTAATTATTTAGACATTTTTACAAACCAGAAATCTATATAAACACTGAAGTCGATTGTGGTAGATGTCAAAGGAATAATGACATACTCCCTAGTAAAATAAGTTGACAGGAAAATCCGTATCTCTTTATAAAAAGTGTCAGAAAACATGAGAAGGATGTGTGGCATGTAATAAAGGTATAATCTAGTCAAATTAAATCTTTTTTCAGACCATTAGCCCAACCTAATTAATGAACTGAGTCTTTCTTTATCTCCATAAGTTTTGACCTCCAGCTTTCTCATCAGCACAGTCAAGTTAAATTCATTACTATAGTTGTGTAAACACACACATTTAGATCCAAGTGATTATATCAGATTTTCTTTTAATTAAAGCTGATTGCCTCATTAAAGAAAGCTCATAACTCTGATTCCACTTTTTTTCTCCATGAGTCAGAGTGAGTAAATTTTTTGTTTTTACAGAGACAGTTAATAAAGCTGTAGTTTAACACAAGTGTAAAAAAATATATGTGTATAATAAAAATATAAAACAATTTAAATATAATTTATGAGTCATGATTTTTTTTTTACGATTAATGGTTCTAAATGCAAATTCTAGAAGAAGCCTCGGTTCTTTTTTTTTTTTTTTTTTTTTACCTATTAGCTTTTCTAGGACCCTCATTAACTTAGTCTCCTCAATTGTAAAACAGAGATGTTAATACAGTGTATCTCAAAGTGTTGTCCTATTGAATGACATTTTATACAAGGAAATTAACACATTTCCACACATACTAAGAATTCTAAAAGTCAGCTCTTATTATTTTAAATTTCTTCCCAGTAGAATATACTTCCATGGGCCACTTAAGATATTTCGCCTCATATTAGTTGTAGGTCCTCTTTTTTAAATGAAGTTCCTTAAGAGACACATAAAAATCACTCCTACAGAGACTCAATTGTGACCTGCCCATAGCATTTATTTATCCATCCATTCATTCACTTATTCAACAAATATTTATTGAATATGTTCTATTTACTTTGCTATGGGATACGATGATAAAAGAGAGGTGAAAAATCCTTGCTTTCATGGCTATTATCCTTGGAGAAACAGTCAAATAAAATTACATATATATATAACAAACAGACCAAAACAAAAAGAAAAAGAAAAGGAAGAAAGGAACTATAAATGTGAATGTCTGTTATAAATGAGAAACAAACAAAAAAAAAAGGAGGTGGCTGGAGTAGAGAATAAGATAGTAGATGTAGGACCTAGGTCAATTAGATACCCAAGGAACATAACTCTCTGATGAAGTAAAAATGCCAAGAAGAAACTTAGTATGGAAACAGTGGAATGGACGCAATGCCAGCACAGTGAGACTTAGGAGAACAGGCTGATCAGAATAAACAAAGCCCTCATAGAAGAAAAAGCTTACCTGTTTGAAGAATCTAAAAAATACTCATGTGCTAAAACATGGCATAATTAAGAATTAAGTGACCTGAATTAATGTAGTAGGATCATGTCTTCAAGCAATGATAAAATAACAGAATAATTTTAAGCAAGAGACAGTTGGCAATATGATTTAATCTTTGAGTTGTTTTTTTTTCCTACATATCTGCGGACAATGTACTATACAGGAGCAAGAATGAGAGTGGGGAAAAGGGTTGGTGAAAGAAAACAACTGCCTGAATTAGGATAAAGAGATTGAAATGAAGGCAGATTTGATATAAATTTGAGTTAACATGGATGGGACTTCCTATTTGGATGTTACATATGAGGGATAACAAAAGAATGAAGAATGACTTCTAAAATTTAAGGAGACTCTATGGTGAAAATGCTGTATATTGAAAAGAAAGAAAAGTAACTCCTTATGGCCTTTTATATTTGAGTTAATATATTTTGTGTATATTTGTGTCATCACAAACATATAGGTATGTTAAGAAGGAAAATGAGTATCTATGTATGGACTTCATAGACTTCTAAATTTCATTTAGGATTCATCCCATAGAGAGAGAATTTAAAACCATGGGATTTAATGCATTCCTCATGAACACACAAAAGCGCAAAGTCAGAGAAAAGACAACCCAGGATTGAGCCCTGAGAAACTCACTATTTAAATTTTATGTTGAGGAACAGGAACCAACAGGAGATTGAAAAGAATCTACCAGTTATCTGTACAGTAGGTTGAAAACTAGAAGGGAGTGCCTTTATAGGGGCCCAGACAACAGAGGAGAGTGAAGAAGCTGGCTTAAAACTCAACATTCAAAAATGAAGATCACAGCATCTAGGTCCCATCACTTCATGGCAGATAGATGGGGAAAATGGGAATAGTGACAGACTTTATTTTGGGGGCCCTAAAATCACTGTGGATGGTGACTGCAGCTATGAAATTAAAAGATGCTTGCTCTGGAAGAAAAGCTATGACAAATCTAGACAGAGTATTAAAAAGCAGAGACATCACTTTGCCGACAAAGGTCTGTATAGTCAAACCTGTGGTTTTTCCAGGAGTCATGTATGGATGCGAGAGTTGGACCATAAAGAAGGCTGAGGGCCCTAGAATTGATGCTTTCAAACTGTGGTGCTTGAGAAGACCCTTTAGAGTCCCTTGGACATCCAGGAGATCAAACTAGTCAATCCTAGAGGAAATCCACCTTGAGTATTCCTTGAAAGGACTGATACTGAACCAGAAGCACGGATACTTTGACCACCTGATCTGAAGAGCTGACTCACTGGAAAATACCTTGTTGCTGGAAAAGGTTGAAGGCAAAAGGAAAAAGGGACAACAGAGAATGAGGTGGTTGGATGGCATTAGTTAGTACTCAATGGACATGAGTTTGAGCAAACTCTGGGAGATAGTGAAGGACAGGGAAGCCTGGCGTGCTGCAGTTCATGGGGTTACAAAGTGTCGCATAAGTCTTAGCAACTGAACAACAGACAACAGAATGTTCCTTGAAAAATGGAGTGGTCAAGTATCAAGTTTCATTTACTGATTTCCCCTCAGACTTCTGATCTTCATTCAGGCTTTTCCATAATTACTCTGGTTATCTCATGCAGTCTTGTAGCCATAAATATTCTATGCTGATGACTACTGGATGGTTTCCCAGATGGTGCTAGTGATAAAGATCCAACTGTCAGTGCAGTAGATGTAAGAGACAAGGGTTCGGTCTCTGGGTCAGGAAGATCCCTTGAAGCAGGGTGTGGTAACCCACTGCAGTATTCTTCCCTGGAGAATCCCCATGAACAGAGGAGCTTGGCAGGGTACCATCCATAAAGTTGCAAAGAGTCAGAAATGACTAAAGTGACTTAGAATGCATGTACAAAGACTATCAGAGTTGTATCTCCAGCTCAGATATTCTTCCCTGAATTCCAGCTTAGCATATTCAAGTACCTGTGCATCGCTACTTGGACTTCTAATATGCTTCTAAACGTAACATCTCCAAAGCTGAATGGATACTGTCTTGAAATTTCTGCTTCTTCCAGTGTTTTTCATATAAGCAAATAAGAATTTCTCTTTTCATCAGGATAAATCTTTGAAATCATCATTGACTCATTATTTTCTCACATTTCATGTCAGCAAGTCTTGATCAGCTCTAACTTTAAAATATCCATTATGTATTTTATTACTTCCTTCCACATCCATTACAACCACCTAATTTCTATTCACCATCTCCTCTTGCTTTAGTCATTGCAACATCTTCTTGAAAGGTCTCCCTTCTTCCATCCTTGGCTTTCTATAGTTTATTTGAAATAAAGCAGCCAAAATACTATTTTTAAAATTTGTCAAATAGTATCATTGTTCAGCTATGAACTCTGTAATGATTCCATCTCAACTATAGTAGAATTGTATCTAATTTACTTATATGATATAACTTTTTACCAGGTGTCATAAGTGCTCTGGTCTTAGGGCCTTTATGTTTATCATTCTTTTATCTGTGTGGCTCAATCTTTGATATACTTCCTATTTTCTTTTAAATCTCATTTTCTCTGTGGGGTCTTCAGTACCACCCTATTTAAAATTACAACTCTTTTCTTGGCATTCAGATCCCTGCCCCTACTCTATTATTTTTTATAGTACTATTCATCACCTGAATCAGTTCAGTTCAGTTCAGCTGCTCAGTTGTGTCTGACTCTTTGCAACCCAGTGAACTGCAACACGCCAGGCCTCCCTGTCCATCACCAACGCCCAGAGTCCACTCAAACCCACGTCCATTGAGTCGGTGATGCCATCCAACCATCTCATCCTTTGTCGTCCCCTTCACCTCCTGCCCCCAATCCCTCCCAGCATCCGGGTCTTTTCCAATGAGTCAACACTTCACATGAGGTGGCCAAAATATTGGAGTTTCAGCTTCAGCATCAGTCCTTCCAATGAACACCCAGGACTGATCTCCTTTAGGATGGACTGGTTGGATCTCCTTGCAGTCCAAGGGACTCTCAAGAGTCTTCTCCAACACCACAGTTCAAAAGCATCAGTTCTTTGGCACTCAGCTTTCTTTATCTTGCAACTCTTGCATTCATACACGACTACTGGAAAAACCATAGCCTTGACTAGACAGACCTTTGTTGGTAAAGTGATGTCTCTGCTTTTGAATATGCTATCTAGGTTGGTCATAACTTTCCTTCCAAGGAGTAAGCGTCTTTTAATTTCATGGCTGCAGTCACCATCTGCAGTGATTTTGGAGCCCAGAAAATAAAGTCAGCCACTGTTTCCACTGTTTCTCCAACTATTTCCCATGAAGTGATGGGCCAGATGTCATGATCTTAGTATTCTGAGCTTTAAGCCAACTTTTTCACTCTCCTCTTTGACTTTCATCAAGAGGCACTTAAGTTCTTTTTCACTTTCTGCAATGATGGTAGTATTATCTGCACATCTGAGGTTATTGATATTTCTCTTGGCAGTCTTGATTCCAGCTTGTGCTTCCTCCAGCCCATTGTTTCTCATGATGTACTCTGCATATAAGTTAAATAAGCAGGGTGACAATATACAGCCTTGACGTACTCCTTTTCCTATTTGGAACCAGTCTGTTGTTCCCATGTCCAGTTCTAACTGTTGCTTCCTGACCTGCATACACGTTTCTCAAGAGGCAGGTCAGGTGGTCTAGTAAGCCCATCTCTTTCAGAATTTTTCACAGTTTATTGTGATCCATGCAGTCACAGGCTTTGGCATAGTCAATAAAGCAGAAATAGATGTTTCTGGAACTCTCTTGCTTTCTTGATGATCCAGCAGATGTTGGCAATTTGATCTTTGGTTCCTTTGCCTTTTCTAAAACCAACTTGAACATCTGGAAGTTCATGCATGGTTCACGTATTGCTGAAGCCTGGTTTAGAGAATTTTAAGCATTACTTTGCTAGCATGTGAGATGAGTGCAATTGTGCAGTATTTTGAGCCTTCTTTGGCATTGCCTTTCTTTGGAATTGGAATGAAAACTGACCTTTTCCAGTCCTGGGGCCACTGCTGAGTTTTCCAAATTTGCTGGCATATTGAGTGCAGTTCACAGCATCATCTTTCAGGATTTGGAATAGCTCAACTAGAATTCCATCACCTCCACTAGCTTTGTTCGTAGTGATGCTTCCTAAGGCCCACTTGACTTCACATTCCAGGATGTCTGGCTCTGGGTGAGTGATCACACCATCATGATTATCTGGGTCATGAAGATCTTTTTTGTACAGTTCTTCTGTGTATCCTTGCCACCTCTTCTTAATATCTTCTTCTTCTATTAGGTCCCTACCATTTCTGTCCTTTATTGAGCCCATCTTTTGCATTGGTATCTCTCATTTTCTTGAAGAGATCTCTAGTCTTTCACATTCTATTGTTTTCCTTTATTTCTTTGCATTGATTGCTGAGGAAGGCTTTTTTTTTTGCTATTTATTAATTTTAATTTTATTTTATTTTTAAACTTTACAATATTGTATTGGTTTTGCCAAATATCGAAATGAATCCGCCACAGATATACATGTGTTCCCCATCCTGAACCCTCCTCCCTCCCCATACCATCCCTCTGGGTTGTCCCAGTGCACCAGCCCCAAGCTTCCGGTATCGTGCATCAAACCTGGACTGGTGACTCGTTTCATATATGATATTATATGTATATCAATGAGGGAGGCTTTCTTATCTCTCCTTGCTATTCTTTCGAACTCTGCATTCAAATGGGTATATCTTTCCTTTTCTCCTTTGCTTTTTGCTTCCCTTCTTTTCACAGCTATTTGTAAGGCCTCAGACAGCCATTTTGCTTTTTTGAATTTCTTTTTCTTGGGGATGGTCTTAATTCCTGTCTCCTGTCCCCTTAATATGAGCTTCCTAAAGATAGAGAGGCCTGGCATGCTGTGATTCATGGGGTCGCAAAGAGTCAGACACGACTGAGCGACTGAACTGAACTGAACTGAAAGATAGGGATGTCATGTACGGATGTGAGATTTGGACCATAAAGAAAGCTGAGCACTGAAGAATTGATGCTTTTGAACTGTGGTGTTGGAGAAGACTCTTGAGAGTTTCTTGGACTGCAAGGATATCCAACCAGTCAGTCCTAAAGGATATCAGTCGTGAATATTCATTGGAAGGACCGATGCTGAAGTTGAAACCTCAATACTTGGGCCATCTGATGTGAAGAAATGACTCACTGGAAAAGACCCTGATGCTGAGAAAGATTGAAGGCAGGAGAAGGGGCCGACAGAGGAAGAGACTGTTGAATGGCATCACCGCCTCAATAGACATGAGTTTGAGTAAGCTCCCAGAGTTGTGATGGACTGGGAAGGCTGGCGTGCTGTAGTCCATGGGGTCGGGAAAAGTTGGACACGACTGAGCAACTGAACTGAACTGAACTTAGGGATATTTGGCTATTTGCTGCACTACTATATGCCAAATAAGTAGACAGATTATTGACATTAGTATGCACACAGTAAATAGGATCAGTAACATAGAGGTCATTTCTTTGGTAAATTTGAGTAGAATCCTAAATGTACTTGTTTGTGTTATAAATATAAAGTGAAGATGTAAAAACAGATTTTGTAAACAGTGGTTTCAGGAAATCCAGCTAAGAAGAAACAGAGAAATGTAAAGGTGGTTGGAAGTGAAATGTAGTGTCGGGATAAGGTTTTACTTTATTTTTTTGTTTTTAACATGGGTGACTCAGAGTATATTTCTGTAATTATGTAAATGACCATAAAGAATAAGATATGAATTTCCTTGGTGGTCCAGTGGTTAAGACTCCATTCTTTCAATCCAGGGGGTGTGGGTTCTGTTTCTGCTTTGTGAATTAACAGCCACATGTCTTTCAGTATGTTTGAAAAAAAAAAAGAAATATATGATGCAAGAAAACAAAGAATGTAACCCAACATTAAAGTTTTAGACATGTCATAGGATGTGATCCAGAGAACAAATAGATAGATTTTTTTTGTTTACTCCTTTTTTTCTTTTTGTCTGTCTTTGATAAAAAGGATAATTCTTCCATGATAGGAGACAGATGGTAAATATTTACTGAATAAAGATCATTAAAAATGCTTCTTTATGTAAATTATTCTCAAGGAATGAGAGCTAAACTCAGGCTGTCTTTCATGTTGGAGAGTCACACATTTCAATATTCTAAAAAAATGAAAATTTTAATTATTTTAATTTATAAAATCATTTATAAGAATGGAAGAAAAGATAAATGTGCATAATCTCATGTTTACCAATGTGACTACTGCCCAAAATAAAAGCAGTAGGTGAGAAAATTAGGAAAGAAATCCTAGATAAAATGGAACAAATAAAGAAAAAATTTGAATATGAGTCTCTATTCCAAACCCCATTCTCTTTCTAATATACTTCACTATGTACTTGAACTATTTTGTGTGTGAATATTATAATTTTTAGTTAAGTATTTATGCACATATTTTCAATAAATGACATTATATAAGAAGTTTTAAAAGAAAGAATACAAGATTTGGGAAATATATTTTACTCCTATGTGGTTAGTTTTGCCATTTTATGACAAACAAAATGACAGGAGCAATTCAGTATAGGCATCAAAGTATTAAACTTGTAAAGCATCTTCAGTTGATTAGTATTTTATCTTCTACTAATGTCAACTGCTATAAAATTTTTTAAAAAGTTCCTTTTGAGCATCAAATTGCCATTTTTACATTTTGAGATTCTGATGTAATTATTCTGCAGTTTGTAAGTTTCCTAGCCAATAACTATCTGCCAAATGATTGTTAGCTATTATTTAGAATTCATACAATAGAATTTTATACAAATATATCTCATAGAGACAGATACATGATGAAAACAGATAGTCATCAAATAATCATAAATCATTAGTGCACATTATAATGTTGAGCTAAATGATTAATTAAATTTTGGGTGAAACAGATGTTCAAGAGTAAATAATTTAGAAATTGAGTTTTTAATTAATAAAAATGTTTAAAATGTGTAACATGCTTGTTGATGAGATGGAATCTATCTTAGAAAAGTGTGAAATAATTTTGTTCTTTTCCATTACTACCTTTAAATACATTCTTGAAGAAAGTAGGGAAAACCACTAGACCATTCAGGTATAACCTAAATCAAATCCCTTGTGATGATACAGTGGAAGTGAGAAATAGATTTAAGGGCCTAGATCTGATAGATAGAGTGCCTGATGAACTATGGAATGAGGTTCATGACATTGTACAGGAGACAGGGATCAAGACCATTCCCATAGAAAAGAAATGCAAAAAAGCAAAATGGCTGTCTGGGGAGGCCTTACAAATAGCTGTGAAAAGAAGACAAGTGAAAAGCAAAGGAGAAAAGGAAAAATTTAAATATCTGAATACAGAGTTCCAAAGAATAGCAAGAAGAGATAAGAAAGCCTTCTTCAGTGATCAATGCAAAGACATAGAGGAAAACAACAGAATGGGAAAGACTAGGGATCTCTTCAAGAAAATCAGAGATATCAAAGGAACATTTCATGCAAAGATGAGCTCGATAAAGGACAGAAATGGTATGGACCTAACAGAAACAGAAGATATTAAGAAGAGATGGCAAGAATACACAGAAGAACTGTACAAAAAAGATCTTCATGACCCAGATAATCACGATGGTGTGATCACTGACCTAGAGCCAGACATCCTGGAATGTGAAGTCAAGTGGGCCTTAGAAAGCATCACTATGAACAAAGCTAGTGGAGGTGATGGAATTCCAGTTGAGCTATTCCAAATCCTGAAAGATGATGCTGTGAAAGTGCTGCACTCAATATGCCAGCAAATTTGGAAAACTCAGCAGTGACAACAGGACTGGAAAAGGTCAGTTTTCATTCTAATCCCAAAGAAAGGCAATGCCAAAGAATGTTCAAACTACCACACAATTGCACTCATCTCACACGCTAGTAAAGTAATGCTCAAAATTCTCCAAGCCAGGCCTCAGCAATATGTGAACCGTGAACTTCCTGATGTTCAAGCTGGTTTTAGAAAAGGCAGAGGAACCAGAGATCAAATTGCCAACGTCTGCTGGATCATAGAAAAAGCAAGAGAGTTCCAGAAAAACATCTATATCTGCTTTATTGACTATGCCAAAGGCTTTGACTGTGTGGATAGCAATAAACTGTGGAAAATTCTTCAAGAGATGGGAATACCAGACCACCTGATCTTCCTCTTGAGAAATTTGTATGCAGGTCAGGGAGCAACAGTTAGAACTGGACATGGAACAACAGACTGGTTCCAAATACGAAAAGGAGTTTGTCAAGGCTATATATTGTCACCCTGCTTATTTAACTTATATGCAGAGTACATCATGAGAAACGCTGGACTGGAGGAAACACAAGTTGGAATCAAGATTGCCAGGAGAAATATCAATCACCTCAGATATGCAGATGACACCACCCTTATGGCAGAAAGTGAAGAGGAACTCAAAAGCCTCTTGATGAAGGTGAAAGTGGAGAGTGAAAAAGTTGGCTTAAAGCTCAACATTCAGAAAATGAAGATCATGGCATCTGATCCCACCACTTCATGGGAAATAAATGGGGAAACAGTGGAAACAGTGTCAGACTTTATTTTTCTGGGCTCCAAAATCACTGCAGATAGTGACTGCAGCCATGAAATTAAAAGACGCTTACTCCTTGGAAGGAAAGTGATGACCAACCTAGAGAGCATATTCAAAAGCACAGACATTACTTTGCCAACAAACGTTCATCTAGTCAAGGCTATGGTTTTTCCTGTGGTCATGTATGGATGTGAGAGTTGGACTGTGAAGAAGGCTGAATGCCAAAGAATTGATGCTTTTGAACTGTGGTGTTGGAGAAGACTCTTGAGAGTCCCTTGGACTGCAAGGAGATCCAACCAGTCCATTCTGAAGGAGATCAGCCCTGGGATTTCTTGGGAAGGAATGATACTAAAGCTGAAACTCCAGTACTTTGGCCACCTGATGCGAAGAGTTGACTCATTGGCAAAGACTCTGATGCTGGGAGGGATTGGGGGCAGGATGAGAAGGGGATGACAGAGGATGAGATGGCTGGATGGCATCACTGACTCAGTGGACGTGAGTCTGAGTGAATTCCGGGAGTTGGTGATGGACAGGGAGGCCTGGCATGCTGGGATTCATGGGGTCACAAAGAGTCGGACATGACTGAGCGACTGATCTGATCTGATCTGATCAAGTTTTTCTTTTCATCATTAGCACTGAACATTGCTTTTCTGCTGGGCACTGTGTCAAACATTTTATTTCCTATATTTCATTATATACTTGCAACATATGATGTAGTGGTTTTCTTTTCTCCATTTTACAAATTAGGAATTATAAGATTCATAGTTACGAATCAATTTCATGAAGTTTGTCCAGCTAACAACCTTTGGTGTAGGGATTTGTAGCAAGATCTGTCTGACATCACAGTGTATGTATGGTCTTACCTGTTATACTACAACTGTAAGAGAGGAGCAAAGTGCTTCCATCAGTACCACTGCAGTCATATATTACACTATCATCACTGTCTTGATTGACTGATTTCAGTATACAGAATTATGGTTTCATTGACTCTAAAATTGAACAGAGTAAGTTTATCTTTTTGACTTTAGTTCATCTCAATCCAAAGTTCATCTCATTTTCTTTCAAAGGCTGCTAAGGTATAGAGTATGTGTACACACTTATATAGATTCCTTCATAACTGTTATCTTCTATCTAAAGCTATTTGATATTTTTCACCCGTTATGTGAAATAGCTTTTCTTCTCAAAACCCTGTTTGAAATATCTAAGTGACAGTCATTAAAAAAAGCTACTTACTTAATTTCAGTAAGTGTGTCACTCATTAATTAAACTGCTATTGATTTGTTTACTTTTTTGAGGTAAAGTTTGGTATTTCCTTGTCTGTGCCTATGTATACCTCTCTCAGAACAACTAAATCATTTTACACCTTCAAACTCTTCTTTCTCCTCATAGACTTCATTAAATTAGATCCTGAACCTCATAAAGTCGAAGAGCAACATAAACTGTCCTGTCTCTCAAAGAAGACAACATATTTTAAATTATATCTTTCTGAGATTAGTAAGAATAGCTGAAAATATACTCTTCTAAATCAGATATTAAAAAATTCATGAAACAATTAAAACTACATTTTACAAATCAGATCATATGAATAGAATTTCAGTATTAGAAACGTTAAGAACGTGAAAATAACAAGTCTTCTCCTTTTCATTTAACTATTTCTCCTTCCATTCTTATGATTTCATAAAATGTTATATGAATTAGACTGAGTCATGGTTACATAAGTTGCTTTGGTTATTTATTTAGGGCACCTTCAAATTTTTTAGAGTTTAAATACTTAAATTCCTCAGTCACTTAAAATTTCTTAATACAAAATTTAGTTAAATATTCCTCATACTTCCAAATGATATTGAAAATTAAAAATAAGAGATAAAAGCTAAAAGATGCGACATGTTAAATTCCTTAAAACAAATTTCTCTTCCTAGAACTATGGTTTCTGGGTGTCCAAAGAATAACAAATGACTGCTTCAAACTGGTTAGTATCTTCATGTTACCCTTTATAGATTTCTCCTTTGCCAACTCCTCTCATATTATTTGCACCAAAACTGAACTAGCGGTCAGTTTCTTTATTTTTTCATCATTTTTCATCTCTTAGTATGCTTTTCTCTCAACCTCAACTGCTCCCTCTCATCGGCTTCCTACATCTATTAAATGCAGTTTTTCCATATTTTTTTTTATATAGCAATTCAGATATGATCTGTCTCTTTCCCCATCTTCCCTTGAGTCTGACTAATTGGTAGAAATCTTGTGTCTCCTTTCCCAACCCAGAGACCAAAGCCAGGTTTCTCTCACTGCAGTGATTTTTTTTTTTTTAATTTTATTTAATTTTTAAACTTTACATAATTGTATTAGTTTTGCCAAATATCAAAATGAATCCGCCACAGGTATACATGTGTTCCCCATCCTGAACCCTCCTCCCTCCTCCCTCCCCATACCATCCCTCTGGGTCGTCCCAGTGCACTAGCCCCAAGCATCCAGTATCGTGCATCGAACCTGGACTGGCATCTCGTTTCATACATGATATTTTACATGTTTCAATGCCATTCTCCCAAATCTTCCCACCCTCTCCCTCTCCCACAGAGTCCATAAGACTGTTCTATACATCAGTGTCTCTTTTGCTGTCTCGTACACAGGGTTATTGTTACCATCTTTCTAAATTCCATATATATGCGTTAGTATACTGTATTGGTGTTTTTCCTTCTGGCTTACTTCACTCTGTATAATAGGCTCCAGTTTCATCCACCTCATTAGAACTGATTCAAATGTATTCTTTTTAATGGCTGAGTAATACTCCATTGTGTATATGTACCACAGCTTTCTTATCCATTCATCTGCTGATGGGCAGCTAGGTTGCTTCCATGTCCTGGCTATTATAAACAGTGCTGCAATGAACATTGGGGTACACATGTCTCTTTCCCTTCTGGTTTCCTCAGTGTGTATGCCTAGCAGTGGGATTGCTGGATCATAAGGCAGTTCTATTTCCAGTTTTTTAAGGAATCTCCACACTGTTCTCCATAGTGGCTGTATTAGTTTGCATTCCCACCAACAGTGTAAGAGAGTTCCGTTTTCTCCACACCCTCTCCAGCATTTATTATTTGTAGACTTTGGGATCGCAGCCATTCTGACTGGGGTGAAATGGTACCTCATAGTGGTTTTGATTTGCATTTCTCTGATAATGAGTGATGTTGAGCATCTTTTCATGTGTTTGTTAGCCATCTGTATGTCAATGACCCAATCAAAAAATGGGCCAAAGAACTAAATAGACATTTCTCAAAAGAAGACATGCAGTGATTCTTTACCATCTGAGCCACCAAGGAGGCCGATGAATTCTGGAATGTGTAGCCTATCCCTTCTCCAGAGGATCTTCCTGACCCAGGAATTGAACTAGGGTCCCTTGCATTGCAGGCAGATTCTTTACCAGCTGAGCTACCAGGAAAGCTCCAGTGGAAAATGTTTGTCTTATTAACCATCAGACTGAGAATAGTGCCCTGGAAATTATAAACATAGGTATCTATCTTTTATATGAGTGCATATAAAATTTTATTTATTAATTTTTGTAGGATATTTTATACCAATTATATTTTAAGCATTTCCAGACGTCTACAAATATATTTTTCCAAATATAAAAATAAAAGATATTGTTACTACTGGTGATATGTAGTTATTATTATTTTTAAATGACAAGGCCACTATTACCCCCTATTTGGGTATATTGTGAGTTGCTTTATTAAGTATTCTAATTTCTAAATAAATATTATTTATATGCATAGGTGTATTGGTTCTACACGTATCAGTAGTATAATATGAAGAAGGGGTGGGTGTGAAAATGTAGGGTGTTGGTGTAGTATATAGAAGAAAGAGCATTTATTGAAATTATAGTCAAAACTCATGAAATTCTTAGCCCTTAGAATCTCATTATTATTTATAAAACAAAAATAATTTCTAACATATATGGTATTTTTAAAAACATCTGTCACAGTACTTGGCCATTTTAGACATGAGGATTTACATCCTAATTTAACTAATTTCCTGTATCATTATTTTTCATGAAAAAAATGGACAAAATAACATTGTATTTTTTCTTTACTGTATTTATTTTCTTCATTGGAGTAATAATAATGACGTATATGTCTATGATGTTTTCCAGTTTTCAGTTGCCTTTTGCATCCACTTATTCTTTACAATTCCCTTTCTGATTGTAACTGGAAGAATACAAACTCATTGAGTTGTAAATATCAGATGAATATCTAGGACATTATTTCACGTATGCAGATTGTGCTTTTAAAATTCCATGACAGGTTTAACCAGCACACTGACACATTTGTAGTTTATATTTAGAATAAATTAGATAAGTATTATCTAATTTAAAATTAATTTAATAATTTTTAATTAATTGGTTTACTTGTTGAGTCATCTCATTGTCTCTAGTCATTAAGAAATATTACTCTATCCTTTATATCTGCCCTAGACTTCTTTGTTCTGTCCTCTGATTCTATTGCCTCTCTATAATCTATCGTCTATATGAAACTTCAGTGATTTAAAAAAAGCACGTCACACTCAAAACCTCACCATGGCTTCCCAGCACATTTATTTAAAACCTTCATTGATACAGCTGACTGTACATGTTCCGCCCTTGCCTGTATCATCAAACCCATCCCTATGCTTCTCCTCCCTGCTTGTGACTCAGTGACATTGACTTTCTGGAAATTTTATCCCCCAGCCTTCATGTGGTTGACTCCTTCTTGTCTTTTAGGTCATAATATAAATATTCTCTTCTCAAAGAGGCTTTCATTGAACAGGTACAAGGTACTCTCTTTTATGCCACTTTAAAATTTTCTTCAGTTCACTATTGGACATTTCTTTTATTTGTAAATATATAGGTTTATTTTATCTCTTCTCCTTAAAAAAAAAAAAAAAAATGTAAGTTCCATGAAAGAAAGATGGGGTATGCTTTTTCCTTTTATATTCTCAGCATAATAATACCTAGCACATGGTAACAGTCATTAAATATCTGTTGAATGAACCAATGAAGGAATGTAGTCTCCTTGTTAGATATATTAGCTCATTTTCTTAATTCAAGAGATACCACATCTCATGTCATTCTGTAGAATACCCCAATCTCATTTTCTTTTTATGTCCCATTTAGCCTTGGCATCCTTCCTGTTCCTTAAATCTTGAAAGATGAATACCTTGCATATACTTTCCCAGCACATATGATAGGCTTTAAGGGTCATGGAAAAAAGCATTATTCACTGTCACATTTGTGCCAGTTACGCTGATGTCTTCCCTGCTGCTCACAGCATCTGTTTCTTTCAGGGACTGTACTGCTCAACTTTTAGCATTCTCATCACTTTATCTGTTATTTATTTGGAACATTGGTTTCAATTAGCCATTTGGATATTTTTTAAGCCTCAATGCTCATTATACTTTCCATATCATCCCAGACAGTTCCTCATTCTGCATGGATCTGCTCTTGGCTCTTAATATGGGCTCTCTGTTCTGACATATTTACTTTTCAGCCTTTGCAAATGTGAACTCTAGTGTAAAAGCTCGTAGTAGATATTTTTAAACTTTCTCATCTCTGGAATGTTTTAGTGGGAAAAGAAGCCAGAAAACCCACCTCATTTTCTTCCACATGCCACTTTGTCATGTATTTCTTGTCAGAGCAGCAAACTACTACCATAGTCAACTTCTGTACACATGTACATGTATACACATACATGAGTATGCACACACATGCATGTCAATAGCAAAGTGATTTGTTTAAATTTAAATCAACTCTTCTTTTTATACTACTTAGAAAAAATTAAAAAATAATATTTAGACTTCATAAAATGGCACACAAATCCCTCATTTCCTACTACTATTAACATTCTCTCATGCCTTCTTAGATATTACCATCTTTTTTATGTCTTAGATTCTTTGCCATTTTCTCTGAGTAGAAACGTGTGCCCTCAAGTCTTCCTGTGACAGGATTTTTTTTTTTTTTTTCCCTCCATCAATAAGCAGTTAGGACAAAAATCTCCTTTTTAGAGAGGATAAGTCAATTGAATTAGGCAACTTTTAACAAGCTAGGTATTCTGTCCTGTGTCTGTGCCTTCATAGTACCAACACTGCTGAAATCACTATGTGTTGTGTACTTTCTTGATCTCTCTTCCCTTCCTTTGATCATTTTAGCAATCAGAGGGATGCCTGGAATGTATTAAATGTCTAGCACAGTTTGTAGGAGGAAAGAAAGAATATAGAAAGCACATTCAGAGAGAAAGGGAAGGAGCAAGGAAGGGAGGAAAAGGAGTTGGGGTAGAGAGAGAAATAGAGAGAGACAGAATATCAAATGAGTAACATTAAAATAAGTGTATTATTTAAATTAAAATTTCTAGTCTCATAGATTTATAGAGCTGGAAGAACGTTAAAAACCTTTTATAGCCCAGTGATTCCTTTTGGAGATTCTCTGGAAGAGTATAATGATCAATTATTTCCACTATTTCAACAAGATTATTTTAAATTTACTCATTACAGTGTTTCACATACTACCTAAAATATCACTTTGTTTAGTACTATAATTCAATTTGCATAGTGATGTATTATCTCTTGGTGATTAGCAGTGCTGATTAACAGGTCACATTATTATTATTTTTTTTAATGAGCATCCATTTCTTATTGTGAAAGTCATTTAGTTTAAATAAGACAGAAATTTTCCAAAAATTTTTTCTTAGGAAAATGTAATGAAAGTAGAATTTCATGGTGACAAATCCAGGACTTACTAATTCAGTCCAAACTTTTTTTTTTTATGATAAATGAGGAAATTAAGGCAAATCACCCACCATTTTATTTCTGGTTTTAGCATAATCAGTATGAAAGGTTGTTGCTGAGCCGTGAAAGATGCTGGGATTCTTGGTCCCCGGAGGAGAGGAATTCAATCCTGGGCTGGTGATGAGGCTTGACTGCTCAGAGCTTTTGTGTAATAAACTTTTTATGCTTAGTTGCTCAGTCATGTCCTACTCTTTGTGACACCATGGACTGACCCGTCAGCTCCGCTGTCTATGGGGATTCTCCGGCAAGAAAACTGGAGTGAGGTTGCCATTTCCTTCTCCAGGAAACTTCTCAACCCAGGAATGAAACCCAGATCTTCCACATTGCAGGTGGATTCTTTACCATCTGAGCTACCAGTGAAGCCCTAATAAATGAAGTTTTATTAAAATATAAAAGACCTACAGAAAGCTTCTGACATAGATATCAGTTCAGTTCAGTTCAGTCGCTCAGTTGTGTCCGACTCTTTTTGACGCCATGAATCGCAGCACGCCAGGCCTCCCTGTCCATCACCAACTCCCGGAGTTCACTGAGACTCACGTCCATCAAGTCAGTGATGCCATCCAGCCATCTCATCCTCTGTTGTCCCCTTCTCCTCCTGACCCCAATCCCTCCCAGCATCAGAGTCTTTTCCAATGAGTCAACTCTTCGCATGAGGTGGCCCAAGTACTGGAGTTTCAGCTTTAAGCATCATTCCTTCCAAAGAAATCCCAGGGCTGATCTCCTTCAGAATGGACTGATTGGATCTCCTTGCAGTCCAAGGGGCTCTCAAGAGTCTTCAGAAGGGGACAAAAAGAGTGTCCCCCCCGCTAGCCATTAGCAGTATGTTATACTGCTTTTATCTGTGTGGCTCAATCATTGGTATACTTCATTTTCTTCTAAATCTCATTTTATATGTGGCGTCTACTGTACCACCTTATTTAAAATTGCCCCTCTTTTTTTGGCATTCAAATCCCTGTTCTCACCTTGTATTATTTTTTATACTACTATTCATCACCTGAGTATGAGCTTCCTAAAGATAGGGATGTCATGTATGGATGTGAGACTTGGACCACAAAGAAAGCTGAGTGCCAAAGAACTGATGCTTTTGAACTGTGGTGTTGGAGAAGACTCTTGACAGTTTCTTGGATTGCAAGGAGATCCAACCAGTCAGTCCTAAAGGAAATCAGTCCTGAATATTCTTTGAAAGGACTGATGCTGAAGCTGAAACTCCAATAATTTGGCCATCTGAAGCCAAGAGTTGACTCATTGGAAAACACCCTGATGCTGGGAAAGATTAAAGGCGGGAGGAGAAGGGGACGACAGAGGATGAGATGGTTGGATGGCATCACCGACTCAATGGACATGAGTTTTTGAGTAAGCTCTGGGAGTTGGTGATGACCAGGGAAGCCTGGTGTCCTGCAGTCCATGGAGTAGCAAAGAGTCGAATACAACAGAGAAACTGAAATGAACTGAACTGGTATACCTGTTGTGGGAGTTTGTAATTTCCTTGATTCTGTCTCACTGCAACAAAAATTTGAAGCCACGGACGGACCAGTGTTACAGCTAAGTTTTATTTGGAAAGCAAAGAAAAAATCATCCTCCAGGCCTGAGGGTGGGCTGACCCAAAAGACGCGAAGAGAAGAAATGCCTCCAGCCCAATTTTGGCTCCTTTTTTTGTGTTTTTTCTCCTTCACCTGAGGCTGCCCTATATAAATTTAGCTAACCAGGAGGGCTGTTTGTTTTACCTGAAGTTCTCACTCTGGTCCTGGGACCTTCCTTTGTTCTATTTTTGCGGGCTTTTCCCTTGTTTGTCTTTTAGCCACTGCCATTCTGGACTCCTTTTTCCTATTCTAACTTCCTAATATTCCCCCCTCAAGAGATGCGAGGCCCAGTTCTTTGGGAATAGGGGTGTCGAGGTCTCTCTGGCTATTTCCTTCTGAACTGGTAAGGGGCATTTGGCCTCCCCCTCTTGCTAGTCTCAAGCCCCAGAGTCCTTATATTAGTGTCCATCTAAGGGTGAGTGATATTTTCTGTGGTCAGGTGTAGTTTTATATATCCTTGTTGAACTGGCACTGCATGTTGTAGCTTGTGACCTGGGCAGGGACAAAAAGGGTTAGACGATTGATAATACACGGAGCAATCATCGGAGAAGGCAATGGCACCCCACTCCAGTACTCTTGCCTGGAAAATCCCATAGGCAGAGGAGCCTGGTAGGCTGCAGTACATGGGGTCGCCAGGAGTTGGACACTACTGAGCGACTTCACTGTCACTTTTCAGTTTCATGCATTGGAGAAGGAAATGGCAAGCCACTCTAGTGTTCTTGCCTGGAGAATCCCAGGGACGGCGGAGCCTCATGGGCTGCCATCTATGGGGTCGCATAGAGTCGGACACGACTGAAGCGACTTAGCAGAAGCAGCAGGAGCAATCATAAGCAGCATCAAGGATAAGTAGGGGCATTAAAGTGAAGTTGCTCAGTTGTGTCTGACTCTTTGTGATCCCATGGACTATAGCCTACCAAACTGCTCTGTCCATAGGACTTTACAAGCAAGAATACTGGAGTGGGTTGCCATTTCCTTCTCCAGAGGAACTTCCCAACCCAGGGATCGAATCCAGGTGTCCCGCATTGTAGGCAGACAATTTACCATCTGAGCCACTAGGGAAGTCACTAGTAGGGGCATTAGCCAACTCCAAATTTCCTCTCACCAGGAGAAGGGTCCCCCAAAGAGAGATTGTAGCCACCCTGAGAACTCTCCAGTTCATTCTTTGAGATCCTGTAGGATCTGAATGTTTTTCTTGAGGGCTGTGAGACTTTCTTTAACTTAGCTGGAGGTATTTACCCAGAAACAACATATCATTCAAGATGGCTGAAGTCCCTCCTTGTTTAGGGGTCAGGAGATCTATCACCTGTCTGTTTTGGAGTACAACCCCTGCCAAGCTGTGTTGGCACCTCAGAGCTGTCCTGAGAAATCTTGTCCCCAGAAACTTAATTTTGAGGGTGTTCATTAGAATGGCAGTTCTAAATAGGTATCTGAGATCTCTCAAGGGTTCACAGGCATATTGAGTGTCCTCTTTTCTTTTCTTCCATGGCTTGACTTGTGAATAGTAAATCCAAGAATCCTGTCCTGGTACCTTGACTGCTGTGGGGGTAGAAAGTATTACAGGGTAGGGACCCTTCCATGTGGGCTGGTGTTGAGCCTTTGGGGACCCATTTTTTCAAACTTTAGGTAGGATTTGAGTCCCTGGAGCATATAGTTGTGACTCTTTAGAATCTTTTGGGTCCTGGTTCACACCCTACAAGCGTACAACCTGTTGGAAATGCCCAATGGCCATGGTACAAGACTGGAGGGTCTGAGCCTCTGGATCTAGGAAGAGGTCATTGACATAAACAGAGTCTCCCATATAGCATCTCATAAGGATTAAGACCAACCTGTTCCTTAGGGGCAATATGGTTGCAGAGGGAGCTATTGGTCAAGCCTCCTTCTAACCCAGGGAGGTCTCCCAGGTTATCTTTTTATTACTGATTTTAAGAATTGGTTGACTCCTTCTACTTTTCCTGAAGACTGAGGCCTCCAGGCACAATGGAGATAATAAGTCATGCCCAATGCTTTAGAGACCCCTTGGGTGACTTTAGAAGTAAATGATGTCCCATCATCACTTGGTAATGACCTGGGCAGACCAAATCTCAGAATGATTTCATGGAGAAGTTTTTTCACCACCTCCTCAGCCTTCTCAGTCCTGGTGAGAAAGCCTTCAATCCATCCTGTGAATGTGTCTATCACGACTAAAAGTATTTATACCTATGAGAAACTGGTATCTGCCAGTCCTCTCCTGGGTAGGTCCCTTATTGGAATGATCCTTCCACTCATTAGCATATGAAATCACCCAGCTTGGGAAAACTAGCCACACCATATTCCATGGCCTCCACACTTGCACTCTACGATGTTGTACACCCTGTGGAGTGTGCTTCTCTTTAAATCTGAACAAATCCACCTCTTACCTATTGCTGTGTCTCTCACTGAATTTTTTCCAATAAGGCATCAAGAGCCTGAGCTTCATTAAATCCTAAAACCAGCCACCATGGGTTTTGGCCAGGCTCAAGTCACAGTCAGATATGACTGAGTGACTAAGCATAGACAGAGTCCTTGCCATGTGGGTTTGAGTCCTAATCTTAGGTAAACGGTTTCAAACACAACTTTCAGAAATGAAAGATGATGACCTGCCAAATATTTTGTAAGCAGTGGCATAGATGGAGAGAGGAGCTGAAGGATGGGAGGAAAAAGCAATGGGGAAAACGTACCAAGGAATCCCCTTCATAACCTGCTGGAAAATCTGCTAAATATCTGACCTGTGCTCACAGTTTTCATTGGCCTGATTTTTGGCACAAAGAAGATTAAGGACAGAAGAACCCCAACCCACTTGGGCAACAGCTACTAAGTAGCCCCTGCCAGAGTCCCTCAATTGCACCCACTGCTGCTTCCTGTTCACGGTGGGGTTCGAGGAAACAAGAAACGAGAGATTGTAAAGGAATTAAGATTTTGTCAGCCATATGTCCTTCCAGCCATAGGAGCAAGGACTTCCTACCCCAACCAGAGGTCTTCTGGAATCTGAGACTAAGCTGTGTGTGCTTTCTGCTGAGTTTGATTTTGCTGTCCCAGGTTCCAGCACACTGGACTTGTCACTTACACTGCACTGGGTTTTCTTCACGTTCAGCTTCTACTGTAGGAGCTTTCTCTGAGTTGGGCTTCTGCTGTGCTTGGCCTCTGCCTTGTGGGGGCTGAGCCAAGGTTGTTTCAGCCAGGTTAAATCCTAGAAACAGCACCATAGATGTCGGGGGAGTGTGTAATTTCCTTGGTTCTGTCTTGCCACAGTGAAAATTTGAAGTGATGGATGGACCAGTGTTATAGTTCAGTTTTATTTAGAAAGCAAAGGAAGATACATCCTCAATTTGTGATGGCAGGCCTACGCAAAAGATGTGAAGAGGAGAGAAGCTCCCAGCCCAATTTTGGCTCCTCTTTTTATGTGTTTTGTCTCCTCCTCCTGGGCCTGCCCTATGTAAATTGGGCTAGCCAGGAGGGCTGTATGTTTTACCTGAGGTTCTCACTCTGGTCCTGGGACCTTCTTTTTTTCCATTTTGACAGGCTTTTCCCTTGTTTGTCTTTTAGCCACCACGATTCAGGATTCCTTTTTCCTATTTTAACTACCTAACATACCTATCAGCAAGCTGGTAATTTGAGAAAGGAAATCTCTCAAAACTCAGAGTGGCACCAGGCCCCTCACCCACAACTTGCATTTTGAAATAACGTTGGCACAAGGTGAGTCATCCCAGGTCATAAAACGATTGACATGAATCTTGAAGAAAGACAGATTTCAAAGTAACAATGTATGAGTAAAACATACTGGTTTGTTGAGATCTTTTTGTTCTGAGTCTTAAGCAGAACTGACTTGAAGAAAGACAGAGTCTAGGGTAAATACATAGTTCATTAACATAGCTTAAGAAAAATATTTCCATAAGAAGAATGGATTGGTTAGCTCAAGGTTTGAGAAAAGTTAAGTTCAGGTGGAACCAGGTGTCGTCATGGCAACACAGAATTTTAGAAGAAACCTCCTTTTAAATTTGTATAGAGCGGGGAAAAATAATCTGACACTTGTAGTTTGTTTTCTCCTGCCACTTAAGAGAGAGAAAAAAATGTCTAACACTTGCAGCCTATTTCCTCCATTTGGAGACCCCCAGCCTTACTGCCTGTTACCCTCTCAAATATTGAATGGAGAACTAATTTCAAAACCATGTTTTTTCTCATCTATGAAGTGGTGTTCCTAACTGGCTCAGTAGTAAAGTATCTGCCTGCCAATCGGGAGATGCAGGAAATGCAAGATTGATCCCTCGGTTGGTAAGAGCCTCTGGAGGAAGAAATAGCAACCCACTCCAGTATTATTGCCAGAAAAAATCCCATAGGCAGAGTATCCTGGAGGTCTACAGTCCATGGGGTCACGAAAAGTGGACACAACTGAGTGACTGAGCACACAGAGCAGCCAAAACTGATTGTAGGAGGAGGCTCAAGAGGGAGAGGGTATATATATATATATATATATATATATACATATATATATATATATACACACACACACACACACAATGCTATGCTAAGTCACTTCAGTCATGTCCGACTCTGTGTGACCCCATAGACGGCAGCCCACCAGGCTCCCCCGTCCCTGGGATTCTCCAGGCAAGAACACTGGAGTGGGTTGCCATTTCCTTCTCCAATGCATGAAAGTGAAAAGTCAAAGTGAAGTTGCTCAGTCGTGTCCGACTCTTAGCGACCCCATGGACTGCAGCCCACCAGGCTCCTCCATCCATGGGATTTTCCAGGCAAGAGCGCTGGAGTGGGGTGCCATTGCCTTCTCCATATATATATATATATATATATATATGCATACATATATATGACTGATTTGCAGTGTTATAGGGCAGAAACCAACACAACATTGTAAAACAATTATCCTCCAGTTAAAAATAAAAAAAGAGAACAATCTTAAAGTTCAAGAGGAAGGGGACATATGTATACCTATGGATGATTCATGTTGATGTAAGGCAGAAACCAACACAATAATGTAAAGCAATTTTCCTTCAATTAAAAATAAATTAAAATTCTTGTAGAAAGTGTGAAAAAATGATTGTAAATAATCTTATTTTGCAAAAATCAAAGATATAGACGTAGTCATGTTAGGTAGCACCCCACTCCAGTACTCTTGCCTGGAAAATCCCATGGATGGAGGAGCCTGGAAGGCTGTAGTCCATGGGGACGCTGAGGGTCAGACATGACTGAGCGACTTCACTTTCACTTTTCACTTTCATGCTTTGGATAAGGAAATGGCAACCCACTCCAGTGTTCTTGCCTGGAGAATCCCAGGGACTGGGGAGCCTGGTGGGCTGCAGTCTATGGGGTCGCACAGAGTCAGACACGACTGAAGTGACAGCAGCAGCAGCAAGTTAGGTAGTTAGAATAGGAAACAGGAGTCCAGAATGGTGGTGGCTAAAAGAGAAGGAAGGGAAAAGCTAGCAAAAATAGAACAAAGGATGGTCCCGAGGACCGGAGTAAGGACCTCAGGTAGAACAAACAACACTCCTGGCTAGCCCAGTTTACATAGGACAGGCTCACAGGGAGGAAAATACATATAAAAAGAGGAGCAAAAGGGAAAGGGGTCTCTCTCTCTCTCTCTCTCTCTCTCTCTCTCTCTCGGCGCTCTTCTCTTCGTATCTTTGGGTCGACATGCCCTCACGCCTCAAGGGTGGATTTTCCTATTTTCTAAATAAAATAGAGCTGTAACAGGGAGCCGTAATACTGATTTGTCTAAGAGCTGTAACATGGTCTGTTCGAGACCTGAGAGCTATAACACGGTCTGTCCAAGACGAGAGAGCTGTGACACGCCAAGGGCTTTAATGTCCGTCAGTCCAAATCTTTGTTGTGATGAGACAGAATCGAGGAGCATACACTCGACTGACAGTCACATTATACTGTTTAATTGCTAGAGATAACTTCACTAGGCCAACTCAAGAAAATGTACTATATGTAATTTGTATGTGCTATTTTAAGATAACAAGATAATATTTTAAGTATCTAATTCTCTATTCTCTCTATTGCAAACCTCAGTTTAGGTTATTGACTGACTGGCATATAATTTTTTAATTCCAATTTGTTTCAAGGCATACCGTGTGAAATTTCATCTTAAATTAATTTTAGCAGATATTCACCTGGATATGAAAGTATTCTACTCTCACAGATTCAGAGACATTTTATAGAAGAAATTATCTTTCTGAAAGGAAAATATTATTTGTAAGAACATATTTTCAATGTAGTTATGCATAAAGACCATTTCAATTTATTCTTTCTACAGATAGACTGTGTGGCTGTATGATGTGACTTGTCATACATTTTGAGGCTCTGAGAACCCCAAATATCTGCCCTGTTCTGGGATACCTTCTAGCTAATGACTGAAATTCTGTAACACAGATTTCACCTTCTAGTGAAAGACTTTGACTTTGTGAAATATATTCTTACTATAATGAAAAATTCTACCTACTATTTTGAAAAATTAGATGAAGTATGTCCTCATAGGCATGACTTGAAAAATAGAAAAACGACAACAAAGGAAAATAAATACAGACATATAGATTTGGTTAAAAATGCAAATATTTTGTAATTTTCAAGTTTGTTTCAGACATGATTCCTGATAACCACATTTTGATATTGCTAAAATTTTACTGTTTTAATGTTAAGAATGCTTTTTATATTTTTTATCAGTGGAAAGAGAATCCATCCTATCACAATACTGCTTTCAAGAAACACATTTGGTTTTGAGATGGGATGAGAGAAATGTGTGCTAATTAGAAAGAGTGGAATCAAGGGATTTTTTCTGTTGGGTTCATACAGAGTTCAAATGTCTTCTCATGCATTGTATCACATCTGCTATCTCATTCTCACAATATGCCCTCTACATATATTTTCTTCTTAAATTCTTGTGTTTTCTTGTTTGCAGTCTATGTTTTACCCATATTAATGGCCATTAATTCCTAGAAGCTAACAGAATCTGTTTTTTTTCATGACCTTTATACATAGAACTAGCGTGTGAGATGAGTGCAATGGTGTGGTATTTTGAGCATTCTTTGGCATTGCCTTCTTTGGGATTGGAATGAAGATTGACCTTTTCCAGTCCTGTGGCCACTCCTGAGTTTTCCAAGTTTGCTGGCATAATGAATGCAGCACTTTCACAGCATCATCTTTCAGGATTTGGAATAGCTCAACTGGAATTCCATCACCTACACTAGCTTTGTTCGTAGTGATGCTTTCTAAGGCCCACTTGATTTCACATTCCAGGATGTATGGCTCTAGTTGAGTGATCACATCATGATTATCTGGGTCATGAAGATCTTTTTTGTAGAGTTCTTCTGTGTATTCTTGCCACCTCTTCTTAATATCTTCTTCTGTTAGGTCCATAGCATTTCTGTCCTTTATGTGCCTATCTTTGCATGAAATGTTCCCTTGGTGTCTCTAATTTTCTTGACGAGACCTTTAGTCTTTCCCATTCTGTTGTTTTCCCCTATTTCTCTGCATTGATCACTGAGGAAGGCTTTCTTATCTCTCCTTGCTATTCTTTGGAGCTCTGCATTCAGATGCTTATATCTCTCCTTTTCTCATTTGCTTTTCTCTTCTCTTCTTTTCACAGCTATTTGTAAGGCCTCCTCAGACAGCCATTTTGCTTTTTTGCATTTCTTTTCCATGGGAATGGTCTTGATCCCTGTCTCCTGTACAATGTCACGAATCATCTGTCCATAGTTCATCAAGCACTCTATCTATCAGATCTAGTCCCTTAAATCTATTTCTCATTTCCACTGTTTAATCCTAAGGGATTTGATTTAGGTCATACTTGAATGGTCTAGTGGTTTTTCCCTACTTTCTTCAATTTAAGTCTGAATTTGGCATTAAGGAGTTCATGATCTGAGCCACAGTCAGCTCCCAGTCTTGTTTTTGCTGACTGTATAGAGCTTCTCCATCTTTGGCTTCAAATAATATAATCAATCTGATTTCGGTGTTGACCATCTGGTGATGTCCATGTGTAGAGTCTTCTCTTGTGTTGTTGGAAGGTGTTTGCTATGGCCAGTGTGTTCTCTTGGTAACTCTATTAACCTTGGCCCTGCTTCATTCCATACTCCAAGGCCAAATTTGCCTGTTTATTGACTTCCTATTTTTGCATTCCAGTCCCCTATAATGAAAAGGACATCTTTTTGGGGGGTGTTAGTTCTAAAAGATCTTGTAAGTCTTCATAGAACCATTCAACTTCAGCTTCTTCAGCATTACTAGTGGGGGCACAGGCTTGGATTACCGTGATACTGAGTGGTTTGCCTTGGAAATGAACAGAGATCATTCTGTCATTTTTGAGATTGCATCCAAGTACTACATTTCAGACTCTTTTGCTGACCATGATGGTACTACATTTCTTCTAAGTGATTCCTGGCTATGGTAATAGATATAATGGTCATCCAAGTTAAATTCACCCATTCCAGTCCTTGGTTTTAGAAAAGGCAGAGGAACAAGAAATCAAATTGCCAATGTCTGCTGGATCATCAAAAAAGCAAGAGAGTTCCATAAAAACATCTATTTCTGCTTTATTGAATATGCCAAAGCCTTTGACTGTGTGGATCACAATAAACTGTGGAAAATTCTGAAAGAGAAGGGCATACCAGACCACCTGACCTGCCTCTTGAGAAACCTATATGAAGGTCAGGAAGCAACAGTTAGAACTGGACATGGAACAACAGACTGGTTCCGAATAGGAAAAGGAGTATGTCAAGGCTGTATATTGTCACCCTGCTTATTTAACTTATATGCAGAGTACATCATGAGAAACGCTGGGCTGGAAGAAGCACAAGCTGGAATCAAGATTGCCAGGAGAAATATCAATACCCTCAGATACGGAGATGACACCACCCTTATGACAGAAAGTGAAGAGGAACTAAAAAGCCTCTTGATGAAAGTGAAAGGGGAGAGTGAAAAAGTTGGCTTAAAACTCGACATTCAGAAAACTAAGATCATGGCATCTGGTCCCATCACTTCATGGGAAATAGATGGGGAAACAGTGGAAACAGTGTCAGACTTCATTTTTGGGGGCTCCAAAATCACTGCAGATGGTGATTGCAGCCATGGAATTAAAAGATGTTTACTCCTTGGAAGGAAAGTTATGACCAACCTAGATAGCATATTGAAAAGCAGAGACATTACTTTGCCATCAAAGGTCCATCTAGTCAAGGCTATGGTTTTTCCAGTAGTCATGTATGGATGTGAGAGTTGGACTGTGAAGAAAGCTGAGCTGCAAAGAATTGATGCTTTTGAACTGTGGTGTTGGAGAAGACTCTTGAGAGTCCCTTGGACTGCAAGGAGATCCAACCAGTCCATCCTAAAGGAGATCAATCCTGGGTGTTCATTGGAAGGACTGATGCTGAAGCTGAAACTGCAGTACTTTGGCCACCTCGTGAGAAGAGTTGACTCTTTGGAAAAGACCCTGATGCTGGGAGGGATTGGCTGCAGGAGGAGAAGGGGACGACAGAGGATGATATGGCTGAATGTCATCACCGACTTGATGGACATGAATTTGGGTAAATTCCGGGAGTTGGTGATGGACAGGGAGGACTGGCATGAAGCGATTCATGGCGTTGCAAAGAGTTGGACACGACTGAGCGACTGTTCTGTACTGATACATAGAACACACTTTGTCTGAATCATCTTTCTTTGTCTTCACCTTAGAAATTGTTGTTCATCTTTCTGCTTTCAATATCATATATTTCCTTCAGGAATCTTCTCTTTAGTAAGTCACCCCCAAGACCAATTTATTGCTTCTATTATATATTCTAATCAAATTCTACATTTTACATGTTTTGTCAATTATATTTATACCACCTGTAAAAGCCACTGCAGGTTAGAGGCTTAAATCAGCAATGCTTTACTTTTGCTCACAGTTCTCTTGGTTTACAAGATGTTTCTGGACTCATTTATATATATAGCTGCAATAAGCTGGAGGGTTTCCTATACTGCAAGGTCCGATGTGGCCTCACTCATGGAAGTGACTCAGAATTGTCAATTGGGGCACTTTGGTTCTTCTCCTTATTCCTTTCATTTTCTGGTAGACAAGTGAGAGTTCTTTCTATGGTAGTCTCATGAAATCTTTCCAAGAGTGTAAAGGTAGAAGCTACAAAGACTCTTGGAGCTAATACATGATAATTTACATGATAATCATCTGCTGTGCTCTGCTGGTCATGGTAATTCAGGAAGACCAGTTAGATCCAATGGCATAGGGAAATAGACTGTAAGGAAATGGCAAACCACTCCAGTGTTCTTGCCTGGAGAATCCCGGGGACGGGGGAGCCTAGTTGGCTGCCGTCTATGGGGTCGCATGGGGTCGCACAGAGTCGGACACAACTGAAGTGACTTAGCAGCAGGAGCAGCTAGCTGCAAACAGTTGCAAAGAATGGCCATCTTAAATCTAGCACACCAACAAAATGCAGTCACATTTTATTGATTTCTTGTTTGTTTGCTCTTATGTTTATGTTCTCTCTCTCACTCATCATTGCATGCTAGCATTAATTCATGGCTAGCAGTTCAGTGTATATGTGTTCATTGAATTCATCAAAGTTAGTGACCCTACTGGTATTTTAATTTTTATTCCCTAAATTGAATTCAAATATATCAATTTCACTTTAAAATGTAGTATTATCTGGAATGTAAATACATATATATTACTTCATAGATATATAGCACACAAGAGACCATGCCACATATTTATAGAGAAAAAAGTGAAATTCTTGAGTTCTAAGGGAATAGGAAGAAGTATATCATGAAGACTAAGAATATAAGCTAGTAAATCTGACAGTCTGAATAAAAGTGCTGGATATATCAAGGCTTTTATTTTTATTTCCCTTTCATTTTTATTGAAGCTTTAGCTCAAATGCCACTTTGCATTTCAGTGCCAGCTATTATATTAATCTGTTCATTCTTCATCTCTTCCCCTTGAATGTATTCTTTCTTAGGAAACATACTGTATGTACTATTCACCTCTGAATCATTCAGTGCCTGATGTAGAGTGGGCACTTAGTATATTCTTATTAAATACCTGAGAGAATGAATGATTTAAGATAAACAGCTTGAGTTAATACAGGAATGATTGCCCTTAATCAGGTTATTTATCTCAGACTGTATTGATTTTAATTGTATCTGTTGCATATGATTTTACAAAGGTTAAATGAAAAATGTTTATCATGGAACTTGCATGAAGAGAATGATTTGTAATTGTTAAGAGCTTGGAATAAGTGAGGAATAGTGGCTATGGACTGGTTGATTCCTAGATAGTAGGATAAAAAGTTCTCTTAGTGAATTATCTACTCTCCATGAGTACTAAAATTTGTGTGAAACTGGGAGAAAAGACTTCTACTGTGGAATTTTCTGAAAATTAGAGAAGTCCTTACAGGTAAAAGTTCAGATTGAGAAATTTATAGACACTTTGGTTTAATCCAGAGAGGGAAAAAAAAAAAAAAAGGATCAAAACCTTGATCCAATTTAGCAACATATTAAGAAGGCGTAGGGATAATAATAAAAGTCTTATAACTATTAAGAAACAGACGATTTTCAAAGATAAGTGAAATTAGATTACTAAGAATTGTTATGAGGGGAAAAACTATAATAGTTAAAGGAGGGAAGAGTAATAGGCAGTTTATGTCAAGATGAAACTGGATTATTAAAAAACAGCAAGACAGGCTATTGGATTGTATATATACATTTTCTGTATTTGACAGTGAAACAAGTATATGAAATTAGATTTATCCACAGGCTTGCATAAGCAAGAAATGTTGCTTTGTTCTCTTAAATTCAAATAAAATTGAGAGCCCCTGTTGTCCCTGATAGGAGGAGAGTTCTCTCCAGGTCATTGTTTGTGAAGCAGAAAAAACTTTGGCACCTTCTTCACTTGAGTTGCAGAAGAATCCACAGGGCATTTGTAGTGCTTGGACAATGGCATCTGTCATTATTATTCAAGCCTGAATTTCCCGTGAAATCAGGTGATCCTGTGCTTGAGTAGGAATTCCTACAAACCTGAGTAGGAATCTTAGCCAAAGGTGAGCATTCAGGTTCCTGGACTCTTCCACTTTCCTGACATACCCCTAAGGGGTTGTGTATGCCATCTTCATTGCCTCTACTTGGCCCCCAACCTCTACCCAGGTCATTGCCTCTCTCTTATCACTTGGTGTAATCACCTCAAAAATACTAGAATGTTAGGAAACAAAAGCAATGAAAAGATCTTAGATCACATTTCTCTTTGCTGCTGCTAAGTCGCTTCAGTCGTGTCCGACTCTGTGCGACCCCAGAGATGGCAGCCCACCAGGCTCCCCCGTCCCTGGGATTCTCCAGGCAAGAACACTGGAGTGGGTTGCCATTTCCTTCTCCAGTGCATGAAGGTGAAAAGTGAAAGTGAAGTTGCTCAGTCATGTCCGACTCTTAGCGACCCCATGGACTGCAGCCTACCAGGCTCCTCCATCCATGTGATTTTTCCAGGCAAGAGTACTGGAGTGGGGTGCCATTTCCATTAAGTCCTGCCAAACCATCCTTCCTTCTAGCAAGGGTTTTGCAAGAGGGACCTGGAAAAAGTCAGACTTTTGTTGGAGAAGGAGGATGGAGAAATACAGAGATGACAGAAAATAAATAAATAACTTACATGTTGATCAGACATAAGTGTTTACATGTGCTGTTTTGTATTGGGGAGGTTAAGTAGAGGTGTAATGATTTTCATGAGTCATTATTGTGGTTTTGGAATTACACAATTGGGGTCCAAATCCTAGCTTTTTAATTTCCTAGCAAAGTGAGTTAGTGTATGTTGTAAAAGTAATTGAACTTTAATATCCTCAGCTCATGGGTACTTTTGAGGATGAAATGGATTGATTAGAACTGTGTCTAGAACACAGTAAGTGCTCAGTATGTTCTGATTGCTCTATAATATGTTCATTTAAATAGTCTGTTATCTAGTCATCTAAATTAACCATTAGAATGATGAGTATGTGTATAGTGTCTTAGTCACCTGTATTCAGAAGTTTGGGGAGATTAGATACCATCCCACAGGTGAAAAGCCAAATCTACATCATCCTCTTAAAAGTTAAAAGATATACTTCAAGACAATTGTTTATATTCATATTATTACCTGTAATTGGAATATACCAAAATCATCTGAATAGATATAAAGCTTTTGAGGTTTAAAATTACTTTAATGTTTAAGAAAACTTCCTTTGCTTTAATTAATCTCTTTTATCTGAAAGTCAATTAAGCTGTATATGATCTTAATCAAATAAATACTCTCAATAATTGATATAGGTGTCATACCTTTGTTTTATTGACATTATTTAAAAACAGTCTTTTTTGCTTATAGTCTTGAAATAAAATACAGTCTTTGTAGAAAAGGAATTCAACAGAGTAATTACATGAAGAAATACAAAGGCCATCTTTCAATGTGGTAGTATATATTTTAAATACCCTAACATATAACTAATTATATGTAATACCCCAATATATAATGTATATTTGCCTTTCTAGTTAATGGTAGGTTTTGATGGTAAACTCAAGGTTCTTACCACTTCCAAAGGTTTTTAAAATTTTTTCTTCAATATGCTATATTGTAAAGCCAAGATTGGTATTTTTTCCCCAAAAAAATCACTCGTGCTACTAAGTAATTAGCTGCTGCAGAATGAAAAGTGTTTTACAGAATGTTGTGCAGGAAAATAAGACTTTTTATGGCTTGAATTTCCTATTAAACTGTTCTACTTCAGCATATTTATGTAGATATTCACCTGTTGCTCAGCAACCTTTCCACAATAAATACCTTTATTGTGGAAAAATAGTCTTTCCTCCAAATTGCCAGCCCTTTCCTACCTGCCCACACCTCCCTTATATCCACTTCTTAGTAATGAACCTAGTTCTTGCAAATCATGTAACAACCACACGGAATCAGGTATCAACTTATAAATGCATCAGCAAGGAGTGTTCAGTGATCTTGCTGCAAGCTTCACTCTCCTCACCAAAACATACTTCTCAGCCTGCCCCTGTTATTTCTTTTGAGGAGAAGAAAACTTTACAATAAACTAATTCAAACTAGTTAAGCAATCACTCTCATATGTGAATTCTTTCAACCAAAAAGGTGTTTGTTTGATTATAAGAGAACAATTTGAGAAGGCAATATATAATCCTAAAGAACATTTTCTTTTTCGAAGTAGCATCTGTATACACAGAAAAATGTGGTAGTAGGTAAAGCTCCTTGATTCCTTTTAAATCATATCACATATGCAAAACATGCATTATGTATGCTTTATATTTAGGTATTAAAAAAAGACAAACACCTAGAGCTAATAAAAAGTGATGACCCCTCCTCCGCAGCTCAAACTGGAATGCCATTTCAGAAGGAAATGGAGGATAAACATGGATACACTGAGATAGTCAAGGTAAGCAGGACACAGACACATGATGAGCTAGGTCAGGATAAAGCCTTCTCTTATTTTTTTTCTTTCAAACACGGTACATATAAAGGGTAACTCCACCAGTTGCTTTCCCTTGTTTCTTTCCCTCTGCTACACAATATCAAATATCATCATTACAAAATATTTTTGGTAGAGAAAAAGGTGCTGGAGAATAGAAGAAGAGGGAAATGCTACCCTCATTTGAAAAAATCACAAATGAAGGAGTGATTTAGGTGTTCTTAGATGCTCCTTCCTTTTTTCATACTATGTAATATAAACTACATTATGTTTTTACAGTGTTTATATCTGGATAGGTCAAATTTCTTTCTTATATTTATATCTTTGAAATACATTTAATGCCATAAAGTAAAATGTTTATATTTTTGAGAAATACAGAGTAGTACATTTATCCACATTCATTCTTCCTTCATATATTTATGAAACATTCAAGGGGAAGTGAGAGATACACATGTATCAGACATGATTTCCACTTTCAAAATATAATTAACGTATATCATTTATTAAAGACAGCAAGGCTCTGGAAGTGAAGAGGTTTCTTATATTACACTTTGGAATACAAGATATGTATAATAGGATCCCTTTTTCCTAACAAGGCCTTTAAATCTTCAATGAGAATTGACAGCTATTTCACAAGATTTAATATGGAAGGAAATTAGACATAGAAGGAAAGTGTGTGTTAAGTTACATTTATTTGTTTGGGGGAAACCGGGAATGATATATCCTTCTTTTGCTAAAAGATAAGACCTGCTATAGGAAAGAGGTCTCAAAATGCAGGATTCTAGGGAATTGTTTTAGAAAGGTGTAAAGGGGCATTCTATCCCTTTCTCTAACTCTTGTTTCAAAAGCTAGGTCCTCAAGTCTTATTGCCAGTATTGTCACTTTATGGAGGAACATTATGCTTAGATACACAAAAAAGGTTTCAGATGTATTTTGTGAATATTTATTCTTGTGAGTGGTGTATGTGTTTGTAACTTGGCATGTAAAAATTAAAAAAAAAAGACACCTTGGACCCACCACTGTACATTGTCAAGACTTCCAAAAATGTATGAAAAAGAGTGATAAGATACTGAAATTCCATTTTGCAACTTCATTTTAATCAACTAGGTGAAGCAAGAAATGGCTCTTTAAGAGAGAAAAGCTTCAAGATCATTGCAACCCTGTACTTAAACAATTTTTCCCTGGCATGAGCTTACTATATTTTTAGTACTAAAAAATTAGATGTCTGTTCTCTGACATTGTATTACAAAATGTGATAACATATTTTATAGACATATACATGCATTTATATACATATACAGTCTACATATGTGTACTATATATATATATATATTTTTTTTTTTTGGTTGACCAATAGAGTACTCTATATGATTTCTATAACTTGGTATTTTCTATATTTCATTTAGGTAAAGGTATTTATGCTTGTTTGGCATGTGGGTTTATCAAACTTTAATTAATCCAGATACGGAGTTTTAATCTTGTATGTAAACAACTTGGCGTTTTGTTGAATATTTGTTTTATAATCACTTATTTACTCTAGTAAATGTGGATTTGGTAAGTGAATCACTAAATCTTGATATCATCAGTTTCAACTTAGATTGAAAATATTTATTCACTTTGAATTTTAAAGCAGAGAGATCACTTGCATCTGATAAAGAGTAACACATCCACTTGCAAAAGGTAATATTGGTGTCCCGATTTAGTGCTTAGAAATTTAAATAGAGATACATAATATAAATATATATATCAATATATCAGTGAATTCAGAAAAAATAATGTATATTAAAGTATCAGGCCTATTTCAAAATTAATATGTACCTAATTTATTTAATTCATGATCATAGAAAATCTGTTATTCAAATTAGTGATAATTTTTTTAACTATACTATAATCAACTTCTTTCATATTTTAATGTGTCAGAAATCTGAATTTAGGTGACAGCATTTTTGTGTTGTCATGCCATAGTTTAATAGTTCAATAGTTTCTTTCTTAGAGGTGAATCTTATAATTAAGAATATATTATATTTAGTTAATAGATATTTTAATATCATTATCTTATGTATGTTCAAAGTACATGCAGCATTTTAATTTTAAATCAAAACTTTAGAAGACCAATATAGATCTGCCCTTTAAAATTAAGTAATAATTTTCAGGATTTGTCTATTTATTTTTGTAGTCAGAGAGACAATTTCATACTAGGTAATCACTGGCCAAGGACTTCCCTGGTGGCTCAGATGGTAAAGAATTTGCCTGAAGTGTGGGAAACCTGGGTTTGCTCCCTGAGTTGGGAAGGTCCCCTGGGAGGAGGGCATGGCAACCCACTCCAGTATTCTTGCCTGGAGAATCGTTATGGACAGAGGAGCCTAGCGGGCTACAATCCATGGGGTTGCAGAGTCGGACAGAACTGAGCAACTAAGCAGACAATGACTAGTCAAACATAGATTATTTATATTTTTCCTACAATTTAAGGACTACTTTCTATTTCAGTTTATTCATCCCTTCTGTAAGTTGAATTCATAGTACACACATATTCACCAAATTATACTATTAAATACTGAGCTATACATATTTAGGATATTGGCATTTGTAATGTTTAAAATGCAAAATATTTATTTTCCCAACTGCAGTATGCTTCCTGAAAATACATATGCTAACATTTATAGAGTATTTAAATGATGACTCATATAGAATTGCTTCATTAGTTGTATTTATATTTTATTTTGATGTTGTTTTGTATATTTTTCTTTTGCATGTTTTCATGTTAGATGTTTATTGCATTTTTTTCGTTATATATCATGATAACACAAAAGTATTCAGTGAGGATTATTTTGTTATTAAAGCTTTTATTCAAATGTTTAATTTGAAATGCTAAACTTAGTGGAACAGAATTTATATTTTATATAAAATAACAAGACATATATATCTAAAAGCCACTTCTATGAATATGCACCTGTGTTTAACATGTACTTATATAGCTATATGCATTTTGGGATTTCCACTTATATCTCTAGCAACATATTCTTTATGTTTGAGTTAGAGAGAAATTACAAAGCAATATAGCATAATTTTTTAAAAATATGTAAGGCTAAAATTTTAATCAAAATGAAATTCAAATTCAATTTTTATTTAATACATGTTCTAAATGACACATGTATAAATTGCTTTACATAAATTATGTTTAGTCCTTTGCATATAGATGTTGAAATAGGAAAGCATTCAAAAACAAATTTTATTATGATACTAAATAAAGTCCAAGTTTAATTTTATAATTTAATTTTGCTGTTATATACATTTGCCAATTTACATGTGTAACATATGTCATTTTCCATTATCATAATTCCAAGATGACATATAGTTATGATTTTAGAAGCATGTTTATATATGTATATCATTTCATTTTATTTTTATAATTGGAAATGTTTGCTTTCAAATATTAATAAAATTATATTTTAGATGTGTTTATATTATAAACATATAATTTATAAATATATCTCAAGCAGTTTAGTTGACAGGATAATCTGATTGTGATAAATTATATCGGGTATACATGATTTGATTTCCAATGAAGAATGGGTATTTTGGATGTACAGTTTATTCATAAATTTGGGTTGTATGTCTTGTAACATCATTTAACATTGTGCTATTATAGACAACACTTATATAACTGTATAGTCTACTTAAAATTTTTTTAAAAGAAACCAAACTATTATATTTTAATATTCAATTAGATATATAATATATTCAATATGGCATTGTTGCTATATATAATCCTAAGCCTTTTTCCTGCATCGACAGTTTCCTTATAAAACAGTTAGGTATGCAAGATTATTGAGTGTTTTGAAACTGTTAAATAGTGCATTTTGACAATTTAAAAATCTTTGTTTCACACACTGCCAATTTAAAGTGGTACCAAAAATAGTATTCTAAATTGGTCTACATTTTAGATAAATGGTTATAATATATGACATAACTATATGGTGATGGATGATTTTATTGCCTTATAAGGAAATCATTGTTTTTATGTATATATATATCAAAAATACATGACTAAATTTAGATGTACTTCTGCTTCCTGCCATTATGAGCTATACTAGTTTTTACTCTACAGAAATTTGAATATTCTAAACAAATTCATTTCACACTAACATTGTAAGCTATCAAGGTTTGAGAATGTTGACATGAATCTTCAAGTAACTTTTACCTATCCAAATAAATCTTCAGTTTCCACACTTTTTCAAAGTGATGTTTTTGAAAGTTCAAAACAAAGCCATCAAATTTCCCTTTCTTTGGAATAATTCTTCATTTCATTACATTGTTTGAAATATGACATTGCCATGTTAAAATTGTAATCATATTTCATTTGTGAAATTTATCCTCTTTATGACTGTTAGTATTACATTAAAATTATTTTTGAATCCATCTATTCTTACATTTTTCTTTTGATAAATATTCCTTAAGGATCTACTATGTACCAGGCACTAGCCTAGATAACTTGGGTTTCAGCAGTGAATGGAATTTGCCTAAATCTCAGCCTTTAGGGAGCTTGTATTATAGTATGGGGAAGAAAAATTATGAAAACAGAATATTAGTAAAACATAAGAACTAGTTGGTAAAATATATTATTGAAATATGTAGTTAGCTAGATTATGGTTATTAAATTGTTTTTTCAATGCTTTATTCAAATATTACACCCTGTTCTGAATTCAGGTTAAGAGAATAATATTGCTATTAGCCAGTGATAGATTCAGCCATTACTGAAGATTTTAAGATTGGGATAGCTAGCATATCCTGGGTCTAATTGTTACTAAAGATGAGTTCTAGCTCATAAATTTGGTTAGGAAATGTACTTATTTCCTGGAGTCTTCAAGAATATGGGCATTTTGAGATTGGTCTGTTGATCTTAAAAGATTAGTTTTAGCAGCAGCTTGGACACATTCCTAAGAATTACCCCAGATTCATTTACCCAAATACTAGAGATTATTTGGGCTTCCAAATAATCTTTGGGTGGCTCAGATGGTAAAGAATCCACCTACAATGCAGGAGACCCAGGTTCAGTCCCTGGTTTGGGAAGATCCCCTGGAGAGTGAAGTGGCTACCCACTCCAGTATTCTTACCTGGAGAATCCTATGGACGGAGAAACCGACAAGCTACAGTCCATGGAGCTGAATAGAGTTGGACACAACTGAGCAACTAAGCTCAGAGATTATTTAGGATTAATGTAATGACCTTCAATGATGAAACATAATAAATAGCTGTTTAATTTGCTTCTATGTTAAAGGTATAATAGACACACTGAGATTCGAGACAGTACAAATTCCATAATTTTTCATACTTTTAGATTGCATTTAGCAACATATGTGTATATTTAAATAGTTTCCTTTTTTAAACTAAACCTGAAAGCCCAGACTTTATGATAAAGTTAGGAAGAGTTCAAAGCATTAGTTTCTTTCATAAAGAAAGGTACAGTTAAATTCCCCAGAGAATAGTATGGACCAGGTAATTGTTTTTATAGTAATGAGTACATGGACATCAAAATGTCTGATTTACCATGAGATCAGTTACTAAATATTAGTAATGCAAATGTAGTTATTAATCATGTGACTAAAGAAAGCCTTCACCATATATTAGCTTAGTAAACATTACTGGCTAATTTTCATAACCAATATGCATTTACTAGATTCTGATCTTCACAAAATAACTTGAATATTCTATAGCATCTTTTTCTGATTAAGGCTTTAAAATATATTAAAAATCTTTAAAATTACTTGATAATTGTCATACTTCATTTACCACTGGCCATCACAAAGTATAATCATTTAATTCTTCTGAATTTCTAAATAAAATTTTAAAAAAGTGGTAAACAATCCACTTGCCAATGCAGGGCACCCAAGAGACAGAATTTTGACCCCTGCGTCTGGAAGATCACCTGGAGTAGGAAATGGCAACTCACTCCAGTATTCTTGCTTTGAAAATTCTATGGACAGAGGGGCCTGGTGGGCTACAGTCTATGAGGTAGCAAAGAATTTGACACAACTGAGCAACTGAGCACACACACATATAACAACACAAGCTGGAAGAATTAGTAATGGACAAGAACTCTTTTGCTTGCTTTTGAACGAGGGATGGCTCTTGTTTGACTTCCTTTTTGACTTGAAAGCAGAAACCTGAATTACTTGTTCTACTAATCACCTGCCTACAGCTAAAGAGGGGTGGGAGAAGAAGGCAGAACATTTTCAAATCACATAATGTGATACAGCTGTTTTGTCTCTTGCAAAATGATTAAAATATTCCTTTGCATTTTGTTTAATATATATATATGGACAGAAGTTTGAAATGCAGTTTGTTGAGAAGGCAAAGTATATGAAGACTTACACCCTTTAATGGCTTTAAACAATAGTCAGAAGTTTTCTAACCAGGAGCTGACTATTGGTTCTAATTAGTAATTGTTCCTCAAAAATTCAGTTATTATTTTTTTTTTCTTATTAGGCATTTTATCTGTCAAGATCCATTTAAGCATATCTTCAGTCAGTTTCATGCTTCTGTTATAAAAATTGTATCTTTTTGTCATTATGTGAGAATTATTCTCTACCAAGTACAATTTTTGAAAAAAGAGTTTAAGTGAAAGGAAAAAGAAAATCCTAATTTGGAGTCTTTAAAACAATTATAAAATTATAGTGAACTTTTATAAGATTAAGAATATGCAGATTTACTGTGACATACTTATGAGATATTTGTAAATTTTAAACCACTTTTTAAAACTATTTTGTGTGAATGAAATTTTCATGCTAATAGTTAATTTTTGGTCATTTCTATATAAAATAATTTGTGTATTTTAAGTAATTTAAATCTCAAATTTTACTTTAAAAGTCTGAAAAATATTACCCAACTTCCAAACCAACCCACTAAATTCTAAAGTATATATATAGCTCATGACATTGAATATTTTATCATGTTGGCTTTTTTCTGGCAAATGAGGTAAAGATAGATATTTACAAGGAGTAATTATTTCAGACTTTTTAAAATCATTTTGTCTTCAATTTTGTTTTGATTTTTAAATTCTCCTTTCTTCACTTGTTTGTCTTAAAATTAAAAAAAATGATATTTTCCCCAGAAATCATGATGAGATATGGCATAGACTATTCAAAGCATTCTTTTGAGAAAAGTGTGGTTACATAGTTACCCATTCTGTCAAAACTTGTCACTTACTAGGCATTTGTTGCTAAAAATCGCCTGTAAATAAATAATGAATAAGATTTATTCAAGGTCAGATAAAGGGTTTACTGTTTCTCCTTTTTCTCCCTAATGTGTTACAATTAAAATGTGATATGTTTATGTGTAATAACTCTTCATACATTGATTGATATAAACAAAACATCAGATCTGGTTACTTCACATTTTAGTGGCGTGTTTGTGTTTTGCCTTTTTATGTTAATTATACTTAAGGTGATAGAAGAGAATATAATTTATGAAATTTATCAGAAAAAAAAAAAAAAACAACATTTAAAAGAAAAAGTTAGCATCTAGTGCTACTGTGTCCCACAGGTTCTTCTACATTGACCCACACTACCTCCACTGGTGAGTTAGAGGAGCATAACAGGACTGCCACTGGTGCTATTGCTGTTGCTAGCACATCTGCAGATGTTACTGTATCCAGTGTTACAGCTGTCACCATCCATAGACTTTCCGAGGAACAGCGAGTGCAAGTAAAGAATCTCAGAAATTCAGGTCTGGACCCCAACACATCCAAGGACGGGCTCTCACCTCATCAAGCAGATACACAAAGTACAAGGAGAAGACCAAGAAATGCTGAACAGATAGAAAGAACTAAAGAGCTTGCAGTTGTTACTCATAGAGGTATTGGATGTTATTTTACTTGTGCCCATTTAGTTACAGCCAAAGCTATGTTTTGGTAATGATTCCAATTAGAGAATGAGCTGAAACAGAGCCAAGATGTAGGAAATGCAAGAAAGAATTCTAAGTAGCTGAAAAATATAGACAGTAAGCCAGAACTTGAATAATTTGAAAACATAAAAGTTAGAATTAAAAAAAAAAAATCAAAATGAAATTCAAATGTTGGAGGGAGGAGGGAGTAAATATAGAAAGAAAATAATACATAAATGATAGTAAAAACAAAACAACTATTGTGTATTATATACCAATTATGGTATCTAGATAAAATCAAATTAAAAGAACCATTTTTCTATTAATAAGTGTACATATTTACAAATTGATGATTTAGCCAATGTAGTAATTTTCATATTTGCATGAATTTTTTGTTATACAAATGCCAATTAATTATTGAGAAAATAGATAACTAGATTGGGAATAATGGAAACTTTATGTCTGGTGATTATTTTATATAGCTTATTCTACTATTTCTGAATTACCTGTTGAACCATATGATTGTACTGAGAACAGATTTCTCATTTTGAAAAGGTAACAGTTATTCCAGGCTTCCCTTGTGGCTCAGCTGGTAAATAATATTATTGCAATGCAGGAGACCTGGGTTTGATCCCTGGGTTGGGAAGATCCCCTTGAGAAGGGAAAGTTTACATACTCTAGTATTCTGGCCTGGAGAATTCCATGGATTATAGTCCAACGGGTCGCAAAGAGTCGGATACGACTAAGCGACTTTCACTTTCCCTTTCAACAGTTATTCCTTGATATTATGACTCCAAGTTTAAGTGTTCCTTAATTTCCTATTTTAATTTTTAGAGATAAAAATATCAGAGTCAAATTATATGTTGATAGTTTTCTAGGCAATTAATATAAGTCTATAGTTTACAAAATTTAGGAAGTGTAGCAAGAATTTTTTTTTTTTTTTTATTTTTTGGTAGCAGCTTCACTGGAAAAAATAGTGCAGTATGAAACACTAAAGAGATTTTATATTGATGTGTTCATCAGTGGAAATATTAACGAAATGAACATATTTCAAGTACAAATATTTACTCCAGCTCTGTTTCCAACTCAAAGTTATATATTCCCCAAAATGGCAATGATTTTTGTAGTATGGTTATGCATAGTTTGCATGATATATAGGTAATGGAAAACCATTCAGATGCTTAGTACAGACTAAGGAAAAAATAATTAAGATGTATTTGCATAAATTGATTTAAAATCATACATCTCAGAAATTCATTTTCCATCAAAATTCATACTGAAAGCAGTTACCTTGATTCTCTTTACTAAGAAGCATTCTAAAGTGAATTCTTAGCATGTGGTAATCTCCTTTAAAGGATTAAATTGATATCACCTTAGTTCTCTATTCACTCTCCTACCATGACTACTTCCACTCATATGAATATAGGGATCATTATCAGATTTACAATTGTTTAATCAAGTAGATAGATTTTTTTATTACAGGGAAGTAAAAATGTATAAATATTGAAATATTGATTAAGAAAAAAGCCCTTCAGTTTAGTGTTTTCACTCTCTTTGAAAATTTGCATGCACTAACATAGACAAATTTCCCTGTATTCATTCTGTTGTCCATTGAAGAAAGGCAGGTAACTTTTGGACATGAGTTTATTGTTTATTAACTAATAATACATATGTTCCAGGTAAAGTTTGCCATCAAGTGATTTGAGAAACCCTGGTGCTATATGTATGTATGTATGTATATATATATATATATATATATATATATATATATATATATATATATATAAAATATTTTGTAGAACTTGAACAAATAATTCAGATTGAAAACAGAATAGTTATCAATTACTAAAGTGATTTGAAAGTTAATCTAAAATTTTGAAGTGCATTCAGCCAAATTTCAATTAAGCATCAAGATTATGCCCTTGATTAATTTCAGTGCTCACATTTTCTCAATTGTTATAATAATCTTCCAATGCTGTGTTAGCATTCATAGCATTTAGACCTGTTTCACTTGTATTCTTTCTAGAATAGTGTTTATGAATATAGACATATCACTGAATATGATATTCAGTGATGCCATCTACCTTGGAAATAAATATTTTTAATTATTGATATTTAAATTATGTGTGCAGAAAACATTTTGAATGTTATGTTCATTTTTAGTGACTTAAATTATTATACTTGCATCAAATCTTTATACAAACCTCAATATATAGTTGTATTTTCAGACATAAAGCAGTCCTCAAAGACTTGACTCTTAAGCTGGACCAAATCTCTAAATAGGAATTTGCTGACATGAAAACAATATTCTTTTAAGCAATAAATTTTAGTTTACCCAACATGCCTGACATACCAACTGACGTCTGTTCTGTGCAAAATAAGGATAAATAATACATGCCCCTTCTTTTTGAGAGACTGAGAGAGAGTAGAGGACATGGAGAAATCCATCCTGGTGGGACAAGGAAGATTTTGTAAATCTCATGGCTGAGCGGAGTACTAAAGGAGATATAGGATATATGTGGGCAGTGAGTCCTTTAATTGATGTTTTAGATGAGTCAATAAAGATAATGCAAAACTAACTTGCCTAATTTTTCTAGATATTTTAAAGAAAAAAAATGTCCTGTTCTTCTATTCCATTCTCCACAATGTAATCAGAATTAACTTTTAAAAATGAAAACCTGATCACATTCCTTCATTGCTTTAAAGCTTCCACTGGTTTCCCAGTGACTTTCCCAGTGACTTTGGGAATAAAACCAAACTTGATGATAACCCATGAGATCCTCTTATGTTTTATTGTCTACATCTCCAAATTCATCTCATGCAACTCTGATAATCACTGTTTTTTGCCAAACAGATTTACTTTTAGCTTGTCAAACGTACCATATTCTTTTTTGCCTCAGGCTAGTCCCATAAGCTATTCCTTCTTCCTTTCAACCAAGTCATTCTAATTCCTTTTCCAAGATTTAGCTGAAATTGTCAATTCCTTGAAATTTAGCCTTTCCTGCTGTAACTCACCATTTTAAATCCTGTAGGTAGGGAGAGGATGAGTCTTGTTCATGGTTCATTCCCAGTCCTTAGAACAGCTTCTGACTCATAGACATATTTAGATAATATTTAGTAAACTGATGAATAAATATTTGCAATTTCACTAGCCAGAATATTCATCCAGCTTACTTAAAGGCTAAAAATTATATTTTTCAATATAATCAAATGTTCATGTAGTTCAATTTAAAAATAGCTATTTTGTTATAGTTATAATAACCAATGTTTTTAATCCCTTTGAAAACCAAAAGTATTCTTACAAACTTAAAATGAAATACTGCTTTTTATTATATTACTACTTAAAATTCACAGAGTAAAACTAGATATAAATGCCTTGCTTATGGCCTTTTTACATTTATAAAATCAAAGAAAATTTATTGATAAACACAAAATAATAAAGTCAGTAAACTATATACGAATAAATATTAATGTAATATTATGAATATTATTTTGCTGAGATTAACTATCATCTAAAGCATATATACAATAGAGATTGTGATAGCATAGGTTTTTTGATGCCTACAAGTGCATACAAAGTTTTGCACTGTGATCGTGTCCATTTTTCATTTTTTTTTCTATTCACACTGCAATTAAACTTTCATGTCTATGATGTCTTTTGGTCATTGCTACTTCCTAATTTGTCTATTCTTAATAACTTGAGGCAATTAAAGTACTTAGTATTATCACTATGAAAACAAAGAAAACATAAACACTGAAATTGCACTTAGTATGTGGCACTTGGCATTTGTTAAGTGTATAGACTCAAAAGTCTACATATTAATTTATGAAAAATTAAGTCACTGTAATGAATTTATTATAAAAGCTGCACAATTAATGAATAATTCGAAAAAAAACTTGGAATATTTATCAAAGGTTTTTCAATCTCTGTAGGGTTCTGCCCCAAATAATTTTTCCTATAGTACTATAATTAAGCGTCAGTAATTCAATTTAAGGTATGTTCCTAAAAAAATTTTTTTTTCAGTTTCTACTTGTTCTCAGTGAAAGAAAACCCCTTCTGATTTTTTCCATTTGAAAAGAGTCTTAGACATGAAATAAAATAAAAGAAGGAAAAGAGAAAAATATTGATGAAGAATGTTGGTTTAAATCTTCTTTAAATAGTATGTTAACACCACAGTTTATTAGTGCCCAATAGTTTTCAAAATGAACATTTTATTTTATTGATTGGATTTTAGTCTACTTTTCTCACCTACTGTGCATGAGAGTCTTTTCAGGTCACATGAAATATTAGGGTTGAATTTCCCTATCAGTAAAATAGTATTGTAGTATTATATTAGGGTTATAGTGAGGATTAAACACAGTATTAGGTGGAAATGCCAAAAAACCTCAAGTATTTTCTCCCAGTGTAAAGACAAAACCAAATTGCCCACCATTATTGGTTCGTTTTGAGGTCAGAGAGCTAGGCTGAGTCTGTACTCTACCCCTTATTATGTGTATGATTTTGAACAATAACTTCAGCTTTAGAACCTGCAATTTCTTGGTAACTGAGAGTAGCTACCTGTAGGTATTTCATAATTATGTGAAAGAATTTAGCACAGTTGTTGGCTTATGTTCAGTAGATAGTAATTGTGTTTATTTTTACTATTATTCATCAAATATATTTAACTCTTGCTATCTATGTGACATTGCTCTGGATAGTAGAGGTATAAAAATGTGCAATTCAGGCTGTACTATGGAATAGTCTATATAACTTATTTTATAAAGGGAAGCTTATTATGAAAAAAATTGCCAGAGCAGTGTTTTTTTTTTTTTTTTTACGTTACTTAAGTAAAGGAGAGGGATCAATTGCCTCTAAATGTAAAAGTCAAGAAAGGCTGCACAGAAATAAGGTGTTTTTACAAATTCTTGAGAGATGAACAGAAGTTTTCAACTAGTAAATTGTGTTTATATTACTAAGATATATAAAAATTGCTGTAAGTGGATAATGTGCTGAATAGATATATGATGACTGTATATCAAAATAAGTAAAGGAAATATTCAACATTCCTTAAAAGGATTATTTGCAGTTATATAAATAAACCTAAAAACAATTGATCTTTTTAGTTTATAGATTATCCAGATGTTTAAAATTAGATACCATAGTATCTAGTGATATTTTAAATTCTATCAGAATAGTTTTTTGCTTGAAGTATAAGAATTTTTTTGAAATTATTTATAAATTTTTATGTAACGTACCTTTTCTAACAATCTCTAAATACCATAATTTATTACTATATCTCCAAGAGTTTTAATTCATCGTTGACTTAGTAAGAAATATGGAGTATGATTAAAACATTATGTAAAGGGTCCTTAATTTCTAGGATTTTATATTTTAAAATAGATGGAATCTTTTAGATTATTTACTACAACACCATTACTTCTTATAGGAAATTGTCATCTGAAAAAGGCCATGTGAAAATCCAATCTTCATACTGATAAACTAGTATTCATTCATCCTTCTATTTACTCATGGTTCATAAAGGCTTAATGCATGAAGACCCTTTTATTAGGTGATATTAAGGTTAAAGTAATATAGATGACAACCATATTTGGGTTTTCTTCCTCAAGAGTTTAATATTTATATTATTGAAAATAGTAATTTAATGTATTTTACTCTAGATAAGTTTTTAAACCATTGTTTTTCTTACATAATACAGTAGAATGAGATTTATTTTTTTCCCTAGTATGTAGACAATTCCTGTCTGCTGTTAATAAGCAACCTTGGTAGTTGGTACTTTCATGTAAAAGTGTCAATATATTCTTCTAAAAAGTTTCCATATACATATATAATAATTATAAACACTCTTTTATTGTTTTCCTTAGAAATTTAGATGACTGTATCATCTTGTGTAGTTAAATATGTGTCATCAGCATTTCCTGCCATTGATGGTACTTATTTTGATGTAGTGTAGCAAATGCTTCCAGTATATTTAATAATAGCTAATGATCTTATTAATAGAACTGAGCAGGGTTTTAACTTAGTTTATAAGGTAAGGAGGGCTTCCCTGGTGGCTCAGATGGTAAAGAATCTACTTGCACTGCAGGAGACAAGGGTTTGATCCCTGAGTTGGGAAGATGCCCTGGAGGAGGGCATGGCAACCCATTCCAGTATTCTTGCCAGGAGAATCCCCATGGACAGAAGAGCCTGGCAGGCTACAATCCATGGGGCTGCAAAGAATCTGACATGACTGAGTGACTAAACACAGCACATAATGTAACATGAAATTATATTTAACTGAAATTTAATATGATGTATAACCGCTCCCTAAGGGCAGCATAAAAGAAAATCTATTTTAATTACTGGCTTGTAAGTAGAATTTTTAATTGTTTTCAACTTTAAGGTAAGAACAGTTAATTCAGCATACATTATTAACTTTAGGTCAGCAATTTTAATCCAAACAAAAGCAGGAATTAAAAAAAAAATATCATAAGCAATATTTTTTTCAAGTAACATCATCTGAGTTTTACATTGCTCAATAAAAAGAGGAAAACAACATACTATCAGATATACAATCTACATTGAATTTCCAGTTTATTTCAAAAGTCACATACTATGATAGGTAACCATTTTGTTTAAAACAGTGGACTGTAATATGACAAAAACTCTATTGTGTAGAAATAACAGTTCTTGGGTGCCTAGTAGGTGCCTTTCACTAATAGGTTATTTGGCCATATGTAAAATACAGTTTAAGTCTTTTCAATAGTTTGAAAGTACCTATTTTCAAACTATATATTAATATCTTTATAGAGTATAGATTTATAAATTGAAAACATTCTTTTTTTATTAATCTTCATATGCTGCATCACCATGAGAAAATTAATTTATGGATGGTTACTTAGATCTTTGTGGATACTGATATGTGTTTATCAAGTATCAGGGCTTATTACACATATTATCTCAATGCTTAAGCATATAAGCTTAAGTTCATAAAATTTAAAATATAGTCTCTATTTTCAAAGGAAAAGTATAGAGATAAAATAATAGTAAAAAATTATTGGTCAATTCTAAGAGAAATAATTTCTACAGAATGAGAATGTTAGGGTGAGTTATAGATGCCTTTTAAAATTATAATATGTTATACATAGGAGAGATCAAACCTATTCTGCTGTAGGTTCTAGAACTTCGTGTATGAAACCACAGGAAGATACAAAATATAGAGAAAACTATTCTAACACTGAGTTCTGTTCAAATATAGATTGTGTGCTTCAGAAAGCAGCAAATTCCTAAGTCACTGATAAGATATATAAGCATAGCTTGATGGACAAATTGGGTATTTGAAAAGTATTTAAGCATTAAAGTATTGAAATGATATGATATGACCACCACTATCCCTTCTAATCCAAGTGTCTATCCAGAGATCTCATACTTGATCGATTTATCATCATCTTCTATTTTCTCTTGAGGTTTGAACTGACCTGGACTTATCTTTATGGTTATCTCATTGTAGAGAGAGATAAATTAAAGCAAGCATAGAAGTGGCCAACACTACCATCAAGATAGTTGGATTGGTACTCTCTTTATCCCAGTTAATGGAACTCAGCCATATAAACATTTTTCACCAGGACAACTGCCAAATATATGCCTTAAGTTCCAGAACCTCTTCATTTGAGGACCTAACTTTAGGTAGTTAATGTCCAACATTAACTTTAACATTAATTTCCAACAGGTTCTTTATCAAGACTTTCTTTCATTTGTCCGTTCCTTTGTTCCTTCCTTCCCTTCCCTTCCTTTTCCCTCTCCCCTTCATTTCTCTCCCCTCCACTCTCTGCCTCCTTTCTTCCTTTCCTTTCTTTTCTTACTTTCTTTTTGTCTTTCCTTTTCCTTTTCTTTCTTTCTTTTACTGCTATTTCTTCACTTCCTTCTTCCTTCCTTCTATACATTCATCCTTACTTCTCTTCCTTATTGCTTTCTTTGTTTCTTTCTTCAACAAAAATTCACTGACTATTTGCATGTCATGTTTTATTCTAGTCCTTTGTTTATACAACATTGAACAAAACCTGGTTCGTTGAGTTTATATTTAAATGAGGAGAAAAAGACAAGGAAATAAGCAAATAACTACCTAATGGCAGAGAAAACAACTAGATAGAAAGAGCTTGAGTTTTGCTTGCAAAAAAGAAAGCCTGATGTTCCTAGCTGCTGCTGCTAAGTCTCTTCAGTTGTGTCTGACTCTGTGCGACCCCATAGACGGCAGCCCACCAGGCTCCCCCATCCCTGGGATTCTCCAAGCAAGAACACTGGAGTGGGTTGCCATTTCCTTCTCCAATGCATGAAAGGAAAAGTGAAAGTGAAGTCGCTCAGTTGTGTCTGACTCTTAGCGACCCCATGGACTGCAGCCTACCAGGCTCCTCTGTCCACGGGATTTTCCAGGCAAGAGTACTAGAGTGGGTTGCCATTGCCTTCTCCTGATGTGCCTGGAATTCAGTGGAAAAAAAAGGAAAGTGGAGATCAGTTGAGAAACTGTCAGGAATTAGACTTTATAGGCTTTGAGGCCTAGGTAAAGAGATTTATTTTAATCTAAATGAGAGAGGAAGCAATTGGTGGACTTTATATTATCTAATATAACTTTTTATAAGACATCATTTTAGCAGGAAGATCCCAGGGTGTGGGCATAGCAATCCACTCCAGTATTCTTACCTAGAGAGTCCCTGTGGACAGAGGAGCCTGGTGGGCTACAGTCCATGGGGTCACAAAGGTTTGGACATGACTGAGTGACTAAGCATGCACACACATAAGAAATTTTAAGTAAGCAGGAGCAGGCAGACAAACTAGAACGGTATACAGATGTGCAATTAATGATTAATACATATTTTGGAGTCTAAGTCTTAGAATATGATTCTTAAACTTCAGTGTGTACACAAATCATCTTGCAGTCTTACTCAAATACAGATTGTGATTTCATGGGCTTTTGATGGGATCAGAGATTCTGCATTTCTAACAAGATTGAAGATTCTACTGATATACTGATTAGCAAAATTTTACATGAGGATTATAATTATGGAGAGAGACCAGTACATACCCAGCAGTACATGATAACTGGCCACTCTCCATGAAATCTTGTTCTCCACTAGAATATTTACAATGTTAATAAACCATCTCAGATAATATGATAAAAGTTATTTCTATAAAAATGACTATACTGGTGGGAGATTAACTAGTGGAAGGGATATTTTACAGCAGATGGATTTTCCAGATGAACCTGAATGACAATAATTAATTCTGTCAACCCTTAGGAATGACTGAGAAGATTACCTTACTTACTATTTTACTGGAAAAAAAATTGATGAATAATTGATGAAAGCATTCTCAAGCCTAATTTTAACTCATTTATTGCTTTTTTTTACCCTAAATCCATATCTTAAAATTATTTTTAAATGTATTATCAAATAACAGAAAAAAACAAGGTTTTACTTTTACTTAACATGTTTCAAATATTGAAAGTATGATAGGTGGAAGCAAAAGATAGTGAAAATCAGGATACAGAAATTGATTGCCAAATCAAAAATTTTCATGATTGAATAAATATGCATCATCTTCTATTTTATATAAATGATGAATTTGCACTAGCCTGCTCAAATTCCCATGTCCTTCTTTATGAGTTTATTTGATGTATTAATGTTCATGAATGTTTATCATAAATAATAACAAGATACAACATTTATGACATTTAAAAATTGGTTAAGTATGATTTTTAAGGTACTTTCATTTATTAAATTAACTATTAGTCTTTTGTGTAAGAACTTTGGCACTGTTAGAGTAAATATATATTTAACACATAGGGAACTGATAACATTTAGGTGGGTATTCTATATATAAATGTTGACTGTTGCATTCTTTATCAATATCTTATCCTTTTATGTTGTTTTTTGCATTGTTCTCTTGACTATTTTCCTAATCATATTATTTTGTTGAAAATTGTGTTAATGTTGATACTTGTAGCAATTAAAATCCATGTCCCAAAATGTACCAATTTATGATTTAAATACATAATTATTTATTGAATGTCATCTTCATATTTCATTTCCATATTTCATCACATTTGTGAAATTATGAAAACTGTCATTCATAACAGTAAATATACTTTTATATTTTGCTGAATAAGTTGTATTTAGGGAGAAAGAAGAGAAAAAATAAAATGTTAGAAATTGCTTGGTAACAGATTTTATATTCTTAAAAGGTACTAGATAGAAATACTCCAAAATTACTGAGGACCTTTACGACAATATTAAGCATGAAAATTTGTTTTTTTCTTATATGATGTATCTGCAAATAATCATTTTAACAGTTTTATTCAATGCTACTCCTCAAGCCATGCTTTTGAGTTATTCCTGTGCAGAGATTTTAAGTACTTCCGATAACTCCAGTGTTTTCCTTTAAGCCTAAGGAAGCATACATCTTTTCACATTAACTGCAACTGTCATCTTGTAACAGGGATGTTATTTCATAACTGGTATTATTTTTTTTAGATTTTCAGCCCCACTTTTATGCTCACCAGTAATTATTATCTGAGGTTTTGATACCTTATTGTTTATATTAACATATTATCTCATTTTTTATAGAATGAGCAAACAAGGGAAATAATATGTATAGCATAAAAGAAAGAGAGTCTTAACTTTAAAGAACAAAGATGGCAATGATTTTATGTGTAACTGGCTTCCCCAAATGGTTATCAGAGCTAATTATTTTGCCTGTGAATGAGATGGTCACAATGAGTGTGGGGTTGTGGTTTTTTTTTCCTTGTTAAAGTATTTTGAAGGGGCTAGACATTCTATTTGTGCTCAAAGCTGGTGCCAAAGTGGACTCTGCCTTTTGGAGTATGAAAGTATGGTCCTATGTTAGACATTTTTATCTTGTTCAGAGTTATTTTGGGGCATTTTCACCCACTTTTGCAGCAAGCTGCTTCCCTCCATATAGTTTTCTAGAGCATATGGCTACCCTGCTGTGCACAGTGTGAAATCACACAATTAAGCTTCACAATTTTAGGAAGACAAGAACCTTTATATATGGCAGAACAGCATGGTGTTAGGTTTGGGGTGCATTGCATAGTGTATTTTTTTCCTCCTATCTAATCATTTGTATTCTAAATCATGGACTGTTGCTTTTTAGTGTTGATGCTTGATTTTTCTTTTTTTAAATTGTCTTCAAATGGCATTTCTTCATAATACCAAATGCAATTAAAGTGTGAGAGATTTCTAGATTGATTTTGTCCAGACAAATTAGAAAATTTTCATTTAGTTGGCTTACATTCAGGAAGTGAGGAGGGTGGAAAGCAGTGAACAGTGGCAGTCATCAACTCTCCTTTACGTTTCCATTTGAAAGGAATGAGCCAAAGTTGATTTTACTAAAAAAACAAAACAAAACTGTTTGGTAATTTGAGTTTCACCTAGCAGTTGGCTTTTGCTACACCTTGTTTATTCATCTGTTTAAAACTTTAAAAATAAGACATCGAGAGGCTTCACACCATGGGGTTATGCCTGGCACTATCAGTTAATAGTTAATATTATTTAGTATTAAATTCAGTAAATGAAACTGGCTCTGCTCCATACTAAAGTAAACCATCCTTAAAATCAGATATTGTTGACTACTTAAATTTTTCTATTATTAGCTTTGCATTAAAAAAAAATAATGTGGATAGAGTAAACTAATCCAGTCCATTTGTGATTTCCCAGGATATATTTCAGTTGTTATTTCTGACTGGATATATGAAATGCTGTTATTCATGGTCAGGTGGTGATGTTGATGCTAGGACTGAAGTTTTAAAGTCAAATGAATGAATGTATTTTACTAGTATATGTATTGGGCAATCTACTTTGCCTTTCTCCATTTTTACATCTAGAAAGGAGGGAAATAATCCCATTTTGAATGGCTATTTTGTGTTTAAATGAGACAGTGGACAGAGTACCTATGCTTTAGACACACAACCATTAACTGATACTGCCCTCTTCTGGAGCCTTTACAAGAAGCAAATACGCTTTAGTTACATTAAAAGTTTTATCGGATAAAGGTGTGTGAACAAAGTAAGAAAACAATTAGCACAGAGTTTTAAATTTCTTACATAGCTGATTTCCTTAGAAATAAAATATGTAGTCTAATTGGCTTCCTTAGTGGCTCAGCGGTAAAGAATCCACCTGCAGTGTAGGAGATGCGGGTTTGATCTCTGGGTGGGGAAGATTCCCTGGAAAGAAATGGCAACCCACTCCAGTGTTCTTGCCTGGAGAATTCCATGGACAGAGAAGCCTGGAAGGCTATAGTCCTTGGGATCGCAGAGTTGGACATGACTGAAGCAACAGAGTGAGCATGAGCATATAATCTAATGCAGTATTGAAAGAGAATTATGGAAACTGCTGATATATATAGCTGTATTTACCTCTGTTCATATGGATCTCATGTATAAGTTATTACTAAAATAATGTGTAGTATCCAGTCCATCTTAGGTTTCTGTTAGTCCCACATTTATTTTTCTTGCCAGTTTTACCTTTGTTTCAATTACTCTCCAAATTCAGTCCAGCTAATTCACTTGACTTCCTTTTTATATCCTCTACCCTTGAGAATGCTCTATGCTTCTTGAGGAAATAATTGCTAGAAAGGGCATAAGATGTGTGTTCTAGATTTCAAAACAAGTAAGGAAATAAGTAAGCAACCAGTGGTAGAATGATGAGCAATAACCTTTCCTATTTCTACTTAGATATTATCTATTTAAGTTTAAGAGTCATTTTAAACAAATTGAGAGATGATGTTTAATATAGTATCTGAAAAAAATCAAATCTCTAATGATTTCCTTGTACCAGTGGTATATCTATAGAGTCTGTAGGGAAACTATTGAATATGGGCTAATTCAAGGAAGGTTTATTTACAAAGGGATTACTTGTAAATAAGCATATGTAAAGAACCACAAGGGATCATGCACCTAGGATAGAAGCAACTAGGCTGTCATTATTCCCTACCCATTGGGATGAAGGAAGGGAGAGATGTTGGACAGATATATATAGAGATATATATGCATGGCATAAAAAAGACTAGTAACTTTCAGTTAAGGGCCCATCTCCAGTTAGCATAGTCAGAGAGGCCTTTCAGAACAATCCTGATCCTACTTTCCTTCTTCCCTCCATCTTCCTGCTGGAGTTCTCTGGAGTCTGTTGATAGAGCCTGGAGCATCTCAAATTTAAATGTTCATAAGAATTACATAGTGGTCTTGTTAAAGGCTAACTTTAATTCATTAAGTCTGGGAGGGCTTGATAATCTGTTTTTCTAACAAGTCCCTAGTTGATGTTGGTGCTGCTAATGTAATGCCACAGTTTGTGTAGCAGGATGTAGCCTATTCAGGTCAACCAATGTACAAAGAATGAGGAGAATAGATCTGGAAAAGCACGTAGCAAGGCATAAAATAGATGTGGAAAGGTATGGATGGGCTGTGAGAAGAACATAGATAAGTTATGCTGAGAGTGCTTTGTTGTCTTCAATAGCCATGATTATAGCAACATAACCCTGTGTCAAATACACTGTCAGAGTCCATCTATGCTTGTTTAAAACAATCGGTAGAGATATCAAGCCTCCGTGAAGAACTTTAGATAGACTATAATAATCTTATATCAGAAGAAAGAGGAAATATTGTTGCTCATTAAAGTAATAACATCTTCTGGATATTTTATTTAAAATTTACTCAGTGTACTTAAGAAATTTGTAGTGGAAGAATATATTCCACTGCCATCAAGCTTATGATATGCATTACTCATGGTCACTCTTATTCAAACAGTTGGCTTCTTTCTCAGTTAGTCTCAACTTAGAAGGCATTATACTATAGATAAATGATCTCTGACATTATGTATAAAACAAATATGTGATATAAACTTACCTCATTCATTTTAACTTAAAAAACATTATAAACTTGCAGGTATATTTTTGTTTTAGAGATCATTTGAGAAGTTTTGCCTAATCTTCATATTTTCTAAGGCTTTCATGTGAAAACCAGAAGCATTCTAAGCAGACAAAAAAAAAAGAAAAATTGAATTTTATCATTCTTTATGTTACACTTTATAGTAAAATTATATTTTAGTAAAATTAGTGAAAAGAGAAAAAATTAAAAATAAAAGATATATAAAATAATTATCATTCAAAAATCATAAGATATCAAAACAAAAAAGTACATAAGAAAATGATTGAATTGAGTGGATCTTAATATTTAACTGTAGACCTAAAGATAATTTTTAAAAGTTCACTTAAAGCCGTTAGAAAATGAAGATTAAAACTTAATTAAATTAAGGCTGAGACAGTTGTAAAAGTGTTACAAGTATTTGTGAACCATACTAATGGTAACTGTTTCCATATGGTAACTTTTGTTATGCCAATTATAAGAATCCCTAAAAAGTATATAAAAATCCCACGTTTTTCTTATAATCCTGACATTTTATTGCACACCATAACTGTAAGACCTGTTACGCCAAGCATTGTGTGTGCATCTGCAGGTGTCTACTTAAGTGCAATGGATTTCTGAAGTTGTTCCATTTCTGAAGAGAAGAAAGCCCATATACAAATTTTAGAATCTTTATCCAATAATTAGCATCCACTATTTATTGAATAAAAAGTAACAACATTAATTCAATCTGGAAGACCTATGAAAATTAGCAAATTGATTTTATACGATGTCTTCTTTCACACTTATACTTGGTTCAGTTTTTAAAATTTTAGACTTATTTCTTAGTCTGAAGTGGTTGAAAAATAAGATTTCAAAGATTTATGGTTTAGGCTGATTTTTTTTATAACTTTGATACTTTATAGCCTTAGAATCTTTTGTAAAAATGAAAATGGGCCTGTTACAAGAATGACATAAATTATGCTGAATACCTACACATATGTTTGTAAGAACTGTTATGATTATATATTAACATTTAAGAATGTTCTATACATTTATACCAAATATACTAGTTTGGCCAAAGGATTTGGAGGGGCTTATAACTTGATATAAAAAAATAAAATTAAAGTTGGAAATCCAGGGAAAATTTATGAATTTGTATAACATCCTTAAACAGTGAAAAAGACATAACACAGAATAGTTGAAAAATTTTATGATAGTGCATCCCTAATTGAAATGTCTTCTGAAAATGACCAGATCTTAAATTATAAATAATTAAATAGCTAACATTTACTGAACTTTTCCATGTCCTGATTCTTGGTATTTATTGTAGAATCTAAGTATATAACACAATATATGATTGTAAATTCTCTTTCAACTAAAAAGAGGGGATCATAAGTGCTAGTCACAAGCTAGTGGGGTAGCATAAATAGATATTTTGGACTTAAAAAATATTAAGTATCTAAACTATATTCCTTAACTCTAGTGATTTTTAAAAGGTAAAATTCATTATATTAAAGTAGTTATAAAATTTAATATTCATCATTTCTTATAAAATTAATTAATCTATCATTTTAAATTGAAAATATTTAGATCTTGCATATCCCTAAAATGTAAGTCTTTAAAAATGATTTTTCAGTGTTTTTGAACATATTTCATTGTACCACTAATTTTCTTATCAAATGGAAGCCAGTATTATTTCTTTTCTTCTAACATATTCTAAAATAAAATATTTTTGGAAACACTCATGAACCACTTACTAATATGCTGCTGAATTTTCTATACTTTTTTACTGTATAGGCCAGAAACATGATTTACTTGCAACATACCTTTAGTCACTTTCTAAAATTACACTACAGAAATATTTACAAAGCTAATATTCTTTTTCTAAGAAATTTATATCTAGTGGTAAATTTTACATGAAAGATAGTAAAGAGTATCAGAGTAATACTACCTAATTTTTACTGGCATCAGTGTAGTTTTTTTTTAACATAAATTTGTTTATTTGAATTGGAGGCTAATTACTTTACAATATTGTATTGGTTTTGCCATATCGTTCTTCTTCTAATGATAATATGGGATGGAATGATCAATTATCAGCCTTCATGTTACATATATTATGAAGAAGTATTCTACCAGTGTAGAATGTAGGAAAAAACAAACAAAAACCAGTGCTAACGTTTGTAGGCCTGTAACATGGAGCCACCATTTACTTTCAAACCAATGAAACTTACTTTCAGAACATAGTAAACTACTTCTATCGTCTCTAAACAAATTTTAATCTTTGAGATAGAATTGAAATTTCTGATTAGTCTTTCCTTCTTCCTTTGCTCTAAATTCTATACCTAAATACTTATGGGTAAATTAGTGAGTCTCTTAGGAATATATAGAGAAGTTAAACAACTTGTTCCATGTCTTATGGGACTAGAACACAGGTTTCCCAACTTCTGATCCAGTGAGAGAAATACTACTAATAACAGGCTTTGTTTTAAAGATCTGTAATAAAATCCCTACCAAGTGATTGAATTTCTTCACTGCACATGTAAATGGATCTATTGTCAATGTTGAGATGAGCCATATTCTCAAGTTGGAACACATACACACACATACACACACATGAACACACATTAGTTAATTTTGATAACTAAAACAAAAACTGGCAAAATTTTATTAGTATACTTTATTTATTGAATATAAAGATAAAGGCATAATGATACTTATTTCAAAATAAAAAGTAGGAATTATATATCTAATTTTAAAAGGAGAGAAACTCATCGTCTATTTGAGAAGTTGAATCAAAAATAACCCCCCAAGCAATAGGATTCAAACTCTTTCAAAAAAAAATTATTTTCCTTTTCAGAAGGGCTGTTATACTCTCACTTAATCACAGATTTACAATGAACTTATTGAAACTTGCAAGATAAATTATAGTCAAGATGCCTACTTCAAATTTGGAAGATTAAAATAAACAGAATTTTGCTTTTGTTTTATTTTTATTGTTGTATTTAAATACAATTTAAGTAGAAAATGAAAGGATTTTTAGATGTTCAGATAACACTTAATAAATAGTGGCCAATGTTTCTCTACAGGAATTACATACAAATCTAAAACAGTATTTTCCAATGAAAGAATGTTCTGCTCACTAAAACTAAACATGTCTGTTTCTTCTTTTTCAAAGATAAATGTTCTCAAAAATTACAAGTTTTCACTGTATATACATAGCAGTGAAATAAAAAAAAATATTGGTGTGTGACTTTGAGGTTATATAGTAAAGAGTGTATCAATTTTAAAATAAGAAAATTGAAGCCATGAAATGTTTTATGACTACGTTTTAGAAGCTCAGTGATAGAAGGAACACTTTAAGATCATCTTTTCTAAACCTCCACCTGATGGTTGAATTCCTTTTAGTACATTTATGTAATGTGGTTAGTTTCCTCATGGTTAAAAGTGGCACCAGTACTTTGTTTTTACAAATGAAGATTCTCTAACATAAAAACAAGCTCATATGCCACCTGCTTCACACACACAAAAGTGTTGATATTTGAAACAAAATCTAGCACATTATCCATATGTGGACATATATTATTATTTTTAATAAGACATTGTAACTTTAATAATTTTAAATAAGTGACTTTAGGTGATTAACATGGAAGTTAGATGAGGTTTATGTAACGCCAAACAACATCAGTATTTTGGTAAGTTTTTAAAATCCATTTTATAAATTAAAATTCATTGTGAAAATAACAGAACAATATTGATCTGGAAAATACTGCAATGATAATTCTCTACAGTGATTTAAAACTGCATAAATGAGGATTATAAGAACAAAATATTTTTTGGTGTCTTGGGCTTACAACTAAAAAGATGGATTTGATTATGAGCCTTTCTGACAGATATTTCTATATTCCTTTCTGACAGATATTTTCCATATTATAAAATATTATGAAATAATATGAAAAATTATGAAATATATAAATTTATGAAATTTTATAAATTTATTTTATGAAAAAATATTTCATTATGTTAAATATGGCATGATCAAACCAAAAAAGTAATAAGTGAAAATGAACAAAATTTTTTAGCATGTGAAAAGTGAAAAGCAGAAAAAAATGAAGGTGATGGATCTCTGCATATGTCTACATGTCTTGCATTTAATGAAATATATTAAAAATTTATCAGAACATGCATAGTTTTTTTATTTAAAAAGTTTTTCACATAAAAATATTTCATCTTGAACATTCATTTCTTTTCTTCCTAATTCATGACTAATGAAGGAAACTATCTGAACAAAATGCCTTCAGTGGAATAGAATTTACAATATTGCATATATACATTCAATCATATACTTGTGCAACAAAAACCTCTTAAGTACAATAATGCTGTCTTTTGAGAAACTCACAGTACAGTGGAAGAGATCAACACAAGCAGCACATTGTCTTTTATCATTTTAAAAATGATATACAACATATTTTAATATCTGTATGATAAAATAAATTTGACATGCTTATAGCTGAAATACACCTGTAGAAAAAGTTAGGTTAATTTTATTAGATAAATGTGATGATTAGCAGCACTTATTCTTGATATCATGGCAATATTTAATACATATACCTTGTAAAATGTAATAAGTATATCTTTTATGGCATATATTTGAAAATTAACATCTCACTGATTTATGATTTAGAGCATATCTTACAATTGGTACTTGCAGTATTTGTCCTTTCAGTTTATTAATATTCAAGAAAAGATATGTGATATGCTCTTGGTGTTGAAATTATAAAATTATCTAAATTATGAGTTTACTGTTTAACATATTTAAAAATTTTGGTTAATTTAAACTTTATATTATATTTCTATTCACTCCTTTTTATCTCTTAAAACGGGTATTCTCCTGGCTTTTCATCTTCTGCATCTGTGTTACAACTATTATTTTGCTTTTTACTTTTCTTCAATAAAAATTGATAAATAGATGCTTTTAAAAAATAAGGCCAGGTCCCTTCAGAACCAGGAAGCTATTTAAAACTTCTTGGTTTGAGATGGCATTTTCTTAGCTAGGTATTGTCCCTGACAGCCAAATAATCAAGTTTAAATGTAAGAACATTACATAAACCTCATTTCTACACACATATACACGCACATACACTCACACAGAGTAGTTTTCATAATTCACTATTTCTAGTAACTGAGCTCTTTGAGCCTCTGGACTTTTCTTTTTCAACTTTCTTCTTTGAGTTTATAATCTTTTCATGTTTTCTTTATTCTTTAAGAATTTCAGATATGTGCTAAAAATACTGTGAAATTTTGCAACCCCTCTGTAATATTAATTTCATAATGTAGAGAAAAGTAGAGGTAGAATTTCTGCTTATAATTCATGTTTAGATCAGGAGAATCTAGAATTATGCCTCAAAATACAAAATGCAAATTTTGTTAAAAATAATTTTCAGATAGCAGGAAAATTTACAAGCAGCAGAACTAAATTTAAAGCAACCAGCCAAATACAACAGTAGGACTAAACTTCAGCTTACCTTGGGGGTTGGGGTGTGTAAGAGGATTACAACAAAAAACATAACCTGAGAAAGATAGAGCCATTCTTTTTAAAGGGCCTCGGATAAAGAATCTCAAAATTGTAAAACACTCATCTAGTCATCTAGTCCTAACTACTTATTTTAAGAGAAAACTGAGATAAAAAGGCAGATTCTTGTCCAAAATCAATAGCTACTAAAGAATCAGATCTTTTAAATCCTACTTCAAGGATCATTTTCATCTTTTTTTTTTTTTTTTAATATTATGTATCAGTAGCTCATAACTATATATTTCAGTAAGCCATTGAATTCTGTCTCTACCTTTGTACTTTTAAAGTTAGTGACCAGGAAAAAAAAGGAAAAAACCTTCAAAATCAATAAAATACCCTTCATTTGAACTAATTGGGTAAAATGGCAAGTAGGAATTAGTGTAATGATCACTTTAAACCTTCAAAGAGCAATCAGTTTTACTGTTTTCAAATTCATGGAATGAACAAAACCTAATTGCCAAAATGTTTCAGGCTATCATTTCTATCTGTAGTCCCCATAAAAAGCAATATGTAAAGCAACTCAAATTATAATTGAGGAAGCTAAATATATCCCTTGCATTCTTGTTCCTGTGTTTTTAAACACAATAATTGTTATTTAAATGTATCATTTGATCAGTTTACATAACATTTTTTTAATTAGTGAGGTTTTAATTAAAATTTCTTTGACTTTTTTTCACTTGGTGTCATTAAAACTTAAATAAAGTAGAAAGTAGTCTTCTGAACTAGTTTATCACTTTTATAGGAGCTGTAGTTAACAAAATAATTTACATTTAAAGGATAATATTTTCATCTAAAATACTAAAATACTTGAAAAAATGTTTCTAAAATGTTCCAAGTTACTTTGTTGAGTTTATGTGTTTCTTTAGGCAAATCCAGTCATACCTGCTTTAGTGACAGTGAAATATGCTAGCCTCTTATGATGTTGATTTAATATCATAATATCAAAAATAGTAGCAACATATTTTAGATGAAATCCAAAAAGTTGTGATTCACTTTCATAAATTTCATACAATATAGTCTGAACATCGATCATTGTTCAAAAGCTGTGTTTATGAAATTTGGAAATGCTTATCAGAAGAAATAACAAAATACATTTAAAGTTTTTTCAATGATGTCATTTTCTTAAATGTGTCCTAATATTTAAATTAAGCTCAATTACTTTAAAAATACATTAGTTTATTTAAAAAAGCAGGTTCGTTAAATTCTTCCCACTTTTATATCAGTATTTTTATTTTTCTAGTTTAATTTTTCATAAAATTAGATGAATTCAAATGACTTATGATAGTTAATTTTTCTTTTTTTTTTTCCTCTTCTACAAAAGCTCATTAGTGTTTAAAAGTACCTATATATGTATGCAGGATTCTCCCTATGGAACCTTTAAAATTTTTATACTGCTTGGTATTTTTACTACTTAGTAATCAAATTGCTATTTTTTTCCTTTACTTTCTTCCGGGTACCCTATATCAGGCTTAAGAAAGCAGTTTCTTAACTTGCATAATACCATGCTAACAAAATTTGTTAACTTGAATTTCATTTTGGAATTGTGTATCCTGATACATGTTTTTGTTTGTTTTCTTAACTAGTGAAAAAGGCCATAGATTTTAAATCTAGAGGATTTAAATTGTTTCCAGGGAAAGACAACAGCAACAAGTTTTCTATCTGTGAGTGTACTCCTTTTTTTGTTTCTTTCTCTAGTGCAAGAGTGAAGTTTGTGGTTGTCTATGTTGTTTGTGTGTTTTATAAAAACGTTTGTGTATTTAGCAAATTAACTGCATTAATATCTTTATAACATGCATGGTTATTATTCAATATTTTCTTATATTTAAATGCATATTGAATTTTAGGTTAATGTGGTAAACTTTGGAGCTCAGATTGTTTCAAAATGTAAAAAACAAAAACTCTGATCTAGCGTGTTGATAACATTCTAGTTTTCTAATTCTAGTATGTGAGATTAAAAAATGAGTAAAAACCATTAAATTGATGATTTCTTGTAGGAATTTCTGTTTGAACATATCTACATTTCAACATAATTATTTTTGTAAGGGAAAATTTTTAATAGCAATTTTTCATTTACGGGAAAAAGATACTTTAGTTTGAGTTAATTTAAAGAAATCCTTTAAGTCAAGAACTTTGTAAATGAACTAATTAATTTTTTTTTTTAGAAAAATCTCATGAAATGAACTGAATTACATATATTTATGTGTGCCCCAATACACAGTTTTGCTTAATATTCAGGGATTTATAGATCATCTGAAGTTCATCCATAAGCATCAGATTAAGAATCATCAAACTAGAATATTCATTGTTATATGAATATAAATGAACATACAGTAAAACATTTAAGAGAGCTATGCATTTGTCAATACTAATCAATAGTAGTTTATAGATACATATAATAAATTTTGAAAGAAGTCATTTATGACACCACATCTGATTTCTAAAATGCCTTATTGATAATAAATAAGATTAATTCTTATAAATGTTATTCTTTTTTAGTGAATATATGTATTTTAGCATTATTTATTTTTATTCAATTCCAAATGATCTGATGAAATGAATTTAAAACTATTTATAAAACAATCACTTACTATATCAGATAAAGATTCTACCCCCATATTTGAGTTTTATTTGAAACAGTAAGTGACATAATTGAGCAATTACAGCAATTATCAAAAGCAAACTTGGAGCTTGTTGGTATCAAATATTTTAAAGTGTTCTAATTTTAATATATGATTTTCACATTTTGTTAGATTTGAGAATATGAAACCAAACATAGGAAATATAAGTAGGAAATCCTCAAATTGGGTTACCTGTTTGGAAAGCATTAGACAGTTCATTTCAAAGTATTTAGTCACATAATAATGATTTATTGTTTATTTTAATTTGTTTATTTAGTTAGCTAATTGGAGGAAAGTTGCCTTATAGTGCTTACAATTTTATGTTGGTTTCTGCCATGAAAAGTGAAAGCTCAGTCATGTCTGACTCTTTGGGACCCCATGGACTGTAACCTACCAGGCTCCTCCATCCATGGGATTTTCCAGGCAAGAATACTGGAGTGGGTTGCCATTTCCTTCTCCAGGAGATCTTCCCACCCAGGGATCAAACCTGGGTCTCCTGTATTGTAGACAGACGCTTTACCATCCGAGCCACGAAGCCACCAGGGAAGAAGGACCACCAGGTTTCTGCCATACAACAGCATAAATCTGTTATAATTACATTGTTATATTTTTAGGATTAAAACATATTTTCAAAACAGATATATTAGTTTTTAAGAACAATAAATAATCTATAATATTTTCAGTATAACTATTTGATACATTCAGAGATAAAAAATTTTTTATTATAATAGAAAATATGAACAGAAAAATTTTGTTAGATGAAATTATTCTGACATATCAAGTTTTATCATGTCAACATGAAATAAATGTTTGCAGACTTAAATAATTCTGTTTACTACTTTTCCCTCAATATTTTGTGTGGCTAATGTATTTATTTTGGAAACTAAGGAGAATTATAAGCTATTACTTTTTTCCTTTTCCTCATTTTGGCTAAACAAATGTTATTTTATATGCTTCATACTTCAAAATTTTCCATGTCCTGGGGAAATCAGGCTATTACTGAACATCTGAGATTTATCAAGGAATTAAGATGTATATAAATCTATATCACCTGCAATTATATTACATGTATCATAATAACATGCTGTATGCTGCTAAGTCACTTCAGTCATGTCTGACTCTGAGCGACCCCATAGATGGCAGCCCACCAGGCTCCCCCGTCCCTGGTATTCTCCAGGCAAGAACACTGGAGTGGGTTGCCATTTCCTTCTCCAATGCATGAAAGTGAAAATTGAAAGGGAAGTCGCTCAGTCGTGTCCGACTCTTAGCGACCCCATGGACTGCAGCCTGCCAGGCTCCTCTGCCCATGGGATTTTCCAGGCAAGAGTACTGGAGTGGGGTGCCATTGCCTTCTCCGAACATGCTATATACCTTAACATTAAACCATGTTACATGCCAAATATATTTAGTTAAAAAAAAAAAGATATATGTAGCTCTTTATACTTGGTACATTGCCTTAGTGGACATTCATATTATTTTCATTGTTCTTGTAGAGTGATTATGAGGGTGAACCAAAAGGGGATTAAGACATGAGTGTGTCTGGGGAGACAAATAAACCCTAATTAAATATATATATATATATTTTTTATTTTTTAACTAAAAAAAAAATCCTTTATATTGTCGGGAATACAATTATTGAAACAAAAATAAGAAAATTACTCATAAAGCAAAAAATGTTTACTTCATAATTTTAAAATAAATTTTGCATTCATCCATTACAGCTTATGTAGGAGGTAAAATATACCCTTGAGCTTTCTTATTTTTATTTTTGAATATAAATACTTCCATTTTCAACAAGACAAAATTATTTATGTCAATTCTTTGATAGTCACAAAGTAATAAACAAATATAATTTTACATTTTATTTTTCTATAATTTTTCCTTAAATGTTTAGTAACTATTAATAGTTTAAAATATATATTATCTATTATTGATCACAGAGAAATTTATAATGCTTTAATTTTTTATCATTATTATATACTTGTTATCAAGTAAGCGTTTGGGTTTTCATCTCTTTGAATCATTTATTTAAAACAGGACCAAATTTTCAAAGAAGACAATTTTTATCTGACATTAAACATTCACTTGAAAAAAAATAATAAAGCTTATATTATTTGAAAAAACAATTCTATCACAAGCATTTCCAGAAATGAGCATAATTATAGAGGACATGAACTACAGACGTTTTCAAAGTGTGTCTTCCCACAATAGCACCTTTAATTTTTAACTAAGGAGTAAATTAATAAGAGATTTAGGAGACTGCAACAGTTTTCATGGGAAGCATTTCATTGTTTAAATGGCTAATTCAAATTATTTTTCCAACTTTGGTATCTGAAGTCTATGTAGTCTCTATCTATATCTTGTTATTTATCAAAGATAATAGATTTGCAAATAAAGTAAAAACTATTTTTAATGTATAAAATAAAATATTTTTATATGTAAAAATTTGAATTGATTGAACTTAGTCTTGCCCACTTTTTTTTAATATTATATCCCATATAAAATTGGATGGTTCAGAAAACTTGCTTATAATAATAGTATTTTATTCTGATATTGCGGAGAAGGCAATGGCACCCCACTCCAGTACACTTGCCTGGAAAATCCCATGGATAGGGGAGCCTGATGGGCTGCAGTCCATGGGGTCGCAAAGAGTCGGACACGACTGAGCGACTTCACTTTGACTTTTCACTTTCATGCATTGGAGAAGGAAATGGCAACCCACTCCAGTGTTCTTGCCTGGAGAATCCCAGGGACGGGGGCGCCTGGTGGGCTGCCGTCTATGGGGTCACACAGAGTAGGACACGACTGAAGCGACTTAACAGCAGCAGCAGCAGCATTCTTATATTGACTGATTTTATAGTGTTTTCAAGCTAAAACATAGTATAATATTGTGCAAAAAGATTCCTATAGCATATTTTATAAATACATATATAACAAACATACTTTGATGTTAAACATGAAATGACAATTCATCCAATTTTTAAAATTTTGCTTTAAATTTTAAAGTTTTAAATTTAAATTTAATTTTAAATTAAATTTTAAATTTTAAAATTCTGCTCTCCTCTCTGTTTTTTTCCCACTGATATGTGGGGAAAGGGATTCATATTGTATTAGTAGTAGCAGTAGTAATGATAATAATAACAGTATTATTATTATCGTTAAGATCAGAGCAAAAGGAATATTCCCATAGTCATGCTCTTTTCAAGAGACAGGGCCCTGTCCATGTAATTAATTTTTTAAAGAGCATGCATGTTCTTTTTACAAGTTATTATTCAAATTGAAAGACGTAAAAGGGATACATATTTGTCCAATTGTTTGAATGGCATTATTTAGTGAAAGTAGGTGATTGAATGGATACTAACTTCATTTGAATGTCTTGGCATCACTAGCTACAGAAAATTATCTAGTATCTAAATATCAGAAGGGCTTCTCAGGTGGTGCTAGTGGTAAAGAACTCACCTGCTAATGCAGGAGAGGTAATGTAAGAGAGAGGTAATATAAGAAATATGATATAAGAAATAAACCAGCATTTTTATGCTACTTGATTATTAAAAGGTGTTCCCAGGTGGTGCTAGTGGTAAAGGACCCACCTGTCAAGGCATGAGACATAAGAGACATGGGTTCCATCCCTGGGTCAGGAAAATCCCCTTGAGGAGGGCATAGCAACCCACTCCAGTATTCTTTTCTATAGAATCCCATGGACAGAGGAGCCTGGCAGGGAATCACCTTAGCATGCACTTAAATATAAGAAAAATAGATGATATACTTTTTTATTTTATTTTATTTTTTTAGTTTTAAATACTTTAAAAAACCTTAAATGCATATATCATGCAGAAGCTTTCCTATTTTCTTCACATTTTAAATTGGGAACTTTTTCACCTATTGTAGATATCCAGAAACAGTAGTTTGAAAGATACTTTTCAAATAGACAAAAGTAATTTGACAATTATATCTTAAGAACTGGGATTAATTAAGTGAACATGGTGAAAATTATAAATATGCTTTGCATTATTCACTATCTGAGCCACTAGGGAAGAAAAATAAAATATTTGGAAAAGTGTTTTGAATTTTAATTATTGATGCCATTTTGCCTTTCTGAACTTTCTGTATAGGATGGAGTACTCAAGGGTTAAGAGTAGAATTTCTTGAATCAGTCTGCCAAGGTTGAAACCTAGACCATGGCAGAAAGTAGAAATAGGACTTTAGAAATATGTTTTAACCTCTCTATATCTCAGTTTCCTCACCTGTAAGAAATGTATAATAATAGTAGCCACCTTTCAGATTCTTGTGAAAATTAAATGAGTTGATACATGTAAAAGGTGTAGATTGCTGCTGCTGCTGCTGCTGCTAAGTCGTTTCAGTCATGTCTGACTCTGTGTGACCCCATAGACGGCAGCCCACCAGGCTCCCCCAGTCCTGGGATTCTCTAGGCAAGAATACTGGAGTGGGTTGCCATTTCCTTCTCCAATGCATGAAAGTGAAAAGTGAAAGTGAAGTTGCTCAGTCGTGTCCGACTCTTAGCGACCCATGGACTGCAGCCTACCAGGCTCCTCCACCCATGGGATTTTCCAAGCAAGAGTACTGGAGTGGGGTGCCATTGCCTTCTCCAAAAGGTGTAGATTAGTTACTGACATATAGTAAGTATGATGTAAGTGTCAGCTGTTGTTAAATTTATATGAAACTAGGCAATAATGATGATAAAGTGGAAAAATAAGACATTTATTTTTTATTTTCAAATATATTCCATTTATATACTTATATATAATTTGTGTTATAAATTTAATATACTAATGTAAGAAGCCTATATCATTCCACTACTTTTTCTTATCTCTATCATATGTTAAAAAGTCACATTTTAATGACATATACTACAATATTTTCAAAAGTCAGAGATAAGAAAGATAGTGCTTCCCATAGAAAAAATATTCGACTCATTGTAAACAGTGTATAACACATTGTTTTTAATTAAACTACTAGGAAATATTCACTGAGAAATCATTTACCCCATCTGGGTACTGTAGGAATATTAAAGTAATGATAGCTTTTTCCTTATCTTTACCAAATATATATTTGTATATATAACAAAGGAATATGAAACTATTAAAGAGTATGATAAGATAATTTAAAAATTAAATATAAAATTGTTCATGTTATATAAAAAGGAAAGTAAAAGTGAAAGTGAAGTCTCTCAGTCTTGTCCAACTCTTTGCGACCCCATGGACTGTAGCCTACCAGGCTTCTCTGTCCATGGAATTTTCCAGGCAAGAATATTGGCGTGGGTTGCCATTTCCTTCTCCAGGAGATCTTCCCAATCCAGGGATTGAACCCGGGTTTCCCTCATTGTAGGGAGACGCTTTATCGTTTGAACCACCAGGGAGGATTAGAAAATCTGAAAAGAAATAAGAGATTGTATTTTGCAAAAGGTGGGACTTGAGCTGAGTCCTGAACATTATATATAGAATTTTGATAGCTAAAGAGGAAGAAAAGGAAAACATGAAGACTTGAAGAAGGCACAAAGAAGGAGCATAGCTAACCATTAAACTTGCATAATAATAAAGAGTCTGTTGGACTTGGATTACGGGTGTATCTTAATTGCAGAAGAATGAAGAATCTGTTGTACTTGGGTTATGGATGTATCTTGGTGGCTATTGGGAAATATAATAGATATGCTTAGAAATCTAGAATCATAGCATATTTGGACAGTAATGAAAGCTGTGTTTGAGAAAGTTTAATTCTCTTCTAGTACTCAAGATGAATTGGAAGAGAATGATAATAGAAAAAAAAAGGATTAAATTAGATTTGAACATGCACATGAAATGATTAGGAGATTTTTGGTAGGGACCTAGTAGGCCATTGAAGGATCAGGAAGGAGCTTGGGGGGGAAAAAAAAGATACAACCTTAGGTTGCAAGTCCTTAGCAAAGAGAGAATTTTTCAAGTCATGAATAAAATTCAGTATATTGAGAATTGTGGGTCAGTGCCTTTAAATTTGCCCTCTGTATATGATATAAGCTAAAGTAAAAGAGTGGCCAAAAGAAAACATAATAACAAAAACCAGAGAAGTAAAAATAAATTAGCAAGTCAGCAGACCCAGAAAATGGGAAAAAAAAATCACATGTATTGTATGAATTAGTGAATTTATAATTAAGTTGGCAGCAATAAAAATATATGTGAGGGTATTTGAGAAATTAATTTTTATAGAATAAAAGTGCAAACACAAAATTTCATATCTAGTTGAAAATATGACAGCTTTATCAGAGTTATGACTGTTGGTCATACTTATCTTGATAAGCAAGATACTTATCTTGCTATCTGATAAATCAATTTAAATAAGTTGACAATCCATGCTAAATGATGCAGGAATCCAGTGTTTTTAAACATTGACTCTTCATTAGAATCCCATAGAAGATTATTTTAAAAACAAACAAGAAAACAACAACAAAACCAACTGGTTCACAGTGTCTACCCAGAATCACTGCATTAGAATATCTAGACAGAAAAGTAAGCATCTGTTTTTTCATAAAAGAAGAAGAAGAAGAAAAAAAAACTCTATAGGTGATTCCAATTCACAGTGTAGGACAAGAACCATAGCAAAGTTTAGATTTTTTCATTTCTAGAGTCTCTACTCAGGTCCTATTCTTTTCTTTAAAAAGCAGATAAGTTGATGAAGAGCAAAATAGAAGTTATTCTCCAATTTGCTATAAGATTGAGTTCATGAAACAGTGTCACTCAGATATTTCAGACTTCATCTGGTTTAATAATCTTCCCATTAAAAAAAAAGATTTCTTAGGGAATTATTTATTTACTGTGAGCACATTCACTGAAAATATGAATACATAATTTATCAATAGGGTGTTCTGAAGAAACTGCTGAAAGTGTACAATAAAACATAGTCATGGGACTTGTTAAAGGGTAAAGCCCTTAATTTGATTTTCAGCATTAAAGCATAATTCAACGACATGCATGATAACTTGCATCACAGTTTTATTTTCACATTGGCAGAATAAATTCCTTGTTATATACCCGTTAAAAATTGCCATTATCCTTAAACTTTTTCCATAAAGTTTTTTTTTATTTTTTTTATTATTATTATTATTTTTTACTTTACAATATTGTATTGGCTTTATTTTTATGTTGCAACTTTAAAAATAACAAGTATCTGATGACACTGATATAACTGGTAGTGACTTCTCTGCTGCCAATAATTAATGGAAACTCTGGCAATGATACCTATGGAGTGCATTACAGAGATTTCAAAATTTGATAGTAATTAAAAATAAAGTGTTAACTGTTAATGTGTTAATATTCAAAGTAGTATGTCACTGAATAGAAACATGGAAATTATGTTTTATATATCCACAAATTAAAAAGTATTTTTGTTCTCATTATTGGTTTATAAAATTATATTTAACATTCCATGTATAAATTATAGTGATTAGAATAATAAAATACAAGAATATATTTTATGTACAATTTGAAATGAATATCACTTTTGATTTTCTAATCATACATGTTTTGATTCTTTCTTTTCTTGTGTTCCTGTTGTTTCAGTAAATGAGGGAGGTATTAAGACAGCTTCCAATTTATGCCCAGATCCAGGAGAACCAGAAAATGGGAAGAGAATTGGATCGGATTTTAGGTATGATTTAAAATTTTTTATTTCATTATTAACTTTGTTAAAGTTTATTTTAATTTAAATTTCAAGTATAATAATATGGAGATGAAGACGTGGTGACTTAAAAGTGTGGCAGCTAGATTTCACTGAAGTGTTATGATTAATAATATTTCACTAAAGTGACGAAATAACATCAAATTTATCAGGGAACTTTTTTAAGTTTAAATGATTAATTTATTGTCATGTGCTATGTGGGAGAACTCGGTTGGATCCCTGGGTTGGGAGGATTCCCTGGAGGAGGGCATGGCAACCCACTCCAGTAATCTTGCCTGGAGAACCATCATGGACAGAGGAGCCTGGCAGGCTACAGTCAATGGGGTCACAAGAAGTTGGGCACAACTAAGCAACTAAGCACAGCACAGCACAGTAAGTGGAAAATCATGAGATTCAATTTGAAATACATAGGTTTGAATTCATATTCTAATGTTTATTAATTGTCTGATCTTGAGTAAGTTTTTCAATCCTGTCTGCCAGAGTTTCCTCTTCTGTAACATGTAAATCAAATTTATCACATAGAATGATGTTTCAAATGAGATACTGCATGTGAAACCTTCCTGCAAATGTTCTATAAACATTTTATTTAAAAGAAAATTTAATTTGAATAAGGTTTATCTCCATCTTAAATTTAGTATTTATTTTAAAAATTGAAATCAAGTTTACTTACAGCACAGAAAATATACATAGTAGACTAGGCTTCCCAGGTGGTGCTAGAGGTAAAGAATCTGCCTGCCAGTGCAGGAAAAAAAAATACGTGGGTTCCATCCCTGGTACAGAAAGATCTCCTGGAGGAGGGCACAGTAATCCACTCCAGTATTCTTCACTGGAGAATCCCATGGACAGAAGAGACTGGTGGACTATAGTTCCTGAGGTTGTAGAGTCAGACATGACTGAAGTGATTTAGCACACAGAGCACTCATGGTTAAATATGTCAAAGGAATAGTGCACTTAATAATATGGTAACTATTAATTTACACTATGACACAATATTGTTTAAAAATATTGAATTTTCAGTAGTCCTCTGAATGTAACATTTTACAAATAAAAGATACAAAAATCCTATAAAATACTAAGTGATAATTTAGTTCACAATACTATTTTCACAAAATATTCATGATATATTAAATTTTAAAATGATAATGGTTATAGTTTCACATACCACACATTTACATTCTTTGCTTCTTTATTCTGTTTGTATAAAGGACTTCTGAAGAAATTCCCCGTGACTAAAAATGTAGTTCTTATAATAAAAACCTATGAATATTTTGTCTCCATGGATCATTTGACTTAAAGTTATATTTTGATATTCTTGCAGGGGAAAACAATATTAGTTCAATATGAATAAACTTGTAATTTTCTAAAAAAATTGCAGAACTTTAACTAGCCTGATAATTAATATGGATAATATTGTATGAAAAATCACATTAAAAAGAAATTCAAAAGACCCAGAATCCAGTCAGAGTTAGAGCTTAATAACCTAAGTATATTAAAAATCAACTAAATCTCAATCTCAGTAGTTAAAAGTGATATTTTATAGACTGTAAAATGTCATCAACATACCTGGTATTTGTATATGTATACTTTATTTAATAAAAACCCTATAATAATAAAACCTATAATAACCTGTTTGTTATTTTATTCCACCTTGGCTCAGATGGTAAAATATCTGCCTGCAATGCAGGAGACCCAGGTTCGATCCCTGGGTTGGAAAGATCCCTTGGAAAAGGGAATGGCTACCCACTCCAGTATTCTTGCCTGGAGAATTCCATGAAAAGAAAAGCCTAGAGTGTTACAGTCCATGGCATCAAGAAGAATCAGACACAACTGAGCAACTAACACTTTTATTTTCACTTACAAATAAAACTGAAAGTCTGCTTATCCAGCTAATAATTTTATGTAACTGGAATTTGAACTCATTACTTCCTGATTCTATATCCTGACCCTTTAATTACTGTGTTAAATTATGCTTTGAAACCAAACAAACTTCATTCAGATCCCATTCTTACAATCAACCATCAATATATTGTCTTCTCTGAGGATGTTTTCCTCAGCTCTAAAAATGATAATACCTGTTTCCTAGTATTGAGGTGAATGTTGCATGAGATATGCAAACATGGTAGCGAACTTAAGACGAATGAGTATTTAATCCTAGCTGCTATTGTAGTATGAAAAGATAAATGGAAATAATTATTCTTGATGTTAGTATCTATTTGGTCTCACTTTTTACAAAAATATGCGGTTTATTATAAATAGGCTTATTACTATTAGAAATAGTAATATAGAGGGTTAAATTACCTTTTCAGTTCAGTTCAGTTGCTCAGTCGTGTGCAACTCTTTGTGACCCCATGAATCGTAGCATGCCAAACCTCCCTGTCCATCACCAACTCCTAGAGTTCACTCAAACTCAGACCATCGAGTCGGTGATGCCATCCAGCCATCTTATCCTCTGTCATCCCCTTCTCCTCCCACTCTCAATCCATCTCAGGATCAGAGTCTTTTCCAATGAGTCAACTCTTCGCATCAGGTGGCCAAAGTACTGGAGTTTCAGCTCTAGCATCATTCCTTCGAAAGAACATCCAGGGCTGATCTCCTTTAGAATGGACTGGTTGGATCTCCTTGCAGTCCAAGGGACTCTCAAGAGTCTTTTCCAACAACACAGTTCAAAAGCATCAATTCTTCGGTGCTCAGCTTTCTTCATAGTCCAACTCTCACATCCATACATGACCACTGGAAAACCCATAGTCTTGACTAGACAGACCTTTGTTGGCAAAGTAATGTCTCTGCTTTTGAATATGCTATCTAGGGTGGTCATAACTTTCCTTCCAAGGAGTAAGCATCTTTTAATTTCATGGCTGCAGTCACCATCTGCAGTGATTTTGGAGCCCCCAAAAAAGTCTGACACTGTTTCCACTGTTTCCCCATCTATTTGCCATGAAGTGATGGGACCAAATGCCATGATCTTCGTTTTCTGAATGTTGAGCTTTAAGCCAAACTTTTTACTCTCCTCTTTCACTTTCATCAAGAGGCTTTTGAGTTCCTCTGCACTTTCTATCATAAGGGTGGTGTCATCTGCATATCTGAGGTTATTGATATTTCTCCCAACAATCTTGAATCCAGCTTGTGCTTCTTCTAGCCCATGTTTCTCATGATGCACTCTGAATACAAGTTAAATAAGCAGGGTGACAATATACAGCCCTGATGTACTCCTTGTCCTATTTGGAACCAGTCTGTTGTTCCATGTCCAGTTCTAACTGTTGCTTCCTGACCTGAATACAGATTTCTCAAGAGGCAGGTCAGGTGGTCTGGTATTCCCATCTCTTTCAGAATTTCCCACAGTTTATTGTGATCCACACAGTCAAAGGCTTTGGCATAGTCAATAAAGCAGAAATAGATGTTTTTCTGGAACTCTCTTGCTTTCTCGGTGATCCAGCGAATGTTGGCAATTTGATCTCTGGTTCCTCTGCCTTTTCTAAAACCAGCTTGAACATCTGGAAGTTCACGGTTCATGTATTGCTGAAGCCTGGCTTGCAGAATTTTGAGCATTACTTTACTAGTGTGAGAGATGAGTGCAATTGTGCAGTAGTTTGAGCATTCTTTGGCATTACCTTTCTTTGGGATTTGAATGAAAACTGACCTTTTCCAGTCCTGTAGCCACTGCTGAGTTTTCCAAATTTGCTGGCATATTGAGTGCAGCACTTTCACAGCAGCATCTTTCAGGATTTGAAATAACTCAACTGGAATTCCATCACCTCCACTAGCTTCGTTTGTAGTGATGCTTTCTAAGGCGCACTTGACTTCACATTCCTGGATGTCTGCCTCTAGGTGAGTGATCATACCATCGTGATTATCTTGGTCATGAAGATCTTTTTTGTACAATTCTTCCGTGTATTCTTGCCACCTCTTCTTAATATCTTTTGCTTCTGTTAGGTCCATACCATTTCTGTCCTTTATTGAGCCCCCCTTTGCATGAAATGTTCCCTTAGTATATCTAATTTTCTTGAAGAGATCTCTAGTCTTTCCCATTCTATTGTTTTCCTCTATTTCTTTGCATTGATCACTGAGGAAGGCTTTCTTATCTCTTCTTGCTATTTGGAACTCTGCATTCAATGCTTATATCTGTCCTTTTCTCCTTTGCTTTTCGCTTCTCTTCTTTTCACAGCTATTTGTAAGGCCTCCCCAGACAGCCATTTTGCTTTTTTGCTTTTCTTTTCCATGGGGATGATCTTAATCCTGTCTCCTGTCCAGTGTCATGAACCTCAGTCCATAGTTCATCAGGCACTCTATCAGATCTAGTCTCTTAAATCTATTTCTCACTTCCACTGTATAATCATAAGAGATTTGATTTAGGTCATACCTGAATAATCTTCTGGTTTTCCCTACTTTCTTCAATTTAAGTCTGAATTTGGCAATAAGGAGCTCATGATCTTAGCCACTTCAGTATTCTTGCCTTGAGAATCCCATAAATAGTATGAAAAGGCAAAATGATAGGATACTGAAAGAGGAACTCCCGAGGTCAGTAGATGCCCAATATGCTACTGGAGTCCAGTGGAGAAATAACACCACAAAGAATGAAGGGATGGAGCCAAAGCAAAACAATACCCAGTTGTGGATGTGACTGGTGATAGAATCAAGGTCCGATGCTGTAAAGAGCAATATTGCATAGGAACATGGAATGTTAGGTCCATGAATCAAGGCAAATTGCTGCTGCTAAGTTGCTTCAGTCGTGTCCGACTCTGTGCGACCCCATAGATGGCAGCCCATCAGGCTCCCCTGTCCCTGGGATTCTCCAGGCAAGAACACTGGAGTGGTTGGCCATTTCCTTCTCCAATGCATGAAGTGAAAGGTGAAAGTGAAGTCGCTCAGTCGTGTCCGACTCCTAGCGACCCCATGGACTGCAGCCCACCAGGCCCCTCCATCCATGGGATTTTCCAGGCAAGAGTACTGGAGTGGGTTGCCATTGCCTTTAGAAATGGTCAAACAGGAGATGGCAAGAGTGAACGTCGACATTCTAGGAATCAGTGAACTAAAATGGACTGGAATGGGTGAGTTTAACTCAGATGACCATTATATCTACTACTGCAGGCAGGAATCCCATAGAAGAAATGGAGTAGACATTATGGTCAACAAAATAGTCTGAAACGCAGTACTTGGATGCACTCTCAAAAACGACAAAACAATCTCTGTTCGTTTCCAAGGCAAACCATTCAATATCACAGTAATCCAAGTCTGTGCCCCAACAAGTAATGCTGAAGAAGCTGAAGTTGAACGGTTCTGTGAAGACCTACAAGACTTTTAGAACTAACACCCAAAAAAAGATGTCCTTTTCAATATAGGGGACTGGAATGCAAAAGTAGGAAGTCAAGAAACATCTGGAGTAACAGGCAAATTTGGCCTTGGAATATGGAATGAAGCAGGGCAAAGGCTAATAGAGTTTTGCCAAGAGAAGGCAGTGGTCATAGCAAACACCCTCTTCCAACGACACAAGAGAAAACTCTACACATGGACATCACCAGATGGTCAATACCAAAATCAGATTGATTATATTCTTTGCAGCCAAAGATGGAGAAACTCTCTACAGTCCTCCAAAACAAGACTGGTAGCTGATGGTAGCTCAGATCATGAGCTCCTTATTGCCAAATTCCCTTTTAGTAAATTTCAAATCATCAAATTATCTTGAAATCTTTTTTTTGGCTCCCTGATAGATGTTAAGAAACCAGGAGCTTACAATCAGGCTAAGATATACTCTTATAATTTAAGAATATTTAAAAATGTTTTGGAGACTGAACAGTTATGATATTTTTGGCAACTAGATTAGGTTCACAGAGGCAAATGTTGAGTTATGTGATAAAGTGTGATTAGAATCTGTTGTGTAGAGAAATGAAGTCCAGAGACGATTTATATATTTATATATTCATTATTTACTTCTTTACTTCACTCTTTAGATTATCTCAATTTGTCTCAACCTCTGTCACTCCAATGAAATCACTCTTCTCAACAACCTTCATGTTGTTGAACTTAACAGTCTTCTGCCCTCATCATTTTCAATTTTTCCATTGTATTCTACATTCTGGACCCCCTTTTAAGGACTTCTTTCTCTCTCTTTTTTTTAAATTTTATTTTATTTTTAAACTTTACAATATTGTATTAGTTTTGCCAAATATCGAAATGAATCCGACACAGGTATACCCGCGTTCCCCATCCTGAACCCTCCTCCCTCCTCCCTCCCCTACCCTCCCTCTGGGTCGTCCCAGTGCACCAGCCCCAAGCATCCAGTACCGTGCATCGAACCTGGACTGGCGACTCGTTTCATACATGATATTATACATGTTTCAATGCTATTCTCCCAAATCTCCCCACCCTCTCCCTCTCCCACAGAGTCCATAAGACTGATCTATACATCGGTGTCTCTTTTGCTGTCTCGTACACAGGGTTATTGTTACCATCTTTCTAAATTCCATATATATGCGTTAGTATACTGTATTGGTGTTTTTCTTTCTGGCTTACTTCACTCTGTATAATAGGTTCCAGTTTCATCCATCTCATTAGAACTGATTCAAATGTATTCTTTTTAATGGCTGAGTAATACTCCATTGTGTATATGTACCACAGCTTTCTTATCCATTCATCTGCTGATGGGCATCTAGGTTGCTTCCATGTCCTGGCTATTATAAACAGTGCTGCAATGAACATTGGGTTACACGTGTCTCTTTCCCTTCTGGTTTCCTCAGTGTGTATGCCCAGCAGTGAGATTGCTGGATCATAAGGCAGTTCTATTTCCAGTTTTTTAAGGAATCTCCACACTGTTCTCCATAGTGGCTGTACTAGTTTGTATTCCCACCAACAGTGTAAGAGGGTTCCCTTTTCTCCACACCCTCTCTAGCATTTATTGCTTGTAGACTTTTGGATCGCAGCCATTCTGACTGGCGTGAAATGGTACCTGATTGTGGTTTTGATTTGCATGTCTCTGATAATGAGTGATGTTGAGCATCTTTTCATGTGTTTGTTAGCCATCTGTATGTCTTCTTTGGAGAAATGTCTATTTAGTTCTTTGGCCCATTTTTTGATTGGGTCATTTATTTTTCTGGAGTTGAGCTGTAGGAGTTGCTTGTATATTTTTGAGGTTAGTTGTTTGTCCGTTGCTTCATTTGCTATTATTTTCTCCTATTCTGAAGGCTGCCTTTTCACCTTGCTAATAGTTTCCTTTGATGTGCAGAAGCTTTTAAGTTTAATTAGGTCCCATTTGTTTATTTTTGCTTTTATTGCCAATATTCTGGGAGGTGGGTCATAGAGGATCCTGCTGTGATGTATGTCGGAGAGTGTTTTGCCTATGTTCTCCTCTAGGAGTTTTATAGTTTCTGGTCTTATGTTTAGATCTTTAATCCATTTTGAGTTTATTTTTGTGTAAGGTGTTAGAAAGTGTTCTAGTTTCATTCTTTTACAAGTGGTTGACCAGATTTCCCAGCACCACTTGTTAAAGAGATTGTCTTTAATCCATTGTATATTCTTGCCTCCTTTGTCAGAGATAAGGTGTCCATATGTGCGTGGATTTATCTCTGGGCTTTCTATTTTGTTCCATTGATCAATATTTCTGTCTTTGTGCCAGTACCATACTGTCTTGATAACTGTGGCTTTGTAATAGAGCCTGAAGTCAGGTAGGTTGATTCCTCCATTTCCATTCTTCTTTCTCAAGATAGCTTTGGCTATTCGAGGTTTTTTGTATTTCCATACGAATTGTGAAATTATTTGTTCTAGCTCTGTGAAGAATACCGTTGGTAGCTTGATAGGGATTGCATTGAGTCTATAAATTCCTTTGGGTAGTATACTCATTTTCACTATATTGATTCTTCCAATCCATGAACATGGTATATTTCTCCATCTATTAGTGTCCTCTTTGATTTCTTTCACCAGTGTTTTATAGTTTTCTATATATAGGTCTTTAGTTTCTTTAGGTAGATATATTCCTAAGTATTTATTCTTTCCGTTGCAATGGTGAATGGAATTGTTTCCTTAATTTCTCTTTCAGTTTTCTCATTATTAGTGTATAGGAATGCAAGGGATTTCTGTGTGTTGATTTTATATCCTGCAACTTTACTATAATCATTGATTAGTTCTAGTAATTTTCTGGTGGAGTCTTTAGGGTTTTCCATGTAAAGGATCATGTCATCTGCAAACAGTGAGAGTTTTCCTTCTTCTTTTCCAGTTTGGATTCCTTTTATTTCTTTTTCTGCTCTGATTGCTGTGGCCAAAACTTCCAAAACTATGTTGAATAGTAATGGTGAAAGTGGGCACCCTTGTCTTGTTCCTGTCTTTAGAGGAAATGCTTTCAATTTTTCCCCATTGAGGATAATGTTTGCTGTGGGTTTGTCATATATAGCTTTTATTATGTTGAGGTATGTTCCTTCTATTCTGCTTTCTGGAGAGTTCTTATCATAAATGGATGTTGAATTTTGTGAAAGGCTTTCTCTGCATCTATTGAGATAATCATATGGTTTTTGTTTTTCAATTTGTTAATGTGGTGTATAACATTGATTGATTTGCGGATATTGAAGAATCCTTGCATCCCTGGGATAAAGCCCACTTGGTCATGGTGTATGATCTTTTTAATGTGTTGTTGGATTCTTATTGCTTAATTTTGTTAAGGATTTTTGCGTCTATGTTCATCAGTGATATTGGCCTGTAGTTTTCTTTTTTTGTGGGATCTTTGTCAGGTTTTGGTATTAGGGTGATGGTGGCCTCATAGAATGAGTTTGGAAGTTTACCTTCCTCTGCAATTTTCTGGAAGAGTTTGAGCAGGATAGGTGTTAGCTCTTCTCTAAATTTTTGGTAGAATTCAGCTGTGAAGCCGTCTGGACCTGGGCTTTTGTTTGCTGGAAGATTTTTGACTACAGTTTCAATTTCCGTGCTTGTGATGGGTCTGCTAAGATTTTCTATTTCTTCCTGGTCCAGTTTTGGAAAGTTTTACCTTTCTAAGAATTTGTCCGTTTCTTCCATTTTGTCCATTTTATTAGCATATAATTGTTGATAGTAGTCTCTTATGATCATTTGTATTTCTGTGTTGTCTGTTGTGATCTCTCCATTTTCATTTCTAATTTTATTGATTTGATTTTTCTCCCTTTGTTTCTTGATGAGTCTGGCTAATGGTTTGTCAATTTTATTTATCCTTTCAAAGAACCAGCTTTTGGCTTTGTTGATTTTTGCTATGGTCTCTTTTGTTTCTTTTGTATTTATTTCTGCCCTAATTTTTAAGATTTCTTTCCTTCTACTAACCCTGGGGTTCTTCATTTCTTCCTTTTCTAGTTGCTTTAGGTGTAGGGTTAGGTTATTTATTTGACTTTTTTCTTGTTTCTTGAGGTATGCCTGTATTGCTATGAACTTTCCCCTTAGGACTGCTTTTAAAGTGTCCCACAGGTTTTGAGTTGTTGTGTTTTCATTTTCATTAGTTTCTATGTAAATTTTGATTTCTTTTTTGATTTCTTCTGTGATTTGTTGGTTATTCAGCAGGGTGTTGTTCATCCTCCATATGTTGGAATTTTTAATATTTTTTCTCCTGTAATTGAGATCTAATCTTACTGCATTGTGGTCAGAAAAGATGCTTGGAATGGTTTCTATTTTTTTGAATTTACCAAGGCTAGATTTATGGCCCAGGATGTGATCTATGCTGGAGAAGGTTCCATGTGCGCTTGAGAAAAAGGTGAAATTCATTGTTTTGGGATGAAATGTCCTATAGATATCAATTAGGTCTAACTTGTCTATTGTATCATTTAAAGTTTGTGTTTCCTTGTTAATTTTCTGTTTAGTTGATCTATCCATAGCTGTGAGTGGGGTATGAAAGTCTCCCACTATTATTGTGTTATTGTTAATTTCTCCTTTCATACTTGTTAGCATTTGTCTTACATATTGCAGCGCTCCCGTGTTGGGTGCATATATATTTATAATTGTTATATCTTCTTCTTGGATTGATCCTTTGATCATTATGTAGTGACCATCTTTGTCTCTTTTTACAGCCTTTGTTTTAAAGTCTATTTTATCTGATATAAGTATTGCTACTCCTGCTTTCTTTTGGTCCCTATTTGCATGGAAAATCTTTTTCCAGCCCTTCACTTTCAGTCTGTATGTGTCCCCTGTTTTGAGGTGGGTCTCTTGTAGACAACATATGTAGGGGTCTTGTTTTTGTATCCATTCAGCCAGTCTTTGTCTTTTGGTTGGGGCATTCAACCCATTTACACTTAAGGTAATTACTGATAAGTATGATCCCGTTGCCATTTACTTTAGTGTTTTGGGTTCGAGTTTATACACTGTTTTTGTGTTTCCTGTCTAGAGAATATCCTTTAGTATTTGTTGGAGAGCTGGTTTGGTGGTGCTGAATTCTCTCAGCTTTTGATTGTCTGAGAAGCTTTTGATTTCTCCTTCATATTTGAATGAGATCCTTGCTGGGTACAATAATCTGGGCTGTAGGTTATTTTCTTTCATCACTTTAAGTATGTCTTGCCATTCCCTCCTGGCTTGAAGAGTTTCTATTGAAAGATCAGCTGTTATCCTATTGGGAATTCCCTTGTGTGTTATTTGTTGTTTTTCCCTTGCTGCTTTTAATATTTGTTCTTTGTGTTTGATCTTTGTTAATTTGATTAATATGTGTCTTGGGGTGTTTCGCCTTGGGTTTATCCTGTTTGGGACTCTCTGGGTTTCTTGGACTTGGGTGATTATTTCCTTCCCCATTTTAGGGAAGTTTTCAACTATTATCTCCTCAAGTATTTTCTCATGGTCTTTCTTTTTGTCTTCTTCTTCTGGGACCCCTATGATTTGAATGCTGTAGCGTTTAATATTGTCCTGGAGGTCTCTGAGATTGTCCTTATTTCTTTTAATTCGTTTTTCTTTTATCCTCTCTGATTCATTTATTTCTACCATTCTATCTTCTAATTCAGTAATCCTATCTTCTGCCTCTGTTATTCTACTATTTGTTGCCTCCAGAGTGTTTTTAATTTCATTTATTGCATTATTCATTTTATATTGACTCTCTTTTATTTCTTCTAGGTCCTTGTTAAACCTTTCTTGCATCTTCTCAATCTTTGTCTCCAAGCTATTTATCTGTGATTCCATTTTGATTTCAAGATTTTGGATCAATTTCACTATCATTATTTGGAATTCTTTATCAGGTAGATTCCCTATCTCTTCCTCTTTGGTTTGGTTTGGTGGGCTTTTATCCTGTTCCTTTATCTGCCTGGTATTCCTCTGTCTCTTCATCTTGTTTAAATTGCTGAGTTTTGGGTGTCCTTTCTGTATTCTGGCAGTTTGTGGAGTTCTCTTTATTGTGGCGTTTCCTTGCTCTTTGTGGGTTTGTACAGGTGGCTTGTCAAAGTTTCTTGGTTAGGGAAGCTTGTGTCGGTGTTCTGGTGAGTGGAGCTGTATTTCTTCTCTCTCCTTTCAAAGACTTGGGTTGCTTTTCTGGGTGCCTGATGTCCTCTGCTGGCTTTCAGAAGTTGTTTTGTGGAATTTACTCGGTGTTTAAATGTCCTTTTGATGAATTTGTGGGGGAGAAAGTATTCTCCCCATCCTACTCCTCCACCATCTTAGCTCCTCCTCGGACTTCTTTCTCTTCCTTCATTTACACTTACTTATCTTGCCACTCCTGAAAGTGATAAAATAGCTTCTTAAATTTCATCACACCATGAAATAGCATAGATTTTTTACTTAGGTCACAGATTCTAGTTCACTACAATCACCATATTCCAAGTCTCTACCATCTTAAATCCAGACTTTAGTGGCCTTTTAACTAAAACTTCTGTTTCCTTCAATCTATTTATCTAAAGTATAAAGCATAAAGTACTGAAAACACAAATTGAATCTGTTCCTTCTCTCACAACTCTTTATAGCCTTCCTTAATAGATAGGTAAGATACATGAGGAGTCTGACATGCTACAATCCATAAGGTTGCAACAATCAGACACAACTTAGTGACAGAACGACAACAAGAAAGCTGAATGAGTGAAGAAGCCTAGGCGTGACCACTGTGAACCAGAGAGCTTGTTCTGCCTAAAGGGAACACGTTAATAGGTTCCAGCAGATGTTGCAAGGAAGGTACATTGGTTTTAGCGGCAAATCTAAAAACTGAATTACAAAAATGTGTGGATTATTGTTATGAGTGTGTGTATGTAAAAATCTCCTGATTTTCAAAAGTCTATTCTCATATTTTAAAAAACAATGTGTGTTTAAAACAAAACATATCTTCAGACCAGATTAGGTAGAAAGGCTGCCAATTTGCTTCCTCTGCAGAAGAGATTGGTTTCTCCACATCTCCTTAATTTCATTTTACCACTTTTCTATTGAATTCTGTGTTTTTCTCCAATTTACATTCTATAATTTAGACTCTATGATCTTCATTTTCCTGTAATAGCTCATCAAGCTCTCTCTGAGTGTGAGGCTCTTCCTTTCCTGTAGAATAGAGGCATAAAATTCTTCTGGTATCAGTGAAAGTGGGACCTTCTTACACTGGGTGGGTTCCTATCCTGATAGTTCAGATAGGTAATAGCTTTGGAACATCAAATTCCATAAAGCAGAAGAATAATGGGTCAGTTCTGTAGTCATTAGGAAGTCAAAAGAGATTTCCTTTTTAGAGACACAAGAAACCAGAGCATATTTATTGGTTGATATAAATATTCCTGTAGAGAGGAAAATACTGATGATAGGGGAAAAAAATAAGTGAAAGAACATAACTCTTTTGGAGAATATAAGCACAATTCCAAAGATGGGTCGAGGTTTTGTGATGGGAAAATGAGAGAGCTCATGTTTAATAATTTTACTTTGGTAATGATGCATCAAGCAAGACCCTGTATATATCACACACACACACACACACACACACACACACACACACACACACGTTCCCATCTCACAGGAGATGGGAATGTATAGAGAGGAACTTTGAGAGAAAAAAACTGGAAATAGTAATCACCAATAGTGGGAGATCAAGTTTGATATAGAAACACTGCCTTGCTAAGTAATTTTGAGAGTCCTATTGAGACTGAGAATAATGAATATGCCTTGTTATATGATTTCTATTTAGTATTTCTAAGTTTCCCAGGTATAAGCATGAAAAGGACTGTGCAAAGGCATGATAAACATCAGTACATTCAGGAAATTGCTAGTGATTCTTCTAGGCGTAACTAATAAAAACATGGATCTTGAAAAAAGAAAATATCAAGCAGAGATATGAGTTGGGGGCTCTTTACAAGTGGAGTGGATTAGATTGTCTTTCAATTTCAGTGTCAGCTACAAACAGGACCGATTCAAAAATAGTAGATACAATATTTTTAGATTAATCTTTTTCAGAAGGGAAAATAATAACTTTTCTGTGTTTAAAAAGTATGAAACAATGGTCATTTGTATATAAAAGGTATGAGAAGCACCCCAAAGAATAAGAAAAGGGAAAGTCCATAGAGGAATAAAAATCACTGTCAAAAGATACACTGTATCAGACCATTATAAAGTGATACACTTTGGTCAGAGCTTAAGTTAACTCTCTTTTACTGGGCCCCTGTCATCTCAAAGGAAAATTAGCCTTTATGAGTCAGATACACAATGAATCACAACCTCCACATACAGAAGCAAGACTGGTTTATTGAATTGAAGGACCAGCCTCTGCCCCAGGTAAATATAAAATAACGTTTGTTTATTGGCTTCATATCTGTTAAGAATGTTTTTCTCTATTATTCACACAGTAAAAACTCTACCAAGACAGTTTCTGAAGATTTGCCAACCACCATTGCTAAACTAATGGCAGCCCCTGAATGTATTGGCATGGGATCTAGGGAGAACAATTCCTATATTATTTTCAAGTGGAATATTTTTTTCTTTGTAATGCACAAAAAATATTTAGGAGGTAGAGTGGCTTCCAGTTTTTTAAATTGGAAACACTATTTCCTAGCAAATCAGACATAAAGCTTGGTAGTAATTACAAGCTTTCAGGTGCATGGCAGGAGTGAGGGGAAGATAGGAAAGTAGGAACAATTAATTACAGCACCAGGCACCATGGATTTTTTTCAGGAGGATGTTTAATTTTTTAGTTCAGTTCAATTCAGTTGCTTAGTTATGTCCGACTCTTTGAGACCTCATGAACTGTAGCACACCAGGCTTCCCTGTCCATCACCAACTCCCGGAGCCTACCCAAACTCATGTCCATTGAGTCGGTGATGCCATCCAACCAGCTCATCCCCTGTCGTCCCATTCTGCTTCTGCCCTCAATCTTTCCCAGCATCAGGGTCTTTTCAAATGAGTCAACTCTTCACAGCAGGTGGCCAAAGTACTGGAGTTTCAGCTTCAATAGAGTCCTTCCAATGAACTCTCAGGACTGATGTCCTTTAGGATGGACTAATGGTTGGATCTCCTTGCGTCCAAGGGACTCTCGAGGCTTCTCCAACAGCACAGTTCAAAAGAATCTTTGGTAATCAGCTTTCTCTATACTACAATTCTCTCATTCATACATGACTACTGGAAAAACCATAGCCTTCACTAGTCGGACTGTTGTTGCCAAAGTAATGTCTCTGTTTTTTAATACGCTGTCTAGGTTGGTCATAACTTTTTTCCAAGGAGTAAGCGTCTTTTAATTTCATGGCTGCAGTCACCATCTGCAGTGATTTTGGAACCCCCCAAAATAAAGTCAGCCACCATTTCCACTGTTTCCCCATCTATTTGCCATGAAGTGATGGGACCAGATGCCATGATCTTAGTTTTCTGAATGTTGAGCTTTAATCCAACTTTTTTACTCTCCTCTTTCACTTTCATCAGGAGACTCTTAAGTTGTTCTTCACTTTTTGCTTTTTTGCATTTCTTTTCCACAGGGATGGTCTTGATCCCTGTCTCCTGTACAATGTCACGAGTCTCTGTCCATAGTTCTTCAGGCACTCTACCTATCAGAAATAATTCCTGGAATCTATTTCTCACTTCCAAAACCAAAACTCACTTTTGGTTTTAATATTACCAAATAAGAAAAAATATTCTCTGCTATTTCATTCTTGGTATATAGTAGAGTTTTTATAATTCAAATTTGGATCAAACATTACTTTTTGCTCTCAAAAAGACAAACAAGGTCTTTCCTGGAGAAGGAAAGTGTATGTAAACCTAAGAATCTGAAGCTGAGCTTTCCCAGAATTTGTTTATGATTTCAAAAGATTTAAAATTTTAATTTATTGTTCAGCACAGAAACTGCTGTCAGCTTCATTATTTCTTTGGCAGCATTTCTCCATTTAAAAGCCTGTTATGCTCCATAGGAATTTCAAATTAAAAACAAAACTTTTAAGATCTCAAAGCACAAACTCTGGGGATTTCACCTTGGAGACTGAAACATAAAATTATAATTAAAATATAACAAGTCTATAATATGCCTTTATTTATCAAGGGTTCTCTTATATATTTTCTAATTGCTTATAAAAATATTGGTATTGTGCATGCAAGAATATTTCTGTTTTACCAACTGCTGCCTTATTTGTCATTTAGTTTTATGATGAGTTTGAAGTCCTGCTATAAATTCATGTGATCAAAGAAATTAACAGAAAAATGATGAAGCTCCAGGTTTGCTATTTTAAGCAGTTCAATTCACTATATATTGAACTCTCTTCATCATGTTTACAGAAGCATGAATAATATTATTCATACTAATAATAATCCTTGGAATTTCTGATTTCAAGGATTTTACACTTAGAAAAGTCATATAAGACAAGGAAAAATATTTTAAGTACACTAATGAAGATATGCACAATGCTAGAGGTGTTTACCAGATTGTAACAGATTGTGGAAGCAGGAAGAGCTTTATGAAAGAGGTTGCTAGTGGGTCCTTGAAGAATGCATAGGATGACACAAGCAAAAATGCTAAGACAGAATATTCCAGGGGAAGAAATGACACAACCAAGTGAAGATGTCAAGGAAAATCAGACATATCTGAGGTAAACTGTTATGTCACCATAAAAATATGCTTGATAAATAAATATGGCAATATTGGACATATTTTGAGATGTTTTAGATGCCAAAATCGAGTTATCTGTGAATAAGTAGTCCATAGGACTGCTCTGGCAGTGTCTGAGTTGAAAAACACATTATCATACATATTTTTGTTAAGACTAAGATGATAATGGTATGTACATGGATGAAAAGGTGAAGGATCTGCAGCTAGTAAAGCTGACACCGCAATTATATGGTCGCTGCAAAATAAAATGGCAACTATAATGTATCTATGGAAAGTGAGACGGGGCAGCTGTTCTTAACTGTCAAATAATACATTTCTCAATTGAAATGCCTCTTTTCCTTTTCTCTAAACTTCTCCATCTCAGAAATTACTGCCATGCTAGGAGAATGAAATGTTTGAGTCTATTATACCAATATACTAGAAAAGTATATTATATACTAGAAAAGTATATTGAATAAAAGTACATAAGTATACTAGAAAAGTCAAGAAACAACTGGAGTAACAGGCAAATTTGGCCTTGGAGTACAGAATGAAGGACAGCAAAGGCTAATAAAGTTTTGCCGAGAGAACACACTGTACAGAGCAAACACTCTTCCAACAACACAAGACAAGACTCTTCACGTGGACATCTCCAGACGGTCAACACCAAAATCCGATTGATTATATTCTTTGAAGCCAAAGATGGAGAAACTCTATAGAGTCAGCAAAAACAAGACTAGGAGCTAACTGTGGTTCAGATCATGAACTTCTTATTGCCAAATTCAAACTTAAATTGAAGAAAGTAGGGAAAACCACTAGACCATTCAGGTATGACCTACATCAAATCCCTTACGATTATACAGTGGAAGTGAGAAATAGACTTAAGGGACTAGATCTGATAGACAGAGTGCCTGGTGAACTATGGATAGAGATTCATGACATTGTACAGGAGACAGGGATCAAGACCATCCCCAAGAAAAAGAAATGCAAAAAAGCAAAATGGCTGTCTGAGGAGGCCTTACAAATAGCTGTGAAAAGAAGAGAAGTGAAAAGCAAAGGAGAAAAGGAAAAATATACCCATTTAAATACAGAGTTCCAAAGAATAGCAGGGAGAAATAAGAAAGCCTTCCTCAGTGTTCAGTGCAAAGAAATAGAGGTAAATAATAGAATGGGAAAGACTATAGATCCCTTCAAGAAAGTTAGAGATACCAAGGGAACATTTCATGCAATATGGGCACATAAAAGACAGAAATGATATGGACCTAAGAGAAGCAGAAGATATTGAGAAGAGATGGCAACAATACACAGAAGTACTGTAGGAAGAAGATTCTCATGACAGATAATCAAAATGGTGTGATCACTCACATAGAGCCAGACATCCTGGAATGTGAAGTCAAGTGGGCTTAGGAAGCATGACTATGAACAGGCTAGTGGAGGTGATGGAATGCCTGTTGAGCTATTTCAAATCCTAAATGATGTTGCTTTGAAAGCGCTACACTCAATATGCCAGAAAATTTGGAAAACTCAGCAGTGGCCACAGGACTGGAAAAGGTCAGTTTTCATTCCAATCCCAAAGAAAGACAATGCCAAAGAATGCTCAAACTACCGCACGATTGCACTCATCTCACATGCTAGTAAAGTAATGCTCAAAATTCTCCAAGCCAGGCTTCAACAGTATGTGAACTGTGAAATTCCACATGTTAAAGCTGGATTTATAAAAGGCAGAGGAACGAGAGATCAAATTGCCAACATTCGCTGGATCATCAAAAAAGCAAGAGAGCTCAAGAAAATCATTTACTTCTGATTTATTGACTTATGCCAAAGCATTTAATTGTGTGGATCATCACAAACTGTGGAAAAATCTGAAAGAGATGGGACTACCAGACCACCTGACCTGCCTCTTGAGAAATCTTTGTGCAAGTCAGGAAGGAACAGTTACAACTGGACATGGAACAACAGACTGGTTCCAAATAGGAAAAGGAGAATGTCAAGGCTGTATATTGTCAGCTGCTTATTTAACTTATATGCAGAGTACATCATGAGAAATGTTGGTCTGGATGAATCACAAGCTGGAATCAAGATGGCTGTGATAAATATCAATAACCTCAGATATGCAGATGACACCATGCTTATGGCAGAAAGTGAAGAGGAACTAAAGAGTCTCTTGATGAAAGTGAAAGAGGAGAGTGAAAAAGTTGGCATAAAGCTTAACATTCAGAAAATGAAGATCATGGCATCTGGTTCCATCACTTCATGGCAGGTAGATGGGAAAACAGTGGAAATAGTGTCAGACTTTATTTTTCTGGGCTCTAGAATCACTGCAGATGGTGATTACAGCCATGAAATTAAAGATGCTTACTCCTTGGAAGGAAAGTTATGACCAACCGAGATAGCATATTACAAAGCAGAAACGTTACTTTGTCAACAAAGATCCATCTAGTGAAGGCTATGGTTTTTCCAGTAGTCATGTATGAATGTGAAAATTGGACTATAAGGAAAGCTGTGCCCTGAAGAACTGATGCATTTGAACTGTGGTGTTGGAGAATACCCTTTAAGAGTCCCCTGGGCTGTAAGGAGATCCAACCAGTCCATTCTAAAGGAAATCAGTCCTGAATATTCGTTGGACTGATGTTGAAGCTGAAAATCCAATACTTTGGCCACATGATATGAAGAACTGACTCATTTGAAAAGACTTGATGCTGGGAAAAATTGAAGGCAGGAGGAGACAGGAACCACAGACGATCAGATGGTTGGATTGCATCACAGACTCAATGAACCTGAGTTTGAGTAAACCCCAGGAGTTGGTGATAGACAGGGATGCCTGGTGTGCTACAGTTCATGGGGTTGCAAAGGGTCAGATATGACTGAGTGACTGAACTGAACTGAGCTGAATATTAAAACAGTACCATAATGAAGAAAAGCTGACTCTCATCATGTATCTGTCACACTTTTGAATTTGGACCCATCTTCACCCCCTGTTCTAGCATGACTTCTAAATATGTTCATTTATATATCTAACTTTAGTATTTGCAAAGAGATCATTAATAGAGATTTTCAAAGGTGTTATATCTCCTCCCATAAAAATATTTTAAGGAAAAGCTACCCATGTGACACTACCTTATCATACAACTATTTCCTAATGTTTTGTAATTTGGCTTTTTGCATCATCTCTTTAATTACTAATGACTTATCCATCCCATATTAAATTAGTTTTTGTAATCCTTATTTCCCTTGACTCTACTGTCATCTTGGTTATTTACAAGAAATACCTTAGTTTCCCCAAATCTACTCTCTGCCCATCCATTTTTCATTCTTTTCTTGGGTAATTCATTTTCTCCTCACATTCCCTAAAAATAAACATTTGTCAATGTTCCATTTTCAAAACTCCCATCTTCTACTGTATATTCGGCTTTAAGAATAGCATTACTTCTGAAAGATTCAATATTCATGACTTTCTATGTTTCTCCTAGGTCTTTATTATTTTCACTCACTTGAGATGTAGATATTTTCTTTTTTTAACTTAAAAAAAATTAAGCTAGTCTTTTCTCCACAACACATATACATCATTACAAATGAGAGAACATGGAATTTGGAATTAGATGAATCTTAATTTTAGATACTGTCACTCTTATTTGATTTAGAGAAGCTCATTATTGTCCCCCAAGTTCTGTTTCTTCAATAAAAATGGAAAGAGTAACACCAAATTGTTCTGCTTTAGTGAAGGACTAGATTGTCTGTCATAAAATGGCATATTTAATACCCAGAATTAAGTAGGGCTCAATAAATGCTTGGTTATTCATCTTTTCTTTTTCTTTTTGTTTTTCCTATGATTTTCACAGTACATACAGATTTAAAAATCTTTACTCTCTAAATACAGCAATTTATTGATTCTGCTTCTTCAATCTCATTAATTGATTATTTTCAACTCATATTGACTCCTTTTTACTTTATACTTTTAAAAATTCTAACCATTGCAGTAGCAATGGTTACCTCTTCTATTGGAGGTAAGTTACACTTGTCTTTCAGATAAAGATTCTTATTATACAGCTCCTGATACATTACTCCTGTATCAAAAATGTGTTATCTCCCAAAGTTCACTGAATTAAGAAATTATATCAGTTATTATACACAAACATATAGCATATGCACGTGCATGCTCAGTCACTTCAGTTCAGTTCAGTTCAGTCGCTCAGGCGTGTCTGACTCTTTGCGACCCCATGAATCACAGCATGCCAGGCCTCCCTGTCCATCACCAACTCCCGGAGTCTACCCAAACCCATGTCCATTGAGCTGGTTATGCCATCCAACCATCGCATCTACTGTCATTCCCTTCTCCTCCTGCCCTCAATCTTTCCCAGCATCAGGATCTTTTCAAATGAGTCAGCTCTTCACATCAGGTGGCCAAAGTATTGGAGTTTCAGCTTTACCATCAGTCCTTCCAGTGGACACCCAGGATTGATCTCCTTTAGGATGGACTGGTTAGATCTCCTTGCAGTGCAAAGGACTCTCAAGAGTCTTCTCTTGAGTCCAACACCACAGTTCAAAAGCGTCAATTCTTTGGCACTCAGCTTTCTTTATAGTCCAATGCTTACATCCATACATAACTACTGGAAAAACCATAGCCTTGACTAGACGGACCTTTGTTGACAAAGTAATGTTTCTGCTTTGTAATATGCTATCTAGGTTGGTCATAACTTTCCTTCCCAGAAGTAAGTGTCTATTAATTTCTTGGCTGCAATCACCATCTGAAGTGATTCTAGAGCCCAGAAAAATAAAGTCAGTCACTGTTTCCACTGTTTCCCCATCTATTTGCCATGAAGTAATGGGACTGGATGCTATGATCTTAGTTTTCTGAAAGTTGAGCTTTAAGCCAACTTTTTCATTCTCCTCTTTCACTTTCATCAAGAGGCTCTTTAGTTGTGTCCAACTCTTTGTGACCCTGTGGACTGTGGCCTTCAGGCTCCTCTGTCCATGGGATTCTCCAAGCAAGAATATTGGAGTGGGTTGTTATGCCCTCCTCCAGGGGATCTTCCTGACTCAAGTACCAAACCCCTGTCTCCTATGACTCCTGCATTGCAGGTGGATTCCTTATCCACTGAGCCACCAGTGATCCCTGACATATAGCATACTTTAAATTATAAATACTTTCACAACCATTATGTTGTTACTAATTAAAACATTGTACATGTCAATATTGCTGTTTTGCTCATGAGTAAACTTGTATGCCAGAAGTTTGCACAGTTAGCTGTAATAAAGGCATGGCTTGAACCCCGAGCTTATGGCTTGCAATTTGGTGCTCTTCCTGCCTCACTTGTACATCTGCATTCTTGGATTTAAATTTCTCCTTAATACAGTCCAAATCTAACTTTCTGACATTATATTTCCATTTCTACCATATTGTGTTACAGCATGCTAAATGTGTGTCTTCAGAAAATATATCATTTTAGTTGTGTAAAAAACACAAACTACTGTTCCCTGAAATTAACCATTTGCTTAAGGCAAACGGTTTTTCCAAATGTCTCTACACTTTATCAGCTCAGTAATATAGCACATGCTCTTCTCTCTTCCTAGAATATGTTTGCCTATGAGAATTGTATCCACTCTTCAAATGGACTTTCATCTTCCTGGGTTTCCCATAACTTGTATCCATGTTCTCTTGTTCATATGGTTTGAATGATATTCACTTGCGTGCTTCCCTTACAATACCGGAATTTATTTTGTTTATTGGAGAAAGATATCATCATTATATTTTTGATCATCTATCCAACAACAGTTTAGATACTTAAGAAAAGCTTGATTAGTTGAATTTGGGTAAATCTGTATTGCAGCATTCTCTGATGTTATGTTTTAAGACCAGTGCAGTTAAGAATTATACTACTATTGTCCCTATTGAAAGTTGTTTCTCATTTCTTTGAGAAAGTTCCTTAAAAAGACATCTTACCTAGGTATGAAAATAGAGAGCAATACAATCATATATACTCTATTGTGTGGGGCTCAGACTGCACAGGACAATATCATGATATCAAAATACTCTAATTTTAAAAAGTCTTTTAAGTTGTATAAATATATAGAAGAAATAGAAAGAATAGATTTTTGAAAGTTACTCAAAGTATGTTATCTAATCTGATAGGACATTTAGGAAATAACAAAAATTTTGACATGGGAAGGCAATCTTAAATAACGAAGCTTAGTCTGTATACTGTGCACACTTTCTGAGCTTATTTTAAATATTTTTTTGTTTTATCCTCATAGTTTCTTCATTACTGGAGGGGGAAAATGGAAAAACAAGCTGTTATTGCAATTTTATACTAAAAATATTGAAAAGAGAAGGTGAAGAAATGGTTTTAGGATATACTTCATTTAAATCATGGTAATCTTTAGTTGAAATAAAGTTTAAAATATCAGATCAGATCAGATCAGTTGCTCAGTCGTGTCCGAGTCTTTGCGACCCCATGAATTGCAGCACACCAGGCCTCCCTGTCCATCACCAACTCCCAGAGTGCACTCAGACTCACGTCCATCGAGTCAGTGATGCAATCCAGCCATCTCATCCTCTGTTGCCCCCTTCTCCTCCTGCCCCCAATCCCTCCCAACATCAGAGTCTTTTCCAATGAGTCAACTCTTTGCATGAGGTGGCCAAAGTACTGGAGTTTCAGCTTTAGCATAATTCCTTCCAAAGAAATCCCAGGGCTGATCTCCTTCAGAATGGACTCGTGCAAAAAAATTGAAGAAAGTAGAGAAAACCACTAGGTCATTCAGGTATGACCTAAATCAAATTCCTTATGATTATACAGTGAAGGTGACAAGTAGATTCAAGGGATTAAACTTGGTAGACAGAGTGCCTGAAGAACTATGGACAAAAGTTTGTGACATTGTACAGGTGACAGTGACCAAAATCATCTTAAAGAAAAGAAATGGAAGAAGGAAAAGTGTTTGAGGAGGCCTTACAAATAGCTGAGAAAGAAGAGAAGCAAATGCAAGGGAGAAAGGGAAGAATATACCCAACTGAATGCAGAGTTCCAGAGAATAGCAAGGAGAGATAAGCAAGCCTTCTTACATGAACAATACAAAGAAATAGAGGAAAATGATAGAATGGGAAAGATTAGAGATCTCTTCAAGAAACTTGGAGCTTCCAAGGGACTATTTCCTGCAAGGATGAGCACAATAAAGGACAGAAACTGCAAGGACTTAGCAGAAGCAGAAGAGATTAAGAAGAGATAAAAACAATACACAAGATAACTATATCAAAATGGTCTTAATGACTTGGATAACCACGATGGTGTGATCACTCACCTAGAGCCAGACATCCTGGAGTGTCAAGTCAAGTAGGTTTTAGGAAGCATTACTATGAACAATGCTAGTGGAAGTGATGGAATTCCAGCTAATCTATTGAAATCCTAAACAATGCTGCTGCTTAATTGCTGCACTCAATATGTCATCAAATATGGAATACTCAGCAATGGCCACGGTACTGGAAAAGGTCAGTTTTCTTTCCAGTCTTAAATAAGGACAATACCAAAGAATGTTCAAACTGCTGTTCAGTTGTGCTTATTTCACATTCTAGTAATATATGTATGTTTAGTCGCTAAGTTGTGTCCAACTCTTTTGCAACACTATGGACTGTAGCTTGCCAGGCTCCTCTGTCCACAGGATTTTCCAGGCAAGAATACTTGAGTGGGTTGCCATTTCTTTCTTTTGGACATCTTCCTGACCCAGGGATTGAACCAGCATTTCTTGCATTGCAGGTGGATAATTTACTGCTGAGATACTGAAGAATTTTGCTTTGAAGACCAGCAGGGTTTTATCTCAGGAATTTCACAAGTTTGAGGGCAATAGAAATAGACATCCACAAGGTCCCAGGCATACCAGGAACCAGAGAAAAAATGCAGTAACCTCATAAGAGATTGAGTCAGACCCACGGGGTCTCCTATGGAGGACTGGGGTGGCTGTGGCTCACTTCAGGGACGTAGACATTCTCAGCAGCAGTTCTAGAGAGCACTCACTGATGCAAGCCCTCCTGGAGGCTTTCACTGAGGTTTCAAGACCTAGCCCCACCCAACAGTCTATAGGTTCCAGTTCTGGGATGCCTCAGGCCAGAAAACCAACAGGATGGGAACACAGCTCCACCCATCAACAGACAGGCTGCTTAAAATCTTGATGAATATGAACCTGCCCACCGAAGTGACAAGACCCAGCTCCACCCACCAGGTGGCAGGAACCAGACCTTCCCATCGAGAAACCAGCACAAGCTGCTTAGCTTCACTCACCAGAGGGCAGATAGCAGAAGCAAGAAGAAGTACAATCCTTCAGCCTATGAAATGGAAACCACAATCTCAGAAGGTTAGAGACAGCAGAGGAATATGTCCCAGATGAGGGAGCAAGATACAATCCCAGAGAACAAGTAAGTGAAGTGAAATAGGAGATCTATTGGAAAAAAATTCAGAGTAATGATAGTGAAGGTCATCCAAGATCTTGAAAAAAAAATGGAAGCACAGGTTTAGAAGACATTAAGAAATGTTAAATAAAGAAATGTTTTATCTATAAAAACTAAAGAACAAATGGAGATGAGTGATATAACTCAAAAGAATAATACACTGGAAGGAATCAATAGAGTAACTAAGGCAGAAGAACGGATAAGTGAGCTGAAAGATATAATGCTATATAATGGAACAGAATAAAGAAAAAAAAGAGTAAAAAGAAATGAAGACAGTCTGGGAGACCTCTGGGACAACATTAAATGCACCAACATTCAAATTATAGGGGTCTCAGATGGAGAAGAGAGAGAAAGAACCTGAAGATATAATAACTGAAAACTTCCCTAAAATGGGAGAGGAAACAGTCACCCAATCCAGGAAGTGCAGAGAGTCCCAATCAGGATAAACCCAAGGAGGAACACACCAAAAATCAAGAGTAATCAAACAGATAAAATTAAAGACAAAAGATATTAAGAGCAACAAGGATAAAGCAATAAATAATGTAAAAAGAAACTTGTGTAAGGTTATTTGCTGATTTTGCAACAGAAATTCTGCAGGTCAGAAAGGAGTGGCACAATATATTTAAAATGGTGAAAGGGAAAAACTTGTAGCTGAGAATACTCTCCCCAGCAAGACTTTCATTCAGATTCAACAGAGAAAAAAAAACTACAGACAAGCAAAAGCTAAGAGAATTCACCACCAGAGCAGCTTTGCAACAAATGATGAAGAAACTTCTCTATGTGGAAAAGAAAAGTCTACTACTAGAAACAAGAAAATTATGAATGGAAAAACTCACCAATAAAGGCAAACATAAAGTTAAGGAAGGAAATCATCTGCACACAAATTTGATGTCAAAACCAGCACTTTGATAAGAGGGTAGCACAAATGCAGGGCATTGGAAATACATTTAAAATTAAAATGACAACAAATTAAAGAAATATTATATATATGTACTGGTATATCAAAACCTCATGGTAACTGCAGACTGAAAATCTACAACAGCTACGAAAGAAAGAAAAAAAAATTCAAACACAACACTAAACTTAGTCAACAAACCACAAGAGAGGAGAACAAAAGAGGAAGGATAGAAAAAAGATCTACAAAAACAAATTGAAAATCTTTAAGAAAATGGCAGTAAGAATATATGTGTCAGTAATTTCCTTAAATGTAAATGGATTAAATACTCCAATCAAAATATATAGACTGGTTGAGCAGATAGGAAAATAGAATCCATATATTATATATTCTCTTTGGGAGACCTGCTTCAGATCTAGGGACACATACAGACTGAAAGTGAGGGAACGGAAAAAGGTATTCCCTGCAAATGGAAATCAAGAGTAAGCTATAATGGCAATAATCATATAAGACAGAATAGACTTTAAAATAAAGACTGTTAAAAAAGACAAAATGGACAGTACATAATGATCAAAGGATAAATCCAAGAGGAAGATATAACAATTTTTATTATTGAATGTATATATGCACCCAACATGGGAACACTCCAACAAATAAACCAATACTATTAATATCAGCCACAAAAGGAGAAATTGACAGTGACACAATAATAGTGGAGGGACTTTTACACCTCATTTTCATCAATGGACAGATCATCCAGACAAAAGATAAATAAAGAAACCAGGCTTTAAATGACACATTATACCAGATAGACTTAACTGATATTTATGGATGTTTCCATCCAAAAGAAGCAGCATACACATTCTTCTCAAGAGCATCTGGGACATTCTCCAGGATTAATCACAGGCTGGGCTATAAAGTGAGCATCACTATAATTAAGAAAATTGAAATTATATCAAACATGTTTTCCAACCACAGTATGAGATTAGAAAGCATCAGCAAGAAAAATAAAAAGGCAACAACTTCCATGGTGGCTCAGTGGTAAAGAATCTGCCTGCAAATGCAGGAGACACAGGTTCGATTTCTGGTCCAGGAAGATCCCACATACCTGATAGCAACTAAGCCCATGAGCCACAACTACTGAGTCTGTTCTCCAGAGACCATGAGCCACAACTACTGAACCCATGTACCACAACTACATCCTCTAGAGCCTGTGCTCCACAAAGAAACCCCCACAATGAGAAGCCTGTGCAATACAACTAGAGTGTAGCCCCCACTTACAGAAACTAGAGAAAAGTACACATAACAACAAACCCAGCACATCCAAAAACATATCAACAAAATAAATTTTTTAAAAAAGTAAAAATTACAAACACATGGAAGCTAAACAACATGCTACTAAAAATAAATGGAAAACTGATGAAATAAAAAAGGAAAACTAAAACTACCTAGAGACAAATGAAAATTAAAGAACTGCAATCTAAAACCTATGGGACACAGCAAAAGCAGTTTTAAGAGGGAAGTTTATAGCAATAAAGTGTTACCTCAGTAAACAAACAAAAAACATGAATAACAAGCCTAATGTTACACCTAAAGCAAATAGAGAAAGAACAAAGAAAATGCAAAGTTAGTAGAAAGAAATCATAAAGATCAGAGGAGAAATTAATGAAGAGAAATGAAAACAATAGAAAAGATCTATGAAACCAAAAGCTGGTTCTTTGAAAAGATTTAAAAAAAAAAAAGTTGATAAACCTTTTGCCAGACTCATCAAGAGAACAAGGGAGAGTGCTGAAATCAATAAGACTAGAAATGAAAAAGGATAAATTACAACATCTATCACAAAAATATAGAGGATCATAAGAACTCTATGCCAGTAAAATGGATAATCTACAAAAAGTAGACACATTCTTAGTAGATACAATATCACAAGACTGAACCAGGAAGAAATAGAAAGTAACAGGCCAGTCACAAGTAATGAAATTGAAACTGCTTTAAAAACTCTTAACCAATAAAAGTCCAGGACCTGAAAGATTCAGAGGAAAATTCTATCAAACATTTAGAGAAGAGTTAATACTTACTATTCTGAAACTCTTCCAAATAATTGTAGAGGAAGGAATACTCCCAAACACATTCTATGAGATCATCATCACCCTGATACCATAATCAGACCAAGATACCACAAAGAAAGAAATTTACAGACCAGTATCACTGATGAATATAGAAGCAAAAATCCTCAAACACTAGCAAACAAATTTCTAGTAACAAAACACTAGCAATATGAATCCATCAATAGATTAAAAGGGTCACAGACCATCAATAGATTAAAAAGATCATATACCATGCATAACCTCAGATATGCAGATGACACCACCTTTATGGCAGAAAGTGAAGAAGAACTAAAGAGCCTCTTGATGAAAGTGAAAGAGGAGAGTGAAAAGGTTGGCTTAAAACTCAACATTCAAAAAAGTAAGATCATGGCATCTGATCCCATCACTTTATAGCAAATACATGGGGAAACAATGGCAATAGTGAGAGACTTTATTTTCTTGGGCTCCAAAATCACTGCAGATGGTGACGGCAGCTATGAAATTAAAAGATACTTGTTCCTTGGAAGAAAAGCTATGACCAACCTAGACATCATATTAAAAAGCAGAGACATTGCTTTGCCAGCAAAAGTCTGTCTAGTCAAATCTATGGTTTTTCCAGTAGTCATGTATAGATGTGAGAGTGAGACAGTAACAAAAGCTGAGCACCAAAGAATTGATGCTTTTGAACTGTGGTCTTGGAGAAGACTCTTGAAAGTCCCTTGGATTGCAAGAAGATCAAACCAGTCAATCCTAAAGAAAATCAGTCCTGAATATTCATTGGAAGGATTGATGCTGAAGCTGAAGCTGAAGCTCCAATACTTTGGACACGTGATGCAAAGAACTGCCTCATTTGAAAAGACCCTGATGCTGGGAAAGATTGAAGGCGGGAGGAGAAGGGGATGACAGAGGATGAGATGGTTGGATCTCATCGCTGACTCAATGGACATGAGTTTGGGTAAACTCCAGGAGTTGGTGATGGACAGGGAAGCCTGGTATGCTTCAGTCTTTGGGATCGCAAAGAGTCAGACACCACTGAGAGACTGAACTGAACTGATATCATGATCAAGTGGAACTGTATTAAGAAATTTTTAGTATCTTCAAATCAGTGTGATACACTATATCAAAAAATTAAAGAATTAAAACCATATGATTATCTCAATAGATGCAGGAAAATCTTTTAACTAATTCGGCACCCATTTATGGTAAAAAGTCTTCAGAAAGTGTGCATAGAGGGAACATTCAGTTCAGTTCAGTCACTCAGTCGTGTCCAACTCTTTGGGAATCAATATTACAAATCAGAATTACAAAAAAATGTCATCTCATGTCAATTCAAATGGCCATCTTCAAAAATTATCAAATAATAAAATGTTGGAGAGACTATGGAGAAAAGGGAACCCTCTTATACTGTCGGTGGGAATGTAAATTGGTATAGCCACTATAAAAAACAGTATGGAGGTTCCTTAACAAACTTAAATTTAGCTACCATATAATCTAGGAATCCCACTCCTCAGAATATATCTGGAGAAAAACATGACTTGAATGGATATATGCACCCCAGTTTTCATCACAGCACTGTTTACAATAGACAAATATGAGAAAATCATAAATGTCCACAAACAGATGAATGGATAAAGATATGGTGTATATATAATGGAGTATTACTCAGCCATTAAAAACTATGAAATAATGCCATTTGCAGCAACATGGATGGACATGGTGGATATCATACTGAGAAGTCAAAAGAAAAAGACAAGTATCATATGATATTGCTTATATGTGAAATCTAAAAAAAAAAGTTAAACTTGTTTACAAGATGGAGTCACAGACTGAGAGTACAAATTAATGACTACAGGCCAGGGCAGACCTGTTGGGGGTTGGGGGGTGATATATTGGGAATTTGGGATGACATGTACACACTACTATATTTACATTAAATAACTAACAAAATATATGAGTGAACTCTGGGAGATAATGAAGGACGGAGGAGCATTGTGTGCTGCTGCAGTCCATGTGGGTCACAAAGAGTCAGGTATGATTTAGCAGCTGAACAACAGCAACATCAAATAGCACAGGAGATGTTGCTCAATATTCTGTAATAATATAAATGGGAAAATAATTTCAAAAAGAATAGATACATGTAAATGTGTAACTGAATTGCTTTGTTGTACAAATGAAACTAACACAATATTTTCAATCAACTATGCCCCAATATAAAATAAATGTAAAAAAAATCTACTAGTGTCCCCATTAATGACAAGAAGAACATAAATACAAAATTCACTATTGTATTGTCAGACTTGCTCATGCTGCATTTGAACAGCTACTCAGATTTAGTATTATGTACCTTTTAATAGAGAAAATTGCAGCTTTATTAAGTATATATAACTTATTTTTTTAAGACTTGTTATGATGGAAATACTGTGTGACTTGGACAGAGTGGAAAAAGGGATTATGACTAATTATGTAATGAGATACTCTTATAGTAATGAAATGAGAATAAGAAAGAAGAGGAAATAAAACAAAAAGATATCTGAGTAATGAGAAAATTTTTAGGTTAAACAAGATAAATAACCAAAGTGAGGCAGGAGATTTGGAGTAGGAGGAAGGAAAAGATCTATCAACTGATTGATAAACCAAATGTAGAAATACGAGAGAAGACTTAGCAGTGCCATAGACTAAATTAGCATTCTCCTTATAAAAGGCTCTTTGTAGAGATACTAACGACTTTTAAGTATATTCCTCCATAACCAACTTGTCAGGAAATTCTTTTGATTCCAATTTCAAAGGTATTCTAAATATATCCAGTACTCTCTATTTCAGTTAAAACTTTCCTAATTTTCAAATCACTATAGTGTCTCCCTCAAACCATCAATACAACCACAAATGATCCTTCTACTACCACTTTATCTATGATGCATTTACCACACAGCAGTCAAAATGATCTTTTAAAAACATAGATCAAATCATATCACTTCTCTGTTGGAAATCCTCTAACAACTTCCCTCTTGCACATAGAATAATAAATTACATTGTAAAAGTAATTGTTTTAGAACCTGTTCTGTTTCTCTCTCATTGAGCTAACTTTGGATCATACTTCCCACCTCTCAATCTGATCCAGCCATCCAAACTAGCTTCTTTTTCTGTTTCTGAAACATTTTTTCCTACTTGAGACCCTTTCTGTCAAATCTCTGTAGGAGTAAGTGTCTCATAATAGATGTCAAATTAAATATAAACTTTCTAGTCATTTTCTGACACCTCCACACAGTTATTATATCATTCTATCATTTCTATGTAATACTTGTTGTCTGATACTATTTTGTTTCTTCATTTGTTTACTATCTTTGTGCTGATCCTTGGCCTTATTACTCTCAAGTCTATTCCTAGATGTTTCCTTTATGTTGGAGAGTTAGGGAATGAAACTCACAGGCTCAGTTTCCTAGGCATATTGCTGATTTTCGCCATTCACAGATACTAGCAGGTAACTGAAAGATAAATCACAATCTGGAATCAACATTGCCAGGAGAAATATCAATAACCTCAGATAGGCAGAGGACACTACCCTAATGGCAGAAAGCAAAGAGGAACTAAAGAGCCACTTGATGATGCTGAAAGAGGAGAGTGAAAAAGCTGGTTTAAAACTCAACTTTCAGGAAACTAAGATCATGGTATCTGGTCCCATCACTTCATGGCAAATAGATGGGGAAACAATGGAAACAGTGTGAGATTTTATTTTGGGGGCTCAAAATCACTGCAGATGGTGACTATAGCCATGAAATTAAAAGACACTTGCTCCTTGGAAGAAAAGCTATGAAAAACTGAGTGAGCATATTAAAAAGCAGAAACATTACTTTTCTAACAAATGTCTGTCTAGTCAAGACTGCAGTTTTTCCAGTAGTCATATATGGATGTGAGATTTGGAATATAAAGAAATTAAGTACCGAAAAATTGATCCTTTCAAACTGTGGTGTTGAGGAAGACTCTTGAGAGTCCCTTGGACTGTAAGGAGATCAAACCAGTCAATCCTAAAGGAAATCAACTCTGAATATTCATTGGAATGACTGATGCTGAAGTTGAAGCTCCAATACTTCGGCCACCTGATGTGAAGAGCTAATTCATTAGAACAAACCCTAATGCTGGGAAAGATTGAAGGCAGGAGGAGAAATGGATAACAGAGGGTGAGATGGTTAGATGGCATTACTGACTCAATGGACATGAATTTGAGCAAGCTCTAGTAGGTGGTGAAGAACAGGGAAGCCTGGCATGCTGTAGTTCATGAGGTTGCAAAGAATTGGACACAACTGAACAACTGAACAGCAAGAATGTAAAGGAAAACAGGTCATTTACTCTTTGAAGGTTATAGGGAGGTGTACCAGAAAAGCTGCCCAAAGGAGGTGACATCTTCAGTATGATATGAAAAAATAAGTTTTCCAGATAGACAAGAACAGTAAGCAAAAATATCAGAATGAAAGTAGAGCATATGCATATGCACAGAGTTCTTAAACCATACAGCATATTCATGGACAGTTTGTATTGCTGAATGTAAAGTACAAAGTGGGTTGGTTGATAAAGATTACAAAAGATATTGAAGAACCTAGAACCTATTAGACAGAGTGAAGTGAGTCAGAAAGAGAAAGATATGTACTATGGTATTCTATAGTATTCTAACACATATATACAGAATCTAGAAAAATAGTACTGAAGAATTTATTTACAGGGCAAAAATGGAGAAACAGACATAGAGAATAGACTTATGAACATGGGGAGAGGGTGAGATGTATGGAAAGAGTAACATGGAAACTTACATTACCTTATGTAAAATAGATAGCCAATGGGAATTTGCTGTATGGCTCAGCAAACTCAAACAGGGGTTCTGTATCAACCTAGAGGGGTGGGATGGGGAGGGAGTTTCCAAAGGGAGGGGATATATGTATACCTATGGCTGATTCATGTTGAGGTTTGACAGAAAACAGCAAAATTCTGTAAAGCAGTTATCCTTCAATAAAAATAAATTAATTTAAAAAAAAGATTACAAAGAAGATTTCTAAGAGGTAATGGGGTACATTAGCAGTTGATGGGACAGCACCATGATTTACACCTTTCTCCACAAATGTTGAGTAACATTAAACCAGGAAAAAAAGAAAAAAAAGTAGAAAAAAAAAAAAAAAGGCAAAATGGTTTATCCTGAGTTAACTTCTAAACTCCTTTATATAAGCTATTACAATTAAGGAAATACCCAAAGACAATTTTACAGATAAAGTTGCATTTTTCTCAAGTAATGGGAAGTCTAGAAATACCTTCAGCATATATTTGTCTTCTCAATAATGCCATTGATGACCAAACCTCTATGTTTCTAAGTCCTTTTTCTGTATCATTCTGAGTATGTTACTTTTAAGTATTGTGCTGATTGTCTTGTGATGGCAAGATGGCCGCTATTAGTCTTGCTCTAGGTACCAATCCTTCTTTTAAAGAAGGAAGAAGGAAAATTGGCAAAAATTTTTCTCTTTTTGAATTCTTGTATTTTTGTCGAGCATGAGAAGTCTTGTCCAGCCATTTAATTGGCCAAAAATTGTTGTCCTACACATCTTTGATGGAGAAGGAAACAGCAACCCACTCCAGTGTTCTTGCCTGGAGAATCCCATGGACAGAGGAGCCTGGTTGGCTATATACCGCAGGGTCGCAAGAGTCAGACAAAACCACCAATACCACCACAAAGCTTTGAAACAGCCAGTTGCTTAGCAAAATGAGATCAGCATACATAACTGGTTTAAATTAAGCATGAGACTTCCTGGGGGTGTCATGGAAATAAGAAAATCTACCTATATCCTAAATAAGGTATGGTTCTGTTTGAGGGGTTAGGAATAACTTGAAATGGAACAGATAAAATCTGCCAGATATACAGAGTATAGAAATGCTTTCTATAACTTAATCTCAATTTTGTTTTCTAATCTCACAGATCATCAATCCTTTATCCCTCATCTCACTCCCACCTCAACTTTCCACTTATATACACACACACATACACACACATACACACACACACACACACACACACATATACACAGACTGTAGCCATAGTTGTTTCTTTTCTCAAACTTTTGTGGTTCCCAAAATCTATCATGACTGTAACCCCTGGGAGTTTTCTATTGTGCATTCCTTACCTAAAAATAGCTTTCTTATTTATTGTTTGGCTATATCTGCTCAGTTTTCAGTATTAAGCTAAGGTTTCAACCCCCAAACAAGCCTTTATTATGTGCTTCTCTTTCTTCTTTCATAGCAGTCTCCCCTCTTATGATATGGTACCACATTTTATTTTGTTTTTCCTATTTGTCTCCCATATATGTCAGTGAACTCTGAGAGGAGAGTTTCATATCTTCTTTCAGTATTGTGTCCTCTGCATCTCTTTGTCGTAACCTAACATATCCCAAAAAGTGAAATAACCATAGTCAGCAAGTTTTCTATTTTGTTGGCTCTGCATAGTATTTGAAAAAAAAGAAAATCCTTTTAAAATATAAATGGATTTAAGCAAGCATATACTTACCTATTCATTATCAAGCTTTTGGCCTTGATTATCTATAAGACATTTGAGGTTGTCAGGCATACATAAGCAATGAATGTATACTGAATAATTTAATAAATGAAAATTATTTGCAAGTGTAGATATTTCTGTCTTGGATTACTAAATAGATCAGATCAGATCAGATCAGTCGCTCAGTCGTGTCTGACTCTTTGTGACCCCATGAATCACAGCATGCCAGGCCTCCCTGTCCATCACCAACTCCCGGAGTTCAATGAGACTCACATCCATCGAGTCAGTGATGCCATCCAGCCATCTCATCCTCTGTCGTTCTCTTTTCCTCCTGCCCCCAATCCCTCCCAGCATCAGAGTCTTTTCCAATGAGTCAACTCTTTGCATGAGGTGGCCAAAGTACTGGAGTTTCAGCTTTAGCATCACTTCTTCCAAAGAAATCCCAGGGCTGATCTCCTTCAGAATGGACTGGTTGGATCTCCTTGCAGTCCAAGGGACTCTCAAGAGTCTTCTCCAACACCACAGTTCAAAAGCATCAATTCTTCGGCGTTCAGCCTTCTTCACAGTCCAACTCTCACATCCATACATGACCACAGGAAAAACCATAGCCTTGACTAGACAAACAGTAGAATTTACTAAGATTGGAATTTTAGGAAGACAAATGGATCTCAGGAAAAGCAAGTTCAATTTGGAACACTTTGAATTTGTGATCTTGCTATGAGACACTCAGACATAAAGGTCATTACAGAAAGAGATCAAAATTTGTCAACGCTCTCTAGTTACAAGGAAAGACCTTTGACTTAGTCATTGAAAGCCTTAATAAAGTTAAAAGACTGAAAAAAAGACAGAGGGTAATTGCAAAGAAGAGAGCATTTAAATGAGAAATTAGTATCAAAATGAGAAATTAATATCAAAGCTACTTTAGAAACCCAATGCTTTTGGAAATTAAGTGTCCACTTTTAAATGATGGGTGTATCTAAGAAGCCATGAAAATAAAATTAGAAAATACATATGACAGAATAAAAATGGAAAGATAATTTATCAGACATTGTTACATGAAGCTAAAGCTGCTCAATGCAATTAAATAAATGTGGAATCTTGAATAATCTATGAAATCAAATAATGGGCACAAGCATAAGATTTTGTGAAATTTGAACAAAATCTTACTTTAGCTAATACTGTATCACATGTTAATTTCTTGTTTTTTAAGCCTTTGTCTAGTAAAAACTTTGTATGTATATATATATATATATAAATAGCATGTATAATATATATATGCATATATATATATACTAGAAACTGAATTTTTGCCTAGTTAAGAAAGTATGACATTTTGATTCCACGTGTTTGAAAAAGTATGAATAGAATGCTAGATTTCTAACTTATATTCACTCAAAACTTTGACATAGTTCCATTTATTCTGGCATATAGTATCCCTGCTAAAAGTCTAAAAAGCATATTATCTTAGTGATTTTTGAGGTCATTTTAATGATAGTAATTTTCTACACGTTTAATAATTTTTTTTTGTCCTTTATAGAAATGGTTTGAAGATGTTTTAATTTTTAGGTCATCTTTCATGTTTGGATAGTTTCTACTAGAATAGTGATAATTTTGAAAAAATATGGACCTGCTTTAGTGATAAATTTCTGCCTCTGTCAGAAAGTTGTCTAGATCTTTAAATAAACCAAAAATCAATAACTGAAAAAAATTTAGTTACAAATTCACTGTTTATGTTATTCTCTCAAGATCCTCTGCTTCTTATTTCTTAAATCTTCTTCTTTGACTCAGACACCATCATTTGTTCTTCCTTATCTCTTTAGTTGTTCATATTTTTCTATTTGTATGAAATTATATTAGCTATTTGATTTACACGAAACATTTATATATTTTGAAAACTCTCATATCTTCTTTTTCTGAAAGCTTTGAGGTTTTAATGTTTTTGCAATAATAAGTATTATTCTTTTAAAAAAATGGTAGTATTTACACATAGGCTAGGTCAACGATTGTTTTTCAAACTATGCTCTTATGTATCACATGCTTTATGATTTGCTATTTTCAGACTGAAGATGTATTCAATCATTTATTTCAAAATGTTCTATCAGATTATATAACCTACTAAACTGTAATGTTTTATTCAACCTGGCAGAACAGATGTCTGTTCATTAGTGACAAAGAAATTGCAGTGAAAATTACAGAGCTTGTATTCTTTTACTGTTTCCCTTGACATAAATATTTTTAATAAAACACTTTCTTTAATTTCAACTCAAATGTTAAAGCAGTTCATAAAATAAAAATGTATTTGTTAAAGCTACCCATTTTCTGGATGTTATTGCCCTTGGATTCTGCTAAAGAGACTGCTTATTTTATTAACTTCTGCTTTCTCTGCATTGTTTTTTACTTTTATATTTTTGTTTTAGAATATGTTAAAGTATAGCTATGATCCTAATGAAGGTGCTTGCAGATGCCCAAAGAAGAGTCTTTTTTCCAAAACTGGGGAAGAAATTAATGGCTTTCACAACTGTTTCTGTGATTGAGAAATACAATTGAGTATCCGAAATGTGTTTGCCATTATATACTTTACAAATAATATTTCATATCATTACCATGACAGATAAGGAAGCTGAGGCTTAGAGAGATTGTTATTTTCTCAAAGCCATAAAGCTGGAAAAGGGAAAATTAGGATTTGAAAGATTTGCAGTTTAAATTGTTAATGTCAAATCTAAACTACCTCCCCCAGTGTATTAATTGGAGGAAAAAAAATGGAAAAGTTAATCTCTGGTGAGGGGTATGGTAAAAACTTCAGAGACAATCACTGCCAGTGTTTGGAATAGGTATAGCAACAAAGCACTTAAGTGTTTATTATAGCAAATTGTTTTTATAGTTTTCTATAGTCAAAAGAAACAAGCTAAAACACCTGTTACTTAAACAAGATGCAATATATTGTTTTTAGTAAGAACAGCCGGGTTAAACTAGAATATTATAATCACCTGTGACAAATACAGTGCCCTTGATAGAATCTTTAATTTAGTTTATTAATTTAGTTCATTAAATTCTGGGGGCCAGATTTCTGTGAGCCAGATCTTGTACTAAGGTCTCTTTCGTAATGTTTTACCATCGTTAGTTTCTAACTGGTACATTGCAGATAGTGACTGCAGCCATGAAATTAAAACAAGCTTGCTCCTTGGAAGAAAAGTTATGACCAACCTCAGTTCAGTTCAGTTCAGTTAAGTCTCTAAATGTCCAACTGTTTGCGACCCCATGTATCACAGCACGCCAGGCCTCCCTGTCTATCACCAACTCCCAAAGATAACTCAAACTCATGTCCATCGAGTCGGTGATGCCATCCAGCCATCTCATCCTATGTCGTCCTATTTTTCCTCCTGCCCCTAATCCCTCCCAGCATGAGAGTCTTTTCCAATGAGTCAACTCTTCACATGAGGTGGCCAAAGTACTGGAGTTTCAGCTCTAGCATCATTCCTTCCAAAGGACACTTAGGGCTGATCTCTTTTACAATGGACTGGTTGGATCTCCTTGCAGTCCAAGGGACTCTCAAGAGTCTTCTCCAACACCATAGTTCAAAAGCATCAGTTCTTCGGCGCTCAGCTTTCTTCACAGTCCAACTCTCACATCCATACATGACCACTGGAAAAGCCATAGCCTTGACTAGACGGACCTTTGTTGCCAAAGTAATGCCTCTACTTTTCAATAGCTATCTAGGTTGGTCATAACTTGCCTTCCAAGGAGTAAGCGTCTTTTAACTTCATGGCTGAAATCACCATCTGCAGTGATTTTGGAGCCCCAAAAAGTAAAGTCTGACACTGTTTCCACTGTTTCCCCATCTATTTCCCATGAAGTGATGGGACCAGATGCCATGATCTTTGTTTTCTGAATGTTGAGCTTTAAGCCAACTTTTTCACTCTCCTCTTTCACTTTCATCAAGAGGATTTTTGGTTCCTCTCCACTTTCTGCCATAAGGGTGGTGTCATCTGCATATCTGAGGTTGTTGATACTTCTTCCAGCAATCTTGATTCCAGCTTGTGCTTCTTCCAGCCCAGCGTTTCTCATGATGTACTCTAGGGTGACAATATACAGGCTTGACGTATTCCTTTTCCTATTTGGAACCAGTCTGTTGTTCCATGTCCAGTTCTAACTGTTGCTTCCTGACCTGCATCCAGATTTCTCAAGAGGCAGGTCAGGTGGTCTGGTATTCCCATCTCTTGAAGAATTTCCCACAGTTTATTGTGATCCACACAGTCAAAGGCTTTGGCATAGTCAATAGAGCAGAAATAGATGTTTTTCTGGAACTCTTTTGCTTTTTCAATGATCCAGCAGATGTTGGCAATTTGATCTCTGGTTCCTCTGCCTTTTCTAAAACCAGCTTGAACATCTGGAAGTTCACGGTTCATGTATTGCTGAAGCCTGGCTTGCAGAATTTTGAGCATTCCTTTACTAGCGTGTGAGATGAGTGCAATTGTGTGGCAGTTTGAGCATTCTTTGGCATTGCCTTTCTTTGGGATTGGAATGAAAACTGACCTTTTCCAGTCCTGTGGCCACTGCTGAGTTTTCCAAATTTGCTGGCATATTGAGTGCAGCACTTTCATAGCATCATCTTTCAGGATTTAAAATAGTTCAACTGGAAAACCATCACCTCCACTAGCTTTGTTCATAGTGATGCTTTCTAAGGCCCACTTAACTTCACATTCCAGGATGTCTGGCTCTAAGTGAGTGATCACACCATCGTGATTATCTGGGTCTTGAAGATCTTTTTTGTACAGTTCTTCTGTGTATTCTTGCCACCTCTTCTTAATATCTTCTGCTTCTGTTAGGTCCGTACCATTTCTGTCCTTTATTGAGCCCATCTTTGCATCAAATGTTCCCTTGATATCTCTAATTTTCCTGAAGAGATCTCTAATCTTTCCCATTCTGTTGTTTTCCTCTATTTATTTGCATTGATTGCTGAGGAAGGCTTTCTTACCTCTCCTTGCTATTCTTTGGAACTCTGCATTCAAATGGGTATATCTTTCCTTTTCTCCTTTGTTTTTATAAGGTTCTTTTCTTTTCATGGCTATTTGTAAGGCCTCCCCAGACAACCATTTCGCTTTTTTGCATTTCTTTTTCATGGGGATGGTCTTGATCCCTGTCTCCTGTACAGTGTCACGAACCTCAGTCCATGGTTCATCAGGCACTCTATCTATCAGATCTAGTCCCTTAAAACTATTTCTCACTTCCACTGTATAATTATAGGGGATTTGATTCCAGTCATACCTGAATGGTCTAGTGGTTTTCCCTACTTTCTTCAATTTCAGTCAGAATTTGGCAATAAGGAGTTCATGATCTGAGCCACAGTCAGCTCCCAGTCTTGTTTTTGCTGACTGTATAGAGCTTCTCCATCTTTGGCTGCAAAGAATATAATCAACCTGATTTTGGTGTTGACCATCTGGTGATGTCCATGTGTAGTGTCTTCTTCTCTCTTGTTGTTGGAAAAGGGTGTTTGCTATGACCAGTGTATTCTCTTAGCAAATATCTATTAGCCTTTGCCCTGCTTCACTCCGAATTCCAAGGCCAAATTTGCCTGTTACCCCAGGTGTTTCTTGACTTCCTACTTTTGCATTCCAGTCCCCTATAATGAAAAGGACATCTTTTTGGGTGTTAGTTCTAAAAGGTCATGTAGGTCTTCATAGAAGCGTTCAACTTCAGCTTCTTCAGCGTTACTGGTTGGGGCATAGACTTGGATTACTGTGATATTGAATGGCTTGCCTTGGAAATGAACAGAGATCATTCTGTCGTTTTTGAGATTGCGTCACAGTACTGCATTTAGGACTGTTTTTTTGACCATGATGGCTACTTCATTTCTTCTAAGGGATTCCTGCCCACTGTAGTAGAAATAATGGTCATATGAGTTAATATCACCCATTCCAGTCCATTTTACTTCGCTGATTCCTAGAATGTTGACATTCACCCTTGCCATCTCCCGTTTGACCACTTCCAGTTTGCCTTGATTCATGGACCTAACATTCCAGGTTCCTATGTGGGCCTTAGAAAGCATCTCTATGAACAATGCTAGTGGAGGTGATGGAATTCCAATTGAGCTATTTCAAATCCTGAAAGATGATGCTGTGAAAGTGCTGCACTCAATATGCCAGCAAATTTGGAAAACTCAGCAGTGGCCACAGGACTGGAAAAGGTCAGTTTTCATTCCAATCCCAAAGAAAGGCAATGCCAAAGAATGCTCAAACTACCGCACGATTGCACTCATCTCACATGCTAGTAAATAATGCTCAAAATTCTCCAAGCCAGGCTTCAGCAATACGTGAACCGTGAACTTCCAGATGTTCAAGCTGGTTTTAGAAAAGGCAGAGGAACCAGAGATCAAATTGCCAACATCCATTGTGTCATCGAAAAAGCAAGAGAGTTCCAGAAAAACATCGATTTCTGCTTTATTGACTATGCCAAAGCCTTTGACTGTGTGGATCACAATAAACTGTGGGAAATTCTTCAAGAGATGGGAATACCAGACCACCTGACCTGCCTCTTGAGAAATCTGTATGCAGGTCAGGAAGCAATAGTTAGAAATGGACATGGAACAACAGACTGGTTCCAAATAGGAAAAGGAGTATGTCAAGGCTGTATATTGTCACCCTGCTTATTTAACTTCTATTCAGTGTACATCATGAGAAACGCTGGACTGGAAGAAGCACAAGGTGGAATCAAGATTGCCAAGAGAAATATCAATAACCTCAGATATGCAGATGACACCACCCTTATGGCAGAAAGTGAAGAGGAACTCAAAAGCCTCTTGATGAAAGTAAAAGAGGAAAGTGAAAAAGTTGGCTTAAAGCTCAACATTCAGAAAACGAAGATCATGGCATCTGGCCCCATCCCTTCATGGGAAATAGATGGGGAAACAGAGGAAACAGTATCAGACTTTTATTTTTCTTGGCTCCAAAATCACTGAAGATGGTGAATGCAGCCATGAAATTAAAAGACGCTTACTCCTTGGAAGGCAAGTTATGACCAACGTAGATAGCATATTCAAAAGCAGAGATAATACTTTGCCAACAAAGGTCCGTCTAGTCAAGGCTATGGTTTTTCCAGTGGTCATGTATTGATGTGAGAGTTGGACTGTGAAGAAGCTGAGCACCGAAGAATTGATGCTTTTGAACTGTGGTGTTGGAGAAGACTCTTGAGAGTCCCTTGGACTGCAAGGAGATCCAACCAATCCATTCTGAAGGAGATCAGCCCTGGGATTTCTGTGGAAGGAATGATGCTAGAGCTGAAACTCCAGTACTTTGGCCACCTCATGCGAAGAGTTGACTCATTGGAAAAGAGTCTGATGCTGGGAGGGATTGGGGGCAGGAGGAGAAGGGGATGACAGAGGATGAGATGGCTGGATGGCATCACTGACTCGATGGAAGTGAGTCTGGGTGAACTCTGGGCATTGGAGATGGACAGGGAGGCCTGGCGAGCTGCAATTCATGGGGTTGCAAAGAGTCGAACACGACCGAACACTAAACTGAACTGAACTGAACTGATGCAGTGTTGTTCCTTACAGCATTGGACCTTGCTTCTATCACCAGTCACATCCACAACTGGGAATTGTTTTTGCTTTGGCTCCATCCCTTCATTCTTTCTGGAGTTATTTCTCCACTGATCTCCAGTAGCATATTGGGCACCTACTGACCTGGGGAGTTCCTCTTTCAGTATCCTATCATTTTGCCTTTTCATACTGTTCATGGGGTTCTCAAGGCAAGAATACTGAAGTGGTTTGCCATTCTCTTGTCCAGTGGACCACATTCTCTCATACCTCTTCACCATGACCCGCCCGTCTTGGTTGGCCCCACATGACATGGCTTAGTTTCATTAAGTTAGACAAGGCTATGGTCCTAGTGTGATTAGATTGACTAGTTTTCTGTGATTATGGTTTCAGTTTGTCTGCCCTCTGATGCCCTCTTGCAATACCTACTGTCTTACTTGGGTTTCTCTTACCTTGGACATGGGGTATCTCTTCATGGCTGCTCCAGCAAAGCGCAGCCGCTGCTCCTTACCTTGGACGGGGGGTATCTCCTCACTGCCATCCCTCCTGACCTTGAACGAGGAGTAGCTCCTCTAGGCCCTCCTGCGCCTGTGCAGCCACCGCTCCCAGACCAACCTAAACAACATATTAAAAAGCAGGGACATTATTTTGCCAACAAAGTCCATCTAGTCAAAGCTGTGGTTTTTCCAGTAGTGATGTATGGATGTGAAAATTGAACTATAAAGAAAGCTGAGCGCTGAAAAATTGATGCTTTTGGACTGTGGGTTGGAGAAGACTTTTGAGAGTCCCTTGGCCTGCAAGGAGATCCAACTGGTCCATCCTAAAGGAAATCAGTCCATAATATTCATTGGAAGGACAGATGCTGAAACTGATACTCCAGTGTTTTGGCCACCTGATGCAAAGAACTGACTCATTTGAGCATACCCTGATGCTGGGATAAGATTGAAGGTGGGAAGAGAAGGTGACGACAGTTGGATGGCATCACCGACTCAGTGGACATGAGTTTGTGTAAACTCTGGGAGTTGGTGATGGACACGGAGGCCTGGCATGCTGCAGTTCATGGGGTCACAAAGAGTCAAACATGACAGACCGACTGAACTGAACTTAATTGAACCTCCCTAGTATAGATCACACCATATCTCCCTGAGAAACATGAGTACTCCAACATGCTGTAATCAAATTCCTACTTCTGCCTTTTTCTTCTTAACATTTATTCTTCAACCAGAGATAATTTGGTCACTTTAAAACATTAAATGTCATAATGCCATTCCTTTGGTTCATAGTCCTATAACTACTCCTCCATTCTCCCAGAGTAAAAGTTACAACTCTTACTATGATGTACTGATTTATAAGTGATCTGCCCTCAGTCTCTTTTTTTTCTTCCTTAACTTCATTTCATACCCGTGTCCTCTTAATTTGTGTACTGTAATCACATTACATTCTTTTTTGATCACATTACATTCTTTTTTGTCCCTGGAATACAATAAATGTGTCATATATAAGAGTTGAGTACATAACTGCCATTTCCTTCTCCAGAATTATAAGCAATTTAAGTAGCCATGACCGAGAATTTTAACCAGTGCATGCGAGCTAGGTTGCTTCAGTTGTGTCTGACTCTTTGCGACCCTTTGGTCTGTAGCCTACCAGGCTCCTCTGTCCATGGGGTTCTCCAGGCAAGAATACTAGAGTGGGTTGCATGCTCTCCTCCAGGTGATCCTCCCAACCCAGGGATCTAACCCACATTTCTTATGTCTCCTTCATTGGCAGGCAAGTTCTTTACCACTAGCACCATCTGGGAAGCCCTACCCAAGGATAGTTTTCTCCAATTATAGGGATACAATATCTCTGGACTTGGACATTTTTGATAAATCTGCATGTGTATTAAAGATAAATGTTTTACTTTATATGAACTATATATATACATACACATATATGTATATATAATATATACCATATACATATATACACATATATATTTTATTATATATTTATTATTACAAATATATATTTACAAATATCACAAATATATTTACATACATACATATATATACACATACATATACATATATATACATACATACAGTGTATATATTTATGTGTATATATATGTATATACATGCATATATGTATACGTGTGTATAGCCAGTAGACCAGGTTTAGCCTGCAGGATGGACACCGTTGCCAACCCTTGACCTAAACTACTTGAATTATGATTCTACTGTCCTACCTTTTTCTGATTAATCTTCCTTTTAAACTGCCCTACACACTGTTCCAGAGATCTCTTTTAGCAACACAAATGTGATCACGAAATCCCCCTGCATGATAAGCTCAGGAAGTTGAACAGGAGCTGTTCAGGCACTGCCTGGGAGAGAGGGTACAGATAATGTTTTCCAGGCACAGAGGGTGCAGACAGAAAACAGCATGGCATGTGCAAAAACTGTCAGCTGCTACAGGTGCTGATGACATGTGGCATTGTGTTAGAGATGAGGTGGAGAAGCTGCCAGTGACTTATTGTTGGAAGGAATTTAAGCCATTTTAAGAAAATAGAATTTGTTATTTTTTCCCACTGGTAAGTTGCTGTTTAAGGATTTTAGGGGGAAAATACATGGTCAGTTTATTTAAAAAAAAAAAAAAAATATATATATACACACACATCCATGGATGGGCAAATACCTGTCCAAGTAAATACCTATGTAAATATCTGCTAAAGAAGTACTGTCATGTGGTATGAACACAAGCATTGTAATTCAAGGTTAGAAGTCTACTCTTTGCTTCACATTTACTACCTACTTAAGATGGGAAATTTAGTCAGTTTAGCTTTGGCTTCTACAACTAATAAGAAGATAATTAAACTTGATGAGAGCTTTCTACAGTTCCTACCAATATCAGCATGTTGTTGATTTACAGTAGATTCATATTTATGATTTTTATTACATATTTGTACAAGTCATATTTTCATATTTTGGTTCCCCCAAAGAATATTTTTTGTCACTGTGGGACATTTTTCACCTACTCAATATTGCCAGTAGAACTGGAACCTAATTGTTATGTTATATGCTTCTAATACTGTTTTTTAATCCTTTGCTCTATTTTAGCCTTGGATCAACTGTGCAGTTCTCTTGTGATGAAGATTATGTTCTACAGGGTGCTAAGAGCATCACCTGCCAACGGATAGCTGAAGTTTTTGCTGCTTGGAGTGATCACAGGCCTGTATGTAAAGGTAAGGAAGAGTCTTTAAAATAAAAATACTTTCCTAACATATTTTAATAGTGTGAATTCATTCCATTGAATATAAATTTCAATTGAAACTGAATTGTAATGCAGGAAACATTTAGCTCATATATTTGACAATATTATTAAAAATATGTAATAGGCAAACCACTGTGTCAAATCCCAAGCAGTTTGCAGTCTAATAATCATATGGTAGCAAATTGGAACATTAAAATATGTAATACAGGCAATGATAACTCTTTTTGCCTTTTTAAAAATTATAACTCACCCTGTAGAGGCATTAATGTAGATATGGAATTTTAAACAATAATTGCACCTTAATTTGTATGCTTGGCCATTTTAATTGCTTAAATGTACAGTAGTCGTGATGTCAGTGGCAGTGCAGGTGGAACACTTGTTCTATGATTAGTTAATTTAAACTAAGACAAATCAATGAGTTCTCTGGCTTTTCATATTACCAGTAACTGCAGATAAGAATTATTTTCATATAAATTAAATGAAGCCCTTTTATTCTAAACTTTATTTAGCTACATTTGAAAATGAACACCTGATTCTGGCTTACTGGTGCTCTTGTTGCTTGTTTGTTGCTGTTGTAATTTTTAATAAATGGCATCTCTGCATATTTCAGTGTCTTAGTACTCAAAGTTCCATTAGCACTTCCTCTCCCTGAGGGAACATTTTCACTCAGTTGCCCCACCCTCTAGAGTCCTCTCAGACAGCTTCTGGTGACTAGAGAAAAGATAGATTTGAGAGCTGTTGTAAGAGGAAAAAGACAAAGTATTTGACAACTAGCTGGATATGGAAGGAGAAAGCGATAAGAAGTTAAAGATGATGAGACTATGAGACTAAAGTCTATGATAGTAAAAAAAAGTCATGCTCTTAGTAAGTATAAAAAAACTGAATAGTGAAATTATATAGGTAATTTCATCATAGGCTTAATTTTTTAGGCACTTACTATGCATCAGGCACTGTGCTAACCACTGCATATACTCTGACTCATTTAAATCCTCTAAACAAACCAATGGAGTAAGCATTATTATCTCCATTTTAGAAATGAGTGTTGTGACATACAGAGATATCCAGTCACTCTCCCAAGCGCAAATGTTTGGAAAATGACAGAGTCTTTAAGAATGATATCATAGTTTGTGGAGAGAAGTCCAATTTCAGATCACTAAAGAGGGAATAGAAAATAGTAAAATGGAAGCAAATAGTTATATTCTATTCCCTTGGCAATGATAACCCAAAGTAAGAAGAAGAGAGAGCCTAGATTTTTCTTGGGTTCAAGTAATAATAATGTGAAACAGAGATAATGAGAAAATAAGATAAAATATGATCCTAAGGGAAGTTACATGATCCTAAACAAAAGCTTATTTGTACAAGTTGGTAAAAAACATTAAAAAAATTATTGAAATATGGTTGATTTACAATGCTGTGTTAGCTTAAGGTGTACAATAAAGTGTACAGTTATACGTATAAATATTTATTATTTTTTACATTGTCTTTCATTATACAATGTTACAAGATATTGAGTATAATCCCTGTTCTATACAGTAGGTCATTGTTGGTTATCTGTTTTATATACAGTAATATATATATTTTAATCCCAACTCCTAATTTATCTTTCTCCCCAGACCCATTTTGATAACGATATTTGTTTGCTTTCTGTCTGTGAGTCTACTGCTGTTTTCTAAATAAGTTAATCTGTATCTGTTTTTTAGATTCCACATTTAAATGTGGAATACAGTGTTTGTCTTTGTCTGATTTTCTTAACTTAGTAAGATAATCTCTTAGTTCATCTATGTTGCTGCAAATGACATTATTTCATTCTTTTTTATGACTGAGCAACATTCCATTGTATGTATGTATTACATTTCTTTATCCTTTCATCTGTCAGTAGACACTTAGGTTGCTTCCATGTCCTGACTATTGTAAATAGTCCTGTTATGAACTTTGGGATGCATGTTAAAATTCTTTTTTTCCAGATAGATGCCCAGAACTAGGATTTTAGGATCATATGGCAACTCTATTTTTATACCTTTGAAGGCAGCGCCCTACTGTTCTCCATAGTGGCTATGGCAATTTACATTGTCACCAACAGTGTAGTGGGGCTTCTTTCCTCCACACTCTCTCCAGCATTTATTATTTATAGACTTTTAGATGATGGCTGTTCTGACTGGTATGAGGTAATACATTACTGAAGTTTTGACTTGAATTTCTCTAATAATTAGTGATGTTGGGCATTTTTCATGTGCCTGCTGGTCATCTGTATGTCTTCTTTGGTGAAATGTCTTTTTAGATCTTCTGCCCATGTTTTGGTTGGATTGTTTGTCTTTTTGATATTGAGCTATATGAACTGTTTGCATATTTTGGATATTAATCTGTTGCTGGTTGCGTTGTTTGCAGATGTTTTCTCCCATGTATAGGTTGTCTTTTTGTTTTGTTTGTTTTCCTTTGTTGTACAAAAGCTTTTAAGTTTTAAGAAAAAAATTAAGAACGGTTTACATGTTAAATATGACAGCTGCTAAAGAAATATAAAAAAATGTAAAGTTTACATGAAAGCCACTGTCTATGAAATATAACAATGACACCACAAAATCAAACTTATTCTTGGCTTTGAGATATGAAATATCTTGCTTTGCTTTTTATAAAGTGGACACTGAGTAAATAAATATTGTGGTAATTACTCTCACCAATGTCCTGACGATGAAAGAACAGTAAGCTGTTTAAAGTTGATTTCTTAAAAAAAAAAAAAAATAAAGTTGATTTCTTATGATATTCTCCACTCAAGATATACTTATAAGGGACAAAAGTGAAAATTGAGGTTTCAAGGTAGTGGTGTCCACACGTCCAGTTTTACATAAATTAGATGTGTGCATTTCTTTTATGGAAAGAAAGAATGAGAAAGTAGAGGACAGATTAAAGAAAAAGATTAATGCAGGAACAAAGTCTCACATAGAAACAGAAATTGTAGCCAGATCATGGGATTTAAGGTTTACCTAGAGTGAGACTGATACTATAAACCATCTTTTTTCATTCAAGACTCTCACTTCAATAAGAATAATGATTCATATTTATTATGATGGTAAATTGCTCAAAGGCAAAACTAGTATTATATTATTTTGTTACCTTTTACAAACCCTGTAGTAGAAAGAACAGTTCTGTATTGACTTAAATCTCAAGAAATGTTTCTTGAATATTAATGCATGCATATTTTCTTTGGTTCTAAGATACATTATTGATATATTTATATGTATGTAAATATACATGCACAAACATCTGTGTGTGTGTGTGTGTGTATATATATATACAGAGAGAGAGAGAGAGAGAGAGAGAGCGCTACATATATATTTTCACTCAATAGTCATCAGTCATTGTTGGAAGGTATAATATTTGTGTGTTCAAAATTCATTTATTATTATTATTTCATCTTAATATTACATTTCCTACAGATATTAATCATTTATACACAACTTTACTCATTGCATGCAGGGCACATGTGTGTATGGTTTATTGAAAAAAAAATTTGCTGGTAGAAGTCACTGGCTGTAGTGTTGAAACAGTAATGGAGAAAACATGCTGAAATAGTAATTAAAGTTTTAAAATGACTATTCACTGTGAGTCTGAATGAAGAACAGTTTTCAAGTCTCATGGGTGCTTGGACAGAATAAATATGCTTTTTTCCAGATAACAGCATAAATAACAGTATCAGTGCACCGCACCTTTGAGAAGTCATTAATAAAGCTGCTGTCTATGTATTGCATGGTTGAGCAATTAAGAAATTGTGCTTTTAAAGGGACTTAAATTCACACAAACTGCAAATTATGAATCAAAAGAAAAAGGACAATTCAGAAATTAATATTAATAAATTTTACACAACCTCAGACAATAATTTTTATTCCCTAAATGGAATATGTATATGAGATATTTGACAATTTACTGTTATGGAAATAATTTTCCTTTGTTGGAAATGCAATAGATACCCAAAAGCAAGAGCTTATGCAAATAAGATTTATGTGGTGAATGGAACATATATAGAAAATTTATTTTAGATTTTCATGTTGTTCAAAGAAACATCATTTGAGAATTGGCAATGTTACCTAGGAAACATTTAAGAGTGTTAATCTTGATAGATTGGGAAAAACTTTTTTGACTAATTTTCAGTCTATATGTATTTGGCTTGCCCCAAATAATGATTTTTTTTTTTTTTCTGTTAAGTCACAATGGTGAGGTCTATTCTTGAGAGTAATGGAAGAGGTGATTAAGACAAGATTAGAAAAGAAAGCCAAAAGTGGGGGAGGGAAAATATTTTTAAAAGTAGAGTAAAAACCGAGGAGTCACCTTTTAATTTCTTTATTCAATCAATCATCCAGTTATTTGTTTATTCACTTATTAACATACTGATTAATTTATTTTGGATTCCACAAACATTAATGAATGTAGGTATGTAGGTATATAGAATGTAGGTATGTCATATTAAACAGTACATGAGATACAAGGTATGTAAATTTTTTTATTATTTTGTATTGATTTGCAATGTATAAACACAAAATTAATACATAGTAGACTGTTTTGTGTACAAGAGAGGTAAAATCCTCTGCAAAATTCAGATGAAAGGAGATTATTTCCATGCTTGGAGATTGTCAGGCATTGAAAACAAGGAAATACCATAAGGGCAGAACGTGTGATTATTTTCTATTTCAACATTTAGTCTCATCCCTTGACCTCTAAGAAGAAGAGAGGGGCTGAAGATTAAACCAGTCATGTATAGCCAGTGATTTAATTAATCATGTATATGTAATGAAGCCTCCATAAAACCACAAAAGCACAGGGTTCAGAGAACTTCTAAGTTGGTAAACACTTGGAGATTTGAGGAGAGTAATATACCTGGAGATGATGTGAATGTTTCAAACACCATTCCCAAGCCTTGCCTTGTGCATTTATTTTGTCTAGCCATTCCTGAGTTACTTCTTTTCATAATAAATTAGTAATCTAGTAAGTAAAATATTTCTCTGAGTTCTGTGAGCTGCTGTAGCAAATTAATCAAACCCCAAAATAGGATGATCTTGGAAATCTCTGACTTATAGCCAGTCAACTAGAAGTATAGGCAACAGACATGGTCTGGTGATTGGTATCTGAAGTCCAAGAAGAAGGTTGTGGGAATTTCCAGTTTGTAGCTGATTGGTAGTAGCGTAGGCAACAATGTGGCTTGAGAACGGCATCTGAAGTGGAGGGGTGCTGGGGAGTTGGGGACAGTCATCTAGACTGAATATTAACCTGTGGAATCTGATACTATCTCCAAGATAGTGTCAGAATTATGTTGACTTGTAATACACCTGGCTGGTGTCTCCATGCCTTGTGTTGTGGGGGAAGCTCCACCCCCAAGACACACTGGAATTGGGTCTGTGAATCTAATTTATTTAGTCACTCCTTATCTGAAGTATTGGCTCAGATGATAAAGCATCTGCCTACAATGCTGGAGACCCGGGTTTGATCCCTGGGTCCGGAAGATCCTCTGCAGAAGGAAATGGCAATCCACTCCAGTACTCTTGCCTGGAGAATCCCATGGATGGAGGAGCCTGGTGGGCTACAGTCCATGGGGTTGCAAAGAGTTGGACGCAACTGAGTGACTTTTTTTTCACTTTAACTTTATCTGAAGTATCTCTGAAAGAACCATTAAACCTCTACTACCACTGTCACTGTTCCATAATTCCATTACTACATCTGTCTCATGCTTTTTAATTTCGACTACAATTTATCATACATATTGCTGGCATTCTAATCCCTTCCAAAACTTACTTTTGTTATACATGAAGAATGTTCAAAGGCCGCATGCTATTTCTTAACTTCATACTGCAAACCAGTGAAATGAAATAATCAAGAATATGAATTCAGGTATCACACTATGCCAGTTTAAATCCCTGACCTTCTACTTAAGTAATCTGCCTTCTTTATAATTACCAGATTTACTGTCTGTAAAAGGAACATTATAGTAAATCAGTGTCTACTTCATAGGGAATTGAGAATTTGTATGAGTATAAAATGAGGTAAACTATATGAAAGCATTTAGTGCATGGGCTGAATGAAACACAAGCCTCAAATGACAGAGGTACTGATAGTTGTCCCCTTCATGGATCACAGCCTTGTCATGGCAAAATGGCCTGCATAACTCAGTGAAGCCATGAGTGAAGCCATGCAGGGCCGTCCATGATGGGCAGATCATAGTGAAGAGTTCTGACAGAATTTGGTCCAGTGGAGGATAAAATGGCTATGCACTTCAGTACTCTTGTCTGGGGAACCCCATGAACAAGATGAAAAGGCAAAAGATATAATACTGGAAGATGAGCCCCCTGTCCCAGATCAGAAGATGTTCACTATGCTACTGATGAAGGAAGGAGGGCAGTTACAAATAGCTCTAGAAACAATGAAGTGGCTGGGCCAAAGCAGAAATGACACTCAGTTTTGGATGTGTCTGATGCCATTAAGAACAATATTGTATAGAAACTTAGAATGTTAGATCTATGAGTCAAGATGAATTGGACATGGTCAAGCAGATAACAAGATTAAATATCGACATCTTAGGAATCAGTAAACTAAAATGGACGGGAATGGTGAATTTAACTCAGATGATCCTTAATCTATGTGGAAGTGAGGAATAGATTTAAGGGACTAGATCTGATAGACAGAGTGCCTGATGAACCATGGACAGAGGTTCATGACATTGTATAGGAGACAAGGATCAGGACCATCCCCATGGAAAAGAAATGCAAAAAAGCAAAAAGGCAGTCTGAGGAGGCCTTACAAATAGCTGTGAAAAGAAGAGAAGAGAAAAACAAAGGAGAAAAGGAAAGATATAAGCATCTGAATGCAGAGTTCCAAACAATAGCAAGGAGAGATAAGAAAGCTTTCCTCAGTGATCAAAGCAAAGAAATAGAGGAAAACAACAGAATGGGAAAGACTAGAGATCTCTTCAAGAAAATTAGAGATACCAAGGGAACATTTCATGTAATGATGGGCTCGATAAAGGACAGAAATGGTATGGATCTAGCGGAAGCAGAAGATATTAAGAAGAGGTGGCAAGAATACACAGAAGAACTGTACAAAAAAGAGCTTCACAACCCAGATAATCACAATGGTGTGATCACTCACTTAGAGCCAGACATCCTGGAATGTGAAATCAACTGGGCCTTAGGAAGCAAAACTACGAACAAAGCTAGTGGAGGTGATGGAATTCCAGGTGAGCTATTTCAAATTCTGGAAGATGATGCTGTGAAAGTTCTGCACTCTATATGCCAGCAAATTTGGAAAACTCAGCAGTGGCCACAGGACTGGAAAAGGTCAGTTTTCATTCCAATCCCAAAGAAAGGCAATGCCAAAGAATGCTCAAACTACCGCACAATTGCACTCATCTCACACGCTAGTAAAGTAATGCTCAAAATTCTCCAAGCCAGGCTTCAGCAATACATGAATCATGAACTTCCAGATGTTCAAGCTGGTTTTAGAAAAGGCAGAGGAACCAGAGATCAAATTGCCAACATCTGCTGGATCACTGAAAAAGCAAAAGAGTTCCAGAAAAACATCTATTTCTGCTTTATTGACTATGCCAAAGCCTTTAACTGTGTGGATCATAATACACTGTGGAAAATCTGAAAATCTGGCAATACCAGACCACCTGACCTGCCTCTTGAGAAACCTATATGCAGGTCAGGAAGCAACAGTTAGAACTGGACATGGAACAACAGACTGGTTCCAAATAGGAAAAGGAATATGTCAAGGCTGTGTATTGTCAGCCTGCTCATTTAAGTTATATGCAGATTACATCATAAGAAATGCTGGGCTGGAAGAAGCACAAGCTGGAATCAATATTTCCAGGAGGAATATCAATAACCTCAGATATGCAGATGATACCACCCTTATGGCAGAAAGTTAAGAGGAACTAAAGAGCCTCTTGATGAAAGTGAAAGAGGAGAGTGAAAAAGTTGGCTTAAAGCTCAACATTCAGAAAACAAAGATCATGGCATCTGGTCCCATCACTTCATGGGAAATAGATGGGGAAACAGTGGAAACAGTGTCAGACTTTATTTTTCTGGGCTCCAAAATCACTCCAGATGGTGATTGCAGCCATGAAATTAAAAGACGCTTACTCCTTGGAAGGAAAGTTATGACCAACCTAGATAGCATATTGAAAAGCAGAGATATTACTTTGCCAACAAAGGTCCATCTAGTCAAGGCTATGGTTTTTCCTGTGGTCATGTATGGATGTGAAAGTTGGACTGTGAAGAAAGCTCAGCACTAAAGAGTTGATGCTTTTGAACTGTGATGTTGGAGAAGACTCTTGAGAGTCCCTTGGACTGCAAGCAGCTCCAACCAGTCCATCCTAATGGAGATCAGTCCTGGGTTTTCATTGGAAGGACTGATGCTGAGGCTGAAACTCCAATACTTTGGCCACCTCATGTGAAGAGTTGACTCATTGGAAAAGGCTCTGATGCTGGGAGGGATTGGGGGCAGGAGGAGAAGGGGACAACAGAGGATGAGATGGCTGAATGCCATCACCGGGCATGAGTTTGAGTGAACTCCGGGAATTAGTGATGGACCGCGAGGCCTGGCGTGCTGTGATTCATGGGGTCACATATAATCAGACACAACTGAGTGACTGAACTGAACTGAACTTTGGGCAAGAATCGTTTAGAAGAAATGGAGTAGCACTCAGTCAACAAAAGAATCTGAAGAGCAATACTTGGGTGTAACCTTAAAAACAACAGATTGATCTCTGTTTCCAAAGAAAATCATTCAATATCACAGTAATCTGAGTCTGTGCCCCAACCACTGATGCCAGTGAAGCTGAAGTTGAATGGTTCTGTGAAGACCTACAACACCCTCAATAATAATAATAATAATAATAATAATAATAATAAATGCCCTTTTCATCAAAAGGGATTAGAATGCAAAAGTTCCTGATCCAGGGTTTGAACCCATGTCTATTGCATCTTCTTCACCGACAGGCAGATTCTTTACCAATGGCACCACCAGAGAAGCCCTTGAAAAGTCAAGAGATACCTAGAATAATAGGCAGGTTTGGCCTTGGAGTACAAAGCAGGGCAGAGGCTAACAGAGTTTTGTCAAGAGAACATGCTTGTCATAGCAAATGAAATTTTCCAAGAACACAAGAGATGACTCTACACATGGACATCACCAGGTAGTAAATACTGAAATCATATGGCTTATGTTCTATGCAGCTGAAAATGGAGTTCTATAGAGTCAGCAAAAACAAGAGCTGAAGCTGACTGTGGCTCAGATTATGAGCTCCTTACTGTAAAATTCAGTCTTAAATTGAAGAAAGTAGGGCAAACCACTAGACCATTCAGGTATAACTTAAATCAATATCTTTATGATTATGCAGTGGAGGTGCTGAATAGATTCAAGGGATTAAATCTGGTGGAGAGAGGCCTGAAGAACTATGCACAGGTTTTTAACAATGTATAGGAGGCAGTGACCAAAACCATCCCAGAGGAAAAGAAAAACAAGAAGAAGAAGTGGTTTTCTTAGGAGGCTTTACAAACAGCTGGGGCAAGAAGACAAGCAAAAGGCAAAGGAGAAAAGAAAAGATACACGCAACTGAATGCAGAGTTCCAAAGAATAGCAAGAAGAAATGAGAAGGCCTTCTGAAATGAATAATACAAAGAAATAGAGGAAAGCAATAGAATGGGAAAGACTAGCGATCTTTTTAAGAAAACTGGAGATACCAAGGGAACATTTCATGCAAGTTTGGGTATGATAAAGGATGGGAACACTAATGACCAAACAGAAGTGGAAGAGATTAAGAAGAGGTGAAAAGAATACACAAGAGAATTATACAAAAAAGGTCTTAGTGACCTGGATAACCACAATGCTGTGGTCGCTTTCCTAGAGCCAGACATCCTGGAGTATGAAGGGAAGTAGGCCTTGGGAAACATTACTACCAACAAAGCTAGTGTAGGTGATGGAATTCCAGCTGAGTTATTTAAAATCCTAAAAAAATGATGCTAATAAAGAGCTGCAGTCAATATGTCAGCAAATTTGGGAAACTCAACAGTGGCCACAGGACTGGAAAAGGTCAATTTCCATTCCAGTCCCAGAAAGGACGATACCAAAGAATGTTCTAACTACCATACTGCTGCTAAGTCACTTCAGTCGTGTCTGACTCTGTGCAACCCCATAGACGGCAGCCCATCAGGCTCCCCTGTCCCTGGGATACTCCAGGCAAGAACACTGGAGTGAGTTGCCATTTCCTTCTCCAATGCATGAAAGTGAAAAGTGAAAGTGAAGTCGCTCAGTCGTGTCCAACTCTTTGCGACTCTATAGACTGTAGCCTACCAGGCTTCTCCATCCATGGGATTTTCCAGGCAAAAGTACTGGAGTGGGTTGCCATTTTCTTCTCCAACTACCATACAGTTACACTCATTTCATGTGCTAGGAAGATTATGCTTAAAATCCTTCAAGATAGGCTTTGGTAGTACATGAACTAAGAACATCCAGATGTACAAGCTGGTTTTCAATGAGGCAGAGGAACCAGCGATTAAACTGCCAACATTTGTTCTATAATAGAGATAGCAAGAAGATTCCAGAAAACAAGCATCTACTGTCTGCTTAATTGATTACCCTGAATCTTTTAACTGTGTGGATCACAACAAACTGAGGAATATTCTCAAAGCGATGGGAGTACCAGACACCTTACCTGCCTCATGAGAAATCTGTACAGGTTAAGAAGCAACAATTAGAACCATACATGAACAATGGACTGGTTCAAAATTAGGAAAGGAGCATGACAAGGCTGTTACACTTTTATTCTTTGTTAAGTTCTGTGCAGAGGACATCACCCAAGATGCCGGGCTGGAGGAATGACAATCTGAAATCAAGTTTGCCAAGAGAAATATCAGCAACCTCAAATATGCAGATGATACCACTGTAGTGGCAGAAAGTGAAGAGGGAACTGAAGAGCTGCTTGATGAGGGTGAAAGAGGAGAGTGAAAATCTGGCTTGAAACTCAACATTAAAAAAAAGAAGATTATGGCATCTGGTCCCATCACTTCATGGTAAGTAGATGGGGAAAAGTGGAAATGGTGACAAATTTTATTTTCTTGAGCTCCCAGATCACTGTGGATGGTGACTGTAGCCATTAAATTAAAAGACATTTGCTCCTTGGAAGAAAAGCTATGACAAACCTAGACAGTATATTAACAAGCAGAGACCTCACTTTGCCAATAAAGGTCCGTATAAGTCAAAGCTATGGTTTTTCCAGTAGTCATGTACGGATGTGAGTTTGGACCATAAAGATGGCTGAGTGCCAAAGAATTGATGCTTTTGAACTGTGGTATTGAAGACTATTTGAGAGTCCGTTGGACAGCAAGGAGATCAAGCCAGTTCATCCTAAAGGAAATCAACCATAAATATTTGTTGGAAGGTCTGATGCTGAAACTCTCATATTTTGGCTACCTGATAGGAAGAGCCAACTCATTGGAAAAGACCCTGATGCTGGGAAAGATTGAAGGCAAAAAGAGGAGGGGATGGTGCAGGATCAGATGATTAGATAGCATCACTGACTCAATGGACATTAATTTGAGCAGACTCTGAGAGATAGTGGAGGACAGAGAAGCCTGGCATGCTACAGTCCGAGGGGTTGCAGAGTTGGCTGTAAAGAATCTGCCTGCAATGCAGGAGACCCAGGTTTGATTCCTGGGTTGGGAAGATCCCATGGGAGTGGCAACCCACTCAAGTATTCTTGCCTGGGGAATCCCATGGGCAGAGGAGACTGGCAGGTTATATAGTCCATGGTGTCGCAAGACTTGGACATGACTTAGTAACTAAAACCACCAAACCAACTGTTTCTTTAATGCTTACCAAAGGTATATATCTGCCTCTCAATAGTGAACAGATTCACAGCTCTAATTTTTGTATATGTCTGACTTCCTGGATGAAAGTCTACCTATTAACTATATCTGCCCAGTTTTCAGTCTTATTCATCTTTCATCTCCTGAAAAAAATCTTTTCTATTTCATTTATCCATTATGCCCACCTCTTTAACAGTATTTCACATTTACTGTCTTTACCACACAACTTAACATTTAAAAATATTCTTTTTGGTAGTGGTTTCTGATAATTTCATTGACAGTAGACTTACCCCTTCAACCAAAAACCACTTCAGAAAGAACAAAATGATCAACACTTCTAAAGTGCTTGAATTTTCAATAGATCTATTTTGTCTGTTGTTGTGAAAAGTTTCTAATGTTGTCTATTTATATGCTGCCTTTATTAAATAGAAGAATCATAATGAAGAATCATAATAATTTCCTTCATACACAAAATAAAAATTATTATACCGTTTATATGATAGATAATTGCTGGCCAAACCTCGGAGCTATGACCCTCATTAATCAATATTTATTAAGGTGTGATTCCTATAGTTTTCAAAATTCTTTTACAGATATTACAAGTTCCTACTCATATATTATTTTTCTTCACAATGTTTAGCATGGTTACCATTATGCCCATATTTTGTACACGTGATAGTTGCTAAGTAAACATTTTGAATAAATATTGTGGGAAGATTTAATTACTTATAATAAACGATTTAAAAAGATAGTAGTGTGCTGATTGTAACAAGAGAAGTTTGCCCTGCTAGAAGACTTTGTGTTATGCAAAGGCAATTAGAAAGTTTTGCCCAAGAGCAAACCAGAAAGAGCCTGCTGAAATTTATCAACCAGAAACATATATAGCAGGTGTTTTTCTTTGGTTGTTTTTGATGCTTTCTTAGTTTCATGGAATGATGTTACAGATGAGATGATGCATAACGAGGATGATATTAGCAATTAATTGAGTGACATATGGTGAAGAAGATAGAAGGTCTAAATATGGATATTTATAATGCATTCATTTGTCTTGATGGCCATCATTTCTATAAACAGTACTTTGAAATTTATTATATAATTTTAATAAGCAAATAAATTTTACTGATCTCTAACAGTGAGCATATATGAATGATAAAATGATATTTCATGTTACTTGATGGAGATGGATAGTGAGGCATTTATGTGTTATCATTTAAAATTTAAAACTACTTAAACAAGTAGAAAGTTTGCATTTCTGTGGTGCCCTACTAACAATTGTCAGAAATTCATTTCGTATATCTTGCTTTTCTCAAACATTATTAGAAAAATAATTGCAAATACTTAGCAAATAAATGATTTCACTTAGGTGTAGGGGGCTTCCCTGGTGGCTTAGTGGGCAAAAAATCTACCTGCAAAGCAGGAGACTCAGGTTCGATCCCTGGGTCAAAAAGAATCCCTGGAGGAGGAAATGGCAACCTACTCCAGTATTCTTGCCGGGAAAATCCCATGGGCAGAGGAGCCTGGCAGGCTACAGTCCATGGGGTTGTAAAGAATCAGACACAGCTGAGCATGAGCACAGACAGGCATATAGGGGGAATATCTTCACAAATGTATGTGACAACGTTGTTTCCAACTCACTATTTCCTGGCAGTATGACCTTACTTATTCTGTTTAACCTTTCTTGAAATTACGTTTGCTGTCTTATGATGAAGGAGTATGTACAAGGTGATTACTATGCATTCTTTTCCAGTTGTAAATGCTAAATAATTTTAAGTATAATTACTGCTTTTCTAGAAGTTAGAGTGTGTTAAAGTTATTTTTCAACATTTTCCTTAGTCTACACTGATATCTATGAAAAATCTGTAAACTGACTAGCTTATTTAAAATAATTTTTATTTTTCACAAGTTCTGCAGGCAGAGAAGTCTAAAATCATATCTAGTCCGGGCCAGCTTCTTTACTGCAACCTTCAAAATATAGCCTCATGTAGTAGAAGGGGTGAGGGATTGCTTTGGGTCTCTTTTATAAGGGCACTAATCTCATTCATGAAGGTGTACCCCCATCACCTAATCAACCCCTCCATCAAAGATATTACCTCCTAATACCATCACATTAGGAGTTAAGATTCAACCATAAATTTTCATGGGAGTGGGGAAAAAATAATTCAGTGTTTATTTTTTTTGTTGTTCAGTTGTTAAGTCATGTCCAACTCTTTCTGACCCATAGACTGCAGCACACCAGATTTCCCTATGCTTCACTATCTCTCAGAGTTTGCTGAAACCCATGTCCATTGATACAGTTATGCCATCCAATCATCTCCTCCTCTGTTGCCCCCTTTCATTTCCAATATCAGAGTCTTTTCCAATGAGTGGACTCTTCTCATCAGGTAGACAAAGTATTGAAGCTTCTGCTTCAGCGTCAGTCCTTCCAATGTGTTTTCAGGGCTGATTTACTATAGGATTGGCTGGTTTGGACTCTTTGCTCTCCAAAGGACTCTCAAGAGTTTTCTCTAGCACCACAATTCAGAAGCATCAATTTTTTGGTGCTCAGCTTTCTTTATGGTCCAACACTCACATTTATACATGACTACTGTAAAAACCATAACTTTGACTATACAGACATTTGTCAGCAAAGTGATGTCTCTGTTTTTTAATATGCTGTCTAGGTTTGTCACGGAGAAGGCAATGGCACCCCACTCTAGTACTCTTGCCTCGAAAAAATCCCATGGATAAAGGAGCCTGGTGGGCTGCTGTCCATGGAGTCACTAAGAGTCGGACATGACTGAACGACTTTACTTTCACTTTTCCCTTTCATGCATTGGAGAAGGAAATGGCAACCCACTCCAGTGTTCTTGCCTGGAGAATCCCAGGGACGGGGGAGCCTGGTGGGCTGCCTTCTATGGGGTCGCACAGAGTCGGACACGACTGAAGCGACTTAGCAGCAGCAGCAGGTTTGTCATAGCTTCTTTCAAGGAGCAAGCGGCTTTTAATTTCATGGCTGCATAGTTACCCTCTGCAGTGATTTTGAAGCCCAAGAAAATAAAATTTGTCACTGTTTCTACTTTTTACCCATCTATTTGCCATAAAGTGATAAGACTGGATACCACGATCTTCGGGTTTTTTAATGTTGAGTTTTAAGCCAGCTATTTCACTTTCTTCTTTCACCTTTATCAAGAGACTCTTTAATTCATCTTCCCTTTCTACCATTAGAGTGGTATTATCTGCATATCTGAGGTTGTTTATATTTCTCATGGCACTCTTGATTCCAGGTTGTGATTCATCCATCCCAGCATTTTGCATGAAGTACTCTGCATGTAGTATTTCCCTGGTATCTCAGCTTGTAAAGAATCCCCTGCAATTCAGGAGACCCCGTTCAATTCCTGGGTCAGGAAGATCCCCTAGAGATGGGATAGACTTACCCACTCCACTATTCTTGGGATTTTCTGGTGGCTCAGATGGTAAAGAATTCGCCTGCAAACCTGGGTTTGATACCTGGGTTGGGAGGATTCCCTTGGGGGAGGGCATGGAAACCTACTCCAGTATTCTTGTCTGGAGAATCCCTGTGAATAGAGGAGCTTAGCGGGCTGCAGTCCATGTTGCTACAGAGTCAGACATGACTGAGCGACTAACCACAGCACAACAGCACTCTGCATATACGTTAAACAAGCAGTGACAATATACAGCCTTGTCATACTCCTTTCCCAATTTTAAACCAGTCCGTTTGTTACCTTTGGACACCCAGTGTTTGTCTCAGTTCCTGGCACACAGCAGGCAGTAAGGATGATGCTGAAGATATTGATAATAACAATTATCAATAATTATTAATTATTGGTAAGCTGTTGCTAACAAAATAGTACTGTCCTCAATTGAACTATATTTTGGATAACAGTTCAAAAATAGACAAATTCTGCTTTTATTATTTTTGGGGGCTCCAAAATCACTGCAGATGGTGACTGCAGCCATGAAATTAAAAGACGCTTACTCCTTGGAAGGAAAGTTATGACCAACTTAGATAGCATATTCAAAAGCAGACACATTACTTTGCCAATAAAGGTCCATCTAGTCAAGGCTATGGTTTTTCCAGTGGTCATGTATGGATGTGAGAGTTGGACTATGAAGAAAGCTGAGCACCGAAGAATTGATGCTTTTAAACTGTGGTGTTGGAGAAGACTTTTGAGAGTCCCTTGGACTGCAAGGAAATCCAACCAGTCCATTCTAAATGAGATCAGTCTTGGGTTTTCATTGGAAGGACTGATACTAAAGCTGAAACTCCAATACTTTGGCCACCTCATATGAAGAGTTGACTCATTGGAAAAGACTCTGATGCTGGGAGGGATTGGGGGCCGGAGGAGAAGGGATGACAGAGGATGAGATGGCTGGATGGTATCACTGACTCGATGCACATGAGTTTGGGTGAACTCTGGGAGTTGGTGATGGACAGGGAGGCCAGACGTGCTGCAGTTTATGGGGTCACAAAGAGTTGGACATGACTGAGTGACTGAACTGAACTGAAACTATGGTTATTAATCATCAAACTGTTTCAAAGTAATTTACATTCTATGGATATTTTATATCCCACTTACTATTAAAAATGTAATTTTGAAAAAAAATTGCATTAAGATTAGAGACTGTTTGTGTTCATTCTTACTGTTAAATAAATATACCCCAGTGATGGGCTTCCCTGGTAGCTTAGTGGTAAAGAATACACTTGCCTATTCAGGAGACACGAGTTCAGTCCCTGAGTCAGGAAGATACCCTGGAGTAGGACATGACAACCCACTCCAATATCCTTGCCTGGAAAATCTCATGGACAGAGGAGCCTGGCAGGCTACGTCTATGGAGTTGCAAAGAGTTGGAAAAGGCTTAGCAACTAAACAACAACAATTCCCCAATGATACCTTGATTTTTAAAAATGTACCATTAGAAAATAAAGTTGAATAAATATGATTCTTGATTCTGCTATATGCTAGAAATTAAAATTTTGTGTTTTTAAATGGGAAATAAAAATTTAATCCTTAAAATTAACCAACTATTCTAGGAGTGAAAATAAATAGGGAACAACCCTCCAGGCTTCTCTGTCCATGGGTTCTTTACCATTAGCGCCACCTGGGAAGCTCCCCTAATTTTTAGGAGATGTAATATTAAAGACCTAGGAATTTGGTAAAGTAGAGTGTGTTGTGACTGAAGCACATGTAACTCAGGAAATAAAAATAATAACCAAATAAATACTGGATGTTTCAGCTGAAACAAACAACCAAGGAAAAAAACTTGAAATGTGTTAGCTTTATGCAATGATGAACAAATGGAAACTAAATCAGAATAAGGAATTCAAAATCTGCAGGAGAAACTATGCATTTGAAAGGCAATTTCAAAGAAATCCTAAATTGATGTGGCTTGTTTGTTTGTAGTAAATCTGTGAGATCCCTCAAAATTCCTGTATAATGTACAAGGCCTAATTTTCTGTGTTTGCTAAGAGGATGTGCTGTTAGCACAAAGCACTTGGAATATATGTGATGATTTAATAGTCTTCCCACTAATTCTGATCACATAAAAAGATGGGAAAAGTAAAGATAGTGGAGTGAGTGAGGACTCTCAACTTCTCCATAGTGTAAACTCACTTTTGTAAAACCTGTGGCGGATTCATTTTGATATTTGGCAAAACCAATACAATATTGTAAAGTTTAAAAATAAAATAAAATTTAAAAAATAAATAAAAATAGGAAGGTTGGCTTTAAAAAAAAAATAAAATAGTAATAGAGGAACTCCTAGGCAGAGGAGTTTATAGATAAATAATCACATGATCTTTAGAATGCCTGATACTTTGTATATGCACTCAAAATGAAGAATTTTACATGAAAAGTGAAGAATACAATGTAAACTGAAAAAAAAAAATTGCAAACCTGGGAATTACGTATATACCATAAGAAATGAAAGGCATAGGCAAAATACACAAACATGATTAGTGAAAAAGGAAAAAAAAAATTTTTAATTTATTTAAAATTTTTAAAAATCATGTGTTTTACTCTAAGTATGAACATTCAGAATTTATCACATTGTGACAGACTTTTCCTTTTATTAAAGTATAAACTCTGTTCTGCTGCTTAACGGGGCTTATGATACTTTTTGTGGATGTAGGTGCATTAGCATCAGCATCTCCAACAACTAGCAATGCCTGGCACACAGCAGCTATGCTCACAAATACTTGAATGAATGAATGTTTTGTTTCCAGCTATGCTAGACAAAATGTAGGAAGCACAGAATAGATCTGAACAAATCATGCCCTTGAGGAATTTATAGTCTCACTGAAAATGCAGTACATTCAAAACAAAGCAACCAGAGAACATCCCTAAAGCAACAGACAAGGATACTCAGACATATTTAACTCATAAAGAAAATTTAAAACAAAGAAAGGAAAGAAGATAGAAATGATAATATTAACTTCGGGGAAATAAATTCTATTGACCATGAAAATATCACTTTTCACTTTAAGTAGTACTAAATATTCCTTTATTTTGGAAATTATTCATTTATTTAACAGCACTGATATTTGAATGCTATTAGGTAAAGTGGGAGAAGGCAATGGCACCCCACTCCAGTACTCTTGCCTGGAAAATCCCATAGACGGAGGAGCCTGGTGGGCTGCAGTCCATGGGGTCGCTAAGAGTCGGACACAACTGAGTGACTTCACTTTCACTTTTCACTTTCATGCCTTGGAGAAGGAAATGGCAACCCACTCCAGTGTTCTTGCCTGGAGAATATCAGGGATGGGGGAGCCTGTTGGGCTGCCGTCTGTGGGGTCACACAGAGTCGGACACGACTGAAGCGACTTAGCAGCAGCAGCAGGTAAAGTGAAGAAGATGAAGTCATTTTCCCTCAAGAATAGCAATGGTCTACTTTAGTTGGAAAAACATAACAGAAATGTATGTATCACCGTACATCTCAGTAAGAGACACTGCAGTTAAATGAATACAGTGTTTTTCATTCAAGAAGATTGAGAAGATCCCCTGAAGGAGGAAATGACAACCCATTCCAGTATTCTTGCCTGAAAAATCCCATGGACAGAGGAGCCTGGCAGACTGCAGTCCATGGGGTTGCAAAAGAGTCAGACATGATTTAGTGACTAAAACAGCAACAAAGAAAACTGAAGAAAAGGCATCATGTTCAAATGGTTCACTTCTTCCTCCTCCCCTCATTTTTTTTCACCTGTGAAGTGAGGTTATCTGAGGAGAGCAAGAAATCTAGCAATTATTTGATGAACTAGGAGGGAACTAAAGGTGAAATTCGTAGGAATACAGGGTAAGAGAATTCACCAAGCAGTCCACTTCTGAGACACAGGATTATAACCTAAGGGTTTCATTTAGCCCAGTGGTCTTCATGAACCCCAGCAACACATTACAGTCACCTGGAGAGTTTTTAAAGTAAAAACACATGCCTGAGTCCATAACCACACCAATTAAATTGAAGTCTCTGAAGGATAATTCAGTTAATACATCCCCTCTGAGATAAATTGGTGAATTTAACTGTATTGAGAGTTCAAAAAAGAATTTGAAATTTTATTCTCTTTTCTTAAGAAGTCTCTCCCTCATTCCCAAGGAGGGAATGTACTCAGAATTGGCAGGCTGGTTGGAACATTTAGTTACACGTATCATATTCCTGTTCTACAGAACAACAAAGTAGAAATTTGTTGTATTCAGGTCACTGAGCTCAAACAGCAGCTCACCACTTCCTTTTCTTCCTGGACATAGCCAGATATGGAAAGCAACATACATTTACATACTAAGTGTCAAAGATGGACTCATTTTCATACTTATCATGTATTTCCAGCTGGAAATGGCACTGATTTACTTTTGAGATATGTGTTTCTTGGGAAGAAATGAAACGGGGTCACAAATGAATGAGGTATACTTCATTTGCACTCCCAGTCTCTCTTTCGGCTACCTTCAGTTTCTATATTTAAAGAAACAAGACAAGACAAATGTAGGTTTGCAGCATGGAAATAATTTTGAGAAGAAAATTAAATAACTAAATATAATTTTATGAAATGTTAATTCTGAAAGTCTGTCAAAAGTCACAACATTTCAACATATGCATTACTTTTGCATCTTCTTTCCTTGCTGTCTATTACAATCCAGTTTATGCACCATTTACTTTTCTGGCTTGTCATTTTAATTATTATATTTAAAAAACAAATATTTCAAATTTCACATTTATGTTAACACAACTAAGGTCAATATTTAAGACTAACTTTTTGCTGAGTGCAATTTCACTGGCAATGCTTTCTTAGTTCTGGGGTATAAAGGAGACATCTTAGATGAGTTCATATGTTCCTCATGTTTTAAAATGAGGTTCTGAACATATTTAATATTAATAATTAAATTCATGGTCATTTTCTTGAACCTGGTTAAATTTCTGTTTTAGTTTTTGAATAATAAATATTTATGCTTAGCAGGATCTACAGTTACATATTTATTCTAAAAAAATCTACTTTGGGTGTTATGACATGGCTACTTTTAATAAACATAAACACATCTCACATCTCCCTGGATATTTTCACCAAATTCTAAGGGGAAAACAGCCAAGAAAATCTTGAGGTGTAAGAAGCATAAACAAAGGAAATGAGGAATTGCTTTTCTAAATCTGTTTCACTAAGGATCAAATGTGGCTTTCTGTGAGACTGTAAGAATTCCTTCTGAAAAGCTTCTAATTTACCACTGTTTGCCTTTATTTTGTTCTTTTCTGCATAAAATTTCTTTCTAAATTATGTGAGAATGGCATATGGCATTTTTTCTTACCTACTTAGAGTAGTTTAAGAAGTAAATTGAAATATCATAAAGAACATGTTGTAGGAAAATGTTTTGTGAAATCTTCATAAAAGGACTCCAGTTTTATATATTTTCATAAACCATAAAATATTTATTAATTATACACAGCAGCATTTATTCTCAGCTATGAACAAAAAAGGCTACATTTGTTTTGTTACCTACCTTTTAAATTATTTAATCTCCCAGGAATTAATGACAGGACTGGCTAATGTGAACATATTTATTTTCCCTAGTAAACCTGATAAAGTTAAAAATTGGGAGGGATATGATTAGTTTATTTTGAGAATTATACTCACTAACAAAGAAAATACTGGGCACTGTCAGTATATTCAGAAAATCAAAACAGCAACTTCAACCAGATTGCAAGATATTGAAATGCACCTACAAACTTATAAATATATTATAGCTCAGTAATACTTTCAGGTGCTGAAGAGTAGAGTAAAACAAACGAACAAATTACACAGGGGAATACATCTATAGAAACTGGAGTGGTACTATAGAAGCTTGGCTAAGGAACTCTAAAAAGAAGTGCTGCTAGGTAAGAATAATTGTCTAAAGCTGCTGCTGCTGCTGCTGCTAAGTCTCTTCAGTCGTGTCTGACTCTGTGCGACCCCATAGACAGCAGCCCACCAGGCTCCCCGGTCCCTGGGATTCTCCAGGCAAGAACACTGGAGTGGGTTGCCATTTCCTTCTCCAATGCATGAAAGTGAAAAAATAAAGTGAAGTTGCTCAGTCATGTCCGACTCTTAGCGACCCCATGGACTGCAGCCCACCAGGCTCCTCCGTCCGTGGGATTTTCCAGGCCAGAGTACTGGAGTGGGTTGCCATTGCCTTCTCCGTGCCTAAAGCTAGGAAGGGTTAAAATGTTTAATATGCTAAAAATGGTAATTTAAAATACTTTATTTATATGAAGTAAGAAAATTATGTATATATGTATAAGAGCTTCCCAGGTGGTGTTAATGGTAAAGAACCCACCTGCCAATGCAGGAGACATAAGAGACACGGGTTCAATCCATGGTTTGGGAATTATCCCCTAGAGGAGGGCATGGAAACCCACTCCAGTATTCTTGCCTGGAGAATCCCATGGACAGATGAGTCTGGCGGGATACAGTCCATAGGGTCTCAAAGAGTCAGACATGACTGAAACAATTTAGCATGCACACATATATGTATAAAATGATATATAGGCTAGTATTTCTTAAAGTTATCTTTGAATGTTAGTAATTCATAAAGCATATAGAAAAAGTGTTCAATGGTATTTGGACAAGTAGGTTATTTGTTGTTACTTTAACTGCAGAACTGGTCAGAATTTCTAATATTCCCATCTTCGTTTATCATCAAATGTAGAAATATAGTATGTAACACAAGCTCACAAAAAATGCTGATCTGGGCTGAAAATTTTGGAAGATTCTTGTTTGTGCTGTGTTTTTACAATCATTTTCTAACCTCACTTCTAGTTTCTCTCATTTTATCTTTGCTTCACATATCACTAGTAGAGCACTCATGTTAAAAAACAAACATTATCCTCAATGGTGAAAAATTGAAAGCATTTCTCCTAAAGTCAGGAACAAGACAAGGGTGCCCACTTTCACCACTACTATTCAACATAGTTTTGGAAGTTTTAGCCATGGCAATAAGAGCAGAAAAAGAAATAAAAGGAATCCAAATTGAAAAAGAAGAAGTAAAACTCTCACTGTTTGCAGATGACATGATCCTCTATATAACAAACACATGAAAAGATGCTCAACATCACTCATTATCAGAGAAATGCAAATCAAAACCACCATCAGGTACCATTTCACGCCAGTCAGAATGGCTGCTATCCAAAAGTCTACAAGCAATAAATGCTGGAGAGGGTGTGGAGAAAAGGGAACCCTCTTACACTGTTGGTGGGAATGTAAACTAGTACAGCCACTATGGAGAACAGTGTGGAGATTCCTTAAAAAACTGGAAATAGAACTGCTTTATGACCCAGCAATCCCACTACTGGGCATACACACCGAGGAAACCAGAATTGAAAGAGACACATGTACCCCAATGTTCATCACAGCACTGTTTATAATAGCCAGGACATGGAAGCAACCTAGATGTCCATCAGCAGATGAATGGATAAGAAAGCTGTGGTACATATACACAATGGAGTATTACTCAGCCATTAAAAAAAAATACATTTGAATCAGTTCTAATGAGGTGGATGAAACTGGAGCCTATTATACAGAGTGAAGTAAGCCAGAAAGAAAAACACCAATACAGTATACTAATGCATATATATGGAATTTAGAAAGATGGTAATGATAACCCTGTATGCGAGACAGCAAAAGAGACACAGATGTATAGAACAGTCTTTTGGACTCTGTGGGAGAGTGCGAGCGTGGGATGATTTGGGAGAATGGCATTGAAACATGTATAATATCATATATGAAATGAATCGCCAGTCCAGGTTTGATGCATGATAAAGGATGCTTGGGGCTGGTGCATTGGGATGACCCAGAGGGATGGTACGAGGAGGGAGGTGGGAGGGAGGTTCAGGATGGGGAACACGTATACACCTGTGGCAGATTCATGTTGATGTATGGCAAAACCAATACAACATTGTAAAGTAATTAGCCTCCAATTAAATAAATTTATATTAAAAAATAAAAACATACAAACAAACAAAAAGAACTTTCAACATGCCATTCCATCCTGCTGATAATTCACTGGTTTTTATTATTCAAGTCATAATTCCTTAGCCTCATATTTTGGTACCTCCAAAAACTGACCCTGAACTTCTTTTATTTCTTCTTAATCCCAAACATAAACACTGCTTCAGAAAGGTTAATATAACCATACCATATATTACCTTCCCAGTATGTCCCTTTAGTGAAAAGAAACCTATATTAGACTCAGAATAACTGGGCTCAAGAACTATCTTTTCTATTGTATTTTTTTTTTTTTTGGTTATTAGCTTATTTTATTTTTAAAATTAATTTTTATTGGTGTATAGTTGCTTTATAATGTTGTGACTATTGTATTTTTATGATGATAACATATATCGATATTTTACTTTAATTTTCCCTGTGTAACAGGAATTGTGCTCTTTTATACATATATATTATGTATATTGGGCTTCCCTCGTGGCTTAGATGGTAAAGAATCTGCCCACAATGCCAGAGACCCAGGTTCAATCCCTGGGTTAGGAAGATACCCTGGAGAAGGGAATGGCAACCCACTCCAGTACTCTTGCCTAGAGAATCCCATGGATAGAGGGGCTACAGTCCATGGGTTTGTAGAGTTGGACATGATTGAACCACTTAACACACACATCTATATTATGAAAAATGTAACCATTTATAGATGAGAAAATAAGTCAAAGAAATTGCTCAAGAAAATAGTTCTTATATTTTGGAACCAGTGTTCAGATTTGGAAGTCTGAGATTAAATTTCATACCATTTTCATTTTACCACACTGAAAGAACCCAAAACACTGCAAAGTGAAGAATATACAAACCATACACATAATGAATATTAGCCAAACTTTGCAAAGGTTTATATAAGTTTGGGCTCTTGTGACATTTTTACAAATTTAAAAGTAATCATCAGTACCAGACAGTCCTTATATATTGGCCTCCTTATATAGGAACTGCTTTACTGTGTGCTATCTAAATCCTGAATCAACAGTATTTATGGGTTTTGTACAAATAATTTTATTAAATTACCTTCTCCCTTTTTTGATTCATTTCCCCTGAGTTGTCCTTTGGAAAATCCACGCCCTCCCCCCCGCCCCGGCATTTCTTTGTAAAACTAAGCTTCTCCCCAAATTCCAAAATATCATCAATCTAGTTGGCAGATAGATATTCATAGTCTCATCTTTTATTTTCTTCAAGGACAGGCATAATGATAAACACTGGCATACCCAATTATGCTTTACTAATGTACTCCATAATGGTTGAGGTTACAGTTAATTCATACGTTGGCTAGTTTGGAAAGAAACAGGCAGTTTAATGTGGGTATTCAGACCCTGTGGCCATGATTTGGAAGAGGAAAGTGAAAGTGAAGTAAAAGTGTGAAAGTGAAAGTCGCTCAATAGTGTCTGACTCTTTGCGACCCCATGGACTGTAGCCTGCCAGGTTTCTTTGTCCCTGGAATTCTCCAGGTCAGAATATTTAGAGAAGGTAGCCCTTCCCTTTCTAGGGGATCTTCCCAACGCACGGATCCAACCCAGGTCTCCCTCATTGCATTACCATCTGAGCCACCAGGGAAACACCTGGAAGAGTAAAGGGAAACAAAAATATTGCTCAGAAAGAATTTGAATGTCAAGATAAGAAGTGGAGGAAAGATCTAAAGAGTCAGTGGAATATTGAACAATATGGAAAGAGGTTGAAATTTCAGGAAAAGATGACTGATGAAAAATCCTAGGGTCAGATGAAGAGAAAACTTATAAAAAATTGAAGAATCTAATATAGAATGTGAAATTATGTTGCCTCCAAGTAACTGTTGTCTCACTGCTCCAAGACTTAAGTAATAGTTGATCTTAGTAGTTCATAGTGGCTAGGGAAAACTAGAAAATAAGTACAAAGAATAGCTGTTTCCCTTTCCAATAAATAAAGCTTGGATTTTTTTGTTTGCTTGTTTGTTTTTAATGATGTTGAGAATTCTAAGCTGTTGTAGAGTCTTGATTTCTTTAAAGCATGAGAAGTTATATGGATAGTTCCTTTGGTAAAGCTTTTGATGCATGCAGCTCAGTTCAGTTCAGTTGCTCAGTCGTGTCCTACTCTTTGTGATCCCATGGACTGCAGCACACCAGGCCTCCCTGTCCATCACCAACTCCTGGAGCTAACTCAAATTCACGTCCATTGAGTTGGTGATGCCATCCAACCATCTCATCCTCTGTCATCCCTTTATCCTACGACCTTCAACCTTTCCCAGCATCAGTGTCTTTTCAAATGAGTCAGTTCTTTGTATCAGTTGGCAAAAGTATTGTAGTTTCAGCTTCAACATCAGTCCTTCCAATGAAAACCCAGGACTGATGTCCTTTAGAATGGACTGGTTGGATCTCCTTGCTGTCCAAGGGACTCAGGAGTCTTCTCCAACACCACAGTTCAAAAGCATCAATTCTTCGGTGCTCAGCTTTCTTTATAGTCCAACTCTCACATCCATACATGACTACAGGAAAAAACCATAGCTTTGAGTAGACGAACCTTTTTTGGCAAAGTAATGTCTCTGCTTTTTAGTGCTGTCTAGGTAACTCATAACTTATCTCCAAAGGAGCAAGTGTCTTTTAATATCATGACTGCAGTTGCCATCTGCTGTGATTTTGGAGCCCCCCAAAATAAAGTCTCTCACTGTTTTCACCGTTTGGCCATCTATTTGTCATGAAGAGATGGGACTAGATGCCATGATTTTAGTTTTCTGAATGTTGAGCTTTAAGCCAACTTTTTCACTCTCCTCTTTCACTTTCATCAACAGGCTCTTTAGAACTTCTTCACTTTCTGCCATAAGGGTGGTGTCATCTGCATATCTGAGGTTATTGATATTTCTCCCTGCAATCTTGATTCCAGCTTGTGCTTCATTCAGTCCAGCATTTCTCATGATGTACTCTGCATATAAGTTAAATTAGCTGGGTAACAATATACAGCCTAGATGTACTCCTTTCCCAATTTGGAACCAGTCTGTTGTTCCATGTAGAGTTCTAACTGTAGCTTCTTGACCTACATACAGATTTCTCAGGAGACAGGTCAGGTGGTGTGATATTCACATATTTTTAAGAATTTTCTGCAGTTTGTGGTGATCCACACAGTCAAAGGCCTTAGTGTAGTCAATAAAGCAGAAGTAGATGTTTTTTTCTGCTACTCTCTTGCTTTTTAAATGATCCAAAAGATGTTGAAATTTGATCTCTGGTTCTTTGCCTTTTCTAAAACCAGCTTGACATCTGGAAGTTCATGCTTCCTGTAATGTTGAAGCCTCATTTCCAGAATTTTGAGCATTACTTTGCTAGCGTGTGAGATGAGTGCAATTGTGCAATAGTACTTAGCATTCTTTGGCATCACCTTTCTTTGGGATTGGAATGAAAACTGACCTTTTCCAGTTCTGTGGCCACTGCTGAGTTTTCCAAATTGGCTGGCCTGTTGAGTGCAGCACTTTCATAGCATCATCTTTCAGGATTTGAAATAGCTCAACTGGAATTTCATCACCTCCACTAGCTTTGTTCATAGTGATACTTCCTAAGGCCAACCTGACTTTGCATCACAGGATATCTGGCTCTAGGTGAGTGATCACACCATGGTGATTGTCTGGGTCATGAAGATCTTTTTTGTACAGTTCTTCTGTGTACTCTTGCCACCTCTTCGTAATATCTTCTGCTTCTGTTAGGTCCATACCATTTCTGTCCTTTATTGTGCACATCTTGGCATGAAATGTTCCCTTGGTATCTCTCATTTTCCTGAAGAGATCTCTAGTCTTTCCCATGCTTCCCTGGTGGCTCAGAGGGTAAAGCGTCTGCAATGCGGGAGACCTGGGTTTGATCCCTGGGTCAGGAAGATCCCCTGGAGACAGAAATGGCAACCCACTCCAGTATTCTTGCCTAGAGAATCCCATGGACGAAGGAACCTGGGAGGCTACAGTCCACTGGGTCACAAAGAGTCTGGGTCACAAATACATGACTGAATAACTTCACTCTTGTTAGATCCCTAGATCTAGAGATCTAGATCTAGATCTAGATCTCTAGAGAGAGATCTCTAGACTTTCCCATTCTATTGTTTTCCTTTATTTCTTTGCATTGATCACTGAGGAATGCTTTCTTATCTCTCCGTGCTGTTCTTTGAAACTCTGCATTCAAATGGGTGTATCTTTCCTTTTCTCCTTTGCCTTTTGTTTTTCTTCTTTTCACAGCTATTTGTAAAGCCTTCTTAAACAATCATTTTGCATTTTTTGCATTTCTTTTTCTTGGGAATGATCTTGTGTACAATGTCACAAATCTCCTTCCATAGTTGTTTAGGCACTCTATCAAATCTAATTCCTTGAATCTATTTCTCACTTCCACTGTATAATTATAGGGGATATGATTCCAGTCATACCTGAGTGGTCTAGTGGTTTTTCCTACTTTCTTCAATATTAGTCTGAATTTGGCAATAAGGAGTTCATGTTCCGAGCCACAGTCAGTTCCTGGTCTTGATTTTGCTGACTTTATAGAGGTTCTCCATCTTTGGCTGCAAAGAATATAATGAATCTGATTTCTGTATTGACCATCTGGTGATGTTCATACATAGAGTCTTCTGTTGTCTTGTTGGAAGAGGGTATTTGTTCTGACCTTTGTGTTCTCTTGGCAAAACTCTATTAGCCTTTGCCCTGCTTCATTCTGTACTCCAAGGCCAAATTTGCCTATTACTTGTTTCTTGACTTCCTACTTTTGCATTCCAGTCCCTTATAACAAAAAGGAGACCTTTTTGGGGTGTTAATTCTATAATGTCTTGTAGGTCTTCATAGAACTGTTCAACCTCAGCTTTTTCAGCATTACTGGTCAGGGCATAGACTTGGATTACTGTGATATTGAATGGTTTGCCTTGGAAACAAACAGGGATCATTCTGTCATTTTTGAGATTGCATCCAAGTACTGCAACACTTCATGGCAAATAGATGGGGAAACAGTGGCTGACTTTATTTTGGGGGGCTCCAAAATAACTGCAGATGGTGATTGCAGCCATGAAATTAAAAGACGCTTACTCCTTGGAAGGAAAGTTTTGACCAACGTAGACAGCATATTACAAAGCAGAGACATTACTTTGTCAACAAAGGTCCATCTAGTCAAGGCTATGGATTTTCTCGTAGTCATGTATGGATGTGAGAGTTGGACTATAAAGAAAGCTGAGTGCCAAAGAACAGATGCTTTTGAACTGTGGGGTTGGAGAAGACTCTTGAGAGTCCCTTGGACTGCAAGGAGATCCAACCAGTCCATTCTAAAGGACACTAGTCCTGGGATTTCATTGGAAGGACTGATGCTAAAGCTGAAACTCCAATACTTTGGCCACCTCATGAGAAGGGTTGACTCACTGGAAAAGACCCTGATGCTGGGAGGGATTGGGGGCAGGAGGAGAAGGGGATGACAGAGGGTGAGGTGGTTGGATGGCATCACTGACTCAATGGACATGAGTTTGAGTAGGCTCCTCGAGTTCATGATGGACAGAGCGGCCTGGCGAGATGTGGTTCATGGGATCCCAGAGTCGGACAGGACTGAACAATTGAACTGAACTAAACTGAACTGCATTTCCAACTCTTTTGTTGACTATGATGGCTATTCAATTTCTTCTAAGGGATTCCTTCCCACAGTAATAGATATAATGGTCATCTGAGTTAAATTCACTCATTCCAGTCCATTTTAGTTCACAGCTTCCTAAAATGTTGATGTTCACTCTTGCCATGTCCTGTTTGACCACTTCCAATTTTCCTTGATTCATGGATCTAACATTCCAGGTTTCTATGAAATATTTCCCTTTACAGCATCGAACTTTGCTTCCATCACTAGTCACATTCACAACTGGGTGTTGGCTCTGACTCTTCATTATTTTTGGAGTTATTTCTACTCTGATCTCCAGTAGCATATTGGGCACCACCGACCTGGGGAGTTCATTTTTCAGTGTCCTATCTTTTAGCCTTTTGATACTTTTCATGGGGTTCTCATGTCAAGAATACTGAAGTGGTTTGTCATTCCCTTCTCCAGTGGACCACATTTTGTCAGAACTGTCCACCATGACCTGTACATCTTGGGTGGCCCTACACGGCATGGCTCATAGTTTCATTGAGTTAGACAAGGCTGTGGTCTATGTCATCAGACTGGTTAGTTTTCTGTGATTGTGGTTTTCTGTTTGTCTGCCCTCTGATGGAGAAGAAAAAGAGGCTTATGGAAGCTTCCTGGTGGAAGAGACTGACTAAGGGTAAACTGGGTCTTGTTCTGAGAATGGCCGTGCTCGGTAAATCACATTTTCTATTGATGGGCAGGGCTGTGTTCCCTCCCTGTTACTTGACCTGAGGCCAAACCATGGTGGTTATAATGAAGATAATGAAATTACTTTATGCATTACTTATGATGTAGGCTGTTGTTATTCTTTTTAAGCCTGTGGACTCAGTGTATGCCATAAAAGGATTGCCAGACAAATGTGCAAAGAGCTAGGAAAGGTCTGATATTTTACCATACTTTCAAGTTAACAAGTTAGGTTGCCATATTTACCAGAAGTCAAAAGACCCCTAGGTCAGAGACAAAGGATACTTTACTACTCACAAGTATATTAGCCAGAGAATTGGCATTGCTGCCACTTCTCTGAGCCCTAGTCCCCACAGGAGCACATGAAGAGCATTAGATAACAGCTGCTCATGCAATGAGCTGCATTATAGGAAAGGCACCCTAAACATAGGGAATCCAAATACTTTATAATGGGCATGCCTAATCCTTTGTTCTAGAGAGAAACACTATTTCCCAGCTGAAAGTAAACTTAACTTCTGCTCTGCCCTTGACTTATCTTCTAGTGCTACTCAGTATACAAACTGCCTTAAAAAGATGTTTGAGAACAAAAGCAGTTAGTTCTTTGCTTGCAAGGACTATCATAGACCCATGGAGAATTGCCTCCTGACAGTATCTACCCCTTATTTCTATGTCTCGGCTCCTAGTATATTTCCCCATGAGAATTCCCGTTAGTCAGACACTCTGATTAATTTGAATGCCAGAGGCTGGAAACAAATCTTTTCATTTTTCATCATACAACATTTAATTAAGATTATTATCAACAGGACTCCAAACCATAAAATGAGGCCAGCCTCCAGAGACCCAGACTCAACTAACAGAACAAACTGTATCAACCATCAGTGTCTACTTTAGAAATCCAGGTGGATTTCTCCTTCCATTTCTTTATTGATCTTTGCGCTTATGTCAATGCATTAATCCAAATACTATGAAATGTGTTAACAATTGCCTCTGCCCATAAGGTAAATATATCGAGGAATTCTACCATCGCTCACAACCCTGGCCAGTAAGTTGAGGCTTACCTGAGTGCCTTCCAGAACATAGGTGATGTCACTGATCACTTCAGCTAGTATCAGTAGCTCCCCCAAGTAGGCGAGGTAACCCCAAATGGTGAGATCTCTATACTTATTTTATGGCTACATTCAGTCCAGTTCAGTTCAATTGCTTAGTTGTGTCCAACTCTTTGTGACCCCATGGACTGCAGCATGCCAGGCTTCCCTCCCATCACCAACTCCTGGAGCTTACTGAAACTCATTTCCATCAAGTCGATGATGCCATCCAACCATCTCATTCTTTGTCATCCCCTTCTCCTCCCACCTTCAATCTTGCCCAGCATCAGGGTCTTTTCAAATGAGTCAGCTCTTTGCATCAGATGGCCAAAGTTTTGGAGTTTCAGCTTCAACATCAGTCCTTCCAATGAATATTCAGGACTGATTTCCTTTAGGATTGACTGGTTGGATCTCCTTGCAGTCTAAGGGACTCTAAAGAGTCTTATCCAACACCACAGTTCAAAAGCATCCATTCTTTGGTGCTCAGCTTTCGTTATAGGCTAACTCTCACATCCATACATGACTACTGGAAAAACCGTAGATATGGTCAGGCGAGTGTATGCTCCTCGGTTCTGTCTCATCACAACAAAGATTTGGAGCAATAGACATTAAAATCCTCAGTGCATCACATTTCTCGGGTCTTGGACAAACCGTGTTATAGCTCTTAGACAAATTAGTGTTACAGCTCTATTTTATTTAGAAGATAGCAGGAGAATCCATCCTCAAAGCGTGAGGGCATGACAACCCAAAGATGTGAAGAGAGTGGAGAAGCGTGCCAGTGCGTGGGAGACAGAGAAAGAGAAAACCTTTTAGCTCCTCTTTTTATATGGTTTCCCTCCCCCTGGGCCTGCCCTTTGCAAATTGGGCTAGCCAGGAGTGTTGTTTGTTCTACCTGAAGTCCTCACTCCAGTCCTCGGACCTTCTTTGACCTTACCTTGTTCTATTTTTGTGGGCTTTTCCCTTCCTTGTCTTTTAGCCACTGCCATTTTGGACTCCTGTTTCCTATTCTAACTACCTATCACAGACCTTTGTTGGTAAAGTAATATCTCTGCTTTTTTAATATGCTGTCTAATTTGGTCATAGGTTTTCTTCCAAGGAGCAAGTGTCTCTTAATTTAATGGCTGAAATCACAATCTGCAGTGATTTTAGAGCCCCCCAAAATAAAGACTCTCACTATTTCCATTGTTTCCCCATCTATTTGCCATGAAGTGAGGGGACTGAATGCCATGGTCTTTCATGTGGTTTGAATGTTGAATTTTAAGCCAACTTTTTCACTCTCCTCTTTCACTTTCATCAAGAAGCTTTTAAGTTGTTCTTCACTTTCTGCCATAAGGATGATGTCATCTGCATATCTGAGGTTATTGATATTTCTCCAGGCAATCTTGATTCCAGCTTGTGCTTCATCCAGCCTGGCATTTTGCATGATGTACTCTGTATATAAGTTAAATAAACAGGGTGATGATATACAGCCTTGACATACTCCTTTCCCAATTTGTTGTTGTTCCCATGTTGCTCCATGTCCAGTTCTAACTGTGGCTTCTTGACCTGCATAAAGATTTCTCTGGAAAATGGGTAAGATGGTCTGGTATTCCCATTTCTTTAAGAAACAGTTTGTCTTTATCCAAACAGTCAAAGAATTTGGTGTGGTCAATAAAGCAGAAGTAGATGTTTTCTATGGTGCAGTGGATATTGGCAACTTGATCTTTGGTTCCTCTGCCTTTTGTAAATCCAGCTTGAACATTTGGAGGTTCTCAGTTCACATACTGTTGAGGCTTAGCTTGGAGAATTTTGAGCATTACTTTGATGTCGTGTGAGATGAGTACAATTTCTGGTAATTTGAACATTCTTTGGCAGTGCCTTTCTTTACGAATGGCTACATTAAATTTCTCTTATTAATAGCCCTAAAGCAGCTGTCACCATATTTTGAGAAAAAAGACTTGGCAATACACATCTTCAACACAAGAACAGTCCCTAAGCATACATCTTCCCCCTGGAAAGAAAGTGCTGTTTGAAATTGTTGCCCACACCCTACAAGGAAGACATATATCACTCATGGGACACAGGTTGAGTATATCTTCAAAGTGCCACCAGATGGTTGGTAAAATTTAGGTTTCTCAGTTAAGTTCAGATAATTGGGCTTACCCTTGTTTATAGAATGACACTCTCTCCTGTTTTTCTATGCTACCAGAAGTTTGGTATTTGTCTACCCCATGGAAAACTGTAAGAGTAGATGTGGAGTGAATATATGGAGGTATAAACAGATGTTTTATCTGGGAGGGTAGAAGGTAGGGTCATCTCCTATTGTTCCCATAGTCCTCTTAGTAAAGTTAACAACAACCACAATCAAACCATTGTCAAAGACACCTGGCAGGAGATGGCAGATCTATCGTAAGTGAAATTTATGGACTCAACCATTTACGAAGGCCACACCAAGATACTTCCCTTGAAAAGTCTCTGGGAGTGACTCTGGAAAGCAAAATCATTAATGTTCCTCCTTCCTTCATACCCCTATTTCACTATGCCAGAATCTTATTCCCTGTTCACTACCACAAAAACAGTGTGTCCTATTCCAGGAGTGATAACTCCACATTTTCTCCAGTTATCATGTATTCTTGTATAGATATTTAATTCAAATATGTCAGATAAAAGTATAACAAACATTTTTATACAACTTACAGGGACCTTATATGTCCCCACATTTGTCACTGTGGGCCTCTGTAGAGGGACTTGGTGATCATTTTGTACAGATTCAAATGACAGTTATCCTTAAGTCTAGGATTATGTCAATCCAAAAAAAGAATATAGGTCACTAAAGCAGAGACAAGTTGTCATCTCCTAAGCCATTTTTCACCCAAACTGCCAAAACTATATGGAGTATACAAAGCAAGCAGAGATGTATCTACTGTTAGGGAAATAAAGACAAAGTGTTCTGCACTTGGAATGGTCAAGGTAGAATCTCAGATTTGCAAAATAGATCTGTATGTGCCCCAGCTCTTTTACCACTACCCAGGAAGTAGCTTAGAAACAATGAGCCCTTTCTGAGATGGGTTCATTCAATGACCAAACTGTCTTTGAGATATTTGTAGACCAGAAAAAAGGGGGGAAGAATAAGTAGAGTTAGAATTTTTTTTTTTTTTTTTTGCTTATTTCTGTAGAGCCTCTTTCAACACTCAATAATTCTAGATGCTTGTGGGTGGTAGAAAACATGAAAAGTCCATCAAATACTCTTTAAAAAAATTGTTTTATGGCTGTACTGGGTCTTATTTGTTGCACTCAAGCTTTCTTTAGTGTGGTGAGCAAGGAGTACTCTCTTGTTGCAGAGCATTGGCTCAGTAGTTGTGGTGCACTGACTTGGTTGCTCCATGGCATGTGGGACCTTCCTGGACCAGGGATTGAACCCATGTCCCCTTCATTGGCAGGGAGATTCTTAACCACTGGATGACCAGGGAAGTCCCCCACCAAACACTGTTGCCATCAGCCCATATTTGAGTGGCTTCTGTGATAATAATTTAAATACATTCAGACTGAAATGGTCCTGAAAGCCAAACACATGACAAGGTGTTGTTTTAAGAGCTCAAGAGTATGTCTGGATTTGTCTCATCACACTGGATCAGCAAGTGGAAAATTGCCAAACACTTATAAAGCACTAAACATTACTGATAACTCAGAGTTGAGGCTAAAGTTTCAATGGAGTCAATCTGCAAGGAGCAGGGAGGAATATGACTCATGCAAAGTGATTTCCCTTACCAAAAGACAAATGGGACATCTTCTGACAGGAATAACAAATGTGATATTTGGTAGTATTATCTGTACAAAATATACAGAATCATTTGCTTTGTGTCCAGTTTATAACAGTATGCATTGCCGTCTATTAGGAAGACAGACCTAGGCAGCAATGATGGCAGTTTGGATCAGATCAGATCAGATCAGATCAGTGGCTCAGTCGTGTCCGACTCTATGAGACCCCATGAATCGCAGCACACCAGGCCTCGCTGTCCATCACCAACTCCCAGAGTTCATCCAGACTCACGTCCATCGAGTCAGTGATGCCAACCAGCCATCTCATCCTCTGTCATCCCCTTCTCCTCTTGCCCCCAATCCCTCCCAGCATCAGAGTCTTTTCCAATGAGTCAACTCTTTGCATGAGGTGGCTAAAGTACTGGAGTTTCAGCTTTAGCATCAGTCCTTCCAATGAAATCCCAGGGCTGATCTCCTTCAGAATGGACTGGTTGGATCTCCTTGCAGTCCAAGGGACTCTCAAGAGTCTTCTCCAACACCACAGTTCAAAAGCATCAATTCTTCAGCACTCAGCCTTCTTCACAGTCCAACTCTCACATCCATACATGACCACAGGAAAAACCATAGCCTTGACTAGACGGACCTTTGTTGGCAAAGTAATGTCTCTGCTTTTGAATATGCTATCTAGGTTGGTCATAACTTTCCTTCCAAGGAGTAAGCATCTTTTAATTTCATGACTGCAGTCACCATCTGCAGTGATTTTGGAGCCCAGAAAAATAAAGTCTGACACTGTTTCCACTGTTTCCCCATCTATTTCCCATGAAGTGATGGGACCAGATGCCATGATCTTCGTTTTCTGAATGTTGAGCTTTAAGCCAACTTTTTCACTCTCCTCTTTCATGTTCATCAAGAGGCTTTTGAGTTCCTCTTCACTTTCTGCCATAAGGGTGGTGTCATCTGCATATCTGAGGTTATTGATATTTCTTCCGGCAATCTTGATTCCAGCTTGTGTTTCTTCCAGTCCAGCGTTTCTCATGATGTACTCTGCATATAAGTTAAATAAACAGGGTGACAATATACAGCCTTGACAAACTCCTTTTCCTATTTGGAACCAGTCTGTTGTTCCATGTCCAGTTCTAACTATTGCTTCCTGACCTGCATACAAATTTCTCAAAAGGCAAATCAGGTGGTCTGGTATTCCCATCTCTTTCAGAATTTTCCACAGTTTATGTAAGACGGTAGGTGTTGCAAGAGGGCATCAGAGTGCAAACACACTGAAACCATACTCACAGAAAACTAGTCAATCTAATCACACTAGGACCACAGCCTTGTCTAACTCAATGAAACTAGGCAGTTTGGATAGTCCAGGCTTGATCAGCAATCTGGTTCCAGTATATCTCATTAGAAAATGGACCCTTGACATAGACATCTGCATTGACTCACATGGCTTATCTATCAGCTCCATTTTTTTTTCACATTTCATAGCTCCAAAGGGATTGTCTTTTATTGACTAATCTGTAGTTTTCCAAGTGGCAGATTACACAGTTAGGCTATTGACAACAATCCAAGTATCAGTAAATATATAAGGTTCATCAAGGACATCTTGATCTGAGATTTGTCAATGCCCTTGACTTCTGCTTATTGAGTACAGAGGCAATGTCTGTTTTAGATTTTACACAATGATTTGAGGACTTGCTCAGAAATAAACAATCCACCTGCCAATGCAGGAGACTCGGGTTCGATCCCTGAGTCAGGAAGATCCCCTGGAGAAGAAAATTGCAACCTATTCCAGTATCCTTGGGAAATCTGATGGACAGAGGAGCCTGGTGGGCTACAGTCCATGGGGTCACAGGGTCAGACACAGCTGAGCAACTAAAGGACAACAACAACAAACTGAGTTTGAACAGCCACAGCCCACTGGGAAGTACCGCAGTGGAATCAGGCCAATGTATTTAGAGCAAACTCTGAATTGATGGTACATGAAACAAGACGCATTGCTTGAAAGAGTGGAGTAGGAAATAAAGTTTCCACCAAAAGAACAAGCTTTCACTTTTACCTATAAAACTTACATGTCTTTGAGGCCAGGCTGGATGCATTTTTTAAAATGCCATTTCCATTTGGCAAGTAAGGCTTATTACTTACCTTGTTAAAAAGTAAATCCAAGTTGACTCACCCAAAATGGAATAGCAAGTTGATGAGTCATAGTAATTTGATGGATCAGGCATTCATATTTTACAAGGACCGAATAAAAAAGTTAACAGCTGGTTTTCAAAAGTACTCTACCTGGTAGCCTTGCCTCTGACAGGGCCTTCCTTTGCCTGAGGCTATTAGTTACAGACATAGCTCAAAAGAGTCGTTAATTTTGGTGTCTTTAAAATTTATTTATTTATTTTTAATTATGAAAGTATGATAACACATTTACAGGAGACTTGGAAAATACAAAGTTATATATCAGTCAGTTCAGTTCAGTCACTCAGTCATGTCTGACTCTTTGCGCCCCATTGACTACAGCATGCCAGACCTTCCTGTCCATCACCAACTCCTGGAGTTTACTCAAACTTATGTCCATTGAGTCAACGATACCATCCAATAGTTAGACAAGGCTGTGGTCTGTGTGAGCAGATTGGCTCGTTTTCTGTGATTATGGTTTCAGTGTGTCTTAGAACTCCCCAGGTCGGTAGGTACCCAGTATGCTACTGGAGATCAGTGGAGAAATAACTCCAGAAAGAATGAAGGGATGGAGCCAAAACAAAAACAATACCCAGTTGTGGATGGAACTGGTGATAGAAGCAAGGTCCGATGATGTAAAGAGCAATACTTCATAAGAACCTGGACTGTTAGGTCCATGAATCAAGGCAAACTGGAAGTGGTCAAACAGGAGATGGCAAGAGTGAACGTTGACATTCTAGGAATCAGCGACCTAAAATGGACTGGAATGGGTGAATTTAACTCAGATGACCATTATATCTACTACTGTGAGCAGGAATCCCTAAGAAGAAATGGAGAAGCCATCATGGTCAACAAGAGTCATGGTCATCCAAGAAAATTAAGTACTTGGATGCCATCTAAAAAATGACAGAATGATCTCTTTTTGTTTCCAAGGCAAACGATTCAATATCACAGTAATCCAAGCCTATGTCCCAACCAGTAACACTGAAGAAGCTGAAGTTGAACGGTTCTGTGAAGACCTATAATACATTATAGAACAAACACCCCCAAAAATGTCATTTTTATTACTGGGGACTGGAATGCAAAAGTAGGAAGTCAAGAAACACCTGTAGCAACAGGCAAATTTGACCTTGGAGTATCGAATGAAACAGGACAAAAGCTAACAGAGTTTTGCCAAGAGAACACACTGGTCATAGCAAACACCCTCTTCCAACAACACAAGAGAAGACTCTACACATGGACGTCACCAGGTGGTCAACACCAAAATCAGATTGAGTATATTCTTTGCAGCCAAAGATGGAAAAGCTCTATACAGTCAACAAAAGCAAGACCAGGAGCTGACTGTGGCTCAGATCATGAACTCCTTATTGCCAAATTCAGACTTAGATTGAAGAAAGTAGGGAAAACCACTAGACCATTCAGGTATGACCTAAATCAAATCCCTTATGATTATACAGTGGAAGTGTGATATAGATTTAAGGGACTAGATCTGATAGATAGAGTGCCTGATGAACTATGGATGGAGGTTCATGACATTGTACAGGAGACAGGGATCAAGACCATCCTCATGGAAAAGAAATGCAAAAAAGAAAATGCCTGTATGAGGAGGCCTTACAATTAGCTGTGAAAAGAATAGAATACAGAAGCAAAGGAGAAAAGAAAAGATACAAGCATCTGAATGCAGAGTTTCAAAGAATAGCAAGGAGAGATAAGAAAGGCTTCCTCACAAATCAGTGCAAAGAAATAGAGGAAAACAACAGAATGGGAAAGACTAGAGATCTCTTCAAGAAAATTAGAGATACCAAGGGAACATTTCATGCAAAGATGGGTTTGATAAAGGACAGATATGGTATGGACCTAACAGAAGCAGAAGATATTAAGAAGAGGTGCCAAGAATGCACAGAAGAAGTATACAAAAAAGATCTTCACGACCCAGATAATCATGATGGTGTATTTACTCACATAGAGCCAGACATCCTGGAATGTGAAGTCAAGTGGGCCTTAGCATCACTACGAACAAAGCTAGTGTAGGTGATGGAATTCCAGTTGAACTATTTCAAATCCTAAAAGATGATGCTGTGAAAGTGCTGCACTCAATACGCCAGCAAAGTTGGAAAACTCAGCAGTGGCCACAGGATGGGAAAAGGTCAGTTTTCATTCCAATCCCAAAGAAAGGCAATGCCAGAGAATCTCAAACTACCACACAATTGCACTCATCTTACATGCTAGTAAAGTAATGCACAAAATTCTGCAAGCCAGGCTTCAGCAATATGTGAACTGTGAACTTCCTGATGTTCAAGCTGGTTTTAGAAAAGGCAGAGGAACCAGAGATCAAATTGCCAACATCCATTGTGTCATCGAAAAAGCAAGAGAGTTCCAGAAAAACATCGATTTCTGCTTTATTGACTGTGCCAAAGCCTTTGACTGTGTGGATCACAATAAACTGTGGAAAATTCGGAAAGAGATGGGAATACCAGACCACCTGACCTGCCTCTTGAGAAACCTGTATGCAAGTCAGGAAGCAATATTTAGAACTGGACATGGAACAACAGACTGGTTCCAAATAGGAAAAGGAGTTCGTCAAGGCTGTATATTGTCATCATGCTTATTTAACTTCTATGCAGAGTACATCATAAGAAACGCTGGGCTGGAAGAAGCACAAGCTGCAATCAAGATTGTCAGGAGGAATATCAATAACCTCAGATATGCAGCTGACACCACCCTTATGGCAGAAAGTGAAGAGGAACTAAAAAACCTCTTGATGAAAGTGAAAGAGGAGAGTGAAAAAGTTGGCTTAAAGCTCAATATTCAGAAAACTGAGATCATGGCATCTGGTCCCATCGCTTCATGGGAAATAGATGGGGAAACAGTGGAAACAGTGTCAGACTTTATTTTTCTGGGCTCCAAAATCACTGCAGATGGTGACTGCAGCCAAGAAATTAAAAGAGGCTCACTCCTTGGAAGGAAAGTTATGACCAACCTAGATAGCATATTCAAAAGTAGAGACATTACTTTGCCAACAAAGGTCCCTCTAGTCAAGGCTATGGTTTTCCCAGTGGTCGTGTATGGATGTCAGAGTTGGACTGTGAAGAAGGCTGAGTGCTGAAGAATTGATGCTTTTGAAGTGTGGTGTTGGAGAAGACTCTTGAGAGTCCCTTGGACTGCAAGGAGATCCAACCAGTCCATTCTGAAGGAGATCAGTCCCGGATGTTCTTTGGAAGGACTGATGCTAAAGCTGAAACTCCAGTACTTTGGCCAACTCATGTAAAGAGTTGACTCATTGGAAAAGACTCTGATGCTGGGAGGGATTGGGGGCAGGAGGAGAAGGGGATGGCAGAGAATGAAATGGCTGGATGGCATCACTGACTCGATGGACATGAGTGTGAGTGAACCCGGGGAGCTGGTGATGGACAGGGAGGCCTGGCGTGCTGCAGTTCATAGGGTCGCAAAGAGTTGGACACGACTATGGACTAAACTGAACTGAAAACAGATAGAGAAAGCTTCTGACATAGACATCAGAAGAGGGCAGAAAGAGTGCCACCTCACTAGTGTTAGCAAGGGAGGTATATACTTTTTAATTAGGTACTACAATGAATCAAAAGAATGTCTGGAGGTTGTAAAGATCTTACTAGACCCACTATTATAATTTACATCTCAAGATAATAGGATTAGCCAGAAGGTTTTCAGGAAGCAGAAACTGTCCTGACGCAGGATACATTGTTGTTATATCATCCTTAGCACAGAGTTTAAACTGAGTTGTTTGTTGTGTAATCATCAGTTGGAGGCTTAAAGATAAAAACGTTATGTGACTAAGACTAAGAAATGTAGAGGAAAAAAAAAAAGTGTTTGTCCTTTCCTCCCCTTGAGACTTCCAGACTCCTGTCTCCTCTTCTAGAACCCCAGTCTCCTCTCTCCTTGGGGAACTCCGGACTTCTTATCAACCTGCCTAGATATTCTTTCAAATCTTTGATATAGTTCAGTTTATTCTGGCTTCTAATATAAGAGTCTAGGAAGCTTATTATTTTAGTAATTTAAAACAATGAATGAAGCTGGAAACATCTAATTGTATGTTGAGGATATAAAGAATTACTATGTTGTAAAAAAAAATAGGAAATTAACATGTGATATATTAATACTAACTAAAGTACAAATGTTGTTCAAATTGCATAAAATTTTATGTCCATTATTTGTTTTCATACTTTATTCAAGATTCCACATTGTATTTAGCTGCATTGAACAGCTTCAGATGCGTGCAACAAATTCTGATGAATTCTCTTCATTTTTATTGTTACAATTATTTCCTAATTTTCCTTGTTATGGCTTGTTAGATACATCCATCATTTAAAAGTGGACATTTAATTTACAAATACATGGGTCACATTAGTTTCCATTGTCCATTGTGAACTCTACTCAGACTCAATTTGATTTGGGCATTTAATATTCCACAAGACTGACTAGAATGGTGACTTTGGTGCTTTGTCTGAGTCATAAAAGTTGAAATCTCTCCTGTCTCCTAAATTCTCCAACATATCTGGAGAGCTGAGTGTGGCTTTTGGTCCCACTGACGGCCAGGGATACATTAGTCCCACCCTTAATCTTTCTTCTCTTTAAAGTAGCTGAGATCAGGTTGTCAGAGGAAGGGAAGGAAACAGGGGAGAGTGACTTCATGCTGGCAAGCAAAGATGAATTTACCTTCAGTTTTGTGTAGTAGAGTAGCTGCCTTCAACATTTTTTTTTTTTTTTTTTTTTAAGATATCTTTGAGTTAGTTTCTCACCCTTCAATAGGTCAACTTTATCAGGAATCAATCTGGGATACTACAAGCCTGGGTGTTAGCCAGTGCTTATTTATATTTCCCCTGTGAATTTGTCTCAATAAAATGTCCTGAAGACAGCCAATATTCTGTTAGAGGAACTAGAATCCTTTGCCAAAATTTGCCAAAAATTAGACCTTTTAAGTTCAGTTCAATTCAGTTCAGTCGCTCAGTTGTGTTCGACTCTTTGCGACTCCATGAATTACATGTCCATCGAGTCGGTGATGCCATCCAGCCATCTCATCCTCTGTCGTCCCCTTCTCCTCCTGCCCCCAATCCCTCCCAGAATCAGAGTCTTTTCCAATGAGTCAACTCTTCGCATGAGGTGGCCAAAGTACTGGAGTTTCAGCTTTAGCATCAGTCCTTCCAGTGAACACCCAGGACTGATCTCCTTTAGAATGGACTGGTTGGATCTCCTAGCAGTCCAAGGGACTCTCAAGAGTCTTCTCCAATACCACAGTTCAAAAGCATCAATTCTTCAGCGCTCAGCCTTCTTCACAGTCCAACTCTCACATCCATACACGACCACTGGAAAAACCATAGCCTTGACTAGACGGACCTTTGTTGTCAAAGTAATGTCTGTGCTTTTGAATATGCTGTCTAGGTTGGTCAAAACTTTCCTTCCAAGGAGTAAGTGTCTTTTAATTACATGACTGCAATCATCATCTGCAGTGATTTTGGAGCCCCCCAAAATGAAGTCTGACCCTGTTTTTAAAGTTATCTCCAAATCTGTGGTTGGCATTATACATTGCATAAGGGTGTAAGTCATTAGATGGTCCTGCCGTTGTCATTCTTCCTTATCAAGCATTATTCCCCCTGCCCTCTCACCTCTGAGGTGAACCAAAGTTCTAACAATCAGTCTGATTTCTTTCTGTGTGTGTGTGTGTGCATGTGCTCAGTCACTGAATGGTGTCCAGCTCTTTGCAACCCTGTAGACTGTAGTCGCAAGGTTCATCCGTCCATGGGATTTCCCAGGCACGAATATGGAAATGGGCTGCCATTTCTTTCTCCAGTTTTCTTCCTTTAGTCATCATAAATTCACCTATTTAACTCAGTGTAATCATCTCTAAAACTTCTCTGAAAATGGGTAGCAACTTCTGCCCCGTCCCCCGAATACAAATGTTAATAATAGTTGTTAGTATGATGTGCACCTGAGAATAACTGCCAGGCTGTTGAGAAATTTCCCTATGTAGAAGAGAGTTCACATACCAGCATTCTATTAGCACAGCTGTCTTTGATCTTATTTTAAAGTATGCAAACTGCAGACCCCCTCCCCAATGCCTCCTCATTGACAAATGACAAAATAGATGACAGTTTATTGCCCAGTAGACCATTCAGTTTGATCAATTTGTTTGCCATTGATTCCTAGAGACTTCTTTCCTGTCATGCTTCCTCTTCTAGAAATCCTTTTCTTTGTCAGCATCTCATCTTCATAGCCCAAACTATCAAAAACTATCAAAGAAATATGTGAGATTTTACCGTCCTTGCAAATTTAAAAAAGTTAGACTTCTACAGATTCATGGATGGTGGCAGAAGTCAAATGATGCCTGTGCAACAGTTTATTTCTCGTAACAATGAGGATACCTAAAATATCAGCTTTCATGCCACTTCCTTGAGCCTCAATTTCTATATGCCCCAATGAAGAGGACGAGACATCAGCTGCACATGGTGTGCATTACAAAGGAGGAACAATGAGTTTAGGGAATTCTAATCTTTTTAAAAAGGGCAATTGTTAAGCCCCATTGCCTTGGAGAGAGATATATACCTGTCTTCAAAAATTGTAAGGAACTCTTATAATTTGAGAGACATGGTCTCCCTCCTAAGACTGTCTTGCTATATAAGCATTCTAAAAAATAGTCCAGAACAAATGGTTCCACATGCAGGAAATGCAGATCCGTAAGAGACCCATGGAGAATTGTCTCTTAACAGTCGAGAAAAAAAACTTCCTTGATTCTGAGGGCACTAAATTTTTCCTCAGCCACCTGCTGTGAGTCATGGACCATGACTACGTAATAGCTCTTAAGTAGATTAATCATTTTCTAATCCACAGACACAGAGAAAGTGTTACTAATGCAGTAATTTGAAAGCTGTAGCCACTGTTATCATTTGAGACAAAATAGAAAATAGCTACAAATATGGAGTTATTATAACTTATTTCAGTAAACATTACAACTTTCCATACCTAATGCAAGGTATGCTGATCAATGAACTGAATATCAGCCAATAATTGTTTTAGATGCTGAAGTTGATCAGAATATCTATCCATAAATGTAAATATAGATATAGATCCAATAGACAGTTGAACAAAATTTTGGGTTAAGTGAGTATGGATAAAGAAAAATATATAGTAAGAGATCTTTAGTGATTTTTTAAAAGAATTTTAAAGACTAAAAGGCTTAGAAGAATCATTGCTTTAAATATCAATGTAAAATATAAATTTCTGTGTATATGCTTTTGATCAGTCAGATTCAGTATTTTCTCAAATGACATAGAACAATCTGATAAATTGAGTTTACTCAGGTATCTGAGAACAGGGCTAAGAACGGTATGTTTCTGTATCAGTGTTTAGTAAGTGAAGAGGCAAAATTCTTAGGTTCCTCATAGTCCAAAAGGATTTTAAGATTTGTATTCTGATTGTTATAAGGTAGATGAGAGTGCTGAAGTAGGAGTACACTTGGACCATATAATGCACTGGGACTAGGATTCAAAAGTTTTGCATTCTGATATTTTAAAGAATGTTACATGTTTATCTAAACTGTGAGCTCAGTGTATGTTAAATTGAAATTAAGTTCTTTTATCTTACTAATGTTGTTGCTCACTTTGAAGATTTATGTAGAGTTAGTAATTGAAACTTTGCATATTACACAATAATGATACAAAACATTAAAAACAATGTTTCAATTTTTGTCTTCTTGGATTTCCCATAATGTTGTCCAATAGCCAAGGATGTAATGTTTTATGAAAGAAAATATGATCTGTCTTCTTATAGTTATCATATTATCTCATGTGTGATGAAATAGTAGTAAGGCATAATATGATTTTACCAAAATGTTGCCTTTTTTTCTGTAATTTTGCATGCAGTTACCATTAATAATATTTGTATGTGTGTATGCATGAACATACACATGCATATGTTTATGTACATGTTTATACATATATTATCTGTTTTATGTGTGTGTTTATATAAATGTTATAAATTTTACTCACTTTACTTTTATTTTATCTTAGTGTTGCACTAAATGTTGTGTGTATACTATGTTGCTTTATGACATTTAAGCACTATTAAAATTATGTAGAATAAGAAATAAAGTCTAAATGTAACATTTCCCTTTGTTAAAAAGCAAAATAATCACTAGAGCACTAATCTCTAACAAAAGACTTTTATTCGTAGGTAGCATAAATCTGGGTTTAAGAACCACAGTGACAAGTGAAAATAGTAATGCATACCATGTGCTAAATTTGATTAATGCAAAAGCAAGAGATATCCACTGCCATCAGCAACTAAGCATAATTATATTATTGGCAGGAAAATTGAATTCTTCAAGCATAAAAAGGACATTTTCTTTGAAATCATTTCTCCAATATCACCATCCTTAGGCACTAAGGAGGATGTGACTAGTGTTCTTGATAGCTTTTTCCTATTTGTGTGTGTGTGTGTGCTTTAGGAATGTACACTTATGAAGTTATTTAATATTGGAATATTGCTTAAAATTGTATTGCAATGTGATTTATGCACAAGAGTGAGGAAAATAATTCATATTTATTCATTTGTATTTGGATAGATTTGGTTGGGAAATATAAGGATAGGAGGCGATACCTATTTTTACTTGAGATCTTCCATTTTGTTATAAATAAATAAATCACTGAAAGTGGGGGCCACTCAATGTCCATCCTGTTAGCATTTTTGCTTTTTAGCCTGTAGATTCAATAATAATAGAAATAAAATTTCCTCTTGCATCTGCATATTATTCTTTTAATGTTTTAGTTAGAGTGTGTTTGTCTCTCTTACTCTCTACTATGCCTTTCTCACTCACTTTTCTATCTATTCTTATTTCCCCTTTCCCTATATACACACACAAAGGTATTGTATCTTCAGTAATTCTCTATCAAAATACCTCCTTTCCTAGAGAGTAACATATCAATCCTCTAATACCTATGTTCAGATCAATCTGGGAGATTATTTACCAAAATGACAGATTTTCTCAGTTCTTAATCAGATGAGACACAAGATGAATTAGTCAGATAATGTGATCAGTAGAGTCAAAACAGAGCCTGACAGATAAACATCTAGTCCACTTCTCTCCCCCTTTTACCTCCTTAAATCTTGGCATTGTGATTTCCTTCTATACTGCCAACTGAAATACATTGTATTCATCTTAATGTCTACAAATATTTATACATCATTGGTTGATTTAGTGTATCCTGTATGCCAGACATATCAGACTAGTTTCTGCAGATGATACATTGAGCAATAATGGATGTGATCTCTGCACTTATTTTTTCTTTGACTTGTAATTGATGTTTAAGCATCTGTTTTGTATCCTCTGCTTTTTCAGGAATTTATTACCTGTAAGTTTTTTACTTCTAAAACCTATCTAACCTCTACTTTTCATCTAAGCACTGTATCTCCAGCTGATTCTTGCCCCTATGATGTCTCACCATCTTCAGTTTGAGTTGTTTGAAATCAAATACCTTGGTTTTCCACAGTCTCCTTTTCTCGAATGTTTTGGTGGCTCAGGCAGAGTCTGCCTGCAATGCAAGAGACCTGGGTTCCGTCCCTGGGTCAGGAAGATCCCCTGGCAATGCACTCCAGTATTATTGCCTGGAAAATCCCATGGACAGAGGAGCTTGGCAGGCCACAGTCCATGGTGTCCAAAGAGTCAGACATGACTGAGCAACTAAGACACACAACGGAGAAATAATTCTGGTTCAAACTCTTGGCATTTCTCCTTAACTCTTCTCCCTCAGCACCAGTCCCAGGCAATTGCCAGACATGGTCAGGTTCACCTTTGACCATTATCTTATGTCTGCCCATTCCTTACTTTCTTTCCTCTTTCTCTGCATTTCTTTTCTGCTTTATTCACAATATTCTGAAAAGTGATCTTTTTTGATTGTAGAATAAATCAACTAATTTTCTCCTCAGGATTATATTCTTGGAGTTTGCCCTTTCTAGGATAATTTTCCTGAAAGCACTTGTAATCTGGTTCATTTTATTCATTAATTTCTCTTTTTAGACTCCCCTTGCTGACGTTCCTACTTCATATTAATTATCCTCTTTCATCTTTAAAAACTTTTTTCAATAAGATAAGTTCTAATGTAAAGTATGGTGACTATAGTTAATAATTTAGTAGTTTAATACTTATTAGTCATATGTGATGTTATTAACTCTAGTTATATACTTATGTAACTTTTATATAATAGCTCTTTAATAACTATTTTTGCACTGTACAGTTGCTAAGAGAGTAGATCTTAAGTGTTCTCACCACACACATAAAACATATGGTAACTTTGTGAGATGATGAATGTGTTTATTAGCTTCATTGCAATATTATTTCAAAATATATATTAAATCATGTTTTACACCTTGAAAATCATGCTGTACAACCTAAATATATGCAATTTTTATTTGTCAATCATACCTCAGTAAAGCTGGGGAAATAAAATAATAATGAAAATTTAAAAGTATCTCGCTGCAATACGTCATTAACTAAAATGATCATGTATTTATAGTGTTACGTAAATAATAAACCATTTGTTTGGTGACATCTCTTATTAGAATGTAAACTCCATATGATCAGACTTTGCATGAGTCTTGTTTACCTTTATATCACCAGAGAACTTCAAAGACAGAATGGCAAGTAAGTAAGCACTAAATAAAAATATATTGAATAGGTGAAAATACAAATAAATGGAAAGTGTAGACTTTCTACACTTTATTTGTATCTAAGCGATTCCTTATCAAAGAAACTTTTATTTTTCATTCCAACCAAAATAATTATTTTTTCTTCCAAATGCTGCTAATATTTATTCCATTCCAGTGTTGATGAGTATTAGTTTATCATAAATACTTTTAATGTGCTAGTTGTACTGTGTTTCTCATTCATATCCTTTACTTTTCCAACTAAGTTATGCAGTACTTAATTTCCTGGATATCTCCCATAGCAATTAATACATTAGAAAACGCTACTAAGATGAACAGACTTTTACCTCTGTGGAATTATTCTACTTGAATTCATCCAATGCATCAAATCTTTTTTAATTCTAGAAAGCAGCACGTGATGACTCTAAAACAGCAATCAAAGTTGAATATTTAATATGAATCAGGTGCTATACTAATATTTCTCTCTACCTTATCTCCTTTATCTTCATACACTTCTTTGTGGTGGTGGTGGTGGTAAATGTACCTGTTTTCCTCACTTCAGAGCCTGTGTCATTTATCACTGTGTAATGCAGTGCTGTGGTGCTATCTTGATCTATATATCTGGCTGAAAGTCTTGCTCACACAAGCAAACCTCTCACTCTTGAGCCTATCATCTTTAAAAGCATTGTCACACTTGGAAATGTTATGATCTCTTAGAACTTAACAACGTAGGGGGAAAAAAAACACTTTTGGCATCATGTTTTAAAAAATAAAAACAAATTTTATATTCTGGAGACTTTTTCTTTTTTTTAAGTTTTCAGACTTGACTTGAAATGTAGTGTACCAGCACTGGAAGTCTCCCTTATTTGGTTTTATCAAGTTATAGCTCAGTGCTTTTGTAAGACATTTCTGCTTTTTTTAAACATTATTATAGTCTTTGAAGGAACAGTTTTAAGGGCCTGTTCTTTCACCTATATTGTCAGAACATAGAACATACAATTGTCTATATTGTACTCCATAAAGCCTCCTATACGCTGTACAGAGCAACAGGGGACAGTAAATGCTCTCTGTTTTTTGTTTGTTTGTTTTTTCACTTAAGACAACTAAACTGGTTGTAAGAACATCACAATCCTTAAAATTATGCAATTATAAATACGTGATATATATCTATATTGTCTCAAAGTCACAGCAATATTGTGGTGTGTGAGTGCATGCTCGTTCACTTAATCATGTCTGAGTCTTTGCAACTCTGTAGACTGTAGCCTACCAGGCTCCTCTGTCCATAGGATTCTCCAAGCAAGAATACTGTAGTGGGTTGCCATGCCCTCCTCCAGGGGATCATGCCGACCCAGGGATTAAGCCCACGTCTCTTCTGTCTTCTACATTTCCAGGCATACTCTTTACCACCAGCGCCACCTGGGAAGCCCCGTATTGCAGGTGACAAGGTGCTAAAATACATTCTACCTTGCATTCTTGCATGCATGATAAGTCAATTCAGTCATGTCCAACTCTTTGCGACCCTATGGACTGTAGCCTTCCAGGTCCTCTGTCCATAGGATTCTCCAGGCAAGACTAATGAAGTGGCTTGCCATGTCATTCTTCAGGGGATCTTCTCAATCTAGGAACTGAACCCATATCTCATATGCCCTGCATTGGCAGGTGAGTTCTTTACTACTAGCACTATCTGGGAAGCTTACATTCTACCTTAGTAGTTGTGTAAAATATAGAGGAAGCATTGGGTAGAAGTCAGAGAAACTGGGTTTGAATTTCCACTCCACCACTTCCTAACCATGTGACCATGGACAATTTAGTAAATTTGTTGAAGCCAGTGACAGATTCTCAATGATGACTATACTTTAGAGTCACATGGGAACTTTAAAACAAATGCTGATTTCCTGTCCCTAGTCCTAGAGATTTTAGTTTAGTTGCTTTTAGTGTAGAGATTTCTGTTTCTGAGAAAGATTGAGGGCAGGAGGCGAAGGGATGGTTGGATGGCATCATCGACTAAATGGACATGAGTTTGAGCAAACTCTGGAAGATAGTGAAGGACAGGGAAGCCTGGTGTGCCTTTGTGTCCATGGCGTCACAAAGAATTAGACATGACTGAGCAACTGAACAACAAGTGTAGAGATTGCATTTAAATCAGAACTCTGAAGCTGAAAGTCAAGTACCAATATTTAGTGTTACCCGATAATTCTAATTTGTAACCAAGGTTGAGAATCAATAACTTAATCTAAGCTGTAAGTTCAGTCGCTCAGTCGTGTCCAACTCTTTGCAACCTCATGGACTGCAGCACACCAGGTTTCCCTGTCCATCACCAACTCCTGGAGCTTACTTAAACTCAATAACTTAATCTAGTCTAGTCTAAACTTTAATTTCCTCATCTGGAAAACAGAGCTAATGATATTACTCCCACAGGTTGTTGTGAAAGTGTGCTAATATAAGCATGTAATTCTTGGCATATAATTAAGAACATTAGCTGATATAAGTAGTAGTAGTGCCATTTTTATTAATTCCTTGCCTATGGCTGTACGTGGACTTCCCTGGTAGCTCAGCTGGTAAAGAAGCTGCCTGCAATCCAGGAGACCCCGGTTTGATTCCTGGCTCAGTAAGATTCCCCTGGAGACAGGATAGGCTACCCATTCCAGTACTCTTGGACTTCTCTGGTAGCTCAGACAGTAAAAAATCTACCTGCAAAAAAGAAAAAAAAAATACTGACTCCAGTATTCTAGCCTAGAGAATTTCATGGACAGAGGAGCCTGTCAGGCTACAGTCCAGGGGGTCACAAACAGGTGGACATGACTGAGTGACTTTCACTTTCCTATGTCTGTACATAAACTTAGTTCATTCATTCATTCTACAAACATTTGCTATGAATCTGCCATTTGAAAGCCACTGTTCTAGGGTCTGAAGATATTATGGAATGGTTAATAAAGTATCCACATTCCTATTCTTGTAGAACTTATGTTCTAGGGTAGGTGACTCATGATAATAAATCAGATACAGGAATAGAAAATAATTGCAGGACAAATACTTTGAAGAATAATCAAGAGTATTACAGCCTGCTGTTTTGCATGCAGTTGTCAAAGAAGTCCCTCTCTCAGTTGTCATTTAAGCAGTGTCCTGAAATGAAAGAGAAAAAAATATATACATGTAATTTGAGGAAATAGTCGCCCAAGCAGTGAAAAAAATAGTACAAAGGTGCGGACATTAGGTGATCGATGTTCCATAGTGCACTTTGTCATAAGACATAGGTAAAATTTTCAGTGTCTACATGGTAAAAAAAAAAAAAAATTCTATTGAATGATAGGAACATTTCATATATATTGCTTGTCTTGATATCTCAATAAAATCATTATCAGCAAGCCACAAATACCCCTATTTTATGGAATGAGTAAGTGAAATTGACATTTATTGTCTTGGTAGGGTCTCACCATCTTCACTAGAGATATCAAAATATGTAGTATTGAAATAATGGAATAGCACTTTCTTTGATATGTCCATAGCAGTAATTATATTTTTACCTATCAGAAAATGTTTGAAAACATTCCTAGCCTATTGACTATGCTCACTCAACTCCACCAAGGTTAAATAATATATCCAGACAAATCATGTTAAGTCAGGGGGATACTTAATAATGTAAGTACTATAATATTAATGGGAAAAATACAGAGAAATGGATTTCAAATATTAGTAATTATAGAGAAAATAGACATTAATTCATATAATATCAGTTCATAGTTAATAAACATGTACAATACTAGATGAGTAAAGACCATAAGACTTTTGGAGTGTATATAATGTCTCCCCACATTCCCTGCTCCTGAAACAACACACACACACACACACACACACACGCACACACACACACATCCCACACAGTGAACAATGTCTCACCTTAATTTAGGAAGTTGGGTAGCCTTTTGGTTAAGAGGACAGACTTTGGGATCAGATGCAAATACATTTGACTTCACATACCAGTTCAGTTCAATTCAGTCACTCAGTCATGTCCGACTCTGTGACCCCATGAACCGCAGGATGCCAGGCCTCCCTGTCCATCACCAACCTCCAGATTCTACCCAAACCCATGTCCATTGAGTCGGTGATGCCATCCAACCATCTCATCCTCTGTCATCCCCTCTTCTCCCGCCCTCAATCTTTCCCAGCATCAGGGTCTTTTTCAAATGAGGCAGCTCTTTGCATCAGGTGGCCAAAGTGTTGGAGTTTCAGCCTCAGCATCAGTCCTTCCAGTGAACATCCAGGACTGATCTCCTTTATAATGGACTGGTTGGATCTCCTTGCAGTCCAAGGAACTCTCAAGAGTCTTCTCCAACACCACAGTTCAAAAGCATCAATTCATCAGTGCTCAGCTTTCTTCATAGTCCAGCTGTCACATCCATACATAACTACTGGAAAAACCATAGCCTAGACTAGATAGACCTTTGTTGGCAAAGTAATGTCTCTGCTTTTCAATATGCTGTCTAGGTTGGTCATAACTTACCTTCCAAGGAATAAGTGTCTTTTAATTTCGTAGCTGCAATCACCATCTGCAGTGATTTTGGACCCCTATCTATGTGACCACAGACAAATTATAAGCCTCAGTTTCCTGAAGTGTAAAACAGAAATAATTAAACCCACTTCGTATAGTTGTACATACAACAGTTTGGGTGCATGATATAATATATTAGTCTTGAAAAGTGAAAGTGAAGTCACTCAGTCATGCCCAACTCTTTGCAACCCCATGGACAGTAACCTGCACCAAGCTCCTCTGTCCATAGGATTTTCCAGGCAAGAGTACTGGAGTGGGTTGCCATTGCCTTCTCCAGGGAATCTTCCCGACCCAGGGATCGAACCCAGGTCTCCTGCATTTTAGACAGACGCTTTACAGACTGAGCCACCAGGAAAGTCCAGTCTTAAAACCCTATATACTTTGTTTAATTGGATGCGCTTCATCCTTGTTAGTTTTAGCTTCAGTTGGAAAGAGAGCAGAACCGTGCTAAGCAGAGTTCACTTGGCCTAGATTGAACCTGATACCTGAGAAAGCAGATCTTCTCTGTATAAGCTTCATGGCATTTGAATAATGGCCCACTGATAGAGATATCACCAAGAAACATCACCCTGTTAAAATATTCCTTTTCTCAGACAATAAAGCTAGAGATACTAGATATAAAATGTGAGTAAGGAATGTGTCCCATAAATAATCTTAATTATTTGATGGAAACTTCATGTGAAGGAGGCTCTGTGGCAGAAGAAAGTGCTTCTCAAGTTTGGATATTCAGAGTAATCATTTGAGGAACTTAATAAAGGCAGACTCTGACACAGTAGGTCTGGTTTAGAGCCTGCAATCTACATTCCAAACAGGCTTCCAGGTGATGTTGGTGCTACTGCCCTACAGATCACACTTTGAGTAGCAAGAGTAAAGGAAGCATTATTGGGTTAGAAGTTAGAAGTCTGAGAATGTTTGTTGTATGTCTTTGAAACCAAGTACCTTGCTGTAAAAATGGTAAAATTATACTTTTTCTACTCTTCTATCAGGAATATTGTGGATATTAAAGCAACTATATGTGTATGTGTAAATGCATACATACACACACACACACACATACACACATACATACATGTTCAGTTCAGATGCTCAGTCGTGTCCGACTCTTCTCGACCCTATGAATCATAGCACGCCAGGCCTCCCTGTCCATCACCAACTCCCGGAGTTCACTCAGACTCATGTCCATTGAGTCAGTGATGCCAACCAGCCATCTCATCCTCTGTCATCCCCTTCTCCTCCTGCCCCCAATCCCTCCCAGCATCAGAGTCTTTTCCAATGAGTCAACTCTTCTCATGAGGTGGCCAAAGTACTGGAGTTTCAGCTTTAGCATCATTCCTTCCAAAGAAATCCCAGGGCTGATCTCCTTTAGAATGGAATGGTTGGATCTCCTTGCAGTCCAAGGGACTCTCAAGAGTCTTCTCCAACACCACAGTTCAAAAGCATCAATTCTCAGTGCTCAGCTTTCTTCACAGTCCACCTCTCACATCCATACATGACCACTGCAAATACCATAGCCTTGACAAGATGGACACTTTGTTGGCAAAGTAATGTCTCTGCTTTTCAATATGCTATCTGCTGCTTCTGCTGCTGCTAAGTCGCTTCAGTCATGTCCGACTCTGTCCGACCCCATAGACGGCAGACCACCAGGCACCCCCATCCCTGGGATTCTCCAGGCCATTTCCTTCTCCAATGCATGAAAATGAAAAGTGAAAGTGAAGTCACTCAGTTGTTTCTGACTCTTAGCGACCCCATGGACTGCAGCCAACCAGACTCCTCCATCCATGGGATTTTCCAGGCAAGAGTACTGGAGTGGGGTGTTATTGCCTTCTCCGAATATGCTATCTAGGTTGGTCATAACTTTCCTTTCAAGGAGTGTCTTTTAATTTCATAGCTTCAGTCACCATCTGCAGTGACTTTGGAGCTCAAAAAAAAAAAAAAAATAAAGTCTGACACTGTTTCCACTGTTTCCCCATCTATTTCCCATAAAGTGATGGGACCAGATACCATGATCTTCATTTTCTGAATGTTGAGCTTTAAGCCAACCTTTTCACTCTCATCTTTCACCTTCATCAAGAGGCTTTTTAGTTCCTCTTCACTTTCTGCCATAAGGATGGTGTCATCTGCATATCTGAGGTTATTGATATTTCTCCCAGCAGTCTTGATTCCAGCTTGTGCTTCTTCCAGCCCAGCATTTCTCATGATGTACTCTGTATATAAGTTAAATAAGCAGGGTGACAATATACAGCCTTGACATACTCCTTTTCCTATTTGGAACCAGTCTGTTGTTCCATGTTCAGTTCTAACTGTTGCTTCCTGACTTGCATACAGGTTTCTCAAAAGGCAGGTCAGGTGGTCTGGTATTCCCATCTCTTTCCGAATTTTCCACAGTTTATTGTGATCCACACAGTCAAAGGCTTTGGCATAGTCAATAAAGCAGAAATCGATGTTTTTCTGGAACTCTCTTGCTTTTTCGATGATCCAGTGGATGTTGGCAATTTGGTCTCTGGTTCCTCTGCCTTTTCTAAAACCAGCTTGAACAACTGGAAGTTCACGGTTCACATATTGCTGAAGCCTGGCTTGGAGAATTTTGAGCATTATTTTACTAGCGTGTGAGATGAGTGCAGTTGTGTGGTAGTTTGAGCGTTCTTTGGCATTGCCTTTCTTTGGGATTGGAATAAAAACAGACCTTTTCCAGTCCTGTGGCCACTGCTAAGAGAAACCCAAGTAAAACGGTAGGTGTTGCAAGAGGGCATCAGAGGGCAAACACACTGAAACCATACTCACAGAAAACTAGTCAATCTAATCACACTAGGACCACAGCCTTGTCTAACTCAATGAAACTAAGCCACGCCTGTGGGGCCACCCAAGACGGGTGGTCATGGTGGAGACGTCTGACAGAATGTGGTCCACTGCAGAAGGGAATGGCAAACCACTTCAGTATTCTTGCCTTGAGAATGCCATGAACAGTATGAAAAGGCAAAATGATAGGATACTGAAAGAAGAACTCTCCAGGTCGGTAGGTACCCAATATGCTACTGGAGATCAGTGGAGAAATAACTCCAGAAAGAATGAAGGGATGGAGCCAAAGCAAAAACAATACCCAGTTGTGGGTGTGACTGGTGATAGAAGCAAGGTCCAATGGTATAAAGAGCAATATTGCATAGGAACCTGGAATGTTAGGCCTATGAATCAAGGCAAATTGGAAGTGGTCAAACAAGAGATGGCAAGAGTGAATGTCGACATTCTAGGAATCAGTGAACTAAAATGGACTGGAATGGGTGAATTTAACTCAGATGACCATTATATCTACAACTGCGGGCAGGAATCCCTAAGAAGAAATGGAGTAGCCATCTTGGTCAACAAAAGAGTTCGAAATGCAGTACTTGGATGCAATCTCAAAAACGACAGAATGATCTCCGTTCATTTCCAAGGCAAACCATTCAATATCACAGTAATCCAAGTCTATGCCCCAACCAGTAACGCTGAAAAAGCTTAAGTTGAATGGTTCTATGAAGACCTACAAGACCTTTTAGAACTAACACCCAAAAAAGATGTCCTTTTCATTATAGGGGACTGGAATGCAAAAGTAGGAAGTCAAGGAACACCTGGGGTTCCAAGGAAAATGTGGCCTTGGAATATGGAATGAAGCAGGGCAAAGACTAATAGAGTTTTGCCAGGAAAACGCACTTGTCACAGCGAACACCCTCTTCCAACAACACAAGAGAAGACTCTACACATGGACATCACCAGGTGGTCAACACCAAAATCAGATTGATTATATTCTTTTCAGTCAAAGATGGAGAAGCTCTATACAGTCCACAAAAACAAGACTGGAAGCTGACTGTGGCTCAGACCATGAACTCCTTATTGCCAAATTCAGACTGAAATTGAAGAAAGTAGGGAAAACCACTAGACCATTCAGGTATGACCTAAATCAAATCCCTTATGATTATACAGTGGAAGTGAGAAATAGATTTAAGGGACTAGATCTGATAGATAGAGTGCCTGATGAACTATGGACTGAGGTTCATGACATACATACATGAGTGTGCCTTTAAACAACAATTTAATTGTAAATGAATCTTCCTATAAATGATATAAATAGTCTAAATACAATAATAATAAAAATAATGTAGCATCCTTAGTTTTTGGAAATCCTGAGGCGAAATGCAGTAACTGAGTCCTTCTTATATACTGTAACTTTTCTAACCTCCTTCTTTCCACAGCCTTCCTCCAAAAATTAACACATCTATTAACAGATGAGAAAATACGATACATAACTCAGACATTACTATTGAGCATCTATGCAGATCACATAAGCTGAATTTTTAATGTTTCAGTATATGCTTTTTTGAAAAGTGAAAAATGATGAAAGTTTAAAGAGGACATAGATCTCAAAAAGTTACCGTGTATAAATTTCAGGAAATTGAACACCATCTTGAATTCAGGAGCCTCCTGCAGTATTGTGTGTTTAATCCTGAGTATCCTTTTTTTTTTTTTTCTCAACTCTGTGTGCCAGAGACTTATAATAAAAACATTATCATTGCCTCTAAAACCATTCAAAGAACTCTAGTCTTATCTTAGATAATAGCAATTTAAACAGATGGTAAAAATGCTGGTCAGTTAATGCATTTTGATGGGAAGAATGTCACTGATGTTTTATTTCTCTCATGAATTTTAATGGGAAATAAACTATTAGTGACAAAAGTGACTACAGTATACTACTATGACACTGTAAAAATTGTGCATTTAAAAATCGACTACTTTTTTGTGTGTTTTTAAAAAGTGTGCTCATCTCACATGTATTACACACTTATAAATATATCCGGAAGGCAGCTCCATTTTCTCAGAAGTGATGATTTGGCGATGTATCACGGCATATCAGAAAATAGCAGTCTTACATGGGAAACACTTGAGGCTGATTATAAGGATTTCTGTTCTGAGGGCCTATCTTTAAATATATCCCATTACAGCACTGTCTAGAGAGAGAAAGTGGTGGTGGGGAATAGAGTCTGTAAGATCTCAGCTCATTTGGATATTCTACTATGAATTACTTTTTTAAAAGGATTTGATAGAGACTTTATAATTAATACTTCAGAAATACATTTTTTTTTCTTTTGAGGAATTTTAATTTTTTTTTCCACCAGACCAACATAACCATGTTTGGTTCACCTGCTCATAAGTCTGTTTGAAGTTTTCCTGGGCAAACACTGAATCATTGAATGTTCAAGTTAAATGAGGGAAGACAACAGGCATTCACATTCATAGGTGCTGCCTGAAAATGCTTGGGCAGATTGAGATCTAGAAATAGACTGATACTAGGCAGGTCTATATGAGTCACCTCATTTGAGAAGGCCCAAACTTCCTCTTTTCAATTCCCTTGGTGTTTCTCATGCATACCGGCCAGAACTTTCTGTCTTTAATGATCTGGAAGTATGCCAGCTCATCTTTCCTCTGGACTTGGCTGCAAAGGCAGCAGAGGCTCAGTGCCATGTGAGTCCAGAGGAAATGAATGGTACAGCTGAAGATCATCAGGGTAATGATGGTATCTTGTTGCTTTCTAAATCTATTATTTGGGACAGAAATAGAGTGGGGGATTTTCCTAGAATTTCAATTATAAGAACTAGAAGGAAAATTTGAAAAATGTAGGGGCTCTTAGAGGACAGTTTTGGAGAAAAACCCAGAATACATTTAACCTTCCCTTTCCCATTAGATAATACAATAATGCAAACTAGAGATTTGCTTTCAGTTTCCTAAAAAATACCACTTCTTAAATGATTTAACTATTTAAAAATATTCAGTGGAATTAATTTTTGTTAATTGGTTGTCTTAATATTATGACCTTAATGAAGGAGGAAATGTGTCCAAAACCTCTGTCCACCATATAAATTCTCTTCATCTCTTATTCCAGTCACTTCTGTGGTGACCGTTTAAATTTTGTGCATGTGAACATGATCAGGCCTCTCTTCCTCACCTGTGGCCTCTCTGACATGGGGTCAGCAAGTCTGTGAACTACCTTGACCCTCACACAGGTGCTTCCAGAAATTGTAGAGAAGCTAATGCTTTATGAGTCAATCTTGACCTAGAAGGAAGGTGTAATGGTGTGTGCTCAGCCACTTCAGTTGTGTCTGACTCTTTGCGACGCTATGGACTGAAGCCTGCCAGGCTCCTCTGTCTATGGGATTCTTAAGGCAAGAATACTGGAGTGGGTTGCCATACCCTCTTCCAGGGGATCTTCCCAATCCAGGGATCAAACTGATACGTCCTGCATCGCAGGAGGATTCTTTACCACTGATCCATTGTGGAAGCCCAAAAGGAAGGTAGGAACAAACAAATAAATGCACCCCTTTCTTTTGAATTTGCCTCTGCTGTTCTAAGAAGCATTTTACAAGTTTTATCAGAAGTTTCTATAGGGTCAAATACAAGTTATTCATATTGGTAGCCCTATTGGCTAATTAATATGTCCTTGTCATGGCTTCTCATTTTTGTCCTGTTTCTCATTTCTGCTCCCTGGGACCATATGACCAATTAAACCTCTCACACATAAACCCTTATGTGAGAAATAGTCCTAATCAATCCCTGATTGAACTTTGTCTTGAAGTCATATAGTTAAATTATACTTGAGGAATATACTTGAGGAATATACTTGAGGAATATTCAGAAATTTGTGTCTCTAGGGAATGATCCCAACAGAAAACTCAAGGATAGCAAACCCCTCTCTTTCATTCCTACCTGGCTTTGTGTATAGCCCCAATCCCAAAGGGAATACAGATTATTTCCCTAACCTTTTGGGCATTGTTTGTGCTAATCTCTAGGGAGTGGTAAAATCACCGTGTTTCTAGTGAACAGACATTGAGGTCAATGTCTTCATACGATTCACTGTTGTGTTTTAATTTGGTTTGGCTGCCTTCAGTTTTATGTTCTTCTTGTTTGTTTTTTTTTATGTTCTGTGGTTATATATGCACAGAGAGATGAATAGTCAGTTCAGTCATGTCCGACTCTTCGCGACCCCATGGACTGCAGCAAGCCAGGCTTCCCTGTCCATTACCAACTCCCAGAGCTTGCGCAAACTCATGTCCATCAAGTCAGTGATGCCATCCAATCATCTCATCCTTTGTCATCCCCTTGTCCTCCTCCTTTCAATCTTTCCCTGCATTAGTGTCTTTTCTATGGAGTCAGTTGGGAGAAGGCAATGGCACCCCACTCTAGTCCTCTTGCCTGGAAAATCCCATGGACAGAGGAGCCTGGTAGGCTGCAGTCCATGGGGTTGCGAAGAGTCGGACAAAACTGAGCGACTTCACTTTCCCTTTTCACTTTCATACATTGGAGAAGGAAATGGCGACCCACTCCAGTGTTCTTGCCTGGAGAATCCCAGGGACAGCAGAGCCTGGTGGGCTGCCGTCTATGCGGTTGCACAGAATCGAATGTGACTGAAGCAACTTAGCAGCAGCAGCGACAGCAGCATGGAGTCATTTCTTCATGACTATATTTGCTGTGAATAGCAGTTGCTGAGATAACATTGTAACTTACAATAGGGGTAAAAATGTCACACAGCTTCCCACCCAGGAGTGTATTATAAACACATTTTTCACTGAATAACAGGATTGTACTACCAGGTTTATAACAGTAACAGTTTCAATTGATTTATGAAGTAAATAAATATGATTTTATTACTGTCTTCTTTTTGGTGACGGTCTACACGCTGTGGGAAATTCATGACAATCCTGAGTTCTTGGATCATGCAGGCTATTTTTATACATAAAGAGTTTCATCAAAAAGTTTATTAGATAGTCAACTGTTCATACTTTGCAGGCCTCATGATCTTTAAAATTTTATTAAATGCACTATCCATGCCATAAAATATGCTGAAAATGTGAAAGAATTATGCATTATATACTTATAAGCTTTAGTATTCCAGGATCGAGCAATTAAAAGGTGTGTCTAAATATTGGTATGAGTGGCATATATATGCATAAGAAATATTTTCATATATTCAAAATGAAAAAATTTAGAAAAGACTCTGATGCTGGGAGGGATTCGGGGCAGGAGGAGAAGCGGATGACAGAGGATGAGATGGCTGGATGGGATCACTAACTCGATGGACCTGAGTCTGTGTGAACTCTGGGAGTTGGTGATGGACAGGGAGGCCTGACGTGCTGCGATTCATGGGGTCGCAAAGAGTCGGACATGACTGAGCGACTGATCTGACCTGATCTGATCTGATAAATGTGTATAAATAATGGTATAATAGAGTTTATATTAAAATATATTCATGTATGCAAATAAAAAGAGCTACAGTGGCTGATCTGAATATTTTCTCAGTAATATTCTAATTTTACCTCAAAAATAAACAAAAATTGGCAAAAAGACAAATCATATTTATGGCATACTAGAAAAAATTTAGACATTGGTATCTAGTTTCTGTGATTCATATAAACTTGTGTAAGTAATTTAAATTCTCTTATCTCATCTACAATCTTTGTAAAATTAAAATAATTAATAGAGTGACACTTAAATAGAGCTTACTATGATGCTGTGAAAATGCTGCACTCAATATGCCAGCAAATTTGGAAAACTCAGCAGTGGCCACAGGACTGGAAAAGGTCAGCTTTCATTCCAATCCCAAAGAAAGGCAATGCCAAAGAATGCTCAAACTACTGCACAATTGCACTCATCTCACACGCTAGTAAAGTAATGCGCAAAATTCTCCAAGCCAGGCTTCAGCAATATGAGAACCGTGAACTTCCTGATGTTCAAGCTCGTTTTAGAAAAGGCAGAAGAACCAGAGATCAAATTGCCAACATGCGCTGGATCATGGAAAGAGCAAGAGAGTTCCAGAAAAACATCTATTTCTGCTTTATTGACTATGCCAAAGCCTTTGACTGTGTGGATCACAATAAACTGTGGAAAATTCTGAAAGAGATGGGAATACCAGACCACCTGATCTGCCTCTTGAGAAATTTGTATGCAGGTCAGGAAGCAACAGTTAGAATTGGACATGGAACAACAGACTGGTTCCAAATAGGAAAAGGAGTTCATCAAGGCTGTATATTGTCACCCTGCTTATTTAACTTATATGCAGAGTACATCATGAGAAACACTGGACTGGAAGAAACACAAGCTGGAATCAAGACTGCCAGGAGAAATATCAATAACCTCAGATATGCAGATGACACCACCCTTATGGCAGAAAGTGAAGAGGAACTAAAGAGCCTCTTGATGAAGGTGAAAGTGGAGAGTGAAAAAGTTGCCTTAAAGCTCAACATTTAGAAAACGAAGATCATGGCATCCGGTCCCATCACTTCATGGGAAATAGATGGGGAAACAGTGGAAACAGTGTCAGACTTTATTTTTCTGGGCTCCAAAATCACTACAGATGGTGACTGCAGCCAGGAAATTAAAAGACACTTACTCCTTGGAAGGAAAGTTATGACCAACCTAGATAGCATATTCAAAAGCAGAGACACTACTTTGCCAACAAAGGTCCATCTAGTCAAGACTATGGGTTTTCCAGTGGTCATGTATGGATGTGAGAGTTGGACTGTGAAGAAGGCTGAGTGCCGAAGAATTGATGCTTTTGAACTGTGGTGTTGGAGAAGACTCTTGAGAGTCCCTTGGACTGCAAGGAGATCCAACCAGTCCATTCTGAAGGAAATCAGTCCTGGGTGTTCTTTGGAAGGAATGATGCTAAAACTGAAACTCCAGTACTTTGGCCACCTCATGCGAAGAGTTGACTCATTGGAAAAGACTCTGATGCTGGGAGGGATTGGGGGTAAGAGGAGAAGGGGACGACAGAGGATGAGACGGCTGGATGGCATCACTGACTCGATAGAAGTGAGTCTGGGTGAACTCCGGGAGTTGGTGATGGACAGGGAGGCCTGGTGTGCTGCGTTTCATGGGGTCGCAAAGAGTCGGACACGACTGAGCGACTGGTCTGATCTGATATGTTAGACATGCTTTAAATAAATCAATTCCTTTGATCCTTTCAACAAACCTATGAGATACTGTATGATTGCTTCCTTCTTAAAAATGAGGAAACTGAGGCACAGAGAGATTCAATAAAGCAGTTACCATATGGCTAGTAAACAATAGAGTCAGAATGTGAACCCAGGGTAAAGGTGGCTCAGACGCTAAAGAATTTGTCTGAAGTGTAGGAGATCTGGTTTCAATCCTTGGGTCAGGAAGATCGCCTGGAGTAGAAATGGTTACCCACAGCAGTATTTTGCCTGGAGAATTCAATGGACCCAGAAGCCTGGTGGGCTATAGTCCATGGTGTCACAAAGAGTCAGACAAAACTGAGGAACTAATAAGCAGGCTCAGAGTCCACTGAGCTATAATTCTTAAAAGTAATTTTTATCTCATAATTAATGGATTTATTGTTTTGTTCTAAATGATTAAATGGCATAAAAGAGATAAACTTCCTCATGTAGTATATGATATGTAAAAAATTCCCATGACATGTTATTTTTACTGATGTTTACCATCATCTGTGGGGATTCAGTTCAGTTCAGTTCAGTTGCTCAGTCATGTCTAACTCTTTTTTACCCCATGAATGGCAGCACACCAGGCCTCCCTGTCTATCACCAACTCCCAGAGTCCACCTAAACCCATGTCCATTGAGTCGGTGATGCCATCCCCCCATCTCATCCTCTGTCGTCCCCTTCTCCTCCTGCCCCCAAACCCTCCCAGCATCAGAGCCTTTTCCAATGAGTCAACTCTTCACATGAGGTGGCCAAAGTATTGGAGTTCCAACTTCAACATAAGTCCTTCCAATGAACACCCAGAAGTGGTCTCCTTTAGGATGGACTGTTTGGATCTCCCTGCAGTACAAAGGATGCTCAAGAGTCTTATCCAACACTAAAGTTCAAAAGCATCAATTCTTCAGCTCTCAGCTTTCTTTATAGTCTAATTCTCACATCCATACATGACCACAGGAAAAACCATAGCCTTGACTAGACAGACTTTTGTTGGCGAAGTAATGTCTCTGGTTTTAAATATGCTATCTAGGTTGGTCACAACTTTCCTTCCAAGGAGTAAGCGTCTTTTAATTTCATGGCTGCAATCACCATCTGCAGTGATTTTGGAGCCCAAAAAAATAAAGTCAGCTACTGTTTCCACTGTTTCCCCATCTATTTGCCATGAAGTGATGGGACCAGATACTATGATCTTCGTTTTCTGAATGTTGAGCTTTAAGCCAACTTTTTCACTCCCCTCTTTCACTTTCATCAAGAGGCTCTTTCATCAAGAGTTCTTCACTTTCTGCCATTATGATGGTGTCATCTGCATATCTGAGGTTATTGACATTTCTCCCAGAAATCTTGATTCCAGCTTGTGCTTCCTCCAGCCCAGCATTTATTATGATGTACTCTACATATAAGTTGAATAAGTAGGGTTACAATATACAGCCTTGATGTACTCCTTTTCGGATTTGGAAAGGAGTCTGTTGTTCAATGTCCAGTTCTAACTGTTGCTTCCTGAACTGCATACAGATTTTTCAAGAAGCAGGTCAGGTGGTCTGGTATTTCCTTCTCTTCAACATTTTTCCACAATTTATTGTGATCCACCCAGTCAAAGGCTTTGGCATAGTCAATAAAGTAGAAATTGATGTTTTCCTGGAATTCTCTTGTTTTCTCAATGATCCAGCAGATGTTGGCAATTTGATTTCTGGTTCCTCTGCCTTTTCTAAAACCAGCTTGAACATCTGGAAGTTCACGGTTCATGTATTGCTGAAGCCTGGAATGGAGAATTTTAAGCATTATTTTACTAGCATGTGACATGAGTACAATTGCATGGCAGTTTGAGAATTCTTTGGCATTGCCTTTCTTTGGGATTGGCATGAAAACTGACCCTTTTCCAGTCTTGTGGCCACTGCTGAGTTTTCCAAATTGGCTAGCATATTGAGTGCAGCACTTTCACAGCATCATCTTTCAGGATATGAAATAGCTCAACTAGTAATCCATCACCTCCACTAGCTTTGTTCATAGTGATGCTTCCTAAGGCCCACTTGACTTCGCATTCCAAGATGTCTGGCTCTAGGTGAGTGATCACACCATCCTGATTATCGGGGTCATGAAGATCTTTTTTGTACAGTTCTTCTGTGTATTCCTGCCACCTGTTCTTAATATCTTCTGCTTCTGTTAGATCCATACCATTTCTGTCCTTTATCCATCCCATCTTTGCCTGAAATGTTCCCTTGGTATCTTTAATTTTCTTGAAGAGATCTCTAGTCTTTCCCGTTCTGTTGTTTTCCTCTATTTCTTTGTACTGATTTGTGAGGAAGGCTTTCTTATCTCTCCTTGCTATTCTTTGGAACTCTGCATTCAGATGCTTATATCTTTCCTTTTCTCCTTTTCTTTTCACTTCTCTTCTTTTCACAGCTATTTGTAAGGCCTCTCCAGTCAGCCATTGTGCTTTTTTGCATTTCTTTTCCATGGGGATGGTCTTGATCCCTGTCTCCTATACAATGTCACGAACCTCAGTCCATAGTTCATCAGGCACTCTATCTATCAGATCTAGTCCCTTAAATCTACTTTTCACTTCTACTGTATAATCATAAGGAATTTGATTTAGGTCGTGCCTGAATGGTCTAGTGGTTTTCCCTACTTTCTTCAATTTCAGTATGAATTTGGCAATAAAGTGTTCCTGATCTGAGCCATAGTCAGCTTCCGGTCTTGTTTTTGCTGACTGTATAGAGCTTCTCCATCTTTGGCTGAAAAGAATATAATATATCTGATTTTGGTGCTGTCCATCTGGTGATGTCCATGTGTAGAGTCTTCTCTTGTGTTGTTGGAAGAGCGTGTTTGCTGTGACAAGTGCGTTTTCCTGGCAAAACTCTATTAGTCTTTGCCCTGCTTCATTCCATATTCCAAGGCCAAATTTTCCTTGGAACCCCAGGTGTTCCTTGACTTCCTACTTTTGCATTCCAGTCCCCTATAATGAAAAGGACATCTTTTTTGGGTGTTAGTTCTAAAAGGTCTTGTAGGTCTTCATAGAACCATTCAACTTAAGCTTTTTCAGCGTTACTGGTTGGAGCATAGACTTGGATTACTGTGATATTAAATGGTTTGCTTTGGTAACAGAGATCATTCTGTCGTTTTTGAGATTGCATTCAAGTACTACATTTCATACTCTTTTGTTGACCAAGATGGCTACTCTATTTCTTCTAAGGGATTCCTGCCCACAGTAGTATATATAATGGTCATCTGAGTTAAATTCATGCATTCCAGTCCACTTTAGTTCACCGATTCCTAGAATGTCGACGTTCACTCTTGCCATCTCCTGTTTGACCACTTCCAATTTGCCTTGATTCATGGACCTAACATTCCAGGTTTCTATGCAATATTGCTCTTTACTACATCGGACCTTGCTTCTATCACCAGTCATATCCACATCTGGGTATTGTTTTTTCTCTATATTGGGTCACACAGAGTCGGAGATGACTGAAGCGACTTAGCAGCAGCAGCAGCCTTTGGCCTGCTTCATTCTGTACTCCAAGGCCGAATTTGCCTGTTACTCCAAGTGTTTGTTGACTTCCAACTTTTGCATTCCAGTCCCCTGTAACAAAAAGGACATCTCTTTGGGGTGTTAGTTCTAGAAGGTCTTGTAGGCCTTCATAGAATTGTTAAACGTCAGCTTCTTCAGCGTTACTCGTCGGGGCATAGACTTAAATTACTGTGATATTGCATGGTTTGCCTTGGAAATGAACAGAGATCATTCTTTTGTTTTTGAGATTGCATCCAAGTACTGGATTTCAGACTCTTTTGTTGATTATTATGGTTACTCCATTTCTTCTAAGGGATTCCTGCCCACAGTAGTAGATATAATGGTCATCTGAGTTAAATTCACCCATTCCAGTCCATTTCAGTTCACTGATTCCTAGAATGTCTATGTTCACTCTTGTCTTCTCCTGTTTGAGCACTTCCAATTTGCCTTCATTCATGGACCTAACATTCCAGGTTCCTATGCAATATTGCTCTTTACAGCATCGAACCTTCCTTCTATCACCAGTCCCACCCACAACTGTGGGGATTAAAGGCATGGATTTATACTATGAGACTGAACAGTTGAACCCATTTCCCAGAATTTCTTGAAAGTCAAGGGTCTGCAACACAGAGGTCAGGGATATATGTGAGTTAAGGACTGATCCATTTACCTTCAGACTTCAAAAATATACTCTTTTTCCTTTTGGAAGAAAAAGAATCAGGGAAAGAATTCCAATGTGGTTACAGTCAGGACTAAATGAACTATGCAGTTTAAGGCAAGAAATGTTGGATATATATTTTGGATAGGGCATTAAATGGGTAAATCAAATTTTCACATACACAAAGGTATTGTCAAACTCAATATTTATTACTAAGCAATTTGGTTGCAAAGTTGAATTTATATAGTTTTGTATCAGATATTTATAGTTACTCTTATTTTTTGGCTGATATACATATTGAGAAATAATTGACTAATATAATTGCATATATTGACATTTAAACTATACTGTGTCATAATTTTATATGCATACACATGTGGAATTGATAGCTTACGGTGAACAATGTTGGATTCATGATCTCCGAAGAAGAAAATTTAGTTTTGGGACCAGGGACCAGGCTTGATCACTCAAGAGCTTTTGTGTAGATGAGTTTTATTAAGGTTAAAAAAAAGGGACATAGAAGGCTTCTGACCTAGACATCTTAAGGGGGACAGAGAATGCCCCCATTGATAGTATTAGCAAGGGAGTTGAGTTATATACTTTTTAAATTAATTATTACAATAAATCAAAAGAATGTCTCAAGTTTGTGAAAATTTTACCACACTCACTGCCACATTTTACATTTTAGGATAACAGAAGTAGAACTTAACGATAGAAAGATCCTACCAGACCCACTCCCATATATACATTCTAAGATATTAGGATTAGTCAGAAGATTTTCAGGAAGGAGAAACTGTCCTCAATCAGGATGTGTTATTGTTATATAATCCCTAGTACAGAGTTTAAACTGAGTTGTATAATCATCAGTTCGAGGCTTAAAGAAAAAAACGTTTTATGTGACTAAAACTAAGGAATGTAGAGGGGAAAAAAAAAAGTTTGTCCTTTCATCATCCTTGAGAATTCCAGACCCCTATCTCCTCCTTGAGAGCCCAGACCCCTTTCTCTTCCTCAGGGATCCCGGACTTCTTAACAACCTGCCTAGGAATTGACTCTCTCAGATGATTATCAATATCCAAATCATTAAGACATCCATTAACTCAAGTAATTAACTTTTATTTGTGTTGTGTGTGTATATGTGTGTCTGTATGTGGTGAGAATAAGATTTACTCTAAGTGACTTTGTATTTTTAATTAATTATTTTGTTATTTTTAATTTAAATGTAGTTGATGTACATATTATGTTAGTTTCAGGTATAATACAAAAAGATGTAACATTGCATTTATTAGAAATGATCATAGTTATAATTCTAGTAGCCATCTTTTCCAATACATAGTTATTGCAGTATTATTGACTATATTTCTTTTGCTCTATATTATACCTTTGTGACTTATTTATGATATAACTGGAGGTTTATAACACTTAATCCCTCTACACCTATTCCACTCACTTCCCTAACCTCTTTCCTTCTGGCAACTGTTTGACTCTCCTCTACATCTATGTCTGTTTTTATTTTATTTGGTTAGTTTGTTTTATTTTTAGATTCCACATGACAGTGAGATCCTGTAGTATTTGTCTTTCTCTGACTTATTTCAGAAAGCATAAGAGCCTCCAGGTCCAGACATGTCTCAAATGGCAATATTCCATTTTTAATGGTTGAAGAATGTTCCCTTATATTTCTACATACCACATTCTCTTCATTCATTCTTCTATCAGTGAGACTTATGTTGCTTTTATATTATGCTATTATAAATAATGTCACAATGAATGTTGGAGTCCATATAGCTCTTGGTTATGTTTTGGTGTTTTTGTTCTCTTCAGCAAAATTCTTAGAGGTGAAATTGCTGGAATACATGGCATTAACTGGTTTTAATGTTTTGAGAAACACTCACATTGAATTCCATAGTGGCTGCACCAATTTACAATCCCACAGACAGTGCACCTAGGTTCCCTTTTCTCAGCATCCTTGTCAATACTTGTCTTTTGTTGTTCCTTGCTAAGTTGTGTCCAACTCTTTGTGACCCAATGGACTGCAGCACACCAGGTTCCTCTGTCCTCCTCTTTCTCCTGGAGTTTGCTCAGATTCATCTCCATTGAGTTGGTGATGATGATGTCTTTTAGATGATAACTATTCTGAGAGACATGAAATGGTAACACTTTCATTGTTTTGATATGCATTTATCTAAGGATTATTAGCGTTTGAACATCTTCATGTGTCTGTTGGCCACCTGTTTGTCTTCCTTGAAAAATATCTATTCAGATCCTCTGGCCATTTTGTTTCATTAACATATAGTTAATTTAAAATATTATTTACAATGGTTGTTTTGTTAGTTTCAGAAGTACAGTCTAGTGACTCATTATTTTTGTAGATTATACTCCATTATAGAAGTATAATTATTTGCCATTAGTGGATTATACTCCATTTTACAGCATAATGGGTATATTGATAATTTCCTATGCTCTACAGTATATCCTTGTTGCTTGTGTACTTTATACATAGAAGTTTGTATCTGTTTATCCCATACTCCTAGTTAGTTCTTCCTCCCTTCCCTCTCCTGGTAACCACGTTTCTTTTCTATATCTGTTTGGAAAGGTACTCATTTGTATTATTTTTAGATTCCACATATAATTTATGTCTTTCAGTGTTTATCTTTCTCTGTCTGACTTATTTCATTAAGCATAATATCCTCTAGATCAATTCATGTTGCAAATGGCAGTATTTCATTCATTTTTTTATTAGATAGCATTCCATTGTTTGTGTATGTGTGTGTATATATATATTTATATATTACATGTATATTATTTTTATATATTTTATCTATATTTATCTCTATTAAAATAGATATATTTCAAAGAAGATAAATAGGTGGCCAACAGACACATGATGATGTTCAAACATTAGTAATCATTAGAGAAATGCATATCAAAACAATGAAAGTGTTATCGTCTCATACCATTTCTTTTTTAATTCAGTCATTTGTTTCTGTGCACTTGGGTTAGTTTTATGTCTTGACTATTATAGCTTATGCTGGGAAGCATGTATTGTTCTGAATTAGTGTTTTTGTTTTTTCTAAATATATAATCAGAAATGGGATTGCTGGATCCACTTATGATAGTTCTATTTGAAGAACTTCCATACTGTTTTCTGTAGTGTCTGCACATATTTACATTCTCTCCAGCAGTGGAAAGGGCTTCCTTTTCTCCACATCCTCACCAACATTTGTTATTTAACTGTTAGCAATCTGTGTATTTTCTTTGGAGAAATGTCTATTCAGGTGTTCTGCCACTTTCTGATTGAGTTGTTTGATATTGCTTTGATACAGAGTTGTATGAGCTATTTATATATTTTGATATATAACCCCTTGTCAGTTGTATCATTTGCAAATATTTTCTTCCATTCTGGAGTTTGTCTCTTCATTGGTCAGTGGTTTCCTTTGTTGTGCAAAAGCTTTTAAGTTTAATTAGGTACCCTTTGTTTATTTTTGGTTTTGTTTCCAACAAATAAAGCCATGATCTGCATCAAAGAGTGTTCACCTTGTTCTCTTCTAGGACTTACATTCAGGTCTTTAAATCATTTTGCATTTATTTTTATGTATAGTGTGAGGCAATGTTCTGATCTTACTGTTTAACATGTGGTTGTCGAGTTTTCCCAGCATCACTTAAGAGGCTCTTTTTCTCCATTATATATTTTTGCCTCCTTTGTCATAGTTTAATTTACTATGACCAACCTAGATAGCATATTCAAGAGCAGAGACATTACTTTGCCAACAAAGGTTCGTCTAGACAAGGCTATGGTTTTTCCTGTGGTCATGTATGGGTGTGAGAGTTGGACTGTGAAGAAGGCTGAGCACCGAAGAATTGATGCTTTTGAACTGTGGTGTTGGAGAAGACTCTTGAGAGTCCCTTGGACTTCAAGGAGATCCAACCAGTCCATTCTGAAGGAGATCAGCCCTGGGATTTCTTTGGAAGGAATGATGCTAAAGCTGAAACTCCAGTACTTTGGCCACCTCATGCGAAGAGTTGACTCATTGGAAAAGACTCTGATGCTGGAAGGGATTGGGGGCAGGAGGAGAAGGGGATGACAGAGGATGAGATGGCTGGATGGCATCACTGACTCAATGGACGTGAGTCTGAGTGAACTCCGGGAGTTGGTGATGGATAGAGAGGCCTGGCGTGCTGCGATTCATGGGGTCGCAAAGAGTCAGACACGACTGAGCTACTGATCTGATCTGATCTGATGGGTTTATTTCTGGCCTTGTTCATTTTCTAATCAGATTGTGTGATTTTTTAATGTTGAGTTGTATGAGTTCTTTATATATTTTGAGTATTAACCTCTTGTCAGATATATAATTTGCAAATGTCTTCTCTCATTCAGTAGGTTGTGTTCCTCCCTTTTGTTGGTAGTTTCTTTTGCTGTGCAAAAACTTTTTAGATGATATAGTACCATTTGCTTATTTATTTATTTATTTTTTGCTTTTGTCTCCTTTGCCTAAGGGGACATATTCAAAAAGATATCAATAAAGACTGTTGTTAAAGAGCTTACTGCCTATGTTTTTTTTGTGTGTGTGTGTGAGATTTCCTTTGGTCTTTCATTTAAATCTTAAATTCATTTTGAATTTAGTTTTGTATATGATGTGAAAAAGTATTCTGGTTTGATTCTTTTTCATGAAGCTATCCACTATTTCCAAAATCACTTGTTGAATAGACTGTCTTTTCTCCATTGTATATTCTTTCCTCCTTTGTTGTAGATTGGTTGATCATAGGCATGGAGGTTCATTTCTGAGTATGGATTCTGTTCCATTGATCTATGCATCTGTTTTTGTGCTAGTACCATGCTGTTTTGATTACTGTAACTTTGTAGTGTAGTCTGGGAGCATGATACCTCCAAATTAGTTCTTTTTTATAAAGATAACTTTGGCAATTTGGGATATTTTGCTGTCCCATATTAATTTTAGGATTATTTCCTCTTTAACTATGAAAAGTGTTATGGATATTTTGCTAGAGATTGTGTTAAATCTGTAGATTGCTTTGTAAAAGGCCTTCTCTAATACTCTGATCTTTATTATTTCTTTCTTTCTACTAACTTTGGGTTTAATTTCATCCTCACTAGACACCAGGAGATCAGGAAGAGTCTTAGCAAGTAAGAAACACATTTCAAGTGTTGTCAATTTTGTGAAGGGAAAAACATATCATTATCTTAAGTATTTCATCATATTCCATTCTGTTATTGATGTTAGTTGCTCAAAGTAAATATATAAAACATATGCACACAGACAGCTCCAGATATATTATATTATACCTTGTTTTTTTTTTTTTTTTTTTACCCCTAATGAGGCTGCTTTTGTTCATTTCCAATAACCCTCATTCTGCTCCTTATCATGACAAATCCCTTAGTTTGGTGTCCCAATCAAGATCCCGTTGCCTGAATGTATCATTCATTTAGTAAATACTTATTGACTGCCTACAGGACCAATCAGAAATACTATGTGATAATCATTCTCAGGAGCTTATAGTATACTGAGGGGAAAAAGACAGTAGAAGAGAGTAAATTATTTATAAAAAAAAATTGGAAGATGAGAAGAGCACTCTATTCAGGATGAACTGGGATGCATTTCCTGATTGGGGCTATTAGGAAAGGCTTCTTAGAAGATTATCAATTTAAATCCTAATGTAAGAGTGAGGACTAGATAAATGATATGGGAAAGACCTGGGGAGAATAATTTGATTTAAATTAATAAGATTTTTATTTCTTTCTTGAGTGTCCAAACACTCTGTTCAACAACTTACTATGATAGCTTCCCACTGTAATGAAAGCTGAATTTTATGCCTTGCTTCCATATTTCTCTGTCATCAAAATTCATTGATAAAATAAGGATAAAAAGAAACAAATGAGTGGGAAAAAATCAAAGAGAGATTAGGTAAAACAAAAGATATCCCACTAAGTCAGTGGTTTTTAATAAGAGGGGGAATTTTTGCCACCTGTGGGACTTTTAGCAATGTCTGTCCCAGGGTACAGTGTTTGGCTGTCACATCTTGGGGGTGAATGCTGGTGGTATCTAGTTGGTAGAAGACAGAGATATTGCTAAACATATTACATTGCACAGGACAGCACCCACAATAAAATAAATGGTTATCTAATCCAAAATGTCAGTAATGTAGAGGATGCTCTAGAGCACTGAATTATCTTGTGTCTCAGTTAAAACACCCTGTAGCATTTATTTATTTACTTATTTGAGTTTCTAATTACGGCCTTGTAAAGAGATCTCTTTTGGATAGAAACATACTAATACTGCAATACAGACAGATTTAAGCAAGGACTTATATGACATGTTATTACCTTACTAACTTCACCTTTTCCTGTAAGTCACCAAGATTTGTCAGCTCAGAAATTAATCCTCATATTTAGTCTAAGGTTGGAACTCAACGTTCAAAAAAATGAAGGCCAAGGCATCTGGTCCCATCATTTCATGGCAAAAAGATAGGGAAACAATGAAAACAGTGAAAGACTTTATTTTCTTGGGCTCCAAAATCACTGCAGATGGTGACTGCAGCCATTAAATTAAAAGACACTTCCTCCTTGGAAGAAAAGCTAGGACTGGCCTAGAGAGCATATTAAAAAGCAGAGACATTACTTTGCCAACAAAGATCTGTATAGTAAAAGCTATGTTTTTTCCAGTAGTCATTTATGGATATGAGAGTTGGACCATAAAGAAGGCTGGACATAAGAACTGATGCTTTTTGAATTGTGGTGTTGGAGAAGGTTTTGAGAGTCCCTTGGATTTGCAAGGAGATCAAACCAGTCAGTCCTAATGGAAATCAAACCTGAATATTCACTGGAAGGACTGATGCTGAAGCTGAAACTCCAATACTTTGGCCACCTGATGCGAAGAGCCGACTCATTAGAAAAAGACTCTGATGCTGGGAAAAACTGAAAGCAGGAGGAGAAGGGGATGGCAGAGGATGAGATGATTGGATAATATCACTGACTCAATGGACATGAGTTTGAACAAACTTGAAGAGATGGGGAAGAATTGGGATGTCTGGCATGCTGCATTTCATGGGCTCACAAAGAGCTGGACATGACTGAGCAACCAAACAACAACAACATATGTTTGGATACGGACCTTCTATGCTAAAAGCATGTGTGCTCTCTCTTTCCCTCTCATCCTGTCTATCTCTTTCCTTCTGTCTTTGCCTCTCTCTCTCTGTCTCACACACACACACACACCCATTGGTGGGAAGTTGGCAAAATATAAATATTAATTTAAAATGGCATTGAAGGAAGATAATTTTTATTGTTTAGTCACTAAGTTGTGTCCAACTCTTTGTGATCCCATGGATGGTAGCCTTCCAGATTCCTTTGTCCATGGAATTTCTCAGGCAAGAATACTGGAGTGGATTGCCATTTTCTTCTCCAGGGAATCTTCCTGACCCAGGAGTTGAACTCAGGACTCCTGAATTGGCAGGTGGATTATTTACCGCTGAGTCTCCAGGGAAACCCCAGGAAGGGACTAAAGAAACATAAATTCACGTAATGTGATATCTTGGGTTAGGTCCTGGAATAGAAAATAGTAATATTAGTTTAAAAAGTTTTTGAAATACAAATAAAGTCTGGAGTTTTGTTAATAGTAATATACCAATGATACTTTCTTACTTTTGACAAATGAATTATGGTTATACAAAACATTAGCATTGAACTGAGTAAGATGCACATGGAAACTTTCTGTATGATTTCTACATCTCTTCTATGAATATAAAATTATTCTAAAATAAAAATTGTAATTTAATAAATGAAATTGAAGAGAATAAAATAAATGGTTAGGAGATTTTCATTTTAAAAGCAATTTTTAAAATTATGTTTTTCAGTTAGCAGTATTAAAACAGTTTGTTGCAGTCTAGTAATTGAAATAGTTTGCAATTATGTTTTCCACCTTTGTTTAATTGAAATCATAAGCTGTTTGTTTTAATTTCATGCAAAAATTAATATGTGACTGAGACATTATAAGTAAGGGGTCCAGAATTAGCTTATGGATTATTTGGCTATTATGGGTCAATATATTTTAAATAAATTTATCAACGTTGGATAAATGAAGATTTCGCATAAACTTCCCTTGAAAAATTGGGAGAATTTGCAATCTTTGATCTAGTTCAGATGTGTCTAAACATTTTTCAGTAGAAGTCTCCTCCTTAAATGTTTGCAGATGGCCACATACTCCCTTCTTTTATACCCCACTCCCAACCTAATTACCTGGTGATCAACTGTACACCTTTCAGCATTTGATAACTAATTTTCATATTTCACATTCATATTTCACTCCTCAAAATTGAATAAATATTGGCCTTTTGTATTTTTTTACTAATTTACATTTTTTAAAGATTTGATTAAGATAATTTACCTGTCAACATATCAGTCTGTGGAAACTCTTTCCTAGAATTTCACTTATGAAATGTTAACCAGTTTCTGGGCCTCAGATATTTTAAGTTTCATCCAACTTCTTTCAATAGAGCAAGCAAAGGATAGATTAATTTTCCATTTTTATCCAATGTATACATAATTTAGGACCAATTTATTATTTCTCCTTTCTCTTATGGTAGGTTTGTGCCAAGACTTTTGTATTATATATATTATATAATAATTTTTATATCTAATTTTTAGAACTTTCACTTGGATTAATATAATAGTGCCATTGTACCTACTAGTTCCCTTGGAATAGGAATGAGTTGTGTAAACACAGTGAGTGATCTTGACAGTTGACCTTCTATAGAATCATATTTTGTTTCTTGAAATAATTATTAGTATTTTTAAATAATTTTTTTTTTGAATAGAGAAATATAGTCTCTTGTATATCATTATTTTTCATGTCCTGGGATTCACTGACTCAATTCCAAGAAGTAGTCTCCCAGTCCTTTGTTTTTTTCCTTTTCTCTCTTTTTCCTTTATAAAGATCTTGGATACCACTTTAGAGGAATAATGTACTTGTTGAGCAGTAAAAGGCTTCTAATGAAGCCCCATTATTTTCGGAATTGGATGACTGTTATGGGGTTTTCATAAAGCCAAGGATTTGTCAAGCCTATTGGTATAAATAAAAAGATTGAGGAACAGAAGATAGTAAAGCTAAAAAAGACTGCTTTGAACTACTTTAAAAATTTCTGAGCAGTAACATTCAGGGCTAAAATATAGCCACCGCCGCCGCCAAGTCGCTTCAGTCGTGTCCGACTCTGTGCGACCCCACGGACTGCAGCCTACCAGGCTTCTCTGTCCATGGGATTCTCCAGGCAAGAACACTGGATTGGGTTGCCATTTCCTTCTCCAAAATATAGCCACAGTGACACCTAACAATTCATGAAAACATATTTATAGGATTCAAAGAAAATATAAACAGTTGGTTTGGTTTTAGGATATATTTGAAAGAAAAAATATTTAATTAAAAATATTTTATATAACCTAGATTTTGTTTCACATGCTTTGTCCTTCTTTGTCATGCCAAAAAATACTGTCTTGTATTAATAAGTCTTTTGAAGAAGAGTGCTTCATGATCTGACTCCTCTTGCTATAGTAAGTCTCTCAAATATATAGTCTCAGGCAACCTGTACTTTTGTAGCATTTTAAAAGATTGTTTAATTAATCTTAAAATGAGATACTTCATGTTGTCTCTATAAAATGTGAGGTATGTGGGGAGGCAAGGCCTGTTTTACAACTATATGATCACTAATTCTCATACTGTTGAGTGGACTCATATATCTATAATAAGTAACATTGATTGAATGAATAACTGAGTCAATAATTAAGTAAATGAATATATTTGACCCCTATGTTAAAACTAAATAGAACTATATACCAATACAATAGCATAAGTATATGGGGGGTAATTAAGCAGAGACATTATTATGCCAACAAAGGTCCGTCTAGTCAAGGCTATGTTTTTTCCAGTAGTTGTGTATGGATGTGACAGTTGGACTATAAAGAAAACTGAGAGCTGAAGAATTTATGCTTTTGAGCTGTGGTGTTGGAGAAGACTCTTGAGAGTCCCTTGGACAGCAAGGAGATCCAACCAGTCCATCCTAAAGGAAATCAGTCCTGGGTATTCATTGGAAGGACTGATGCTGAAGCTGAAACTCCAATACTTATTAGGCCACATGATGTGAAGAACTGACTCATTTGAAAAGATCCTGATGCTGGGAAAGACTGAAGGTGGGAGGAGAAAGGAACAGAGGGTGAGATGGTAGGATGGCATCACTGACTCAATGGACATGAGTTTGAGTAAGCCCCAGGAGTTGGTGATAAACAGGGAAGCCTGGCATGCTGCAGTTCATGGGGTCTCAAAAAGTCAGACACGACTGAGCGACCGAACTGAATTGATCTGATGGGGGAAAAGTATATGACTTGACTTTTCATTCTTGTGTCTGGGCATCTAGTTTTACTTTCTTAAATTCATTCGGCATTTGGCATTTGAACTGATCAACTTAAAAATATAGACACAGTTAAGGAAAATGTTCTTCTATATCACCAAATATCCCCTTAATTTTGACCAAAAATGAATGATCCAACAACTGCAATAGGCTGTCATCTATGGCCCTCCTTAAATAGGCATGTACTTCTTTGTCTCTATCTAAAGAATCCAGCTAGAAACAATCTTAGATGTTCTGTCATTTGCATATTTTTCTATTATACAACATGTTATTTAGTGTCCCCTTTTCCCTCTGCCTGGAAGCCCATCCTGAATTTCTGATCTAAGTTCATGTGTCTTAACCTTTCAAGATTGAGCTCTGACATTATCTCAAGGATACTGTCTCTAAAGTCCCAGGTTGCAAAATTGTCCACTTTATGGTCCCAAAATACTTACTTACCTTTATTTATCACTCATAATACATAATTAAAATAAACAGTTTGTATCTAACTCCTTCTTAAGACTTCAAATCCAATAAAGAAAGGATCTTATCTTATTCATTTTTGCATGGAAACATTCTAAGTCAATGTTTGGTATTGAATAAATATCCTTTTAAAATGAATTATAATAAATCATCATAGAGTATTCATTTGACCTCTCACTAGGTTTAAGGATTGTCCAGAATTACAAGTGATATCCAATTTCCCTACTTCTTTGATGAACTGACTTTTTTTTTAAATTTTAATTGAAACATTTAAGTTATAAAATCAGCCTTTTTATTTCTTATACTTAGGTATATTTTACTTTTGTTTAGCTATTCATCAATTAAGTTTCTTAAATGTTTTCTGAGCATTTACTATGTGTTATATACTAAGCCAACTTCGTGTCACTCAGAGATAAAAGAAATAGTTGCTGACACAGAGGAACATAATTATTTGTAGGTAAACTAAAAAAAAAGTATAAATCCTCTAATACAAATAAGGATGTGTAAGAATGAATTTTAGTAGGATGAGCTAAAAAATAATAGTTCAGATAAAAATAGCATGTGAAAGCTATGGAAGTAACTTAGAGAATGGTGCATTTTAAAATTACAAATCATCAACTGAAGTTTCCTGCCTTTTTAAGTGTAGAGCAGATAGTTTAATTTCTTTTTTTAAAGGAGGTCTAAACATTTCTCTTGACCAGATATACAAATATCCAAGAGGCAAATGAAAAGATGCTCAATGTTGCTAATTATGAGAGAAATGCAAATAAAAACTATGAGATATGACCTCACACCAGTCAGAATGGCTATCATCAAAATGTCTACAAAAAGTAAATGCTAGAGAGGGTGTATAGAAAAGGGAACTGTCCTACATTGTTGGTGGGAATGTAAATTGTTGCAGTCACTAAGGAGAATAGAATGGAAGTTCCTTAAAAAAACTGAAAATAAAGAGTTACCATATGGCCTAGCAATCCCAATCCTGGGCATATATCTCGAGAAAAGTATAGTTCAAAAGGATACATGAAAAAAAAAAAAAAAAAAAGGATACATGTACTCCAGTGTTTATCACAGCACTGTTTACAATTGCCAAGACATGGAAACAATGTATATGTCCATCAAAAGATGAAAGGATAAAAAAGATGTGGTTCATATACACAATAGAATATTACTCATCCATTAAAAAGAATGAAATAATGCCATTTGTGGCAACATGGGTGGACCTGGAGATTATCATACTGAGTAAAACAGGGAAAGACAAATATCATTTATTGCTTATATACTGAATCTAAAAAAAGTACAAATGAACTAATTTATGAAACAGAGACAGACTAAAAATCTTAGGGAATGAATTCATTGTTACCACGGGAAGGATGGGAGAGGGATATATTGGAAATTTGGGATTGACACACACAGTACTATATTTACAATAGATAGCCAACAAGGACCTACTGTATAACACAGGGAACTCTGCTTAATATTTTATGATAACTTTCGTGAGAAAAGAATTGGAAAAATAATAGATACTTGTAATGTATAACTGAATCACTTTGCTGTATACCTAAAACTAATACAACATTGTTAATTAATGATACTCCAGTGTAAAATAAAAATTAAAAAAATAAAGGAGGTCTAAATTTTGGCCACCTCATGCGAAGAGTTGACTCATTGGGAAAGACCCTGATGCAGGGAGGGATTGGGCAGGAGGAGAAGGGGACAACAGAGGATGAGATGGCTGAATGGCATCACCGACTCGATGGACATGAGTTTGAATGAACTCCGGGAGTTGGTGATGGACAGGGAGGCCTGGCGTGCTGCAATTCATGGGGCTGCAAAGAGTCGGACATTACTGAGCGACTGAACTGAACTGAACTGAAAATCTTCTCTGAGATTTCAGTGAATTTCTTGAAAGTAACTGGATACTGCTGCTGCTAAGTCGCTTCAGTCGTGTCTGACTCTGTGCGACCCCAGAGACGGAAGCCCACCAGGCTCCCCAGTCCCTGGAATTCTCCAGGCAAGAACACTGGAGTGGGTTGCCACTTCCTTCTCCAGTGCATGAAAGTGAAAAGTGAAAGGGAAGTCGCTCAGTCGTGTCCGACTCTCAGCAACCCCATGAACTACAGCCCACTAGGCTGCTCCATCCATGGGATTTTCCAGGCAAGAGTGCTGGAGTGGGGTGCCATTGCCTTCTCCACAGTAACTGGATACTTACTGTCAAATGGTTAATTCTGTCTTAAAGTTTATGAATTACTTACATTCTATATAAATTCAAATAGACATTGTCCCTAATTTTATCTAAACAAGCAAATAAGAACAGGTTTTAAATATACAGGTGATAGATAACTTGGTGATAACTTGTTCAATTAATCTTATGGATAATTTGAAAAGGAGGACTGTCTACATGAAAAGTAGGCAAACAGCTTGAAATTGAGTATTACATACTCTTACCTGTTAAATTCTTTGTACTACCAGTTGCTCAAAAGTTTTTATAACTCTGACTTCTTTACCACATACCATCTTCCTATTCACATCGTATTCTTATTCCTTTCTTTTCTTCCGACTTCCCATTTCTCTTCCACCCCCTTCTCCCCCTGGATGGCCTTAAGAACACTCTGGTTTCTATGTATATTGTACATGACAATTTATCTCATTCTATCCTACCACCTAATCTGTCCCTCTTATTGATAAACTTAGTTTATGTTGGATTTTCTTTTATTTTCATCATAAAGCATAATAAAACATTAATTCACCTAAGTTGCATATCAAAATCACTGACGATGCCATGTGTACTCTCATCCTAATACCAACGGGATGTTGCAGGGAAACAAAGCACAAGGAGAGGCTGTATCATATGTAAATATGACCTTCATAACTAGATTAAATTACTAACATCCAAGAACTAGGAAAGAAAAAAAAAACTTTTATGTCTTGAAAATTTGTATGTTTGATTTTCCTTTTTAATAGAAATTGCATTTGCTGAGTTTTAATCAGATTTATCTGATCCTATGCAGTCTGCCTCTTGCTAATTTTAATTCTGTCCCTTTCATAGCATCTCTTCTGTTTTTCAGTTCCCTGCTCTGGGTTCACTTCAGTATTATTCCATATTTATATGCTTCCTTTCAGTGAAGACATGAATTAGACCTTCATTCTTCTGCAGATGACACTCAGATCTATTTGACGATTAGTCCTAATTGTTACTCTACTTCTGATATTTTGTCAGCATCTCATGAAGACATAGAGACTAGGATGTCCAATTAAATGTTACTGAGCTGAACTACATACCAAGGGATAAGTACTACTTATTCAGTTCCAGGCAGTGGTTTAAATAGGTTTTATCATTCACTTTCAGATGCATGTGTATATGCATGAGTGTGTGTGTTTCATGACTAACAGTCAACAATATGAGAATATTAATTGATTCAGAGAACTGTTTTTGTACTCATTTATTTGAAGTTCAGTACAGATCTTAGTTTAATAATTCTATATTTTTCAGGTAATGAGATTGTATACTGTATTAAATAGTTACTAAACAAAACAAGAACAAAATGAGATTCTGAAATATTGAAAGTACTTTAACCATATTTCAAGGCATTGCTTAAATCTACGTTTTTGGGTTTAGATTGTTATAGAGGAAATGCTAATGTAGGATTTCACTTCATAATAAAAATAACTTCATGTGAAACTTTCCAAACTATTAGGAGTTCCCTTCTCAGGAAGAAAGAATGCAAGAGAAAGATAAAGTGTAGTTGAACATTGTCCTTCAAGAACTATGCCAAATATGATGCAGAGAGACTAAAATTCGGATACTTAACTCATATATCTGTACATTATTTAAAGCTGTTTATTATCTGTGTGAAAACTTCACAATTCCTATTTATGTCTGTTAAGAGAACAGACACTAGTTCTGGTGGTATTCTCATTTGTCCTATTTTCCTTTGTCAACTTTGATAATAAATTTCTACCAAGCTTTATTCATTTTTTTATAGCAAATCTTTTCTGATCTCAGTTAAAAATTAGTTCTTCAATTTTTTTCTTTTTCAGAGCATTTTATTTGCTAGTTTACAAAGTCCTTCATTTTAATGTTTAATTTATAAAATATTTTTCATATCTTTCAAAGTTTTTATTTTCTGTTTGAACTCATATATCTTTTGTACTTCCTATAACTTCCAATTTAGAAATTTCTAAACTTCTTGACCCATTTGCTTTTTCTTGAAGTCATTTTTTATCAGTTCAGTTTAGTTCAGTCACTCAGTCGTGTCTGACTCTTTGCGACCCCATGAATCTCAGAATGCCAGGCCTCCCTGTCCATCACCAACTCCGGAGTCCACCCAAATGTACATTGAGTCAGTGATGCCATCTAGCCATCTCATCCTCTGCCGTCCCCTTTTCCTCCTGCCCCTGATTCCTCCCAGCATCAGAGTCTTTTCCAATGAGTCAACTCTTCACATCAGGTGGCCAAAGTACTGGGGTTTCAGCTTTAGCATTATTCCTTCTAAAGAAATCCTAGGGCTGATCTCCTTTAGAATGGACTGGTTGGATCTCCTTGCAGTCCAAGGGACTCTCAAGAGTCTTCTCCAACACCACAGTTCAAAAGCATCAGTTCTTCGGCGCTCAGGTTACTTCACAGTCCAACTCTCACATCCATACATGACCACTGGAAAAACCATAGCCTTGACTAGACAGACCTTTGTTGGCAAAGTAATGTCTCTGCTTTTGAGTATGCTGTCTAGGTTGGTCATAACTTTCCTTCCAAGGAGTAAGTGTCTTTTAATTTCATGGCTGCAATCACCATCTGAAGTGATTTTGGAGCCCCAAAAAATAAAGTCTGACACTGTTTCCACTGTTTCCCCAACTATTTCTCATGAAGTGATGGGACCAGATGCGATGATCTTCGTTTTCTGAATGTTGAGCTTTAAGCCAACTTTTTCACTCTCCTCTTTCATTTTCATCAAGAGGTTTTTTAGTTCCTCTTCACTTTCTGCCATAAGGGTGGTGTCATCTGCATATCTGAGGTTATGCCCATAGTATGTTGTAAATACAATCTCCTAGTTTAGTGTTTCTCTTCTCTTCTAGACTATAAATTCTATGAGGGCAGAGACCTTGACTCTCTTTTTTACCTTGTCACTTTCAGTCTCTGGCACTGTATCAAGCAGAATATGCACTCATTTATTGTTTTGGAATACATGAATTTTCAGAATAATTAGCATACAGCATTCAGCTTTCACAAATTAGTTAAAAATATAGCATCTAAAAAATCCATTAAATTTGAAAGTTCTTTTTTTTTTCCAGTGAACAATCTGATGATTACATTCTCTGGACAAAAGTTCTCAACTGTTCAATCATATGTGTTTTTAGATCTGGAATGTGTTTGATTAGTAAATAATAAAAATATTAATTTTCATTGTGACAATATATTGCATTATATATTGTGTTATCATTTATTGCAATATATTGTGTTATCATTTTATATTGTATCAGTTGCTATCAGCTTACAATATAAGCTAAATATCAGTTTATGTCATGGACATAAAAAGGTTTAAGTTGTAGATTCTTACTAAAATTTCTAAAACTATAATAAGTCTGATTCTCTCAAGCACCCAACATCAAGTACTTCTTATTTATAACATATCATTTGCTTACATCACTACCATTAAATCCAAAATAAATTTACATCTGTAAAATTATTATTCAATGAAGTACTATCCCCACTTTTTTTTTCCTCTCCTGGGTCTTACTCAGTCCCAGGAGATAGTTTTTTTGGAGAGAAAATCAATAATTCAAATCAATATAATAAAAGCCCTATTTTATGCTTTAATTAATCTCATGATAAAAACAGAAGTTATTAACTTTGTTGCAAAGCATAGATAGTAAAAAGAGAGTTCAGTTACCACTGGTTGTGTTTGGGCAAAGACAGATTCAGTTGAGTTCAGTTCAGTTCAGTCGCTCAGTCGTGTCCGACTCTTTGCAACCCTATGAATCGTAGCATGCCAGGCCTTCCTGTCCATCACCAACTCCCGGAGTTCACTCAGACTCACGTCCATCGAGTCAGTGATGCCATCCAGCCATCTCATCCTCTGTCGTCCCCTTCTCCTCCTGCCCCCAATCCCTCCCAGCATCAGAGTCTTTTCCAATGAGTCAACTCTTCGCATGAGGTGGCCAAAGTACTGGAGTTTCAGCTTTAGCATCATTCCTTCCAAAGAACACCCAGGACTGATCTTTAGAATGAACTGGTTGGATCTCATTGAGACAGATTAAAAGGAAATTATGAGTAACATTTACCGTAGTTTACCTCTGTGAGCAGAGAAGGCAGTGGCACCCCACTCCAGTACTCTTGCCTGGAAAATCCCAAGGACAGAGGAGACTGGTAGGCTGCAGTCCATGGGGTTGCTAAGAGTCAGACATGACTGAGCGACTTCACTTTCACTTTTCACTTTCATGCACTGGAGAAGGAAATGGCAATCCACTCCAGTGTTCTTGCCTGGAGAATCCCAGGGACGGGGCAGCCTGATGGGCTGCCGTCTGTGGGGTTGCACAGAGTCAGACACGACTGCAGCAACTTAGCAGCAGCAGCAGCAACCTCTGTGAGATCAGGGAGTGTTCCCTTTCATGTGGGGAAGTAACCACAACATGTCTGTCCATGTTTAGTTCTCACTGAATACTGGAAGTTGTCCATCATTAAATACCAAACACATTCAGTTTTAGTCATTTTAGGTTTTCCCCTAGCAATATTTATCATCATACCTCACAGGGCCCCATCAGAAACCCTAAAAAAGTAAGTTTTTTGTTGGTACATCTCATATAGTCTAAGCCATTCTGACTTGATGAAACTCACAAAGTTTGGGCTGTTCGTGCTTATTCATTGTTATATGTGTTCATCATCATACCTTATTAAAACATTCAGTTTTCCAAATTACAAGTTAGAATTTCTAGAAGTGGTAGAAACTCTACAAAGTTAAAATTAATATCACCTGCTTTGTCTACCACCTCTTGTGTAGCATAAAAAATATAGTTTATTTCATTGCCAATGTCAGATTATTCTCAGAAATAATCTAACACTATGTGTCACATCCCTGGATAATGAGCAAAGAGATCACTGTAGATATTGAAAGATATAAATGGAAGTACTTCTGCTAGGGTAAGATCACAATATTAACCTACAGGTGAAATAAAAGAGAAATATTACAAATACACCTGAATTCACATTGAGTTTTTACTAAAAAAACCCCATAATTTTCCATGTTTTATATGCCATCAAACCATTTTAATAAGAATAAGGCTATATCACTGAGATTGGACAACAACATAACTTCCAAGCTCTACTAACCTCTCTGCACCTATTGGAAGAAGCCATTAAGAGCACAGAGATAACTGCATAATATAATTGTAAGTCACTGTATGCCTGTCAGAGAGTGTGGGTGATGTAGTTTAACTGTCTAAGTTTACAGGTGAGATAATGGGATTCAGATGGTTTGGATTTGCTCAAGTGTGAACACAAAGTAAGTAGAAGAGGCAGGGACAGTGAAGGTACACAGACTACAAAACTACTTGGACTTCATCCTAATGATTCTGTTAAAGACACATCATACCTCTCATATCATACCCCTCATAACAAAGAATTACTACTTGCTAGAAATCTTCCAACATACCTAAGGGGCAGCCTTAGAGCAGGAGACTATGCTTAGTTGCTCAGTTGTGTCCAATTCTTTGTGATCCCATGGACTGTAGCCTGCCAGGCTTCTCTGTCCATGGAGATTCTCCAGGCGGGAATACTGGAATGGGTTACCATGCCCTCCTCCAGGGGATCTTTCCAACCCAGGAATTGAGCCCAGGTCTCCTGCATTGCAGGCGGACTCTTTATCATCTGAGCTACCAGGGAAGCCCAGAGCAGGAGACAGTAGAACTTACTTGTTCACAGAGCTGTTAGTGAAACATTTGTGGAAGAGAATATCTACAAAAGGGTGGTAGCTTAAATTGCCACTATATCCAAAAGCCAGATAGAGTGGGGAGTAGTGGGGAGACACCAATCAGAAACAAAATCAAATCTTTGTTGTTACTCTCATTATTTTAGTCACAGGTCCATTCATTCATTCGTATGTTTAATGAATATCTACTATGTGCCACATGCTGTTCTAGGCACTGGAGACACCATGGTGAACAAAACGAGTCCTTGCTCTCATGAAGTTATCATTCCAATAAGGAAAAGAGACAGTAAACAGTGGTATATATGTGTGTGTCTGTACACGTTTGTATATGTATATACTTTTCATAAATATGGATATCTATGTATACAATTGTATATGAAGGTTAAAAATCAAAGTTTAGATAGATTATTCAGATAGAACAGACTATTAATAACTGTTTGAGGAGAAACCTATATAAAATGAGAAATACAACAAGTACTAAGGTATTAAAGTGCAAACATCCTCAATGTGTTGTAGGCATTGCGAGTAAGTGAGTGGAAGGAGCTTTATGAAATGTTCAAATCCTGAGAATATGTTGGAACAAGATCAACAAAGTCCCTCAATATTACAAAAAAAAAAAAAAAGATTCTGGAAGAGAGACTGAAAGAGATACTTCAGGGTTCAGTAGACTCAGAGACAACTGTAGACAGGACCCAGTTGGTATATTGCATGCAAAAATAATATTTAACCTGTGAATTGAATCTTTCTTACTCAACCAGAAAATAAAATTTTTGCTTGTCTTGCTCAAGTATTTGAAACATTATATCTAGCACAAATTTAAATGCCTGAAGGTTACAGTTGAACCAAATCATATTTCATTGTATTTAACCTTTTTTGTAGATGTTTTTCCAAGCATAGTTAACTGTATGTGCTTGACCTGAGGGAAGAATAGGACTACAGCATATTGATAGAGAAGCTAGGGTTGATTTTTTTTTGGTTTCTCCTACTATATTTATATCATTTTCTTGAAACAGCATTATCCTCTTTACAGTATCTCACAATGTCTCCATATATATAAGCTCATTTCACTTCTAAAACAAAACTGGAAAATGATAAATTAACTATTATCCTCTAACTTTTTAAAAACATAGGTGACATATGAATAAAACATATAGAATATTGTAAAATAACTGTCAAAAACACTGAATTAAGATAATCATAGATACATAGAATATATGCAAATTAGCTAATTTGTATCAATTCATTTTAAATCCCTAAAATCAGGATGTTAACATTTTTGTGCAAAAAGCCTTTCCATGCAGAATGCAACCAATCTTTCCAGTTATATGGGTTCTTACATAGAATACAACCTGTCTTGGTACTTATACAGGTTTTATTTCATTTCCTTCTGAAATTTTTTATGCTTCTTTTTATGGAAGACTTTTACATTTCTTGCCAAATATGTTTTTAAAAATTACATGTTCACTTTGTTGCTTGTGTGAATTTGATCTTTCAATTTGGATTGCTGACTATTACAGTTATACAAGCGAACTTTATATTTTCACATGCATTTTTGCTTCAAAGGCAGATTATGTGACTAAAATATAAAGTAGTATAAATTGTAGATATATTATTAACTTTCTTGAGCTTAGGTAGGCAAATAGCACATTTGATTAAAAATTATACTTTTTTTTTTTTAATTTTGTAATGCTTTCCAAAATTTTTCCAACTCTATTGCATTACCTAGAACTTCTGAGATAATGTTGAGTGCTGCCATAGACTGTGAGCATCCATATTTTGTTTTAACCTTAGAGGGTTATGAATTGGTATGAATTGGGTATGGGATTTGAATTGGGAGATTGGGATTGACATTTGTACACTACTATGTATAAAATAGATAACTAATGAGAACCTATTGTATAGCACAGGGAACTCTATTCAGTGCTCTTTGGTGACCTAAATGGGAAGGAAGTCTAAAAAGAGGGGGTATATATATATATATATATATATATATATATACAGCTGATTCACTTTGCTGTACAACAGATGCTAGCAAAACATTGTAAAGCAACTATGCTCCAATAAAGTTTAAAAAAAAGGGGCGGAGGGAATGTGAAGGAAAACATAGACTAGTGAACATGGAAGACTTAAAAGAAGTTGCAGTATAATGATCTCAATGTGGAATGTAAAAATGACAAACTCACAGAGCCAGAGAGTAGAATGTTGTTGTTCAGTGTCCTGGTCATGTCTGACTCTTTGTGACCCTGTGGAATGCATCATGCCAGGCCTCCCTATCCCTCACCATCTCCTAAAGAGCTTTCCACAGTTCGTTATGACCCACATAGTCAAAGGCATAGTAAATGAAACAGAGGTAGATGTTTTTCTGGAATTCTCTTGCTTTTTCTGTGATCCAGCAAATGGCAGTTTGATCTCTGGTTCCTTTTCATTTTCTAAACCCAGCTTGGACATCCGGAAGTTCTTGGTTGCTCTAATGCTGAAGCCTAGCACGCAAGATTTTAACCATTACTTACTAGCATGGGAGATTAATGCAATTGTCCGATGGTAGAATCAGATCAGATCAGTCGCTCAGTCGTGTCTGACTCTTTGGGACCCCATGAATTGCAGCACGCCAGGCCTCCCTGTCCATCACCAACTCCTGGAGTTCACTCAGACTCACGTCCATCGAGTCAGCGATGCCATCCAGCCATCTCATCCTCTGTCATCCCCTTCTCCTCCTGCCCCCAATCCCTTCCAGCATCAGAGTCCTTTCCAATGAGTCAACTCTTCCCATGAGGTGGCCAAAGTACTGGAGTTTCAGCTTTAGCATCATTCCTTCCAAAGAAATCCCAGGGCTGATCTCCTTCAGAATGGACTGGTTGGATCTCCTTGCATTCCAAGGGACTCTCAAGAGTCTTCTCCAACACCACAGTTCAAAAGCATCAATGCTTCGGTGCTCAGCCTTCTTCACAGTCCAACTCTCACATCCATACATGATCACAGGAAAAACCATAGCCTTGACTAGACGAACCTTTGTTGGCAAAGTAATGTCTCTGCTTTTGAATATGCTATCTAGGTTGGTCATAACTTTCCTTCCAAGGAGCAAGCGTCTTTTAATTTCATGGCTGCAGTCACCATCTGTAGTGATTTTGGAGCCCCCCAAAATAAAGTCTGACACTGTTTCCACTGTTTTCCCATCTATTTCCCATGAAGTGGTGGGACCGGATGCCATGATCTTAGTTTTCTGAATGTTGAGCTTTAAGCCAACTTTTTCACTCTCCACTTTCATTTCATCAAGAGGCTTTTTAGTTCCTCCTCACTTTCTGCCATAAGGGTGGTGTCATCTGCATATCTGAAGTTATTGATATTTCTCCCGGCAATCTTGATTCCAGCTTGTGTTTCTTCCAGTCCAGCGTTTCTCATGATGTACTCTGCATATAATAGTTCTTAAAAGTGAGTCTGGAGGTGCTAGGGTTAAAGGGAAAAAACTTCCAGTTTATCAGATGAAAAACTTCTGAAAGTATAATGTACAGTATGGTGATTTGTAGTCACTGATGCTGTATCACATGCTCAAAAGTTACTAAGAGAATAGATCTTAAACATTTTCACTAAACATTCACACACACATACAAATGCTGATATGTTAGGTGATGGAGATGTTAATTAAGTCTTCATGTTGTTCACCTTAAACTTAGTGTTATATTTCAATATGTCTCAATAAATCTGGGAAAAAAATTTGTGAGGCATCAGAAAATTTTGTAAGGCTTTGATAGAACTTTGGTAGCCTAAAATCAGCCAAAGTATTAATAATGCAGAAATTGGAAATTGAAAATTGAACAGGAGAGAAGAAAATGGAGTAGTGAGCATGGGAGACTTACAAGGAGGGAGGTAATAAATGAAAAAAGGAAAGATTGGTAATTAATGTTGAGGGAAAAAATATAAGTAATTATTTTTTATAAAATAGCATTTATATTGTTTAAAATATAGAAATCAGACACAAACGAGAGAAGATAACCATCGAATTACCAGAAAGTTGTCAAAGATAGATTAATGCTAAAATATGAGCTAAAGGGAAAAAAAAATACCTAGTAAAAAATTACATTTTTAACATACTAGGAAGACACACATTTCATGATAGAAAGATAAGACTTGGAGTGGGAAGACCTGAGCTCAAATATTAACTATACTAGTTACCAGTTGAAGATCTTGGACATGTCAAAAAAACTTTGGGGACCTCTATTAAATGAACTTTAAAATGATTATATGTAAAGTCATATGTGCATATGAAAAATCTATGTTAAACTGTACATGATTTAAAAATACAGTGAATTACATTTGATGTATTGTGGGGAAAAAAAAGATGACTTAGGCAGTATTTTAATGGAATGAGGCAAAAATTGCATATCAAAAATAATACCACCTAGAAACTTTTGTGGCACTCAAGAAGGAAGTCAAGCCCCAGATACAGTGTGGTCAATAACTCTTTGGTTAACTAGAAGAGAGATGAGTTAGAAAACTAAAGAAATATTATAACACAGATTTTGTGGGTATTTATTAAAATTACTTTAGTGTAGCTTTTTTTGCAGTCTGAATGGCCCAATTCACAGTCTTAAGAACAGAAAAAGTAGTTTTAATATTGATGTCTCAATTACAAGTTTTATGCTATTATGCTATTATGAGTCCTAGTGTACTTAATAAATAGAAAGGAAAACACTATTTAGATTGCTTAATCAATCCAAAGCTTTATTTCTTCCTCTTTATAGAATTTTGTTAACACAATATTGAATAAATATGACCTGTCTCTAATTAAACTAACCTATTTACAGTCATAGAACAATTTATCATGCCTCACACTTTTATTCATAACTATTTTTCAGTTAATGTTTAAAATATGACTTGTGAACTTCAGGATGTAAAAACCACTCTCATTTTGATAAATCACATTAGAATATCATTATACATATTTCAGTGTGGTTATTATTGTGCAATTTTGAATTTAAAGTCTACTTGCAAGATATTTTAATGCTGTGATTTTGCATGTGGCACATGCTCAGCTTTTAAAATGTGATTTTTCTTTTAGTGAAGACGTGTGGCTCTAATCTTCAAGGACCAAGTGGAACCTTTACATCTCCCAACTTTCCATTCCAATATGACAGCAATGCACAATGTGTCTGGGTCATCACAGCAGTGAATACAAATAAGGTAAGTGAAAACCATCTCTGGTGCAAAAGCATAATCATAAAGACAAAACTGAGGAAATCATGAGGGAAAGGGCAGTAAAGAAAATTCACAGCTCAAGTATGATTTCTGAAATATTTCCTACCTATAAATTATATAAAACCTACACTTATATGAGAAATAAGAAAAACAATTAAATACTGTAATTCTGTCTCAACTAACATATAAATCAGAACACATTAAAATTATAAACAAATGTTTTCTGAAATATGCTTTTGAAGTTTGTAAATATATTTATTTTTCAAAGATGTCTAAATAATGACTTATCATTTCATATCTTTCTACTCGTCTTATCATTCAGGTATGTCTTGTTTTTATACATAGCTGATTTTCCTTTCAGTGTTTCTCTATTGCCACAGATCACACAGCTATTCTTTATTATAAAGTTTATTAATGTGCTCTACACTAGTAGAAGATTCATTATTTGGGCATTTCTAAAGGTTGTATTGTATATTTGACTAAAATGAGTAATCTATCTAAATACATATATACCACAGAACTCGAACAAAATTATAATGCTGAATGAACAAAAAAGCAGGGAACAATTAGCAAGGTTTCTGTTCCTTTTCTCTCCATCCTGCTTCTCCTCCTAAGGGTATGTAGCAAGGACCTACATAGGAAGAATCAAAATTTGTCTCAATTTTGTAATATCTTTTCTGGGTTAGATTAAGAAAAGGTTGGTGATAGAACCCACAAAACTGGGTCAAATTTGTAGTTAAAATATTGATTTAGAACTTGCCAACTAACGACTCTGATCAAGCTATTTAACTTCTCTGAAATTCAGTTTCTTTCTCTGAAATGTGGATAATAAGAACATATTTTTCAGTGTTATGAGAAGTAAATGAGATAATGCACACAGGGTACTTAGTAGAGTTGCTGCTGCTGCTGCTAAGTCGCTTCAGTTTTGTCCGATTCTGTGCGACCACATAGACGGCAGCCCACCAGGCTCCCCCATCCCTGGGATTCTCCAAGCAAGAACACTGGAGTGGGTTGCCATTTTCTTCTCCAATGCATGAAAGTGAAAAGTGAAAGTGAAGTTGCTCAGTCGTGTCCGACCCTCAGCGACCCCATGGACTGCAGCCTTCCAAGCTCTTCTGTCCATGCGATTTGCCAGGCAAGAGTACTGGAGTGGGGTGCCATTGCCTCCTCCGACTTAGTAGGGTTAGTAGGTACTTAAAAAATGTTAACTAGTGATTAGATGCAGAATATTCTATTTTCCAGCAAGTTTTGGGCTTTATGTTCATAAAATATAATCACAAGAGTAGCAAAGTTGTTTAAAAAATATCTCAGTGGTAAATTAGACTTGCTTCATGGAAGAGCCCTGATTTATGAGTCATAAGAACTAGGTCAGAAGCCTAGCCCTCCGTAAACTATGTGTATAAACTTGGAGAAAAAAAAAAAAAAAACACTAAATCTAATCCTTCATCTGCACAAAGGAAGTCATTTTACTCATCCAACCAATGTCATCAATTCAGTTCAAATCGACAAATTTTATTTATTGCATACCTTCTCTAAGAAAATTATAGGTTTCTGAGGGAAAAAAAAATCAAGAACTACTTGAAAAATAAAATCACATTTACTGAACATTTAGCAACATGCCAGGTATCATTCACAGTACTTTTAATGACTATTTAATTTAAGAAATTCCCTTAATAGGAAAATATACTTTGATGTCTGCATTTAATAAAGAGGCTAAATAATTTGTCTAAGATCACATAGATAGCAAAGGTCATTGTGTGTACTGTATAACATGTGGGTTACTTACTATGACATATCTCACCCTAAGACATAAGTATTTTATACTAAGATAACATGAACCAAATCCATTATAAAGTATGGAACAGATGTTCTGTATTAATCTTGTATTGAGATAGAACTTTTTTTGTGTGACAGTAATTACCTATAATTTACAGAACAAAGTGATGATTATCTCCCCCAATAAGATGTCTAATTTACTAAGTTTAATTAGTTTTCATTATTGACTTACTTGAATTTTCACAGAGGTCATGACATTTCTCCTTGTTTTTCTTAACCAATCTATGAAACTTTAATCTATTCTTTTTCTCACTTAAAATATCTATTTTCTAAGGGACATATATTAATGATCACTTTCTTTACTCTTTTTATTGAAAGCTAATTGAGTACATTCATTTTTGATCTGTTGTTTTACATTCATTGTAAAATATCCTATGAAAATTCAAGCATTTTCAAGCATAACCCACAATTATATTTAACAGTTTACTCACTCACTTACACACACACACACAGTGTGAAAAAATAATTTCCCCTAACTATATGAAAGCACTTCTCTATTTTTTTTAACATGTTGTACTCTATTTTTAAATATTGTTTACATTTCACTAAGTTAATTTTATGAAGCACTAACAGGTCATAACTGTGTATTTTGAAAAATACAACTGGAAGGGTTGCTTCCATAGATTGCCATGTCTGAACTCTTCGTAAGACAATTACTGGCATAAAGCACAAGCACAGAGCACTCTTATTGGTTTAAACCCAAACTAACCAACGTATTAATGCCTCAATATCTATGATTTTCTTCAAAAATAACTTCTCATATCTTTCTTTATATTTGGTCATTTAAAAACAACCATTGTGGAAGATTCAAGATGGTGGAAAGCACCATTTCCCTCAGATATAATATATATCTAAATATGGGATAATTTCCTCTGAAGAGAGCCAGAAAACAGGATGAAAACAATCTCCACAACAAAGGGTGAAAGGATAGCAACAAAGGGCACGTAGGAGAAACAGAGATGCAGTCATACCAAGTACAGTCCACTTCATTTATTCAGTCGTGTCTGACTCTGTGGATCATGGACTGCAGCATGCCAGGCTTCCCTGTCCATCACCAACACCTGAAGCTTACTCAGACTTATTTCCATTGAGTCAGTGATGCCATCCAATCATCTCATCCTCTGTCATCCCCTTCTTTTCGGGCCTTCAATCTTTCTAGCTCAGGGTTTATCCAGTAAGTCAGTACTTCGCATCAGGTGGCCAAAGTACTGAAGCTTCAGCTTCAGGATCGGTCCTTCCAATTAATATTCAGGACTGATTTCCTGTAGGATCAAGTGGTTGGATCTCCTTGTAGTCCAAGGGACTCTCAAGAGTCTTCTCCAACACCACAGTTCAAAAGCATCAATTCTTTGGCACTCAGCTTTCTTTATTGTGCAACTCTCACATCCATACATGACTACTGGAAAAACCATAGCTTTGACTAGATGGACCTTTGTTGACAAAGTAATGTTTCTGCTTTTTAATATGCTATCTAGGTTGGTCATAACTTTCCTTCCAAGGAGTAAGCGTCTTTTAATTTCATGGCCACAGTCACCATCTGCAGTGATTTTGGAGTCCATAAAAATAAAGTCTGCCACTGTTTCCGCTGTTTCCCGATCTATTTGCTATGAAGTGATGGGACCAGATGCCATGATCTTAGTTTTCTGAATATTGAGCTTTAAGCCAACTTTTTCACTCTCCTTTTTCACTTTCATCAAGAGGCTCTTTAGTTCTTCTTCACTTTCTGCCACAAGGGTGGTGTCATCTGCATGTCTGAGGTTTTTGATATTTCTCCTGGCCAATCTTGATTCAAGCTTATGATTCATCCAGCCCAGCATGTCTCATGATGCACTCTGCATATAAGTTAAATGAGCAGAGTGGCAATATACAGCCTTGCTGTACTCCTTTTCCTATTTGGAACCAGTCTCTTGTTCCATGTCCAGTTCTGACTGTTGCTTCCTGACCTGCATACACATTTCTCAAGAGGCATATCAGGCGGCCTGGTATTCCCATCTTTTTCAGAATTTTCCACAGTTTATTTTGATCCACAGAGTCAAAGGCTTTGGCATAGTCAATAAAGAAGAAATATATTTTTTCTGGCACTTTTTTGATGATCCAGTGAACACTGGCAATTTGATCTCTGGTTCCTCTGCCTTTTCTAAAACAAGTTTGTTCTGGAAGTTCACAGTTCACATATTGTTGAAGCCTAGCTTAGAGAATTTTGAACATTACTTTACTAGCATATGAGATGAATGCAATTGTGTGGTATTGTGAGCATTCTTTGCCATTGCCTTTCTTTGGGATTGGAATGAAAACTGACCTTTTTCAGTCCTGTGGCTGCTGCTGAGTTTTCCAAATTGGCTGGCATATTGAGTGGAACACTTTCACAGCATCATATTTTAGGATTTCAACTAGCTCAGGTAGAATTCCATCACCTCCACTAGCTTTGTTTATAGTGATACTTCCTAAGGTCCATTTAACTTCTCATTTCCGGTTGTCTGGCTGTAGGTGAGTGATCACACCATCGTGATGGTCTGGGTCGTGAAGATCTTCTTTGTACAGTTCTTCTGTGTATTCTTGCCACCTCTTCTTAATATCTTCTTCTTTTAGGTCCACACTATTTCTGAAGGGCTGGGCTTGTTCTGTTGGGCAGGGCTATTCTCAGAAGTTGGGCTTCCCTGGTGGCTCAGAGGGTAAAGCGTCTGCCTACAATGCGGGAGACCTGGGTTTGATCCCTGGGTTGGGAATATCCCCTGGAGAAGGAAACGGCAACCCACTCCAGTACTCTTGCCTCGAAAAACCCATGGTCTGTGAAGACTGGTAGGCTACAGTCCATGGGGTCACAAAGAGTGGGACAGGACTGAGAGACTTCACTTCACTTCATGCTCAGTTCAGTTCAGTCGCTTGGTTGTGTCCTACTCTTTGCGAACACATGAATCACAGCATGTCAGGCCTCCCTGTCCATCACCAACTCCCGGAGTTCACTCAGACTCACATCCATCGAGTCAGTGATGCCATCCAACCATCTCATCCTCTGTTGTCCCCTTCTCCTCCTGCTCCCAATCCTTCCCAGCATCAGAGTCTTTTCCAGTGAGTCAACTCTTCTCATGAGGTGGCCAGAGTACTGGAGTTTCAGCTTTAGCATCATTCCTTCCAAAGAAATCCCAGGGCTGATCTCCTTCAGAATGGACTGGTTGGATCTCCTTGTAGTCCAAGGGACTCTCAAGAGTCTTCTCCAACACCACAGTTCAAAACCATCAATTCTTTAGTGCTCAGCTTTCTTCACAGTCCAACTCTCACATCCATACATGAACACTGGAAAAATCATAGCCTTGACTAGACGGACCTTTGTTGGCAAAGTAATGTTTCTGCTTTTGAGTATGCTATCTAGGTTGGTCATAACTTTCCTTCCAAGGAGTGTCTTTTAATTTCATGGCTGCAGTCACCGTCTGCAGTGATTTTGAAGCCCCCCAAAATAAAGTCTGACACTGTTTCCACTGTTTCCTCATCTATTTCCCACAAAGTGATGGGACTGGATGCCATGATCTTAGTTTTCTGAATGTTGAGCTTTAAGCCAACTTTTTCACTCTCCACTTTCACCTTCATCAAGAGGCTTTTTAGTTCCTCTTCACTTTCTTCAATAAGGGTGGTGTCATGTGCATATCTGAGGTTATTGATGTTTCTCCCAGCAATCTTGATTCCAGTTTGTGTTTCTTCCAGCCTAGCGTTTCTTATGATGTACTCTGCAAAGAAGTTAAATAGCAGGGTGACAATATACAGCCTTGATGAACTCCTTTTCCTATTTGGAACCAGTCTGTTGTTCCATGTCCAGTTCTAACTGTTGCTTCCTGACCTGCATACACATTTCTCAAGAGGCAGGTCAGGTGGTCTGGTATTCCCATCTCTTGAAGAATTTTCCACAGTTTATTGTGATCCACACAGTCGAAGGCTTTGGCATAGTCAATAAAGCAGAAATAGATGTGTTTCTTGAACTCTCTTGCTTTTTTGATGATCCAGTGGATATTGGCAATTTGATCTCTGGTTCCTCTGCCTTTTCTAAAACCAGCTTGAACATCTGGAAGTTCAGGGTTCACATATTGCTGAAGCCTCAGTAAATCTTTAATCTAATTTTCTGTTGATGGGTGGGGCTGTGTTCCTTCCCTGTTGTTTTACCTGAGAGCAAAATATGGTGGAGGTAATGAAGATAGTGTGACCTCTTTCATAAGGTCCCGTGAACCAAGAAACTGACCTAGACTTCCCTGTGTGTCCAAGATTCTCTGGCAGAGGCAGGAGTTAGGGGCATTGAGTGCAGCAGTGCACCATACCAAGGGGAAAAAAAAAAAAAGACAAAACAACAAAGCATATCCTAGCCATAGCAATTCACAGTCTTGTAGGTCACAAAGTATGGATAGTTACTCTGAGAAGCAAGAGATTTCAACTTCACCTCATGCACCCCGACCCTAAGATCCTTTATAAGAAAGATAAGTCCCCAAAATGTCACAAAACCATTTGAGATGTGATTCCGTCCACCAGTGTCCAGCAGATATTTTGACCAGGGCCTTCAGCCATTAGAGACCAGCTTTGCCCACCAGCACACTTCGGGAGCAGCTGCAGTACCTCTGCAGCAGGATCATGCATGCAGTCCACATAGGAGACACCTTTCTGGAAAATAGTATATTCTGTATCTAATAATAATGGTTTAACATTTTTAAGTATTTATTAACTCTACTAAGTACTCTATATGCATTTACCTCAGTTACTTCCCATAACACTGAAGTATATGCTCTTTTATCCACATTTCATAAAGAAACTGAATTTCAGAGGTCAAGAAACTGTTATAAAACTTATTTCAGAAAAAAAATAGATTTTAAAACAAAGACTATAATAAAAGACAATGGAGTCATTTTACCAATAAGATATGAAATTTATAAATGTATGTGTACCTAACGTAACACTGAAATATATAAAGCAAATATCAGCATACTTAAAAAGAGAAGTTGAAAGCAAAACAATAATAATAAGGGAGTTTTAACAACCCAGTTACATCACTATATAGGTCATCCTGGCAGACAATCAATAAAGAAACTCTGTGTGTGTCTTAGTTGTTTGGTTGTGTCCAACTCGTTGTGACCCTGTGGACTCTAGCCTACCAGGCTGCTCTGTCCATGGAGTTCCCCAGGCAAGAATACTGGAGTGGGCTGCCATTCCCTTCTCCAAGTGATCTTCCCAACCAAGGGATTGAACTTGGGCCCATTCCTTGAAGGAAAATTCTTTACTGTCTGGGTAGACCTAAACAATACCCTACATCAAATGAATTTGATAGATATATTGAACAGTCCATCCAAAATCATCAAAATAGAAAATTCTTGTCAAGTGCACATGGAACATTCTCCAAGATAGCTCACATGTTAGTTAGGTCACAAAACAAATCTCAGGACCTTTAAGAAGATTGCGATCATACCTGATCTCAATGGTAAGAAAATATAAATCAATCACGAGACAAAAATGGTGAAAAAGAGGCCAAAAATATGAAGATTAAGCAATATACTACCAAATAACCCATAGGTCATTTGAAAAAAAAAAAAAAAACTAGAGATGAATGAGAACATAAATACAGTATAAGAAAAATCTATAGGATTTGGCAAAGTGGTTCTGAGAAAGAACCTACACAAACAAACTTATGCACCAACAGACAGAACAATCTAAAGAAATAGGTAAATTCATAGAAACACACATTCTTCTATCAATGAATCATGAAGAAAATAAAAATCTGAATAGACCAACTACTAATAAGGAGATTGAAATAGTGTGAAATCTCCCAAAAAACAAAAGCCCAGGACCAGGTGGCTTCTTTACAGAATTCTACCAATACAAAATTTTCAAAAATGGTTTAAAAACCAAGTTTTGTTAAACTTTCACACACACACACACACACACACACACACGAATAATAAATAAAGAGGAAGGAAGCCTTGAAAACATATCTAAATACATTTAACAAAGCTAGCATTACCCTGATATGAAAACCAGGGCAAGGACCACCCCACCACACACATACACACACACACACAAATTATCAGGCAATATCACTGATAAACATAGATTCAAAAACCCTCAGCAAAATATTAGCAAGCCAAATCAACAGTACTTTGAATGGATCATACACTACAATCAAGTTTTATTTTTCAAAAGATGCAAGGATGGTTCAATATCTTTGAGTCATTTAAGATGATGCATCACATTAACAGATTGGAGGATTAAAATCATATGATTATCTCAATAGATGCAGAAGAAACTAGACAATTTGACATCCACTTATTATAGAAACTCTTAACAAAGTGAATATAGAGGGAACTTACCTCAACATAATTAAGGCATATATGAAAAATCCCCAGCTAATCACATTCAACAGTGAAAAACTGAAAGCTTTTCCTATAAATCAGGAAAAGGCAAAGATGCCCAACCTTACCACTTTTATTCAACACAGTACTGTAAATCCTAGCCACAGCAACTAGAAAAAAGTAAAAGAATAATAAAAGTCATCTAATTGGAAAGGAAGAAGTAAAACTGTCACTATTTGCAGATGACTTGATGTTGCAAATAGAAAACCCTAAAGACTCCACTAAAAAAAAAGAAAAAAAAAGGAACTAATAATTGGCAAATCAAAGGATACAAAATCAATCAATAAAAGTATGCTGTATATTTATATACTAATAACATGCTATCAGAAAGAGAAATTAAGAAAATAATTGCATTTATAATGACATCAAATAAAATCAAATATGTAAAGAGGTAAAAAACATTTATGGGGGGTGGAGGGGATGCTCAGTTGCTAAGTCATGTCCAACTCCTTATGACTCCATGAACTGTAGCCCACCAAGTTCATCTATTTATGAGATTTTCCAAGCAAGAATACTGTAGTGGGTTGCCATTTCCTTCCCCAGGGGATCTTTTCAATTCAGGGATCAAACCTGTATGCCCTGCATCTCCTGCATATGCAGGTATATTCTTTACCACTGAGCCACCTGGGAAGTCCAGAAAGACTTATGTACTTAAAATTATAAGACACTGATGAAATAAATTGAAAAAGATACAATGGAAAAATATTTCATGCCCATGGATTGAAAGAATTAGTATTGTTAAAATGTCCATACTACCCAAATAAATATACTGATTCAATGGAATGCTTATAAATATCAATGACATATTTAACAGAGCTATATAACACATGCATTTACCCATGAGCATTATGGGGACTAGGAGTGCTGACTGCTGCACAATTGAAAATCTACATATAACTTTACAGTCAGACCTCTCTGTACCATGGTTTCTTATCTGCAAATGAATCAACTGTAGTACTTTGTTGTTGTTGTTCAATTGGGCGTTAGTGTCCAACTCTTTGCAACCCCATGGACTGCAGCATGGCCAGCTTCCCTGTCTTGCACTATCTTCTGGTGTTTGCTCAAACTCATGTCCATTGAGTTGGTGATGCTATCCAACCATTTCATCCTATATAGCCCCTTCCCCTCCTGCCCTTGATCTTTCCCAGCATCAGAGTCTTTTCCAGTGGGTTGGCTCTTCATATCATGTGGCCAAATTATTGGAGCTTCAGCTTCAGCATCAGTCCTTCCAGTGAATCAGAGTTGATTTCTTTTAGGATTGACTGGCTTGATCTCTTTGCTGTCCAAGGGACTCTCAAGAGTCTTGTCTAGCATCACATTGCAAAAGCATCAATTCTTCAGTTCTCAGCCTTCTTTATGGTCAGTTCTCAGCCTTCTTTATGGTCCAACTCTCACATCCATACATGACTACTGGAAAAATCATAGCTTTGACTAGATTGACCTTTGTCAGCAAAGTGATATCTCTGCTTTTTAAAACAGTGTCTAGGTTTTCTATAGCTTTTCTTCCAAAGACCAAGCATCTTTTAATTTCATGGCTGCAGTCACTGCCTACAGTTATTTTGGAGTTCAAGAAAATAAAGGCTGTCACTGTTTCTATTGTTTCTGTATCTGTTTGTCATGAAGTAATGGGACCAGGTACCTTGATCTTAGTTTTTTTAATGTTGAGTTTTAAGGCAGCTTTTCCACTCTGTTCTTGCATGTTCATCAAGAGGCTCTTTGGTTCCTCTTCATTTTCTGCTATAAGGGTCATCTGCATATCTGACCACATGCCACACTTTTTGGCATAAGTACTCTTGGAGGAGGTCACTATTAGTTCCACCATAGAGCTGCCAGGTGGGCAACCCACAAACTGAAGAACAGCTATTCCAAAGAAGTTCTCATACTGTTGCAAAATTCTAGGTCCCACAACGGAGTTCCCAACCTGTGGATCCAGCAAAAGCACAGGGAATCCCCTGGGAATCTGAGTTTGAAGGTCAGCTTGATTTGATTTACAGAACTTCTACAGGACTAGGGAAAGAGAGACTGTTGGTGGGAGGTGGGGGCATAAATGAAACCTTGTGCACACAAGGACCCAGAAGAAAGAAGCAGTGACCCCAAAGAGACTAAACAAGACTTGCTTGTGAGTGTTTGAAAGTCTCGGGTGGAGATGTGGGTCAACAGTGGCCTGCTGTGGGGTCAGCGGCACTGGCAGCAGCAGTCCTGGAAGGTACAGCATGCTGGCATAGGTCCTCTTGGAGAATATTTCCATTATTCCTACCATGGAGCCTATAGCCTACCATCAAGACTACAGACTCTAAGACTGGGCCACCTCAGGCCAAACTACAGGGAGGGAGCACAGCCCCACTCATCAGCAGAAAATTGGATTAAAGATTTACTGAAAATGGCCTTGCCACTAGAGCAAGACCCAGTTTTATCCATAGATAGTCCCTCCCATCAGGAAGCTTGTACAAGCCTCTTATCCTCATCCATCAGGGAGAAGACAGAATGTAGTACTATAGTACATATTTATTGTAATATAGTACATATTTATAGCACATATTTATTGTAACTCCACTTACAAAAGAAACTATACTGTTCAAACACATGAAGGATCAGCTTTAATTCTAAACTTTGTATAGAACCACAGAAGACCCCAAAATAACCAAAACAATCTTGAGAAAGAATTATGGAGGTATCACATTCCCTGATTTCAAACTATAATGCAAATATATAATAGTCAAAACAGTATGACACTGGAACAAAAAACAGACACAGAGGTCAATGGAATGGATTTGAGAGCCCAGAAATAAATCACACTTATACCGACAGCTAATCTAGGACATGGGAGAAGGAAATGGCAACCCACTTCAGTATTCTTGCCTGGAAAATTCCATGGATGGAGGAGCCTAGTGGGCTACAGTCCATGGGGTCACAGAGTCGAACACGACTGAGTGGCTTCACTCACTCACTCAATCTAAGACAAAGGATCAAAGGATAAAGGGCAGTCCTTTCAATAAATAGTGTTGGGAAATTTGGACAGATACATACAGAGAGTGAAAATAGACCACTAACTTACACAGTGTACACACACACACACACACACACACAAACACAAACTCAAAATAGATTAAAGGACTTAAATGTATAAGCTAAACTCTTAAAATTCCTAGAATAAAACGTATGCAGTAATCTCATTGATGATGGTCTTCATGATGTTTTTGTGGTGTGAAAGTCACTCAGTTGTTTCTGACTCTTTGCGACCCCATGGACTGTAGCCTGCCAGGCTCCTCTGTCCATGGAATTCTCCAGGCAAGAACAGTGAAGTGGGTAGCCGTTCCCTTCTCCAAGAGATCCTCCCAACCCAGGGATCAGACCCAGGTCTCCCACATAATGCAAGGGAAACAAAAGCAAAAATGAAAAAATATGACACCATAAAACTAACAACTTCTACACAGCTGAATGAAAACATTATCAAAATGAAAAGACAACTTGCTGAATGTTAGAAGATATTTGCAAATGAGGAGTTAAGATCCAAAATATATAAAGAACTCATACAATTCAATAATAAAAAATAACTAGAAAAATGAACAGAGGATCTGAATGTGCATTTTTCCAAAGGATACATATAAATGGTCAATAGGAACATAAAAAAGATATTTAACATCACTAACTATTAGGGAAATGCAAGTAAAAAAAGCACAATGATATATTAGTATTATTGCATACTTGTTAGAATGGTTGTTATAAAAAAGACAAGGCATAATAAATGTCGAAAAAATGTGGAAACAAGGGAACCCTCATACACTATTGATAGAACTGTAAAATGATGTAGGTACTATGGAAAACAGTGTAGAGGTTCCTGAAAAAAAAAAAAATGAAGAGAACTACCATATGACCCAGATATTTCACTTTTGGATATTTTTTTCAAAAGAACATAAAACGCTAGTTTGAAAACATATGTGCACCCTTATGTTCATTATAGCATTATTTATGAAAACCAAGATATGAAATCAACCTAAATGACCTTCAGTTTCTTCATCCATAAAGCAGGAATAATCTTCTCTGCCCTACCATGTCAAAGGAATGTTGGAGCTTCTCACAAGTTAATATTAATAAGCCCAAACAGCACTTTGTATGTTGGGAATTATCTTGTAAATTTAAGTCATATATTAGCATAAGGATATTTAAACATAAGAAAAGTACTGAGCTCATAGTGGGTTCTTGTTAACATTTGTTGTGTAAATAAAATCACTAATTAGGGTAACAATACATATAAAATATGTGAAAATTTATTAGGCATTTCAATCCAGCATAGTCTAAAATTAGTATACAATGGAAAGCAAATATTTTGTTGATATTTATATTGCTTTATAAATAAATGTTATCTATGAAAGTGTTGGTTGCTCAGTCATGTCTGACTCTTTATGACCCCCATGGACTTTTAGCCTGCCAAGTTTCTCTTGAAATTCTCCAGGCAAGAATACTGGAATGCAAAGCCATTTACTTCACCAGGGGATCTTTCTGACCCAGAGATAGAACCTGAGTCTCCTGCATTGCAGGTGGATTCTTCACCATCTGAGCCACCAGGGAAGCCCAAATACTATTCATACTTGCAATATGTTAAATAATATTTATTCCTGTATATTATTTTTTTCTATAGCTATTATAAGGTATGATTTTTCATATATTTCTGATAAACTTTCACTATAGTATTTCATACTATCCTTACACAGACCTTTGTTTCTTTTAAGTGACATCACAGATGAGAGTTTCTTCCCTTACCTTTTCAAGGACATCTGTCCCAAACTTAAATGCAGGTAAAGGACAACTTTTTCTAGGAGGGGATGATATCCCTTTCCATGCAAGTCATTCCTTCTTTCCTTTATTTTTCAAATAAGAACTGAAGGATCATTTTATAATATGATAAAGTAATTAAGATTATGAAATATTTCATTCACATATTCACTACAGCATTTAAGCTCATGATTTTTGTTTAGATCTGTAAGACATATACTCAGTGTTCTTCCCCAGGAACTCTTCAGGCATCAGAAAACACCCTCAATTTCCACCCATAACAATGTTATTCCATGTTGTCACTGTTCCATCATGACAGCTAGCCTTTTGCCACTTCATTTAGCCTGCCCACTTGCAAGCACCAGTGCTTTGTGCCAAACAGTTGTAGTTTGCGGACCTGTGCCAAGCTTCAGTGCCAGGTCTGAGACCTCAGCTAGTCATGGAAAGTGTCACTTTCCTGAAGGCTGCAGCTGTCTTTTCTGCAAAGTGCAGACCCAAGACAAGGATTTATGTGCAAGTGATATTAAGACTGTGTGTCCACCTTATCTTTGACAAAGGAGGCAAGAATATACAATGGAGAAAAGACATTCTCTTTAACAAGTGGTGCTGGGAAAACTGGCCAACCACTTGTAAAAGAATGAAAGTAGAACACTTTCTAACACCATACACAAAAATAAACTCAAAATATATTAAAGATCTAAATGTAAGACCAGAAACTATAAAACTCCTAGAGGAAAATATAGGCAAATCACTTTCTGACATAAATCATAGCAGGATTCTCTATGACCCATCTCCCAGAATAATGGAAATAAAAGTAAAAATAAATAAATGGGACCTAATTAAAATTAAAAGCTTTTGCACAATGAAGGAAACTATAAGCAAGGTGAAAAGACAGCCTTCAGAATGGGAGAAAATAATAGCAAATGAAGCAACTGACAAAGATTAATCTCAAAAATATATAAGCAACTCCTGCAGCTTAATTCCAGAAAAATAAGTGACCCAATCAAAAAATGGGCCAAAGAACCAAACAGACATTTCTCCAAAGAAGACATACAGATGGCTAACAAACACATGAAAAGATGCTCAACATCACTCATTATCAGAGAAATGCAAATCAAAACCACAATGAGGTACCATCTCACACCAGTCACAATGGCTGCTATCCAAAAGTCTATAAATGATAAATGCTGGAGAGGGTGTGGAGAAAAAGGAACCCTCTTACACTGTTGGTGGGAATGCAAATTTGTACAGCCACTATGGAGAACAGTGTGGAGATTCCTTGAAAAACTGGAAATAGAACTGCCATATGACCCAGCAATCCCACTGCCAGGCATACACACCGAGGAAACCAGAATTGAAAGAGACACGTGTACCCCAATGTTCATCACAGCACTGTTTACAATAGCCAGGACATTGAAGCAACCTAGATGTCCATTGGCAGACAAGTGGATAAGAAAGCTGTGGTACATATACACAATGGAATATTACTCAGCTATTAAAAAGAATGCATTTGAATCAGTTCTAATGAGGTAGATGAAACTGGAGCTTATTATACAGAGTGAAGTAACTCAGAAAGAAAAACACCAATACAGTATACTAGTGCATAAATATGGAATTTAGAAAGATGGTAATGATAACCCTATATGTGAGGCAGCAAAAGAGACACAGATGTAAAAAACAGACTGTTGGACTCTGTGGGAGAGGGAGAGGGTGGGATGATTTGAGAAAATAGCATTGAAACATGTATAATATCATATGTGAAATAGATCGCCAGTCCAGGTTCAATGCATGAGGCAGGGTGCTCAGGGCTGGTGCACTGGGATGACCATGAGGGATGGGATGGGGAGGGAGGTGGGAGGCAGGGTCAGGATGGGGAACACATGTACACCCATGGCTGATTGATGTGACTGTATGGCAAAACCACCACAATATTGTAAAGTAATTAGCCTCCATTTAAAATTAAAAAAAAAAAAAAAAAGACTTATTTGTCCAGGAAACTATTAACGGGTTGAAAGAAGCAGAACTGGAAAGAAGTTAAGCAACAATGCAATTTCAGGCAAAATCCAAGTCATGCATGATCCCACTCAGTGTAAACTGTACTTAAGAGTTTGTCCCAACTCAAAACAAGGGTCCTGGGCTGTCTTACTTCTACATCCCACAATCATAGGCTACGAATTACCCAGGTCCTTCAGGACTCATGTGGACAAAGCTATTTTTGTCACCCAAAGGCATTCTTCACAAAACTTATAGCTATATGCATTTAAAGGCAAATGAGTAGGGAAAGTAGCATACAGATAACAAAAGACAAGAAGCATCCAAAGGGATCTGGATAGAGAGCTTAGAGTGTTCACTACAGTTGAGTAGAAACTAAAGGGAGCAAACCTGAGGCCGTAGTTCAGGGATAAATTGAAATCAAAGCCAGTCTTACCAAGTCATGAATGAGAAAGAGCATAAGAGTAAAGCAAAGATCTTAGTATAAACATTAGTATGGCAGTCAGGGAGACACAACTTTAGAAGATACCCCAAACTAGAATAAATGGCTTGCAATCACCATTTATAGGACATCCCATCCTTGAATTTTCTTCCTCTTGACTGAATCATACTTGTACACTTCTTAAGTATTCTCAACCCCTACCATGGGGACCTGACTTCTTATCTAAATGGTTTATTTGAAATATTTTTAAATGAACTACTCTGTGCAAATACAATGAATAGCCATATAAAAATAAACAAATATCAATAAAATCAGAACAAAATAAATATTTCAAAGTGTTAAAAAATAGTGTTTCTGGATAGAAGACTGCATCTATTTTCCCCTTTACTTTTATGCTAACAAAAATTCTGTGTTAAATTTCAATAATACATATGTTGAATTTTATAATAAAAACATATTTTAAACAATAATACAGTAGTAAAAGGACAAAGAAAGATATAGGTACAGAGTGATTGACATTCTTGACTACTGCCTACTTCTTGAAACTTTCTCTTTCCCTAGAAACTTTCTCTTTTCCCTAGATTTCCAAATACTCTCTGATTTCCTGAATTTTCTCCTACTTTTGCAGTTTTTTCTGGGTATTGAATTTCCTCTTCTATCTTCTTAAAATTTAGTGTTACTCAGTGTTCTGAACATTTTTCATTCTATAGTCTTCACCTTTCACTGCTGCTGCTGCTAAGTTGCTTCAGTCGTGTCCGACTCTGTGCTACCCCATAGACAAGACTATGTTCTACCCCTGGGATTCTCCAGGCAAGAACACTGGAGTGGGTTGCCATTTCCTTATCCAATACATGAAAGTGAAAAGTGAAAATGAAGTCGCTCAGTCGTGTCCGACTCTTCGTGACCGCATGGACTGCCTCCTACTAGCCTCCTCTGTCCGTGGGATTTTCCGGGCAAGAGTGCTGGAGTGGGTTGCCATTGCCTTCTTCTACATACATTTAAATATAGGTTCCAGTGAATTTACTATAGGTAATTAATGAACTTCAAAGTTGCTTAAATCTGTCACCCATATTTCCTTTATTTCTCCTTTGAGTTATCAGCCAGCTTCCCAACTAGTGAATCTTCATTTCATTTTGCTGCCTAATCTAAGTCTGTTTCTCTGGTGGCTCAGATGGAAAATAATCTGCCTGCAATGTGGGAGACCTGGGTTCGATCCCTGGGTTGGGAAGATACCCTAGAGGAGGGCATGGCAACCCATTCTAGTATTCTTGCCTGGAGAGTCCCCCACAACACTACAGATGTCAGGGGAGTGTAATCTCCTCGGTTCTGTCTCATCACAACAAAAATTTGAAGCGATGGGTGTTAAAGCCCTTGGCACATCACAGCTCTCAGACAGTGTTACAGCTCCATGTTTACTGTTTTATTTAGAAAATAAAGGAAAATGCGTCCTCAAGATGTGAGGGCATGCCAACCCAAAAGACACGAAGATAGAGACAGACAGACAGAGACAAAGAGATAGCTCACCCGGAGGAGAGAGAGAGAAAGAGAGACAGAGAGAGGACCCCGGCCCATTGGCTCCTCTTTTTGTATGTTTTTTCCTCTCCCTGGACCTGCCCTATGTAAATTGGGCTAGCCAGGAATGCTGTTTGTTCTACCTGAGGTCCTCACTCTGGTCCTCGGACCTTCCTTTGTTCTATTTTTACAGACTTTTCTCTTCCTTGTCTTTTAGCCACTGCCATTCTGGACTCCTTTTTCCTAGTCTAACTACCTAACAGACAGAAGAGGAACCTGGTGGGCTACAGTCCATGGGGTTGCAAAGAGTTGGACACGACTGAGCAACTAAGCACAGCATTCTAAATCTGTTGACAAATTCAGTGTGGTATTTTATTCTAAAACAAAATGATAGCTCCTTTATTGGTCAGGTATTTAAATACATCTATATATCTTCATGGACAAATCCACTGACACTCTTAATTAACTACTCTTAGCTTTCTAGGCCCATGCCCCGACATACTTTTTTATGCCACTCACTGCATTACCAGAGCTGTCTACATGCTGCTCCCCCTTTGAAGAATACATATTCCCACTCTGTTTGCATCTCACTAAATTTTGCGACCCTGTTTTTTCCTGACCATTCTTTAAGATCCAGTTCATGTTTCAGTTTTTCATGAGAGCATTTCCTCTTCTTCCTAGCTTGGCTTAGGATCTTACCCTGCATACTAGTTCACTATTGATATTGTAATTATCTGTTTACTTATATGTTTTCTTTAGTTTGGCCCTAAGGGGCAAAAAGAAAAAAAATGTTTGAATCTTTGCATTCTTATCATCTAGTATAGTAGTTTTCATGTGAAAATTTTCAAGTGAATATTTATTGAAGGAACTGATTAAATATTCTCAAGTGAAAAATCTCACTGGATTATTTACATGTATATTAGCTTTTCCTTGGCTTCCCAGGTGGTCCTAGTGGTAAAAAATCTGCCTACCAATGCAGGAGGTGTAAGAGACCTGAGTTCTATCTCTGGGTCAGGAAGGTCCCCTGGAGGAGGAGAAGGCAACCCACTCCAGTGTTCTTGCTTGGATAATCCCATGGACAGAGGAGCCTGGTGGAATACAATCCATGGATAGGAATTTCTCTGATTCTTACCCCAAAAAAGAGACAAAGTATTCAAAATGCAAACTACATTTATAATATTTTGTTTTTTGTTTATTTTTACTACTTCTCCCACTGCTAACTGTTCAGTGTCCCCTAGCTCCTGAGCCTCATTGTTGTAATTGTTTTTAAATGATATGCATAATCAGAGTTGTGCTGCATAACAATTACACATAAATATTAAGTGATGTCTTAGTATATAAATGATAGCAATTAGTATACTTTATGCACTCAAAGTCTTTTTGGGATTGCATAGTAGAGGAAAATGAATCTCTGGGCAAAAACTTTTGGTTAGGAGTTCCAGGATACATGTGTCTTCCCCAATGGCTCTGCGGGTTAAGAATCTACCTGCAATGCAGGAGACGTGAGTTCAGTTCCTGATTTGGGAAGATCCTCTGGAGAAGATAAAAGGCAAACCACTCCAATATTATTGCCAGAAAACTCCCATGGATAGAGGAGCCTAGCAGGCTACTTTCCATGGGGTTACAAAAGAGACAGGCACAACTGAGCAAGAAGCACAAATCACCAGGATACATAAAATTACAGGTTAGGATTAGGTTCAGCTGACAATGAAAGAAAACTCAAAACAAGAGGGACTGAAGCAAGGTGGATATGTGGCCTAAGATATGTAGTTGCTCTGCTCTAGGAATTTCTCAGGGACATCAGCTAACTCACTATTGTATCATTTCCCAGGGAATGACCCTTGTCCCCAGTTCTAGTATAATGTCTCAGGTTCCAGCATAATATGTCACATATTCCAGCCTGGGGTTGGGGGGAGATGATAGAGAAGAAAGAAGGTAAAAGACACATTGTAACATAATATTAAAAGAAAAAAAAAATATATATATGGAGAGAGAGATGGAAAATATAGTCTTTATTTAGAGTAACTTGGTATCAGCTGGAAATGCCACTATTAGAGAAGAAGTAGTAGTGAGACATTTGAAAAGGTAAGATTGAGTCCAATACTGATGTGTACTTAGTCGCTCAATTGTTTCCGACTCTTTGCAACCCCATGGACTGCAGCCCGCCAGGCTCTTATGTCCTTGGAGATTCTCTAGGCAAGAATACTGGAGTGGGTTGCCATTTCCTTCTCCAGGAGATCTTCCCAATGCAGGGATCAAACCCAGGTCTCCTGTATTGCAGCAGATTCTTTAACAACTAAGCCACCAGGGAAGCCCAATATTGATGAGTAAGTAAGAAATATTCTTGTTTAAGTACTACCTAGTAAGAGGACAAATGTTAGGAAACAACAGTATCAATAGTATTAATACTTTATTATCAAAATTTTGAATAATCTTATAACATTAAAATGAACATGAATTGTGTGCATATGTCTATTCTAAGTTCTTTTGATTTATATTTTCATTTAATATTTCCTTTAACTCTATGAGGTAGCTGATATATTGTATACATTTTGCATATTCAAAAACAACTTACAATAGAGAACTAAAATGACTTGTCTCTTGTCTAAATTTGAAGGGTAAGTAGCCACACTAAGAATATAAGAGTTATGAGATTGGATAGTACTATGATGGTAATGATTCTGTTGCTGTTATTACAAAGATTAGCATAAATTCTGTGACTTAAATCACACACATGCATTATCTTACAGTTCTGTGGGGCAGAAGTCCAGTATAGGTCTTAAGAAATAAAAATTAAGTCATTAGCAGGCTACATTCCTTTCTAGAAGCTCTAGGGAAGAATGTTTTCTATTTATTTGTGTTGTTGAAAGAACACAATTCCTTGTGGTTATAAGACCAGGGTCTTTGGATTTTTATTGCTGGCTCTCAATTATGGGCTCTTCCCAGTCTCCTTCCTCCATCTTTAAGTCCAGCAAAGACAGGTATAGGCCTTCTAATGTCACATCTCTCTGGCATACACTTCTGCTTTCTTCTTCTTCTTTTAAGGACTTGTGTGATTAGAATGGGCCCACCTGGGTAATTTAGGATACAGTTTCCACCTCAGAACCCTTAAGTTTAATCACATCTGCAAGCTCTATTTAATGTGTAAGGTAACATATTCACAGGTTCCCTGGATGAAGGCATGGCCATCTTGGGCTGTCATTATTTTACCACAGGTGGGAATGAGAAGGGGAAAAGGAATTAGAGAGCAGAGGACTTTTCAAGTGATGGTATTTTTATATTTGAAGCTCTGTCCAGCAAAAGAGACAAAGAATTCTACTTAGTATCCAAGATATAGAAAAGTGATAAAGGCTGACTTTGGTGTCCTGACTTATGTCTTGTAATATCTCTTTTTCTTCCTAGAGGGATTCATTTATCAGTAGACAGTTTTGGATATCATTTAATTATTCTGTAATTCCATACCACTCCCATTTCACCCCTTTCATTTTCTGTCCCTAGAACTGAAAGTGCTACTTTCTACTGAGGTGGATCTGAAAGATTTATCAAGGCACTCATGCCCAGAGTTGCTCCTGAACATTGCCTACTAACCACTTGAATTGGTCAGCAAATACCTTTCAGTGGTTTAAGCAATGAGATTCTAAGAACAATAAGTAAATTTGCATTAATACAAACAAAGGGGATAGAAATATTGACATGCATCTTCATTTGTTAATGTTGAAGAGTGTAGTGAGTATCCTGTTAAAGTGATTTGGGGACAGTATTTTATTCATACTGTGAATATTACTTGTTTCCTACCTCCTAAACTCCTTATCTAACCATCACTATGTTTTTAATGGTGAAAAACACAGGCAGAAAGGCAGAGTGGGACAAAATAGAAAATAGGTAAAGAAGAATCTCTTTTTTTTTAAAAAAAAAAGCAAACTAAATAATATACTTGTTACATTAATTCAAGGACCAGTCCTGTTAAGCATCATAAATGTCAAGTAAGAGTTATGAAGCAAGAGTTTTTCCATAACGTGAGAAAGGAAGAGACAGGATGAGTCAGAATGCAGAAAAATGTCTGGTGCACAATAAATATTAAACAAATATTTGACATTGAATCATGTTTATAAATATCTAGCATATAAGCAAATATTGTATGCCATTTCACATTATATAAATCACCTAAATAATATATAACTTAGGCAATAGTAAAATTAATTATAAAAAGCTTATTTCCTTGTTTTAGTGAAACAGTTTCAAATGTTTATAACTTTGTGTAAGACACTCTACTGGCTTTAAATGTACTTAAGCTAAGTTTATTCATGACTTACAAATAATTTTAATAACTTCTTAAATAGCTGATAGTATGTGATTTTTAAGTTTATATCTTTTTAGTTCTATAAGTTTTTTAGGTTTTTAAAATTTGTAATGATAATTTTTATAATGTATATTTTTATAAATGAAGGCTTGAAAAAGTATAAAAAAACAACATAAAATCTCTCTTCTTAGGGTAGAATATCTACTTATTGTAGAAAGCATTATATTTCTCTTGTTCTTCAAATAAAATTTTAAGAATTTGTTTCTTCATCACATACATTTGTCATTTACATAATTACATCAACAGTATTCTAGATAGCAATTATACTTAAGATAGCTGTAGTTTCATTTTAACATCTTTAAAACCAAAGCAATGTACAGTTTTTTGCAACATGAGCTTTTAATACTCCCAGTAATAATCATTGACTTTCAGTATTTTACTATTTCTTGAAGATGTGGTATAGCTCATTGCACAATTTAGAATAGAACGTAAATATTCTATTTCCTTTTTATATTTTCTATCCTTAATGGTGACATTTCCTCCTATTCTAATATTTAAATATAAAAAGTGCCTATGCATATATGGCACAATAGTATAATTAATCACAGATCCCCACCAAAAAACTAATTTATCTGGGCTTATGTTTCTTCGACAGTAAAAGAAACATAATAATGCCTTCCTCATAAGGCTTTTGGAAGGATTATATGAAGTCAAGCATTCCATATGGTTAGAATATAGTACATGCTCAAAAACGTTAATAATAATGGCATTGCTACTGCTGCAACTAGTACTACCGCCATCACGACGACCACCACCACATACCCAGAGTGTGCTGAGGCATACTGCTCCTATCAGTCTTTGATCTATGCTTCCTACTGTGCAGATAACACATGTTCTCACAAATTTCAGAATTTGGAATATCCTTGTGAGGATTCCCTGCTGATATTAGTTGTCAGAAGCCATCAGCAGATGTTTCTAAGAAGTCAGAATAGGTTTCTGCCAAGAGAGATTGAAAAAGGAACTGAGAGAGCTCTGAGCTTTTGCCTCATGACCTGAGCTATTTTACTGCAAAGTAGAAGGTTATCTAATGAAAGTCTTGGAGTTAGTAAAAGTCACTATCATCTTTCTGGTGCATTTTATTTTTCTTTTCAGCTTCTCAGTCCCTCAGTAACAGCTGCTGCTAGGTAGTGAAGAGAGAGGAGGAATACAATATTGTATTTGCCATTCTTAGTATTAAAGCTCTTTGAACTTCTGAAATTTCTAACCAGTGTGGAGAAAAGTCACTTGGATGATTTGATTATTCTCATATAACCAGTCACATAGGATGCATTTTGTCAAAGTATACACTTCTGTCTAATCCTTTTTTTGAACATTGAATATCTGGCTTGAATTTTAGCCCCTCCTACCTAACAATATAACCACTAACATAACACCAGAAAAAAAAAATATATATATATATATATAGAAGGGTGGAGCATCATAAATCTGAAAATATAGAATATGATAGCTATACCTTCTTACTGTGATGATCTCTAGCATCTGAAAGCAACCATGTAAGACTTCATATATATTGAGAGTGGCCAGATGAAAATCAGTGTTATAAATCCTAAACTTTCCCTGGGAAATTCTGCAATTTCATTGACCAGAAATCTGGGGCTACAATAGATTTTAAAAATTAAAACAACAAATTATTTGCCCTTAGGAAGTTCCCAGCTAGTGATTTAGATTGGAAATAAAAGAATTAATGTGGAAATTAGTAGTCACAATTTGAAGGAAACACTCTGGGTGAAATAAAAGGAAGGCTGCTTAGAACTGTCAGTGAGTATCTTTCTAAGCAAATGAGATTTAATCCAATACTGAAGGATGGCAAAGGACTAGTGATGCAAAAGACAAAAGTAGAAGTGTTTATAAAGGCTTGTGAAGATATCAGTCTTCTGGAAACTAAAATGATGACAGAGGTCCTGTGGCATACAGGTAAGGTGTAAAATGTAAGAAATGGAGGCTGTGTGTGTGTGTGTGTGTGTGTGAGTCACTCAGTTGTGTCTGATTCTTTGTGACCCTATGGACTGTTGCCCACCAGGCTCCTCTGTCCATGGAATTCTCCAGACAAGAATACTGGAATGGGTTTTTCCTTAGAGCTGAATAAAGCCCAGATCATACAGGGCCCTCTGAGATGCATCCAAAAATGTAATGATAAGCATGATGCCTAAATAGCAAAATAGCACTTCTTACCAAATTGACTTTGATGAGCCATACTCATATTTGTTTAATATTTTTTTATGTGTACCATCAAACATAAACAAATTTGTAATGAATATTCTCCTAAAACCAATAACAGTTTCTGCCAGTACTTTCTTCAAAATTTGTAACTTCAAGTTGATCATTTATATGTATTATGAAATTTAAATTATATCCTCCAGTAGCTAAGCATGAATAAATAATATAAAAGAACCAATGGTTTTGTACTGTTGTGTTATATATTTAATATTTGATACATTTTTCATTTTATGTAGTTTTTTCCCTTCAGTGAAACATTTGTAGTGCCATATTTAATCTGTCATTGGTACATACCAGCAGTCCCCTAAAGGAGAAAACCAGTGCACAGATACAAAAGGCATAGAAAAATAAAACAAAGCTGAAAGCTTTTTATCAACTCATCAATATCTTACTGTGTCTCCAAACTCTTCTCTTTCCTTATCTTTAAAATACGAGCCTTTTTAAGAATTGAAACTATTAACATAATGCTGGCAACAAAGTGGATGAATCCAGAGAATTCCCTAGGCTGGCACATCTCTTTTTTGAAAAGTCTAGTCTAGGATCTTGGAATATATCTTCTGTGTTAAGATATATAATATTATAATGTACAATCTTTTTAGAATATGAGAGATTAATTTTTTCCTCTAAAATAAGATTAGTTTTGGATAAATGCTGGATTTATATGTGTCATATTTAAACCTTCTATGTTCGTCTCTCAGTCGTGTCTGATTCTTTGTGACCCTGTGGACTGTAGCCTGCCAGGCTCCTCTGTCCATGGGATTTTTTAGCCAAGAATACTGGAGTGGGTTGCCATTTCCTTCTCCAGGGGATGTAGGCAGACTCCTTATCATCTGAGCTACCAAGGAAGCTCTTTATCTTAACAATATTTACTTGTTTCACAAATTTCATTTAAATTTACCTTTGTCTATTTCCTTTTTTACAAAAATTATGGTGGTTACTAATTATACAGTTATTGAACACTGATTTTACATGTACACATGTGATGCATATTACATACAATGCATATCACCAAACAGTCAAATCTGAGAATTATTCTGAAATACATGATTTTTTTTTTTTTTAAGATTTGTCTACAGTATCCTGGTATTTATATGTTTTATTTATTTATTTTTTTACAATTACAGTTTTGGCACAAAGGCTTAGTTGTCCTGTGGCATGTGAAATCTTTCTGGACCAGGGATTGAACCCATGTCCCATGCGTTGGCATGTGGATTCTTAACCAATGGACCAGCAGGGAAATTCTGAAATACATGATATTTTAATAAATGTGTCACATATTCTGCTTCATCTGAATTAGACAATGCCCTATAAAATTGGATAAAATAATCCTGTGAAGCATAGATTTTTTAGTGAGCCTTTTATAAGTGCTATATTTGTGAAAAGATAAAAAGGGGGAAATGACTTCAATCATTTTTATTTGGGATAAAAAATCTAGATTGACTTCACTCTTCACCCCTATTTTTACAGCTCAAGTTTATACCCTCGATTTCTCTAACTTGGTCCTGTGCTGTGCAGTGTTTAGTCATTCAGTTGGGTCCAACTTTTTGTGATCCCATGAACTATAGCCTGCCAGGCTCCTCTGTTCTTAGGGATGCTCCAGGCAAGAATATTGGAGTGGGTTGCCAGCCCAACTCCACTCAAATCCAAATTGTTCCTACTGCCAAAGTGAACATATGAACAGCAAATAAAACCCTGTCAGCACTCTACTCAAAACTCATTATTTGCTGCTCCTCATTTATAAGATAAACTTAGAGGTCCTTAACATGATATAGTTCCTACCTCCATTTTTAGCCTTGCTATTCATCACTTCCTGTTTCACAGTTCATATTATAGAAACTAATGGAATATTTCTTTCTATTGTGACATTTTTCTTGCTATCTTCTACAACATTCTTCTCCACTTCTTATCTTTACCTTCCTTTGCACTACCTGGGGGTTCTCTCCTAGAGGAAATCTTTCCACTTTATTCTTTAAACAAATTGGGTGGCTCTCATCTCTGCTCCATGTAACCCTATGTGTCCATATTCCAAAGCACTTAGCATAGGGTATTGCATTTATCTTATTTATGTCTTGTCTCCAAATTGGACTGTGATTTCCAAGATCTGAAACATTTATGAAAAAGAAAGTGCTTTTAATTAGATGCCAAATTGATTATGTGACATGACATTGCATACCTTAAGCTTTAAAATCACAGTTTACACATTGTATATTTTATATTTATGCATATGTTGTGCATTCTGAATTTCCTCACCTGGTAGGAAATATACTTGTTAATAATAGAATGAATTATAGTCATTCTGAAATGAACATAATAGAGAAAAAGCTGCTTCCAAAAAAGATAAATTTCTAGCAGTGTTTCTAGCAGTGTAGATCTGGGGGAAAAGCTCTACTCTTTGAATCATAGTAAGGTTGCCAAAAATAGAACTTCATTCTCAAGATCCATTTTGAACAGATGTGAACATTTATTTTATAGTTAGCTAATAATAGCCATTTATTAAAACATACTGTATATGAACCATAGTATGTTCTGTTTTCAAAACTTGTTTTATGTAATACCTATTTCAACCTTAGAAATTATGAGTTATAAATTCATTTTTATAGTTATGAGACTTCCCTCAAACCATATAACATTCCGTGACAGAAACTTAATCCACAGCTTTGCCTGTGCCCTTAACTATGTTATGTTGTCTCACTAATATGACTGACTTGGTGTTACTATTAAAGCATCATTAATTTGTTTTGGTAAATATCATCAAAGGTTAATTTGATTGCACCACCTGATGTGAAGAGCTGACTCATTGAAAAAGACCCTGATGCTGGGAAAGATTGAGGGCAGGAGGAGAAGGGGATGACAGAGGATGAGATGATTGGATGGTATCACCAACTCAATGGACATGGGTTTGGGTGGACTCCGGGAGTTGGTGATGGACAGGGAGGCCTGGTGTGCTGCGGTTCATGGGGTCGCAGAGAGTCGGACACTACTAAGCGACTGAACTGAACTGAACTGAACTAATCATATTGGTACAAATTAGCCAATGCAGTGGCTTATGACTAGAGAAATATTGAGAAGTTTCAACAGCTTCCAGATTTATTTTGATGCCTAAAAATACAGGTTTTATAATGGAAGATAAAATAACTTATACTAATCCATGCTTTCTATATTTTCCCCCAAGGAATTGATATAATATTTGTTACTTGTCAGATTTCAGACATCATCTTTCCTTGCCATCACTTTTTAAGACATGAGGCATATGTGCAACATCAAAGAACTTACTTAGAGGTTATGTTATTATATATCAGATATTTGGCTGACAGAAAGTATTTCTTAAGTTACAGACCTTTATTATGCAAATATGGAATAGTGTGAAGTTTGAACACTTGAATTGTGACATCAGGCAAGTCTGAGATTGAATTTTGTCCTATCACTGTTGGCCAAATAAACACAGACAAGCTATTGGGCAAGGCATTTTTTAAAACTTAGAAGTGAATATTCACTAGAATGTTTTAAGTATGGGGAAGCTATGGTTTAAATAGTAAAGAAATGCATTATTTAGCACAACATTCTGTCTAGAAGTATGTAAGCCTCAGGCATATAGTAATAACATTCATCTCCTGGCTCTGGGCATCTCCCTTTGTTAGCTTTGTCCTCAAACTATGCATTTCAAGATGGCTGCCGTAGCACTAGTGAATATATCCAGATCCAGTCACCTCCAAAGCAGACTGATTCTTTGTATTTCATTTGATCTCCTAGGAATATTTTCCCCACACCCTCCACCCCCACCAACACTCCAAGAAGATTGCTTCTCACCTTCCACTAACCAGAATTAGGTCACTTAGTAATATCTAATCTTACCCCTGACAGATGAAATGGAACTGCTAAGACTGGCATAGACTCATTAGAAGCCATTCCATGGAACTTAATATGGGGTCAGAAGTCACTAAAGCATGAGGATATAAATAGGAAGATAGGTAGCTGAACAAAATCAATGTCCTGTTTGGAAGAGAAAGGTCTGGAATGAACAAGTAAGATGGCTGTTGAATAAGCAATCAATAGTTTCTGCCACAATTCACCCATTTTGTTATCAAGTATTCATTCCTATCTGTACTTCTTTCTTTACATTCACTTTGAAAAACTTTTTATGTGAAAAAATGCTGCCTTCATTAATAGAAAAAAGAAAAAATGTTAGCCACTTACATATAAGTCTAGTATCTCCAAGTATTGTGCTGGCTTTTCCATTATATCCAGTTATAGTTCCACATTATCTGGAGACCTATAGCCAAAAGAGAGTTATCAGGATATCCCCAACAAATGTGATATCCGTGATAGTTTTAGCTTCAGAGGTCATTGGCTCATAGAACAATATAGTATCCTGCTGGTTAATGAGGTTGGTGAAGACTATCTTCTATGGAAGGGGGATGAGCTCCTTGATCAACCTGGAATGTAGCAGTACTCATTTTACCTCACTAGAACTTTTTCATCATCTGATACGGCTTCTGGTTCTAATTTGTGGTAATATATTTTTTTCCCTCTTGTATAATGCTGCCCTAGGACATCAGTGCCATTACATACAACAACTACTATTGCTTCTAAAACTGGATGTTTTCTGCTTTTGCCACCCTCTGCCAGAATCCATGGTTTGGGGAGCTTAGGTCTCAAGTCTGAATGCAGTCAATGAAGGGTAATATAACATCTGACCATATTGGGAGTACACTGTGCTTCCTACCAAGTTTCCTAAGTCTACAAACGATAGGAGGTTCAGGTTCTGAGTGGCCAAATTAATATATAAATGAACATTACATATAGTTTTAGGTTTAAAATAAAACAGTGCATGTGTGGTGCTGAGCCCAAGACTCACAGTGTTAATATTTAAATAAATGTGTGGGTAAATGATATAAAGAATATAACTAAGTAGAATTTCCATGGGACTTTATAAAACATAATGATGGAGAAGTCATGGTTTTAAACCCTCTGTAAATGATGGAGAAAGTGACAGTATCGAAAAATATATTCTATACCAGTTCTATCAAAATAACTTGTGAAAATCCATGTCTTAAGCACTATGGGAAATGAATGTACTAAGTATTTAATATTTAATATTATTACATATTTCTTATGTCTGGAAAGTCAGTGTTAAAAATGTGTGAGATTATTGTTGACTCCACTAGTAGTTTAAATATTCGAACGTAACCCTCAGTTAGCATCATATAACCGTTTGGAGTTGGCACTCCACACATGGAAGCCAAGAGTGTGGCTTATTTGGTTAAAAAAAAAAAATCAAGACAGTTATAAATTATCCTATATTTAGGTGCATATTTAGCTTTTTATCCAACAGTCCTGTGGCCCAAATGCAGTTTTAATTTTTCCCCACTCACAAATGACTAAGAACAAATAAGAGAGGCAAAATGTATGACATTTGTTTCTCTACTAATATGCATTGTATTCTTCCCATATTTCCTACTAAATATTTCACCCATACTACCAGCTATATATGTAGAGAAAGTATTTATATTACACTGATTAATACTGATTTTCATTTGCTTTTCATTTAATTTTCATATTATACCATGGATAGATCATATTATACAAAGATAAAAGGATGAAAAATTGTTATTACAGGAAAATACTGAAAATGCAAATTTCACATCAAACTCCTTATGTTACTTATTACATTTTTGTGTAAACAATGGTTTGTTGCTTTGCTTTTGTTTTTACAAATTACTTTTATATATTTTACTGTTTTTTTGTCCCTTTTAGGAAATATTTCAATGTGTCATTATTGATTTTTACTATAACACTTTATTTATATTAATGTCTCCAACTGAGGCCAGTGTAATTTTTATTCTTTTATGCATAGATTTTACTTCTAAATAACCAGTCCAATAATGATGTTTAAACTAAGCTTGCAAGAATCAAACTAAAATGAAAGTGTTCTACAAATTCAGTCAGAATTTTAGCTTCTCAGTGATTCAGTGTCTTTGAAACAGTTCAAGAATTATAAGTGTCTGAAATTTCAGTGACAGCTCAGTGGTTAAGTGCTTAGCTGAAAGTATATGGATGTTAGTAATTAATTCATCACTTAATTTAAAATGAAGCAGAGTGCTCATTGTTACATATATACATGCATGAATCTCAGTTAAAATTCAGGGAAAATAAAATCTACCATTAAATGGGTGTCCAAAATTTGTAGGACATGATTAAACGATAATGACTATCAAGGGTTTGGCATAGAAATAGCAATCAACCAATCAGTCACTTATTAAATTCCTAATTTGTATCTGCTAGCATGGCATCCGGTCCCATCACTTCATGGGAAATAGATGGGGAAACAGTGGAAACAGTGGCAGACTTTATTTTTCTGGGCTCCAAAATCACTGCAGATGGTGATTGAAGCCATGAAATTAAAAGACGCTTACTCCTTGGAAGGAAAGTTATGACCAACCTAGACAGCATATTCAAAAGCAGAGACATTACTTTGCCAACAAAGGTCCGTCTAGTCAAGGCTATGGTTTTTCCAGTGGTCATGTATGGATGTGAGAGTTGGACTGTGAAGAAGGCTGAGCGCCAATGAATTGATGCTTTTGAACTATGGTGTTGGAAAAGACTCTTGAGAGTCCCTTGGACAGCAAGGAGATCCAACCAGTCCATTCTGAAGGAGATCAGCCCTGGGATTTCTTTGGAAGGAATGATGCTCAAGCTGAAATTCCAATACACTGGCCACCTGATGCGAAGAGCTGACTCATTGGAAAAGACCATGATGCTGGGAGGGATTGGGGACAGGAGGTGAAGGGGACGACAGAGGATGAGATGGCTGGATGGCATCACCAAGTCGATGGATGTGAGTTTGAGTGAACTCCGGGAGTTGGTGATGGACAGGGAGGCCTGGCGTGCTGCGATTCATGGGTTTGCAAAGAGTCGGACATGACTGAGTGACTGAACTGAACTGAACTGAACTGAGCCTATAGACTTTTAAAATCATATAATACTAGACATTCCATGATTTTAAATGCAATGCACTCATGGCTCTACACAGAGAAGGCAATGGCAACCCACTCCAGTACTCTTGCCTAGAAAATCCCATGGATGGAGGAGCCTGGTAGGCTGCAGTCCATGGGGTCACAAAGAGTTGGACACTACTGAGTGACTTCACTTTCACTTTTCATTTTCATGCATTGGAGAAGGAAATGGCATCCCACTCCAGTATTCTTGCCTGGAGAATCCCAGGGATGGCCGAGCCTGGTGGGCTGCCATCTATGAGGTGGCAGAGTTGGACACAACTGAAGCGACTTAGCAGCAGCAGCATGGCTCTATTGTGAAATGACTTGACATAAAGTGGATCATATGATTTCTCTTTTGAAATGGTGACAGATGAGGTATTCTGAAAGGGCCTCCCACTGAAATACAAGAAAAACATTTTTCAATGCACTGGGGTTCACAACAAAGGAAATCTATAAAGCTGTTCTGGATACCATATAAACACAAGTACAATCATGCATATATAATTAAAAAAATGTGAACTGTAATGAAAGTAGGAGATGAAATGGAAAGAAAGCTTGGAGATGGGAAAAAAGCTTGGTTTTCCTTGTGGCAAATGGCAATAAATCTCTGGAATTAGGAAACTAAGACTGGGGCCCAGGCTCTTTGGATCAAGAGACTGAACTTGAAACCTCAGCATTCAGTTAAAAACGTCAAAGGATGTTAAACTGACACCAGCTTAATAGTGACCCTTGTATCCAGTTAGCAGAAGCTGAATGAAATTATACCCAATTTAAGACCTTCAGGATTCTCACAGCTTAAGCCCCAGTAAAAATCGGTTTACTGCTAAATATAACTAAATACTTAGTGAAGCAAGCCACCCTTAGCGCATTGCTAGAAACAACAGAGTTTCTTTGGGAACTCTGGATGTTCAAAAGCCCCCCCATATATGATGGAATTTAGATAGTAGCATCGGAGAAGGCAATGGCACCCCACTCCAGTACTCCTGCCTGGAAAATCCCATGGATGGAGGAGCCTGGAATGCTACAGTCCATGGGGTCGCTGAGGGTCGGACATGACTGAGCGACTTCACTTTCACTTTTCACTTTCATGCATTGGAGAAGTAAATAGCAACCCACCCTAGTGTTCTTGCCTGGAAAATCCCAGGGATGGGGTAGCCTGGTGGGCTGCTGTCTATGAGGTCACACACAGTCGGACACGACTGAAGTGACTTAGCAGCAGCAGCAGCAGATAGTAGCATGCATGCCCACTATAAGACACATGCTCAGAAAGACCTGAGAAGAGCCTAAGCTTTCACCATTAGTTGATCTGTGTGCTTAATGCCAGCTGCAGGTGAAGGCCAAGATCAGATCAGATCAGATCAGTCACTCAGTCATATCTGACTCTTTTCGACCCCATGAATCGCAGCACGCCAGGCCTCCCTGTCCATCACCAACTCCCAGAGTGCACTCAGACTCACGTCCATCAAGTCAGTGATGCCATCCAGCCATCTCATCCTCTATCGTCCCCTTCTCCTCCTGCCCCCAATCCCTCCCAGCATCAGAGTCTTTTCCAATGAGTCAACTCTTCACATGAGGTGGCCAAAGTACTGGAGTTTCAGCTTGAGCATCATTCCTTCCAAAGAAATCCCAGGGCTGATCTCCTTCAGAATGGACTGGTTGGATCTCCTTGCTGTCCAAGGGACTCTCAAGAGTCTTCTGCAATACCACAGTTCAAAAGCATCAATTCTTTGGCGCTCAGCCTTCTTCACAGTCCAACTCTCAAATCCATACATGACCACAGGAAAAACCATAGCCTTGACTAGACGGACCTTTGTTGGCAAAGTAATGTCTCTGCTTTTCAATATTGTATCTAGGTTGGTCATAACTTTCCCTCCAAGGAGTAAGCGTCTTTTAATTTCATGGCTGCAGTCACCATCTGCAATGATTTTGGAGCCCAGAAAAATAAAGTCTGCCACTGTTTCCACTGTTTCCCCATCTATTTGCCATGAAGTGATGGGACCGGATGCCATGATCTTTGTTTTCTGAATTTTGAGCTTTAAGCCAAGACAGAATTGTAAATGATCTGGCTAGGTGTTAACAGAGTATCCCAGTACTGAGCCAATTTTCAAAGACTGAGAGAGTTCTTGCTGTGATCTGAATGCTTCTGTCCCTTCAATGTGATGGTATTAGAAGGTGGGGCCTTTGGGAGGTCCTGAGGGTGGAGCCCTCATGAGTAGGAATAGTAGAGACCCCAAAAGGCTCCCTAGACCAGGGTGCTCAACCCCAGGCCACAGTAGAGGTCCGAGGCCTGTTAGGAACAGGGCCACACAGCAGGTGGTGAGTAAGGGGCAAGCAAGTGAAGCTTTCTCTTTTGCTCCATCACTTGCATACCAAATGAACCATTCCCCCTTGCTCCCTCTTCCTGGTCCATTGAAACATTATCTTCCATGAAACTAGTCCCTGCTTCCAAAAAGGTTGAGGACCACTGTACTACCCTGGTCCCTTCTGCCATGTTAGGTAACAGCAAAAAGATGGTCTTCTGTGAACCAGGAAACTTGCTCTCACCGTACACTAAAACAAACAGTGCCAGGATCTTGGACTTCCAGCATTGAGAACTGTGATAAATAAATTTATATTGTTTAAATGCCACCTAGTTCATATTTTGTTATAGCAGCCCGGACCTACTGAAATGGGTATTCTTTTTTAGCTCCTTGAATTTAAAGAAATTTCAGTTAAAATGCTGGATGGAAATGAATCTTCAAAAATCAAAAACAGCAAACTCTGGGGAAGAGAGAGACTCTGATTTCCAGAATTACCACATTATGATATTCAAATACCTAGTTTTCAGCCACAACAAAGAAAATCACAATGTATGCAAAGAAACAAGAGAATATGGTCAAAGGAACAAAATAAACTGACAGAAAATATCCCTGAAGACATTCAGTCATTGAAATTATTATACAAAAATATAAAGCAATTGCATTAATTATGCTCAAACAGCATGATTTTTGATATATAAATAAAATGATATATGAATAAATGAGAATATCAATAAGATATTAATTATAAAAATGAAACCAAGTAGAAATTCTAGAGCTATAAACTATAATAACTGAAATTTATAAAGAAAAATACTGGAAGGTTTTGATAATTGGTGTGATCAGCAAAAGAAAGAATTGATAAGCTAAGATAGAACAGTTGAAATTATTGTCTGAAGAACAAAAAATAAAATAATAAATGAAAGGAACCAAAGGGACTGTGGAATATGAGCAAATGGAACAACAAATGTACTATGGGACTCTCAGGTGAAGAAGATAGAAATAATAGTATAGAAAGAATATTTGAAGGAAATAATGACCAAAAAGTTCACAAATTCAAGAGAAATGTGAATCTATCCATCCATAAAGCTCAGCAAACTCTATGTAGGATAAGCTTAAAGTTATCCATACCTAAACATGTTATAGTCCTATTGTTGAAGGGTAAAATCAAAGAGAATCTTGAAAGCAGTGGGGGAAAAGTGACTCTTTAAGAAATCCTAAAAATATTAACAGTTGATTTCTAAAAGAAGAAGAAGAAAAGATGCTGAAACATGAGGAAAACAAAATCTTTAAATAATGAAAACAAAATTGTCAACCAAGAATCCTGTATATGCCTGTCAAAACTCCTTCAGAGAGGAAGGAGAAATCAAGATATTCTCAGATAAACAAAGCTAAGAGAGCACAGAACTAAACCCTCCCATCCATGATCAATTACTTTTTGACAGAGGTGCCAAAACCATTCATTGGGGAGATAATTCAGGGATACCTTGGAGATAATGTGTGTTCAGCTTTAACTAAATAAAATAAATATCATAGTAAATTGAGTCCCACAACATTTTATTTTGTTTCATTTTGCAGTGTATATAATAGTTATGTTTACAGTAAAAGTTCAGTTCAGTCACTCAGTCCTGTCCAACTCTTTGCAACCCCATGAACTGTAGCATGCGAGGCCCCCCTGTCCAAAACCAACTCCCAGAGTCCACCCAAACCCATATGCATTGTGTCAGTGATGCCATCCAACCATTTCATCCTCTGTCGTCCCCTTTTTCTCCCACTCTCAATCTTCCCCAGCATCAGGGTTTTTTCAAATGAGTCAGCTCTTCGCATCAGTGTATTGGAGTTTCAGCTTCAGCATCAGTCCTTCCAATGAATATTCAAGACTGATTTCCTTTAGGATGGACTGGTTGGATCTCCTTGCAGTCCAAGGGACTCTCAAGAGTCTTCTCCAACACCACAGTTCAAAAGCATCAATGCTTCTGTGCTCAGCATTCTTTATACTCCAACTCTCACATCCATACGTGACCACTGGAAAAACCATAGCCTTGACTAGATGGACCTTCGTTGACAAAGTAATGTCTCTGCTTTTCAATATGCTGTTTAGGTTGGTCATAGCTTTCCTTCCAAGGAGTAGGCGTCTTTTAATTTCATGGCTGCAGTCATCATCTGCAGTGATTTTGGAGCCCAGAAAAATAAAGTCTGACACTGTTTCCACAGTTTCCCCATCTATTTCCCATGAAGTGATGGGACTGGATGCCATGATCTTAGTTTTCTGAATGTTGAGCTAAGCCAACTTTTTCACTCTCCTCTTTCACTTTCATCAAGAGGCTTTTTAGTTCTTCTTAACTTTCTGCCATAAGGGTGGTGTCATCTGTATATCTGAGGTTATTGATATTTCTCCTGGCAATCTTGATTTCAGCTTGTGTTTCTTCAGTCTAGCATTTCTCATGATGTACTCTGCATATAAGTTAAATAAGCAGGGTGATAATATACAGCCTTGACATACTCCCTTTCCTATTTGGAACCAGTATGTTACAGTATACTGTAGTCTATTAAGTGTACAATAAAATTATGCCTAAAAAATGGGTAATCTTTAATTATAAAATACTTTATGGGTATAGGGGAGGTAAGAATGGCAGTTGGAGTTTAGCAGATGCAAAATAGTATATATAGGATGGATTAATAAGGTTCTACTGTACTGTACAGATATTAAACTACATTCAATATCCTGTGATAAACCATAATTGAAGAGAATAAGAAAAATAATGTGTATAGGTGAGTCACTTTTGTGCTACAACAGAAACTAACACAACATTATAAATAAACTGTACCTCAAAGAAATTTAAAAAAATAAACAAAATACTTAGGAATAAATTTAACCAAGTGAGAGAGATGTACACTAAAAAACATTTTAAAAATAATTTATTTGTAAAAACTGGAATTCATTCACCTCCACTAGCTTTGTTCGTAGTGATGCTTTCTAAGGCCCACTTGACTTCACATTCCAGGATGTCTGGCACTAGGTCAGTGATCACACCATTGTGATTATCTAGGTCGTGAAGATCTTTTTTGTACAGTTCTTCTGTGTATTCTTGCCATCTCTTCTTAATACCTTCTGCTTCTGTTAGGTCCATACCATTTCTGCCCTTTATTGAGCCCATCTTTGCATGAAATGTTCCTTTCGTATATCTGATTTTCTTGAAGAGATCCCTAGTCTTTCCCATTCTATTGTTTTCCTCTAGTTCTTTGCATTGATCGCTGAAGAAGGCTTTCTTATCTCTTCTTGCTATTCTTTGGAACTCTGTATTCAGATGTTTATATCTATCCTTTTCTCCTTTGCTTTTCGCTTCTCTTCTTTTCACAGCTATTTGTAAGGCCTCCCCAGACAGCCATTTTGCTTTTTTGCATTTCTTTTCTATGGGAATGGTCTTGATCCCTGTCTCCTGTACAATGCCGCGAACCTCAGTCCATAGTTCATCAGGCACCCTATCTATCAGATCTAGGCCCTTAAATCTATTTCTCACTTCCACTGTATAATCATAAGGGACTTGATTTAGGTCATACCTGAATGGTCTAGTGGTTTTCCCCATCACTACGAACAAAGATAGTGGAGGTGATGGAAGTCCAGTTGAACTATTCCAAATCCTGAAAGATGATGCTGTAAAAGTGCTACACTCAATATGCTGGCAAATTCGGAAAACTCAGCAGTGGCCACAGGACTGGAAAAGGTCAGCTTTCATTCCAATCCCAAAGAAAGGCAATGCCAAAGAATGCTCAAACTACCGCACAATTGCACTCATCTCACACGCTAGTAAAGTAATGCTCAAAATTCTCCAAGTCAGGCTTCAGCAATATGTGAACCATGAACCTCCTGATGTTCAAGCTGGTTTTAGAAAAGGCAGAGGAACCAGAAATCAAATTGCCAACATCATAGAAAAATGCTGAATCATAGAAAATGCAAGAGAGTTCCAGAAAAACATCTATTTCTGCTTTATTGACTATGCCAAAGCTTTTGACTGTGTGGATCACAATAAACTGTGGAAAATTCTGAAAGAGATGGGAATACCAGACCACCTGATCTGCCTCTTGAGAAATCTGTATGCAGGTCAGGAAGCAACAGTTAGAACTGGACATGAAACAACAGACTGGTTCCAAATAGGAAAAGGAGTTCGTCAAGGCTGTATATTGTCACTCTGCTTATTTAACTTATATGCAGAATACATCATGAGAAATGCTGGATTGGAAGACACACAAGCTGGAATCAAGATTGCCGGGAGAAATATCAATAACCTCAGATATGCAGATGACACCACCCTTATGGCAGAAAGTGAAGAGGAACTCAAAAGCCTCTTGATGAAAGTGAAAGTGGAGAGTGAAAAACTTGGCTTAAAGCTCGACATTCAGAAAATGAAGATCATGGCATCCGGTCCCATCACTTCATGGGAAATAGATGGGGAAACAGTGGAAACAGTGGCAGACTTTTTTTTTCTGGGCTCCAAAATCACTGCAGATGGTGACTGCAGCCATGAAATTAAAAGACGCTTACTCCTTGGAAGGAAAGTTATGACCACCCTAGATAGCATATTCAAAAGCAGAGACATTACTTTGCCAACAAAGGTTCGTCTAGTCAAGGCTATGGTTTTTCCTGTGGTCATGTATGGATGTGAGAGTTGGACTGTGAAGAAGGCTGAGCGCCAATGAATTGATGCTTTTGAACTGTGGTGTTGGAGAAGACTCTTGAGAGTCCCTTGGACTGCAAGGAGATCCAACCAGTGCATTCTGAAGGAGATCAGCCCTGGGATTTCTTTGGAAGGAGTGATGCTAATGCTGAAACTCCAGTACTTTGGCCACTTCATGCGAAGAGTTGACTCATTGGAAAAGACTCTGATGCTGGGAGGGATTGGGGGCAGGAGGAGAAGGGGACGACAGAGGATGAGATGGCTGGATGGCATCTCTGACTCGATGGACGTGAGTGTGAATGAACTCCAGGAGTTGGTGATGGACAGGGAGGCCTGGTGTGCTGTGATTCATGGGGTCGCAAAGAGTTGGACATGACTGAGTGACTGATCTGATCTGATTTTTTTAAAAAAAAGCTAACCATCATCTATGCCTTTAGTGAGTCATAATCATTTAGCTGCTGAATCATCTTGCCTTGAAGTTGATGGCTGTAGCAATTTCTTAAAATACATCACTATTGAAATTTGCCACATTGATTGATTCTTCCTTTCACCAGTGATTTCTCTGTAGCAGGCAATTTTTGATAGCATTTTATCCACAGTACTTTTCAAAATTGACTTAATTTTCTCAAATACTACTACTGCTTTATCAAATAAGTTTTTATACTCTAATTTTTTTGTTTTCATTTCAACAATTTTCAGAAAATTTTCACCAAGAAGGGATTCCATCATGTTCTTTGCTCATCCATAAGAAGCAACTCCTCATCATAAAGTTTTACCATGAAACTGTAGCATTTCAGTTCCACCTTCAGGTTGAATTTCTAGTTATAGTTCTGGTGTTTTTATCGCATCTGCAGTGACATCCTCCACTGAAGTTTGAACCCTTCACAGTCCTCCATGAGGGTTGGAATCAACTTCTTCCAAACTTCTATTAATGTTGATATTTTGCTCTTCCCATGAATCACAAATGTTCTTAAAGACATCTAGAATGGTGAATCCTTTACAGAAAGGTTTTAATTTACTTTACCCAAATCTATCAGAGGATTTACTTTACCCAGATCTATTCAGAGGAATCACCATCTATGTCAGATATGGCCTTATAAAATTTTTTTCTTAAAAAGACTTGAAAATAAAAATTACTCCTTGATACATGGGCAGCAGAATGGCTGTTGTTTTAGCAGACATGACAACATTAATCTTGTTTTATAGTTTCATCAGAGCCCTTGAGTGACCAGCTGCACTGTCAATAAACAATAGTATTTTAAAATATATCTTTTTCTTTCCTGAGTAGTAAATCTTAACAGTGGACTGACAATATTCAGTAAACTGTATTGTAAACGGGTGTGCTATTTTCAGGCTTTACTGTTCCATTTATAGAGCACAGACAAAATAGATTTAGCATACTTCTTAAGAATTCTAGGATTTTCAGAACAGTAAATCAGTATTGGCTTCAAATCAGCTACCTATACCCCTAACATCAAGAATGAAATGGCAGTCCACTCCAGTATTCTTGCCTGGAGAATCCTCTGGACAGAGGAGCTGGCAGGCTGTAGTCCATGGGGTCACAAAGAGTCGGACATGACTGAGCAAATAAACAGCATACCCTTAATGAGCGAGTCAGGTTGCACGTTGAAGCCAGGCATTGACTTCTCTTCTCTAGCTATGAAAATCCTAGATAGTGCCTTCTTCCAACACAGGCTTCCCTTGTGGCTCAGCTGGTAAAGAATCCACCTGCAATGCAGGAGACCTGGATTCAGTCCCTGGGTTGGGAAGTTCCCCTAGAGAAGGGAAAGGCTATCCACTCCAGTATTCTGGCCTGGAGAATTCCATGGACTGTATATAACTGATGGGGTCACAAAAAGTCAGACATGACTGAGCAATTTTCACTTCACTCCTCTTGCAACACAGGCAACAGTTTTGTCTACACTGAAAATATATTGTTTACTGTGCCACCTTCATTAATTGTATTAGCAAGATCTTCTGGATAAGTTGCTGCGGCTTCTGCTGTTTACCTTGTACTTTTATATTATGGACATGGTTCTTTTTCCTTAAACCTTATGAACCAACCTCTGCTAGCTTCGAACTTTTCTTTGCAGCTTACTCACTTCTCTGAACCTTCATGAGACTTGATGAGAGTTTAGGGCCTTATTCTGAATTAGACTTTGGTTTTGAGAATGTTGTGACTGGTTTGAACTTCTATTCATGCCACTAAAAGTTGCTCCATATCAGTAATAAAGCTATTTCACTTTCTTATCATTTATGTGTACATTAGACTAGCATTTTTAATTTCCTTCAAGAACAGCTTCTTTACATTTACAACTAGCAACTGATGCAAGAGGCCTAACTTTTGGCCTTACTTGACTCTAGACATTCATTTCTCACTAACCTTAATCATTTCTAGTTTTTGATTTAAAGTGAGGTATGTGGGACTCCTCTTTATATTTGGACACTTATAAGCCATTGTAGTGTCACTAGTTGGCCTAATTTCAATGATATTGTCTCTCAGGGAATAGGGAAGCTCAAAGAGAAAGAGAGATGCGGAAAAGGCTGTCAGTTGAGCAATCAGAATACATTTGACGTTTATCATTTAAGTTTACAGTTTTAAGTGGGTATGGTTTGTAGCTACCCAGAACCATTACAAAGTAATATCAAAAGTCACTGAGCACAGATAACCATAACAAATGTAAGAGTAATAAAAACATTTGAAATATTGTGATAAATATCAAAACATGACACAAAGACATAAAGTATACAATTGCTGTTTTAAAGGAAATGATAATGTAAGCTTGCTTAACAGTTTTGCCACAGAACTTCAGTTGGTAAAATATAAAATATCTGCCAATAACAATAAAGCAAAGTGCAATAAGGGGAGGTTTTCTTGTAGTTGGGCTTCCCTGGTGGCTCAGATGGTAAAGAGTCCACCTGCAATGCAGGAGATTCAATAAATGGTGCTGGTAAAGTTGGATAGCCACATGCAGAAAGAATTAAATTTGATTCTTACTTGTACTGTATACAACAGTTAAATCAGAATGGATCAAAAATCTAAATTTAAGTGCTTAAAGTATAAAATTCATAGAAGAAAAAAATAACATGATATGGGATTTTGCAGTGGCTTCTTAAATATGGCACAAAAGCACAAGCAACAGCAATAAAAAATAAATAAAGTGGACTTCATTACATTAAAATTTTTGAGGCATCAAAGCACACTATCATAAGAATGGAAAGATAATTCACACAATGGGAGAAAATATTTGCAAACAATATAGCTGATATAGGCAATTAATATCTAGAATATGTAAAGAGCTCTTACAATTCAGCAACAATATAACAAATGACTTAATTTAAAAAGAGGTAAAAGATAAAAAAATAAGTTATAGAGGATAAAGGACTCAAATAGATAGTTACCCAAAACATACAAATGGCTAATAAATACATGTAAAGATGTTCAACATCATTAATTAGAAAGATTAAATTAAATCCACAGTAAGCTACAAGAATGGATATAATAAAAACAAAACAAAAAGCAGTGAGGTATATAGAGAAGTTGGAACCCTCGTGAATTCCTGGTAGAAATTTTGAATGTTCAAAAGTTCTGGAAAACAGCTTGATAGTTCTTCAAAATGTTAAATTTATGACTCAGTAATTTCACCCCTAGGCATATATACAATAATTGAAAACAGAGATTCAAATAGGTACTTTTATACCATTCTACATAATAACAATACTCATCATAGGTTAAAGATGGAAGCACCCCAAGTGTCCCATCAATTGAATAATGGTTAAACCAAATTAGGTATAAATGTACAATGGACTTTATTTCTTGTGACAGTGACAGTCTTTATTTTCTTGGGTTTCAAAATCATTGCTGATAGTGACTGCAGCCATGAAATTAAAAGATGCTTCTCCTTGGAAGAAAAGTTATGACAAACCTAGACAGCGTAATGAAAAGAAGAGATGTTACTTTGCTGGCAAAGGTCTGTATAGTCAAAGCGATGGTTTTTCCAGTAGTCATGTATATATGTGAGAGTTGGACCATAAAGAAGGTTGAGCACTGAAGAACTGATGTTTTTCAACTGCAGTATCGGGCTTCCCTTGTGGCTCAGCTGGTAAAGAATCTGCCTGCAATGCAGGAGACCTGAGTTTGATCCGTGGGTTGGGAAGATCCCCTGGAGAAGGGAAAGGCTACCCACTCCAGTTTTCTGGCCTGGGAATTCCAGGACTGTATAGTCCATGGGGTTGCAAAAAGTTGGACACGACTGAGCGACTTTCACTTTCACATGCAAGTCCCTTGGACTGCAGGAGTATGAACGAGTCAATCCTAAAGGAAATCAATCTGAAATATTCATTGAAAGGACTGATGATGAAGCTGAAGCTCCAACACTTTGGCCACCTGATGTGAAGATCTGACTCATTAGAAAAGATCCTGATGCTGGGAAAGACTGGAGGCAGGGGGAGAAGGGGATGACAGGGACAAGATGGTTGGATGGCATCACTGACTCAATGGACATGAGTTTGAGCAAGTTCCAGGAGATGGTGAAAGACAGGGAAGCCTGGCATGCTGCAGTATATGGGTTCACAAAGAGTCAGACACAATTGAATGACTGAACAACAAACAAATGGACTGTTATTCAACCATAAAAGGAATGAAGTTCTGATACACACTCTGCAATGCAGATGAACCTTGAAGACTTTGCTTAGTGAAGTAAATCAGACACAAAAGGGCAAATATTGTATTATTCCACTTACATAAAATATCTGGAATATGCAAATTTGTAGGGTTAAAAAGCATATTGGAAGTTACCAGGATAAGGGGGAAAGGGGAAAACGGGGAGTTATTGGTTAATGGTAACAGGTTTTGGTTTTGTATGATGGAAAACTTTCAGAAAAAGACAGTACTGATGGTTCAGAAAACCTGCAAAAAAAAATAAATGGCAAACATAAAAAGATAATTTGATTACTAATGAAGAAAATGCAAAAAAAAACTTCACTTTTTATACCCTCTAGATTTGTAGAACTAATGGAATATAATGTACACAAGTTGTGGACATTTAAAGTGATAAGATAGTTTTCAAACCACATGGCATGATATTTTGAAATTTAATTTTGAGTGTTATTACTCAGAAATTATACTCATAAGTACACACTTAATGTAGAGATATACTTGTAGATTTGAGCCAGAAAATAACCATGTTGCTTATTATAGCAAAAGCAATGGGAACAACTAAATCTCTATTAATAGAAAATTATTAATTGAGAGTACTTATATTTAACTCAATGTAGAATAGGCAAACCTTTCCTTTTAAATCATAGCCATTTAAAATTGTGTTTTATATATTCTGTATTAAACATGACCAAAACAGATGTTTTAATTATTATTATTATTTTTCATAGCTTTTCTTCCAAGGAGCAAGTGTCTTTTATTTTTTTTTATTTTTATTTTTTTAACTTTACAATATTGTATTGGTTTTGCCATACATCAACATGCATCTGCTATGTGTATACATGTGTTTTAATTAATGCTAATAAAAATAATTTTAAAACATCAAGAAATAGACACAATAAAAAGTTGGGGTTTTTGTTAAAAAGGTAAAAATAGGATATGGAATCTGTCATAATTTAAATAATTTAAAAAATTAAGGCATTTTTCATTTTTCTCTAGTACTATTGTAGCCTCAACTCTTCTGAAACTTTATTATAAATTACTTTTTGCTCTAAGCATAGTTATTTATAGGACAATATTTATGTAATTTCTTCTGTACAGATTCTTAATTAAATCATTCTCTAAAATGTTATATTAGGTTTTGAATTTAAGAATTGCAATTTAATTAAATATGAACTTTTACATAAATATATAAACAATAAATAAGTACAGGATTATATTTGGATAAGAACTAATATTAAATTGCTTATCATGATATAATATGTCTCCCAAAGATTTGTGCTACCAATTTTGCTGGCAAAATATAATATAAATGAGGGATTCTATTACCAAAGAATACACAAAAATAATCCTAATGCCTTTAAATTTAGTGATCTAGGTTCAAATTTAGTTCTAACATTTTTTAAGCTTTACTATCTAGTGGCAATTTTATACTCTATGCTTTTCCATGCTAGCTTATTTTTATTTACAGTAAACCACTCTCCACCTACATGTGCTTTTTATAAAACCTTCTCAAGTTAGATTTACATTCAAATTCCTCAGATAAGAATGTTCTATAAACAGAAACTATGTTATGTCATTGATAAATTATTACAGAAGATATGATACTATAAATAAAAATTATAATGAGTGAACATTAGAAGTATTCTTATATGATTTCCTGTCATAGTATGAAATTCTTATATAGATAGCTATGGACATATAGATACATAATATGTCTGCAGGGCATTTTAATGTTTTTCTGCCTTTGTTCTCTTGTTTGCTTTTAATATATAATGAGATATATTTGAGATACTTGTTTCTGTTCATTGGTAGGTTATCCAGATAAATTTTGAAGAATTTGACCTGGAAATTGGCTATGATACCTTGACAATTGGTGATGGGGGTGAAGTTGGAGACCCAAGGACAGTGCTCCAAGTGTAAGTTCTCAATGTTTCTTTCTTGATTTAGTCTATCAGTTTCTTGTGAAATTTTACCTTTTTTTTTTTTTTCATTGATTCTTCTCACTACCTCCAACAGAAAGAGCATAGTATATTATTTATTATCATCAATCTGCATATAGTATATTTATTAGTCCTTTTAATAAGGCTTAATATACTTGATCCACACATAGTTACTTAGAATCCATTTCCAGAAGGGGGCCTAGGGTGAAATTACAGACAGGCTGATTGGCCTTATTTTGGAAAATACTTTTACCTTCACAGAGTAATAGAATAGAGTGGGGGAAAAAAAATTATGAAATTGCCCAGAGAGAGTACTACTAGTACTAAAAACTGATGGGTGTTGCAGTTTATTGGAGGCTTAATCATACCTGGTCATCATCAGTATCTGTGAAAGTTAATCAGTGGTTTGACATGAAGTAGTAGTAGTAGCAGTAGTAGTAGTAGAGCAGTGAATAGCTCTCAGAGTTGAGCTAATATACTGCAAAGGTTCTTAATGTGAAGAAAAAAGAAAAAAAAGGATGAACTTATATTAAGTAAAGGGAAATGTTAGGAACTTATTGTCCAGTCGCTAAGTTGTGTCTTAACTCTTTGTGACCCCATGGGCTGCAGCACACCAAGCCTGCCTGTCCCTCAACCATCTCCCGGAGTTTGCCCAAGTTCATGTCAGTTGAATCAGTGATGCTATCCAACCATCTCATTCTCTGCTCCCCTCCTCCTTTTGCCTTCAGTCTTTCCCAGCATCGGGGTCTTTTCTAATGAGTCAGCTGTTCACATCATGTGGCCAAAGTATTGGAGCTTCAGCTTTAGCATCAATCCTTCCAATGAATATTCAGGGTTGATTTCCTTTAGAATTTACTGATTTGATCTCCCTGCAGTCAAAGGGACTCCCAAGAGTCTTCTCCAGCACCACAATTCGAAAGCATCAATTCTTCTGCACTCAGCCTTTTTATGGTCCAACTCTAACATCCGTACAGATTACTGGAAAGATCATAGCTTTGACTATATGGATCTTTGTCAGCAAAGTGAAATCTTTGATTTTTAAAATGCTGCTAAGTTTGTCATAGCTTTCCTTTCATGAAGCACAGCATCTTCTGATTTCATGGCCTGCAGTCATGGAAATAGTATATACTGTATTTTTTCACTCTGTGTTTTAGGAACTTGTCTGTCACCTAATCCTTGGCTATCCATTCCAATAATCTATCTCGGATAGGGGCAAGAAAAAATTTTCAGGGCTAGTGTATTGTTTTCATGTGATAAATCTCAAAAGGTTATGATATGCTTTCTCTCAGTATCTCTTTCATAGCTGTTGATTTGCAGTTCAGGCTTTATCAATGTGGTGTTTCTCAAAAATGGGGTCTTTTGCAAATCACAATTACTTGATGCACTCTATAAAACATAAATTTCTGAACCCCTCCCACTGTGTCTGTTAACATCTGCTTTATATATGTAGGTGTTCTTCTGATAGGTACATCTAAATTAGTCCCTTAGTGAGAGTGAGGGAGACCTAAGAGACAGAAAGATAATATATTACATTTAAATAACCAGAACACTATGAGATGAGTGCACACACATGCACACACAACCACACATTTTTAGATTAGACCTCAAAATTATATATATGTATATATATATACATATATATAATGTTTTTGTAAATCTCAAAACAATAAAGGGCAATGGTCTTAACTATAATTTTAGATACTAAGAGGAAAACCCTTAATATTTTAAATAAGCCATACATTTTCTAAAAGAATAAGGACTCTGTTAATTGAAAGAACTTCTTTGTAAACATGTCACAGTCCATAATTTTCTGCATTCCTTCTTTTTTTGAGAATTTTGAGCCCATGCTCATTTGACCTTAGTTACTTCAAAGAAAATCTTCTAAGTATTTTGTTAGTGGATTTGCTGGGTTTTTTTAATTCTTATGAAGTGTAGATGTTGTCTCTATTTCCTTTTATTTTGGAAGATAACATGAATATATTTTAAATAATTTTAAAATCCCTGTGTTGTATGAATCAGACCAAGTAGCAGATCAGAAATATAATTAAAAAAATAGGTTCATAATTGATTTTTAGAGTGATCCAAAAGTTAGCTACACAACATAAGACCAGATAAAGAACAAATATGTTGATGAGAAGAAGTTTTATAACCCCTGTGAATTCAAGTGGAATTAGTTGTATCTTACAGACTATCTGCTACTGGCAGAATGAATGAAGAAAAAGTTACATTTTCCCTCTTCTCATGTTCCTGTTATCATATTGTCCCTAGTTTGCATAGGAGTTCTACTTCTTCACTTATAATTCTTTCACTCTGAGAAATTATCTTAATTTTGAAAAGTCTGTGTGATTATTTTTATATTTGTCTGTAACCACAGATATGTTTCTTAAACATGTTTTTCTTCCTCAGAGCAAAATTACATATTTCTGAAAATATAACTCTTTTTTCCTTGGGTAAAGATGACTGCAGCAGAACTTAGATAGCACCTACCTCCTGTGTACATATGTGCTCAGTCGTGTCTGCCTCTTTGTAACCTCATGGACTATATCCTGCCAGGATCCTCTGTCCATGGAATTCTCCAAGAGAGAATATTTGAGTCAGTTGCCCTTTCCTCCTCCAGGGGATCTTCCTGACTCAGGGACCGAATTTGCATCTCCTGCGTTGACATATGGATTCTTTACTGCTGAGCCACCTAAGAGGCCCCAACTAACTCCTAAAAGTGTTCAGATAAAAGTCGTTTGAGTAGCTAACAGAGATTTTACAAAATTGAAATTAGATCAAAATTCCTTTGAACTTCAAGACTCTGTGATAAGAGAACCTAATAGAATTGTATCCACTCAAACTGTTGCCTTTGTTTTTCAGTTGCTAAGTTGTATCCGACTGTTGGCAATGCCCTGGATTGCAGCATGCCAAGCTCCTCTGACTTCCGTTATCTCCTGAAGTTTACTCAGATTTATGTCCATTGAGTCAGTGATGCTGTCTAACCATATCATCCTTTGCTGCCCTCTTTTGCCTTCAATCTTTTCCAATATCTGAGTCTTTTCCAATGAATGGGCTCTTCGCATCAGTTGGCCAAAGTACTGAAGCTTCAACTTCAGCATCAGTCCTTCCAATAAATATTCATTGTTCATTTCCTTAGGGATTGACTGGTTTGATCTCCCTGAAGTCCAAAGGACTGTGGTCTTCTCCAGCAGCACAATTCAAAAGCATCGATTTTTCAGCACCCTATCTTCTTTATGGCCCAACTCTCATATCCATACATGACTGTTGGAAAAACCATCACTTTCACTGTATGGATCTTTGTCTGCAAAGTGATGTCTCTGCTTTTTAATATGCTGTCTAGGTTTGTCATAGCTTTTTTTCCAAGGAGCAAATGTCTTTTAATTTCATGGCTGCAGTCACTGTCCATAGTGATTTTTGAGCCCAAGGAAATAAAATCTGTCACTACTTCTACTTTTTCCCTTTCTATTGGCCATGAAGTGATGGGACTGGATACTATAATTTTAGTTTGTTTAATGCTGAGTTTCAAGTCAGCATTTTCACTCTTCTCTTTCACCATCATTAAGAGGTTCCTCTTCACATTCTGCCATTAGAGTGGTATCATCTACATATCTGAGGTTGTTGCTGTTTCTCCCAGCAATCTTGATTCCAGCCTGGCATTTTCCCGTGATGTACTCTGCATACAAGTTAAATAAGCAGGGTGACAATATACAGCCTTGTCATGCTTCTTTCCCAATTTTGAACCAGTCTGTCATTCCATGTCCAGTTCTAACTTTTGCCTTTTGACCCCATAGGTTTCTCAGGAGGCAGGTAAGGTGGTCTGGTATTCCCATCTCTTTAAGAATTTTCCAGTTTCTTGTGATCCACACAGTCAAAGACTTAGTGTAGGCAATGAAGCAGAAGTAGATGTTTTTCTGGAGCTCCCTTGCTTTCTCTATGATCCAACGAATGCTGGCAACTTGATCTCTGTTTCCTCTGCCTCTTTGAAACCCAGCTTGTTTATCTGGAAGTTCTGGGTTTATGTGCTTCTGAAGCCTAGCTTGAAGGATTTTGAGAATAATGTTGCTAGTTGTGAAATGAGCACAGTTGTACATTTTCTTTTTGGAACATGGAAGCATGAGGAAGTGGTCCCAGCCCCTGCTTGCACCTGGTCACCCTCTATTCCCAAACTCAGCTCTGTCCTTCACGATGCATACAGACTTCCCAGACTATACATTCTAACTGCCCACACCTCCCTGCAAATGGTGCCCCCTGGGTCTAGAGTGCACATACAGTCTTGTGTTCTGACCCTGAGAACATGGACCTGGAAAAAGGCTTATGAGGGTCCAGGAAGCAGGAAATTCCAGGGGTACTAGTTTTCAGGGAGTTGTAGAACAGTACTTTTTAAACAAACTGTAAAATAAAAGATTTGCTTTTATTTTTAATTTGTTTTGGACTGATACTTTTACAAAATGAAACAAAAAAATTTAGAAAAATAAAATAAAAACACATATAAATACATTTCCAATTTTTTATTATGAAATTCACCAGACAAAATTATTCTTTTAAATTACTCTAGAAGTTTAAAAGATTTAGTCCTAATTCCTATTATTTTCTGTTCTTACCATGTTGCAGCTGGAAATTAATCTATGATCTCCCAGGGGGTGTGGACAGGCACAACCCTGGGCAAGAGGTGGGCTACAGAAATGGTCAGAGGAAAGGATCAGGGAAGGGGTCTATCTTGCCCAAGTTTCAAAATAGTGTTGAATTTTTATTGTTCAGTCATTCAGTCATGTCTGACTCTTTGCGACCCCACGGACTGCAGCACACCAGGCTTCCCTGTCTTTCACCATCTCCTGGAGCTTGTTCAGACTCAAAGTATTGCATATGGCATGATAAATTGTCAACAAATTATTTTTAAAAAATTAATTGAAAATAATTTATTTGAAATAATGCTGTTCTAATGGGTAAAATAGTCTCCATTTAAACATTTTATTTAGCAATGTATTTACTCGTCTATGTATTCCATTTTGCATTTTTGTTAAGTGTGATCCACATGCTAGAGATTTAACTTTTGGCATTAAAACTAATAAATTTACTTAAAAATTTAGATATGCTGAAAGTCAGGAACATAGTAAAACATGGACAATGTGTTCATTTAACAGAGACCCATGTAATATCACATTTGAAAGTATTTTTTAAGGGGATGAATTCAGTCTATATATTTAAGTTTATAAGTTCTGATTAGGTTAATAAACACATGATATCTCAGTTTTTAAAATATTTAACAGATAAAGGAAAAATCCATCCTATTTTATTTATGTCATGGAATTGAATTAAGCATTGGAATTACATGATGCTTCTGTTTCCAGTTTTCTTTTAATATTTAGGTTCTAAAAGTTAAAATTGATTGTGATATTCTATTCCATAAAAAATATAGTCCATATAGTCATAACATGTTCAACAGCTAAAATAATCCTCTAAAAATGAATTATGAAAAATTTTTTAAAAATAATTTTTATGATTTCTTTCCCTGAAGTACAAAGCATATCATTTTTGCAATTCAGCAACTTAAAAATAATTTGAGTGTGCTGTATCTGTTTACAATGTAAAATTTAATTCTCAGATATATTGGTAGTATGTTCTAACAGCACTCTTCCCTGGGACATCTTTTTATTTTAAATATGTGTAATTTAAATATACATGCATGTCCACACACATACATACCCTATTTTGTGCTGATATATTTTAAATTAATATTTTCTTTATTTTAATAATATTAAATGCATAATATTCACACCAGCTTTAAGAAAATGTAGCTTTCTTTTTTCTCATAGGTTATTATTATTGCTCTCAGCTCACTGGCCTATATGTTTTGGCAAGCTACTTAGCTGAAGATACATGTTTTTTAACTAGTCAACAATTGATTCTTTAAAACTGCCACCCTGCTGTCAGACTATTATATAAGATATTTTCCTTGAGCAAACTTTTCTACAACCAGGAACTTATACCTTTCCAAATTTGTTCTTGTACCTTCCGCTCTTAATAATGAAAATCTAAATACTAACTGACACCATAGGATAATGAAAGAAGGGAATATACTGAATATAACAACAAGGTGATATTTTTAGAAATGGATGGTAACAGTATAAAAAGGACTTAGAAAATTGACCATGCAGAAAAATCCTCCACATTTTATATTATAGTTTGTAAAAAGCAGGAAAAAAATATATTTTCACTGCTTTTATTTCTACCTGGAACACCTTCTTGTCCTTCTCCATTATGCACACACACACACACTCAATACATGCTCAAAGTCATTTAAGTTCCTTGAATGCAGCGACTATTACTCATCGTGGATTTTCCAAAATACCTAACACAGAGGCTTGTGTTAACATTGTTAGATGTTGCATGAATTATAATGGGAGAGGAAAAATTGAATGTGCATGAAGACACATCAACTGAAACATGCCAGCAGGAGGAGGTCTTTGCAGATGTTAGCAAGGGCATACCATGAGGTGTAGAACACTGTGTAGAGGACTACCTGGTATATCAGTGCATTCAGGCTGCTGTAATTACATACATATATATATATATATATATATATATATATATATATAGCATAGACTGAGTGGTTTATAACAACAAATATATTTCTCACAGTTCTGGAGGCTATAAGTCAGAGGTCATGGTGGCAGCAGATTTTGTGTCTGCTGACAACCCACTTTCTGGTTCATAGACGGCCATCTTTTTACTGTGTCCACATATAGCAGATGGGGGCAGAGTTCTCTCAGGAGCCTCCTTTATAAGGACACAATCGCATTTATGAGAGCTTACCTTCATGACCTAATCTCCTATCAATGTCCCCACCTTCATATAACCTCACATTGGATATTAGGTTTCAACATATAAATTTTGGCAGCAGGGGGACATTTAGTCTCTGGCTTCAGAGTTTCAACAGTGTTCACTGATACCACATGCAAGAAAACAATCAAACTGACAGTAGCAATTGTCTCATGTGGAAAAAATTTGATGTGCAGTCATTCAAATAACTTGCTATTGGGCAAAAATAAATGCATGCTCCTGGAGATTCAGAATTACTTTAGGCTGCAGTACGAAATAATCTCTGTGACATTTGATTACTAGCAACAAAATGTTAAATAGAAGAGATAATTTATTTTTATGATTCTTCATTATTTCTTCAGTGTGATTATAGTCACATTTTCCATTATGAGAACACTGACGATTTTACTGAAGAAAAAAAAAAAAAAGAAAGCAGTTTACTATTCTACTTTAGTTTGTTTTGTGAAAATACTGATGATTTTACTGCAGTTTAAGCAATGACTATGGCTTTATTTGCAGAGAAGGCAATGGCACCCCTCTCCAGTACTCTTGCCTGGCAAATCCCATGGACGGAGGAACCTGGTAGGCTGCAGTCCATGGGGTCATGAAGAGTCGGACAAGACTGAGTGACTTCACTTTCACTTTTCACTTTCATGCATTGGAGAAGGAAATGGCATCCCACTCCAGTGTTCTTGCCTGGAGAATCCCAGGGATGGGGGAGCCTGGTGGGCTGCCGTCTATGGGGTCGCACAGAGTTGGACACAACTGAAGCGACTTAGCAGCAGCAGCAGCATGGCTTTATTTGAAGTTTTTGTGTATTTATTTTTGTGTTGGATTCAATTGGAACAAATTGTCTAAAGATGCTTTTAGTTGGTATTTTTTCCTTCTTCAACAAGAATATTTGTACTATGGTAGGCATTTCAAAAGTGACTATAGAAAACAAATTAAGACAAAATATAGAAAAGGTATGTAAATATATAGTTCTTCCTACAAATGCCAACTATTTTAAGCATAGTACCTTGTTAGAGTGCTAAATATGTAAATGAAGTATCTATAGAAGAGTACAAAGATGTATGTGCTGAGGTCTTGACCTTCAAATCGTTCCTAAAAACACATATTAATATAGAAATCTCTTTGTATCTGTAATAAGAACTGTTCCAAATACTCTCACATATATTATGCTTTAAAATTAGCTAATAAAATTTCTGAAACCCAAGACCTTAAATGAAGCAAAACCCACAATTATTCACTACTCAGTTACGTAACTGAACTAACATACATGTAGTCCCATTATTCCATAGTACTTTATGTATTTCTTAGGCCCCACCTTACACTTTATGGGGTATTAGCTTCCCAACCAGGGATCAAATCCACACCTGTTGCATTGGAAGCACAAAGTCTTAACCACTGGACTGCCAGAGAAGTCCCTGTATTTTAATTCTTAAAAGTGTGTGTTCTTCTAGTATTTTTATCTATTTTCCTTTCTTTTTTATTTTTTTAAATTTTCTTCAGACTTACTGAGGTGTAATTGATGAAAAAAATAAGACATTTTAAATTATACAATGAGATAATTTAATATATGTATACTTTGTGAAAGGATTCTCCCATCAGATTAATTGACATATGTACTACCAACTCACGTATTTAGCTTACTTTTTTTTTTTCAATGAGAACTTCTAAATTCTACTTGTATCAAATTTCAGTTATACAGTTCAGTGTTATCAATTGTAGTTACCATGTTACACATTAGACTTTCAGATCTTATTCATCTTATAACTAAATATATGTCAACTTTTACCAACCTGTACCTATTTCTGCCACTCTCCAATACCTGGTAGCTCTCTTGTTTCTATGAATTAAGACTCTCTCACGCTCTCTCTCTCTCTTTTTTTTTTTTTTGGTGGGGGGATTCCTTCTATGAGTCCAAGCAGTATTTGTCTTTCTATATTGACTTATTCCATTTATCATAATGCCCTCCGGGTTCACCCATGTTGCTGAAAATGACAGGATTTCCATCTTTTTTAAGACTGAACTGTATTTTAGTGTGTGTGCATGTATAAATTCTCTTGAACTATTCATCTACTGACAGACTGACAGACACTTAGGGTGTTTCCATACCCCTGTAATTGTGATTAATGCTGCGGTAAAAATGGGATTATAGATAACTCTTAGATAATGGTTTCATTTCCTTTTGATATCTGTAGCCAGAAGTGAGATTGCTGGATCTTATGGTAGTTCCGTTTGTAATTTCTTAAGGAATCTCTATGCTATTTCATAAGGTCTGTAGTGCTTTATATCCCCAATAAACAGTGCACCAGGTTTCCTTTTCCTCCACTCTCAAACCAGCATTTGTTATTTCTTGCCTTCTCAGTGTACAAGAGTTCCTTTTTCTCTACTCTCCACCAGCATTTGTTACTTTCTGCCTTTTTATTAATAGCCATCCCCTAACAGATGTGAGTGAGGTTATGACACTTTTTGCTGTCACTTTAATGGTGATATTCCAGGATGTTTGTTAATCTAACGTTTGTAACCATCATCATTATTCTCAGTGAATTGTATGTATCCAAAAATGAAGGTATAAACCATCCTTGATAGCACTGAATTAAAGAAAGAATATTAAATCTATTTCTATAAAAGGCAAAAGTTCCATATTTGTACAATACAAAAATATGTTGGAATGTAGGACTATTATAGTTGTTATTTCTAATGGATGTACCCATAATGCCTAGTGATTATGAATAAGATCAGGCATTTAGTCTAATTGACATTTAATAGAAATTGTCTTTTATTTTATATTGTACTGGAGTGCTTGAAGAATATTTCTCAGTGTACTTACTTAGGGCTTTAACTCTTTATTTTATTTTATTTTTAAACTTTACAATATTGTATTAGTTTTGCCAAATATCGAAATGAATCCATCACAGGTATACCTGTGTTCCCCATCCTGAACCCTCCTCCCTCCTCCCTCCCCATACCCTCCCTCTGGGTCATCCCAGTACACCAGCCCCAAGCATCCAGTATCGTGCATGGAACCTGGACTGGCGACTCGTTTCATACATGATACTATACATGTTTCAATGCCATTCTCCCAAATCTCCCCACCCTCTCCCTCTCCCACAGAGTCCATAAGACTGATCTATACATCAGTGTCTCTTTTGCTGTCTCGTACACAGGGTTATTGTTACCATCTTTATAAATTCCATATATATGTGTTAGTATACTGTATTGGTGTTTTTCTTTCTGGCTTACTTCACTCTGTATAATAGGTTTCAGTTTCATCCATCTCATTAGAACTGATTCAAATGTATTCTTTTTATTGGCTGAGTAATACTCCATTGTGTATATGTACCACAGCTTTCTTATCCATTCATCTGCTGATGGGCAGCTAGGTTGCTTCCATGTCCTGGCTATTATAAACAGTGCTGCAATGAACACTAGGGTACACGTGTCTCTTTCCCTTCTGGTTTCCCCAGTGTGTATGCCCAGCAGTGGGATTGCTGGATCATAAGGCAGTTCTGTTTCCAGTTTTTTAAGGAATCTCCACACTGTTCTCCATAGTGGCTGTCCTAATTTGCATTCCCACCAACAGTGTAAGAGAGTTCCCTTTTCTGCACACCCTCTCCAGCATTTATTGCATGTAGACTTATGGATCGCAGCCATTCTGACTGGGGTGAAATGGTACCTCATGTTGGTTTTGATTTGCATTTCTCTGATAATGAGTGATGTGGAGCATCTTTTCATGTGTTTGTTAGCCATCTGTATGTCTTCTTTGGAGAAATGTCTATTTAGTTCTTTGGCCCATTTTTTGATTGGGTCATTTATTTTTCTGGAGTTGAGCTGTAGGAGTTGCTTGTATATTTTTGAGATTAGTTGTTTGTCCGTTGCTTCATTTGCTATTATTTTCTCCCATTCTGAAGGCTGCCTTTTCACCTTGCTAATAGTTTCCTTTGTTGTGCAGAAGCTTTTAAGTTTAATTAGGTCCCATTTGTTTATTTTTGCTTCTATTTCCAATATTCTGGGAGGTGGGTCACAGAGGATCCTGCTGTGATGTATGTCAGAGAGTGTTTTGCCTATGTTCTCCTCTAGGAGTTTTATAGTTTCTGGTCTTACGTTGAGATCTTTAATCCATTTTGAAGCCCAGGTCCAGACGGCTTCACAGCTGAATTCTACCAAAAATTTAGAGAAGAGCTGACACCTATCCTGCTCAAACTCTTCCAGAAAATTGCAGAGGAAGGTAAACTTCCAAACTCATTCTATGAGGCCACCATCACCCTAATGCCAAAACCTGACAAAGATCCCACAAAAAAAGAAAACTACAGGCCAATATCACTGATGAACATAGATGCAAAAATCCTTAATAAAATTCTAGCAACCAGAATCCAACAACACATTAAAAAGATCATATACCATGATCAAGTGGGCTTTATCCCTGGGATGCAAGGATTCTTCAATATCCTCAAATCAATCAATGTAATACACCACATTAACAAATTGAAAAATAAAAACCATATGATTATCTCAATAGATGCAGAGAAAGCCTTTGACAAAATTCAACATCCATTTATTATAAAAACTCTCCAGAAAGCAGGAATAGAAGGAACATACCTCAACATAATAAAAGCTATATATGACAAACCCACAGCAAACATTATCCTCAATGGTGAAAAATTGAAAGCATTTCCTCTAAAGTCAGGAACAAGACAAGGGTGCCCACTTTCACAATTACTATTCAACATAGTTTTGGAAGTTTTGGCCACAGCAATCAGAGCAGAAAAAGAAATAAAAGGAATCCAAATTGGAAAAGAAGAAGTAAAACTCTCACTGTTTGCAGATGACATGATCCTCTAAATAGAAAACCCTAAAGACTCCACTAGAAAATTTCTAGAACTAATCAATGACTATAGTAAAGTTGCAGAATATAAAATCAACACACAGAAATCCCTTGCATTCCTATACACTAATCATGAGAAAACTGAAAGAGAAATTAAGGAAACAATTCCATTCACCATTGCAATGGAAAGAATAAAATACTTAGGAATATATCTACCTAAAGAAACTAAAGACCTATATATAGAAAACTATAAAATACTGGTGAAAGAAATCAAAGAGGACACTAATAGATGGAGAAATATACCATGTTCATGGATTGGAAGAATCATTATAGTGAAAATGAGTATACTACCCAAAGCAATTTATAGATTCAATGCAATCCCTATCAAGCTACCAACGGTATTCTTCACAGAGCTAGAACAAATAATTTCACAATTTGTATGGAAATACAAAAAACCTCGAATAGCCAAAGCTATCTTGAGAAAGAAGAATGGAACTGGGGGAATCAACCTACCTGACTTCAGGCTCTACTACAAAGCCACAGTTATCAAGACAGTATGGTACTGGCACAAAGACAGAAATATTGATCAATGGAACAAAATAGAAAGCCCAGAGATAAATCCACACACATATGGACACCTTATCTTTGACAAAGGAAGCAAGAATATACAATGGATTAAAGACAATCTCTTTAACAAATGGTGCTGGGAAAACTGGTCAACCACTTGTAAAAGAATGAAACTAGACCACTTTCTAACACCATACACAAAAATAAACTCAAAATGGCTTTAACTCTTTTATTCTAGCATCAAGGGACTAACTAGGGAGATTAGAATGCACTATAAACTTGTAAATAAATACATACAAAAGAAGCTTTTAATAATTAAGTTTAGAGATAATTTGTTTAAAAAGATGTATTAAAAACACATTAAAACTATTTGAAGACTTTTCAGAGATTTTCAGAATGATTTAACTCCTTCCCCTGTGGCCCATAAGCACCCCTTACTGTCAGGGATGGGGATTGGATTCAAAATTGACTAAAACAGGTATATCCTATAGTTTGTGTCAAAACCAAAAGTCTTTGAAAGCATATCAAGATTAATTAGCCTTTGAGACTGGACGCAAAGAGCAGGATTTTAAGTGACACATTGATTTTTTGGAAAATATATTAAAGTAACCTAACAACCCAGTAACTCCTTTCCTCAAAATGAAGAAAAGAATGAACAAATTTTACTATCAGTTCAGTTAAGTCACTCAGTTCTGTCCAGCTCTTTGTGACCTCATGAACCGAGCATGCCAGGCCTCCCTGTCCATCATCAACAACTCCCGGAGTTTACCAAAACTCATGTCCATTGAGTCGGTGATACCATCCAACCATCTCATCCTATGTTGTCCCTTTCTCCTCCTGCCCTCAACCTTTCCCAAGATCAGGGTCTTTGCAAATGAATCAGCTCTTCGCAAAACGTGGCCAAAGTATTGGAGTTTCAGCATCAGTCCTTTCAATGAACACCCAGGACTGATCTCCTTTAGGATAGATTGGTTGGATCTTCTTGCAGTTTAAGGGACTCTCAAGAGTCTTCTCCAACACCACAGTTGAAAAGTATCAATTCTTCTGTGCTCAGCTTTCTTTATAGCCCAACTCTCACATCCATACAAGACTACTGGAAAAACCATAGCCTTGACTAGATGGACCTTTGTTGGCAATGTCTCTGCTTTTAATATGCTGTCTAGGTTGGTCATAACTTTCCTTCCAAGGAGTAAGAGTCTTTTAATTTCATGGCTGCAGTCACCATCTGCAGTGATTTTGGAGCCCAGAAAAATAAAGTCTGACACTGTTTCCACTACTGCCCCATCTATTTGCCATGAAGTGGTGGGACCAGATGCCATGATCTTAATTTTCTGAATGTTGAGCTTTAAGCCAACTTTTTCACTCTCCACTTGCACTTTCATCAAGAGGCTTTTGAGTTCCTTTTAACTTTCTGCCATAAGGGTGGTGTCATATGCATATTTGAGGTTATTGATATTTCTCCCAGCAATCTTGATTCCAGCTTGTGCTTCCTCCAGCCCAGCATTTCTCATATTGTACTGTGCATATAAGTTAAATAAGCAGGGTGACAATATACAGCCTTGACATACTCCTTTTCCTATTTAGAACCAGTCTGTTGTTCCATGTCCAGTTCTAACTGTTGCTTCCTGACCTGTATACAGGTTTCTCAAGAGGCAGGTCAGATGGTCTGGTATTCTCATGTCTTTCAGAATTTTCCGCAGTTTATTGTGATCCACACAAAGGCTTTGGCATATTCAATAAAGTGGATATAGATGTGTTTCTTGAACTCTCTTGCTTTTTTGATGATCCAGTGGATATTGGCAATTTGATCTCTGATTCCTCTGCTTTTTCTAAAACCAGCTTGAACATTTGGAAGTTCACAGTTCACGTATTGCTGAAGCCTGGCTTGGAGAATTTTGAGCATTACTTTGCTAGTGTATGAGATAAGTGCAATTGTGTGGTAGTTTGAGCATTTTTTGGCATTGCCTTTCTTTGGGATTGGAATGAAGACTGACCTTTTCCAGTCCTGTTTCCACTGCTGAGTTTTCCAAATCGGCTGGCTTATTGAGTGCAGCACTTTAATAGCATCATCTTTTAGGATTTGAAATAGTTCAACTGGAATTCCATCACCTCCACTAGCTTTGTTCCTAATGATGCTTCCTAAGGCACACTTGAGTTCACAATCCAGCATGTCTTGCTCTATGTGAGTGATCACACCATTGTGATTATTTGGGTCATGAAGATCTTTTTTGTACAGTTTTTCTGTGTATTCTTGCCACCTCCTCTTAATATCTTCTGCTTCTTTTAGGTCCCTACCATTTCTGTCGTTTATTGAGCCCATCTTTGCATGAAACATTCCCTTGGTATCTCTGATTTTCTTGAAGAGATCTCTAGTCTTTCCCATTCTATTGTTTTCCTCTGTTACTTTGCATTGATCACTGAGGAAGGCTTTCTTATCTCTCCTTGATATTGTTTGGAACTCTGCATTCAAATGGGTATATCTTTCCTTTTCCCCTTTGCTTTTCATTTCTCTTCTTTTCACAACTATTTATCAAATATGGATTAAGTTAGACTATGATGCATATTATATGCAACTTGCTATAGAGACTGCAGAAAGAGAAGAAGTCTAACCCATTTATACAGACAAGCCAATATAATAATTTCCTGTGTTAATTATCCTTATCAAAAGGAAAAATATAAACTCCTACATTTATAAACAAGAAGGAAGTTACATCCTGGAGCCATGTACCGAGAAGTTTTTGTTATTAGTAGAACTTTGATTTTTTTTTTTCAATTTATATTTGCATTTATAATTTTTCTTTTTGTGACTATTTTATAATAAAAGTACAATTTTCTAATTATCTCTTGCTGTTTGTTTTTTTTTATATCTTGGCTGTTTCAAGTATCTAAGTATATAGTAAGTCCACAGTAAAATACAAAGCAATGTGATTTTTAGCAATACGAGATTAATTTAAAAATTCAGTATGATACTAGCTTTGGAGGAATAACTTTTAGGTTTAGTGTACAAGTGAATGATTAAAGCAGATTTTTGGTTAGCAATGGTCAAATTTTTTCTCTCATCCTGCATTAATTGTTTAAAATATAGTGAAAAAATTAGAAAGTATAGTGATGTCTATATGGCTTGTATTTGTAAATGATTAGTATTTGAGTATTATTTTGTAGCTTAATATGAAATATTACTTAATCAGTACTAAGGAATAATTCCATCTGGAGCTTAAATTTAAATTTAACTTAGGCCCAAAAAGTTTCTCCTAGGTCCTCATCAGTCACATAAGAAACATTACATTCACAAAATATTTATTCCACATATACAAGATATCATTTGCTATTTGTCTCTCTCTGTGTGACATACTTCATGTAGTATGATAATCTCTAAGTCCATCCAAGTTGCTGCAAGTGCCGTAATTTAATTCCTTTTTATCAGTTCAGTTCAGTTGCTCAGTCATATCAGACTCTTCAAAAAAAATCCTTTTTTATGGTTGGGTAATATTCTATTTGTGTGTGTGTGTGTGTGTGTGTAAGTATATACTATATCTTCTTTATTTATCTGTCAATGGACATTTAGGCTGTCTCCATGTCTTGGCTATTATAAACCATGTTGCTATGAATGTTGGTATCTTTTGAATGGTATGAATGTGCTGTATTTTTTCTAATTATAGTTTTCTCCAGATATCTACCCAAGAGGTGCATTGCTGGATCATGCAGTTACTCTGTTTTTAGGGTTTTTTTTTAAGGAACCTCCATATTGTTCTCTGGAGAAGGCAATGGCAACCCACTCCAGTACTTTTGCCTGGAAAATCCCATGGACGGAGGAGCCTGGTAGGCTGCAGTCCATGGGGTCGCTAGAGTTGGACACGACTGAGCGACTCCACTTTCACTTTTCACTTTCATGCATTGGAGAAGGAAATGGCAACCCACTCCAGTGTTCTTGCCTGGAGAATCCCAGGGACGGGGGAGCCTGGTGGGCTGCCGTCTATGGGGTCGCACAGAGTCGGACATGACTGAAGCGACTTGGCATATTGTTCTCTATAGTGGTTGTACCAGTTTATATTCCCATCAACAGTGTAGCAGCAGGGTTCCTTTTTCTCCACACCCTCACCAGCATTTATTCAGTTCAGTTCAGTTCATTGGCTCAGTCATATCTGACTGTTTGTGACCCCGTGGACTGCAGCATGCCAGGCTTCCCTGTCTGTCACCAATTCGGGAGCTTGCTCAAACTCATCTCCATGAAGTCAATAATGCCATCCAACCATCCAGTCATCCTCTGTCATCCTGTTCTCCTCCTGCCTACAATCTTTCCCAGCATGAGGGTCTTTTCCAGTGAGTCAGTTCATTGCACTTTTAGGTGGCCAAAGTATTGGAGCTTTAGCATCAGTCCTTCCAATCAATATTCAGGACTGATTTCCTGTAGGATCAACTGGTTGGATCTCCTTGCAGTCCAAGGGACTCTCTGGAGTCTTCTCCAATACCACAGTTCAAAAGCATCAATTCTTCAGTGCTCAGCTTTCTTTATAGTCAAACTCTCACATCCATACATGACTATGGGAAAAACCATAGCTTTGACTAGATGGTCTTTTGTCAGCAAAGTAATGTCTCTGCTTTTTAATATGCTGTTTGGTTTGGTCATAGCTTTTCTTCCAAGGAGCTAGTGTCTTTTAATTCCATGGCTGCAGCCACCATCTGCAGTGATTTGGAGCTCAATAAAATAAAGTCTGTCAGTGTTTCCATTTCTTCCCCATCTATTTACCATGAAGTGATGGGACCAGATGCCATGATCTTCTTTGTGTAAATGCTAAATTTTAAGTAAACTTTTTCACCCTCCTCTTTCACTTTCATCAAGAGGCTCTTTAGTTCTGTACTTTCTGCCGTAAGGGTAGTGTCATCTGGGCAGCAGAGCTTATTGTTACTTCTCCCAGCAATCATGATTTCAGCTTGTGCTTCATCCAGTCTGGCATTTCTCATGATGTACTCTACATATAAGTTATATAGAGTGACAATATACAGCCTTGACGTACTCCTTTCCCAATTTGGAACCAGTCTGTTGTTCAATGTCCAGCTCTAACTGTTGCTTCTTGACCAGAATTTATTATTTATATACTTTTTGATGATGACCATTCTGACCAGTGTGAGTTGATGCCTCATTGTAATTTTTATTTGCATTTTCCTAATAATTAGCAATGTTGACCACCTTTTAATGTGCCTGTTGGCCATCAGTATCAATATGTCTTATTTGGAGAAATGTCTGTTTAGGTTTTCTGCCTATTTTTGGATTGCATTGTTTTATTTTTTTGGATTTATTTTGTTTTATTTGGGTATATATTTTTTGTTTTATTTTGTATTTATTTTGTTTTATTTTGATTTATTTATTTTATTTGGATTTATTTGTTTTATTTGGATTGCATTCTTTGTTTTATTTGTTTTATTATATTTTTTATTTGTTTTGGATTGCATTGTTTGTTTCATTTGTATACTGTATGAGCTGTTTGTATATTTTGGAGATTAATCACTTGTCAATGGCATTGTTTGCAAATATTTTCTCCCTTTCTATAGGTTGTCTTGTTGCTTTGTTTATAGTTTTCTTTGCTATGCAAAAGTTTTTAAGTTTAATTAGATTTCATTTGTTTATTTTTATGTCCATTACTCTAAGAGATGGATACCAACAAAATATTGCTGCAGTTTATGTCAAACAGTGTTCTATTTTCATCTAGGAGTTTTATAGTATTCAGTCTTACACATGGGTCTTTAATCCATTTTGAGTTTATTTTTGTAGATGTTATTAGCAGATGTTCTAATTTAATTCTTTTGCATGTTGCTGTTCAATTTTCCCAATACCATTTTTAAAAAGATTGTCTCTTGTACATTGTGTATTCTTTTCTCCTTTTTCACAGACTACTTGACCACAGTTTGTGGGTTTATTTTCAGCCTTTTTACCTGTTCCATTGATTGATGTGTCTGTTTTCTGTGCAAGTACCATACTGTTTTGATGACTGTACCTTTGTAGTATAGTCTGAAGTCAGGGAACCTGATTTCCCCAGGTCTTTTTATCTTTCTCAATATTGTTTTGGCTCTTTGGGTTCTATTTTGTTCGTATACAAATTTTTAGGAGAACGCATGTTAATTCTTGGAATGTTTGGTAGAATTTCTTGTGAAGCCATCTGGCCCTTGAATTTTATTTGTTGGGGGGTTTAAATTACTGATTCAATTTCAGTACTGGTGATCGATCTGTCTATATTTTTAGTTTTTTACTGGTACAGTCTTGGGAGATTGTGTCTTTCAAAGAATTTATCCATTTTTTCTGGATTGTCCATCATCTTGGTATCTTTCTGCTCATAGCAGTCTCTTATGAACATTCACATTTCTGTGGTGTTGGTTACAACCTCTTTTCATTTCTGATTTTATTGATTTAGACCCTCTCTCTCTCTACCTCTCTTTTCTTAGTGAGTCTGGCTAAAAGTTTTTTTTTTTGTTTGTTTATCTTTAATTTTGTTTATCTTAGGACTTCTCTGGTGGCTCATACGGTAAAGCATTTTGCTTACAATGCGGGAGACCTGGGTTCGATCCCTGGGTTGGGAAGATCCTCTGGAGAAGGAAATGGCAACCCACTCCAGTACTCTTGCCTGGAAAATCCCATGGACAGAAGAGCATGGTGGGCTACAGTCCACTGGATCACAGAGTCAGACACGACTGAGCGACTTCACTTTCACTTTATCTTTTCAAAGACCCATTTTTTTTTAGATTTTTTTTTAAGTTCCATTATTTTTTCTATTGTGTTGTTACTTATTTCTGCTCTGATATTTATTTCTTCCCTTCGACTAATGTTGGCTTTTATTTGTTCATCTTTCTCTGATTACTTTAGGTGTAAGGTTAGTTTGTTTATTTGTGATTTTTCTTATATCCTGAGGTAAATTTTTATCACTATAAGCTTCCCTGTTAGAACTGCTTTTGCTGAGTGCCCTAGATTTTGAATTGTCATATTTTCATTTCATTTGTCTCTAGGTATTTTTAAAATTTCCTCTTTGATTTTTTTCAATAATCCTTTAATTGTTTAGTATAGCATAATATTTAGCTTCCACATGTTTGAATAAACATCCACTTTTGTTTATCTATACTTGGACTGGAAGGAACTAGTATATCAAAGTTAATCAAGGGACTTTAGACCTGTCTCCTGCACTCTTAAACTATAAATACCAGATTTTCATTTGTCTCTTATGTTATACATTTCATGCTGCATCTTCTTTGCAATCAAACTAGTTAACACCGTTTGTTTTTTTTTTCCTGTTTGTGTGTGTATGTGTGTGAAATTTAGAGATTGAGTATCTGAATGCATATAAGTTACTTTTATTTTGGTATTATAGAAAAATTAGAAAGATATTCTCAGTTTTACTCTGTCAGTAATTGGATTGCTGGATTTGTAAGACTAGCTCATGTCTGTGCTGGTACAAGAGACAAATTATGTCAGGCCAAGTAAACAGTTAGGGAGAACTTTATTCAAGACTGTTGCTACAGAAGTCAGGAACATTGCAATAGGGCTAAAGACTGTTGAAATTAGAGTTAAGATTATTGCTATAGGGAAGACAATTTGAACTCTACTGGAAAAGGTAAGGTGGTTTCTAAGTGCTGGGGTGAGCTAGTAGAAAAGTACTAAAAAATGTTGAGCTTCCCTGGTGGCTCAGATAGTAAAGAATCTGCCTGCAATGCAGGAAACCTATGTTTGATCCCTGGGTTGGGAAGACCCCCTGAATAAGAGAATGGTTACCCACTCCAGTATTCTTGCTGGGTGAATTCCATGGACGGAGGAGCTTGGTGGACTACAGTTCATGGAGTCACAAAGAGTCAGATATGGCTGAGCGACTAACATTGTAGGTTTAGAAAACTTTAGGTGGGAGATTGTTGCTGTTTAGTTGCTGAATTGTGTCCAGCTCTTTTGAGACCCCATGAATCGTACATAGGCTGCCAGGCTCCTCTGTCCTTGGGATTCCCAGGCAAGAATATTGGAGTGGGCTGCCATTTCCTTCTCCATTGGATCTTCCTGACCCAGAGACTGAACCTGCATCTCCTGCTTGGCAAGAGGATTCTTTACCACTGAGCCACCAGAGAAGTCAGGTGGAGATTAGTCACTGTTAATAGCCCATCTGTGTTTGCTAATAGTTGCTTAATAAAGTTGGGCTTTGTACTCAGGAAAATAGGAGTGCTATCTCCTATGATGATTTTATTTCAAGAGGATGGCTTCCAAGTCCTTGAGAGAGATATTCCTGGTTGTAAGAGCATTGTGAACAAGATTTACATATCAAAGATGGAGAAAGGATCTGCAACGGAAAGTTTTCTAAAGTAAATTCTCTTAAGAAAAGTTTCGGGCCAGAGCCTATAGTCAGGATGATAACCCCTCTAAAGCTTAATGAAGCTAGGAGTCATGTTAAGGCTGTCTCAGTTATTGGGAGTACTGTTTACATCAGTTTGTAAGTAATGATTGTCAGAAATATTAATGTGGGAACAGAACAAAAAATAGTGTAACAAATAGTATGTGTTTTTTAATGAAATTCTATTCTTAAAATATTTGAAATAATAGTGTTGTGAATAGGACAGTAAAGTGGTTCATGAGAATTGTAGTTTGCTGGAATACCTTCTTTCAGTTAAGTTTGGTGCCATTATCAGTGGTTCTAAAAAATTTATTTCCAATTATTTGTAGGAAACACTGTTCAGTCCTTCTGAGATGCTGGCTTCACTTGGCAAACATAGATTTTTTTTTTTTTTAACCTGGGTTTTCCTTTCACTTTGATAGCCATATGGATGGTTAGTAGCCCTTCAAAAAGTTCCTCCAGAACAGAAGCAGCCTGTCTTTCTTCTGGAATACTTTTATGTAAGCAGAATATTCTAGGCAATAGAGGTGGCATACTTCTTCCAGTGGGTCCTTCAAGGTCCTTGTAACTGTACGTCTTAGGGCTTCTAGGGAAGAAAGAGGCCCTTTGAAGTATTGAACATGATTATGAGAGGATTCACTTAAATCGGGCATAGGACATGATCTCTGCCCCAGATTCATAGGTCTGCCAAATATAAGTTCAAAGGGAAAAAATATGATGCTTGCCTGCAAGGTTTGCTCTAATTTTCAACAAGGCTAGAGGTAAAACTCTAGGACATTTTGATCTGGTGTATTGCTAAATTTTAGCAAATGGTTTTCATTCATTCTCTGGGAATCTGTAAACATTTATATAATTACTGGATGACAGGGGGAATAAGATGGGAGACTTTACCACTACCTGAGTATTGGCATCTGAAGTGGGAAAAATTTCAGATCATTCAGACATCATATACACTATAACTAGACAAAATCTGTTACTTTCTATAGGCATTGATTCTATGAAATTCAAAAGCACCAAGTTTCTGGTAAATTTGATTGGGGAAACTGCCAATACCATACTTCAGGAGTGACCTATAAATAATTCTGCTGACAGATTGCTCATCTCTTAAATATGTTATGAATATTTTCACCTTTTAGGTAAATAAGATTCTAGTGCCATTAAAATTCCTCTTTTACTTAGAAAATTATGTTGGTAGCACAACTTTACTAAGAAAATAAAGACTGTTCTTAGAAATCATCTTGTTGGATAATTCCAAAAGTTCAGTTGAATTTCTTTTAGCCTCATTTTCAATTCATTTGTACATTTCCTTTTTTGAAGTATATATTTGGAAGTTAACAAAAATTTCTTATTGTGTTAAATGTGAGGCTTCAAATTTGAAATCTGCCACATTTTAACAGTGGCTTTTATATCTCTGTCAACAAAATCATTGCCTTCAGAAGTTTTTTTTCTGCCCTGCATGAGCTCTACAACGGATTACTGATCTGAGCAGACAGTTTTACAACCTCTAAAAAATCAACTATCAATTTTTCATGAGATATTTTACTTCCCCTAAAGGTAGAGAATCCTCTAGCTTTCCAAACTTGCTCTTTTGCTTGACAGACACAGGTGTGTGTGTGTGTGCACATATGTTTGTTTATATATATCAAAAATCACAATTCTTGTTACTGTTATTGACGAGGCTGATAGTTTCAACTTAATTCAAGGCAAATACAAGCTTCCAAAATTTCATACCAAGTCACCATAGCATCTGAAGCCTTAAATTTGTCACTTTTATCCTAAGCACATGTGTGCTTGAGTGCTCGGTCACTCAGTCATATCTGCCTTTTTGCAACCCTATGGACTGTAGCCAGCCAGGCACCTCCTCCATAGAATTTTCCAGGCAAGGATACTGGAGTGAGTTGCCATTTCCTTCTCCAGGGGATCTTCCTGAGCCAGGGATAGAACTCACATCTCCTGCGTACATGCTGCTGCTGCTGCTGCTGCTGCTAAGTCACTTCAGTCATGTCCGACTCCGTGTGACCCCATAGACGGCAGCCACCAGGCTCCCCCGTCCCTGGGATTCTCCAGGCAAGAACACTGGAGTGGGTTGCCATTTCCTTCTCCAATGTATGAAAGTGAAAAGTGAAAGTGAAGTTATTAAAAGAGCATTATGAACAAGAATCAGTTAAAACATGCTGGGGCCTAGTGCTGTCTTTTTTACCATGATCATCTATTTGATCAGGATCTGGTAAAATAAAATGAATAGGATTTAGGAGATTGCATCTCCCAAATACAATATTAGGATTGAATAATAGTACTTATTCATAATTAGTCTGATGCCATGCCCACAAATTATGGATCTTATGTACTTGGAAGTTAGCTGTCACAACAGTAAAGCATATATATAAGTCAAGTGACCAAATTAAATTCCTAAGCCTTTTTAAAGATGTGTCTGCTGCTCTCACAACAGCCCAGTATCCACAGTGTCATGGCCTACAGAAGAACTGAGAAACACATTATTAATGTATGGTCTCATCTCAACTTTTGAGTTAAAATTCCAAAAGTAGCACTTTTATTTTAATAACAAAACAAGAAGAAGGGCTTTTATCCTTTGTTTTTCTTATTCTTTTTATAGCTGGATTTGTTTTTTCCATCCCTGGGTTGTGAAGATCCCCTGAGGAAGGGAACAGCTACCCATTCTAATATTCTTGCCTGGAGAATATGATGGACAGAGGAGACTGGCAGGCCACATTCCATGAACAGAGGAGCCTTCCTGGCCACAGTACATGGGTGGCAAAGAGTTGGACATGACTGAGCAACTGTCAATTTCACACTTTTCACCCTATATTGTAATTCTTGGGGACCATCAGCATCAATATACGCTGTAAATGTCCTTCAGTTTAACAGTATTGCAACTTATCCAGTGAGGTCTTATGTCCTTGTGAAGGGGAAAATGTAATAAAGTCAAAGCCTCAGTTTTGCATTACTGTTCAGTTTTAAATGCTACTAGCAAACCATCTATATATTGAATGCCTGTAGATCCTTCTGGAGGAAACAAGTTTCCCCTAAGTTTTCTATAAATGGCTGAAGAAATAATAGAAGAGTATGGAAACTTTTGAGGAACTCTGCCATAAATACTGAACTTCTTTTCATAAGTAAAAACAAACAAGAATATAAATCCGTTTAGATGAGAGAAACAGGAAAAAAATAAAGCAGAGCATAGGTAAATTGTAGAAAAGCTTTGTAGAGGGTAGTGCAGGCACACTAAATCACTTCAGTCATATCTGACTCTTTGTGACACTATGGTCTGTAGCCCACTAGGCTGCTCTGTCTGTGGGATTCTCCAGGCAAGAATACTGGAGTGGGTTGCCGTGCCCTCCTCCAGGAGGATCTTCCTGATTCAGGGATCAAACCTGTGTCTCTTACATATCCTGAATTGGCAGGCAAGTTCTTTACCACTAGTGCTACCTGGGAAGCCCATAGAGGGCGGTTCCAAAGTTATAATAGTTATAGTATTAAAAACTTAAGGTATTAACAGAGGAATGGCTTTATTTACTTCTTTAAGATTTTGTATTAAGGTTTACCATCTTTATCAAATTTACCTTCCCTGTTTGCTGGAAGTTTGGTAGAATTAATATTACAGTGTTAGTGTACTTTTATTATTATCCTTTGTTTTTCTTATTTTTATAGCTGGATTTGTTTTTTCTAACTGAGCTATTGACAGAGGCTATTGTTTGACACATGATCATGGCTTATGTTTTTTAGTAAGCTATTTCTATTGGTTCTACACCTCAAATTAAACCAGTATTGTTATCGCAAGGCCAAAAGTGATACATTACTTTATTTCTGCTCAGATTACTTTTCCAACATAGCACAGCATAACACTGCCACTCGCTGCTACATTTCTTCTCTTTTAGAAGGCACACCATAACCAAGTAAGACAGTTTTTTCCCCAGGACATTAAATAGATACTCCATATGGAGTATACAATATGGTAGTTTTAATTTGCACAGGAGATCTCTCCCTGATAGCTTTACAGGAGAATAAAGAGAGATTAAGAAAACATGTTCCTCAGTCATGAGATCTGTTCATGTGGGAACCACAGAAGAAAAGAACACATATAAACCTGATTTAAAATACCAACAACCTGAATTGGTCTATCACCAGATGGAAAGTGAAGGATTTCTGGGGCACTTTCAGAATAAGTAGCACCTGTATCTATCATAAAAAGCAAGGCTATGTTAGTCTGAGGAAAAGTTATTCGAACATAAATTTTATCAGTTCCTACTGCTGAGACTCCCTCAGTCTGTCAATTGTAAACCATTTGACAATTATTCCCTAGCTTTCTGGGCTTTCCTCATTCTCTTGTTTCTGCAGTCTCTGCATTTTCTGGAGTCTCTTTTCCCCAACCAGAATTTCTTAGAATAGTGACATATGGTTTTCTCTTCTGTGTTGTCTTCACCAATTGGCCAGAGTAAAGGTTATTTCCTTTAGTAAATAGTATTAACTGAACAGTTAACATAGCAGTTTTTAACTTTTTTATCTTTATATTTTTCAATATTGTTTCCTGAGTAGCTGCTTCTAAGATTTGATTAGTAGTCTGTCCTTGCCAACCTTCTTCCTTTTTCCTAATTTGAATTTAGATCATCAGTAAGAGAGGGTGTCCTAGTGGCTCAACAGTAAATGATCTGCCTGCCACTTCAGGAGACACAGGTTCAATCCCTGGGTTAGGAAGATCCCCTGGAGAAGGAAATAGCAACCCACTCCAGTATTCTTGCCTGGGAAACTCTATGCACAGAGGAGTCTGGTGGGCTTCAGCCCATGGGGTCACAAACAAGTTGAACACAATTTAGTGACTCAACAACCACAACCAATCAGCAAGAGAGCCAAGGATAAAGATAGGACCAGGGGACAATTTGTATCTTTCCTTGGACCCAGGCATGTAAATTTTGAGAAAATTTCAACGGATCGCCTATAGAAAGTAATGGGGGCCTCACTTGTTATCTAGATACAACACCACAGTCTCTCCCAGCTCATCTTTAGAAAAAAGACTGTGAGCACTCTCTTCTGATGGTCACCCAAGCCCTTGTTTCTTCCACAGTTGCAGAGGGTGGCGGATAGCCACTACTCCTCAATGGGGTGAGTGATCTCCTGGTCCCCAGCGTGCTTGCTCCATCAAATGACCAAAGGCTGGTGGTTTCAGAATCCCCACAGTAGCTTATGCATATCCCCAAGTGTAGGTATGTAAATTGAAAACTCATTGTGTAAAAGTTCTGAAAACTTCTGGAAAATAGGAAAAGAAACTTTCATATGAATATCAGCTGTCAAGGAGTCTGGGTAACTTCTCAGTGGCATGAGCTTCACTGATGATTATATCAGAAGAGCTGATTTTCCACACATTTGACAAAGGAAAAATAGAATTATATGGCTATATGGCTTTTTTCTTATGTTGGTATATTTATCAAACAAGTATTTATTTTTCCCTTTTTTTCCCCAAGTAACTGGTGAAACTACACTACATCTTGCCACTTTCATATAGGAGCAGAATCTTCTATTTAAATTTTCAACACTTCCCTAAGTAAATATTCTTATAACTTTTGCTTTCCTAGATACATGGTATATGGATGATAACAGACTTCTGGAGGTAGACTATATGCTAAGATATGGAGTGGGTTCAGAGCTAGAATATGAGACTTACAAGCCTGTGTTCTCAAATAAGGCAGGTAATTCAGTAGGAGCTAAAGAAGTCATGCCACTGGTCTTCTCTTTAGGGAAGTTTACTGATGAAGGGAACCATGTATCTAAAAGATCATCACATCCTTCTTCCCAGGTGTCTATTTGAAGCAAGAAGAATACAGAGATACAGGGGGAGAGAGGGAGCAGAAACAGCAAAGAAAGGAAGAAGATGGTTCTGTGAAAGAGAGCTCTTCAATTCTCACATTTGTTTTTTCATTCTCCTCAATCTTTCCTTCTGGCTATCCAAATCATTTTAAACTTTATTCTTAGAATAATATCCATCCAGTCAGTTCAGTTCAGTTGCTCAGTCATGTCTGACTCTTTGCACCCCATGAACCACAGCATGTCAGGCCTCCCTTTCCATCATCAACTCCCGGAGTCCACCCAAATCCATGTCCACTGAGTCGATAATACCATCCAACCATCTCATCTTCTGTCGTCCCCTTCTCCTCCTGCCCTCAACCTTTCACAGCATCAGGGTCTTTTCCAATGAGTCAGCTCTTCGCATCAGATGGCCAAAGTATTGGGGTTTCAGCTTCAGCATCAGTCCTTCCAATCAATATTCAGGACTGATTTCCTTAGGATCAACTGGCTTAATCTCCTTGTGGTCCAAGCGACTCTCAGGAGTCTTCTCCAACACCACAGTTCAAAAGCAGCAATTTTCCAGCGCTCAGCTTTCTTTATAGTCCAACTCTCACATCCATACATGACTACTGGAAAAACCAAAGCCTTGACTAGACGGACCTTTGTTGACAAAGTGATGTATCTGCTTTTTCATAATGCTGTCTAGGTTGGTCACAACTTTCCTTCCAAGGAGTAAGCGTCTTTTAATTTCATGTCTGCAATCACCATCTGCAGTGATTTTGGAGCCCAGAAAAATAAAGTCTGACACTGTTTTTACTGTTTCCCCATCTATTTGCCATGAAATGATGGGACTGTATGCCAGGATCTTAGTTTCCTGAATGTTGAGCTTTAAGTCAACTTTTTCACTCTCCTCTTTCACTTTCATCAAGAGGCCCTTTAGTTCTGCTTCAAATACCAGTAATTAATGGGCTTATAATGTGCCCCCCTTAAATCCCTCATACATCTTGAAGAATTGTATTCTCATAAGTATTCCAAATGTGACAGAGATACTAGCTGCTTAAAAACTGCAGGTGAGCCTGGATGGGAGGGGATTTGAGGGAGAATTGATACATGTATGTATGTGGCTGAGGCCCTTCACTGTTCACCTGAAACTACCAAACTGTAGTTTGGTAGCATTCTCAATTGGCTATACCCCAATGCAAAATAAAAAATGTTTAAATTGAACAACAACAACAACAACAACAAAACAAAACTTTAGGCAGCATTCCTGGCTTCCCATATTTTTCCATTGTCAAAGCTAATCATGGTCCTGAAGGGATTTTAGAGCCCAATTTAACCAGAGTTACTCAGTAGTAAGTCTTAAATTTGCAGAGGGTGGTTCATCTAACTAGTATTCCAAAAGAACAGAGCACTATAAGGGAGACTTTATAATTCAGTCTCTTATATCTTTGCTGTGTCGTTATAAGAGCGTCAGCTGGTCCGTTTAATTCTGGAACTGTCATTTGTATCCCATCCTCATCACCAAACTATTGAGGAAATATAATTAAAAATAATATCTCATGCAAACCAAGTTCAGATCAGATCAGATTAGATCAGTCGCTCAGTCGTGTACGACTCTTTGCGACCCCATGAATTGCAGCACGCCAGGCCTCCCTGTCCATCACCAACTCCCGGAGTGCACTCAGACTCACGTCCGTCGAGTCAGTGATGCCATCCAGCCATCTCATCCTCTGTCATCCGCTTCTCCTCCTGCCCCCAATCCCTCCCAGCATCAGAGTCTTTTCCAATGAGTCAACTCTTCGCATGAGGTGGCCAAAGTCCTGGAGTTTCAGCTTGAGCATCATTCCTTCCAAAGAAATCCCAGGGCTGATCTCCTTCAGAATGGACTGGTTGGATCTCCTTGCAGTCCAAGGGACTCCCAAGAGTCTTCTCCAACACCACAGTTCAAAAGCATCAATTCTTCGGTGCTCAGCCTTCACATCCAACTCTCACATCCGTATGTGACCACAGGAAAAACCATAGCCTTGACTAGATGGACCTTTGTTGGCAAAGTAATGTCTCTGCTTTTGAATATGCTATCTAGGGTGGTCATAACTTTCCTTCCAAGGAGTAAGCATCTTTTAATTGCATGGCTGCAGTCACCATCTGTAGTGATTTTGGAGCCCAGAAAAATAAGGTCTGACACTGTTTCCACTGTTTTCCCATCTATTTCCCATGAAGTTAAGACTCTCCAAAAATGTAGAAAGAATGAAACACTTTTAATATTCAGTTCAGTTCAGTTGCTCAATTGTGTACGACTCTTTATGACCCCATGGAGTGCAGTATGCCAGGCTTCCCTGTCCCTCACCAACTCCCGGAGCTTCCTCAAACTCATGTCCTTTGAGTCAGTGATGCCATCCAACCATCTCAACCTCTGTCATCCCCTTTTCATCCTGCCTTCATTCTTTCCCAGCATGAGGGTCTTTTCCAGTGAGTCAGTTCTTCGCATTTTCATGTGGCCATAGTATTGGAGTGTCAGCTTCAGCATCAGTCCTTCCAATCAATATTCAGGACTGATTTCTTGTAGGATCAACTGGTTTAATCTCCTTGCAGTCCAAGCGACTCTCAAGAGTCTTCTCTATCACCACAGTTCAAAAGCACCAATTCTTCAATGCTCAGCTTTCTTTATAGTCCAACTCTCACATCCATACATGACTACTGGAAAAACCATAGCCTTGACTAGATGGATCTTTGTTGACAAAGTGATGTCTCTGCTTTGTAATATGCTGTCTAGGTTGGTCATAACTTCCCTTCCAAGGAGTAAGCATCTTTTAATTCCATGGCTGGAGCCACCATCTGCAGTGATTTTGGAGCCCAGAAAAATAAAGTCTGTCAACTGTTTCCATTGTTTCCCCTTCTATTTGCCAAGAATTGATGGGACCAGATGCCATGATCTTAGTTTTCTGAATGTTGAGTTTTAAGCCAACCTTTTTACTCTCCTCTTTCACTTTCTTCAAGAGGCTCTTTAGTTCTACACTTTCTGCCATAAGGATGCTGTCATCTGGGTATCCGAGATTATTGATACTTCTCCTGGCAATCTTGATTCCAGCTTGTGCTTCATCCAGCCTGACATTTCACATGATAGACTCTGCATATAAGTTAAACAAGCACGGTGACAATATATACAGCCTTGATGTACTGCTTTCCCAATTTGGAACCAGTCTGTTGTTCCATGTCCAGTTCTAACTGATGCTTCTTGACCTGTGTACAGATTTCTCAGGAGGCAGGTCAAGTGGTCTGGTATTCCCATCTCTTTAAGAATTTTCCTGTTTGTTGTGATCCACACAGTCAAAGGCTTTGGCATAGTCAATAAAGCAGAAGTAGATGTTTTTCTGGACCTCTGTTGCCTTTTCTATGATCCAACCCATGTTGGCAATTAGATCTCTGGGTTCTCTGCCATTTCTAAATCCAGTTTGAACATCTGGAAGTTCATGGTTCATATACTGTTGACGTCTGGCTTGTAGAATTTTGAGCATTACTTTGCTAGCTTGTGAGATGAGTGCAATTATGTGGTAATTCAAACATTCTTTGGCATTTCCTTTCTTTGGGATTTGAATGAAAATTGACCTTTTCCATTTTTTAATATTGAATAAGCATTAAACCAGACAAGTGATATACATCACACACAATCTGCTAAAGAAATTGTGAGGAAAACTGAATCTCACTCCTTATATATCAGACAGATACAATCTGCTTGTATACATGTTGTTTGTCCTTATCAAAAGGGAAAATAGAACTTGTATCTTTACAGCAAGCAGGGAGTTAACATCACAGGGCTATAATCTAGGCTTAAGCTCCCACGGAAACAGGGAGACAGAGTGACATTTCCTTTATGCTTACATTTTTTTTAATATCCCCAAAGCAGCATTTTTATTTACCCACTGAATTCCAAAACATTTAATTTAGGAGTTTGGCATTTCATAATCACCCATCTTGATTGACATGGGCTGACACACATGGCGCTGTCAGGATACACAAGGACGATAGCCAAAGTTACAAAAAATAAATCCATGATTCTTAAACAATTGCAACCAAAAAAAAAAAGTTACAGGTATCAAAACTTTAGATGCATTGCATTGAAAAGAAAGTTTGTGCACGTCATAATTTAAAGAGGCGAACAAGGTGCTACTGAAACCTCACGTTAAAGTTTATTATTAAGCTGATGGAAAGGAGCAAGTGGTCTCTCATCCCAGCTTCCCTTAATGGTTTTCCATTAGCTAAGAAAGAAGAGGGAGGGGTAAATTCACTTTTGCATGCACAGATGTACTGCTTTAACAAAACACTAGCAGCTGGTTTGAAGTGGGCCATTTAAATACCAACTGTAGCCTGTGTGGCTAATTCTCCTCTCTAACTTTCTGAGGCTTTCGCCTGCAATTCACCTAGACAGGCAAGCAAACGACAATGCCTCCTTCAGAACGCACCTGTCTGCACGATCCAAAAAGGGAGCTCCTGTGGGCTCAAAGCAACCGTCAGTCCAGCGATGCCCATGAATTACTTTATCTGGAACTGCTTCCCGGGGGCGGACAGCAGGTCTGAGTAGCTGTGCTGCCGTACAGAGAGGTTGAGCACTGGATACTTAGTGAGTGTGGCGAGAGGGGACTGGTGGTGATGGGGCGGGGGCGGGGCGGGCCAAGGCGCTCAGTTGCCTTCTCCGGCTTCCTCGTATTTATTTAAAGCCTCAAATAAATACATTATGTAATGTGAAAAAATGACAAGAGGCATATTTAGCTTAAAAAATTGATATACATCTGTAAGAAATTTTGTCATTTATAATTTCAAGTTTTCTAAAAGAAATGCTACAGAGAAAGGGGGAATTGTCTTTAACTTTGATACTGGGAAAATTTTTAATTTAGCCGTTATTTTAAAATTTATTTTTACTATTACACCACCAATTTATTGGAAACTAGATAGAATTATGGCAAATAGGAGTGCAAGTTGTCAGTGGAACAATTAGCCTATATGTGTTAGCAGTTCTTTATGAACTGACAAAATTAAATGTACTAAAATTTTTTGGTTGGTAAAAAAGTATAGGACTGAGATGGATATAACAAAGAGGAACAATTTAATCTTATTAAAAAAACACCTTTTAATATTCACTAGGAGATAGATTGTTGGCATATTTGATATGGTATAGCTGATGTATATCCTATAGTTTTAAACTCTCATGACCATTTCATAATGGGTTTACTTTACTCTGAGCTTGAGTACTCACTCTTGCCCATAAACCTGTCTCTTTACTGTAGCTCAGAAAATGAGTGCTTCTGAACCCATCAACTGAAGACTGAAAGTTCATGTGCCATCAATTTTCAAATGATAATGCATATATGTATGCATATGAGTACATACAGATATGCACATATATTACAAAGGATAATGTACGTGTGTTCTTTATATTATACAAATTTTATTTCCTTTGGCAGGAATGAAGTGAATATAGTCTAAAATTCTATAATATCTTATGTATCTTTATATCTCACACTATTCCTCAGTATTATGCACAATCTCATAATTACATCACAATATTTAACTGAGTTCATTTGTGATGGATTCCAATAAATTCTGTAACACTCAACACTGGTGGCATAGCTGTATTGCTAATGCAGTCTGTTGATCATGGTTTATAGTTTGGAAGTTGACTAAGAACTGGACATTCTGCAGCCATGGTGGCCTCAGGAATACAGTGCTCCTCTATGTTGCCCTCTGCTAGTTTAATTATAGTATAGCCTTCATCCAGAACACAGCTTTATTAGGGTGCCCTTTTTATTGATATTAAGAAGGGAAACTTTATATCTTCTCTCCTGTAATTTTTCAGAAATGTTCATGTTTTTAGCAACAAAGTAGGGAAGCACTTGAGAATTTCTTCTTTTAAAAACCTATTTTTTAAGTATGTAATTTAGAATTCCCTATCATGATGGATATTTTACTCAGCAGTGGATCCATTCTTTTTTCCTCTTTGTACTCTTTGTTTAAATTTTAATTGGAAGCTAATTACTTTACAGTATTGTGGTGGTTTTTGCCATACATTCACATGAATCAGCCATGGGTATACATGTGTACCCCATCCCGACCCTCCCTCCCACCACCCTCCTCCTCCCATCTCTCAGGTTCATCCCAGTGCACCAGCCCTGAGCACCCTGTCTCATGTATGGACCTGGACTGGTGATCTGTTTCACATATGATAATGTACATGTTTCAATGCTATTCTCTCAAATCATCCTATACTTGCCTTCTCCCACAGAGTCCAAGTCTGTTCTTTGCATCTGTGTCTCTTTCACTGTCTCGCATTTAGGATCATCGTTACCATCTTTCTAAATTCCATATATATGCACTAATATTACCATATTGGTATTTTTCTTTCTGACTTAATTCACTCTGTATAACAGGCTCCAGTTTCATCCCCCTCATTAGAACTGATTCAAATGAATTCTTTTTCATAGCTGAGTAATATTCCATTGTGTATATGTACCACAGCTTTCTTATCCATTCATCTGCCGATGGACATCTGGGTTGCTTACATGTCCTGGCTATTGTAAACAGTGCTGCAATGAACATTGGGGTACATGTGTCTCTTTCAATTCTGGTTTCCTTGGTGTGTATGCCCATCCAGTGGAATTGCTGGGTTGTATGGCAGATATAGGAGGAGAGCAAATGAGTAAATATGACCTTGAGGGGAAAAGTCTGTCAAGAATACAAAGAGTTATTTGTTTGTTGTTTTAAGTCTTTGTATTTTTGACAGACTTTTCCCTTCAAGGTTATATTTACTCATTTCTCTCCTCCTTTGTATGATTATTGCTTCAGTTCAAACATGAGACCGAAGCATTATTGATGACAGTGGAATCATTAAGTAATTTCTCTTTGTAGGGTTATAAAAGTGAATATTACTGAATGAGTTTATTAATGCATAGATTCAGTGATGCCATATCAAATTAGCAGCATATTATTTAAAATAAAATTGTTTCCAGTAAAACATACTTGACATGGCTAGCCTGACATCAGTATTGCAAAGGGTTATATTATGCTCTTTGTGATTTATTGTTTTGCACAGTACTTAAATATTTTTCACAGTGCTTCTTTAGAACGAAGTTCTGTGAAACTTGAAAGGTTAACATGAAGTACATTACTGGTGTGAAAACAGCAACAAGTTAAAGATTTTTATAGATTCTTTTTGTCTTTCAATTTAAAAGAAATATAAGATTTTCAGTATTTAAAATTTAGTACCTTGCCTCAGGGATTTGAAAGATATAACCTAGTTTCAGTTCAGTTCAGTGCAGTGCAGTCGCTCAGTTGTGTCCAACTCTTCACAACCCCATGAATCGCAGCACGCCAGGCCGCCCTGTCTATCACCAACTCCCGGAGTTCACCCAAACTCATGTCCATCAAGTCGGTGATGCCATCCAGCCATCTCGTCCTCTGTCATCCCCTTTTCCTCCTGCCCCCAATCCCTCCCAGCATCAGAGTCTTTTCCAGTGAGTCAGCTCTTCATATGAGGTGGCCAAAGTACTGGAGATTCAGCTTCAGCATCATTCCTTCCAAAGAACACTCAGGGCTGATCTCCTTTGGAATGGACTGGTTGGATCTCCTTGCAGTCCAAGGGACTCTCAAGAGTCTTCTCCAACACCATAGTTCAAAACCATCAATTCTCTGGCAGTCAGCTTTCTTCACAGTCCAACTCTCACATCCATACATGACCACTGGAAAAACCATAGCCTTGACTAGACGGACCTTTGTTGGCAAAGTAATGCCTCTGCTTTTCAATACGCTATCTAGGTTGGTCATAACTTTTCTCCCAAGGAGTGTCTTTTAATTTCCACCATCTGTAGTGATTTTGGAGCCCAGAAAAATAAAGTCTGACACTGTTTCCACTGTTTCCCCATCTATTTCCCATGAAATGATAGGACCAGATGCCATGATCTTCGTTTTCTGAATGTTGAGCTTTAAGCCAATTTTTTCACTCTCCACTTTCACTTTCATCAGGAGGCTTTTTAGTTCCTCTTCACTTTCTGCCATAAGGGTGGTGTCATCTGCATATCTGAGGTTTTTGATATTTCTCCTGGCAATCTTGATTCCAGCTTGTGCTTCTTCCAGCCCAGCGTTTCTCATGAGGTACTCTGCATAGAAGTTAACTAAGGAGGGTGACAATATACAGCCTTGATGTACTCCTTTTCCTTTTTGGGACCAATCTGTTGTTCCATGTCCAGTTCTAACTGTTGCTTCCTGACCTGCATATAGGTTTCTCAAGAGGCAGGTCAAGTGGTCTGGTATTCCCATCTCTTTCAGAATTTTCCACAGTTTATTGTGATCCACAGTCAAAGGTTTGGCATAGTCAATAAAGCAAAAATATAACCTAGTTTAGCACATAAATAGTACTTGTTTATAGTAAACATTGATCACTAAATTATGTTATTTGTCTGTTCTGTCTTGTAAATTAATCTGACGTTTGTTTCTAGCTGAGAAAGTTGTGAGAAACTCATCTGTCTCATAATTTGCTTAGAGAGGTATTCAAATGATCTGTTCCATATAAAAAGAACAACTAGAAACTTTCCTGTCAGTGCAGTGGTATTTTAATAATCTGTTTCTCCTCTCTCTATCCACCTCTTTTTAGGCTGACTGGAAGCTTTGTGCCAGACCTGATAGTAAGCATGAGTAGCCAAATGTGGCTGCACCTTCAAACAGATGAAAGTGTCGGATCTGTTGGCTTCAAGGTTAACTACAAAGGTAATGATAAATTGTTACTGTGGGAAATATGTTACCTTAATAACACCAGAGAATACTTTTAAATTAAAGTTTAATTGCATCTATAAAAGTTTCCCAGCATACAAGCAAGAGTATATTTCAATGTAACACTTTACTTTTTAAATTAATTACAAATGTTGATTTCACTTTTCTTTAAGAAAAATTGTCTTTCCTTTCAAATGAGGATATTTTACATACTTCATCTCTCCTTTAAGTCCGCTATACCACTATACAGTGCCTAGGCTTTAGTCACTCTGGACTCCTCAGCTTTCCAAAAATATGCAATGTGATTTTATAAACTTTATACAAATTGCCTGGCAAAAATCTACTAATTACTTAAACACATAGCAAAGGACTTAATTCTTTATTTTTATTTTGTAATGCATCTGTGGGGTATCTCCTCACCGATGCCCCTTCTGACCTTGAACGTGGAATAGCTACTCTAGGCTCTCCTGCGCCTGCGCAGCCACCACTCCTTGGAGGTGGGGTTGCTCCTCCCGGCCGCAGTCTCTGGCCTCGGGCGTGGGGTAGGTCCTCTCAGCTTCCGCCCGTGGCCTCCGACGTAGGGTAGCTCTTTTTGGCCGCCGCCACTAACCTCCGACACGGGGTAGTTCCTCTCGGCCGTTCCTGCGCCGTCACAGCCTGGCACTCTCGGCCGATGCCCCTTACTTTGAACGTGGGGTAACTCCTCTTGGCCGCCTCCCCTCGGGCATGGGGTCCTCCCGGCTTCTGTCCCTGACCTCCGACATGGGGTAGCTCCTCTCGGCCCCAGTAAGTGTGCCGGTCGCAGCCGCCCGCTAATTGCTAATATCTTCTGAGAGCAAAGAACAATCATTAAAAGATGCTTACTCCTTGGAAGAAAAGTTATGACCACCCTAGATAGCATATTGAAAAGCAGAGACATTACTTTGCCAACAAAGGTCCGTCTAGTCAAGGCTATGATTTTTCCAGTGGTCATGTATGGATGTGAGAGCTGGACTGTGAAGAAAGCTGAGCACCGAAGAATTGATGCTTTTGAACTGTGGTGTTGGAGAAGATTCTTGAGAGTCCCTTGGACTGCAAGGAGATCCAACCAGTCCATTCTGAAGGAGATCAGCCCTGGGATTTCTTTGGAAGGAATGATGCTGAAGCTGAAACTCCAGTACTTTGGCCACCTCATTCAAAGAGTTGACTCATTGGAAAAGACTCTGATGCTGGGAGGGATTGGGGGCAGGAGGAGAAGGGGACGACAGAGGATGAGATGGCTGGATGGCATCACTGACTCGATGGACGTGAGGCTGAGTGAACTCTGGGAGTTGGTGATGGACAGAGAGGCCTGGCGTGCTGCGATTCATGGAGTCACAAAGAGTTGAACACGACTGAGTGGCTGAACTGAACTGAATGCATCTGTGAATCTCTCAGATTATATGCATGGTATTAGTGTTCAGATTATTAACTTCTATATAAATTATGAACCGCAGATGTTTTAAATTGCAACTACTCATCCCAATATTGATAGTTTTGCAGATTAATGTTAAATTATATGTGTATAACACAATCTTTTGTTTCAGTTCCATTTATAAGAGATAGATGCAGACACTGAAATCACAAATATCTCTGACACATGATTAACCATTTTAAAGTCAAATAGAGACAATTGATGTGCAGGTATACACCCAATGTACATATCAAAAATGCAGTTTTGAAATTCTGGTGGAAAACATATGTATGTTATTAAGTTTAATTAAAATCTATGCTTTAAAAGATGAAAATGTAGAACAGAACATCAGAATATATAGCTACCTGAATTTATTTTTTTTTTATTTTAAAAAGTATTATTCTCTATTTTATCAGTTCAACAGTGGATTATAAAGTAGACAGAATTCTTTTACTTGCATAATAATAATTTTTAACCAGAGTTTATTTTTTCAAAGATTGGCTTTTCATGCCCTTCTATCTGGACACAGGGAAATGAATGCATGTCAGGAATGTTGTCAGGAAGAACAGGACACATGCATTCTGTGTTTTTAACTTGAGACTAAATTTGGTGCTACATTAATTTGAATAGTTCAGGAAATCTGTATAAATGTCAGTTTTAAAAAATAAAAAGGTTAGCCTGATTATAATTTTAAATATATTCTTACTCCATTTAAAATCCACATCTGTCCCCAGAAAATAAAACAAGTTACAAAGGTTAAAGTATGGTCAGCTTCTGTTGCAAGTATCTATGCCTTGATTGTTTTATTTTTTTTTTGATTTTTCCCCTGTAAATTATATTCCTCTTTGTTGTATTATTTTCTTCACCCTATGAAAGTTAGCTGTTAGAAAGTCTAGAATCATTCAAGCTGTGTTAATCATTAATGACACTGTTTCAGTAAAGAATACAGTTTTTAAAGTTCACAAACAGTTTTGAGCAGCAGGAGAGTGCTATCGATATTTCAACAGTCTCCACTGCAGTTCAGGAGCTGGAAGTACATTGTGAAGTAGCACAATTAAGCATTATTTTTTTTGTTTTCTGCTCAGTTTTTAACAAAATTTGAAAATATATGTACTGCTTAAGGATCTGCTATGTGCCACCTACTGAATGAGCTGTTGAATATAGAAAGAACAACTAAAACTTATCTGGCAGTGCAGTGGTTAAGACGCTATGTTCCCGCTGCAGGTGGCAAGGGTTGATTCCCTAGTTGGGGAACTAAGATAAGATCCCTCCCACATGCCATGAGGTGATGCCAAAAAAAAAAAGTAAATAAGAAAGAAAGAATAAAGAATAGCCAGATATTTTCTCTCTTAGCAAGAGCATAATATAGTGACAGAAAAAAAAATATATCCAACTATCCCTATGCTAACATCCACCAAGATGAGATATTTGAAACAAACCCAGACAATTCTTAACGAATAATGTCCTTACTCTTCTCCCACCCTTCAGCCTGGTCTCTTCCAGTCTAACATCCATACTGCTAATGGTGATCTCCCAGCAACAGAGAGGTTATCGATCATATTACCCTCCAGCTTAAAACGTTTCCAAACATTCCAGAACCTCCATAGTGCTTATCTTACAGATTTTTGTTTTCTCTCTACACTTAAGTTTTATAAAATGATCTTTGAACCCAGCAAGTTGTTTCATACTTCTCCTTACACTCAGTAAATTCTGTCTGGATCTATATTCAGTTCTAAACGCAACATCACATCACTCATCCTTTAAGACAAAGTTCAAATATTTTTCTGTGAAGCCTTCCTTAACTCCACACATTACAAAAGAACATCTTCCCTGTTTAGCCTCTCAGTCTTGTCCAACTCCTTTCAACTCCATGGACTTAGCCCACCAGGCTCCTCTGCCCATGGGAATTCTCCAGGTGAGAATACTGGAGTGGGTTGCCATGCCTTCCACAAAAATGCATCATGTTCATCTTTAAATTTCCATTAGCAAGCCCCTGCTATATCCTCATAGGTAATTAATGACCATTTGTTCAATAAAGCTGAACAAATGAGTTGACCCTAAATATGATAGGTAAGGTACATCCTCAAAAGTTTAGTTTTTTTACTGTGAAAATCATGTTTTTACATCTCCCATAGTTTAAAACCTGAGCTCAAAGTTGAAGCAGGATTCATGTTGAGAAGTTTCAAATTTTGATATGCATATAAGTTTAGCAACTTTGCCTACTAAAAATAATTTTCATAATTACCATGTTCTCAGTTAGGTAGTAGGTTGGTTCTAAATGGAACACTGCTTAAAAACAAAACAAAGCAAAACAAAAACTTTCTCTATTTGATCTAAAGACATCTTTTTTTTTAATTTTATTTTATTTTTAAACTTTACAATATTATATTAGTTTTGCCAAATATAGAAATGAATCTGCCACAGGTATACCTGTGTTCCCCATCCTGAACCCCCCTCCCTCCTCCCTCCCCATACCCTCCCTCTGGGTCGTCCCAGTGCACCAGCCCCAAGCATCCAGTATCGTGCATCGAACCTGGACTGGCAACTCGTTTCATACATGATATTATACATGTTTCAATGCCATTCTCCCAAATCTCCCCACCCTCTCCCTCTCCCACAGAATCCATAAGACTGATCTATACATCAGTGTCTCTTTTGCTGTCTCATACACAGGGTTATTGTTACCATCTTTCTAAATTCCGTATATATGCGTTAGTATACTGTATTGGTGTTTTTCTTTTTTTTAAATCACCTATAGATTTTTCATGAGATAACATTAAGGTAGATCTCCTATAAACTAAGCATGCATTTTCTTGTGTATTTTGTCTTTGTAAGAGAGAACATAGCTATAAGACTACTTGGTCGTTTTTACTCAATGTTAAATATTTAGGAAATTTAATTTTTTTTTTTTTCTGTGACTGTAAGCCTCTTCGTATCTTTTCCTGGATTAATGTTGGTCATTTATATCTTGTTAGAAATTTTTCTAGGATATAGATAATAGTTTTCAAAAATATTAACAGTTCATACATAGTTTATTAGAAAAAAACTTTTTCTAAAAAAATAAAGAATAGAAAAGATATATTATCCAAATATTTATCAGTTCAGTTCATTTGCTCAGTCATGTCTGACTCCTTGAGACCCCATGTGGTGTTAACTAATTGTACAAAGAGTAAATTTTTCTCTCTTTGGCAGCATCTGCTTTTTTGCTTGCCCAGCAATCCTCCCACTTTCTTCTATCAGCTCAGCTATTTTAGGCTTTGATGACCCTTATCTGTTCTAGTTCTGTATGGGTCTGTAGGCTTGGGCTGAACTAATCAGAATTCCTTTTGATACAGTTATCAGTCTAGGATCTGGGGCAATTGATATAGATTCCAGGTGGAAGAAAATCGCTTTTCCGAGATTATATACTCTTAAGGATCATTTAACTTGGTGCCTACTGATGTCCAACTTTCGTTACTAGAAGAACCAGTAGATTAAAAGAATGAAAAACAGTACTGTAGGAGAAAATAGAAACTTCTAACTGCCTGAAGGGAATACTAGACCTTGGCTATTTAATTGTATAAGGCTATAAACTTTTCCTTGTTTAAGCCATGATGAGTTCAGTTTATGTCACTAATTAAGTCCTAATTAACACATTTGTGATCTCTTTGTTTAATTCTTTCAAGATAGAAAAAAACAATATTTACATTACAGTTCAATGCTTGTAGAATCAGATATATTTCTTTCTTTTTCTTTTCTGTATTTTCAAAAAAAAATTAAGGTGGAAAAACACCTTACTTGGATCCCAGGGAGAATGTATACGCATAGAAATGAACAGTTACAGTTGAGAAAGTAATATTTAATACATTCTTTGCTTTTATCAGGAAAGGAAACATGAAAATATTAGCGTTCTCTAATCGCCTTCTACTGACAGTGTACATTTGTAGTGAATAAAGGTCTTTGCTAGTATTAGGACATATGCCTTAATGCTATTATTTATGGATTAAGTTTTGGTTCCAGTTTTTTTTTTTTAATTCTCAAATCATATCATGAGATTTATTGAGATGTTTAGAAAGTAGCTTTAATTCCTTATTATTATTTTTTTTTTTACTTCCGTGGTGGTCTAGTGGTTAGGACTCCATGCTTTTTTTTTTTTTTTTAAATAAAGAGACACAGAGGTATAGAACAGTCTTTTGGAGTCTGTGGGACAGGGAGAGGGTGGGATGATTTGGGAGAATGACATTGAAACATGTATAATATCATATATGAAACGAATCGCCAATCCAGGTTCGGTGCATGATCTGGATGCTTGGGGCTGGTATGCTGGGACGACCCAGAGGGATGGTATGGGGAGGGAGGACGGAAGGGGGTTCAGGATGGGGAACACATGTATACCTGTGGTGGATTCATGTTGATGTATGGCGAAACCAATACAATATTGTAAAGTAATTCCTTGGTTCTTATATGATTAATTACGGCACTGAGACATAATTAGTTATCACTGAAATCATGCTATAGAATAATGGAAAATATGTAAAAATTTTTGATTATTTTATCTGCCTTAATATTTATGTTATAGTTCAGAAATTGGCATATATATATATATATATATATATATATATATAGGCCTATAAAATATATATATATTCACTCTATCTCAAGTGAATTCAATTAAATTAGATCAAAGTCATCTAAAGAACATACTTAGATGATGATTGATAGTCTCTTAAAAATGCACTCTGGAAATAATGAAAATAATTATAATTGTATCAAAAATATTTTTAAAATTTTCTAGGAATTCAATTATTTTCATATACAAACATAATGTTAGCATGTTATGGAGATATATTTCAGTGTTTGTGGGATTAGATCGGAATCTAAGTTCGTTTGTGCAAATAACTGTTTTCCTCTAAGGTGTGCCATGTATATAGCTGATTCAGTATATGCTGAAAGGAAAGTGTCTCTGTCTTTAAAACAAGGAGCTTGGACTAAATATTTCCTTTGAATTCTAACACTCTTTTATTATATTTGATAAATTAAATGTTGATATGTTCATTGCATTGTCCAAGAATATTATACTCAATATTTATTCATTATAGTAAACTGATATACCTTCAATGGGACATTCTTTGTTTGAGTTCTCAGGAAAATTTCTGTCTTAGAAATTTTTTCTATCTGGTGGTGGCCTATTAACACAGAACTAGTGAGCCCCCTTGGGTTTTTTCGTTATTGTGTCTTTTGAGATATTTCTTCTCTTCATATAATTTTCATTTTCTTTATTGAAATATTGCCTGTAAAAGTGTTTCCCTTCCTTGGGAAAATTGCTAAATAGCATGCAGTATTTTGTGGGGGATTGTTATGATAACATTTCAGTCCATGCTCAGAATAAAGAGGGCTTTTTAGCATGATTCATGAAAACTTATAATAAAATTTATTATTTTTATTGTTACCTTTTATTAGCTTAAAGGACTTATTTTATTTTACATTCAGTACATCAAGTTTCTTTAGAAAACTACTGTTCCTAAAATATTCAGTTTGACTTTGTCACAGTCTGCAGTGAGGGTTAACCTTTTTGTATCTATAGCACCAGAATGAGAATGAGTAGCAGTAGAGTATTAAAAATCACGTCTTTTAAAATAACTGTTGACTTACCACTATGTACCAGGCATGGTGAAGGACAGGGTACATAGCAAAAAGTAAGATACTTAGTCACTGCTTTCAGACTAATGGAACGAAGACTGACACTTTAAAAATAGTGGTAAACATTAAAAAGTGATGAAAATGAAAAAGGCAATGTGCTTTTGGGAGACTATCCCAAGGCATCTAATGCAAACCTCAAGAAAAGCTTTCTTCAGGAGATAAACATGGACTGAGATATGAAGCTGAGTAAGAGTTACTGAGGCTAGAAGCTGGACAGCAAGACGAGTGTGTTTAGATGACAAGTTCATTTGAGTACTTGATAGAATTCCTGGGTGTATGGCCAAAATGGAGAGAGAGAAAGCTGTGGTGTGAGAGGTGGAAAGAGTGAGTCATACTTTGTTGCAAAACATACTGTGAAACTGAATCTGTGAGACTGAAAGATGTTCATTTTTTCCCATGGAAGAAAAAGATCATTCCACCCACTCCCAGGTAGATGGCTTTTGCAACTTTCCCCTGAGAACAGGGACTAGTATTTAGTTAAGTAATGGAATTATAGAACTTTGGAGCTGGAAGAGACTTGTGAGATAGTTGAATCAATTATAATTATTGCATCTAATATGAGAAAATTGAGTACCATATAAAGATCAATTTTTTCTCACAGTCACTATTGGTACTGCCTTAGCCCAAAGTGGAATGATAAGCTGTTGCTTCTGTGAGTGAAGTGAAAGTTGCTCAGTCATGTCTGACTCCTTGTGACCCCATGGGCTATACAGTCCATGGAATTCTGCAGGCCAGAATATAGGAGTGGGTAGCTCTTCCCTTCTCCAGGGCATCTTCCTAACCCAGGGGTTGAACCCATATTGCAGGCAGATTCCTTACCAGATGAGCCACAAGGGAAGCCCAAGAATACTGGAGTGGGTAGTCTATCCCTTCTCCAGAAGATCTTCCCCATCAAACCAAGATCTCCTTGATTGCAGGCAGATTCTTTACCAACTGAGCAGATTCTTTACCAGCTGCACTATATTGCTTCACACTTTGTATTTCTCCATATATCCAAGATATGTGTGTGTGTGTGTGTGTGTGTATGTATATAATTCTTCAGTTACTCAGTCGTGCCTGACTTTTGTGACCCCATAGACTGCAACAAGCCAGGCTTCCTTATCCTTCACCATCTCCCAGCACTTGTTCAAACTCATGTCCATTGAGTCAGTGATGCCATCCAAACATCTCATCCTCTGTTGTCCCCATCTTCTCCTGCCTTCAGTCTTTCCCAGCATCAGGGTCTTTTCTAATGAGTTAGCTCTTAGCATCAAGGGACCAATGTACTGGAACTTCAGCTTCAGCATCAGTCCTTCCAGTGACTATTCAGGACTGATTTCCTTTAGGATTGACTAGTTGGATCTCCTTTCAGTTCAAGGGATTCTCAAGAGTCTTCTCCAACACCACAGTTCAAAAGCATCAGTTCCTCAGCCCTTGGCTTTCTTTATGCTCCAACTCTCACATCCATATATGACTACTGGAAAAAACATAGCTTTGACTAAATGGACCTTTGTTGGCAAAGTAATGTCTCTGCTTTTAATATGCTGTTTTGGTTTGTCATAGCTTTTCTTCCAAGGAGCAAGTGTCTTTTAATTTCATGGCTGCAGTCACCATCTGCAGTGATTTTGGAGTCCAAGATAAGAAAGTCTGTCACTGTTTCCATTGTTTCCCCATCTATTTGCCATGAAGTGATGGGACCAGAGGCCATGATCTCCATTTTTTTAATGTTGAGTTTTAAGCCAGCTTTTTCACTTTCCTCTTTCACTTTCATCAAGTGGCTCTTTTGTTCCTCTTCACTTTCTGCCATAAAGGTGATGCCTGTCGTCTGCATATTTGCAGTTACTGATATATCTCCCTGCCCATCTTGAGTCCAGCTGTGCTTCACCCAGCCCAGCATTTCACATGATGTACTCTGCATGTAAATTAAATCATCAGGGTGACTATATACAACCTTGATGTTCTACTTTCCCAATTTGGAACCAGTCTGTTGTTCTATGTCTATTCTAACTGTTGCTTCTTGACCTGAATACAGGTTTTGTGGGAGGCAGATAAGGTGGTTTAACATTCCCATGTCTTTAAGATTTTTCCAGTTTCCTGTGATCCAGACAATCAAAGGCTTTAGTGTAGTCAATGAAGAAAAAGTAGATATTTTTCTGGAATTCTCTTGCTTTTTCTGTGATCCAGTGGATGTTGGCAATTTGATCTCTTGCTCCTCTGGCTTTTTAAAATCTAGCTTGAACATCCAGGAGTTCTTGGTTCATGTACTGTTGAAACTTAGTTGTAGAATTTTGAGCATTACTTTCCTAGCGTGTGAAATGAGTCCGATTGTGTGGTAGTTTGAACATTCGTTGGCACTGCCTTTCTTTGGGATTGGAATGAAAACTGACCTTTTCCAGTCCTGTGGCCACTGCTGAGTTTTCCAAATTTGCTGGCATATTGAGTGCAGCACTTTCACAGCATCATCTTTAGGATATGAAATTACTCAGCTAGAGTTCCATCACCTCCACTAACTTTGTTTGTAGTGGTGCTTCCTAAGGCCCACTTGACTTCAAGCTCTGGGGTGTCTGGCTGTAGGTGAGTGATCACATCATTGTGGTTATCTGGGTCTTTAAGATCTTTTTTGTGTAGTTCTTCTAGGTATTCTTGCCACCTTTTCTTAATATCTTCTGCTTTTGTTAGGTCCATACTGTTTCTGTCCTTTATTGTGACCATCTTTTCATGAAATCTTCCCTTGGTATCTCTAATTTTCTTGAAGAGATCTCTAAGTTTTTCCCTTTCTATTGTTTTACTCTATTTCTTTGCACTGTTCATATACATATATATATATATATACGTGTATATATATATATATATATATATATGTGTGTGTGTCTGTGTGTGTGTATATGTATGTGTATACATATATATATATATATATATATATATGTAGTTGACTGATTGACAAACTCTTGTAGGCTGTACAAAGCCTCTGTCAGATAATCTATAGTCATCAAGATTTCTAATCAAAGTAATGTGTTTTTTCCCTCAATGCCAGTAATAATTTATTTTTATACATATTGTTCTGTGGTTATTAATTATATCCACCTTAACTAGGGAATATATTTCAAATCAAAGAGAAGTATCAATGGAAGTAAAAGAATTATTGAAGACTAAAATGCTTTTCCTTATCTGTTATAAGAAGAAAGTAAAATGTGAGATATGTTTGGTATTTATATTTTCAGAATGTGATCATTAATGGCAGAGGAGAACAAAGTTACTCATATTATTAAGTAAGATCCCAATGCTCTATATGCTTATCTCAAGTGAGAAAGAAATCTTGATAGTTCTAATTCAGAATTTTGGAATAGTGCCAATCTGACAATGTGCAAAGAGGTACCTGTTTATTTAAATAAATTATTATCTGAATGTAATGCTATGTTATTTCTTGAACATAGTGGTAATCTTAACCATTCTCAAACTCATTAGCTCAAACAACAGTTATTTATTTTCACAAGTCTGTGCTAAGCATAGGCTGATGGTGGGCTGATCTAGGATGAATTTGAATTCATGCATCCTTCATTCTTCTGACACCAGTGCCCTAGACAATGACATAGGATAAAAGTGCAACCATACAGACATGTTTAAATATCTTCTTGCTTCTTGTCTGCTGAAATTCATTGGCCAAGTCAAGTCAATTTGCAGGACCAGAATTAAAGGTAGGACAATGGATTCTGTCCAAAAAGGTGGGAAAAGAGAGTAAATGTTTTTAAATAATCTAGTTTGCAAAAAGAATTCTAATATTAATAAAAAGCATTGATTGAATCATTGCTGAAAGTTTTGAATGTCTATCTTAATCTATCAAAGTGTATATACATATATAAGCACATATATATACACACACAGACCCACACATAGACATATATTTTCCTGTTTGATCACTAAGTTGTGTTAGACTTTTACAACCCCATGAACTGCAGCATACCAGGCCTCCCTGTCCTCTATTGTCTCCTTGAGTTTGCTCAAGTTCATGTCCATTCAGTTGGTAATGCTTTCTAATCATCTCATCCTCTACCACCGTCTTCTTTTGCCTTCAGTATTTCTGACCATCAGATTCTTTTCCAGTGAGTTGGCTCTTTGCATCAGGTGTCCAGAGTACTGGAGCTTCCACTTTAGCATCAGTCCTTCCAATGAATATTCAGGGTTGAGTTCCTTTAGGATTGACTGGTTTGATCCCCTTGCTGTCTAAGGGACTCTCAAGAGTCTACTCTTGTGTGTATATATGTATGTATGTTTGCATGTTTATTCATATATGTATGTGTGTATATATATATATATATATATACACACACACACACACATGTATCTATACATATACAAACACATGTGTATTATACCTGTACTTTTGTCTGTACCTAGCCACCACCAACCAGGCCACTAACAAGTAGTACAGAGGTAACAGAGCCTACTGCTAGCATTGTCCCCAGGTAGCTCCTCAGAAGGAAGCTCAGCATAACAACAAAACAGGAAGACAATCCTGGGAAAGTTAGGAATATATATATGTATACATACATACATGGATACAGGGTTGACTCCTGTGGACAACATGGGTCTTGAACAGTACCAACCCATTATTCAAGGATTATTTTTTCAGTAATAAATACTACAATGCTACACAGTCTGTGGTAGGTGGAATCCATAGATATGAAGCTGCAGATCCAGAGGAACTATGTATATGGAGTAACTATCTATACAAAATGCCAGCCAAAAGTTACACTCAGATTTTTATACTGCATGGACGGTGAGTGCCCCTACCTCTCACATTATTAAGTGTCAACTATATAGCTTTTAACCTCAAGAAGAAGGAGGTTTAATGTGGAATAAAATCACAATGGTTGTTGCAGTGGTCTTAACAAGATGATATGGAACTGGACCAGAATGTAACTTCTGAAATGAAAAGGATGAAGTGGGAATTCGAGGTAAGAGTTCTCTCTGAAAAAGAAAATAAGAAAACACCCCTTTAGTGATAGTAGGTAAAAGAAGATACAGCTAGAAAATATATAAAGAGATGGAGGTACTCACAGCAATCAAAAACCTGCAAAATATTTTTCGCAAGAAAATATATATCAATGCTATTGTGGATATTCCTTATTTTAAACATGATACATGTTTACAGAACTTAAAGAGCTCCCACAATATCTCAATTTCATGTCAACAAGATGGATCAGGGAAACAGAATAGAGAACCCAGAAATAAAGATAACTGATCTGTGCAAAGGTGCATAAGCAGTATAGTGGAACAAAGATAATCCTTTCAATAAATGGTGCTGGAACAACTGGACATCTACCTGAAAAAAAAAAAAAAAAAAAGAATCAGGGCACAGACTTTAAACCCTTAACATAAAGTAACTTAAAATGGGTTATTGACCTTAAGGTAAAATGCAAAACTATATCACTATTAGGAAATAATCTATATAACTTTGAGTATGGCACCAAAGGCATGAAAGAAGTAATATATAAGCTGGACTTCATTAAAATATAAAACTTCTTCTCTGCAAAAGACATAAAGAAAATGAGAATATGAGCTACAGAATGGTAGAAAACATTTTGCAAAAGACACACCTGATAAAGGACTAGTTTAAACAGACACACACACAAACAACTGTTAAAACTCACCAATAAGTAAATGAACAGCTCAGTTAAGAAATGAGTGACATGTACCAATAACTCACTAGAGAAGATATACAGATGGCATGTAAGCATATAGAAATATATTTAACATCATAAGGCTTTAAGGGAGTACAAATTATAATGATGAGATATCACTATACACTTATTAGAATGGACAAAATCAAAAACACTGACAAAACCAAATGTTTATGTGGATGTGGAACAACTGGAACTCTCATTCACTGCTGATGGAAATGCAGTGTAATACAACCACTTTTTAAGATAGTCACAGTTTCTTACAAAACTAAATGTATTTTTAAATATATGATTCAGCAGTCACACTTTTTTAATATTTATCTACCCAAATGAAATGAAAATCACATAAATACTGCATATGTATATTTATTGTCCTTTTGTTCATGATTATCAGAACTTGCAGCACCCAAGATGTTCTTCAGTAGGTGAATGGATAAATAAACTATGATACATCCAGACAGTGGAGTACTATCTAGCCCTGAAAGAAAATGTGCTGTTAAGCAGTACAAAGACATAGAGGAAGCTTAATGTGTATTACTAAATTAAGGAAGCTGAAAATCCAATACTTTGGCCACCTCATGCAAAGAATTGACTCACTGGAAAAGACCCTGATATTGGGAGGGATTGAGGGCAGGAGGAGAAGGGGATGACAGAGGATGAGATGGCTGGATGGCATCACCAACTCGATGCACATGAGTTTGGGTGAACTCCGGGAGTTGGTGATGGACAGGACGGCCTGGTGTGCTGAGATTCATGGGGTCGCAAAGAGTCGGACACGACTGAGCGACTGAACTGAATTGAATGTGAAAAGGCCACAAACTATATAATTCCAACTATATCTCTTTATGTAAAAGGCAACACTGTGGAGATAGTAAAAAGATCAGTAGTTTCCAGGAGTTGTGTGGAGGAAAGGACAAATACATGGAGCACAGAGGACTTTTAGGATAGTAAACCTATTCTGTCTGGTACTACAATGATAGATCCATGTTATCACACACTTGTCAAAGCCATAGAATGTATAACACCACCAGTGAAATTTAATATAAACTATAGACTTTTGATGATGATGCGTCAATGTAGGCTCATTAGTGTGGTACATTGAGTGGCTGAGGCTGTGATTGTATGACAGTATGGAGTACATGGAGACTGTCAATGCTTTCTTCTCAATTTTTTGGTCAACTTAAAACTTCTCTAAAATTTGTTTTAATTTAAAAAAGTAATAAATAAAAAAAGAAATGAAACAGTACTCCCAGAGATATCTGAAATAGTTATAAAATGATAATATTTTATATTAGTAGAAGTATTTAACATCTTCAGGTGGTTTTTCCCACTGGTCTGTTTAATACAGTTTTCTAACTTGGTCTGCTATTCAGTTTCCGTGGTTGCTTTGCAGGCTGGGTGGGAGGCCTGGCAGCGGGGAGGAAAAGATATGGAAAAAAAAGAAAAATTTTTCTGAGAGCATCGGTGAACAGTATATTCTGGCTAGTACCCTTAGCAGTCATATTGATGGTAGATTTCACAACATCTCAGACTACATTTTTATTTCAGATAAAACTTTGAATCAAGTCGACTTACGAAAACCACTCAGAATTATAGCATTATCATTTTCTGCTTGATGTAACCCTTGTAGTAATAAGGAGATGTGAATTTTCTTTTAATTGGATTATGAAATCAATTTAGATAATTAAAGGGATACATTTCATCCCTAAACAGATGAAATGACTCATACAAATCTAAAAATTCAAGCAACACATACACTGTAAAATATAGTACAAAATAAAAAAAAAAAAAAGAAAGACAAAAATGGAGTACAAAATAAATAATTAAAGTGGCAATCACTATATATTTACATGAGGTGTATTTTTTTTTCTTGTTTATGATTTGTGTGCACTGAGATTATGTGAGAAGGGAAATCTCATTTTGCTTCTACTTAAGAAAATAACTTGACAATGCCTGAGAAAGTTTTCTGAATTTTTACACATATTTAAAAAGATATTGTGTGACAGTGATACTTGTGTGTCTTTTGGAGCAGGGAGAGGGGAGCAGTACAATGTCAAATTTTGGTCACAAAAGATGTATGACATTCTGAAAAATTTTTGAGCTTAAAAATAAGAAAATTAAAGTGAAAACAAAATACCAACAAATGTGTAAAGGCTGTTACTCTAAATCATCAGATCCAAAGTCACAGCCCTGTTTAGGGTTCTTTATAGAATAAGTTGGAAGGTCAATACATATGTAGGATGAGATTTGAAATAAATTGAATTATATTTTCATTAGTCTTTACACCAATGAAGCAGCTAAAACTCCTTACTCCTCCTTTAGCTAAAACAGCTAAAACTTACAATACTTGATTGTATTCCTCAAGTAGCTATGATGTAGAATTAGCAGACAAGGCTTCTGAGGGAAACGTAATGAAACAATGTAATAATCATTGATCTGAGACTGAAACATAATTTTAAAATTAATTTAAATGTTTTTTAGCTTTTAGGAATATATAATAGGATTTTTGGTGAAGCACACACTGCTTCAAATCTGTTGCTCACAATGTTTTAAGGCAATATTCCCATCAACTTTAGATATCACGATAGGAAATTGAAATTCCAACTAAATGGAGAATGTAAGACATCCCATAAAACATACCTTCTATAATGAGATTTGGAAATCTGACCTAGCCTAAATGATGGGATTTGGACAGCAGCACACCAAAAATAAATGGAAACAAATAAATTACGTCTTTCTGAACAGTTCAAATTCTCATCACCTAAATCTCAGCCAATTTGAAGTTTATATATAAAAGCTGATCCTATTTTCCTAAGAAAAATAATTTAGTGGAGTGTGTATGTGTGTGTGTGCATGTGTGTGCACATGTATGTGTGTATGTATTTGGGGAGTTTGATAGAGGAAAAGTAAATAAGAAATGTAAGTCAATAAAGCAGAAGAATATAATATGATAAAAGAATAGTCACATGGGTTGGAACCCTGTTTTGTTGAATCTAGTGCACTAGATAATATAAATTACAAGAGTGTAGTCATTGAGCATCAACAGTGCTGCTGTTATGTCTCCCATAGTTTAGATAGAAGATAATAGGAATATGGCGGTTGAACTCTCTTATTCTTTAAAAGATAAGCTGACCTCTGCAAATCTACTATTTTTTCCATACGTGGCTTTTTTGAAACTGTCAAGAGAGGCACAGTAATTAACATTTCTTGCACATCCATTATACACCGAATATCATACCAGAAGTTGGAAATATATTAACTTATTTAATCTTGATGTATGTAAATAATTTCAGTGTTCCAATTGCAACGTTTAAATAATCATGTGACTTTGAGGTCCACTCAGTTGTGACTACTAATCCATGTATTTTTATTGTCTCTAACTAGTTCTATGATGAAACAGTCTATGTGAATATTTAAATATATTAATTCAATCACAAAATATTTATATAGCAAGATATAAATATAAAAGAAGAATGGTTTTAGTTTAGTTCAAAAGAAACTTTACAAATTATTCTTAATAATAAAAGTAAAAGGTAAGATATTAAAATTATAAATGCTTTAATCAGTGATATATTAAATTATAATTTGTATTCTTCATCTGTGTATTCATTCAATTAACATTCATTAAATGCCTCTAGGTTATAGATCATGATGAGATTTGCTGTGGGCATGTACTCTTCCTTTAATATAATCCCTGCCTTGTCAGATAAGAGATAGACATAGATATAAACAATGTAAATGCATTGTCTTGAATGTAATAATAAAAGCTTGCACACACAATGATAGCACCAGGCAGAGACTTAATAATTTGACAAGGGACAAGGCAGGATTTAGATAGGAGGTAATATCAGATAAACAAAGCTGTATATGTATGCACGTCCTAGACAGAGTAAAGAGCACAGGCAAAGGTACAAGAATCCTGAAACTCCTAGCCAAAACAGGTCAAGTACAAGTCATTGTTATTTCTGAAGCATACTTGTAAGAAGGAAGTGGCACCAGCAGATGAAAGAAGACACTGACCTCTAGGCTATAGGTAGACTATGAAGGGATTTAAGTAGTGGGTAATAGTCTATGAGTTATATTTGGATAATATAATTCTGATAATTATATGGAAAAGAAATCAAAAGGAAAAGTAAATTAAGTTATCTTAATCATGAAGAAAAGAGGTAAGCCCAAACCCAAGATAATGGCAATACAGCTTGTAAAAAGACAACAGAATCTGGAGACCTTTACAAAAAAAATTGGCAAACCCTGGAATCTAAACAGATGTTGTGACTGTAGTGTTGAAATAGAGGGGTTAGTCAAAGATAATGCTCAGCTTTCTGCTTGAGTGACTGGGGGAACAGCTGTGACATTAAGGAAACATGTTGTAGGAAGAAGGATCTGATGTAGTTGTGGGAAATAAAATATATTTAGGCTTGTTACATATAATTTCACTGTGTTCCATTATTTTGGAGCTGTTAATAATGCAGCTGGATCTCAAGAAAGAAATCTTGGCTCTTTATTTGGGAGGCTGATTCTTTAGTATGAGAGAATCTTGTGAAGATTCTCAAATCTTATGAGAAGATTTGAAGAAGAAGTAGTTACTGTCAGCTAAAATGTTCAGTTCAGTTCCGTTTACTGCAGTCACACAGTTATGGCTAACTCTTTGTGACCCCATGGACTGTAGCACGCCTGCCCTCTCTGTCCATCACCAACTCCTGGAGTTTACTCAAACTCATGTCCATTGAGTCGGTGATGCCATCCAACCATCTCATCCTCTGTCGTCTACTTCTCCCCCCACCTTCAATCTTTCCCAGTATCAAGGTCTTTTCAAATGAGTCAGTTCTTCTCATTAGTGGCCAAAGTATTCGAGTTTCAGCTTCAACATCAGTCCTTCCAATGAATATTCAGGACTGATTTCCTTTAGGGGATAGACTGGTTGGATCTCCTTGCAATTCAAGGGACTTTCAGGAGTCTTCTCCAAAAAGCATCAATTCTTCAGCACTCAGGTTTCTTTATAGTCCAGCTCTCACGTCCATACATGACTACTGGAAAAACCATAGCCTTAACTAGATGGACCTTCGTTGGCAAAGTAATGTCTCTGCTTTTTAATATGCTATCTCAGTTCAGTTCAGTTCAGTCGCTCAGTCATGTCCGACTCTTTGTGACCCCATGAATCACAGCACGCCAGGCCTCCCTGTCCATCCCAGAGTTCACTCAAACTCACGTCCATCGAGTCGGTGATTCCATCCAGCCATCTCATCCTCTGTCGTCCCGTTCTCCTCCTGCCCCCAATCCCTCCTAGCATCAGGGTCTTTTCCAATGAGTCAACTCTTCGCATGAGGTGGCCAAAGTACTGGAGTTTCAGCTTCAGCATCAGTCCTTCCAATGAACACCCAGGACTGATCTCCTTTAGGATGGACTGGTTGGATCTCCTTGCAGTCCAAGGGACTCTCAGAAGTCTTCTCCAACACCACAGTTCAGAAGCATCAATTCTTTGGTGCTCAGCTTTCTTCACAGTCCAACTCTCACATCCGTACATGACCACTGGAAAAACCATAGCCGTGACTAGACGGACCTTTGTTGGCAAAGTAATATCTCTGCTTTACAATATGCTGTCTAGGTTGGTCATAACTTTCCTTCCAAGGAGTAAGCATCTTTTAATTTCATGGCTGCAATCACCATCTGAAGTGATTTTGGAGCCCCAAAAAATAAAGTCTGACACTGTTTCCACTGTTTCCCCATCTATTTCCCATGAAATGATGGAACCAGATACCATGATCTTAGTTTTCTGAATGTTGAGCTTTAAGCCAACTTTTTTTCACTCTCCTCTTTCACTTTCATCAAGAGGCTTTTTAGTTTCTCTTCACTTTTTGCCATAAGGGTGGTGTCATCTGCATATCTGAGGTTATTGTATTTCTCCAGGCAATCTTGATTCCAGCTTATGCTTCCTCCAGCCCAGCTTTTCTCATGATGTACTCTGCATATAAGTTAAATAAGCTATCTAGATTGGTCATAACTTTTCTTCCAAGGAGTAAGCATCTTTTAATATCATGTCTGCAGTCATCATCTGCAGTGATTTCGAAGCACCCCCCCACACAAATAAAGTCTGACACTCTTTCCACTGTTTCCCCATGTATGTGTCATGAAGTGATGGGACCAGATGCCATGATCTTAGTTTTCTGAATGTTGAGCTTTAAGCCAACTTTTTCACTCTCCTCTTTCACTTTCATCAAGAGGCTCTTTGGTTCTTCTTCGCTTTCTGCCATAAAGGTGGTGCCATCTGCATATCTGAGGTTATTGATATTTCTCTTGGCAATCCTGATTCCAGCTTGTGCTTCATCCAGCCCAGCGTTTCTCATGATGTACTCTGTATATAAGTTAAATAAGCAGGGTGACCATATACAGCCTTTATGTACTCCTTTCCTGATTTGGAACCAGTCTGTTGTTCCATGTCCAGTTATAACTGTAGTGATTATAATATACATTAGTATGTTATAGAATAAGGTCCACGATCCAGAAAGGCTTTGCTCATCTGAAATAAACCTCTTGATAGGTTTGGTGGTAATTGGGTAGCTAGAAACTCAGCAATGCACACAAATGTCCTTGAGAAAATTGTAACATATGGTGTTATATAGAGAAGCCCTAAGCAGTAATAGACATGCTGTCAAATATAATAAATAAATGTCTAATGATGGGTTTGAATTCAAATAAATATATAGGCATGAAGTGGAGGGAAGAATTAAGAAGGTTTGGGTTTTCATACCTGATTGCTTCTGTTCTCTTTAAATTAAAGTGTGCTTAGAACATTTACGGTAAAAGGACAACGGGATGAGGAGGGTACCAAAATTGTTCTAGCTTCACGAAGCCCTAGATCCAAAAGTGACAATAAAAGCTGTCCCGCTTTCCTAAATGCTCAAAGTTCTCCCTTCTTTTTTTTTCTGTTGTTGTTGCATTCCTTCTACTTTGGCAGAAAATATAATATTTAATATATTCTTATTCATCCATGAATTTACCCTTACATTTAATCTTATTTTAATCTAAGTTCTAAAATTAAAATAAATTTCTCATATTCTCTGCCAAAATTTTTCCATTTATCTCTTAATTAGACAGAGTTCTTCTCCTAGTAACATTTTTTAGTAGGGTACATGTGTGGAATACTCTGTCAGTTCTTCATGTTCAAGACCATATATATATATATACACACACATATATATGTGTGTGTGTATACATATATATATATATATATATTTTTACTTGAAGGACAGCTTAATTGGACATTTGGGCATAATATCCTGTGAGTGCATCTATTCCCTTAACTTTCTTGGACGTGATCCTTCACTGTTGCCTTATTTTGCATATTGTTTTAGAAAACTCTGATACCAATCTAATTCTTGTGACTGTAACTTTTTTCAGCTTAACTGTTTGGAGGCCCTCAAGGCATTTATTTTTCTTTAAATAAATGATTCATTACAATATTTTTGTTTGTTTGTTTAAAAAAATCAGCCTGAGAAGTAACTATACCAGCTCAGTTTTTTCTATTACCTTCTAGGTCTAGGCTTGAAAGGTCAGATCTAGACTTTAGGCTTCTTTATATTTGGAAATTTTCTTAGTTTATACATATAAGTATGAATTCTGTTCCACTGATTACATTTTTTTCTTCATGAACACTAAATTAACATATGCTATCTATATGTTTTGCATTTCAACTGCTTACACTGATCCATTTTCTTTCTTTATTTCATTTTCCTGAATTCTGTTTCCTCCTTCTTTTATTCAATTTCCTATATAAGATTTTCATTTGAGTCTTTCTTCCTGGAGTGACTTGTCTATTATAATTTTAATCATTTTTCCTCTTTCTTAGCTAAATCAACTTTTGTTTTGTTATAAACTGTCTTATGTCCATTTTAAGTTCTACTGGTTATTTTCTCATTCAAGGTTTTTAAGAACCCTGATTCATCATTTGAATATATTTAATTTAGTTTAGGTGTTGTATTACAATTTTATTAAACCTCATGACTGTTTTCAGAGGAGAATTTTTATAATCAAAATTGTGTCGATTCCCATTTCTGATATATCACTGTAGTTTTTTATAGATGTGGTTAGCTTTTTCTTATTTCTATTCATTTCATGGTCAGCATTCCTAGTTCGAGAATGCTCTCTACTGTCCTCTTTACTTTTTTTTTTTTTTTTAATGGATGATGTTGGTTGGGGGTGAGAGAAGGATTGTCATGTCTTATTTCTTTAGAATTCTTTTTAGAAAGATTTTTTTTACTTTTTTTATAAAATTATTTTCCTTCATTGCCTCATTTCCTCATTGAACAGTATTCTTTCGCTAACAGTGTGTATCTTTTTTGTAATTAAGGCTCTTTGAGACTGCTACTTCTAGTCCCACATACTTTAAAGCCTCTTCATTTAATCAGCAGTGTTAATGGCTAAGCCCAAGTGTTGTGTTTACTATTTTGACACTTAATGTTTGACTTGCTCTATCTGGGGATGATTTCGTCTGTTTTGTTTATGTCCTCTGTGCCTTTTTACAGATGTTCTTAAGCTTGCTTTCTCTACTCTGTAGTCACAGTTGTGCAGTTGAACTCTGTAGGATTTTTTTTTTTTTTTTTCTCTACAGACAAGTAGGAATTCAGTATTCTGAAGGCAGAAGTCACGCATGGTTTTGTTTTCATTCTTGGTTATTTATCTAGTTTTAGGGACACTGAAGGGGCAATTCAGAAGCAGACAGGCACCATTTTTCTCCAGACATAATCATATAGACTTGACATTTCAAGTTGTCACAGATCTTGCAGTTTACCAGATTGAAACTAGCTTATAGATGACAAAAGAGGAAGTTAGAGAAGTATGTAAGTTGGTTAGAGTCAAATGGCTGTTTCAGATAGAATATGACTGCATTCTGAGTTTCCTTACTCTGAGTTTCACGATAAACAGTGTTGCTTCTAAAAATTAAATACAAATTAATAATTTGACATTGATAGGAAACCTTAAATGTCAAGATAACAATCAAGTAATAAAATAGTAATGGAGATTTTGGAAGTGATTAGGTGAATATTTTCAGTATATTTATGAGTGAGCAAGGCAACACTCAGTGAACATGAAATATTATTTACTTGAAGGAGCTGAGGAGTTTTTTTTTTTTGTTTTTTTTTTGTACCTGAAATATGTTGAGAATTGAAAGACAGATTGCTTTGTATTTCAATAGTATTTGCAGTAACTTGAAAACCACAACTGTGCTTCTGTGCTAAGTCATTATTAACAAAAGTTTTTTCTTTTACTTCACTCTCTTAAAATGTAGAACTTTCGTCTGGTAAAAATCTAATTTAAGTTAGATTCATTGTAGTCATCAGTTCCACATGAGAGTAATAGGTTTAAAATATGCAGTGAGTTCTAGGTTGTCAGTGTCATATATTTTCTTTATTTTAGTCAGATGTTCACTAACTGTAGAAGGTAATTTTTATATGATTTTTAGTCTAGACAAAATAAAAGTTTATTTTTTTTAATTGAGGTAACATCAGTTTATAACATTATATGTTCCATATGCATATTATATGTTGACTTCTGTGTGTATTACAGTGTGCTCACCAACAAAAATTTAGTATCTATCACCATACAGTTGATTCCTTTTACCCATTTACCTCCCCCCACAATCTTCTTTTCCTTTGTTAATCACTCACTCTGTTCTCTGTATCTATGTGTCTGTTTTTATTTGGTTTGTTTTGCTATTTTATTTTTTTTTAAATAAGGGCAGAAATAAATGCAAAAGAAACAAAGGAGACCATAGCAAAAATAAACAAAGCCAAAAGCTGGTTCTTTGAAAGGATAAATAAAATTGACAAACCATTAGCCAGACTCATCAAGAAACAAAGGGAGAAAAATCAAATCAATAAAATTAGAAATGAAAATGGAGAGATCACAACAGACAACACAGAAATACAAAGGATCATAAGAGACTACTATCAACAATTATATGCCAATAAAATGGACAACGTGGAAGAAATGGACAAATTCTTAGAGAAGTACAACTTTCCAAAACTGAACCAGGAAGAAATAGAAAATCTTAACAGACCCATCACAAGCACGGAAATTGAAACTGTAATCAGAAATCTTTCAGCAAACAAAAGCCCAGGCTGCTTCACAGCTGAATTCTACCAAAAATTTAGAGAAGAGCTGACACCTATCCTACTCAAACTCTTCCAGAAAATTACAGAGGAAGGTAAACTTCTAAACTCATTCTACGAGGCCACCATCACCCTAATACCAAAACCTGACAAAGATCCCACAAAAAAAGAAAACTACAGGCCAATATCACTGATGAACATAGATGCAAAAATCCTTAACAAAATTCTAGCAATCAGAATCCAACAACACATTAAAAAGATCAACACCATGACCAAGTGGGCTTTATCCCAGGGATGCAAATATTCTTCAATATCCATAAATCAATCAATGTAATACACCACATTAACAAACTGAAAAATAAAAGCCATATGATTATCTCAATAGATGCAGAGAAAGCCTTTGCTAAAACTCAACATCCATTTATGATAAAAACTCTCCAGAAAGCAGGAATAGAGGGAACATACCTCAACATAATAAAAGCTATATATGACAAACCCACAGCAAACATTATCCTCAATGGTGAAAAATTGAAAGCATTTCCCCTGAAGTCAGGAACAAGACGAGGGTGCCCTATCTCACCACTACTATTGAACATAGTTTTGGAAGTTTTGGCCACAGCAGTCAGAGCAGAAAAAGAAATAAAAGGAATCCAAATTGGAAAAGAAGAAGTAAAACTCTCACTGTTTGCAGATGACATGATCCTCTACATAGAAAACCCTAAGGACTCCACCAGAAAATTACTAGAGCTAATCAATGAATATAGTAAAGTTGCAGGATATAAAATCAACACACAGAAATCCCTTGCATTTCTATATTCCAAATGTAAATGAAATCATGCAGTATTTGTCTTTCTCCTGCTCCCTTTTCTGTCTCTTCTCTTTCCAGGATACTATTATCCAAACTTTTCCCTTCTGAGTAGAGTCAGATAGTTCTTGCAGCATTTGTTCTTTTTGTTTTAAGATCTTAATTCTGTCTCCTTTTCTACCAATATAATTTCTATATTCAACTTGATTAATTCTCTCTTTTGTATCATTTGCTCTATTTCCACTGCTTTCTAATGCATTTGTTGAGTTCTTCAGCTCCCAGATTTCTGTTTGTTTTTAGTTTCAACATGTTTGGTAAAGTATTCATTCAATTCATTAATTTTATTTCTGAACTCACTGAATTGCCTTTTTTTTTTTTTTTTAGTTTTCTTGATGCTTGGTAAGTTTCTTCACATCAGCTATTTTAAATTCTCTATCAGTGAGATTACAATATTTAATGACTTTGGTTTCTAGAGAATTATCTTTTTTTTATACCGTATTACTATGTTCCTTTATGGTACATGATGAGTTTAGTTGTTTTTCTCCTGGCCCATTTGAAGTAGTGAACACCTTTCTTCTTTAGATATAAGTCGCACCCCAACCCTCACATTCTTTCTATTGGGTTATAATTAGAGGTCTTTTTTGTTTTCCAGTAGGTGGCAACTTAACACAAGATTATGGTTTTTCTTAACTTGTGCTGCCTCTGATTATATTCGAGAATCTGTACTTTCTACCCTCCAGGGCATCTGCTGAAGTGTTGCCCACTGTCCTCTCTGTCACTGTTTTTACCTCTGAGGTCACTGATGCCTTGCTGTTGCTGGTGTTGCTAGCATCACTGGTCACTGCCTGGGGCAGTGGGATAGTGAGTATCTCTTCTTCATCCATGAAGTTGAAGAATAGTTCAACTTCAGCTTCTTTGGCATTAGTGGTCGGGGCATAGTCTTGGATTACAGTGATATTGAATGGTTTGCCTTGGAAATGAACAGATCATTTTGTCGTTTTTTGGATTGCACCCAAGTACTGCAACTTCAAAAACTTAGCAGAGGTCACAGAAAAGGCCGGTTTTCATTCCAATCCCAAAGAAAGGCAATGCCAAAGAATGTTCAAACTAACACACAATTGCACTCATCTCACATGCTAGCAAAGTAATGTTCAAAATTCTCCAAGCTAGGCTTCAACAGTACATGAATTGAAAACTTCCAGATGTTCAAGCTGGATTTAGAAAAGGCAGAGGAACCAAAGATCAAATTGTTAACATTTGCTGGATTGTAGAAAAAGCAATATAATTCCAGAAAAAAAAAAATCTAGTTCTGCTTTATTGACTATGCCAAAGTCTTTGTGTGGATCACAACAAACTGTGAAAAATTCTTAAAGAGATGGGAATATAAGACCACCTTACCTGCCTCCTGAGAAATCTATAGCAGGTCAAGAAGCAACAGTTAGAATCTGACATGGAACAAAGGACTGGTTCCAAATTGGGAAAGGAGTACGACAAGGCTGTATGTTCTCACTCTGCTTATTTAATTATATACAGAGTACATCATGTGAAATGCCAGGCTGCATGAAGCACAAGCTGGAATCAAGATTGTGGAAAGAATTATCAGTGGCCTCAGATATGCAGATAACACCACCTTTAAGGTAGAAAGTGAAGAGGAACTAAAGAGTCTCTTGATGAAAGTGAAAGAGGAGAGTGAAAAAGCTGGCTTAAAACTCAGCTTTCAAAAAACTAAGATCATGGCATCTGGCCCCACAACTTCATGGCAAATAGATGGGGAAACAATGTAAATAGTTGACAGACTTTGTTTTCTTGGGCTCCAAAGTCACTGCAGATGGTAACTGCAACCATGAAATTAAAAGACACTTGCTCCTTGGAAGAAAAGCTATGATAACCCAAGTGAGCATATTAGAAAGCAGATACATTACTTTGCCAACAAAGGTCCATCTAGTTAAAGCTATGGTTTTTCCAGTAGTCATGTATACATGTGATAGTTGGACTATAAAGAAAGCTGAGCACTGAAGAATTGATGCTTTTGAAATGTGATGTTGGAGAAGACTCTTGAGAGTCCCTTGGACTGCAAGCAGATCCAACCAGTCAATCCTACAGGAAATCAGTCCCAAATATTCATTGGAAGGACTGATGCTGAAACTGAAGCTCCCATACTGTGGCCACCTGATGCAAAAAACTGACTCGTTGGAAAAGACCCTGATGCTGGGAAGGATTGAAGGCAGGATGAGAAGGGAACAACAGAGTATAAGGTGGTTGGATGGCATCACCGACTCAATGGACATGAATTTGAGCAAGGTCTGGGAGCTTATGATAGGCAAGGAGGCCTGGCGTGCTGCAGTCCATGGGGTCACAAAGAGTCGGACATGACTGAATGACTGAACTCTATCCTGGGGGCGGCTGGGGTGGGAAGAGGAGTTTCCTGAGTTACTGGCTACACTGCTGCAGGGGAAGTGGAAGGTGTGTTTCGGGCTTGCAGAGCCTCTTCAGGATTGTTGTGCCTGTAAGCACTACCACTGGCAGCAGAGGGCCTGTTGTCACATGCACCTCTGCAGTTGAAAGCTTGGGATCACACTCAACTGCCACTGCTGCTGATTTCCGGTGGCCAGGTGTTTGGATGCGGCTGGAAGGTCAGAGTGTCATGCACTGCCTCTCCTGATGCTGCCAGGTTTTCTGGGGCTAGTAGACTTAGCAGCCTTGGCCATCTGTCTGGTATCACAAGCACCATCTGCACTATTCCTCTGGTTCCACCACCTCTGTGAGTCCCAATCCAACTACCTTTTGATGTGCAGGTATGTGGAATTTTCCAGGGCCCTGGTATGTTGGGTAGAGGGACTTTTGCTGAGTTATGAATGTTTTACTGATGACAGTTTGAATAGAAAATGTCTCATGCCACCATAATGGGGATGCCACTTCTCAGAAGCCTTTTACACTGAAAAAGCCAAATGAGGATACATTAGAAGACAGTCAAAAAATGAAATTTTCTCTAAAATTTTAATTTCTAAGGTCTAACTCATCACACATATTATCATCAAATCATGATCCTTGTGATGATTGCAGACATGGAATACATGATGAAAGCTCACACATATATCCATGTCATTTCTAACATTTTCATATGATTCATAAGATTTAACATTTAGCATTGTCTTTTAAATTGGTGACGGAAAATTTGAACGTTGAAAAGTGATTGCCTTTTAAGTCTCTCTTGAAGAGTGAGTAACATTAAAGTGTTTCCATAAAATATAAAATGCCCAATGTGGCCATGAGGGTGTCTACAAGGGACAGTGGTAGGAGATGATATCACAGAGATAGTTGGAAAATGTAGAGGGAGCTGTATTTAGATCACATAGGTCTTCATAAGGCTTGAATTATATCCAGAATTGAGAAGTCACTGTAGGGTTTTGAGAAGAAGAATAAACATATATTTTATATTTTCTAAGGATCCCTTTGGTTGATGTGTTAAGGAAATACCTTAAGAAGATAAGCAGAGAGAGTACTTAAGGGGGTATTGCAAAAGTCCAGATGAGAGAATGGTGTGGATTTGGGGAGGAAAAAAACAAAAAAATAAAAAACAAAAAAAACATGGTAACTGTGAGAAGAGATAAGATGATGAAAAGGACAGGTTCAGGGACAAAAAATAAGTAATCTGTTTTGCATATAATAAGTTTGAAATGTTGACTGGTCTTTAAAGAGGCATGTGGAATTGGTGGTTGCATATACAATACTCTAAATCAATAACTTAGAGTAGAAGTTGGCAGAGATGAACTACTATGTCAGATGTTACTGAAAACAGATGCTACTGAAAATTCATGGAAGGTGAAGATTGAAAATTGATTACTGATTTGACAGAGTGAGTGACTTGATAAAGCCTGATTGAAATAACTTTGTGAGTGCTCCATAAAAGAAATTAGAGGCAATAAACACAGCTCTGTAGAAGGATTATAGCTGGAGGGAAATGTGGAACAAAAGGAGGTTTTTGATTGTTTGTTTTGGTTTTACATGGAATATATTCAGCTAATTCTTATGCTGATGTGGATAATCTTGTACAGTGCTACTCAAAATACTGGTCATAAACTCTGTGCGAGAAGACCAAGAGATAATAAGTTTGTGCTGGAATGTAAGTAAATGTACCATTTCTTTCACTGACAGGGCCTTAATATATTGCAGCAGATTAGTAACAACCATTTTGTGGGTTTTAGTTTCTTAGCTAAAAGTGAGGGGGAGATATTTGTTGAAGCGATAAAAAGACAGGTATAAGAAATGATAGCAACTTCCTGCTGTCGCTAGCCCAAGGAACAGCATTATGTGCTAGTTTTATCACCCTCTGCCCACACCCACGGAGAAGGAAATGGCAACCCACTCCAGTGTTCTTGCCTGGAGAATCCCAGGGACGGGGGAGCCTGATGGGCTGCCGTCTATGGGGTCACACAGAATCGGACACGACTGATGTGACTTAGCAGCAGCAGCAGCAGCCCACACCCAGATTCAATGTGCTATTTGTTGCCTGCCAGGATCCTGACTGATATATTTGTGTTAGTTGTTCAGTCATTTCCAACTTTTTTGTGATTCCATGGCTCCTCTGTCCATGGGATTCTCCAGGTAAGAATACTGGAGTGGATTGCCATTCCCTTCTCCAGAGGATCTTCCGACCCAGGAATTGAACCTGGGTCTCCCATATGGTAGGCAGATTCTTTACTGACTGAACTATAAGGGAAGCCTTATATTTACCAGAGAAAATGGATATAGTTATCAAAACTTTATTAATGCCTTCTGGGTGTGAAACTCTCCAGTCAGAAATAGGTAGGTAAATAGATAGATATCAATAGATAGATATCATTGTAAATAATGCAAGTTATAGTTGAAAGAAGGAAGAACAGAAACTATGTCAAATACCTTTACAACACTACATTCTCACTCCTCGCTGTGCATTAAAATCACCTGGGGAAGTTTAATAATACACCCCTTCTCTGGAGACAGAATCTGATTTTATTCATTTAAAGTAGATCCAGAGATTAGCATTCTTAAGTTTCCCTAGGGGATTCTAATGTACAGCTAGTTTTAGGAACTGTTTTAATAAGTTCAGATATATAAAACCCATGCTCAGTGAACTCTAAGAAATAATAATATAACAGAAGGGAAAGGTCTTGTAAATAAAAAACTTCATTCAATGGATATAAAATAGAAGATAATTAATGAAAATAATTTAAATTGATATATCAATTAAAGTATGAGTCAATATTTAAGCAGATATTGTATGCAAATTATTTAGGTATCCACACAATCGGGCATTATTTGAAATAATTATAACAGTCATATCTACAATGCAATCAGTAGGTATGAAGCATGCATCTAGTGTTGTACTTATATTAACTCTAATTTAAACTTCATACAGTCCTAGTGGCATAGTTATTGTTACTAACCTGTTTCCACAGATGAGAAGTAACTTATATATGGCCACATAACTATGTGTTGTTATGCATTTCTGCTGCCAAGATTAATCACTCTCCCCCTGCAAGTTAGCCCAATGTCAAATCATTATAGTGTCATTTCTAAGACTGTGCCTTTTGCTATACATTTCTATAAACTTAATTTGTTTCCGTACTATCCTTTTCCATTCTTTGTTCATATATAGCTTCATAATATCTAATTGTCTCCAGAATTATTCCTGCATATTTTTTTAAAAATCTTCTTACTTTATTTTTACTTCAGGAATCCCAAAGTTTTCTATCACAGGAAAATTATCAGAAATCGCTCCACCACTTATTGTGCATTCACTCTGTGACAAAGTCCCTAAGTACTTGTCTATTACTCTTGACCTCCCTTAATCTTTACAAAAGGCTTAAAAGCTAAGGCATTATTTACATTTTGCAGTTGTTTTAAAGGTTCACTATCTTGCCCAAGGTTACAAATCTAATAAGTACTTGAACTGGGATTTAAACACCCCAGTTCTAATTCTGGAGTTCTTAATGATGGCAGCTTGCTGTGTCATTAGAAAGATTGATCTTTCAAGTTAGAACATAAGTTCTGTCTCTCTGGTGCTGCTTGTCCTTTTGAATTAAATTGTCCCATGGCCAGAGCAAAGTGGCCAACTATCAAAGGAAATCATCCTTTCTACCCTTGGCACCATGAAGAACAACAAAAATGCTTTCTCAGGGCTTTGCTTTTACCATTTACTGTCTACTCAATGAAGTAATAAAGATGCTGATTTTTAAAAAGTGGCAGCATAGCCATCGTTAATAAATTTTCTCAGGTATGAGTTTCTAAGATGTCTTTGTTATAGCAGCAACCTGTTGATATATATATATATATGTGTGTGTTTGTGTTTATATATTATCAAAATATATCATATAACCTACCAAATTAAAATTCCTAGAAGATATAAAAAAGAAATACACAGGAAAGCATAAAAGAGAAGTTGATTTCTGATTCTGGATTTAGTGAGTGACCTTTGTTCTACTTTAAGTGTTATGTTTCATCTGTCTTCATGACATATATAACATGTGTTTATATGTTATATAACACATTTATAACATGTGTACTCTCTTCTGAAAAATTTAATGCCATTAATTTTCCAAGCATGGAGTCACATGGATTAGAGTCAAGTCACATAGGTTAATTTTTTCTATGTTACATTGGTACAGTGTGTAAATGTTTTCTCACAGAGTGAATCTGTGTCCCCAACTCCTTTCTCATTGCTGGAGGGTAGACAGGGTTGAGAACTATTCTCCAGTACAATTACAGATCCTATAGAAATATTTTCATCATAGAAAACTCAGTAAAGAAGGATCAAAGGGAAATGAGAGCAGTATGGGGTGGGCTAGCTAACAGGCATAAAAGAAACAAAATACTTTACAGAGGAGTTTGTGGTCCAGATCACTCAGCAACAGAGAACTTTAGATGCTGCACTGCTGCTGCTAAGTCTCTTCAGTTGTGTCCCACTCTGTGCGACCCCATAGACGGCAGCCCACCAGGCTCCCCCATCCCTTGGATTCTCCAGGCAAGAACACTGGATTGGGTTGCCATTTTCTTCTCCAATGCATGAAAGTGAAAAGTGAAAGTGAAGTCACTCAGTCTCAGTTGTGTCTGACTCTTAGCTACCCCATGGACTGCAGCCTACCAGGCTCCTCCATCCATGGGATTTTCCAGGCAAGAGTCCTGGAGTGGGGTGCCATTGCCTTCTCCGAGATGCTGCACTAGTTTCCCTCAGAAATGATTAGCTAGTAGTGCTAGTTGAAGCTTATAATAGTTCCTGATTTTTTAATAAGCATTTGGGAAATATATCCAGGAAATCTGATTAGAAATAAATGACAATAGGGAGAGTCCAGATGCAAAGAAAGGAACTTGTGTAAATTAACAAAGGTTTCCCAATGAGAAATTAAAATAGAAATTTAGGAATAGGGTACAAGGGAAAAAAGCCAGCAAATAAGCCCTTCGTCTGGTAACGCTTTGAAAATGTTCGTGGATTGAAGAATGAATAAAGAGCGAGGAGATAGAATGAACACATGCCCTAGAAATTAGGATAAGAAACTACAGCGTGATGCTCATATGGAAAGCCAGGAACTCTAGTCACTTTCCACACGCTGGACTGCAGGGTTCACTTTTCAGTTGTCCAAGAAAAAGTATATCCTCACTCAGAGATTTGATTAAAAAAAAACAGTCTCATTAATTCAGATACTTTATGATCATATTCACCTTAGTGTCATCCTAAACCCCTCACTTTTTCTCTCACCAGTTCCTCCACCTAGCTGTTTGTTACTTATTTCTCAGATCCATCCTTTTGTTAGTATTCTTTCAGTCTCAGTACCTCACCATTTCATGCCTGAATGTATACCCATGGCTGATTCATGTCAATATATGGCAATGTATGGCAAAACCACTACAATATTGTAAAGTAATTAGCTTCCAATTAAAATAAATAAATTTTAAAAGAAAGAAAAAAATAATAAAGTAATGGAACATTGTTGGCACCAAAAAATTAAAAAAAAAAAATCTTCCAATCTAATTTCCTTGATCTCTTCAAACTATTTTCTTTTCTGCTCTGAGTGAATATCTGAAATATAAGTCCTGCTCTGTTACTTCCCCTTCATCTTACCTTTACTGTATAACATTTATCTCTAGTAAAATCTGATATCTTCATCAAGGTATTAAAGGTTCTCCATGATTAAATGTATGACCCCCTTTCCCTCATTTCCCTCATTACCTATAAGCACTAATGATACCTTGCTTCTGGAACAAGTCATAAACTATTTTAGGTCTCCCTTCCTTGTTCATCTTATATAATTGTCCTGGGATGTCCTTCCCTCACATATTATTCAGAGTCTTCTGCTAGCCCTTTTATCCAACCACAGCCACGGTGCTTCATCGAGTATGAACTGTTTTGCACAAATTTGTTCACTGACCTCTTTTGTAAAGGTACTGTAATTTTCAAACTTACTAATTCAAAGAGCAAATATTTTAAATTGTTTTGAACATATAAAATACTTTGAAAATAAGTTCAAGATTGTTACAGTACAGACTTCTCTACTGATTACTAAAAACAATTCAGTTGGTTATATTCCACAAATTTTCACCAATCCTTAGCTATTCTTTTATTTACTGTTGTTACATATTTTAACAATTCATGTTTTTAAGAAGAATCACCATTGTGCAAACAGTATATGACAAAATATCATCTTCACATTTTGATACACCAGATAATGATCATTTATATAACTCCCCATGCAATGCAAAAGATGTGGGTTCAATCCCTGGGTCAGGAAGATCTCCTGGAGGAGGAAATGGCAACCCATCCCAGTATTCTTGCCTGAAAAATCCCATGGATAAAGGAGCCTAGCGGACTAGAGTCCAAAGGGTTGCAAGAGTCAGACACAACTGAGCATGAATGCACCTATAGAATGTCATAGTATAGCTCAGAAATAAAGGCAGAAAGGGCCAGGGCTAATGTGCTTATCTTATTATATTTTATCTTTTCAAAGAGTAAATGCATGTATAAAGACTAAAAATTAATTCACTTCTAACAATAATATGCAGATGACACCATCCTTATGGCAGAAAGTGAAGAGGAACTAAAAAGCCTCTTGATGAAAATGAAAGAGGAGAGTGAAAAACTTGGCTTAAAGCTCAACATTCAGAAAACGAAGATCATGGCATCTGGTCCCATCACTTCATGGGAAATAGATGGGGAAACAATGGAAGCAGTGTCAGACTTTATTTTTTTGGGCTCCAAAATCACTGCAGATGGTGATTGCAGCCATGAAATTAAAAGACACTCCTTGGAAGGAAAGTTATGACCAACCTAGATAGCATACTCAAAAGCAGAGACATTACTTTGCCAACAAAGTTCGTCTAGTCAAGGCTATGGTTTTTCCAGTGGTCATGCATGGATGTGAGAGTTGGACTGTGAAGAAAGCTGAGTGCCGAAGAATTGATGCTTTTGAACTGTGGTGTTGGAGAAGACTCTTGAGAGTCTCTTGGACTGCAAAGAGATCCAACCAGTCCATTCTAAGGAGATCAGTCCTGGGTGTTCTTTGGAAGGAATGATGCTAAAGCTGAAACTCCAGTACTCTGGCCACCTCATGCAAAGAGTTGACTCATTGGAAAAGATTCTGATGCTGGGAGGGATTGGGGGCAAGAGGAGAAGGGGATGACAGAGGATGAGATGGCTGGATAGCATCACCGACTCGATGGACATGAGTTTGAGTGAACTCCAGGAGTTGGTGTGGACAGGGAGGCTTGGCGTGCTGCAATTCATGGGGTCACAAAGAGTCGGACATTACTGAGCGACTGAATTGAACTGCACTGAACAATAAAAGGTTTAATAAATGTCTTAATTTTAGCTATTTAACGATAACTTAGTAGGAGAAATAACAAGTGAAACATTTTTGAACAAATGAAGAACTTTTGAATACTTAGTCTCCAAGTTTATCATTAAGCATAAATATGATAAATTGAAAAAATTAAGTATTCTTAATATACTTCTTTTAAAGTAAGATAAAATTAGGCCAAATTACATTTAATCAAAGTATAAGCTCATGAATTTTTAGAAAAAAGTAATTTGTCTTTATTCAGAAATTTACTTTTTGGAATACTTTTCTTCTTTGCCTTGTTCTAATTTTGATATTTTTATTAAACCTTCAAAGAACTATGTATTTATTTTATATAAAATCATGAACAGTATATTTAAATTTTTTTTTTATTTATACGTGAAGCTGTTCTCTCTACATTCATTCAACAAGTCCTTTAAATCTTCCTTAGTACACAAATCAGAGAAGGCAATGTCAACCCACTCCAGTACTCTAGCCAGGAAAATCCCGTGGACGGAGGAGCCTGGTAGGCTGCAGTCCATGGGGTCGCGATGAGTTGGACACGACTGAGCAACTTCACTTTCACTTTTCACTTTCATGCACTGGAGAAGGAAATAGCAACCCACTCCAGTGTTCTTGCCTGGAGAATCCCAGGAACGGGGGAGCCTGGTGGGCCGCCATCTATAGGGTTGCACAGAGTCGGACACGACTAAAGCAACTTAGCAGCAGCAGCAACAGCAAGGAGAAAAAAAAAAAAGAGTTTCATGTGTGAGAAAGTCAGAGAAACATCTATACTTCATAATCCTGTCCAGAGCCCAATGTATATTACGATAGCACTTTTAAAGTAATATAATTCCCACATGAAACAGTTATTCTCCATACCTAAAATTTGATTTCTGTCCACTTGAATGACAAATTTCAATAAGTAACATAAAAATTGAATTTAATAGCAAATATTTCCATCTTATATTTATTTTTTGCCTCACCACATGGCTTTCAGGATCTTAGTTTCCCAATCATGGTTTGGACCTGTGCTCCTTGCAGTGGAATCAAGGGGTCTTAAACACTGGATTGTCAGTGAATTTCCATCATTTCCATTTATTTTAAATCAAAATAAATAATATGTAATAGGTATGTTTTTTTCTGTACTAAATGTAGAAATAAATATCCTTATTTTCCACTCAGATACATCATTTTAACATCGCAATTCACAAGTGTTAGATGATAGGTGACACGTTACTATTCATATAATATGGTCATTAAATTTCAAAATTTAAATTAAACTTCAAAAATATTTGTTTTATTAATAAAACATATTGTGGGAACAAAATAAGGAGAAAAAGTTCACTGTTGATTTTGTTAAGTACATTTGACAGGATTTTCCCTATAAAATATATCTCTCACCTCTCTCTAGAACTCCATATCAAATTGTTAATATTTTCATCACCACTAATCTTTATGCTCAATATTTCCAAAACAAATGCTATACATTGTACTAAAACCTTTTTTTTCATATTCCCCACCCCCCAGGTGATAACTCACTAACTTTTCTGTCACCTATCCTAGAAATTCAGAATCATCTTCTACTCTACCTCCTAACCATTCTTTTTCTAAATTACTTGTTGAAATGATCCCATCTCTCAGAAGGAGGGATATACTCATCTTAGCTACTTATTTTTCTTTGTTTACATGATTAATTATAGTCTTCTAACTGTTCTTTGTATCCCTAGTATATGCCATCTTTATTTCAAATTTTTCTTTATAAAGCATAAATTCCCTGCTTTACTAACACAAATCAGCCAAAAGCCTACCAGCTAATTAACAAAAATAAAAAACTTTGATAAATCTGTGAGGATTATATTATGTGAAATCAATTAGGAAATTAATTTTGAGTAACATATAATAAAGTATAAAGTTCTTAGAATCCCACATTGAAGCTTTTATAATTGCCTACTGCTGCTACTGCTGCTGCTGCTAAGTCACGTCAGTTATGTCTGACTCTGTGTGACCCCATGGACGGCAGCCCACCAGGCTTCCATCCCTGGGATTCTCCAGGCAAAAACACTGGAGTGGGTTGCCATTTCCTTCTCCAGTGCATGAAAGTAAAAAGTGAAAGTGAAGTCACTCAGTCTGTCGACTACTTACTTTCAATATGTTTACAAACAAAATAAAAAACAGCGAAGAATCTGACAATTTAATTAACTAGAAGGCAGATAAAGAACTCTGCTGAATGCTTATTATCTACAAATAATTAAAGGTGTTGATATTTCACTTCTGTACCCCTCAGCACATTTAATATAGTACCATGGACAGAGAAGCTATTTGGTAATATTAATAGTCTGTATTTGAATTGAACCATCTAGTCCAGTACCCTTTATTTATTATGATACTATGAATACTTTGAGAAGTGAAATAATGTGCCCAAAGAACTTAACAAGAACCACAATGCAGTTTTTAGTTTAGAAATGTATGCATGATCAAAGACACAAGAATGCCATCTGGTGGTAACTTATGCAAAGCAACTGTACTAAATGACTTCTACTGCTAATAGGAGGTAGACCAGAAGGCTGTAGTTGACAATTATAACTTTTCAAGAGGAAAAAAAAATCATGTTAAAGGGAAATAATCATAAATACATTATCATTCACATAGTTCACCTTATTAACTAAAATGTTCATCTTCAAGATATTTGGCTCGAGTCAAGTAGAGTTTCACTGAAATACGATGGAGCCAATCTCATTAACTGTAACTTGGAAGTATGACACGTACATAACACATGCATGGAGTGTGATGTATTAATACAGTAGCACTTGTATACAGATGATAAAAAGATATGAGGGCATGCTCAAAAGTGTTTCGCCAGCATGAATGTATAATCAAAAATATTTCCTACATGGTAGTTGTAAACATGTGAACTAAACACAGAAAAAAGCATATTTTTTGTAAGTATTTTTAACAACTTTCAAAATAGCTCTGATACAAAATTACAGGAGCCAGAATTTTGGAAAATATCAATGGCTTAGTTTATGCTTGGCTATTCCCAGGTGGCTCAGTCCGTAAAGCGTCTACCCGCCATGTAGGAGACCAGAGTTCGATCCCTGGGTTGGGAAGATCCACTGGAGAAGGAAATGGCAACCCACTCCAGTCTTATTGCCTGGAAAATTCCATGGATGGAGGAGACTGATAGGCTACCGTCCATGGGGGTTGCAAAGAGTCGGACATGACTGAGTGACTTCACTCTTTCTTTATTAAAGGTAAGGTTTATCATGAAAAATAATTCTAGATCCTATCTCTAATATAGATTTCAGTTGTTTGTTTGAAGCCAAAATGTTCAATTCACAAGTCAGACAGTAAAAGAAAAGGGCTGAAACGATTAAATTACCTATGTAGTTTTTACATATATTTATGAACATATATATGTTTATGCTTTACAGCATTTATTTATAATATCAAAATTAATGATTGCAATCTATTTCAAGCAAAACTAGAATCAGTTTATTTAGGAATTCCATTGGTGATCTTTTTTGTAAGTGTTTCTGTCAACAGTACATTTAATGAGAAATAAATGCAACTATGGCATGGCCCTACCAGTAAGTAAATCTTGAGTTGACTCCATGTTAGTACACAAATTAGGAAACTCAATGAAGTAATTAGAAGGTGCCCCTAGTGAATTGAAACAAAGATTGCATCTGCTTCTTTAAAAAAAAAAAAAAGAAGATATAGATGACTTCTTAATTGGCCCTCTACTTTTTTCTTATGGAAATTCCTGTACTATCAAAGCCCATTCGAGGAGGGTGCAACTCTCCTCAATAAGTTAGCAATGCTTCATAAGACTTTTAAGTCAAATATATTGAAATTAGGACTCTCTGGGGCCTATTGAACCATTCCCCTAAAAAAGCAGCACTTGTTTGGCTATTCCTGCTTAATTTGGGGATTAATGCTGGAGATTTGAGAGGAAATACAACTAAAAAAGGGAGCTTTCCCAGTGGGTCGGCCGGTAACGAATCTGACTGCGTTGCAGGAGATGCAGGTTCAATTCCTGGGCCAGGAAGATCCCCTGAAGTAGGGCATGGCCACCTACTCCAGTATTCTTTCTTGGAAAATCCCATGGACAGAGGAGCCTAGTTGGCTGTAGTCCATAAGATCACAAAGAATGAGACACAACTGATGTGACTTAGTATGCACACGTGACTACAAGAAATGTTAAATCACTTTAAATTACAAATTACAAAAGAACTCATTGAAGTTTAAGGAAAAATGTAACAATATACATATATTTTTTAATTTATGCATACTTATTTGGCCCCAGAACAATGCAGTATACACTGTTTAATAGGTTTCAGTTTCCATTAGAGCTATTTAAATCCCTTTGTGTTAATAAATGATCTGCATTTATATGTAATAGCTTTTAATAAAAGTTATGGACTAAACCTTTTAGTTATCAATAATCTAACATAGTATAGTGCTAAGGACAAAAAAGAAAACAAAAACTTACATTTCATTTTGTTCCAACAAAACTGAAATTAAGTATCTGCCTGAGATCATTTTAGTCCATTCTAATAGAGTGAGCAGTTCTGTCCCCAACCTCTGATTGTTCTTGAAGACTAAAAGACAGACTTATACTTTCATCTCCTTTTGCTAGTAAAAATGTTTTACTCCTGAAAGTTTTTATTTAGAATATGCATGTTATATTGGCTGTTATTTGTGGCCATGCAATATTCTCAAATTATTTTTAACAAAATTGGTGATAGAATAGGCTCATATTCCAGGGGGTGGGAGGTATTTGTGGGATAGCAGTGACTGTGGTGGTTAAGAGTTTAATATTGGAATCAGATGGCATGGTTTATGGTTTGGATTTGGAGCTCAATACTTATATGCAGTGTGACTTTTATAAGTTACTTATTTTGCCTACATTTCCTTATCTGTAATATGTAGTTAATAATAGTATCTCCTGGTGCTATTGAAAGGAACACATTTAAAGTACTTAGAAAAGTGCCTGACACATACAACACTAAATAAATAATAGCTGCTATTCTCAGGCTAATAATTGCTATTACAAGACACGAGTTTGCTCAAAAATAGAATTTTTCAGTCAAAATTTTGTTGCAACTAAGAAAATTACAGTGAATAGCATAAATGTTATTAGAGCAAATAATATATTATAAAATAAATGCTTTCAAAATAAAATCAACTTTATGGTTTTCAAATTGAATAGCATAAGGAACCCTATATATTAATCAAATACAGAATGGATATACTATCACAGTATTATGTTCTGTCACTATATGAGATTGTTATTCAGTTGGTACTCTTGAAACATTGCTAACAAAGATCTTATCATGTGGTATAGGGGTCCCCAGATTCTAGGATCTAATACCTGATAATCTGAAGTGGAACAGATGTAATAATAATAGAAACAAAGTGCACAATAAATATAAGGCACTTGAGTTATCCTGAAACCATCTTCCTTACCCTGGTCTGTGGAAATATTGTCTTTCCTGAAATTTGTTCCTGATGCCAAAAGGTTGGGGACCACTGATCTAGTAGGAACCAAATAGAATTCATAACATCAGTTGTCCATAATTCAACACAATGTAAATTTATGAATTTGCCATTAGTGCTTTCTTTATTATTCTGAAATCTGAGTTCTGATCCTAGTAGAGAATTTTTATGTCATGTCATAACTAAGATATCACTGACCTTTCAGTGGTGCAGACAGCTTCACCTAGGATAGATCATCAAAGACAGGTGATGTTTGTACCATTTAATACAATGGGCAAAGCCTCCTTTATCTCAAAACTGTTTGCTTCATTGATCTGCCATTCTTCCTGAAAATCAGAACCAATAGAGGTATTGATTAATTCTTTTAGTCATATATTTAGGTCTTTATCCCTCAGTTCAGTTGTTCAGTGATGTCTGACTCTTTGCAACCCCATGGACTGCAGCAAGCCAGGCTTCCCTGTCCATCGCCAACTCACAGAGCTTGCTCAAACTCATGTCCATTGAGCTGGTGATCCCATCCAACCATCTCGTCCTGTGTCATCCCTTTCTCCTCCTGTCCTCAATCTTTCCCAGCATCAGGGTCTTTTCCAATGAATCAGTTCTTCGTGTCAGGTGGCCAAAGTTTTGGAGCTTCAGCTTCAACATCAGTCCTTCCAATGAATATTCAGGGCTGATTGACTGGTTGGGTCTCCTTGCAGTCCAAGGGACTCTCAAGAGTCTTCTCCAACACTGCAGTTCAAAAGCATCAATTTTTGGTGCTCAACTTTCTTTATAGTCCAAATCTCACATTCGTACATGACTGCTGGAAAAACCATAGCTTGGACGGTATGGACTTTTGTTGGCAAAGTAATGTCTCTGCTTTTTAATATGCTGTTTAGGTTGATCATAGCTTTTCTTCCCAGGAGCAGTCCATGGAATTTTCTAGGCCAGAATACTGGAGTGGGTAGCCTTTCCCTTCTCCAAGGGACCTTTCCAACCCAGGGATCGAACTCAGGTCTCACCACATTGCAGATGGATTCTTTACCAGCTGAGCCACAAGGGAAGCCTGTCTTTATCCTTAACTTGCCTTAAATATATCCACAAGATAGATAGATCGATACACCACAAGAATCATGGGTACTTAAATTAACAAGTCATTCTCATTCTTTAATAATCTCGTCAAGTAAAACATTGTTCTTTAAACTTTAATGGGAAATAATAAGCAAAAAATTAATTGAGGCACTGTAATAAAAACTCTTTATGATATAGTATGATACATTATTATTCATTGTGTCAATGTACTAAAAATTGCTACAGTTTAAAAGCTGAAATGAATAAGTTGGGGTGGGGTTCAAAATATAAGATGCTTCCAAAATATAAAATCAGAAATAGAATAAAAAACTTCAACACTCTTTCTGAAATTTAAAAAAAAAATGAATTTTGCATTCCAGGATAGCACATGCACAACTCAGAATATGTTGTCAAGGCAATTATGTTATTAACTGATTATTTTCTAAGAAAAGCAGATGGTAAAATAAATTATATTCTTAAGAATTTTTCTTAGATTTCCTACTTCTGGAGAGTGTTCTTCCATGAAGAATTAAAACAGAGTTAGTGAAAGGGCTCCCATATTGTTACTTAATGGAAAAATGTTTTCCTGTCTACATTACCAGTGACAGAATTTCCTATTCTGGATTTGTCATTTTGGGTAACAATGTAATCTTTAAAATAGGAACGCATGAAAATAGTTTTATTATTGGTTATTTATTTGAGCGCCAGGGAAGAGAAAGCTCTGCAGCTGCTTTAGACACTTGACGGGAGTCAGCTCTTACAAGATTGATGAGCCGTTGTAACGTAAGCATTGAGTATATACTTGGAACAAGAGACCATTATGTTGTGAGGCGTCCCCACTTTTCAAAACTTTGCTTCACGCCACTTGGTTTTCATGAAGGATCTACCTTAGTACCTGTTTTCACTAATTGAAAGAAATCTAAAGAGAATTTTCACTTTTACAAAAAAGTGAAAGTGTTAGTCACTCAGTCATATCTGACTCTTTGTGACCCCATGGAGTATAATCCACCAGGCTCCTCTGTCCGTGGAATTCTTTAGGCAAGAATACTGGAGTGGGTTGCCATTTCCTTCTCCAGGGGATTTTCCTTACCCAGAGATCAAACTCAAGTCTCCTGCATTGTAGGCAGATACTTTACTGTCTGAGACACCAAGGAAGCCCCATTTATACCTTTCACTTTAAAAGAAAAAAAAAAAAAAGTGAAAGGTAAAATTGAAATTCAGCATTTGTTTTGCAGCAAGATTCCCAGGTGGTACTAGTGGTAAAGAACCCACCTGCCAAGGCAGGAGATGTAAAAGACATGGGTTCAGTCCCTGGGTTGGGAAGATCCCCTGGAGAAAGGCATGGCAATCCACGCCAGTATTTTTGCCTGGAGAACCCTATGGACAGAGGCGCCTGGGAGGCTAAAGTCCATAGGGTCACAAAGAGTGGGACATGACTGAAGTGACTAGCATGTATGAGGTGTTACAGAGGCAGTGTGGCCCCTAGGCACCACCAAGCTCCTTGCCTGGGAACTACACTCAGCATCTTAGCATCAGGCCACCATGGCTTCAAACTGTGTCTGTAGCATCTGTGCTTTATCTCAATTTATTTTTGTGCATCTGTTAGCAAGATGTGTCCTAAGGTAGCTGCTTCTTCACTTTCTTCTTTATGGCTTACAGAAAGATTCATAGGGATGCTCTATTTTGGATAATGGGGGAAAACTGTACCCCTTTTTTCACAAACCCATAACACAATCAAGGACACTGAGGTGTCCTTGAAGTGAAGTGGCATCCCTCACTATTACACTTAAGAAATCACTCACAATATATACGTTTCTAATCACCAGAGCTCTAGTTGAGGTCACTTCCTAAGAGGACAAAGGAAGTCCCCTAGGGGACACAACAATTCTGTTTTCCTTGTGGCCAAGATTGTCCCCTGACTGCACTGAGCTGCTTAAACCATTCCATCAATGGATAAATAAATAAAGGATTTGCTGTATTGGCTCTGTTGATTGATCTTGATTATAAATGGGAAAAAGAGTCCCTGGTTTACACTGGGATCAAGAAGGAATATGTATAGAAGCCAGTAGATTTAGCAGACGGCCAGTGAATACTTTTGTGCACAGAAATAAATTAACGAAACATTACAACAAAAATCAACAGGTTCATAAATGGCTCAGACACTTCAGGAATAAAGGTCCAGGTCACAACATCATGACCAGTTGAAACAGCGGCTGAGGGCAAAATATGAAATGCTTGGTGAATAGATGGAGACGCCGAAAATGGCTCCAAAAATTATCGGTTACAGGGAAAAAAAAAAGGATAGCTATCAGTGTTTTCTCCCTTGCTTTGTTATAGAAGTATCTGCATATATATAGACCAATTTTTATTATTTCTTCTATTTCTCTGCAATTTTATATAAGGCATGTTGGTGTTAGTTGAGCTTCCCAGGTGGCACTAGTGGTAAAGAACCTGCCTGCTGGTGCAGGAGACATAAGAGGCGCTGGTTGGATCCCTGGGTTAGGAAGAGCTCCCGAGGAGGGCATGACCACCCACTCCATTATTCTTGCCTGGAGAATCTCATGGACTGAGGAGCCTGATCAGTTTTGATCCATAGAGTTGAAAAGAGTCTGACACGACTGAAGCAATTGAGCACATATGTGCATGTTGGTGGCAGTTAGCCTTTTCATGTAGGCTTTAAGTTGTAAGGATGTCAAGAGGCTTTGTGATGAGCTAGGTGATGGGAGCTAACAGTAGTTGCTGAGGATGTGTGCCTCTCATTTGGAGAAGAGAGCAAACATGTCTTCATCTATACATGGCTGACTCCTCTATTCAGTACCAATTTCTCAAATGGGAGACACTCATAAGAGACTTTTGAGGCAAAAAATAAACAAAAGCTGCTATCAAAAAATAAACAAAAGACATATAGTTTTGCCAGAGGGTTCACAGCCTTCTCTCTCCACTTGCCTACTTTGAAGTTACACAAAGCTGAGCAGCAATTCCCTGTGATTCTTGCACTTCTTGATTTTCTGAATGTCAGAAGCCACTTCCCTGTCCTGACCATTACTCTCCCAGCTCTTGTCTGGTTTTGCAGACTTTTAATTTCCTGTATTAATCCTTCTTGTCTATATAATAGAGTGTTTTTCTTTTCCCGTTAGATCTCTCTGATACAGTAACTACTGTATTTTCTCCTAGCAAACCATTGAAATTACTGCTCTCAGGAAAATGAAATCTTCTCTTCTCACCATAATTCATATCCCTAAAATCTCAGCTTCTCTCCATCTTTTGGATAAAACTGTAGATTTGTGTATTTTGAAAGGAGATCTAAAGTGACTTTTATCTCCACTATTATAATAGCTCTCATCATGAAAGACTAGACTAGAGTTGATTATATTCTGACTTAGACCTCTGTTCAACATTTTCTTTTTGAATCAGGTTCCTCAACCACTCTGTACCGTGTCTATCCTGAGTGAACAGAGAATCCTCAGTGGTCATATAATTTGTCCATTACCAATGTGTGTCCTTTCCATTGCCCTGGCCTACTTTCCAACAGCTTTCTATCAAGTGTGTTGTACTTTCTGCATGTGCACCTTGCATTATTCATCATACTTTTCTCCTGTTCAGCCTTTCTCCAGCCACAAAGGTCCATTCTTCTTCCCAAAACTACTTTAATATTTCAAGATAAATTTTGGCAATTTATATTCACCTTTTTTCCTCATAAAGAGCACAAATATAAGCAATTTAGTCAATTAAATATTAGATGATTTGTAAGCACAAGGAAAATTGGGATAGTGAGTGGAACTCTTAAGATTCAGTATCCTTAAAACTCCTTACGTATTGAGGGTGAGCAAACTTTTTGCTGGTATTACGTAAGTTGGCAAGATTTTGTAAAGTGTGTATAGGCATTTCCTGTGATGACTCCTAACAGCAGCTTAATAGCTCTGTTCCCATTCTATGTAGATCTCCTTTGAAACTTCCTACATGTTATTTCCACTGAGGTAGGTCATTTATAAAATCATTTAAACCATATTAGAAATTCAGGAAGAATCTCTTATGTATAGAGGCTCTTGAGCTGTTTCTGTGCACTATTTTTTGACATGTTTGTGATGAGGCCTTCCCCCCACCCCAATTTAATTCAGTTTTATTTAACAACATTGCTTAAGTATCAGTCATGACCCTGGGATACAATTATGGTTATCCCTTCCAGAAATAGTAAAAGAGATATATTTCTCCTATAAATATTTAATTTTAATTTTTACTTAGCCTTTTCTATAAAACTGAATCATTTTAACTATAAAAGCAATACATGCTTTTATATTAAAAATAAAATTAAAATATTTTTAAAGTAAAAATTAAACACAAGAAAATAGCTATGACTCCCATTCATCTCCACACCTTTGTCCCCAAATAACAAGTTTTCCATTTAATATTTTTAATTTTTATACCACTTGCCACCATAACTTTACACCTAAACCTACACCTCTGTTTATTGTTGACTTATCAAAGTTATGCAGTATCTTTTGACATCAGCAGTGAAAACTATGAAATTGATGTATTTTCGTTACTTCTCATCTATCTTAGTCACTCCATTTTCCAACTGAAGTAAGTGTATTATTTTTTTTTTATTACATGTAGTACTTAAAAACTTGTTTTAAAATATTTTTATCAAGGAAAAAGTCCACATGGTAGCAAGAACTGAAGAACTTATAATAAAAACAGTATCATTCTCTCCTGCTTACCCTACAGGCGACATTCTAAAATCATTTGTATTTTCAGTTTTCTGGGTGCTGTGACTCCAACAATTCTAGATAAATAAATATATCCCTTTGTTTTGTATATATATTTTAGTTAAAATATATTGACTCTCTGGGAAAAAAATAACATCTCACTCACTTACATGACCCTCTTTCTTTTCTTTGTTTCCTCCTATTGGAAAAAAAGGAAGAGACAAAGAAAAAGGGAACAATGCCTTGAAAGTCAATGAAGAGAGTTATGCCAAAGAGGAGCGGGTAACCAACAGGGTAATATAGCATAGTAGAGTAATGAGAGAAGGACCTAGAATTTATTATTGAATCTTATAAGATGAAAGACATCGGTGTTTATTACAATAGCAGTTTTTGTGGAGTTGTTGGGGAAGAGGTTGACTAGAATGCTTTTAAGAGAGAGTAGGAGGTGAGGAATTGGAGACATGGATTATTGACTGTTCATTTTAGAGGACTGACTGCAAAAAAAAAAAAAAAAGCTAGAGAAATGGAATGGTAGTTAGGGAAACAGAATAAAGAGAAGTATTATTTTAAAATTCAGAGAAACAATACCATTTCTGAAACATGATAGGTATGAACATAGAGAGTAAAAACAATTATGATGTAGTAGAAAGAAAGGACAATAGATGAAATGATGTCCTTAATTAGGAGAAAGCATAGATGATCTAGTGCTCAAGCAAGTAGGTGATGGTAAGTGGACAAATTAATTGATGTGCTTCTATCTCAAGAGTCAGTAATTTTTAGCCAAAGTAGAGTTCTTAATTAAAAAAGAATGGAAAGAAAGCTTATAGACATAACTTAATGTATGTTTTCAGGTAGACCATTTTTAGTAAACATCAGAATAACTTTTCTTTTTAAATAATAAAACTATTATTTTTATTAGCCTTCTTTCAGTAGAACATTTTTTTTTTAACTTGCATTTGCTATAGAAAAAATCAAATTGTTTAGCACAATCAAAGTCCTGTCACTGCCTCTCTGATTTCATCTCATACTACTCTACCTTTGGATCATTCTGTTTCAGTCACAATGGCCTTTTAGTTGTTATATGAACATGCAAAGTACCTACATGCCTTAAGAATTCATATTTACTCTTTTCTCAATCTGCATATAATCTTATATTTCATGTATCCTCACCATTAAAAAATTTACCATCATAAACAAAGCACCTATGTTCTCTCATTTCCTGCATTGTTTTACTTCACAGAATTTATCACCATCAAGAAATTATGTGTTTCATTTATTTGTGTAAAAACTTTCTCCTCCCATATGAATATACAGAAGCAGGAATTTTAGTCTTTTTGATCTGTTTCTATGTTCCCAGCACTAAGAATGATGTCTTAGTCATATATGGGCTTCCCGGGTGGTGTAGTGGAAAAGAATCCACCTGCCAGTGCAGGAGATGCAAGAGATGTGGGTTCAATTCAATGATCCCCAAGAGAAGGAAATGGCAACCCACTCTAGTAGTCTTGTCTTGAAAATTCCATGGACAGAGGACCCTGGTGGGCTACTGTCCATGAGGTCACAGAGTTGGACATGATCGAGTACACACACATGCATACATGATAGTCAATAAAATTATGGAATAAAGTTAATATTTATTATGATTTCTGGAAAACTTACTCAAGAATTACAGATTCCTTTTTTAACATCACATAAGGTTGTTCTTGTGCCATGATTGGATTTTTTTTTGTTTGTTTTTGTAACAGATATCATACTCTCTGTACCTCCTTATGTGATTGCAGAAAGCTCATTTTTAGTATGCTCTCTATGAATTGTATTGTCAGGAGGTTTTTTTTTTCTTTTTTCCATTCAACATGTTTGTAAACTGCGTATGAATAGTTATTGCTAGATATTTTCATTCATTTCTGTTTTAGATTCACAGTAACTTACTACCTAATCCTCTGCCCTGAGTGAATTCTAATTTTTGAGTAACATTCTGTGGTGTTTCTCTGTGACTGTTAGGAAAAGATGTTACTTTTCTCTTGGTAGGAAGAAGTTCTTTTGGAAAGGTGTGAGTTTTCAATAAAGCTGTGAATAGACCATCTATTCTCTTTTTTGAATCAAAAAGAACATTAAACTTGCTATATAAAACCAGTCGATATCTACTCCCCAACTCCCCTGTTTTAGCTACTGAGCCATATTGCTGTCTAACTACAACATAGGCTACAGTGCACACAGTAACGGTTATTGAATAAAATTAATACAAGTGTGTTTCTTTTATCCCAAAGACTAATTTTAACTTTTAAAGTGTTTTGTTGTTATTGTTACTTTTTACTATCTCTTCCAAAACTCATTAGGACTTTTATCCAACAGAAAAAAACTATAGGAAAGCAAGGGCCACCAGTTTCTAGTATAGATGTTATATTGTACTTAATTGGTTTTTATCTCTCTCTTTTTTTATTTGCAATAAATTTGTGCATAATCAACCTAAATGAGAATTGTATGTTATACTCCTCCTCTGTAACCAACCAATACAAACCAATTATGTTTGTATCACTCAGTAGATTAGACGGCATGGTAATATAACTTACATTTGTTTTTGCTCAGTTGCAGTCTCTTTGTGACTCTATGGGCTGTAGCCTGCTAGGCTCTTCTGTCCATGGGATTCTCCAGGCAAGAACACTGGTGTAGGTTGCCATTTCCTTCTCCAGGGGATTGTCACAACTGAGAGAACAAATTCACATTTCTTTAGCTCTCCTGCATTGGCAGGCAGGTTCTTTACTGCTTGCACCACCTGGGAAGGCATTCACCTTGCAGCAATTCATAATAAAAATAGATATGCCCTTAAGTTCACAATGACACAACCCTTATAACAGAAAGCTCATGCTCAAACTACCGCACAATTGCACTCATCTTACATGCTAGTAAAGTAATGCGCAAAATCCTCCAAGGCAGGCTTCAGCAATATATGAACTGTGAACTTCCAGATGTTCAAGCTGGTTTTAGAAAAGGCAGAGGAACCAGAGATCAAATTGCCAACATCTGCTGGATCATCAAAAAAGCAAGAGAGTTCCAGAAAAACATCTATTTCTGCTTTATTGACTATGCCAAAGCCTTTGACTGCATGGATCACAATAAACTGAAAAATTCTGAAAGAGATGGGAATACCAGACCACTTGACCTGCCTCTTGAGAAACCTATATGCAGGTCAGGAAGCAACAGTTAGAACTGGACAAGGAACAACAGACTGGTTCCAAATAGGAAAAGGAGTCCGTCAAAGCTGTATATTGTCACCTTGCTTATTTAACTTATATGCAGAGTACATCATGAGAAATGCTGGGCTGGAAGAAGCATAAGCTGGAATCAAGATGGCCAGGAGAAATATCAATAACCTCAGATATGCAGACGACATCACCCTTATGGCAGAAAGTGAAGAGGAACTAAAAAGCCTCTCAATGAAAGTGAAAGAGGAGAGTTAAAAAGTTGGCTTAAAGCTCAACATTCAGAAAACGAACATCCTGGCAACTGGTCCCATCACTTTATGGGAAATAGATGGGGAAACAGTGGCTGACTTTATATTTTGGGGCTCCAAAATCACTACACATGGTGACTGCAGCCATGAAATTAAAAGACGCTTACTCCTTGGAAGGAAAGTTATGACCACCCTAGATAGCATATTGAAAAGCAGAGACATTACTTTGCCAACAAAGGTCCGTCTAGTCAAGGCTATGGTTTTTCCAGTGGTCATGTATGGATGTGAGAGTTGGACTGTGAAGAAAGCTGAGCGCTGAAGAATTGATGCTTTTGAACTGTGGTATTGGAGAAGACTCCTGAGAGTCCTTTGGACTGCAAGGAGATCCAACCAGTCCATTCTAAAGGAGATCAGTCCTGTATGTTCTTTAAAAGGAATGATGCTAAAGCTGAAACTCCAGTGCTTTGGCCACCTGATGGGAAGAGTTGACTCATTGGAAAAGACTCTGATGCTGGGAGGGATTGGGGGCAGGAGGAAAAGAGTATGATAGAGGATGAGATGACCAGATGGCATCACCAACTCGATGGACGTGAGTTTGAGTGAACTCTGGGAGTTGGTAATGGACAGGGAGGCCTGGCATGCTGCAATTCATGGGGTTGCAAAGAGCTGAACATGACTGAGCAACTGAACTGAACTGAACTGAAGAGGAACTAAAGAGCCTCTTGATGAAAGTGAAATAGGAGAGTGAAAAAGTTGGCTTAAAACTCAACATTCAAAAAACTAAGATCATGGCATCCAGTCCCATCACTTCATGACAAACAGATGGAGAAACAATAGGAACAGTGAGAGACTTTACTTTCTTGGGCTCCAGAATCACTGCAGATGGTGACTGCACCCATGAAGTTAAAAGACACTTGCTCCTTGGAAGAAAAGCTATGACCAACCTAGACAGAGTATTAAAACCAGAGACATTACTTTGCCAACAGAGGTCCATATAGTCAAAGCTATGGTTTTTCCAGTAGTCATGTCTGGATGTGAGAGTTGAGCACTGAAGCGGATCACTGAAGAATTAATGCTTTTGAACCGCGGTATTGGAGAACTCTTGAGAGTCACTTGTACTGGAAGGAGATCAAACTGGTCAATTCTAAAAGAAATCAACTCTGAGTATTTATTGGAAGGACTGATGCTGAAGCTGATGCTACAATACTTTGGCTACCTGATGCAAAGAACTGACTCACTGAAAGAGACCCTGATTCTGGGAAAGACTGAAGGCAGGAGGAGAAGGGGATGACAGAGGATGAGATGGTTGGATGGCATCACCAACTCGATGGACATGAGTTTGAGCAAACTTTGGAAGTTGGTAATGGACAGGGAATCCTGGCATGGGGAAGTACATGTGGTCACAAAGAGTCGGACATGACTGAGTGACTGAACTGAACTGATGCCCTTCAATTCACAATTTCCAGCATATATTTGATTTTCTTCTGGTTGCTCTTTATTGAAGAATATTTATGTTATTTTTATCTGCAAATTAGCAGAAAAAAAGTTAATTCTTCCTAAAATATAATTGATAAACAATTAATTTTACAATTTTTTGCTGACAAGTGTTGATAAATGAAAATCATGACTCATCAGAAGCCCATCCAGAATGTACTATTTGGTTTCAACATGAAGCACAATACATGTCATTAACAAAATATTTTACACTATCAGCCAACTTATAATTTTCTAAAAGATTAACTTTAAACATCTCTTCAGTCTTTTCAAACCAAACTACCAGTGATTTCAGAGGAATTTTTTCTATTTCTTTTTAGTAAAAAGAGTGTAAAGTCATGGTCTACCTCAGTTTTACCATTAATTTAGATGTCATCGACTAGAAATTATGTTCAACATGATCTGGGAATTTGTCCTGTGATGTATAACAGTTTCTGACTTATAATAGGTAATCAATTAATACTCATTATTGAATAAAATTTTTCTGAGGAAACACAATACTCTGTGTCTTAATTTTTTTTTTAACAAGAGGAATTTAATGGGGATATCCAGGATTAGCATTCAAGATATTTTTCTGATAAAATTAGAGAAATAGTCTAAGAATCTGTTCTTAGACCTGACAACTGAAAAATAAATGTTCAGAATTCTGCGTGTCTATTTAAGCAAGTGAAGATAATTAAATTCATTTTCACTGGTATTAAATTAATTTATCTATGCACTTAGTTTTTATTCATATTGGAAGTTAGAGACACACTTGTACAATATTTGTATGTATTTAATAATCATAAATTAAAATATGATTTGACTACATATGTCACAGATTCTTATTTACTTATTTTTAAATTTTTTGTAATGTCTTAAAATATAATTTCATTCAGGAAAAATAAGATTTTTCTAGAATAATAGTCCAGAAGCCTGACATTTATGTCCTTTATTCTTCATCATTATGACCTAACGTTATATTTGGTAAACATATCACTGCTAATGTGTATTTGTCTCTCCTGAATTATAAAAAGCACATTTCAATTCCTCAGGCTAGAAATTTTATTCTTTAAATGGTTCGCAGTGCCTCTGGCCACACTTAGAATTTCGATTGCAAAGGAATATTCAATCTTTCAGTTAATAGCACTCAACCTACTGAATATTTAATTATTGTCCTTAAAATATATACAGTTGGAAGTATTTTCCTCCTAAAGTGATAATATTCTTTTCCTATTCTCTTATGATGGTAATATGTTTTATTTTAATTGCAATATTTACTATTAACAAAGAAGATTGAACATGTTTTGCAATTTGATTATAATTTATTTATAAAATGTTATTACAAAGAAAAGATTAAATTAATGTATGTAACATTAAAAGAGGAAGTGTAGCCAAGGACAGAAGTATTGCTTAAGAGCCTGGACTACATATACATAGTCAAGCACATATCCTAATTCTTGATTCAACTCTACTAAGCTCTACTAATTCAAGCTGTGTGGTCTTGGAAAACATCAACATAAACCTTAACTTTTTTTCAGCTTTAAGATGGGGCAAATATAAGATTTCTTTCATAGGGTTATAAAATAAAATGAGCTAAATATATATAAAGCACATAGTGTAGTTCTAGAGAAAAAATAAGCATTATTTATCTTATTATTATTAAGTATTATTGATTGATATGTATATGATCAGTAACATGAGTATTTTCAAAGAGCACGGCTTTTAGTTACATTATGGGGTAAAAAATTTTTTAAAACTTGTCCAAAATGCACTTGGGGATTTATTCATTTATTGTCTAAATGGAAGCTGTATTGCTAAAATAAAGGTAAGAGGACAAATGACTAAATTTTTAGGCAACTGACATAGGAAAAAATTTTAAAAGTGTATACATGCATACAAATTATAGAACCTTGAAAGTAAGGGAAGGGAAGCCCTATTGAACACTTTAATAGACTACAGGCTTCACAGGTGGTGCTAGTGGAAAAGAACCTGCCTGCCAAAGCAGGGGACTTGAGAGACTCAGGTTCAGTCCTTGGGTGGTGAAGATCCCCTGGCAACCCACTCCAGTATTCTTGCCTGGAGAGTCCTGTGGACAGGGAACTTGGTAGGCTACAGTCCATAGGGTCACAAAAAGTCAGACACAACTGAAGCAACTAAGCATACACTTAGTGTAAAATTAACATTTGTATGCACTGGGAAGCAAAAACAAAATATGTGACTTTCTATATTGTGATTTTTTCTGGAAAGAAACCAGCATTATCTGTGAGATATGCCTATCAACAATTTGGAGGAGGAGCTGACTGGATATGGTTTTCTGGGAATGAATGCCAGAAAACTACATGCGTAGCTACTAACTCCGGCACAGTCAAGAGGGTAGGACATTAAGCCGCATTCTCTGAAAGCCCTAAGGGCAAAGGCACGGCACTGTAACTGAAGCGAGTGACCAGAAAGCCACGGATAGGAAGCTTCTTCCATTGCGTTCGTTTTTCAACACCCATAAAGCTTGAAAAGTGGTTGCTGTAATAATGCTGGGAGGTGGAGTGGGAAAACCCATATCTCTAAAATTTTTACTGGTCAGCAGAAAGAAAATCAGTCAAAAGCTTCAGGATATCAGTATTTTCCTTCTGCCAGGTATCTTGCAATTCATCTAATTGTTATAATCTAATTAGCATACAGAATTATAGCTGCAAGGGGACCTGGTAAATGTAGCTTTTATCTTTCTGGATCCTATTACACTGAAAAAATAAACTAGAAATTTGTGGGGATAAACACTGAAAGCCACTTGTGACCATATCACCACATTGATTTATTTTTCCTAGGAAAAGAAAAATGGTTACTAATTTTAAAAAATCAGCAAAATTTTCCTGTAATTCTTATTCCTTTCACATTTTCCTGTTGTGATTTAGGAGCTAAGCATGTTCTTAGAAGTCATATTAAGGCATTTTAAACCTCTGTTATAAAATAAGTAACCTACATTATCTACAGTCACTTTGTTTATTAACTATTATTAGTGCTGGACTATGAAGTTTTTCAGTAGAATTTAAACATATTTGAAGTCTGTAAAAATAAAAACAGCTTTAAAATATGAAAAGAAAACCTAGAATTCACATTAGTTTTCATTTGGATATCTGTACAGATTCACCTTATAATAACTTTATTAATTATGTAATTTCACATTCAAGACAGGTTTATTACTATGAAAGCAATATGTTGGTTAAAGTTCTTGTTTTCTAAGCATCTTGAGTGTCCATGATGATTTAAAAAAATTGTAGCCAACTGTATAATAAATTATATAGTATTAAAAGAGTCAAAATCAGTATTATACAAATCTTACCTTTTAAGGAAAATACATGCATAACACATACTGTCATGTATTATTTAACAATTTGGAATATATAGCATATGATTGAGATTTTTTTCATTTTAAAGAAACAGAAGCATACTAACAAATTAAGCCAATTTGCAATTTATCAATTTTCCCATGTATGTTGTATAATAACTGGGCTGCTATTGTTATAGGCTCAGCTCTATAAGGCTGTGCTCACTTTTGCTTCAACTGCCGTATGTACTGCATCCTCTATTCCATTCCTGACACACACCATTTTCAGAGTTATATTTCTAAATCAAAGATGTGGCCAGGTCATTTCCCTGCTTGAAAACCTTCAATAGCTTCGCGATGTGCCTAGGATAAATCTAGGCTCCTCAGTGTGTCTTCTGAACCACCTGCTCTAGTCAGACCAGTCTGCACACATTTCCTTATCATTCCTAATCCTGTCCTTGTGTTTGTGATGCTATCTGCACTTGGAAAGCTGTCTTTATTCTAATTTGTCTGACTATTCTTAACCTTTTAAATCACCTAATTCTGAGAGGTTTTATTGCATTGTCTATGCCCAAAGTCATTCCTCCATTTTATTTGGTAATTAAAAATAAGTAACCCACTAAATAGGATGAAGTAATGGAAAACATAATTCTTATGCTAAAGACAGTTCTTTGTGTCCTTTTTATTCTCCATTTGAAATTATGAGTTATCATGATTTTTTAAATTACAATAATTCAGTCAATTAAGGATTTTAAATTTGTAAATGTATTTAGTGAGAGATAAATCCTATATTTTAGTAACAGGAGATATTCCTCCAGTGTTTTTCACTGAAAAGGATGAGTTAAAAGTCAGAAATAAATTACTCAGTTTGAAGTGTACTATTAGAACATCTATGAATTAATATATTATATCCAAAAATGACATGAGAATTATGTATTGACCATGCATGCATACTAAGTTGCTTCAGTCGCGTCCAACTCTTTGCAACCCAATGGACTGTAGCCCACCAGGTTCCTCTGTCCATGGAATTCTCCAGGCAAAAATCCTAGAGTGGGCCGCCATGCACTCCTAGGGGATCTTCCCATCCCAGGAATCAAACCCCATACTTGGCATATTCCAGGAGGCATGCAAAATCAAAACAAGTATTCATCACAGTGACTTTCATTAATATAATGCAAGCATTCTAGGGGAAAAGCATATAGTAAAGATAATTTATTTTCCCTTTTAAAGAAACTTTTTTAAAACTTTTTATTTTGTATTGGAGTACAGTTGATTAACAATGTTGTGGTAGTTTCAGGTGTACAACAAAGTGATTCAGTTACACATATGAATTATTTTTCAAATTACTTTTTCAATTAGGTTGTTATAGAATATTCAGCAGCGTTTCCTGTGCTGTACAGAAAGTCCTTGTTGGTTATCTGTTTTACACATATCAGTATGTACACGTCAATCCCAAGCTCCCTAACTATTCCTACACCTCACTCTTCACCTATGCTAACCATAAACTTGTGCTCTAAGTCTGTGACACTGTTTTGTAAATAAGTTCATTTGTATCAATTTTTTTTTTAGATTTGTCATATGGTATTTCTCTTTCTCTGTCTGACTTGCTTCACTCAGTATGGAAGTCTCTAGGTCCATTCATGTTGCTGCAAATGGCATTATTTCATTATTTTTAATGGATCATGAATATTATATTGTATATATGAATGATATCTTCTTTATCTATTCTTCTGTCAGTTGACATTTAGGTTGTTTCTGTCTTGGATATTGTAAACATCACTGCAAACATCACATTGGATCACATATATCCTTTCAGATCATGTTTGTTCCCAGATATAAATCCAGGAGTGGAATTGCAGGATTGTATGGTAGTATTTGATAAAATTCATCTCTGAAGCCATCTGGTCCTGGACTTTTGTTTGTTGGGAGTTTTAAAATCATAGTTTCCATTTCAGTCCTATGATTGGTCTGCTCATATTTTCTATTTCTTTCTGATTCAGTCTTGGGAAATTGTACTGTTATGACTGTTAGTATTTGCCTTATATATTTGAAGTACTCCTATGTTGGGTGCATATGTATTTATAATTTTTGTATCTTCTTCTTGGATTGATCCCTTGATCATCATGTAGTGACTTTCTTTGTCTCTTATAATGGTCTTCATTTTAAAGTCTGTTTGCCTGATATGAGCATTGCTATTTCCAGCTTTCTTTTGATTTCCATTTGCATGGAATATCTTTTCCCACCGCCCCACTTTCAGTCTTTATGTGTCCCTAAGTCTAGTCAAGGCTATGGTTTTTCCAGTGGTCATGCAAGAGTTGGACTGTGAAGAAACCTGAGCACTGAAGAATTGTTGCTTTTGCACTGTGGTGTTGGAGAAGACTCTTGAGAGTCCCTTGGACTACAAGGAGATCCAACAAGTCCATTCTAAAGGAGATCAGTCCTGGGTGTTCTTTGGAAGGAATGATGCTAAAGCTGAAACTCCAGTACTTTGGCCACCTGATGCGAAGAGTTGACTCATTGGAAAAGACTCTGATGCTGGGAGGGATTGGGGACAGGAAGAGAAGGGGACGACAGAGGATGAGATGGCTGGATGGCATCACCAAGTCGATGGATGTGAGTTTGAGTGAACTCCAGGAGTTGGTGATGGACAGGGAGGCCTGGCATGCTGCAATTCATGGGGTCACAAAGAGTCGGACACGACTGAGCGACTGAAATGAACTGAACTAAACCGAAGTCTAAAGTGAGTCTCTTGTAGACAGCATATATAGAGGTCTTGTTTTGGTATCTATTCAGCCAGTTATATCTTTTGGTTGTAGCATTTAATCCATTTACATTTAAGGTAATTATCAATATTAAGTTCCTATTGTCATTTTCTTAATTGTTTTGGATTTATTTTTGTATGTCTTTTTGCTTCCTTTTCTTTCTTGTTCTCATTGCCTGTAGTTTTATGACCATCTTGAGTGTTGTTTGAGTTGCCTTTTCTTTTCTTTTTCTGTGTGTGTGTTTGTGTATGTGTGTGTATGTGTGCATCTATTGTAGTTTTTGGGTTTGTTCCCATGAGGTTTTGATAGAGTAGTCTACATATGTACAAGGATGTTTTAAGTTGCTGGTCTCTTTCCCACCTATAGAAGTTCCTTCATCATTTGTTGTAAAGCTGATCTGGTGATGCTGAACTATTTTAGTTTTTGCTTGACTGTGAAACTTTTGATTTTCCTGTAAAATCTGAATGAGTACCCTGCTGGGTAGAATATTCTTGGCTGTAGGTTCTTCCCTTTCATCATTTTAAATATATCATGCCACTCCCTCTTTCCTTCAGATTTTCTGCTGAAAAATCAGCTGATAACCTTACGGGAATTCCCTATATGTTGTCATTTTTCCCTTGTTGCTTTTAATATTTTTTCATTGTCTTTAATTTTCAAATTGATTACTGTGTGTCTTGGCATGTTCTTTCTTGGATTTATCTTAACTACTTGGGACTCTCTGGGATTCCTGGACTTGGGTGACTGTTTCATCCTCCTACCATCTTGTGTGGCTTCCTCTTTGTCTTTGAAAGTAGGGTATCTTTTTTTGGTAGGTTCCAGAAGTTTTTTTGCTGGTGGTTGTTTAGCAGTTAGTTGTGATTTTTGTGTTTTCATAAGAAGGAAATGATCTCATGTCCTCCTGTTCTGCCATCTTGAGCTAATCTCGTGAAACTGATTCATAAAGTTCAATGTACATTATAAATGTTAGAAGAAGTTTTACACTACCTAAGAGCCTTCCTAATTGTATATTTTCCTAAAAATAGAAAAGAAACCACATGTTATTTGAAAAGGGGGAATTGTTAATTTCAACAGCTTTCTATTCCCGTTCCTTTACCTTATCATCCTTCAAGTTGCTTCTCTTGCATCTTGTAAATTCTCTAAAAATTTAAGCATATTAATATCTCCTCATTTTAAAATAAGACAAAGATCAATTGGAGAGATTTAGATAGTATATTTCTTTAGGATTTCTAAAATATAAGTAATGAATGTATTTTTGCTGTCAAACAATAAATGCAGAAACACCTACATTATTGCTTGGAATATAGAAAACATAAATTAATAATCATGGCATAGGTGCACTGTCTTCCAAAATACTATATATGTGAAGTGAATTATCATTTAAGAGAAAAATTTTATTAACCAAACTAATTTAATTTATAGGCTGAATTTTAAACTTACTAACAATAAATTCTGTATATGGATAAGCTTATCAATGATGAGGGAAATAATATTTTATTTGTATGTCATAACAGAAAGCATTTGGAACTACCATTTACATGTTTGATGGCACTGATAAGTCCCTTTTTCTCTCTGAAACAATCTTTAGTGTCCCCTTCTGTAAATGGAAAAGACAAAGAAGCTGATTAGAATTAATTTAAGAGGATCGACATGGTGAAAGTGTCATATACATGAAAGATACTATATACATGTTGTTCTTATTCATTTCATTATTTTTAAAATTTTGTTTTAAACTGAATTGCATCCATCAGTTTCTCATGATAGTTACTAGAGTAAGCTTAAAATTTTTTGCCTCTTAAATATAAATCCATGGCAATAATTTAAAATGAATCAGTTTATCATACTGCTACTTATAAAAGTGTACTATTTAGCTACATTCACCTAGTAGCATGGATCAAAATGATTTAAAAGTATATATAGGAGAGATGTCACTGCAATTTAACTAAATTTCACACAAAATTAAACTATCCATTCTGATATTTCCAAAAAGATCTTTGAAGCTTTTTTGGTAAAAATATGTAATCACAAGGAAATAGTAATCCCAATAATTGATATGTCATTATTTTGTTTCCTCATTGAAAAGTGATTTGATACATAGCCAACTTTACAAATGAAAGGTTCAGGATGGGGAACACATGTATACCTGTGGCAGATTCATTTTGATATTTGGCAAAACTAATACAATTTGTAAAGCTTAAAAATAAAATTAAATTAAAAAAAAAGAAAATTATTCTTCACTAAAACGTAAATGATCTTTCTATTAATTAAAACTAGTAATTGAGAAATTCTCATATTTCACTCTCCTTTGAAAATTATTGTCATTTTTTTTTTCTGGAAGAGCTTAAGCTTTAATAATTTTACCATATCCTTAACAAAGTGAATAATTTTTAAATTGTTTTCTACTGTAGGATTATTTGTTTTGTTTATTAAGATTTGGTTTGTCGTTATTTTCAGCATAGTTTTTTTCCACATGTACACATAAGCACTCCCACATGAATACATGTACACGTGCACACACAAGCACATATATGAATACGTACTAATGATGCCCTTTTGTCCACTAGCACCAGTTGCATGTTTTGCCAGGCCCAGTGCAAAATGAAAATGTTGGATCTCTTGTTCAGAATAATTAAGGATTTCAAGATGGCAACAAAAAAAGCATTAAACCAAAAGTGACACTTTTCTGTGAGGAAGTCCCAGTGTGATTGCACAGATTACACATCCATTAAGCAGGTCAGACTGTTCACATTCTCTACAGGAAAACAGTGCTATCTTCATAAGTACTTAGCCTTCATCTTCATTTTCTTTCTATTGAATCTGTTCTGAATGAGGTGGCAAAATGGTAATAAAATAATAGTTACTGCTATTAATCTTACTCTATTATTTAGTATAGCTATAAGATATACATGCATGCATGTGTGCTAAGTCACTTCAGTTGTGTCCAATTTTGCAACTTCGTGGACTGGCCGCCAGGCTCCTCTGTCCATGGGATTCTCCACGTAGGGATACTGAAGTGGTTGCCATTTCCTTCTCCAGGGGATCTTCCTGATCCAAAGATCGAACCTGTGTCTCTTATGTCTCCTGCATTGACAGGTGGGTTTTTTACCACTAGCGCCACCTTTAAATCCTCAAGAGTAGAATATAGGTGGTGTTTTTATTCTCTGAACTTGGGTATAGTAAAATCAAACAATTGTCTTTGTATCCAGTTATTAAATAACTTTTCTCACTTATGAAGTCTCTGAAGTGTCACACAACTAAGAAATAGGCAAGCAAAAAATATCTACTATATTTCTTAAAAATAAAATACCCAAACTGTACTTATAACTTATTGTACTGACTGTCCTCTCATGGGAAGAAAAAATCCTTATATCTTTCTATGTAGCGTAAAGATTAAACTCTAATTGATTAACTTCAGCATATATTTCCTGAACAAATGGTTTTTGTGTATATCTGCTTTGCATCAAGAATAACCTGTCAAACATCTTTGGACTTTGGTGATAATGGAGAAAGAGGCCCTGATACAAAATGTTATATTATAACTCTATGCAGAAGTTCAATATGAAAATGTTCAGTTCAGTTCAGTTGCTCAGTCGTGTCTGACTCTTTGCGACCCCATGAATCGCAGCATGCCAGGCCTCCCTGTCCATCACCAACTCCCGGAGTTCACTCAAACTCATGTCCATCGACTCGGTGATGCCATCAAGCCATCTCATCCACTGTTGTCCCCTTCTCCTCCTGCCCCCAATCCCTCCCAGAATCAGGGTCTTTTCCAATGAGTCAGCTCTTCGCATAGGTGGCCAAGTATTGGAGTTTCAGCTTCAGCATCACTCCTTCTAATGAATATTCAGGACTGATTTCCTTCAGGATGGACTAGTTGGATCTCCTTGCAGTCCAGGGGACTCTCAAGAGTCTTCTCCAACACCACAGTTCAAAAGCATCAATTCTTCAGCACTCAGCTTTCTTCACAGTCCAACTCTCACATCCACACATGACTACTGGAAAAACCATAGCCTTGACTAGATGGACCTTCGTTGACAAAGTAATGTCTCTGCTTTTTAATATGCTATCTAGGTTGGTCATTACTTTCCTTCCAAGGGGTAAACATCTTTTAATTTCATGGCTGCAGTCACCATCCGCAGTGATTTTGGAGCCCAAAAAATAAAGTCAGCCACTGTTTCCACCGTTTCCCCATCTATTTCCCATGAAGTGATGGGACCAGATGCCATGATCTTCATTTTCTGAATGTTGAGCTTTAAGCCAACTTTTTCACTCTCCTCTTTCACTTTCATCAAGAGGCTTTTTAGTTCCTCTTCACTTTCTGCCATAAGGGTGGTGTCATCTGCATATCTGAGGTTACTACACTGTTTTATAATTTTAAAAGAATTTTACCACAAATCTGCATCTTCTTCAATCAATTTTATATCAGTCTTCCTGTGTTTGTGTTTGAGTTGTGACAGACAGCTATGGATGGGGTAAAGCTAGGAAATTAAGTGGTAACACAATCTGTCATACCTGAACTTCTCAAAAACAGAAGCATATGTCATCTTAAAAGCCTTTTTTTTTCTCAGAGGAAATTATTTCTGTTTGTGTTAAGCTTGTTGATTCATTGCTCTTCATTTCCTTGGGACCACCCTTTATCAATTTTCTCTTTTTTCATATGTATCTTTAAAAAATTTTCACCAGCCTTCTTTGTTTTCATTTCCACTTATTCCTCAATCCACTACCACTTGGGTTCTCTACCTGAATTGCCTGAATGACTCAAATGATTTATTTTTGCCTCTTTTTTTCTTTTAATTATAAACAGATAACATGAGATCCACTTTTAACAAAAAATTAACTGTGCAGCGCTGTTAATTATAAGCACAATATTGCACAACAGATCTATAGAACTTACTTATCTTGCATAACTGAAACTTTAAATCTATAGAACACCAACTTACCATCACCCACCCCAGCCCTGACAACCACCATTCTACTTTCTGCTTCTATGGGATTAACTATTTGAAGATGCCTCATATAAGTGGAGAAGGCAATGGCACCCCACTCCAGTACTCTTGCCTGGAAACTCCCATGGACAGAGGAACCTGGTAGGCTCCAGTCCAAGGGGTTGCTAAGAGTCAGACACAACTGAGCAACTTCACTTTCACTTTTCACTTTCATGCATTGGAGAAGGAAATGGCAACCCACTCCAGTATTCTTGCCTGGAGAATCCCAGGGACAGGGGAGCCTAGTGGGCTGCCATCTATGGGGTCGCAGAGTTGGACACGACTGAAGCGACTTAGCAGCAGCAGCATATAAGTGGAAAACATGCTCTGTTTGTCCTTCTGAGACTGGTTTATTTCACTTAGCAAAATGTTCTAAAAATTCATATAGAGTATCACATATGGCAGTATTTTCTTCTTTTTTGTTCCTTGTATGTATATACCACATTTTAAAATCCACAAATCCAAATTTGTGATTGATATCTTGGATATCAATCTTGGATACTGTGAACAATGCTTCAGTGAACATGGGGATGCATATATCTCTTCAAGATCCTGAATACAGTTCTGTTAGATAAATACTCAGAAATAAGATTGATAAAATACAGAAAGAATGAGTCAAATGCTGACTTGTTCTTTTGGAGTTTTTTTTTTTTTTTTTTTGAAAAATAATATTAAGTACAATACAGTGTCCTTCATTTCACATTCAACTTGCACAGTATGATCATAATGAGAGCCATTTTTGAGAAAAACTATTCAACATTTTCCCACTTTTCTCAAGGGCCTCTCAAATCTTTGAAATTCAGATACGTCTCTTCTGAAGTACCTAGTGAGTTATCATTGTTTTGCAAGACTCACACAATTTATTTTCCAAAAAAATTGCACTAAAGGGTCTAGTCACTATTCTTAAATGCACTGTAATTTTTGCATAGTAATAATATAAGTGGTCAGCTAATTACTGAATAATTTTGTCTTATGGTTATTGCTTTGTTATGTGAAGATTGTTACTGAACATTTACATACCAAGGACTTCCCTGAATAATTGGATGCAAACAGCTGTGTCTTTTGATTCACTACTTCGAAAGGATTATTTAATCAGTCTTTGAGAAGCAAACTTAAAATGTATAAAATGAATGGTTAATCATTTTAAATATTAGTAGACTTTCTACTTCAGAAATGCCAGACTGACATAAGCATACTTAAGGAACCCTGGACTAATCTCTCATTCCCCTATATTCATCTGCAGCAGATAAACCAAGGTCAGGTTATATCACTGTACACTTACATTTTCATTACTGATCAGGCGATTTTTCATCTAGCTATCAATCAAAATATCATCAGAATGCAATCATCGTTCTAAGAATAGAAGATGAGTTTAGACAATAATTTACATTAATAATTAATTTACTTCAGACACTACATGTTTTAATATGCAATAAATATCTTCATGGGTGGAAATACAAGCTACAGTAATGGATTCATAATCTCACTACTTGGAAAAGGTCAAAAAAAGGTTTTACTTCATTGTTATCATATTCCTTAACTGCATAAATGAAATATTCAGGTAGAATTTCCTTTAGAATAGTAGATATTAGTCTCCTGAATCAGAGTAAGTCATAACAATGTCTACATTTGGTTTTGGCATATCCAGCAGCTTTGTTGTGTACCTCATCACTCCCATTTTTCTTTTTCCTCAATGACAACATAGTTTGCTGTTCAAACCAGGACACTTCTGAGAATGATATGGGATGCTATTAATAACAACAGTGACATCATAGGCATAAACTGATATTGTCCAGGGCTAGCCAGGACTTATGCTAACCTGTGACAGTACTTTTCCTATAAAACTTATATGCCAAGAAGTTCTATCCTTTACCTTTCAAGAAACTCTGCCTTTATCACTTTCAAGTGTCAAATACTTGTCTGTGGGCCTACCACCCTGAACACACCTGATCTCATCTGAAGTGTCAGACACAAGTAAGTAATCAAAATGTTACCTCTGAAAAGTTTTAGCAATTTTGACAGACATCTAAAGCCTTAAAGAGATGAATAAGCTCTAATTTAGATAGTTCCAAAAGTCTTCTACAGAAGGACTGTGTCATAAATGTGGTGCTAATTAAATGCTTTATTCTCCACCCATTACTAAATTAAGTATCATGTCAAGTTCTCAGGAGTTTCCAGAAATAATATGCCCTTTTATATAGTTTTTTTTTTTTTTTCTTGTATCTACAATTGCATGTGCCTTCCCTTCAAGCAAACTGTGCTTCAAGCAAAGCTGCCCAGCAGTTCATCCAAGTAATTATTTCTGCCTTACCTCCAGTCTTACCTTGCCCCTAGATTTTAGTCCCACCGAAGCTTAAGTTTCCTATAAATGAGGACAAGAGGTAAATATTTAACAATATTAAAGTACTTTCAAAACATCTTAAAGAGAAAACAATTAAAATGTGAACGTACATTTTTGCAAAAGTGATTCAGCTATTTCTATGAGCCCATTAGATGGAAAAGCTTTAATTTCTGTCAGGGGAGTAGTTGCTGGCATGAGTCCAGATATTTCCTTCTATTCTTCACTGACAAAAATTCACTCATTCATTTATTTATTCATTTGCCTATTTATTCAATAGAGTTCACTGTAGTCAAGCACTATACTAGAAATACAAACGCTAAGACTATCTGGAACTATCTCACAGCCCAGCAGGGGAGATAATAAATACATAATGTTTAATTAACAATATTACAGAGTTAACCAAAATTCTACAGAACACTGAAGAGAAGGAAATCAAAGAACACCAAAAAAGGCAAAGCTTCAGAGAGTTCATAGATCAGTGGAATCCTGAAGTGTGAGTACATTTACCAAGCAAATGGACAGAAGTACAGAGAATGCAGTGTTCAGGAGGCTGAAGCAGGTCATATGACTAGAGTCCCAGGAACCATGACATGGGACCTGTTAGAGGGATAGGTCAGGGTGTGAATGGTCCTGAAAAACCCAGGAAGAGGGCTCTAGCTAAGACTTACCAGGATTTAACAAAAGCATTTATGAAGAAAACTAATTTTGTTAGCAGTGTATGAAAACATTTCTAGAAATATGGAGAAAAATGTTGAGGACCTAAGAGAAATCTGTCAATGACAAAGAGTTAGCATTTAACTCATCCAAAAGCAATGAGAGCATTTATTCATTCATTCTACATATATTGTATGCTTATATGTCAATATTATGCTAGTTGATGGGCTTCCAAACATAAACTAGCTACCGGGATATAATTTAAACAGAAGAGGACTTGAACACAGTCTGTTTTCATAAAATTGAAAATTGAGATATGGTCTCAGTTTCCTGTGTAACCTGGTTCTTAAGGTATATAATTTAAAATTTTAGATTTCAATGGTACATAGATGAAGATTTGTGTTAAACTTATACATCTTAGCTCACAACTAATTCCTGCCCAAGGAGTCAAAGCTGGATGATAAATCAATAAAAACAGCAAAAAACATAATGTTCTTGGCAGGTTTCTCCACAAGGTGAGTGAGAGTATGATGGTAATCAATATTAGAGTGGCTGTGCCTGAAACATATATTTTCCTAAAATGTCTTTGACCCAATAGACCCAGACCTCTCATTCAAGGAGAGAGCTGACTTTAAGTTCTGAACATATTTTAGCCACCTGCTGGTTGCAAGTATTGGTTTACATGTTCTCTCCTCCACCTGTGCTATGTGCTGGTTGTCAGCAAAAATTGTGTCTTTCTTTACCTTTGTATAAAGTCTAGCACACAATACTTGAACATAAATTTGTAAAATATTTGTCAAGAAAAATTAAGATAAATGGATAGCTGAGATATGAATATCAAATACTTTCAATTGTAATAACATTTACATGGGAAATTATAATCAAAAACCTTTTTCATTATTAATAAGATCAGACCCCCTGCCATTGGAATTTAATATACTCAAGTTGTTTGTTTCCTGGATTCTTTGGGGGCAAGAAAGGCCAAATTTACACCTGGTTTTCTCCTCCACTCACATTGTGCTTTACTAACTTTTCTATAATTTTCTATAGATTTGTTTCTTTTAATTATCAGCAGGCCTTAAATAACCATTATCTAAGACAGCTCATATATAACTGTTAAGTAGGACAAGCCAGATATGTAATTAGTATGTTTTTATAGAAACTATTTTTATTTTTTATTTGAGTGTATATATATGTGTATATATATATATATATATATATATATATATATATATATATATATATAATTTTAATCTATGTATTTTAAATTTATGTATATTCTCTGCTGGGCTTTCCTGGTGGCTCAGTGGTAAAGAATCCAATTGCAATGCAAGAGATATGGGCTCCATCCCTGGGTCAGGAAAATTACCTGGAGAAGGAAATGGCAACTTGGTGTAATATTCTTCCCTGGGAAATCCCATGAACAGAGGAACCTGGTGGGCTACAGTCCACGGGGTCTCAAAGAGTTGGACATATCAGACTAAAACAGCAACAAACAATATTCTCTGACACCACCAGAGGGACTTTCAAAACAAGATACAAAGGACTGTCCACTTAACCCTTTCTTCTTTCCATTTCTATAAATTTAGGGACCTTTCACAGTATAGCCATTTGCTTGGAAACTTTAAAAAGTACAGAATGATGAATATGATAAAGGGAAATGTTTTACTAATGTTTTCTCCTATGAATTAACTATATCCTTAAGAATTTCATGTTTTGGCATTTATGAAATATGTTTTTATTTATTTGGTTGCATTGGATCTTAGTTGCAGCATGTGGGATCTTCCTTGAGTCATGTAGAATCTTTCCTTGTGGCACATGGAGTCTCTGGTTGTGGCACATGAGCTCCAGAGTGCACCAGCTTCAGCAGTTGGGCATGTGGGTTTAGTTGCGCTGTGACATGTGGGCTCTTAGTTCCCCAACCAGGGATCAAACCCTTGTCCCTTGCCTTGCAAGGCACATTCTTAACCACTGGGTCACTAGGGAAGTCCCTGGCATTTATTCTTGTTTAGTACTTAACAGTTATAATTTATTAAAATACTTATGTATCAGAATTCTCTTCAACGGATGGTAAACTGCTTTAGACCATCTTCTATTCTTTATTCCTGGTATATTATCTCACAAAGCACTGGTGAATGAATTATTTTCTGCTATTCATATTTTAAAATAGTTAACTACTTCCTCTGAATCAAACAATGTCCACATATGACATTGATTTTGTGGGGAAAATATGTTTAAAGGGCAAAAATAATTTAGAAAAATTTAGTATCACTCACACTATGACTTATTGCTCTTAAAGTATCAAATCTTCGGAGTTTATAATTTAAACATAAAATATTTAATATTAAAGGAAAAAAACAAAGTGATATATCAGTGCAACTTTGAATGTGCATTCATTATACTTTGAATAATGATCATTTTTAAAAGTTTATCGGGCAATCTGTTAAACATCCTTCTAAGTGTTTTGCATGGAAATATTTTCAATAAATCATTTTAAAAAAGCTTTGTGAATTCAGATCTGACTACAATAACTAATGTTTTATCATTTCCTTGATCAAATAACTCACTAAATCATTTATTTCTAAATAGCAGTTTCAATTCTTATGCATAAATCTTTTTTCTTTTTAAATTTTAAAGTGATAACAGCATTCCAAACACTTAAAAATTTCATGACCATCTGAATTATTTTTTTCCAATTTACTAGTATTTAACATAATCTTAACCCATACCTACTACATCCACCTGCTGTCCCCCATTATCCCCCTTTACTTCCTTTTCTTCACCTTAAAATATTTATATTATAGAAGCTATATATGTATGTGTGTGTGCATAGTATATATAATATTTATTTCTCTCTCCTCTCTGTCTCCTCTTTTCCTCCTCCTTATTCTTTCAGGAATTTTAGATTATATACATATATTATTTTCTCTTAAACTATAAATTATAATGTTAATTTATTTGATCCATTCTTTGATTCCCAAGTGACCACCTTGCATTTGCTTAAGTTTTTTTCCTAAGGTCTTTTAGCTCATTTGTTTTACTCTTCAGTACAAGGTCTTTGTAGCTCCTTCGAGGTTTTCAGTAACTTGGCAGTCTTCCAGGTAGCCTCCCTGTATGTGTTAGTCGTTCAGTCGTGTCAGACTCTTTGCGACCCCATGGACTGTAGCCTGCCAGGCTCCTCTGTCTGTGGAATTCTCCAGGCAAGAGAACTGGAGTGGGTTGCCATTTCTTTCTCCAGGGTGTCTTTCTGACCCAGACATTGAACCCTGGTCTCCTGTGTCTCCTGCATTGCAGGCAGATTCTTTACTCTCTGAGCCACCAGGGAAACCCTAGACAAAAAAAAAAAAACAAAAAAAACTCCTGGAGGAATAATAGTGATGAAATGCCTACACTGTTTATGCATTTTCTCATGTCCATAGTATTCTGGAGAAATTAATTAAGCCTCACAGCACCCCTCTAAGGTGTTTCTATTATCTGGACTTTAACATGTACAAATCTCAACACGGACACTTTTTGCCCAAAGTCAAAGAAAAGTGTTAATTTCATATTAGGATTAGCATTTAATTATTATTGTTTAAAGTCAGTATTTTTCCTGTGTATCTCTCACTGTTCTCTCTCTCAATCTTTTTCATTTCTCTCTCTGAATAAAACTAACATAGTCTCATTATCACATGATGAAAAGTCTTTTCTTAATATATTTACAAAAGTAGTAAATACATATATTCTAAGAATGTTTAATTCAATATCAATTACATTGTAATTTACAAATCAATTACCATTTTATTCCTTTCTCTAGTTTTACTTATTAAAAGTGTTCAACGTTAGTTTTGCATTATTAAAATGCATCCTTAATTTAATTGTGTGATCTATATTTAAAAATACTAATGGCAGTATTCATTATTAAGGTTTTATTGATATTAATGGATACTTCTTTATGAAAGGCCACTTCAGGTTTACTTAAAAAATAACTAACAGCACTTTGTGAAAAGCTATATATTCAAATTCAAACATATTTAGCTAAAATATAAATAGAAAAAAAATTTCAAATTGTGAAATAAAGTATGCATCAGTCTAATGACCTATTTAATTTGGAGTGGCACAATTACCTCTTCTTTTAAAAAAATTTATTTTGTAAAAAAAATTATATTTTTGCTGAATAAGGGGAAGGATGGTCATGTATTGTTTGAGGAAGAACCATTATTATTTTATTAGGACATAATATTGTTTGTTCCATAGTAGGGAAGTGGAGTCCTCCTTCTTGAAGGCTAGTTAATGACACTGAAAATCTCAAACACGTTTTTAACTGATACAGGATAAAATAAAAATTATCGGATATTTTAGAAATGCATATTGAAAGGAATACAATCCTTTACTTGATCAAGTGTGAGTTGAGATAAAATATATTTTCTTTTAATATGCATTTAGTTTATTGTAAGATAAAAAATTGAAAGTTCTTACTAACCACATATAAGGTTATATCAACAAGTTTTAATATCTTTTGATGGCCAAACCTTACAGAGTTAATCCTTGCTATCCTAAGTAAAGATTGAATTAAAATAATTTGTGAAAATTATTGCTTTATATACAGACCTTCTAAAGTAAATCTGTTGGGACAATATCTATTCTTGGTTAATGTCATCCCAAATTAATCTAATTGAAAGAAGAAAGAAAATGACGTAGCTCAGTCGTGTCTGACTCTTTACGACCACATGGACTGTGGCTGCCCACCAGACTTCTCCGTCCATGCAATTTTCCAGGCAAGAATTCTGGAGTGGGTTGCCATTTCCTTCTCTAATTGAATAAGTACACAAATGGAAAAGGAACAAAATCATTAAAATTAGTGAATACTAGCCACTATCATTATATAACTTTCCCACTCCCTTTCCATCTTAGTTAAGAGGGAGAACTTAGCCGGCTTTGAGGCTCTCTCTGTGTTAAATGGGCTTCCCTGATAGCTCAGCTGATAAAGAATTTGCCTGCAATTCAGGAGACCCCGGTTCCATTCCTGGGTTGGGAAGATCCACTGAAGAAGGGATGGGCTACCCAAAATCCACCTGCAACGAGGGACACCTGGGTTTGATCCCTGGAGAAGGGAAGGGCTACTCACTCCAGTATACTTGCCTGGAGAATCCAGGCTCCCAGGAGGAGCCTGGCAGTCTACTGTCCATGGTGTCACCAGAGTCAGATAGGACTTAGCGACGTTCACTTTCACTTTCTGTGTTAAATTAGTTTCTGCTAATACAGCTTTATATTCTGCATCATAATAACAAAAGAATAATGAATCAATCCTCTCATATTTCTGTTGCAGTTATGAATTCAAGAAGTTAGCTGAAACATCAGTGCCACCTGATAAAAGATGAGCAGTATTTCTATTGTTTCTCCTAATGTTATCACTCCACACACACAAAAAAAAATCTGTGAGATTAATCTACATGACTGGACTTCCTCTGCACTGACCATGAGTCAGAATTATAGTGGTATTGGCTAAAAGACAAGAAAATATCCCAAATGCATTCATGCTTGTCTTGTGAATTAATATCTGTGACATCATGGACAAGATCTAAACACATTTTCAAGACATAGTCCTATTAGTTCTTGAAAAGCACTGACTCCTACTCTTGATATCTATTAATATCGTTCAAGATTGACAACTTTCTTTCAATTATCTTACCTGTGAATTTACTTTATATTGTGTAACTACCTTTAATTTTGATAATTTAATTCATCTCAATGAACAAATGCTCATTGAGCATATTACTGCAAATTGTTACCTGAGAAAATAAGGCAGGTATATTTTTCTAAAACAAAAATCTCTAGTGAAGGTGGCTTAACAAGCTATGAGAAAAGCTGTGGCAAATGCAATAAGGATTGGAATTTTATATTACCTTGGTTAACCAGCAACAAGAAAACAACTTATTTTTTTCTTTTACCAGAAAAATGGGTTTATTTGCAAAGAATTGCAATTTGGTAAACCAAAGGCAAGCATCAGGTAAGTCTGATAAAACAAAGTAGAGGAAGCTCTTTTACAGAGAAGGGTAGATTGTGAAGGACTATTCTAAACAAGTTCACTGGAGAAAAATGAGTTCAAAATACAGTGACTTTTCATTGGCTGAGTTATGACAGCCTCTCATTGGCTGAGCTGCTGCCAGACAAAGATAAAATCTTTTTTCTGCTAGTAGTCAGATAGTGTCACTTACTGCCAGAGATATAAGGTACATTATCTTCTTGTTGGTATCTGTATTAAATTCTAGTGGTACACATGTGAGAAGTCCCCCTTCTGGCCCTCCAACTCCATTTTAGTGAGATTTCCTAATAAGCAGCAGATTATAGAAAGTTTTCAAAATTCAGTTGTAGATGTGTACTTGAACAGCTGCAAAATAATATTATAACCAGTACAAATTACAAAGATGCATTAACAAAAATGTTTAAAATTTGTCAAAAACATTCTTCTCTAAGTGTTGTTATTCTTAATTTATAAGTCTTCAATGGTAAGTGCTATCTAACACATAAACTCATACTGATGGAGGATGAAGCATTAGCTATAGGAAACTAAAATTTGTATTCATATAATCCAGTACAGATGTAGAATTCAAAATAGAGCACAACTTTGTGACAAATATCCTGTGCTATTTTATGTCATACCTATTGTATGACTTTTCTCAGTGGCTTATTATTTTTTTATTGGCTGTCATCTGTAAATGCAGTCATGATAGAAATTCAGTAATTCAGGAGAACTTGAAGCATTTACTTCACTTTTAGAATAAATTAATCCTCTTTAAATGAGATGACCAGCAACACTTATGTGGCAATCCAAGACAGTAATATCAGGTCTCTGTAATGAGTACATTCTATTTCATGTCACAAAGAAAAATAATAATGCTACCCCAATGAGATTAATTCAAAGACAGGGGTTTATTTACTTATTTATTTATTTATCCCTGAACAGCTAAATGATTAAGGGGTCAGATAAACTTTGATTTGGTGTTTGAGTTTCTGAATAGAAGTTGCTCCTCTCCCTTTGTTCCTTGTTTTCATTTCCTTGGTGTCACCTCCATCGTTAGATATTTTTACCCTTGTAGTTTTAAGAGCATTGCCAGCAGTTTCCTGTGCTATGCCTGTCTAGATTTATTTCCAGTGGGAAATAACACACTCATTTTCTCAGTTCAAAGACAAACTCTTGATTTAGCTTGTTTACTTAACTTGTGGCGTGAGCCCATCGCTGAACATGACAAAGGTAACAGCACTGATTTGATTTAGTCCTATTAGGAAGTCCACATCTAGATTTAGGGGGCGAGTAATGAAGTGCAGTCAGCTTTACTTAAATACTATGAACAAGTTGATAAGAGCTGATTTTCCCATATCAACATCAGAATATCTTGTTAAAAAAAAAAAAAAATCCTGGGGCAAATAATGCTAGGGAGATTTTTAGAAAAGCCAAAACAAGAGCAAATATCTATTCCACCTTTCATTATAATATCCACTGAAAAATCAAACTTCAGAATGTATAATTCTCAAACCACTATAAATTCTATAATTAAATGTGTATTACAAACCTAAATGAAGATGACCCATATTAAACTCTAATTTTCATTTCCTTTACTTCCTCTCAACCATCTTTTGTCATCATGCTGCTTCTTCAATCACATGCTGCTACTGCTGCTAAGTCGGGTCAGTCGTGTCCGACTCTGTGCAACCCCATAGAGGGCAGCCCACCAGGCTCCTCGATCCCTGGGATTTTCCAGGCAAGGATACTGGAGCGGGTTGCCATTTCCTTCTCCAGTGCATGAAAGTGAAAAGTGAAAGTGAAGTCAGTCATTCATGTCCGACTCCTCGTGACCCCATAGACTGCAGCCCACCAGGCTCCTACGTCCATGGGATTTCCCAGGCAAGAGTACTGGAGTGGGTTGCCATTGCCTTCTCCGATCGCATAGGAAATTATATTATTTCTTATCCCACTAATTATATTTCTTGTGGCATTTCTGCTGCAATTACCCTATTTCCTCCTTTATAGCTTTCTTATTTTAGCACTTCAGAAGAAGTAAAATCAGTTTGTTGAGAAATCCAATTTATTTCCCTATGATTCTTTTACTATTCATCATCACTCTCTCATTTTTTGTTTTCATTTTAGATTCCAGTTTAGTCCTTTGTTATAACTAATTTCTTGAGGAAGCCATTAAATTGCCTTCTTTACTTCTCATTCATTCTATAGTGGGCTTCCCTAGTGACTCAATGGTAAAGAATCTGCCTGTCAATGCAGGAAATGTGGGTTCAATCTCTGGGTCGGGAAGAGCCCCAGAGAAGAAAATGGCAGCCCACTCTAGTATTCTGGCCTGGGAAATACCATGGACAGAGGAGTCTGGTGGGCTAGTCCATGAGGTCACAAAAGAGTTGAACATGACATGACTTAGAGACTGAATAGCAACACTAATTCTGTAGTATCATATTAATCTAGAAACATTCCAGTCATGGTTGAAAGCAAATATCCTTTTTCCCAACAATGTGACCAAGTAAATGCATTGCATGTTCATAACTATGCAACCCAAATGTTAATTTAATATTATAGGATGATTCATTTCACTTGTATATTAGTTTCTTTGGGACACTAGTTTCCTAGTGTGACAAATTGCCACAAATTTGGTGGCTTAAAAGAATACAGATTTATTCACTTGGTTCTGGTGGCAAAAAGTCTGAAATCTAGAAGGGCTATACTACCTTCAGGGGCTTTACAAAGAGGATACTCTGTCCCTTCTCTCATTCAGCTTCTATTGACTGCTGCAGATTGTCTAAACTATGGCCACCTCACTTCACATTCTGCCTTCATCTTCACATTGCTTTCTCATGTGTGTGTCTTATTTCCCATTGCCTCTATCTTACAGGGACACTTATGGTGTCATGTAGGACCCACCCAGATAATTTAGGTAATCTTCTCAAGGTCTTTAATTTAATTATGACTGCATATATATATATATATATATATATATATATATATATATATACTCTTCCCAAATAAGGTATTGATTACAAGTTCCAAAGATTTGGATAGCTTTTTTTTGGTGGTGGGTGGTGGTGAGAGATTTGGGGGTCCTACCACAAATAAGTTCTTTCATTCTAGCTCTCTAAGACCACTGTTTCATAACTTCTTAAGTTTCAGATTCCTCACATGCATTCTTCATCCTCCAAATACCATTTGATAATCTAATTTGTGGGGAAAGATTGAAGGCTAAAGGAGAAAGAGGAGACAGAAGGTGAGATGGTTAAATAGCATCATGGACTCAATGGACATGAATTTGAGCAAACTCTGGGAGATAGTGAAGGACAGAGGAGCCTGGCATGCTGCGGTCCATGGGGTTGCAAAGAGTTGGACATGACTTAGTGATGGAACAACAACAATCTAATCTCATATGCACTTAGAAGCAGTTAATCACAGTTATTCAGAAACTAGAAGCAGTTAGTCAGAAGCAGCTTCCTGACACCATATCTACTCTCTCATCTCTCACTCCTGTGAAGTGAAAGAATGCCCGTACTCCAAGTCCCAGGTTGAAGGCTGGTTAGTACCTGTTCTTGTGCTCTGGATCCCTTGCCTTCCCACCTTCCCAGTTCTGTACTCTTAGTAACTGTTAGCAGGAATATAATTTGACCAAATAAGTAAACACATGTATTTTGCCAATACAACAGAGAAACTAAATTTTTCATAACTTTTAGCTCTGTACTTTACTTCTAAGAATCTGTCCAGCAGAAATATTCAGTTTTGCAAAAATAAATATATGAACCTATTCTTCAAAACATTATTTATAATGTATAAAAAACAAACATCTAAATTCCCTCAGTTTGGAAATATTTAATAATTAAATATAGATGAAGGGCAATTTTAAAAAGTATCAGGAGACTTTGTACATATAAACATGGATGCTACTGCTAAGTCACTTCAGTTGTGTCCCACTCTGTGCGATCCCAGAGACGGTAGCCCACCAGGCTCCCCCGTCCCTGGGATTCTCCAGGCAAGAACACTGGAGTGGGTTGCCATTTCCTTCTCCAATGCATGAAAAGTGAAAAGTGAAAGTGAAGTTGCTCAGTCATGTCCGACTCTTAGTGACCCCATGGCCTGCAGCCTTCCAGGCTCCTCGGTCCATGGGATTTTCCAGGCAAGAGTACTGGAGTGCGGTGCCATTGCCTTCTCCGATAAACATGGATGAATGTTCATAATTTTGTAAAGAATCAAACAAGTAGCAATAGCTTCTTATAGCATGATATCATTCCTGTTCCAAACAAAAGGAAAACAAAAAATATATATATACACATAGGGCAATATCTGAAGGAATTAAAGTGTTTATAGTGCTCATTCATACTTAATGGAAATGTAAAATGGGTTTGACTGTGGACATGCCTGTTTTCTTTCATTTTTAACTATGAACTCCCATTGACTGATATATATGTATTGTATTTTAATTTTTGCTATTTTTATTTATTATAAACAGAAATACATCCAACTCAAATAGTCTTTGTTCACTATTTTGGAACTTTATAGTATATCTTTTTCACTGTTCAATTTCCAAAGTCATTCATCTAATAAATTCACTTTTACTGTTTGGTTGTCATAATCAGTTTATTGTCTTGAGAGCACTTTATCTAATCTTAATGGAGGGGAATTAGGACTGAAGCTAACAAAATTTAATGCTTCCAAATGATCTGCATTTTCTATCACATGACTGTGCCAATTAACTGTAGTGTTAATGCCTTTTGCCTTTTTCATGATAAATAACAGGAAAATGCTTGTCAGAAAAGGAAATTAGCACTGCACCAGATAATTTCAAGTTGATGCCAACACAAAAGTTTACGGTCTGGAAAATATGACAAATCAGATTCTCAATACTAAGATTTAATTATCTGACTTTTTAAATCTCTCTTTTATAGTTAATGAAATGACTTCACATATAGTGAACCCACATTTTAAACATTTAAAAATATCATTTAGAATCCAATTGTATTTCACCGTTACATTTCCTTTTGAATAAGGTTTTACTTTCAGAAAAGTAATATATCAATAAGATAGGTTAATGTTATAGAATGAATCCTAGATCTTAAAAATAATATGTTGTAAAATAATTGATCATATACAGTGCTGTTAGTGTAAAAATGGAAACGATTACATTTTCATTCTATCATTTTAAATTATATATTGGCTGATGGTAAGAATTTTTAAAAAGCCAATTTTAAAAGTAGGGAAGAAAATTACGCAATTTCTACTGAAGTCATTCAGAATCTTGAAGCAGTATATACCCCTCTCCAGGAATAGTCCTTGGAGTTTAAATGCTCAATCATCCCCTTTGTTCATTTAATTCAATGGAAAATATCTTGTTCACATGCTAAACAGATTTGGAAAGAAGCCACAGAAGATTATGATTACTCAATAAAAGAGATCCTTTGTGTTTATGTTACTTAGCTCATAATCTCATATCTGTAGCACTACAACCAATTAATTATATTCAGTTGGTGGAAAATCAGATGCAGTCCACAATGTATCTCTGACAAATTGTTTCTGGGGATTTTATATACAGCTCTAATACAGTATATGAAAAACTCACTGTGAATAAAATGGTTCTTCAAAGTAATTATACATTTTTATAGTTTTGGCATGGATTCAGTATATATTTTGAATTAAGAAAACTGCAGATTGAACAGCATGTGAGACTTCTTAATAATATCTGTATCTTTCTAGTTTGGAAATACTACCTGAAGAACAATGCCACACCAATTAGTCTAAGTAGCATGGCCATTTTATTTCTTTATTTGGTCATAACTCCTGGGATTTCTTTGGAAGAAATGATGCTAAAGCTGAAACTCCAGTACTTTGGCCACCTCATGTGAAGAGTTGACTCATTGGAAAAGACTCTGATGCTGGGAGGGATTGAGGGCAGGAGGAGAAGGGGACGACAGAGGATGAGATGGCTGGATGGCATCACTGACGATGGACGTGAGTCTGAGTGAACTCCGGGAGTTGGTGATGGACAGGGAGGCCTGGCGTGCTGCGACTCATGGGCTCGCAAAGAGTCGGCCACAACTGAGTGAGTGAACTGAACTGAACTGAAAGTTAAGGAATAAAGTGAGTTTTAATCAGCCACTTTCTCTTGAATTTTATCTTCATTTGTCCTTGTCTGTATCCATTTGATATAGCATAATTTTGATGTAGCATAATTTTGTTGCCTAGTGTTGTTAGTTAAGTATTAAAGTTATGAAGTGAAGTCGCTCAGTCGTGGCTGACTCTTTGGGACCCCATGGACTGTAGCCTACCAGGCTTCTCAGACCATGGCATTTTCCAGGCAAGAGTACTGGAGTGGGTTGCCATTTCCTTCTCCCAGGGATCGAACCTGGGTCTCCCACAGATGCTTTACCCTCTGGGCCACCAGGGAAGCCCATTAAAGTTATATCGCATATCAATTATCAAATCACGCTTCTCTCTGTATCTTCAGCTTTTAGTTAACATGAGGGATCTATAATGTTTGAATTGTATTCCATTGCTTTATTGTCTTATCTATGCAAATGTATGAGATAAAGGAGATTTCAAAATAGTAAAGATTAAAATCCTGCTGGTTGGATAAGCAATGCTTCCTCTTCCAAAACACAACATGAATCTAAACTCCACAGCAAATCAATTAGGTTCAGGTTGTGTTTTGGAAGAGGAAGCACTGCTTACCGAACCAGCAGGATTTTAGTCTTTATTATTTTGAAACAGCCTACCAATGCCAGAGATGGGAGTTTGATCCTTGGGTTGGAAAGATCCCCTGGAGAAGGAAATGGCAACCCATTCCAGTATTCTTGCCTGGGAAATCCCACAGACAGAGGAGCCTGGTGGGCTACAGTCCCTGGGGTCACAAAAAAGTCAGGAACATGACTGAGCAACCAAATAATATACTATACACATGCACAAGGCACTCTACTCGGTGTTACACTTACAAAGTTAAGCAACACTGTCTTTATAACTTATCAACTACCTCCCTATCTTAGTCTGTTTGGGCTGTTATAACACAAATATACAATGGGGAGCTTATAAACCACAGAAATTTATTCCTCACAGACCTGGGAACTGCAAAGTCTAAGATCAGGGCACAGGGTAGATGCTTGTGAGAGCCTTTATCTGGGTTGTAGACTGCTGACAGAATTCTATGTGTCCTCACATGGGCAGAAAGACAATACAGCTCCCTGGAGTCTTTTATAAGGAGATTGATACCATTCCTGAATGCTTTATCCTCATCAGTTAATAACCTCCCAGAGGTTCCTCCTCCTAATACCATCACTTTTTTTTTTTTTTTTCAATTTTAATCCTAGGATGGATTTTTAATTTTTTTAATTAATTTTTTGGAATATAGTTGATTTGCAATATTGTGTTAGTTTCAAGTGTAAATCAAAGTGAATTCTTCATACATATACATACATCAACTCTTTCTTAGATTATTTTCCCATTTAGGTCATTAAAGGGTATTGATCAGAGTTCCCTGTGCTATCCAGTAAGTCCTTATTACTTATCTATTTTATATATAGAAGTGTGTTTATGCTATTCCCATTTCCCAATTTATCAATCCTCTTCTTATCCCTTGTAACCATAAGTCTGTTTTCTACCTCTGTAACCTTATTTCTGTTTTATAGGTAAGTTCATCTTTGCCTTTTTAGATTTCACATATAAGCAATACTGGGGCTTCCTTGGTGGCTCAGACAGTAAAGAATTTGCCTGCCATGGAGAAAATCCAGATTCACTCCCTGGGTCAGGAAGTTCCCCTGGAAGAGGGTATGGAAACCCACTCCAGTATTCTTGCCTGGAGAATTCCATAGACAGAGGAGCCCAGTAGACTACAGTCCACGGGGCCACAAGTGACTAACACACACATACACACATAAAGCTATATTATCTGATATTTGTTTTTCTCTATCTGACTTACTTCACTCAGTATGACAATCTCTAGGTCCATCCATGTTGCTGCAAATGGCATTATTTTTTTCTTTTTTATGGATGAGTAATGTTCCATTGTATATATATGTACTACATTTTGTTGATCCATTCCTCTGTTGATGAACATTTAGGTTGATTTCATGTTCTGTCTATTGTAAATAGTGCTGCAGCAAATATTGGGATGCATATAACTTTTCAAATTATGGTGTTCTTCACATATCCTGGTGGGTTACAATTCATGAAGTTGCAGAGTCAGACGCAACTGAGTGACTAACATTTTCACTTTTTACTTTCCAGATATATGCCCAGAATTGCTGGGTCATGTGCTTCCTCTATTCTTAGCTTTTTAAAGAACCTCCATACTGTTCTCCATTAGTCACTATACAATATACATTCCCATTAACACTGTAGAAGGGTTTCCTTTTCTCCTTACCCTCTCCAACATTTGTTGTATGTAGATTTTTTTTATGACGACCAAGGGGCTTCCCAGGTGGTGCTAGTGGTAAAGAACGCACCTGCCAGTGCAAGAGATGTAAGAGACATGGGTTTGATCTCTGGTTTGGGAAGATCCCCCGGGGGAGGGCATGGAAACCCACTCCAGTATTCTTGCCTGGAGAATCCCATGGACAGAGGAGCCTGACAAGCTATGGTCCATTGGAGTCACAAAGAGTTGGACATGACTGAAGCGACTCAGCAGGCATGCACATTCTGACTGGTGTGAAGAGATGACTCATTGTACTTTTGATTTGCATTTCTCTAAAAATTAGTTATTGAGCATTTTTCCATATACTTTTTAGCCATCTATTTGTCTTCTTTAGCGATATGGTTATTTAGATCTTCCACACATTTTTTGATTGGGTTGTTTGTCTTATTGATATTGAGCTACATGAGCTGTTTGCACCTTTTGGAGACTAGTGCCTTGTTGGTTGCTTCATTTGCAAGTATTTTCTCCTATTCTAAGGGTTATCTTTTCATTTTGTTTATGATTTTTTGTTGTTACACAAAAGCTTTTAAGTTTAATCAGGTCTTATTTGTTTAATTTGTTTTCATTTTCATTACTCTAGGAAGTGGATTGAAAAAAAAGACCTTTCTATGATTTATGTCAAAGAGTATTTTGTATATATTGTATATATTTCCTCTGAGAGTATTACAGTATCCAGCCTTACATTTAGGTTTATGATCCATTTTCAGTTTATCTTTGTGTATGGTGTTAGGGAGTGTTCCAATTTCATTCTTTTATAGTTTTCCAGTTTTCCCAGCATCACGTACTGAAGAAACTGTCTTTTCTCCATTTTAAATGCTTACCTCCTTTGTCATAGATTAGATGATCATAGGTGTATAGCTTTATCTCTGGATTTTCTATCCCTTTCCATTGATCTATTAATATATTTCCTTTTTGTGCCAGAACTATACTGTCTTGATTACTGTAGCTTTGTAGTATAGTCTGAAGTCAAGGAGGCTGATTCTTCCAGCTCTGTTTTTCTTTTTCAGTATTGCTTGGGATATTCATGGTCTTTTGTGTTTCCATACAAATTGTAAATTTTTTTGTTACAATTTTTTGAAAAACACCATTGGTAACTTCATAGTGTTTGCATTGAATCTGTAGGTTGCTTTGGATAGTATATTAATTTTCACAATATCAATTCTTCCAATGCAAGAACATGATATATCTCTCCATCTGATTATACCATATTTTATTTCTTTTATCAGAGTCTTGTAGTTTTCTAAGTATAAGTTTTTTGTCTCCTTAGGTAGGTTTATTCCTAGATATATATATATTTTTTTGATGTGATGGGAAATGGACTTGTTTCCTAGATTTCTTTTTCTGATCTTTCATTGTTAGTGTATAGGAATGCGAGAGATTTATGCATATTAATTTTGTATCCTGAAACTTTCCCAAATTCGTTGATGAACTCTGGTAATTATCTGGTAACATCTTTCCATCTCTTTCAAGATTCAGATTAAACATGAATTTTGTGAGAAAATAAACATTTAGACTATGGTTTCCTTCCTACTTTCCCATTGCTTTCTCTGCTCTTTGTAAATTATTTCGATTATTTGTGCAAATCATTATCATTGGCTAAATGATAATAATGTATTGTAAGCCTAGGAGGAAGTAGAAGTGATATACTAGTTAATATCATTGTCCTAATAGATCTAAACAATAATTATATAATACTGCTAACATCTCTTAACAGGTATTAGTGGCCTGGCTGCTCACAACAGACATATACAGGTTGCAGTTTCATTTTTTTCCTCCTTTCATGTCTAAATATAATTTCGCTAGTTAAAATTTAATAAGAAATAAGCATTTTATGAAATAAAATCAAATTAATTCAAACTTACATAATAGCTATTTGGAAAGAAATGCTTTGAAGTATTTTGTCTTTGTTCTAAATTAGGTATAAAATTTTGAAGTACTAGTATCTTGTTGTTACAAAAGCAAATAAAAGTAGTTGCTGATCAATTCATTTTAATATATACAAAAATGTATTTCAGTTATGTTAGAAACTAGTTTGTATAAATATATTGTGCAAAAATTATTTGGATTTTATGGATTTAGATTTAATCAGCTTCTGTTTGAACTACTATTGGATGAGTTAAGAAACTACATAACATTCACATGCTTCCCATTAGAGTTCATCTTATTTTGATGACCTTAATTATATGTCCTATCCACAACCAGATCTATACAGGTATCAAAAATTTTACTTTTTTACAGTGCCTTCCTTACTGTTACTATAAATTAAATACCAATGCTTCTACCTAAAGTCAGTCCTTTTACTAGTAAACTAAATCCCACTGCTTCTAACTTACTCCAGAACATTGCTCCAGCCAGTCTCCCCTCTTTCTCCTGCATAATAAAAGTTTTTATCTCTACAAGATCATTCTCAAGATTGTACAAACATGGATTTATTTTCTCTTCATAAAAAGGAAAAAAGAAAAAACTTTGATTCTGCTTCACGTGCTGCCTATTACCCATATCTTTGTTTCTCTTTGCTGCAAAATTTAACAGTTTGTCCTTCTTCCTTATCTTTGATATGCCTCTTCTCAGTCTCTTAAATCTATTGTTTCAAACAGGTTTTCACTACATACTAAAGTTTCTCTTGTTAAAGTAAAAAATATTCTCCACATTGCTAAATTTAATAGTGGATTTTATGTACATATTGTTGGGGGATGGTATTTCTACCCCTACTCCTCTTTGAGTTCTTTTGTCTGAATTAATAACAAAATTGACACAAGACAGATTAACAGGAGAAAAAGAAACGCACCTTAATTTGTGCACACAGATGTCTCATAGAAATAGGGCCTAAGAAGTGCCAAAGCAGGCGGCTTTTATACTTTTTAGATAAAGAATGAATGGATTTGTGAGTTGTCAGGATAAAGAAACTTAAACTTGGTGCATTTTAGTTAAATGAGCTTGGTCCTGGGAGGACACCTTTTATATAAGAGATTTATTTCCTGCTTTTAGGGAGACAAAAAGTGTACCTCTTGCAGTAAACATTTCTTAAGTAGCTTCTATTCCAAATAGTCAATATACCATTGTGGAATATTTTGAGGCCACTTGTCCTGGAACCCAACAGCATCTTACTTGGCAAAGCAGCAGTATTTAAGTCACCATTAAATGCTCAGTTTTCTTCTTTACTATGTTTGTTTATCTTCTAGAAAACTAAATAATCTGGATTTTCCATCTGCCAAACTATTTCTCCTTCTCTGCCCAATAGCTTAATATCATGGTTCTTTGTTTCTTCTCTTCTCTAATTCATGATCTTGTTGATTTTATCTGGTTGTGTATTTTAAATACTATGTATGTGACAACTCACATTGCCATCTGCTGCTGGAGCTGCAGACATTCATCTACTTTCGTGGTATTTCCATTTGGGAACCTAATAGACTTCCCAGGCTCAACTGAATTGGTCTCTTACCAAACTGCTTTACCTGCAGTGTTTTGCATCTCAGTTAATGGAGATTTCATCCTTCCAGTTGCTCCGACCAAAATCATTGAAGATGTCTTTAATGAATCTGTTTCTCTCATCTCGCCTCCTCATTTCATCTATCAGCAAATGCTCCTATCTCCAATTTGTAAATATATCCACAATTCAATCACTTTTCACCACTTTCAGTCCTAACAGCCTGGTCAATTCACCATTATAAATCTAAATCACCTGAATACTTTTCTAATTAGTTTATCTGCTTCCACCCATTATCCATACATAATAGAATATTACTCAGCCATAAAAAGAAAGAAATAATGTCATTTGTAGCAACATGGATGGGCCTAGATAATATCATAATTAGTGAAATAAGTCAGGTAGAAAAAGACAAATACTGTATGATATCACTTATATGTAAAATCTAAAACATAATACAAGCTAATGTATATAGCAGAACAGAAACAGACTCAGATATAGAAAACAAACTAGTGATAACCACTGGGGAGAAGGAAGGAGGACAGGGCAGATTAGGAGCATGAGAGTAAGAGATACAAACTACTATGTATAAAAAGATAAGCAGCAAGGACCTGTTGTATAGCACAGGAATGATCTTGTAATAACTTTTAATAACGCATAAACTGTAGAAATACCAAATCACTATGCTCTACACCTCTACACCTAATATATAATATAAATCAACTACCATATACGAAAATTCCATATATTCTAGAATCTGTTTCTGTACACAATACTCTGAGTTCCTGAAATCAATCTGTCTGTTCCCTCTTGAGCAGTACTAACTCTTCCTGGTTTGCTGGGGCCTCCATAGCAAATACCACAGTGTGGGAGCTTAAATGGCAAATATTTATTGTCTCCCTGTTTCGGAGGTTGGAAATTTGAGATCAAGGTGTTCACAGATCTTTCATTGGCATGTAGATGGCCCTTTTCTTCCTGTGTCCTCACATGACCTCCACTCAATATATGTCTGCATCCTAATTCCCTCTTCTTTTAAGGATACCAGTCAGCTTGGATTAGGGTCTACCCTAAGGATCATATTTCAACTTAATGGCCTTTTTAAAGACCCTTTCTCCAAACACAGTCACATTGTGAGATCTTAGAGGTTAAAACTTCTTCACATATGACTTTAAGGGACATAATTCACCTCATAACACTATCTCTTAACCAGAGACAAGGGAAAAAATGTATCAATGGAAAGCTAAAAATCAGTAAGAAAATAAATTTTTGTCTGTTAAAAAAGAAATGAAGAACAACTCGCTCTGTATATAGATGGGTTATCACTGCTTATGTTTCTGTGGGATCCACACAGGTCTAGAACTCTTTAAAATATAAAGTTTTGGAAAGTGATAAGTTTATGGGTAAAGTATTAATATGTGGCTTTCACTATAGATGAATTTAATATCTTATGAGGCATGATTTAGAGACTATCACAGAATACTTATAGTGGTGAAAATAATTTGTTAATATCATATTTCCCTTACCTGTCAGTCAGGGTTCAGTTGAAAGCACAAAGAAAGTGCTCTAGCTAACTTAAGAAGAATAGACTTTATTATTGATTATTTTTATAAAATTATTAGAATAGCCAAAAAAAGCAGGAACTAGATCAAGTCTCCAAGAGAGATAAAAGAACAGCAAAAACAAGCTCAAAACAAACTGCTACCTCTGTGATATTCAGGAGAGTAAGAAATCAGGAAGTTAATATTGGTATATACAAGGGTATCTGTGTAAGGATTCAGTTCAGTTCAGTTCAGTTCAGTCGCTGAGTCGTGTCCGACTCTTTGCGACCCCATGAATCCCAGCACGCCAGGCCTCCCTGTCCATCACCAGCTCCTGGAGTTCACTCAGACTCACGTCCAACGAGTCAGTGATGCCATCCAGCCATCTCATGCTCTGTCGTCTAATTTTCCTACCTCTGATTTCCTTTATGATTAATGAAAACAAAGAAGAGAAAAATAACATATTGAATATTTCCCATGGTAGTATGCCAGGCATATGAAGATACTTTAAAAATGTTTACTGCTCAAGGATTCCACAATATGTTGAACTAGTTCCACTGTTCCTACTTTCTCCCTCATATTGTCTTTTTCTGTTTCTTCTACTTTCTTACGGGCTGGATTTTGTGTGAATCTTTTGAGATGTACTATACTCTCAATGCTCAGCTTCATCTGAATTTTAGGCTTTCTGGCCCATTTAGGACATTTCAGGGAAAATATTTTGAGGATGGAAATTTCCCTGATAATAATGTTTCTTTCTTACAGAAGTAGACGCTATAAGTATCATAAAACGTTTCACTTAAGATGTGTCTTTTGCCATGCTAGTTTCATCTGCAAGCACCTTCATGAGTTATCACTGCTCCAATAATGCCACTAACACATCCTCTTTAGTGTAAAATATTAATTTCTTGTTCATCTGTAGATCAATAACAATTAAGTTGATCTAGTGACATGATCTGTGAGGCTCTACTTTGGAATATAGGCTGTCTGGGATTTGGCTCCAGAAAGTACATCCAATTCAGATCCGTTCCATAATTCCCTTCTCATTCTTGGAGCAGCAAATAGGCAGATGGGGAAGCAGAAGAAAACATACAATGTTTCTGACAAAGTACATATATATCATCAGAAATTATCCACAAAGTTTCATTGTGGTTTATTGGCCTATACTGTTTCAGCTTGGCAATCCAAAACCAATCACTGGCAAATGAGATGGGATTACTAAAATTAATTAGGCTAATTAAAGTTTACTCAGGGACTTTAGGTTGATGTGGGATGATGGGGGTTCAAACATCAGGTCTGACTTACAAGTGAGTTTTGTAAGAACATGAGTTCTGAGGGAGGATGAATAATATATGCAGATTCCACATTTGTGGTTCTCTTTTTGTAAATTGGAAAATCTCCAGGTTCACCTGATCAGTAGCATTCTGTCCTGTACCTGTAGTTCTCAAATTTTACCTCAGGGCCACATGTGTCAGCATTATCTCTGAACTTTGTTGGAAATGCAGGTTCTTGTACACCACCCTAAACCTATTGAAATTATAAATTTTGGATGGAGCCCATCAGTAGGAGTTTTGACAAGCCTTCTTTGTGTTGTTCTAAAGATTAAGAACTATTGCCACAGGCTATGGTGTTTTCCTATTTCAGCTGTTTCTCAAAAGTGTTTCCTTGAGTGAGGTCTGGGATTATTTGCCTGGACTAGCCTAATAAAATTAAGTCCTAGGTAACTGTGAGTAGATTTTTGCAACAGCAGAATCAGCATGATTGTTCCTGCTATCAAGAAAAAGCTTATGAATGTGGGCCAGTATACTCCCCCCCACCACCACCATCACTGTAGTTGCCAAAGCTGTAACCCTGAAGTTTCTTTCAGCAGCTTAGCTACAATTTATTAGTACTCTTCCACAACAAGGGCTTCTCTGATACGTCAGTTGGTAAAGAATCCGCCTGCAATGAGGGAGACATGGGTTCGAGTCCTGGGTTGGGAAAATCCTCTGGAGAAGGGAAAAGCTCCCCACTCCAATATTCTGGCCTGGAGAATCCCCTGCACTGTATAGTCAATGGGGTCACAAAGAGTCAGACACAACTGAGCAACTTTCACTTTTTCCACAATGAGAACATGAAAAACTTAGACTTTAGTGCTGAGTGAACAGTTAGTTTTCTATGTGAAAGTGATGTGTGTAATATTTAATTATTGTTTGGCTATTGCATTTCATAGGGAGTGAAAAGGTGTATGAAAGTTTCCACTCCCTTGGTATCTCAAAAGTTCAGTTTCATTATGATTAAAATAATGAAAGTGCATATGCCTCAGAGGAATCTAAAAAACTGAAAAGAATTCTAAAATGTTCCCCCAAAAGATGAAGTTAGCTATTCTGCTTGGAGAGAAGTCAGGTATGTTCTATTCTAAATAATGTTTACAGAAAAGAAAAGGCTTCTGATAATTTTTAATATTTTTTAGATTATATTACACAAATGACCTTGCAGATCCACATATGATTATGTGCCTTGTTGTTTAGATAACTCTTATGACTTCATAAAATTTATAAACATTTACATGCATTATACTCAAACATCATTCTATTAAATTAGAATATAAATGCTAGTTCTTGTTAAAAAAATTAAGTGAGTAAGTTTTGAAGACATAATTGGTTTTATTCAGTGATTTATGAATTGGGCAGCATCTGGTCTAGTTGACAGAAAGGAGCTCTGAGGAGCTATACAAAATAAAAGACTTATAAAAAGAGAGTGTAGGGACCAGAAAGTTATATTAGGCAAAAAAACAGATTGGTTATGGTGGTGGTTTTTCAGGCACATTACCTAACTAGTGCTGATCAGGTAATCCTGATTGATGGGCTTAAGATTCCATTTCTGGGAGAGCTGAAACTAATTAAGTCTCAGTTTGATGATGTGGGGCTTAGCATAAGTGACTCTGTTTGAGGCTAATATGTTATTTTTAACATGCTGTTATAAAATAAATATAAAATGCCTGTTATTGAAAACATGGACCAATGTGGGTATCTATCTTTATCTTAGTGTTGATGTATGACTTGGACTTTATACACTCATATGAGAATTGATAAAGCAAATAATAGATATACAGTGTACATGATTTACACAGTGGATTTATTACAGGGAAGTCGAGCATGAATCATGTTAGAATTTTAAATATTATTACAGGTAAAGTGTGTATATTTATTTATTATTTTTTAATATTTAATTTGTCATTTATATGAGTGTTAGTTGCTCAGTCATGTCCAACTGTTTGTGATCCCATAGACTGTAGCCCAACAGGTTCTTCTGTCCATGGAATTCTCCAGGCAAGAATACTGTAGTGAGTAGCCATTTTCTTCTCCAGGGGATCTTCCTGACCCTGAGACTGACTCTTTATAGGCAGAACCTTTACCATCTGAGCCACCAAGAAAGCCCACCATATATTTAAATCTGCTTTAAAATATTTCCTTGATTAGTTTGTAGAAAGGTTAAAAATGTTAATTCCAAAAGAGAATGTAAGTTCTAAAGGTAGGGTTAATTTAAGCTTATATAATTAAAGCTTCTTTAGCTTTCCATCAAATTACATTCTTTGTTCAATTATATGGTGTTTGAAAAGCCACTTAAAAGAGTCAAGGAGCTAATTATGCAAAATATTTTTTAACCTAGATAATATATGAAAAAGAATCATGTGGCTAGAAAAGAATTTATGGCTTATCATAGCAATAGGAACCCTACTATAGTGACTCCAAGCAAGAAGCCATATTATATACATGTGTTGTATAATGTAAGAAAACTCATGAAGTAAGGGATTGTTTAGGCTTGCATCCTTTACAGATATACCACTTTATATTTATCTAATTATCTTTGTATTTCTTCGACATCAAATTCTTTCAGCTCCACACCTTAAAACAAAAAAATAAAACATTTAAAAATAGAAATCCTTTTTACTAAGGATAAAAGTATAACTTTGTATGTGGCTGTTGTTGGGAAAATAAAATTAGAAACAAAATCCCCTGCTAACCAAAAATCCTTTCCACAAAAACAGTAGGTAAAGAAAACTTCCATTATTTAATAAACATTAAGACAAGATCTAATGTGTATCATAGACAATTCATGAAAGAGACTTCAGATACAGAAAGATGTTTTATGCTTTCATATAGTCAGTCAGATTTAATCTGTTCATACATGTTCTAAAGATAAATGATAAATAGTCCTTAGGTAAATCAACTGGACAGTACCATTTACCACACATAATTTTTCATAAATTCACCTAAAGACAGCTTTACTCAAAATATAATTGGAGTGACTGTGTTAGCTAATTGGCTTTATTCAAAGGAAAAATAAAGCTCTCATATCATTATGACAGGGAGTAGTTTTGCAACTTGAAGTGAGATCCTCACTGAAATTTGGTTTCCACTTCCCCACAGAAAAGAAGATAGGGTGCTGTCTTCCCTGATTGTGCTTCCCAATTCAGGAAATACAAAGAGATGCAGTTTAGATTCCTGGGTGGGAAAGATCCCCTGTTTGTAGAAAATGACAACCTACTCCAGTATTCTTGCCTGGAAAATCCCATGGACAGAGGGGCCTGATGGACTGCAGTCCATGGGTTGCAAAGAGTCAGACAGGACTGAGCCACTGGGCACACACAGCACTTCTTGATTATTGCATCTCAAAAGAGATGGCTTAGAGGTTCTTGAGGAAACACCCCTAAACTTTGAGACTGACTAGAGGCTTATGTAGCATTTGAAAAGTTTTATACACATTTGAGAAAGACAGAAAGAACTGGCAATTCTATGTTTTCTATAGTGAAAGCTCTAAGATAAAGGAAGGTAAGAGGGCTTCTTTTAAATTTTTATCTGCCTTCAGACTATCCTTTCAGAAGGACCTTTTCTTTATTAATATTTGCTCTGCCCAATGCATACTTCCAGTTTAATAGTAGATAGTATGACATAAAAGCAAAATCATTGCTTTGAGAGGAAGGTAAAATTTTAAAGAAGCGTCTAGAAGGAAAATTAGAATTTAATGAAACTCTTTCCTTTCTTTATTTCAGTGATTTTTTGTTTGTTTCTGTGAACTATAATTTCCAAATCAAAATTAAGTTGAACTAAACACCTACCTTAAAAACCAAGGTCTTATTCTGCTTTTTCTTATGTGTTCCTGCTGTTACTTCTAAGTCACTTCAGTCGTGTCCAACTCCATGCGACCCCATAGACGGCAGCCCACCAGGCTCCCCCGTCCCTGGGATTCTCCAGGCAAGAACACTGGAGTGGGTTGCCTTTTCCTTCTCCAGTGCATGAAAGTGAAAAGTGAAAGTGAAGTCGCTCAGTCATGTCTGACCCTTAGCGACCCCATGGACTAGGAATTCCTACTCAAAATATAAACGCACTTTCCCAAGGGTAGTAATTTGTGGAAACAAGTTGCAAGAGATACTCTGTGAACACATGACTCTGGGGTAAAAGAAACTTTAGAAAATTTGTGTCATGTTACTTTGCAACATAAAAATCATGCTGAATTAGTGAGCCAGTAAAAAATTTTGATGAGTTAGAATCAGCATTTTTTTAATTAAATAGAATGGAATGGAATATAAAGTATGAGAGAGTGCTGCTTATAGTACACACTTGTGTATGTGTTAGTCCCTCAGTCATGTCCGACTCTTTGCAATCCCATGGAATTTAGCCCGCCAGGCTTCTCTGTCCATGGGATTGGATTCTCTAGGCAACAGTACTGGAATGGGTTGCCATTTCCTTCTGCACGGAATTTTCCTGACCTAGGGATTGAACCTGGGTCTTCTGCAGAGCAGGCAGATTCTTTACCATCTGAGCTAGTTATGGTACACATTTGAAGTTTTGCATTGTTCTATGAAAAAATATTTTGCAATTATTTTCATGTGTGTGTTGCTATGTGTGTGTATATATAAATAAACTGTGTACTGGAGTGGTTGAAAATAGGTAGATTAATACCACCCGAGTGAAAACAAATAATGATCATTTATTGAGAACTTACTGTATCATGGGAGTCAGTGATCATTGCTTGCTTTTAGCAGAAACTCTAAGGCAATCAGAGTGGGAAACCTTGACAGTGAGAGTGAAAGAGAAAGAGAGAGAGAGAGGAAAGCATGAGAGGAACTGTAGGGAAGGGAAGAGGATGGGAAGGAGGGAGGGAGGAAGGAAAGAAGGAAAAAAGGAAGCAAGCTAGGCTTCCACATATACTCTGAGGGAAATTATTGACATGGGAAACCTACTGTTGTGCTAGCTTGAAGCAGAACATCTTATCTGATTTCTTCTGAGCAGCATTTTGGGCTCTCTCTGATTGATTCTGAGTTGGAGGTGAGAACAGAAATTAGAAAATTTGACTGTCTCTGACTGAATCTAAGACTTGACTGATTGCTGCTGAAATTGTAGTCTGACTTCCTGGACTTCTTATGTGGATTAGATTCTATGGCCATATATAGTCTGGCCATTTTCCATGTGTGTTCAACCTTTTGGATTAAAAGAAAATAATAACTCACATCCATATACTATATACCCCTTAAAAACTTTCACAATGGAGATTAATACATTAAAGGATTGAAAAGTTCATTTGTAAAAGGTTAGTTGCATCCAATTCTTCGTGATCCATGACCTGTGTTTGCCAGGCTCCTCTGTCCATGGAATTCTCCAGGCAATAATAGTGGAGTGGGCTGCCCTTCCCTTCTCCAGGAGATCCTCCCTACCCAGGTATCGAACACAGGTATCCCACATTGCAGGCAGGTTCTTTACTGTCTGAGCCATTAGGGAAGCCAGTACTACCTAAATTAATTTAACATTCTCTAAAGTAATGCTCAAAATTCCCCAAGCTAAGCTTCAAAATTACAGGAACTGAGAACTTCCAGATGTTCAAGTGGGATTTAGAAAAGGCAGAGTAACCAGAGATCAAATTGCCAACATCTGTTGGATCATAGAAGAAGAAAGAGAATTCCAGAAAAAACATCTGCTTCTGCTTCATTGACTACACTAAAGCCTTTGACTGTATGGATCACAACAAACTGTGGAAATTTTTTCAAGATATAGGAATACCAGACCACCTTACCTGCCTCCTGAGAAACTTGTATCCAGGTCAAGAAGCAAAAGTTAGAACCAGATATGAAACAGCAGACTTGTTCCAAATTGGGAAAGGAGTACATCAAGGCTGTATATTGTCACCCTGCTTATTTAACTTGTATGCAGTGTGCATCATGGGAAATGCCAGCCTGGATGAAGCACAAGCTGGAATCAGGATTGCTGGAATCAAGTAATCTCAAATATGCAGATGACACCACCCTTATGGCAGAAAGTGAAGAAGAACTAAAGAGCCTCTTGATGAAGCTGAAAGAAGAGAGTGAAAAAGCTGCCTTAAAACTCAACATTCAAAAAAATGAAGATCATGGCATCTGGTCCCATTACTTCATAGCAAAGAAATGGAGAAACAATGGAAACAGTGACAGACTTTCTTTACTTGGGCTCCAAACTCACTGCAGTTGGTAACTGCAGCCATGAAATTAAAAGATCCTTCCTCCTTGGAAGAAAAGCTATGACAAACTAAGACAGCATATTAGAAAGCAGAGACATTTCTTTGCCAACAAAGGTTTATACAGTCAAAGTTATGGTTTTTACAGTAGTTACATATGGATGTGAGATTTGGACCATGTAGAAGGCTGAGCACTGAAGAACTGATGCTTTTGAAGTGTGGTGTTGGAGAAGATTCTTGAGACTCCTTGGACTGCAAGGAGATCAAATCAGTCAATCCTAAAGGAAATTAATCGTGAATATTCATTAGAAGTACTGATGTTAAAACTGAAGCTCCAATACTTTGGCCTCCTGATTCGAAGAGCCAGCTCATTAGAAAAGACCCTGATGCTGGGAAATATAAAGGCAGGGGGGCACAACAGAGAACGAGATGGTTGGATGGCATCACTGACTCAAAGAACATGAGTTTGAGCAAGCTCTGGGACATGGTGAAGGACAGGGAAACCTGGCATGCTGCCATCCATGGGGTCTGAAAGAATGAGACGTGACTGAGCAACTAAACAACCACCACAACAAAGAATATCACAGGCTTTCCAGGGGGCACCAGTGGTAAGGCACCTTCCTGCCAGTACAGGAAGAGGCAACAGATGTGGGCTTGATCCCTGGGTCAGGAAGATCCCCTGGAGGAGTACACGACAACCCACTTCAGTACTATTGCCTGGAGAATTCCATGGACAGAGGAGCCTGGTGGACTACAGTACATAGGGTTGCAAAGAGTCAGACACGACGGAAGTGACTTAGCATGCATGCGTTCAAAGTATATCATAAACTATTTTGGGGATTAAGCCTCCTTTTTATTCCACAATCCCTCTTAATCTTAATATTTGGAAAATATTTCTTATCTTCATTTACAACTTGTTATCTTCTTTCTGTACTCCCCACTTCAAATAAGTTCCATGGCTTATCATATGTCTTTTACTGATATTTTTCACCTATGTTTTGATCACAACTCAAATAGTCTTTGCATTGCTCGAATTATTCCAGTATCTAGCTCCAGGTTTTTCACTTGTATTTTCTCTTTTCATGGACTTCAGGTTACTCTTAGCTGTTACTTCTACTCCAAAAATCTTTATTCATCTCCATTCTCACACTATCAATTCTACTCTTAACAGATATAAAAAGCTGTGCACTGTCTGGCTGTAAGCTACTTTTTCACTCATATCTTGTAAAGTTTTTCTTTGTTCAAACCTTAATATACCCTCCTATCCTTCTGTAATGTATTTGCTAATTTCCATTTATAAATGTCCTTTTCATTCATTAGGTATCATATAAAATTCAACATCTTTGAAACAGTCTTCTGTGATCATCCCTATACTCACCCACTCCCACCTGAAAATAATCTTTCCACTCCTTCAGTTCAGTTCAGTTCAGTCTCTCAGTCGTGTCTGACTCTTTGCGACCCCATGAATCGTGGCACGCCAGGCCTCCCTGTCCGTCACCAACTCCCGGAGTTCACTCAGACTCACATCCATCGAGTCAGTGATGCCATGCAGCCATCTCATCCTCTGTCATCCCCTTCTCCCCCTGCCCCCAATCCCTCCCAGCATCATAGTCTTTTCCAGTGAGTCAACTCTTTGCATGAGGTGGCCAAAGTACTGGAGTTTCAGCTTTAGCATCATTCCTTCCAAAGAAATCCCAGGGCTGATCTTCAAAATGGACAGTTTGGATCTCCTTGCAGTCCAAGGGACTCTCAAGAGTCTTCTCCAACACCACAGTTCAAAAGCATCAATTCTTTGGTGCTCAGCCTTCTTCACAGTCCATCTCACATCCATGCATGACCACAGGAAAAACCATAGCCTTGACTAGACAGACCTGTGTTGGCAAAGTAATGTCTCTGCTTTTGAATATGCTATTAGTTTCTAAATATAAAACACCTTGAATAAATAGAAGCAGAATTTTCACATATTGCCTTACATTAAATATTTGTATCCGTATTATATACTTAGTAAATTTTCTGTCCTTATTCACAAAATCTACACTTAATTCAATTTTATAAACTTTTACAGCCCTAAATATTATGGCTTGTGCATACTAAGCTGTTAATGAATAAAGCTAAACACCTGACTTTTTAATAATCTTTAAAAATTATAGGCATTCATCTAACTACTTGAGATGAGTTAAGATGCAGATAACTTGCAAGTAACATGATAATTCACGTTCAAACTAAAATATATATGATGAGTATAGGGTCCTCTCCAGAAACTAGAACCCCTAAAACTTGAAAGATAGAGAAAGATAATGGAGAAGTGATTATCACAGTAGCCTCAGAGACTCAAATTATATGAAGAAATTGGCTTCAGAGATCTAATATTATGTTTTATTTGTTGTTTTCATATCTGTCATCAGTGCTCCAAAGTGTCTGAGTAAATGTTATGTTTATCATTTGAGCAAACACTCAGACCAGTTCATCTGGGACCACCCTAGTTGAGCACATATGGATGCTCAATACCTGTTTTCTGACTGAGAGAGCTTATGTGGATAGTCCCATGACTTAATCCCATAAAGGGCTAATACTATATCAATATTGTTATTTTTAAAAAACAAAAGACATATTCTGCTCATTTGTTGTACTCTGGATTTTCTCAGTGTCGTCTTTTATAATAAGAGTGGTTGATTCTTCTTACTTGCTTTATAGATAAACCTCCAAGTAAGTCCTTTGACCATATGGTAGATACAGTAAGAGCAAGAATGTTTAGATTTTGAATACTGTTCTTAGGCTCCTAGCAGTTATGATACTTACAAAAGAAAGATCCATTTACTTTGATTGCTATTATTAAAGTTCAAAAAATATTGATCTGTCACTGCTTGCAAACTCTTTTAACCAGGTAGCTACAGAGATTTAGACAAAAATCTATATTTCACTTTGGTCTTTTAATGAACGTACTTCAAAAAAAAAAAAATATTTAAGGAATAGACAGGTTAAGTGAAGTTGAAGTGAACAATGCTCTACTGAGTCTTCTTATTAAAAAGGAATGCTTCCTGGTACTTCCATTTTTGTGCTCCAGTATTACACTTTAAATCCCTCAAGGAGTAAGGTCACGTCTCTTTAATTGACTCTACAGCATATTTAGATTATTTCACAAGACATTACTGTGTTTGCTGTCGGTGGAGTATTTTTGGGGTATCCATCATCAAAATACTTATCAATGGTTTATCTCTGCTTAGCATAAAATCAGAGGCCCTTCACAGTGTGAAGACCTTCACACAGGGCACTCCATATCTCCCCATCTTCATCTCTTATCTTACCCTTCTTGTACCCTAACGCCAGCCATGGTGAGTTACTTGAATTTTTCCAAATGTGATGTTTCACACTGTTATCCTTTCTCCAATCTTTACTCTACTTGAAATGTCCCCAACTTTAATGCCATATACCCTATACCCCAACCTAAATCACACATATCCCCTAATATCTGCCCAAGTTTACTTCATGTTTCAGTTTATAGGATCATTTTGACTTTCAATTTCAAAATTTAGGAGAATTCAATAATTCTCCTAAACAGAATTATTCATTTTCTTCTCATGTTTTGCATATATCTTATTCTAAAACTAAATTATGTATCATAAAAGTGACTTAACAGGCATGCATAGTCTTTTCCTGGTAGGAAGTTACTAGATTGTCATTCCCAGCATTCCCAGGATTTAAAGTATAATATAGTTTTAAGACATTTTGCTTGAATGAACATACTAATGGAGGATTGAATATACAAATGAAAGAATGAATGTATGAATGCGTGAGGTCGCTGCAACTGACAAAATTGATAATGACACCACCTGTACTTAGCTGGGTTACATTTGAGATGTTTACAATAAAAATGCCCTTGAGTCTGTCCCTGAGTTTCCTAATCTCAATCAGCCTTCCTCATTGTCTTTTTGTCACAGGTCCTGTGCTTAGTTACAAATTTAAGGCAGATACTAAGGAGGTCTTTTGAAGGATCCTCAAGTATAAACATAGGTCAAAATTTAAGGCTAATACCACAAGGAATTCAGGAAGAAGGGTTTACTTGTCACTTTACAGTTTATCTTTAAATATATAGGAAATCTATATTTATATATATATATATTATAATAGATGCATTATATATATATTTAATGTATATTTATAATATATACCAAGAGCCCTCCCGCAGCCACCTTATGAGGTCGGGCAGTGTGATGGAGCGCCAGGCCATCACTCCTCCCGTGGCCTCCCCCGTCGGCCGCCCCCTCTACCTGCCCCTGGACAAGGCTGTGCTCTCTCTGGACAAGATCGCCAAACGCGAGTGCAAGGTCCTGGTGGTGGAGCCGGTCAAGTAGACCATCCGGCCGCCTCCCTCTCACACTCCCGGAAATGGACAGCCCCCAGCGCGGGTGCTCCATCCAGGCTCTGCCTACCCGGGGAGCGTCCCACCGAGAGTGAGGGGGCTCCCCTCAGGGCCGCCTGTCTGTGTCTACTGATGAGGGACGAGGGAAGAAGCTGTGAAATGGCCGGGGATGGCTGCAGCGTGAAGCCAACAGTATTTCCCGGACTTCCTGGAGGGGGCTGGCCCCACCCCTTAGCCAGGGCAGGGGCTCCAGGAGCAGCCTTGCCCCTCGCCTTGCACCCTGGTTCTAAGTTTACAAAGTGTTTTCCTTGTTCCTCTTATGTTGTTTTCCCCACCTCTGACATTCCCTCCCTCCCTCCTACCCGCAGTGCTGAGATGAGAGCGTGGTGACGGTAAAGGGACCTGACAATGACACGACCCTCCTGTCTCAGGTCAGGGGAGAGAGCTAGGTGGCCTCCCCTCATCCTCATGTTTTCGTTTGCAGCCTGAAGCACTTTAAGTTGTGTGGGATTTTTGGTTTGGGTTTTGTTTTCTTTTCGGTCTGTCCCTCCCTGTAACTTATTCTCCGACTACTGCTTCCAACTGAAATAAGTCTATTAAATGCCTGTTCAGGAGGGAAAAAAATAAATAAATCAATATATATAGGAAATGCACTTCAATTCTCAGATTATCTTGGAGTTTTAAAATATGTATGTTTTACATTTTCTTGAATAGGTGCTGACCAGAGCATAGTTCATTTTTTTTTTCTTAAAAACATGTGTCAAGGAATTTGTATATGAATACATACACATATGTGTGTGTGTGTGTGTGTGTGTGTGTGTACTGAATTCACTTATTTGGCAGTTCTTATATACTTTTTTTTTTTTTTTTAGGGCAAGGAAATGATATACACCTTTTTGTGGCCCTAGTTCCTAGCACAGTTCTTAGTACACGGTGGAGCCTTAGTTTAAAATTGAACTGAAATGAATTGCTTATATTAAGTTAGTAAGACTAGCCTTAGATTCCCTGAAGTAAGTTTCTTTATTATCATCAGAAACATCAAAAATTATTTTTTGTTTGTTTGCTTTAATTGATTTCTACCTAGTCTCATTAAATTGTTTTGTACAATCAAAAGTTTATACTAGTGAATTATTGAATTAAGCATTATTAATGTTCTTTCTGGGTTTGAAGTTGTTCTATTGTATTATATTATTTTTAATTTTTTAAAAATGTATTTTATTTCTTTCATTTAAGTTTTTAAAATTTTATTTATTTCTCTTTAATTAAAAGAGAGAATATTTGGTCATTTTTGAAAAATCTTAGTCTCACTGTCTTATATTCCAACAAGTTCATCTGAAAGAGAGAAAGATGGTAGAGTTATAATTGTTAAGTAGAGTCTTAACACAGAACCCCAGGAAGCCCATGGCCAGAAAAAAAAAATCTGATGAATAAAGAGTGTAGGAGTAAAATATCATAATCTGAGTTTATAGGTTCTGTACCTACTGTCTGAGTTTTCTTGTCTTGGGAAGTAGGGATGACTTGCTACAACAAAATACCACAGACATCAGAGATGGCATGATTTATTAACAGCAGAAATTTATTTCTCAGTCCTGGAAGCTGAAAGTCCAAAATCAAGGCACCAGTGTGGTCAATCTGAGAATTTTTTTCCTGGTTCATAACTGGGGCCTTGTTGTGTCCTCCTCACATAGTAGAGGGGAAAGTGGTCACTCTGGGGTTTCTCTCCTAAGAGCACTAATCCTGTATATGAGGGTTCTGACTTCATGACCTAACCACTTCTGAAAGTCCCCACCTAATGTCATCTTTGAATTTTGAAGGAATGCATTCATACCATGGTAACTGTGAGGGCTTGGAAAATTATTGTATACGTAACATTAACTATACCCCTCAATTATCCTCCAAATTGGAGACCTGGGCATAGAGATGACAACTTATAAATGGTTTGCCATATATGCATCAACTGTTGCTGTTCAGTTGCTCAGTCATGTCCAACATTTTGTGACCCCATGGACTGCAGCATGCCAATCTTCCCTGTCCTTCACCATCTCCTAGAGCTTGCTCAAACTCAAGTCCATTGAGTCAGTGATGCCATCCAACAATCTCATCCTCTGTTGTCCCCTTCTACTCCTGCATCAGATCTTTCTCAGCATCAGTGTCTTTTGTAATGAGTCACCTCCTCATATCAGGTGGCCAAATTATTGGAGCTTCAGCTTCGGCTTCAGCATCAGTCCTTCTAATGCATAATCAGGACTGATTTCCTTTAGGATTGACTGATTTGATTTCCTTGCACTCCAAGGGACTCTCAAGTCTTCTCCAACACCACAGTTCAAAAGCATCAGTTCTTCAGTGCTCAGCCTTCTTTATGGTCCAGCTCTCTCATCCATACATGACTACTGGAAAAACCATAGCCTTGACTAGATAGACCTTTCTTGGCAAAGTAATGGCTCTGCTTTTAAATATGCTGTCTAGATTTGTCATAACTTTCCTTCCAAGGAGTAAGCGTCTTTTAATTTCATGGCTGCAGTCACCATCTGCAGTGATTTTGGAGCCCAGAAAAATAAAGTCTGACACTGTTTCCACTGTTTCCCCATCTATTTGCTATGAAGTGATGAAACCATATTTAAGCCAACTTCTTCACCCTTCTCTTTCACTTTCATGAAGAGGTTCTTTAGTTCTTCTTCACTTTCTGCCCTAAGGGTGGTATCATCTGCATATCTAAGGTTACTGATATTTCTCCCATCAATCTTGATTCCAGCTTGTGCTTCATCCAGCCCAGCATTTCTCATGATGTACTCTGCATATAAGTTAAATAAACAGGGTGACAATATACAGCCTTGATGCACTCCTTTTCCTATTTGGAACCAGTCTGTTGTTCCATGTCCAGTTCTAACTGTTGCTTCCTGACCTGCATACAGGTTTCTCAAGAGGCAGGTTAGGTGGTCTGGTATTCCCATCTCTTGAAGAATTTTCCACAGTTTATTGCAATCCACACAGTCAAAGTCTTTGGCATAGTCAATAAAGCAGAAATAGATGTTTTTCTGGAACTCTCTTCCTTTTTCCATGATCCAGCAGATACTGGCAATTTGATCTCTGGTTCCTCTGACTTTTCTAAATCCAGCTTGAACATCTGGAAGTTCACGATTGACATATTGTTGAAGCCTGGCTTAGAGAATTTTGAGCATTATTTTACTAGTGTTGAGATGAGTGCAGTTGTGTGGTAGTTTGAACATTCTTTGGCATTTCCTTTTTTTGGGATTGGAATGAAAATTGACCTTTTCTAGTCCTGTGGCTACCGCTGAGTTTTCCAAATATGCTGACATATTGAGTACAGAACTTTCACAGCATCATCTTTTAGGATTTGAAAGATATCTCTAGTCTTTCCCATTCTATTTTTTTCCTCTATTTATTTGCATTGTTCACTTAGGAAGACTTTCTTATTTCTCCTTGATATTCTTTGGAACTCTGCATTCAGATGGGTATATCTTTCTTTTCCTCCTTTGCCTTTCACTTCACTTCTTTTCTCAGCTATTTGTGAGGCCTCCTCAGACAGCTGTTTTGCCTTTTTGCATTTCTTGTTATAGGGCATGGTGATCATCACCTCCTGTACATATCACAAATCCCCATTCATATCTCTTCAGGCTGTCTATCAGATCAATCCCTTGAATCTGTTTGTCACATCTTTTGTATAATCATAAGGTCACACCTGAATGGCCTAGTGGTTTTCCCTACTTTCTTCAATCTAAGTCTGAATTTGGCAATAAGGAATTCATGATTTGAGACACAGTCAGCTCCTGGTCTTGTTTTTGCTGACTGTAAAGAGCTTCTCCATCTTTTACTGAAAAGATTATAATCAGTTTGATTTAGGTATTGACCATCTGGTGATGTTCATGTATAGAGACATCTCTTGTGTTGTTGGAAAAGTGTTGGCTATGACTAGTGTGTTCTCTTGGGAAAACTCTGTTAGGCTTTGCCCTGCTTCATTTTGTATTCCAAGGCCAAACTTGCCTGTTTCAGTCCAGGTGTCTCTTGACTTCCAACTTTAGCATTCCTTTCCCCTATGATGAAAAGGACATCTTTTTTTGCTGTTAATTCTAGAAGGTCTTGTAGGTCTTCATAGAACCATTCAACTTCAGCTCCTTTGGCATTGTTGTTGGGGCACAGACTTGGATTACTCTGATGTTGAATGGTTTGCCTTGGAAACAATCAGAGATCATCAATACAACCATAAAAATATCTCCAAATTAATGAAATGTCAAATAGCATCATATTTAGAATCAAAGAAAGACACATTGTTTTTTTAATCAGTTCAGTTCTCTACAGTCACTCAGTCATGTCCGACTCTCTGCGACGCCATGAACCACAGCACGCCAGACCTCCCTGTCCATCACCAACTCCAGTTTACCCAGACTCATGTCCGTTGAGTCAGTGATGCCATCTGACCATCTCATCCTCTGTTGGCCCCTTCTCCTCCTGCCTTCAATCTTTCCCAACATCAGAGTCTTTTCAAAGGAGTCAGCTCTTTGCATGAGGTGGCCAAAATATTGGAGTTTCCGCTTCAACATCTGTCCTTCCAATGAACATCCAGGACTGATTTCCTTTAGGATGGACTGGTTGGATCTCCTAGCAGTCCAATGGACTCTCAAGAAACTTCTCCAACACCACAGTTCAAAAGCATCAATTCTTCTGTTTTTATATCACAGAGTTTCTAATTCTATTAAACATATTAAGGTGTTCAATAATTTTTAAGGTGAAATATGATTAAGAATTGAGTAATTTTGTGTTTTGAATCAGTACCTGTATTTGCTCTAAGAAGCACAAGCTGGAATCAAGATTTCCAGGAGAAATATCAATAACCTCAGATATGCAGATGACACCATCCTTATGGCAGAAGGTGAAGAGGAACTAAAAAGCCTCTTGATGAAAGTGAAAGAGGAGAGTGAAAAAGTTGGTTTAAAGCTCAACATTCAGAAAACTAATATCATGGCATCTGGTCCCATCACTTCATGGGAAATAGATGGAGAAAGAGTGGAAACAATGTCAGACTTTATTTTTGGGGGCTCCAAAATCACAGCAGATGGTGATTGCAGCCATGAAATTAAAAGACGCTTACTCCTTGGAAGGAAAGTTATGACCAACCTAGATACCACATTCAAAAGCAGAGACATTACTTTGCCAACAAAGGTCCGTCTAGTCAAGGCTATGGTTTTTCCAGTGGTCATGTATGGATGTGAGAGTTGGACTGTGAAGAAAGCTGAGCGCCGAAGAATTGATGCTTTTAAACTGTGGTGTTGGAGAAGACTCTTGTGAGTCCCTTGGACTGCAAGGAGATCCAACCAGTCCATTCTAAAGGAGATCCAACCAGTCCATTCTAAAGGAGATCATCCCTGGGTGTTCTTTGGAAGGAATGATGCTAAAGCTGAAACTCCAGTAATTTGGCCACCACATGTGAAGGGTTGACTCACTGGAAAAGGCCCTGATGCTGGGGGGGCAGGAGGAGAAGGGGATGACAGTGGATAAGATGGCTGGATGGTATCACTGACTCGATGGACGTGAGTTTGAGTGAATTCCACGAGTTTGTGATGGACAGGGAGGCTTGAAATGCTGCGATTCATGGGGTCACAGAGTTGGACATGCCTAAGTGACTGAACTGAACTGAACTGAGCTGATATCAAAATAATGTATTATTTAATTACTTACTGGCAGAAAGGTGTTCTTCTACACCAGACCTATGCAAATGCTAAACTTCAGGTGTCTTTTCTTAGAGCAGCATTCTGAATTTTTTTTATTAAATGATCACATCTAATCTGAAGCTTTTCAATGTCAGTTTTTTCACCATTGTGATAAGACACCTTACACATTTATTATTGCAAATATGTCCTTCATTACTTTGTGTGGGAGCTATAGCTTTCCTTCTCAAAATCTGTTTAAATTTTGGTCTCATTTGTCTGAGATCCTTGAGGGTGAAACAGAGTTTAACTCACAAGGTCTTTTTCAGCTGCATGATTCTGTATTTCATGACCTTTGTAAACCCGTTGCTAAGGTAATGAGATTCCCAAGAGGGTTCTTCACATTAAGGATCAGCAAAACTGCAAGTTTTACAGATCGCTTTCTTTTAACCTACACAGTTCCTCTGTGAAATATTTGAATTACAGTGTCAACTATTGTCAGGTCAGAAATTCATCAATGAGAATTTCCATGTCAGTTTAAGGCCAGATGTTAGTTTTTGGCTGGAAATCTGGTTGAATTTAAAATTAGAGTTTGTTGCTTTAGGCATCAAGGATCAAAGTCTCTTATTACTAAAACAAGATATTGAAAGATTCCTGCTCTACAAATTTCAATCACTGTCATTTAAACCTGTGTTATCTATTTTGTTCTCAGCACGCTACAGGAGCACCTTCCCAAGTGCTCTGCTTATATTTCATCTGACCTCTCATCCTCATTTATTTCAACCCTTCTTCTCCAGCTTCTGATTCCTTTCCCTCCACAGTGGGGAAGAAAAAGAGCAAAATCAGGTGCTATTCCACGGGTGAAAGTGAAAGAGAAGTCGCTCAGTCATGTCTGATTCTTTGCCACCCCATGGACTGTAGCCCCCCAGGCTCCTCCATCCATGGGATTCTCCAGGCAAGAATACTGGAGGGGGTTGCCATTTCCTTCTCCAGGAGGTCTTCCCAACCCAGGGATCAAAACCCAGTCTCCCACATTGGAGGCAGATGCTTTAACCTCTGAGCCACCAAGTGCCTACCTCTTATTCTGGGAATGGATACTTATTCTGTTCCTTCCTTCCAAACTTATTTGTGAATTATGCAGAGTGTTTAGCTGACTCCCAGTGGAGGAGATACTTGTTATAGAAATCTCAATCCCACTTTATATTCTAAAAAACAAAGTGTCATAAGATAATAAAATCAAAAATCAGTATGATGCAAACTAAATTATTTTTGTGTGGCATTGAGATTTCAATGTAAGCTGTATTCTATAAATCAGGGACAGTGCAGGTAACAAATGACACTTTCTCACTGGCTATGTGTGGGTTGAGCTTAAAACCAAGAGGTTATACAGTTTCCATGGCTAATGACAATGAGGAGTTATTATCACCTTTCAGAATGATAATCATAACATTGAGGATCACTGTGGGGAGAGGGCAGCATGACGAAAGTGTGGTTTTCAGTACAGGAAGAGTTATCCCATGGTGATCAGGCAGAGAAGATGAGAGAAAATACCCCTATTGCCCAACCTTCTCATCCTTTCTCATGCTAGTGGTCTGACCACTTATTATACACACAGAAAGTCGAGGGGTATAGGAGCCTATCTGTCTTGGGTCCATGTGGGTCAGTCTTTTATCCCACCCTACACAGGTAAGACTCAAGGAAGAAAAGGGTGAAGAATGGTTCTTGAGAGGTAAACAAAATATTCAGCACAAATTTCCTATAATTATAAGACAACTATTTAAATTATTCCAAAGTCACACCAGTAATATGTCATTCTGTGACTTCCTGTAGTATAGGTCACTATAACTATGAGAATCTATAATTGCTTATATGGTTTACTGATAGGACCATATACTTTTATATACTAATTTTTAATTAACTTCCTTCTTTCTTTATATATTCCACAACCATTCTTGACCTTTAGTCTTGAGAAAAAGCATAATGCTTAAGAATTTGTATCATGGAACCATACCATTTGAGTTCAAATCATAGGTTTACTATTTAAAATGTGTGTGACTCTAGGCAAGTTACTTACCTCATTGGGTCTGCATAGGGTCATGTCAAGGTTAAATGTAACAAATGCTTAGAACTTTGCCTAACACATAAATGAGTTATGAATGTTTGTCATCACTATGTATACAGACACTTGAAATGCAAAGTTATGGATAAAATATCATGGGAAGAGACAAATGAGTAAATAATTATAGTAAAATACATGATTGATGTAAGTATCCCTAAGGCCTGTTGTTGTTCAGTCTCTCAGTCATGTCCAACTCTTTGCGACCCCATGGATTGTAGCATGCCAGCCTTCCCTGTCCTTCACCATCACCCAGAGCTTGCTGAAATTCATGTCCATTGTGTCAGTGATGCCATCCAACCATCTCATCTTCTGTTGTCCCCTTCTTATCCTGCCTTCAATCTTTCCCAACATCAGGGTCTTTTGTAATGAGTCAGCTCTGCACATCAGGTGGCCAAAGTATTGGAGCTTCAGCTTTAGCGTCAGTCCTTCTAATGAATTATCAGGACTGATTAGCTTTAGGATTGACTGGTTTGATCTCCTTGCTGTCCAGGGGACTCTCAAGAGTCTTCTCCAAAACCACACTTCAAAAGCATCAGTTCTTCAGCGCTCAGCCTTCTTTACGTCCAACTTTCACATCCATACATGACTACTGGAAAAACCATAGCTTGGACTATATGGACATTTGTTGGCAAAGTAATGGTTCTGCTTTTCAATATGTTATCAAGGAGCTTCTTCCAAGGGGAAAGCATCTTTTAATTTCATGACTGCAGTAACCATCTACAATGATTTTGAAGCCCAAGAAAATAAAGTCTTTGACTGTTCCCATTGTTTCCCCATTTGTTTGCCATGAAGTGATGGGACCTGATGGCATGATCTTCCTTTGTTGAATGTGAGTCTTAAGCCAGTTTTTTCACTGTCCTCTTTCATGTTCATCAATAGGCTCTTTAGTTCCTCTTCACTTTCTGTCATAAGGCTGGTGCCATGTGCATATGTGCATTCTCTGGCAATTTTGATTCGAACTTGTGCTTCATCCAGCCTGGCACTTCACATGATGTACTCTGCATAAAAATTAAATAAGCAGGGTGACAATATACAGCCTTGACATATCCGTTCACAATATTGAAGTAGTCTGTTGTTCCATGTTTTGTTCTAACTGTTGCTTCTTGACCTGAATACAGGTTTCTCAGGAAGCAGGTAAGGTGCTGTGGTATTCCCATCCATTTAAAAATTCTCTACAGTTTTTTGTGATCCACAGAATCAACAGCTTTAACATAGTCAATGAAGCAGAAATAGATGTTTTTGCTTTGTTTTGTTTTCTGGAATTCTCTAGCTTTTTCTATGATCCAGTGGATTTTGGCCTATAGAACTGCAAAGAAAGGAGCAAGTGACTAGAGTTACAAACTCAGGTCAATCTTTATGAAAGACGCATCAATTCAGTTCTATCACTCAGTCATGTCCAACTCTTTGCGACCCCATGAATTTCAGCATGCCAGGCCTCCCGGTCCATCACCAATTCCTGGAGTTCACTCAAACTCATGTCCATTGTGTCCGTGATGCCATCCAGCCATCTCATCCTCTGTGTCCCCTTCTCCTTCTGCCCCCAATCCCTTCCAGCATAAGAGTCTTTTCCAGTGAGTCAACCTTTCACATGAAGGAGACAATGTACTGGAATTTCAGTCCTTCCAATGAACACCCAGGACTGATCTCCTTTAGAATGGACTGGTTGGACCTCCTTGCAGTCCATGGTACTCTCAAGAGTCTTCTCCAATACCACAGTTCAAAAGCATCGATTCTTCAGTGCTTAGATTTCTTCACAGTCCAATGCTCACATCTATACATGACCACTGGAAAAACCATAACTTTGAAAAGATGGACCTTTGTTGGCAAAGTATTGTCTCTGCTTTTTAATATGCTATCTAGGTTGGTCATAACTTTCCTTCCAAGGAGTAAGTGTCCTTTAATTCATGGCTCCAATCACCATCTGCAGTGATTTTGGAGCCCCCAAAAAATAAAGTCTGACACTTTCTCCATCTATTTCCCATGAAGTGATGGGACCAGATGCCATGATCTTAGTTTTCTGAATGTTGAGCTTTAAGCCAACATTTTCACCCTCCTCTTTCACTTTCATCAAGAAGCTTTTTAGGTCATGTTAACTTTCTGCCATAAGGGTGGTATTATCTGCATATCTGAGGTCAGTGTTATTTCTCCTGGCAATCTTGATTCCAGCTTGTGCTTCTTCCAGCCCAGTGTTTCTCATGATGTACTCTGCATGTAAGTTAAATAAGCAGAGTGACAATATACAGCCTTGATGTACTCCTTTTCCTTTTTGGAACCAGTCTATTGTTCCATGTCCAGTTCTAACTGTTGCGTTCTGTCCTGCATACAGGTTTATCAAGAGGCAGGTCGGGTGGTCTGGTATTCCCATTTCTTGAAGAATTTTCCACAGTTTATTGTAATACACACAGTCAAAGGCTTTGGCGTAGTCAACAAAGCAGAAATAGATGTTTTCCTTGAATTCTCGTGATTTTTTGATGATCCAGAGGATATTAGCAATTTGATCTCTGGTTCCTTGGCCTTTTCTAAAAAGAGCCAGACATCATGGAATGTGAAGTCCAGTGGGCCTTAGAAAGCATCACAATGAACAAAGCTAGTGGAGGTGATGGAATTCCAGTTGAGATATTTCAAAACCTGAAAGATGATGCTCTGAAAGTACTGCAGTCAATATGGCAGCAAATTTGGAAAACTCAGCAGTGGCCACAGGACTGGAAAAGGTCAGTTTTCACTCCAATCCCAAAGAAATGCAATGCCAAATTATGCTCAAACTACCACACAATTGCACTCATCTCACACACTAGTAAAGTGATGCTCAAAATTCTCCAAGCCAGGCTTCATCAATACGTGTACTGTGAACTTCCAGATGTTCAAGCTGGTTTTAGAAAAGGCAGAGGAACCAGAGATCAAGTTGCCAACATCTGCTGGATCATGGAAAAAGGAAGAGAGTTCCAGAAAAACATCTGTTTCTGCTTTACTGAGTATGCCAACACCTTTGACTGCGTGGATCACAATAAACTGTGGAAGATTCTGAAAGAGATGAAAGAGGTATCAGTTCAGTTCAGTTCAGTTGCTCAGTTGTGTCCAACTCTTTCAACCCCATGAATCGTAGCACGCCAGGCCTCCCTGTCCATCACCAACTCCCGGAGTTCACTCAGACTCACATCAATCTAGACAGTGATGCCATCCAGCCACCTCATCCTCTGTTGTCCCCTTCTCCTCCTGCCCCCAATCCCTCCCGGCATCAGAGCCTTTTCCAATGAGTCAACTCTTTGCATGAGGTGGCCAAAATACTGGAGCTTCAGCTTTAGCATCATTCCTTCCAAAGAAATCTCAGGGCGGATCTCCTTCCGAATGGACTGGTTGGATCTCCTTGCAGTCCAAGGGACTCTCAAGAGTCTTCTCCAACACCACAATTCAAAAGCATCAATTCTTCAGCGCTCACCCTTCTTCACAGTCCAACTCTCACATCCATACATGACCACAGGAAAAACCATAGCTTTGGGTAGACGAACCTTTGTTGGCAAAGTAATGTCTCTGCTTTTGAATATGCTATCTAGGTTGGTCATAACTTTTCTTCCAAGGAGTAAGCGTCTTTTAATTTCATGGCTGCAATCACCATCTGCAGTTGATTTTGGAGTCCCAAAAAATAAAGTCTGACTCTGTTTCCACTATTTCTCCATCTGTTTCCCATGAAGTGATGGGACCAGATGCCATGATCTTAGTATTCTGAATGTTGAGCTTTAAACCAACTTTTTCACTCTCCTCTTTCACTTTCATCAAGTGGCTTTTTAGTTCCCCTCCACTTTCTGCCATAAGGGTGCTGTCATCTGCATATCTGAGGTTATTGATATTTCTCCCAGCAATCTTGATTCCAGCTTTTGCTTCTTCCAGCCCAGCATTTCTCATGATGTACTCTGCATATAATTTAAATAAGCAGGGTGACAATATACAGCCTTGATGTACTCCTTTTCCTATTTGGAACCAGT